>NC_088795.1:129931396-131317396 GCF_011386835.1 Chrysemys picta bellii
ACCTTAGAGACTAACAAATTTATTAGAGCATAAGCTTTCGTGGACTACAGCCCACTTCTTCGGATGCATATAGAATGGAACATATATTGAGGAGATATATATACACACATACAGAGAGCATAAACAGGTGGGAGTTGTCTTACCAACTCTGAGAAGCCAATTAATTAAGAGAAAAAAAACCATTCTCTACCCCTTGGGGTGCTAGACACCCCTCCGCCCCAGGCCCCGCCCCCACTCGTCTTCCTCCAAGCCCCCACCCCTGCCCTGCCTCTTCCTGCCCCCCACACCACTCCTTCCCTCAACCCCCCTTCCCCAGCCCCGCCCCCACTCCACCCCCTTTTCCCAAGGCCCACCCCCTTCCCCGCCTCTTCCCCGCCCCCCTCCCCTTCCGTGAGCTTGCCCCCGTCCCCGCTCCTCTCCTTCCCTCCCAGCGCCTCCTGCATGCCGCTGAACAGCTGTTCTGCAGCATGCAGGAGGCACTGGGAGGGCGGGGGAGGAGTTCATCAGCAGGGCCACCAGCGGGCGGGAGGCGTTGGGGGGAGAGCAGGAGCTTGGCTGCCGGTGGGTGCTAAGCACCCCCCTAATTTTTTTCTGTGGGTGCTCCAGGGCTGGAGCACCCACAGAGTCAGTGCCGATGGGGAGGAGAGTCATGCCTACACGGAAAATCTTTTCAAAATGCCTTGCAAATCACACCCACGATAGACCAAAAAGCACCCGCTCGAGGCACTGCATCAACATTAAAAATACAATCAAATGAAGAGTAAAACCAGCAGCTGCTCTGCACCTATGTGCCAAGAACAAGCAATTACAACAGATCCAGCACACTCCCCTTCTGAGAATAAGCTACATTGGCAAGACGACTTTTCCGCCGGTAAAGGTGTCTCTATGGTAGGGCTTTGCCGGCATAGCTGTGTTGGTTCAGAGGGCAATTTTTTCACACTCTTAGCTGATGTAGCTATGCCAGCAAAATTTTACATATAGACCAAGCCTAAGGGCTTGACTACATTTGAAGCCACTGTAGCACATCAGTTTAGATGCTACCTCTGCCGATGGGAGGGGTTCTCCCATCGCTGTAGTTAATCGACCTCCCGAGAGGTGGTAGCTAGGTTGATGGAAGAATTCTTCCATTGACTTAGCGTGGTCTACACCGGGGGTTAGGTTGGTTTACCTATGGCATTATGGGGTGTGGATTTTTTTGAGTGGCATAACTGGGTTGATCTAACTTTTAGTGTAGATCAGGCCTAGGGCTTGGTGTACACTCAGATTTTTGTACTGGTGTAACTGGTTTGTTTGGGGCATGATTTTTTGACTGAAATACTCAGTACAACCCCCTAGTAGGGATGCAATTATATCAGTATAAAGGTGCTTATGTCAGCATAGCTATTCCTGTATGGGAAAGGGAATAAGGTATGCCAGGCGGAAAGAACTGTACACCTCTCGTGAAGGTGGTTTTCTTTTTGCGGTGAAACTTCTGAGTTTCACCGCAAAAAGTCATTAACAAGTGTAGACACTCCCCACGGTTTTAGCGCAAAAAAGTGACATTTTGCGCTTTAAATGGCAAGTCTAGACATAGCCTAAAAGTTAGGTCAGCATACCCATGGCACAGCAGTCAGGGCATGAAACAACCACCCCCCTGACCACCGTATGCCGACAAAACCCCCCGAGTATAGAGTGCTTCTGTCCATGTAGCTCACGTTGTTCGGGGAAAAGGTGTTCCTACACTGACAGAAAAACTTCTTCAGTCAGCTTATGTAGTGTCTACATTAGGGGGCTATGTCAGCATAGCTATGCCAGTGTAGGCTCTGTAGTGTAGACATAGCCTTAAGTTACAGCTTATTCCCCTTCCCCATACGGAAATAGCTATGCTGATACAAAGCCTGGTCTACACTTACCACTTAGGTTGACAGAGCTATGACGTTCCGGGGTGTGAAAAATCCATCACTGAGCCCAAGAAATTCCTCTACACATCACCGGAACAAACCCATTATTAGTCCAGACAGGAATAATAGAAACGACTGCATAATGCACATGCACAGCTAGCACAATACTGCACCAAGTGCCTTTACTTTCATGGTAGTTGTCAACTATTGAGGGATGTAATGACTAAAAGTGAGTTTGAGGGAAAACCTTGGCACTGTGCCCTTTTTTTGCTTCTTTATGATGAATAAAGAAAGTCTGAAACGTTTGCTGATTTTTTAAAAACGTTCTTCGGTTTGTTTTTTGCATTAGCCATTTGGGTCTCATATAACTTCAGAGACTCTCTGAAGCTAGTGAAATGATGACATCATCAAAGCCCTGGGAGTGAAACCTGAGACAATGGGAGAGGGTGAGGGTTTTAGTCAGACTGCTTATAAGGCCCATTTTTTTGTTTTGGTTAGCGCTTATTTAGCTTTAATGACTAAGTAACTTTGTGGAGAAAAGAAGCCTTTGATAACGATTCAGCAACCCTTCTTCTTCAGTTTAGGTGTGGGAGCTAGCAGTGTCCATCCTCCACCTAATCAAGCACGCCTGCAAAATCAGGAGAGACCAAACTTCATTTCCCTGGCATTTTTTAAAGCCAAAAAAACAAGCCAAAAAAAGAATTTAAAAAACCCCAAACCTTTTTTTCTGGGGACAAACGCAACAAAAAATACCCTTCCAGCACTTTGTTATGCATCAGAAATAAGACAAAGAGGACACAATCCCAATTTCAAATCCCTTTATGGGTGACTGTTCATATGTTAGCAACTGGGTAATTCCCTGGAGCCCTAGCTCTTCTGTTACTTTCGTAAGCCCGTTCTGTTCCCTAAAGGAATAGCTCAAAAGTCTTCAGCCTCTGCCACCTCCAGTGGAGATGAGCGCCTCACCGCTGCAGCCTCTAAGCTCTCCAACAGAGCCAGGACCTGTCATTTGTTTAGCACTACCGCCTTCAGCACATTGCCCTGTGCCACATACACTAGTGATAGTATGGATGTGCGTGCAAGGCATGAATCAGATTGCTCATACGGAGGTGTGGAGACTATTACTGATCCACCAACTCAGCCCTGTTCCCATCCTTTACTAGACTCTGAGTGCTAGACTCCAGTCTCATTTACACTGGTGATGACCTTCACTGACATGAATGGCATTACTCTGGATTGGCTTTGATGCAAAGGAGATCAGACTCTGACCCCAGCTTTCTGGCAATGCTGGGCTTTAGCCAGTAGATGGCACTGTTTCTTTCTGTGTTAAATAAAGCTGTTCCCTACGGTTTCTATAACGAAGTGGGTCTGCAAGACGTGTCAAGTTAGGGCCGCCTATACTGCCGGTTGTGTGCAGGCTCCTAGCAGTTGATCGGTTGCCTGTCCGGTTTTTATACTGAGCCGATTACCATAGTAGAGAGGAGAAGATGAGAGAGAAAATGAACCACACGTGACAGATGTTAGTCATGTAGCTTAATGCCCTACTGGACGATGCTCAGGGCTAGATCCACAATGGGATTTAGGCACCTGAATGCTACTTTAGGCACCACAGACCAACACTTAGACACCACTGAGATCCTCAAAACCCCTGCTCAGCTGCTGGCTAACCCTGTAGGCACCTAAAGTCCCTCGGTATCTAAGTTTCTGCATGCACAAAACCGCCTAAATCCTAACACTGCCACGCTGCTCTCGGTGTCCTAGTTCACACCTAAGCTCTGGCAGGAGTCACAAACTGAGCATCACCCCTGCCTATCTCATCCCAGTCTGGTCCTACCCTGCCCAAACTACAGCTGGGAGCTCTCTGGAGGCTGTATGGTGCCCCCAATAGCCCAGCTGCTAGGCCATTCACTCAGGGTATATGGGCCTATGTCTCAAGCCCTGCTCTGCCTGATTTAGAGCAGGGACTAGAGACTACATCCTCCACCGCAGTGCCCTGACCACCCAGTTGCAGGGCATTCTAGGATGAGTCTCTCTCAGTCTCGCCTGTAGACACTGTTCCACTATGATTTATCTTTAAGTTAATACTTAATGTTTGTTAGGCTGGAGAGAGAATGGCTCTATAGCCCAGGAGTTAGGGGACTCTCCCAGGAGATGTGGTGTGAAATCCCTGCTGTGACTCAGGTGGAACAGAGATTTGAAGGCAGGTCTCCCACCTCCCCTGGGGAATGCCCTGACCAATTGGCTAAAAGTAGATTTCGTCCCTCCCCTTTGTTTTTATTTCCAAGAAATCCAGGAGAGGATTCCCAGCTGTGAAGCCAGAGTGGAGATCTGCACCTAACTCCTTAGGAGGGGCAGGGCTCAGGCTTTTCCTAGGGTGACCAGATGTCCCGATTTTATAGGGACAGTCCTGATATTTGGGGATTTTTCTTATATAGGTGCCTTTTACCCCCCATACTTTGTCCCGATGTTTCATACTTCCCATCTGGTCACCCTAGCTTTTCCTCATTGGCATTTCCTACTCGCTTGCTTAGGTGGCTCCCGACTCAGCATGCTGGCTTCTGTGAATTCCTTTTTTAGACGCCTAACTCTCCCCATATCAATGTGGCTGCCTAATTTGGGGCTGTGAATTCCACTGGCTGGAAGGGCACCTGAAAGTTGGGTGTTGCAACCCCTGAGCCCTTCTCCGGATCTAGCCGTCGCATACCACTGATGAGGTATTATAAGAACAGATTAAACACATCTCCAGAGTCTACCTGACTCCCAGACTAAAGAACTGTTCCTTTGGATTCGTAGCTTTGTTTCCGATTATTCACCCAAACAGCCAGGGCTAGAAAGGCGATTTGACAATTAAAATAAACCTAAGACAAAACTGCTAAACCACCACATGGATCTTATTTTTGTTCTTTTTTTTTAAATTCAAGAGCTTTTGCCCTCTGCAGATTAGCCCCTGGGTCAATGGGGCCCGTGTCCAGGGGCCCACTAGAAAAATGGGCGACGTCACACTCCAACCCGCTCTGCCCACCTGGCGCTCCTGACAGGGAATGCCAAGGGGATGGGCGGCAGGACTGCAGGTGGAGGGGGTGGAGAGGGCCCCCACTTCCTCTGGCCCAGGGCCCCACAAACCCCTAATCTGCCTCTGGCTAACCCCAGCAAAGCAAAGCCCCAGTGTGAAATGCCCCAAACCTGTACTGCCCCATGGGTCAGAATCCTGGCCCCTCTTCCAGGCAGACTTGGAGTGGCTAGAGGCTTTCCACCTGTGCTGTCAGTGCCAAATCCTGAGCGTAAAGTGATTTGACTTTGCGCGAAAGGTCACAAAGATCTGGCCTCCCGTCTGCCGCTCATTATACTCAAAAGCAGCAGAGCAGGCTCTTTGGCCATGTCGCCCGGGTGGACAAAACCACTCCAGCACACCATGCTATGCTCTCAAACTCTCCGCTCTGACCCCACCTGGCACTGCCCATGTGGCTGCTCCAGAGAGGTGTGGATTCGCAGGATTGAGCCAGATCTGGGAACTGCACTTCACAATGCCTGGCGTGATGCCACCAACCAGGGTCACCCTGGCTGGCACAATGGTCCTTCGTAGACGACGCATGTTTGATTGACCGTGGAGGAGGTGAGCAGTCACTTGTGTAGCAGGAAGTCTTTTTCTCCCAACTGCAATACTATGGGCCAGATTCACTGCTACAGTCCTTAGTTTGAGCCAGTGGCAACTCCGTTGTAAATCTCCTTGGGAGCTTGGCCTCAATAGGGATATGGAAGGAGGGACAAATGAGGCCTTGGTTGTCTGTGAAGTTTTCCAGGATCTGTATGAAAAAATTGCAGAACCTCACCTCCGGGGAGATGTTCTGCTTTATATTTTACTACTTCAAGGCCCCACATGGGCAGCAGATATAACAGGCCAAGGGAGGCTCAGGCTCCCCAAACCCAGGCCTTGGCCCTGCCCACACTCCACCCTAGGTCCTGCCCTCGCTCCGCCTCTCCTCCAAAGCTGGTGGGGGCTCGACTTGGGCCAGCGACCCAGAGCTCGGGGTGTCTGGCAGCCCGGGGCGGCTCGGGCAGGCCTATGGCTCAGGGCCCGGGGACGGGGGTTCGGGTCGCTGTGGGGGTCTTGGGGCTACTCTGGCTCCAGCGGATGAGGGGTGGGGCCTCGAACAGGGGAGTGGGGTAGGGGGCTAGCCTCCCTGAATTGGGGGTTCACCTGCCACCCATGAGGCCCTGGTTTGGGAATCTGGGCCCAAATGGTGAAAAAAAAAAAAAAGCCCTGAGGGGAGAATTATTTTTATGATTTAGTATTTGTAGTGCAGTGGCATGTAGGAGCCTCAGTCACAGACCACAACCCCATTGCGCTAGGTGCTGTATGAACATGCGTGAAGGGAAAGCTGCTGTTTTTGAAGCCACTTATTTGTCTGTGCCCTTCCTTCTGACTCGGTCTTGTCTAAGCCTTCAGGCTTATATTTAACTGATACAGCAAACTGCTGATGTAATTGTTGACTCTTTGGGAACAATCTAATGCCCTGTCTACACTACAGGGATGATAGAGCCATAGCTTTTGCACAGTAGCTGTGGCAGCATAACCCTGTCGTGTAGACATAACCTACACCAACGGAAGAGGTTTTTCCATCAGTCTAGGACCTCCATCTTCCCAAGCAAAACAGTCTACTAGTCAGGATTGAAGTCCTTGTTTGCCTACAGCCTTTTTGTGTTACCTTGATAAGTCGCTTGGTCTCCCTGTGCCTCAGTTCCTATCTGTAACATGGGGATAATACCTCAGGGGCAGTGCGAAGAAGTTAAATACATTTTGTGAGATGCTCAAATCTACGCTTATGGGGACCGTATAAGTATCTGATGCCTGGAATACACCTAAAACTTAGGTTGACCTAGCTACATCACTCAGGGGTATGGAAAATTCACAACCCTGAGGGATGTAGTTAAGCCGACCTAAGCCCTGATATAGACACCACTAGGTCAACAGAAGAATTCTTCAAGCATCCACCTAGCTTCCGCCACTCGAGGGGGTGGATTTACTCCACCAATGGAAAACCTCCCTGCCGTTGCTGTAGCAAGTGTCTACACTATGCTCTGTCACTGTAATGCTTCAGTGTAGATACCACCTATACAGATGGGTGGGGTTCTCCTTTCAGCTTAGGTAACTATGTCCCCGAGAAGTAGCAGCTAGGTTGACAGAAGAATTCTTTTGTTGACCTACCGCTGTTTACACTGGGGGCGAGGCTGGCTTAATTATACCACTCAGGAGTGTGAAAAATCCATAGCCCTGAGCAGCATAGGGAGGTCGACCTAGCTTTTTAGTGTAGAGCAGGCCTGAGATAGATAAGCAGCTATCTATCCTCAAGCAGGTGTAAATCCCCGTTTGTAGCAGCTTTTCCTGCTTACGTTAGACATTTGCACTGGTGTAGTCAGCTATACCGAAGACTGGTCCCCCGTCACTGTAACCCAGACACATCCCCAGTACAGACTGGGCCTACATTAGGGCTTGGAGTAGGACAGTGCCTTCTTTCCTGAGGCCTTCTGTTCTCCAGAATTGAGGCCAGGTCTACACCAGAAGTTTTTGCCGGTACACTGATGTCAACTACGGGTGTGATTGTTTTGATAGAGAGACAAGGTGGGTGAGCTAATGTCTTTTGTTGGACCAACTTCTGTTAGTGAAAGAGACGAGCTTTTGAACGACACCGAGTTCTTCTTCGGGTCTGGGAAAGGCACTCAGAGCGCCAAGCAGCAAAAGCCCTACTGTAGCTGCAGCTATCCCAAGTGGGAACGTCTACACTGCTATATTGAGCCCCATAATGCGAGCCCCATAAGCCTGAGTCAAGTGACCTGGATCTAAGATTCACTGCTGCGGGGTTTGTTTGGGTTTTTTTGCAGTGTAAATGTACCCAGTGGGGAGCCAAGCTCAGAGATTTTGTGTGCTTGTATTTTGAACCTCTGCACATTCTGCTGTCAGTGGCATCTAATGTGGGTAGAGCTTATTCTGTGGCAGAGTTTGTAAAAGTGACACTGTCTCTCCCCCCCCCGCCCCGATCTGACCCCCACCTCTACTCAGATGCAGTTTTGATTGGTGGAATTGTAGCCCAAACTTTGTTAGAGCAGCTTCATTCAGTGTTTCTGTCCCCGGGCCATGAAAGAGCACAAAGACACCCAAGAGCATATGGTTTGTAACGCCACCAAAAAGACTGTACATTTCAAACAGACCTTCAGAGGATGGAAATCTTGTCAATTTTGCTTGGCGGCTCAGCTCCCCCATGGAATAGAATGAGGGCTAGGGAAGGGGAGCAGGACAGAGACTGTTCCTTGTAGCAGCCCACTTTAAGCACTGAATAATCCTGTTATGCAGAGGCCACTACAGGTGCATTTACGCCGCACGCTAAGCCTGGCTCCATGCGACCCAGGCTTGTGGACTCGGTATTTCCAAGCCCATGCTTGAGCATCCACAATGCATTGCAAACCTGGGTTTATCACTCCTGGACCCGATCTCATGGTCATGTTAACACATCCACACTGCACTGCGCAGACCTTCTGACTCAGGTCTCCAGCTTGGCCTGCGTTCACACTGCACAATGACAGGGCTTGGACCCAAGGCACGGCAGGACTCGGGCTCTAACCCATCCCCCTAAGCAGGGTCCTAGGACGCCAGTCCTGAGTGCTTGCGGACCCAAGTCAGACTGATTTACATGTGAACGGAAGCTGGGCTTGGGCTCAAACCTGAGTCAGAGCCAGGTTTAGTGTGCAGTGTAGACCTACCGTATAGACCAGGCCTGCACAACATGCAGCCTGGGGGCCGCATGCGGCCCGCGTGGGCTCACTCTGCGGCCAGCGGGGGGTGGGTAGGCAAGCAGCGGGTGAGGGAGGGGGCTGAGGAGGCAAGCGGGCGGGTAGTGGCAGGGGGTGAATAGGCGAGCTGGAGGGGTGGGGGGCTGAGGAGGCAAGCGGGCAGGCAGTGGCGGGGGGGCAGGTGAGCTGGTGGCAGAGGGGGCTGAGGAGGCGAGCGGGCAGGCAGTGGCGGGGGGGCAGGTGAGCCGGCGGCAGGGGAGGGGGGCTGAGTAGGTAAGCCGGGGTGGTGGGGGGCTGAGGAGGCGAGCGGGCAGGCAGTGGCGGGGGTGAATAGGCGAGCTAGGGGAGGGGGGCTGAGGAGGTGAGCAGCGAGTTGGTAGCTGACCTGTTCTACTGATCTGGTCTGGCTCCCATCCCCTCTCCAAGGGTTGCAGCTGTCTGGAAGTGCTGCCTTCCACGCCTTCCTCATTCACACCTCATTCATTCAACAGGGCAATTGATTACAAAGTGGGGGGAAGATCTTATTCTACTTCTAGCAAAAAGACATTTTTCTTTTACCTTAATTATACTACCTTAGGGCCAGCTATAACATATTACCAAGGTTCAATACTGCTGTTTCAGCAGGGCAGCACTGGGGAAGGAGGGTTTTTTTCCACGGGGCGGGCGGCGCTGGGGGCGGGTTCCCGGGGGGGCTTGGCGGGGCTGGGGGTGTTTCGGCAACGCTGGGAGGGTTGTTTCTGTGGGGTGGGCGGCGCTGGGGGGGGTGTTGTGTTTCGGCGGGGCTGGGGGGTTTTGGCCCTCAGCTGTTTTCTTTGGAGTAATATGGCCCTCGCCGCTTTACGAGTTGTGCAGGCCTGGTATAGGCTATATCCTAGTCTGCTGAGGTTGCATAAAAACACTACCCAGTTATAGGGGTGCTGGTCTGTGTGATCTCCTCTTGCTCCCACTGTCACTGGGACTCCTTCCACCCTGGAACCACTTCCCTGACCTGGCCACTGAGCCCACGCCTAGGCCTTTAAGCTCCTCCTTATAAAGCATCTTTTCTAAAACTCCTATAAAGCCAGTGCCCCTAGAAAGGAAGGCTGTCCCTGTGGTTTAGGCACAGACTGCCCATGTGACCTTCGGCAAATCACTTAATCTCTCTGCGCCTCTGCTCCCAATCTGTAAAATGGGGTTAATGCATCCTTCCTGCTACATCTACTTAGACTGGCTCTTACTTTGTGTTTGTGCAGCACCTAGCACAAAGGGGCCCTGAGCTCAGCCGCCCCTCTAGGTGCTATGACAATACAATGAATAACACAGCCGTGTTGACTAGCAGGCGAGGGGAAATTATCGTCAGGAAACTCAGGGTAAAACATTCCAAACCAAACATTAGCTGTAATTAGGCCTTGTCTACACGGGGTTGTTCTGCACCAATGCAACCCCATAGTATAGATCAGGGGTAGGCAACCTTTCAGAAGTGGTGTACCGAGTCTTCATTGATTCACTCTAATTTAAGGTTTTGCGTGCCAGTAATACATTTTAACATTTTTAGAAGGTCTCTTTCTAGAAGTCTATAATATATACCTAAACTATTGTTGTATGTAAAGTAAATAAGGGTTTTAAAATGTTTAAGAAGCTTCATTTAAAATTAAATTAAAATGCAGAGCCCCCCAGATTGGTGGCCAGGACCCGGACAGTGAGAGTGCCACTGAAAATCAGCTTGCATGCCGCCTTCGGCACACGAGCCATAGGTTGCCTACCCCTGGTATAGATGCACCACCCCAGTGTTGAAAGTAACTGAACTGGTGCAGCATGCCTTGCTTGTTAGGCTGTTGTCGTGTCTCTATTTAACCCACTGGTGAGTGTGTGTTACAGGTCCCCCCTCCATTACAACCTCCTAGATATTCGTACCAGTGGAGCTACACCGGTGCACCCCCCTCCCATAGAGACAAGTCGTGAATTGAGCTTTATCACCACCCATGACTATGCGTTGTGTCACTGTCCAACTCCCTTCCTTTTGTCGGTATTCCATGAGCTCCACCGGGCAGGCAACTTGGGCCTGATCTCCTCTGGGGTTCTGATCCTGCAACCCTCATCGGAGAGTTGCTGACTGCCTTCAGCTCACATGGATGTCCATGGGAATGGAGGGTGCTCAGCATCCCTCAGACATGGTCAGCGCCTTGCAGGATTGAGTCATAAAACAGGAGTAACTCAACGGAAGTCAATAGAGTTACACAGGGATAAATCCAGTGTAAGTGAGATCAGAATCAGGCCCCTTCATGCCAGTAAAGCATCACACACCCTACAAATAGTAATAGTAATAATAATAATAAATTATGGAGAGGCCTGTTCATGAAAGATCTGATCTTAAATCCCTTGATGCCAATGCTCATCGTCTTCCCATTGACTTCAGTGGGTTTTGGACCAATCCCCAATAATAAGATCAGAATCTCACAAATTAGAATCACACCCTTTAAAAAAAGAATGTGAAGAGGTGTATGGGGGTGGGAAATTGCCAATGAAATCACATATGGTCTTGTTTTCAGCAGTATTGATCTCCTGGAGATACAAATGCAGTGTGTGAGTCAAACCACTCTCTTACAAATCCATTATCTGTGGATCACTTTGTGTTAACGAGACACATGTACACCGCAGGTATGTGCGTGTGAGAGAATCAGCACTGACTTCAAGCCAAGGGAGAAAAATCATTAGTTACAGTCTCTGCAGGACTGAACTCGATGGAGACGTGAGGGCAGTGCAGGCACTGACACATGATCCTGTTGGTGGGTGTGTTGGTTTGCAGATCTAATCGCTCTTACAACACACGCACAGAAAATACATTGTAACAAGCGCCTCGTTGATGGAGAAAATTAGAGCTAAAGAAGGAAGGTTGGTCGCGTGGTTAATGCCATGGCTCGCGACTCAGAAAAACTGGGTTCCAATTCCCAGCTCTGATCTTACGTAAGTCATTCAAGCCCTGATTCAGCAAAGCATTTAAAGAAGTGCCTGCCACATGGTACTTAAGCATGTGCTAAACAGAGGGAGATGTAAGTATGTGCTTTGCGGCACATGCGCCGGCTTCTAATTTTCCCCTGGGTGCTCAACCCCTGCTCCACCCCAGCAGCTTCCATTGGCTGGGAACGGTGAACCGCGGCCACTGGGAGCTGTGGGCGGCCCTGCCTGCGGACGGTCAATGTCTCTGTCTCGCCACCTGCCAGTGGATTACCCTGACAGGCCACTAGTTGCCCACCACTGCCCTACAGGCTGAGCTAAAGAGCAGGCTCTGTAGCTGGGGGCTGTGATGGCTTAAGGCTATGGGACCTGAGCTTGGAGGGTTTCTCCCAGCTGCAGTGTAGACATATCCTAATAGCCTCCTGTCCTCTGTTGATGTGTCACAGAGAGGGACAGGTAACAACACACCAATCAGTGGGTTACACAAGCTCATCAGGTCTCCTGCTAGGGGCTGTGCAGTGTCTAACCCATTAGGGTTCTCAGTTCAGCTGTGATCTTTGTCAGAACAACTTTTGGTAGTAATACAAACTGTATATTGAGTTTATTTTGTTTCCTTTGATTTGAGAAATAAACTGCACCCAGGCATAGCTCAGGCTGATTTCACTACACTTAATCCAATACTGAATCTAGTCATGCATCAAAACAACACAGTACAACACAATAGAATGGAAAAGAAAAATAACAACAAAAAACACAGACTTTTCAGGCTATCCGTATATGTCATACAAAGGCAAAAGAAAGGGGGGGGGGGCGCGCGGGCCATGCCCAATAGTGTGGTCTCCTTTAAGGCACATTATCAGAACGGTGGGGTAAACAAAGTGTGGGCTGCTGCTGTTTGGACTCTACAGAGGACTTCAGTCCTACCAACCTGGGCCCAGAGATCCTCAAAGGTATTTAATATATATATATATATGGAGATATACCTATCTCATAGAACTGGAAGGGACCCTAAACGGTCATTAAGTCCAGCCCCCTGCCTTCACTAGCAGGACCAAGTACCGATTTTGCCCCAGATCCCTCAAGGATTGAGCTCACAACCCTGGGTTTAGCAGGCCAATGCTCAAACCACTGAGCTATCCCTTTAAGTGCCTAACACCCATGGGAATCTGAGCCCTGGTCCATTTTACAATCCCTAAATTCACTTTTCTTTTTAAAAGTGTGTTCCTGGATTCTGTCAATGGCAGGCTACAAATGGCTCCTCGGTGTATAAGCATTTAAGTTTAGTGGCATTTTCTACAGCAGTTTTTTTACCTTTGGGTCAGATATTAGCTTTGCAGGAGTTTCCGGGGTGCTGCCTTCCAGGACAATCTCTTGTAACTCAACTAAACTTGGTGAAAGGGGCTTGTTTGACACTGTGCTTTCTGATATGTGACAGCTCATGCTTGGACCAACTGTCTATTAGCCCCAAATTCAGAACGAGCCGTCCTTCGTCACAACCGCTATCCTGCTTCCTCCCCACCCACCTGCATCTGGCAAATGCTGGGCAGATCACACAGTCGCAGGGAGAAGACATTGGCAGACCACAGGTCTTAGTATTGTCTACTTCTGTGTTAAGCCTTTTTAGACTCTTGCATAGTCTGTTAATGATTTGGGATCAAGTTTCAGGATACACACCTCTGCTTCCTTCCATGCTGCAGGAGGCTGGGAGACTTGAGCCTGGCTATCAGATATTAAACAAATTAAATTTTTTTATTAAAGTTAATGTTTAAAATTAAATATACACAAGTTAAGAGGGAAGGTATTGTACATCTGGGGTCAGGCTTGGTAACGGTTGAAGAGATACATACATATCACATAACCGGCATAGACCCAGATTGGGGTGCAAGAGTTTTTTTTTTAAACTGTCAGTGGATAGGTGGGCTCGGGTACGCCACCCATGGAATTTATAAGGAGTCCAAGTCAGTATCGGTGCAGCGAATGAGTACATGGGTGGGGTGCGTCCCTTGGTTCGTCAGGGAACTACACTTGATATGCCCTCGGTCGGAGCCTGTCTGCTACTTCTTTTAGGAAAATGGATGTGATGATCCACGAGGTCTTTCCCATCTTCAGCTGCTAAGGGCCTATAAAGGCTTCTGAACGCAACCCTGGGGGACTGAACACCGACTAAAGACCATGAAAACTAAATGCCTTTGTTCTTCTACATAAATTTTGCTAGGGCAACATCCCTCAGGCTTAGTGGGCTTGATCTGATCCTGGCCTCATTCTCCACAGCTTTACAGCACGTGCAGGCCTTTATACTTGGACAAAGTGAATGAATCATTATGACCTAGATGTAACCCACTGGGGTATTACAGGATAACCCCCTTTATGTGATGGCTAGCTTAGCAGACACCCTAGGGCCTGCACTAGGGCCTTTCAGAGCTAAAAGCATGAGCTGCTGCTACTGTAGCTCCAATTAAAGTTCTCTGGGGGCTTGTTTACACTTAAAACAACTACAGTGGCACATTGGCCCTGCTGCAGATGTGCTGCTGTAGCACTTCAGTGTAGACACTACCTACGCCGACAGGAGGGGTTCTCCCATCAGTGCAGATACTCCACCTCCATGAGAAGTAGTAGCTAGAACGCCGTCTACATGGGGATTTAGGTCAGTTTAACAACACTGCTCGGGGGGTGGATTTTTCAAACCCCAGACTGATGTAGTTAAACCGACCTAATTTTCTAGTGTAGACCATGTGTTATATCCTCTGCAGATGGGCACAGAGAGGGACCTGTAACACATGCACCAGCGGATAACAATAGCAATTTGTACCATCTTTGTCCAGGTATCACCCAGCGCGAGGCAGTGGAGAATCCGGACCTGTGTTTTATCTTTTATTGACACAGTTGATTTCTGTAGAGTTACTTGTAATTTTCCCCAGTGCCCTTTAGAATAGAATCAGACCCAGTGAGGGAAATGCATATTTTAATCAATCCCCTGGAGCGCAGAGCTGTGTGGTGCCCCACCTTTTTCTGAAGGTGGCTGCAGTTTGAGTCAGCTGATAACTGGAGGTGTGGCACCTGCATTAAGTGCACTGGGCTGTATTGAATTACCTGACCAGCACTCTCTCCTTTTGATCCTGGACCTCTGAATGTCTCTTTTAGCCAGTGCTGTCTCCACCTTAGGATGCGCTGAATGGCTCTCCTTTAAACGGGATTTAAGTGGGCATTAGGGACTGATTAGGCCTAATCAACATTAATGGCTGCTCCAGTTGACATCAAAGGGATGATGGGATATGCTGGGGGGAAGAGCAGGCGTTATCAGGAACATGAAGGATTTAAACAGTGCAAAGTCTCACCCATTCTTTAATGGCAGGGTGCATTGTATTTCTAATCCTTGTTGGTCCAGCTGGCTGTTAGACTAAATGGTACTTTCCCACTGGAGATAAACTGATGGGATAACCCTGGCAGTTAAGTACTGGCAGCAGCAGAATTTTCTAATATGTGTCAAACAGGTGCACAGTGCTCTTGTTTTCCAACACCTTAAATATTCAGCAGCTTGCAGAGGGTGGCCAACATCTGTTGACCAGCAAGCAGAACGGTGGGTTCGTGTGGCAGCAGGACTGACTGGAAAGAGGGCCCCTGGCATTGCAGATAGTGCCAGGAGTCAGCAAGGGCAGGGTGGGAGAATATCTGGTATTAATGAAAGTGACAAGATCGGTAATATCTTTTATTGTATCCACAGCTGTTGGTGGAATGTGCAAGCTTCGAAGCTTAACAGAGCTCTTCTTCCGGTCCAGGGAAGGAAATCCAAGTGTCTGAGATAAATGCAAGTTGGGACTGGCTGTTAAACACATGTTGTGGGAGATGACTTAAAATGAAGTGGATATTTAAGGATTAGCAGGCATTGGGGGGCGGGAGGCGGGTGTTGCAAATTGTTGTAATGAGCCATAAAACCAGTCTCCCTGTTGAATCCATATTTTTTAGTGTCTAGCTGGGTCATGAATTTAGGTTCCCAAACTGGCCTTTTAAAGGTGTTGTGCAGGTTTCCTTTGAGGAGGAGGACTGAGAGGTCAGATATGGAATGATCACTTTGTGAAAAGTATTCACCCATTGGTAAAAGGGTGTTCTTGTCTTTTATCATTTTCCTGCGTGAAATGAAATGAAACTGGCAGCTTTGTCTTGGGCTTAGCTACTTCCTATGACTTAACAGCAAAAACAATTTGCCTATTGCCTCTTACATCATTTGGCTCTATTGTCTTCTGTTATAAATAGGTGTAGCTCCACCGGTTTACACCAGTTAAGGATCTGGCCCATGGCATTTATGTAGCACCAAAGGATCCCAAAGCACTTTAGAAGCTAAGGTTCAACTCTTGAGGTCCTTAGTTCAATGGGAGTTTACCAGACTGAATAAAAATGGAACAAGGGCCTGGAGACTGATTTGTCCATCGGTAGTGATCACCACCAAAGGGAAATGCACCATTTAGAAAACATGGCAGTGCAGTCTAGGACAGGAAGTAAAAGAAGAATTGACCGGGCATCAATGGCCAGTGCTTAAAGTTGGTGAGGTCACAGACCTGGCCAATAAATAAACAAATTAAATAAACAAGCCACGTTGCTGAGGAGTGCATTTTAAGTACTGTTTTACCAAAGCTGCTGCTCCCAGCCTGTGATAGACCTCCCCGCCCCACCCGCGCCAACACTTTTTTCAGACCGCTTTAAGCACTGCCAATAGAGTAATGCCAGAGGAATGGAGAGCATATATTGGTTCAAAGAATATGTATAGCGTACTACTGCATAGTATACATGGGTCCAGGTACCCCTGCATGCAAGCTAATGCTTTCCAAGCTCGCCTGTCAACATCCACGCTGAATTGGTAAGCATGGCTCATACACGTCCCATGCCTGGGTAGGTGAGTCCATGTCGTAAGGATAGAGCTTGTTGAGGAGGATTCATTGTAAATGGACTAATCTCCTCCCTGGGCAACCCATTTTGGTGATTCGCCAAACTCTTTGTTGATGCTGCCTTTGTAGCAAAATACAAAAACGAGCACTTGCTTGAAGTTTACCTGTTGCTGTGTATGTGGGATTAAACTCTTAAGAATATAAGAACAGCCATATTGGGTCAGACCAATGGTCCACCTAGCCAAGTATCCTGTCTCTGGCAGTGGGACAGGTTAATTGTATGCTGTGTGAAAAAGTATTTACTTTTGTTTGCATTAAACCTGCTGCCTATTAATTTCATCGGGTGACCCCTGGTTTTTGTATTTTGGGAAAAAGTAACTAACTCTTCTCTCTTCACTTTTTCCACACTATTCATGATTTTATAGACCTCTATCATATCCCCACCCATAGTCATCTCTTTTCTACACTGAAGAGTCCTAATCTTTTTTAGTCTCTGCTCACGTAGAAGCCATTCCATACCCTTGATCATCTTTATTGCCCTTCTCTGAACCTTTTCCAGTTCCACTTTATCTTTTTTGCGAGGGGGTGACCAGAAATGGACACAGTATTCAAGCTGTGGGCATACTATGGATTTCTGCAGTGGCATTCTGATATTTTCTGTCTTATTTTCTATCCCTTTCCTAATAGTTCCTGACATTCTGTAGGCCTTTTTGACCGCTGCTCCTCATTGAGCTGAAGTTTTCAGAGAACTATTCACGATCTCCAAGATCTTTTTCTTCCGTGATAACAGCTAATTTAGACCCCCTTCATTATATATATGTGTTTATATGTTGCAGGTCTTCCCTCATGCTCCAAAGCCACTGTAAGATGTACAATATGTGGCTCCTTTCTGATCAGTGCAGTGACTCTGGATTTACATTGGTGTAAGTGAAACAGTTATTGTGCCCTAGTCACTGTTCCCAGGCGCCAGACATTTCATGTCAGTCCCCAGACCAGAACACTAGTTTGACACCCTTTTGTGCTGGTGTAAATGAGGACACATGGGCAACAGGGAATGGGGCTCCTTGTGCTCCGAAAACACACCCTGACGAGAGCTTATCTAGATTACATCTCTAGCTGCTCCCTGTTCTCAGTTTATGCAGTTGACAGAATTTTCCAGTTGCTCGACAGGATGACTAGTTTGTCATCAGTTGTTCCTATTCACTTTCTATTGGGGTTGCAAAAAAAAATTAAATGATCATAAAAATATCATAGCAACATTCCCACTTACTGCTCAAAGTTCTAATCAAATGCACATGGCCATCAGTAGCGTGGGCTCAGGTAATTTCACCCTGGTTTGAAGTCCAAGTACAAGAAGAGACAAATGGGGAACGTTTTTTTGATGTGCTGTACTCTAAGGGGCTAATTCAGCAATCCATCCCTGCTTTGCTTAATCCCATGGGTCTTTGACATCAATGGGACTTAAGCATGTGCCTCTTGTTAACTATGTGCCTACCATTAACCAAGTGTAGAAGCGCTTTGCTGAATAGAGATGGACCTAAGCATGTGCTTAAACGTTTAGCTCAGCATTTCTCAAACTGGGGTCTGCGGACCCCTGGAGGTCCCCGAGGGTACCCCAGGGGGTCCACGGGCCCTGCTGATCAACTCCTCACCCTCCCTCCCTCAACTCCTCCGGCTCCCTTCCAGCGCCTCCTGCATGGTAAAAGTCCAGTGGTGCAGCAGGGCTACTGCAGACTTCCTACCTGCCCTGGCTCCGCACTCCGCACCATGTCCTTGTGGCCCCTGGTGGGGGCAGAGGGGTCTTCCGACTCCGCAGCTCCCATTGGCCGAGAACCGTGGCTAATGGGAGCTGCAGAGGCAGCGTCTGCGGGCAGGGGCAGTGTGCAGAGATCCCCTTGACCCCCTGCCTAGGAGCCGCTGCCAGAGGAATGTGCCAGTCACTTTCGGGAGTTGCCCAAGGTAAACACCGCCCGGCCAGAGTCCGCACCCTGAACCCCCTCCCACACCGCAACCCCCTGCCCCAGCCCAGAGCCTGCACCCAAATTCCTTCCCAGACCCTGCACCCCCTCCTGCACTCAAACACCCTCCTAGAGCCTGCACCCCAGCCTGCACCCCAACCCCCAACCCCAGCCTGGTGAAAGTGAGTGAGGGTGGGGGAGAGCGAGTGATGGGGGGGTATGGGGTGAGCGGGGGCAGGGGCATGGCCTCAGGGCAGGGGGCAGGGCAAGGGCTGAGCTCAGGAGTTTGGGGGTCCCCCCAAAATTTTAAATCAAAATGGGGGTCCTCAGGTTGCTAAAGTTTGAGAACCGCTGAAATGAGAGTGTATATAGGGTGAGATGTTTAAGGGTTCCTGAGTTCCTTGGTTTGTCTGTTCTCTGTGAAGCTGATGAATAGTAAGGACGTCTGGAGCATGGATAAAAGGTAAGTGGCTAAAGCTCAGTGATGGTGATTCAGAGATGATGCTGGTAGGAAGGGGAAAGAGGCAACTAATGGCAGAGCTTAGGTACGTGGAGTGTTTGGAGAGTGGGGTGGGGGCAGCCTTTTCAATTGGTATGAGAACCAGGAGAGATCTAGGAAGGCAAGAGGAGGGGGTCTTGTTTAGAACATGTGAAGAAGATGTGTTGGGAGTGGGGAGGGAGGCTGAAGACATATAGATAAGACTGCCAGCAGGAGGAGAGATGGGAGACAGGAGAGAGAAGTGAAGTTAAAGTGGAGTAAACTAGTTCCCCTTAGCTAGAAGCAGGTGTAAGTTAGAGAAAGCCCCATGGCATTTTACCACACATCTGACTATGCTTCCTTCCAGCTCCTTGGCGTGTGATCAGCTTAGATGCCCTTGCACATAGATGGATCATGTAATCTGACTTCCTGCATAACGTTGGCCAGAAAACGTCTCCAACATAATTCCTAGAGCAGATCGTTTAGAAAAACATCCACTCTTGATTTAAAAATGGCCATAGATGGAGAAGCCATGATGACCCCTGGTAAGTTGTCACAATGGTTAATTAGTCTCACTGTTAAAAAATGTGTACATAAAGGAGTCCGAGTGCAAGGGGGTCTGATTTATGCTGCCTGCCATACACAGCACCTCTGACCAGGGCCACTTGAGAACGTTAACAATGAGAGGTGAACACAGTTAGGTATGTTTGCATGTGGGAAATTTCAGGTCAATGCCCAGGAGGGCAATTGTAGCAGTTAAAGTAATCAGTTCCTTTAGAATTTGTTTGCAGTAGATCATAACTGCTTTACAAAAGTGCAAACTGGGAACAATTCCTGTTGTTCCTCACTTTATCCAGAATGCTAAGGGTTCTCATAGGATTGTAATGTTACAGCTCTGATTCAATCTGACCCAGTATTTTCACATGCCTTGTGTTCTTAGCGTTATTCTAATAGGTTATCTGTATCAGAGTGGAGCAGCTGCTAAGGATCCAGGAGACTTGTGTTCAGTTCCAAATTCCATCACTGAATCACGCTCTGTGTGGCTTCAGGCAAGTCACGTCACCACCTTGTACCTCAGTTTCCTCTTCTGTAAAATGGGAATAACACCATCCATCCTTGTAAAGAGCTTTGGGGTACTCAAATAAAAAGAACCATGGACATGCAAAAATGATTGATCTAATCCAGTGGTTCTCAAACTGGGGCTTCAGCCCTGGGTGCTCAAGTTACAGGCCCCTCTGCCCAGGGCGGTGGGGTGCGAGCGGGCTCAGGCTTCGATCCTCCCTCCTGGGGTCACATAATAATTTTTGTTGTCTGAAGGGAGTCACGGTGCAATTCAGTTTGAGAACCCCTGACCTAATCTGTCTATCCAAAGTGTCAATCAACATCGTATCCAGGCGTATCATCTTGTGATGAGGACACCAGTAGAATATGGATAATAAGTAACCATAACAGGCATCTCAATAGATTGCAGGTCTTACCTCCTGACACAACAGCAGCAGTATTCTATGCTTTGCAGAGGATGCACATTGAGGATGATTAGCTACAACAACAAACTCGTGATCCTCTCTGTGATTTGGTTTATTCTGAAATATTGAACAATGGTTTAGTCAGTGGTGACATTATGGAAATAAAATCCCTTTTAATGAGAAATCAGACAAACGCAGGAAAGGATTGGTTTCAGAAACTGTATGGAAGAATTAAGACTATTTAAAGCATTATAGACATAGACGTCCCAGAATGACACAATCCATTTTAAGACGTTCAGCTGATAATTAAGTGTAACCACAGCATGTAAAGATAATGTGTTTATTTTAAGGAAGAAATGTAATTAACAATGAACATACTTAGCAGATAATGAACAAAGGCACCTACATTATATGAAAGGCTGGGTGGAACTAATGCTGAAGCCAATATATGGTGAAAGTCTTGTAGGCAAAGTCAACCAATGGACTTGCCTAGATTAGAAGAGATTTTTGTTTTTGTTTTTTAAAGTTTTAGCAAATATATCATTTAAAACTTTAATAGAGACAGGGCAAGTTGTACTGTAAGAGGTATTGGCTGGGAAGTGCTCTCTGCAGGGAGCAGCATGATCAGAGGATACGGCATGCATCTGGGAGTCAGAACAACCAGGTTCCATTCCTGGTTCTGTCACTGAGCTGCAGTGTGACTTTGTCATTTCACCTCTGTTTCCTGTTTATCCCCTCCCATCCCTGGTCTGTCCTGTCCGTTGAGTCTGTAAGCTCTTTGAGGAAGGGACTGTCTTTCACTATGCGTTTGTACAGTGCCTAGTGCAATAGGGCCCTGATTTTGGTTGGGGCATCTAAGTGCTACCATAAAATAAATAATTCATAGATACATAGAGATTAAGGTCAGAAGAGACCATGAGACCATGCCGACTGACCTCCTGTATATCACAGGCCATTAAATTTCACCCAGCTACGCCCATATTTGTGTCTGGCTATAGCACATCTTCCAGACAGGCATCTAGTCTTGATCTGAAGACTCCAAGAGATGGAGAATCTACCACCCTTGTAGTTTGCTCCAATGGTTCATCCCCCTCCCTGTTAAAATGTTTTGCCTTATTTCTAACTGGAATTTTCTCTCTTTTATACTCCGTAATCAAGTTACCTTTCAATCTCCTCTTTGATAAGCTAAACAGCTGGAGCTCCTGAAGACATTATCTCCAGCCTTTGAATCATTTTTGTGGTTCTTTTCTGCATCCTCTCTAATTTTTCAATATCCTTTTAAAACTGTGGACATGGGAACTGGATCCAGTATGGGTCTCAGCAATGCTGTATACAGAGGTAAAATCCCCTCCCTACGCCTCCTCACTACTCCCCTATTTATACATCCAAGGATCGCATTAGCCCTTTTGCCCACAGCATTATACTCGGAGCTCAGGTTGAGTTGCTTGTCCACTGTGATCCCTGAATTCTTTTCAGAGTCACTACTTTCCAGGACACAGTCCCCCATTCTATAGGTAGGGCCTACATCCTTGTTCCTAGATGTATAACTTTGCACTTGGTTGTCTTAAAACATATTTTGTTTGACTGAATGGGTCCAGTTTATCAAGAGATCCCGATAACTCTGTGTGACCACTCTGCCAATCCTGTTTTATCAGCAATGGTTTTATATCTATTTCCAGATCATCAATTCAACTGTTAAAGAACATTCAGCCTAGTACCGATCCCTGAAGAACCCCACTGGAAACAGCCCCATCTGGTGATGAGTCCCCATTGACAACTACTTTTTGAGATCTGTCAGTTAGCCAGTTCTTATTCCAGATAACGTGTACACTCTTGACATTAGGCAGTGGCAGCTTCTTAATCAGAATGTAATGAGATATGAAGTCTAATGAATTAGAAAAAAATCTAAGTATAATATATCGGCGCAGTTTCCTTTATCAGCCAAACTTGTAATCTCAAAAAATGAATTCAGGGTTTTTTGGCAAGTTCTATTTTCTATAAAACCATGTTGACAGACATTAATTATATTCTTATCCTTTTTTTTTTTTTATCAGTCGAATCCTGTATCCGTTTCCCATTATTCAGCCTACAGCTGATCTCAGGCTAACCAGCCTATGTTGCCCATGTCATCCCACTTGCTCTTTTTGAATATTAGCCTAACTCTGCCAATGTTCTGCCTTTTCCCCGGTATTCTAAGATTTATTAAAAATTAACATCAGTGGGCCAGGGATTGCCTTGGTCAACTCTTCTACAATTCTTGGTTATTTGGCCCCGTTGATTTTTAAATGTTTATCCCTAGTAGATAACAATAACAGGAGTAACTCCATTGAGGTCAACGGAGTTAACAGTGGTGTAAAACAAATGTAAGCAAGAGGAAAATTGGGCCTTTTGAATCTTCCTGTCCTCCGTGGCTCCACAAATCTGTATGGCCAGGGTTAAGGTTAAATCCGCTTCTTGCAGTCTGTGCAGCTCTAGTAAGTGGAATGCCATATTTTAGCCTGTCTTTTATTAAGGAGTCACATGGTTCCCCAGTTTCATATGTCTGCGCTTCAAGCCCATCTCAGATGCACTTACTGATGCAGGGCCTACAAATGTCTGTCATTGCTGACATTTTTGCTGGGGTTCTAGTGCCTCTCAGGTGAATCCCAAATCTGTGTTAATTCTTCTTCACCAGCCTTCCCCCTTTATATAAGAACATCAGCGACCTGCCATCCTGCTGAGTTTTTTTCACCAGGTAAATTGTGCTCGGCAGGTGGTTGCCTGAAATGTGAGAAAAATGTCGAACTGTTGCTTTAACTGATTTCATTTTCCAGTGAGATTTACTCAAAATACAGTAGACTTGGAGGAGGCAAGTTCTCTGCCTTTGGTTCTATCCAAGGCTGACTTCACCAGCTGGTGCCCTCTCAGCGCACTGCAGGGTGTTGCAGTGGAGCTGACTCAGTTTCCCCAATCCTACCAATAATCACGTAGCTCTGTGTCAGGTGGTTTGCTGTAGTGACTCCAGCCCGGTCATTAGTTGTCTCTCCCCTACCAGGACAGTCAAAAGTCTAGTAGCCAAGGAGTCCAGTGACCCTAGCCAAGGGTCACTAGTTCCAGGATCCAATAGGCTACTGACCCTTTTGCTCCAAACCCTTACTATCCTCTCTGCTGGGCATTGTAGGGGAGCCTGGGCCCACCCACTCCTCTGGGCCCACCCACTGCTTCCTCCCAGTCCCTTACTGCTTCCTACCTCTCCTCTCCTGCAGGCTTTTCCCAGGGTCACATTCTGATTCTTCCATGCTGGAAGTCTGACTTCTGAGGGCTTGTCCACGCTTAAAACACTGCAGCGGCACCATTGTAGCACTTCAGTGCAGCCACTACCTGAGGTTCTCCCATCAACATAGGAACTCCACCTCCCCGTGTAGCTAGGTTGATGGGAGAATTCTCCCATGGACCTAGTGCTGTCTACACTGCGGGGTCAGGTTGGTTTAACTGCATCGCTCGGGGTGTGGATTTTTCACACCTCTGAGAGACGTCGTTATAGAGAGACGTCGTTATATCAGCCTAATTTCCTAGTGTAGTCCAGGCCTTAGTAGTCCCTCAGTCTCCTTGGCAGCCATTCCTGTCCTTCCATCTGAGCCTTTGTATCCTCCCAGCTGTACAAGTCCTGCAATTAGCCTCAGCTGGGAGCTAGCTAGTCTCCTTGTTAACCCCTTAGTGGCTGGAGTAGCATGGGTGTCAGGGCCATCCCTAGCTATTCTGGGGCCCTACGCAGCCCCCCCATGGGTGTGTGTGTGTGGGGCCCCAGGCCTCCACAGGGGAGAACGGCCTCCGTGGGGGGGGGTTGGCTTGGGGGGCAGGGGGGAACCACCCCCAAGCACTCACTGGCAGTGCGGCTGGGGCCGGGTCTGCACTTTCTGCCGCTGGTGAGTGCAGCTCGGCCATGCTGCAGAGCTCAGGGGAGTGGGGGCGGGGCTGGGGCGGAGCAGGGGCGGGAAGAGGCGGGGCGGGGCAGGGCGGGGGCCCTGGGGAAGAGCCTACGCAGCTGTGTACTTTGCATATGGGTAAGGATGGCCCTGATGGGTGTCTATACACCTCATGACAAGTTTGCTACACATCTCACACCATTGTATGTTTCACAAAGACTCGAGAGAATCAGATTTGGCCGGAGAGAAAGCACAGCACTTTAACTGCACAAGCATTCAGCTCACACTGAATTTGCGCAGGCTGCTGGAAACATCTAGTCACCATTCTTGAAAGGTGTGGCCATATATATATTATTTGTTTAAAAAAATACCTGGCTTCCTATTTTAATACATAGGCAGGAGTCACAAAATGATCCCAGCATGCATTCATAGGGTATGTCTTCACTGCAGTGTTAACCCAGGGGATCCGTATCCAGGTCAGAGCGCCCAGGTTAGCCTCGCTCAGGTGTGAACAGCCACACTGTAAAGCCAGACTCAAGTTACTGTGTCCTCACTGGAGCAGCACTCATGTCACCTGGGTATGTCACTAGGACTTCAGGGGTCATAGCCCCATGGTCTTTGTGCTGCAGTAAGCTGAACTGCTCAATGCATCTTTCTCAGTGAATTGTGGGAGAACTTGTCAGGTCCATCTTGGCAAATGGGGGGCAGGGTGAATTTTAGGAAGGTATTCCAAGGACTAGCAGCACTACAGGAAGAAGAGCTGAAGTAGAGCTCGAGCTCTTTGTAAGCTCGAAAGCTTCTCTCTCACCAACAGAGGTTGATCATATAAAAGACATTACGTTACCCACCTTGTCTCTGTAATATCCTGGGACCAATGTGACTAAAACAACACTGCATATGTCAGCACTCAAGTGATTTAGCCTGTGTCCTCATTGCAAAATCCTGATGTAAAGTCCTACCAAACTCAGGTAAAGTGGTTTTGTGTGTGGATGGGAGAGAAGTTAGGACCAACACTCAAGTAAGAGCCCAAGTTAATTCTGCAGTAAGGACATATCCATAGAATAGCTGTAGACTGCAAACTCTCTGGGGTAGGCAAATGTCTTCTGTGAAGTGTCCAATGCATTTTAATAAATAATAATTAATTAATTAATAATAATAATAAATATATATCTACGCTAAGAAGCCCAGACATGACACAAACACTGTATAAATTCAACCAAAACAAATACAGTTGCCTGTTGATTTCCTGTGCCTAAGTCACTATGTTTTTAAAGAATTATTACAAAAATATTATTTCACCTAATGCAATTTCCTCTTTCAATATCCCATGCGCATAAGTCTGCACAGCAGATATGACCTGCTGCCTTATGCTCTGCGCCATGTACGTTGGGAGTGTGGAATATTGGATGGGAGTTCAGAGTTCCATGCTTAGCGGGAGAACAGTGTCAGTCTAGAGCAGCCGGGTGGAGTTGAGGGCAGAATTTTGTCCTAAGTATTTGGCATTAAAACCCATTCTTGTCTGTTGGGGCTTTTCTATGAAGCCGTCTCAAAGGGGGTGAGTCATCATTTCATTTCCCTGACTTATCTAGTACTCGTGGTTGAGCGCTGCATGGGAAGAAAAATCCTGTAAGGAAAGCATTGATCCTATTGAATTTTCCCATGGGAACTGCTTCAGTGTGGGCTTACGGGAGGGTGTGTCTCCTGATTAGATCAGAGCCCTAGTAATCAGGAGCTTGGGTTCTGGGCCTAAGGGTGGCACTGCTTTGCTGTGTGACCTCGAGTAATCACAGAGTCTCGTTTTCCCCCATTGTAAAATAGGGATAATACTCACCCACCTCTGAGAGTTAAAGTGCTTCCAGCTTCTCCAGGGGAAGGTGCTAGAGCAAGGTAATGTTACGATCTCTGTGTATCACTGCCCTAAACATAGACGAGGATACTCTGGAGATTAACGGTGACCTGTATAGAACAAAACTGGGTGTTTTGCCCTCGTTTCCTTGTGCATGAAGAAGAGGGTAAGAAAATCTGGTATGTCAAGTCCGGTGTTCTCTAGTTTTGCTGGAGGCCGTGCTGGAGGTCTCAGATGTGCACTCTGGGTATGTCTACACTGCAAATAAAAACCTGGGGCTCCGCCTCCCAGGGCTCAGACTGCTAATTGCAGTGCAGATTTCTAGGCTTGGGCTGCAGCCCGAGCTCTGGGACCCTTTTACTTCACAGACTCCTAGAGCCCAGCCAATGACACTGCAATTAAACAGCCTCTTAGCCAGAGCCCTGCAAGTTCCAGTCAGCTGGAGCAGGTGTTTAATTGCCGTGTAGACATACCCTGTGTGTTCTCAGCTCTTCACTGAAGAGAGAAAGTGTTGACTCTTTAACAAAGAGATCTTTTCTTCCAAGTGTTCTTCAAGCATTTGTGTTAAATAGGTTGAGACAAAACATAAAAACAAAAGAGCATCCGTAATATTTGTAAAGACCTATTTGTCACGGACATAATATCTGTAAAGAGACTTGAGATCCTAGATGAAAGGTGCTGTAGAAGTGCACAGTTATTGGTAACACGTTAAACATTCATCGTTGGAGCCATTCATCCGCTGCTGGTGAAAGGGTGCACTGCAGGCTAGTAGACTGGACATTGGGCCGGGTGGCCGGAGACGGGGTTTTATTCCTGGCTCTGCTGTGTGACCACGGGCACGTTGTTTCACCTCTATTTCCCCTCGTACACTTTGGCCTGTCTGTTTACACTGTATTCTGGTCAGGACTCGCTCTTATGATGTGTCTGTACTGTGCCTAGCACAATGAAGCCTGATCTCAGTTGGGTCCTAGGTGCTACTCTAATACAAACAGTAATAGTAGGAATTGAATGAGTTTTGCCATTGAGTTCAGTGGGAGCAGGCCCTGAAACGCCATAAACACCAAGCACTGGCTATTTGAAGGGTAACGAAGAAAAGCCAGCACATGACATTACATTTTCCAAAGCAGCAGCTTTGCCTAAGAAGCATTTTCTTGGGCTGGAAACTCCATGAATAAGAATGTTAGGAATTGGCTCAAGTCACCAGTGACATAATTAGAAGGCTTTTGATATGCCAATTTGGCTGATCTCAGTTACTTCCCCCTGGTGCTGGGGAGTGTCAGCAAAGGGATTAGCCTGCAGTCACTTCCTGAAACTGTGTTAAATCTTCTCCCTCTTTGTTCTCCATCCAAGAGAGAAAAAAAGTTAAAATGGGAAGGCGTCTAAGAAGATATTGAAGCAAGGCTGCATCCACCAAGTCTCTGACCTGCTTTCAGTTTACAACGCAGGCTCTTAGTGTTGTAATGCAATTACTACCATAACCGGGTGCTATACATTTTAATCCCATTAGAAACAGCTCTTTAATAGCTCACAACCTGCTGCAATGTGTAATCCCATTAGAAACACCCCCTTTATAGCACAGGCACATTATAGCATCCCAGCAGAAAAGAAAAGGGGGTTGTCGTAAGAGCAATTCACTTTTTCTTTTGTTACGAAGCTTTTTGCCTATTGGTGCCCGTGGAAGGGAGGGCTTGGAGCGCCGGGCAATACAGCCAGGAAGATACTGTGCAAGCAGTCTAGACACTGCCACACCCCATCATTCCCGTCCTCGGTCTTCGTGTATAGCTCTGCCAAAGCGCCTCGGTCCACACCTGCAGTTCTGGGCACCCATGCACAGCTCTGCCGTTGCACTTCAAAGGAAACCTGCAACCCTCTCTGCTATACTAGTGCAGCACAGCTTTGCCAGTGTAGCACCCTGACCTACAGTACCTTTGGCTAGTCTAATGATGGACGGCTACACTCGTCTGCCAATTCACGTATATTCTGACCTACACTACCCCCTAGTAACTCAGTCCTGGGCTTTCATGAACAGTCTTGTCAACGGAGACCTGCAAAACCCTAGGCTGGGCTCATTCTCTGAATAGGAAGGTTCAGTTTCTGGTTTCAGAGTAGCAGCCGTGTTAGTCTGTATCCGCAAAAAGAACTTGTGGCACCTGAGAGACTAACACGTTTATTTGAGCATAAGCTTTCGTGGGCTACAGCCCACTTCATCGGATGCATAGAATGGAACATATAGTAAGAAGATATATATACATACAGAGAACATGAAAAGGTGGAAGTAGCCATACCAACTGTAAGAGGCTAATTAATTAAGATGAGCAATTATCAGCAGGAGAAAAAAAACGTTTGTAGCGATAATCAAGATGGTGTTATCCATCTAGCATGTCTCACAAACTCAAGATCACTATTAAAAACAACGATGTTCCTTTTCTCTGGTTACTTTGCAGTCCAGCAGTGCGGGGGTGATCCTGCATCGCAGAATGTGCGGAGTCTTGCGAATATTCCTGTTGCTCACAGCTGGCATCTTTGTTTCACTTTTGCCATGGAGCAAGGTCTCCCTGCCACTTTCAAGTGTGGAAAGGCTTCCTTGCGAGTGGACTGGCTTGACTGCATGCAAACTAGAACCAAAGAACCTGCATCCGTTGTCAGTTCCACCTTTAGTTTTTTCGGTGCAAGTGTGTCTATGGGCACTCTCATCGCTGATGAAACGTGTCCTATTTTGAACTGAATCAGGGAATCAGTTTAAATTGCATTGAAATAGGACACTCTTAATCCAAGTAGGGGGGCTTACAGGAGGTGACAGGGGGCTAAGGGGCAATGCACACAGAGTGCCACCAGTAGCATGTGCGAAAATGCACTCTGCTGCACAGAGACCTGGGAGGGAAAAGGACCAGCAAAACCAGTCACACCAGGACAGCACGGAAGTCCCAACCCCACCACAAAAAACAGAGAGCTGAGCTATGAAAACAACCATGTACCAGCCTACATCTCTGCCAGGGCAAAATACAGTTAATTTCCATAACTGACCCGTAACCTTGTAGTGGGTAGACACAACCCACGTTGACAGCCAACCATGCTGCTAGCTGGCTACAAACTCAATCAAGGGATGGAATTCTGGGGTCACTGTTCTGCCGGGGATATTTGTCTTTCAAATGGAACTTAACAAATTAGATCCTGATCACTTGTGGTCTTTACTGGCCCAATGGCATTTTTTACATCAGGAGGGAGGTTAATCCCAGAAGATTTAGAGGTGAGATAAAGCCCTTTGTTGAATGTTCCACAGTAATTGCAACTTCTGAGAGCCTGATAAAATAAAATTTAGTTCTCAAAAGCATCCACCCCAGTCGTTGTGAGGTTGAAATCAGGGTTTGTATTGAAATGCTCGTAATGAGTACCTACAGCAAATGGAAAAGACATGCAAATCAGATGTCTAACTGAACAGGTCTTTGAAGGGAGATCCCAGGCCACTGTGTAATTGATGGGTAATCTTCCCAGTGTCTTCCCTTGATTGCATCTTCCACATTTATTCTTTCCTGGGAGTCTGGTTTTACAGGAAAACATGTGCACTGGGATTAAGAGGATCTTCACAGGCTCGATGAGTACATTCGCTGCCACGCAGTAAGGCCCTTTTGTGAGGCAGTCATTATTAAAATCTTTCTAGACAGATGTTTCTTCCAGGCAGGGAAGTACCTTCCTGTTTCATTTGTTGAGCACGTTGTACTTAATGTTTCATTTACTGACTGATATGCCTTATAACCTGTTTTGCAAAGTTAAATCATGACGGATTAGCTAGTTTTTGTATCAAGTTTCTTAAAGATCTAGGGCCAAATCCTCAGCAGGGGTAAATCGGTGTCGCTTCATTGACGTCAATGAAGCAAGTTACAGCAGTAGAGAATCTGGCTCATACTATGTACTTATGGTTGCCTTGCCAGCCCTGTGGGGACTTCTTAAATGCACTGGATAGTTTATATGATGTTCTGCCTAAGTCAAATAGTTTTATATCCTACCACCTGGAGAGCCAGTGAGTAGCACCATTCATTTATTGTGATCACAGAGAACATCCTCTGTTCAAGAATGGATGAGAACATTTGCCATTTTATAAGGGCCAGGAAACCAAGAAGATTCACCATTCAATGCCAATAGCTATTCGCAATCTGCATTTATTAAAGGTGCAAAATTTGGTTCAGAATCCAGACCTGGATTTTTAAAGTTTGGGGATGTTTGTGTAATATACTGACTTAGTGCATGTGAGCCAACCTCTAGCGCAGTGGTCCCCAAACTTTTCTGGGTTGCACCCCCATACCCTGTCCGCACCCCTCCCCCAGCTGGGGTTGGGAGTGGGTTCACAGCTCGGGGGAGTGAGGGGTACGTAGACAAAGGTAAGGGGCTCGAGGCTGGGGCCGGGAGCTGGGCCAGGAATGAAGCCCTGGCCAGGGGCCGAGGCTGGGGCAGAGGCTGGGGGTGGAGCTGCAGCCGGGCCGTGATCAGGGACTGCGGCTGGGGGCAAGGCTGGACCAGAGCTGGGAGTGGAGCAGAGCTGGGTGGCACTCCCTCCCTGCCCCCTGTGGGGCTGCGTCCCCCCGCAAAGTCTCCTCTGTGCCCCCCTACGGGGGCACATCCCACAGTTTGGGACCCCAACTCTAGCTAGTGGCTGACCTCGAGTGACTCTGACAGCCTGCTTCTTACCCATGGTTAAAGGAGCTCTCTTTTAGCACAGATAGTAGTAGTCTTTGGTTTTGGTGCTGAAACTCTGTGATTAAATGCCTGCCCGGGGAGGGCAGTGGTGTCTGTATGTTTTTGGCCATCTGCCATGACATGTGCTTCTAGATTTTTGATTCAGCCCAGTGTCTGTGAAATTCAGATCTGGATCTGGATTCGGACCCACCCAAGCTTGGGGATGAGAATGTTTTGGTTGGGGGAATCTGTTTCAGGTCGCTCTCTTATTGTTATATTAGTAGAATACCAGTGCTGTAGCAATTTAAGGGCCATAATCTCTCAGATTTGAAGTAGTCAGTGCTGGATAATTCAGAAATTAACAGAGTTCTAAAAAAACTGCTTTTGGGAAAGCAAAGTTTGCAGCTCTAGGTGCTGTTGGACCATGGTGAGGGACACAATATAAGAATCTAAACAACTTAGACTAAAAAAAATATATAGATGTGATTGAACCTTGAACATATTTGACCACATACGTCTGCAAGCTCTCTCCCACCCCATGCAACTTCCAATGGATCTAGGAAGAAGTAAGGAATAAATCTGTCACCTGCCAAAGTGAGATTCTAGGGATATGGAACTCCCTGTTGATCTGATTCAGTCCCTTAAAGCAGATGAACTGGGTTCAACAAGCTGGTTTCTTCAATGAATGCCACTGTTTCTGCTATTAATCACTGGCTGGCAGACAATATGGGTGCTGCTTTGCTACTTGTTTAGCTCTGAGGATGACTGGAATACTCTGGGGACAAATTCCGTTGCAGACAGCACACTAAGGCTATGTCTACACTGCAGCCTATGTCTGCAAAACTTATGTCACTCGGGGGTGTGACTATTCCACCCCCATAGCGACATAAGTTACAGTGACATAAGCGCTCGTGTGGACAGCGCTATGTCGGCAGGAGAACTTCTCCTGTTGACATAGCTTCTGCTGCTCATGGAGGTGTTTTTTTATGCTAACGGGAGAGCTCTCGGTACAGCGGTGCCACTGCAGCGCCGTGTGTGTGGACAGACCCTAAGACTGGAACTCAAGGCTGTCTCAAGACAGGTCTCTGTTCTGGGAGGGCAGCGAGGAGGCTCTCAAAACCATCACACACACACACACACACACACACACACACACACACACACACACACACACACACACACACACACACACACACACACACACACACTTCAATTGGTTCTTTCATTGGCAAGATTCAATGTCCTGGCTTAATCCGTCTTCTGTAAGACAGGGCCAGATACTGCAGTGCCAGCCATGTCTAGGCTAGGTGCAACAGAACCAGGGAGGAGGGCTTCTCCCAAGACTTTGATTGTCTTGGGCTCGTCCTGAGGCTGCAGTGCAGATGATCCCCAGACTCCATCAAACTTACTTTAAACATTTGTTTTTCAAAAAGCTAATGAAGGAACCTGATTTTCCGACGCTTAAGCCAGCAGGAGGCTGGTGCAGCTCATCCCACCCCTCGCTGGGAATGCCCTGCCCTGTCTATCTGCTTCTTTGTTAAGATCCCTGTTCTGATGCCACAGAATCTAGTTATATCTCTGTCTGAGTACTTCCATGGCCACTGGCAGTGTATTATCTGAACATTGAGCTCTTTCCATTCACTCCAATGGGAGCTGAATTCGTGCAAGACAAGCTATACTGAGGCAGCACCCGGCCCCAATGGGGCATCACATTCAGGCGGGTGCCAGGTGCAGCTGTGGTGTCCGCATGCCCTAACATCTACTCCTGCACCTTGGTTTTTCCGTTTGCAAAGCGCCAGCAGCTCCTTGCTTGAGCAGCTCTATAGCAGTGAAGTGTCACTATTCCACCCTACCACCTCCTTTGCTGCTCACCCTCCACATGTAATCTCTTTTCAGTTACAGTCAGAAGCTGAAACAGGCTGCTTTGTAGGATGCCGGGCAAGACCCCTGCAAACTTGCCCTCTTCCTGTTTTACTATTTCCTATTCCTCCTCTTGGCTAATGCACTCAACACTGTGGGGTAGACTCAGTCATCAGTTCCCTGCTCTGGGATGTGAGAGAGCTTCTTTCTTGATGTTTCCCATTGTCAGCTTGTGATGCATGGCAACTAGCCTGGATTGTGACATGAGGCCTGACCTTGTGAGATGTGGAAGGTCCCTATTTGGCCAAATACATGGCTCCTTACTCATTTCATCTTCAGTCCTTACTCCGACACAACTCTCCAGGAAGTAAAACTGAGTAAGGAACTCAGGATGTGGCCCATGGCTTTCAAAGGGAGTTGAGTACACTCCCCATCTCCAAGGATCAGGCCCGGTTTGACTTTGTATTCCTTACTCTGACGCTCAGTCACCAAGACTCTGCTTTCCTCTGCAGCTAGCTGCCTTTGTCATTTGTGAGAGAGACATGGTAGAGCAGGTAATAGCTTTTACTGGACCAACTTCTGTTAGTGGAAGAGACAAACTCTTGTTTGTGTCCAGGGCCGGCTCCAGGCATCAGCTTAACAAGTAGGTGCTTGGGGCGGCCAAGGGAGGGGGCGGTACCTGCGGCAATTCGGGGGCAGCAGGTCCCTCACTCCCTCTAGGAGCGAAGGACCTGCCGCTGAACTGCCGCCGCTGATCGCGGCTTTCTTTTTTTTTTTTTTTTACTTGGGGCGGCAGAAATGCTGGAGCCGGCCCTGTTTGTGTCAATTCTAAATCAGTCAGTTCCTGGCTACATTCTTGCCCATTATTTACCGTTCCTTTCTAATGCACGTCTAAATGCCACGCTTTGCTCTTTGCCTTTAATTTTCCAGGCCAAAACAACATATTAATACTGTTCATAATCTTCTAGATTTCCATGATCCCAAACTTGCATTAGCAATTCCATCCTTTTGTGCTGTTTCCCACCAGCTCTTGTCAAAGACTTTTTTTTATTACTAGACTCATTTCCCATCTGCTTCAGCGGGCTGCCACCCATTTCCCTTTTGGGGTTAAAGCAAAACGAGAGGCCTGCCACATGCCCCTGAACACTTATGCCCCTAACTGAAAATTGGTGTAATGTGTGATGAGGTGTCTAGTGTGGCTGTGACTGAAACAAAGGCATGGAACATGCCCCGCTTGTGCCACGTTGAGTAAGCTGGAATCTGCTCATGCCTCAGGGACTGCTGATCTCGGTTATATTTCTGCTCTGGTTGAGGCTATACGAAGAAATGGTTTCAGACCCATCCTGAATTGAGCAGTGACAACAGGACATACAATGAACAAAGGGCATGTAAATAACTTTCACAAGACTGCAGGAGAGGCAGGGTAGAAGACTATATCCAATCAAAGCTGCAAGGGGAAGGGGAAGTGGGCAGCATGTAATAAGCCAAGGTGGAGTTTGGCCTGTATCCTGAAGTTAAAATCCTTTCAAACCTAGTATTCATGAGAGAACCATGATGGCTGGACCTGGGATTAGATCTAAATTAACTCTAAGATGGGGGTGTTTGGAGTTGGCTTTCCAGTTTGGGCTCAGTAAAGTTGGGAGCTTGCCCCAGGTTCAGAAATGGGATTCTAGTCTGGATGCATTTCTGCATCTATCCACAAAAATAATAATCTAGGTATTTGACTTTTCTCTGGCCCAACCCCTGCCTCCCCCCAGGAGGCAAAAGACCAGTCCCTGTGGCAGGAACCACCTTGTACCATTTCTGCCCCTTTGTTTGCTGCTTGTTATTGTCACTAGTGTCACTTAACTGACCTGTATAGCTCTTCACCATCCCTCTCACCTGACTGGCTGCTCTGCTACAAGTGTTAACCCTACAGTTTTGCTTTGGTCAGTTCACTGAGCTGTGTCTACCCACATGGTTATCAAGTCAGCTGTTTTCCCTTTCTTGATCCTAACTTCCTCCCCACCCCCACCTCCCCATTCTGGGCTCACTGCATGCCCTGACAACCCCACCCTTTTCTTCACTTCCCTGCTCTCCTGCTTCCTCTCTTCCCAGTTTGATACCCACTCTGCCCCTCCACCTTTAGGGTTCATGTCAAAACACCCCTGCTGCCTTTGACCCCTAGACCATTCTATTAAGGTGTGAGCAGTGCCATTGGGCTGATCCATGGCCTCATCTTTGTTAAACCTTGGTTTCACTTTGCTGGTCTGATCATCTTCTTAGGCCCCGATCTTGCTCAGAGCTCCAGACAGGCCTGGATGCAGCTCAGCGCCGGACAGGGGCCTTAGACTGTGCCCTATGGGGCACGGACCATGTCTAGTTTGTTAATAAATAATTATTTCAAATTGTATTGCAGTAGCCCAAGATGCTGGGTGCTGTACAGACATAGAGGAAGACACAGTACCTGCTCTGTATAGCTTACAAAGGCCCTGATCCAGGGATGCTGGAATTTGTATCATGGGCGTGCTAAGAGCCATTGAACCAAACTGTAAACCCTGGAAAGCACTTTAAGCCCCCAGCACCCCTAGTTCCAGCACTTATGCCCCAATCCTGCAAACGCACATGTGATTGTACTCATGTGGGTAGTTCCACTGAACTCCAGGAACTCATGACGTGCATCAAGTCACTCCCATGTGTAAGCCTGTGCAGGGTTGGAGCCTAAATTAACCTTGGCAGAAAACGGTGCATGCAGCCCTTGTCTTTGTGAAGATGCTGGAGATACTGCAGGAGAGTAGCCTGGGGCCCTAGAACCGCCTCCTGGGGTTAGCATTAGCCAGGAGTGATGGATGAATGGCTAACGATCTGCAGTCAGGCTCTCTTTGGCAGACTGGCTGAGTGAACCCTCCAGCACAGCCTTTCAGGAAGATATGCATAGCCGAACCCAAGTTACTGGGCTCAGTACAGGGCCTGTGAGATACAGGAGGTCAGACTAGATGGTCAAATAGGCCCTCCTAGCCTTAAACTCTATGACTCTAGGAATCACAGCTCTAATGGAAAAGCTGGCCTTAGCAGGCAGGAAAAATAGGTGACAACATGACACTCGTGAAGGAATCAGTTCAAACTGGGTTGCCTGAAGCCAGGTTTCTAAACCCAACTTTGAAAATTTTGGCTTCTTTAGGGGCCGGATCCTACACCCTTTGAAGTTAGTGGGAACAGGTCAATTGAGTTATATTATTCTATCAGCATCATTATTATTATTCTGGCAGTGCCTGACAATGCCAAGTTGGGTTGAGGCCCCATTGTGCTAGGCACTGTACAAACATGGAGTAGAAGAGAATCTCTGCCTTGGAGAGCTTATAACCTGAAAGGCAGACAAACAGCTTGTCAGGGCTACCTCTAGTACTTACATGGGCCTTCTTACCACAGTATTTGAGGGCCTCACAATACTGCTGTGTGGGGAAGCAATAGCATGTAGGGTGACCATGTTTTCAAAAGGCAAAAGCGGGACACGTGCAGGAGCTCTGCCCCCTCTGTGGCCCCGCCCCTGCTCCTCCTCTTCCCCCTGAGGTCCCACCCCAACCCCTCCTTTTCTCCCAAGCCCCCTTCCCACTCCACCTCTTCCCCTAGTCAGGCCGGAAGCCAGAGCTGGGCCGGGACATGAACCACCCAGGGAGCCCGTGCCAATATGAGGATCCCCGGATCCCCACCTGCCCCGGGCAGGGTGCGGGGTGCCCCAAAGCAGCCCCCAGTCTGTGTCTTTGCCCCTTGGGGTGCAATTAGGGTGGCCAGGTGTCCGGTTTTCGACCAGAAAGTCTAGTAAAAAAGGGGACCTGATGGTGTCTGGTCAGATCTACTGACCGGACACCCAAAGCCCGGTTACTGCAGGTGGGAGAGGTGGGGAGACACCGAGTCATCAGCCACTCCAGCCCCTACTCAGCCGGGGTCACCTCCTACCTGCATCGGGTGGCTGCAGCTCCCAGCCCCGGCTCTGCAGGTGAGTCCTTCCTGAGCATGGAGGGAGGGAGACTTGTAAAACAGTGAGCGACGGAGGGAGGGGGAAAGAGTAGTGGTCGGGGTGGGGCCTCAGGGAGAAGGGGTAGGGTAGGAGCGGGGCCTTGGGAAAGAGACGGGGCAAGGGTGAGGCCTGGAGGGGGGAAGGGGAGGTGGAGGATCTGGGGCTCGCCATAGAGCAGCTGGTCTGGATTCCCTGGGCAGCTCTTACTACTACGCGGCTCTGGCTTCTGGCCTGACCAGGGGGTGGGACCGGGGGGGTGAGAGGAGGAGCAGAGGGCAAGGTCTCATGGCCCCAGCTCCTCCCCCCCCCCAGAAATGGCTGGTGCCACCCCCGAACCTCACGGCACGGAGTAGCACTGCAGGGAATCCAGGACAAATGCTGTTCTGGGGTCATTCAGCCCAGGATCGGGACTTGAACTCTGCACTTTGGGACAGTCCCGCCCATTTCAGGATGGGTGATCACCCTAATAGCATCCCCATTTTACCAGTGGAGAACTGAGACTCGGAGAGACTTTCCCACTTTCACACAAGTAGCTGGGGGAAATACGGGGAGTTGAGCCCTAACCAGGGGACCATTCTTCCCCTGTATGTCAGAAGACCCTCCATGCAATGAGGTTATAGCCATGTGATCCAACTTACCCCCCAGAGTCCATACGCTGTGCTGACAGGGATTTTGATGGGAACAGGATCAAGCTGCAAATTGCAAATGCATGTTGTCAGTTTCATCCCTGTGTGATTCCCCTGATGCTAATAGGGTTACACCAGGGATGAGTCTAGCCTGCAACATTTTGTTGGTTTGCTGTCTCTGGAACCTTTCTAGGCATCAAGTAAAGAGGTTGAATATAACCCTGCATTTGTTTATTTTCGATAATACTTGTCTTTTTACAATTTATGCTGAAAGCCATAGAAGTTCTGGGCACACAAGGCATGCAGGATCAGGCCTTTATTATGACAAATCTATCTTATACCTCCCCATGACTTCCTATAGTAACTAGATACTCACTACACCTATTCTACTTTTGTTTGAAGACAAAATGAAGCAATGTTTTACCAATAAATGTGCCGACTGTCAAGACGTGTGTTACTCAGAACTGCTGAATAACTCAAAGGAGATCAAAAGATAAGAATTGTACCTTTTATTAAGCTTACAGATTTATTATAAAACAGTCTATGGGACCACACAGATCTCCTGTTCCAGCTAAAAATATCCCAAATTAACTCCCCCCACACCTCCCTCTCGGAAAAAAACATGTGTGGTCTTGAACAGTCAAAAGCAGCAAGACTGTGTTTGTAAGGCTAATATAAGCATAATCATCATTCTTTTTAGAGTCTAAGTTAAGGGCCAGACTTTGCCACCCTTACGCACATCAAGTAGTATCTCACTCCACCAGTAGATTCACTGGTTTCAATGGGGTGACTCCATGTACGGTAGCAGGATCTGGTACGAGTAGCATACGGAATTACCGGAGTGGATCATCCAACCGGTCCATCAGTTTCATTGTTCTCTGGCAGTTACCAGTGCCTGATGCTTTAGAGGAGGGTTGAAAACCCAGTTGTGCAATGGTTGAAAGAAATCCTTCCTGACTCCTGCAGATAGTCAGTTTATGCCCGGGAGCGTGAATTTTCTTTTCAAAATGGCTCAACTGATGGCAGCTCAAAGGACAAAATTGTGCCCCTGACTTATTTTGATTTCAGTGGGATTGCATGAATATTTAGTGCTGAATATGCCTTTTGGGAGTTAAAAACAAACTTATTCTAGAAGCAAATTGATTTCAGTGAAAGGACCCTAAATAGAAATTAGGAGACTAACTCCTTTTGAGAGGCCACCCTGAGTTACCTGCCTCTTTCCCTTCCTCCACCATTACTATATGTATATATATTTTTAAAAGAATCTATGCAATAGAAACTATTGCAAATGTGTCAACGGCATTCCTGGATGAGGTCAGTGAGCTGCATTGGAATGGAGAGATGGGTTTGTGGGCACTAGCAGCTCTGAGGTCAATTTCTCATTCTGCCACAGATTTCCTGTGTATCCCTGGGCAGGTCCCTCAGCACTCTCTGCCCATCTCTAAAATGGGAACAATGATATTTAGATGCCTCCCTGGGGTAGCTAAATTTATTAATATTTGTGGGGTGCTTAGATTAGGTCCTGTGGTGATTGGACCTTAGAATTAGATAGATAGTGTGTTGTTGTTTCAAATAGTTATAACAGTGAACTTACGTGTATGTAGCGCTGGCATTCATATGTGACCCAAAATGCCTTGCAAACTTCACTGAGCCTGCACACACTTAGGGCATGTCGGCATACAGCCACTGCGGTTATGAAGTCACTTGTGTGCGTGTGTGCACACTTGTCTCCTTGTGCCCCGAGGTGGATTAGGAGTTTGTGGGGACCTAGAGCAAATGGGAACCCCTCCCCACCCCTTCTGCCTGCAGGCCCCCCCCGACCCCGCAGCCCACTGGCACTGCTGTCAGAGAGCTGGGTTGGGGCGTGGGGGATTTCCCCGCCTGCCCAGCGCTTCGGCCGGGGAGTGGGGTCAGGATGCGGGGGCTTATCCCGTACTGCCCACCAGGTGCTCTTGCTGGGGAGTGGTATCGGGGCGCAGAAGCTTCTCCCACTCCCTGGCAGGAGTGCTAGGTGGGGGGAGCGGGGCAAGGCCCCGTGCCCCAACCCCGCTCCCCAGCAGGAGCGCCGAGCAGGCGGAGCGGGTCAGGGCGCCCATTTTTCCAGGGGCCTCCAATTGGCCGGGGCCCCTGGGCACGGGCCCTGTTGGCCCAGTGGCTAATCTGCCACTGCTTGTGTCGGGGGTACGTGTCCTCACCAGGAGTGCTACATCAATTGTTTTGTCAGTGTGGGGCATTGTGGGATGGCTCCTGGTGGCCAGTAACAGTGAACGTAAGCAGTGCAGTGTCTGCAGTTACACTGCGACAACCTAATTACATCGACCACGATTCTACGCCGCTCAGGGAGGCGGTCTTACTAAATCGGCGGAAAGGGGCACTTACGTTGGCGGGAGCCAAATTTAAGTGAAAACACTTCCACCAATAGGTCAACCCAAGGCAGCTAACATGGACCTAACCCTGTAGTATAGGCCAGGCCTTACTGCTGAGCAAAGTCCGTACTACACCGAGTAGTTCTATTTAAATCAGTGGCTCTGTTCACTGCAATAAGCACTATGCTAAGTTATAGTTACCAAATAGCGGAGGTAGAGACTAATTAAGTGGTATGACAAGAGAAAAATGTGTGTTTTAAGATGAGATTTTAAAGTAATGGGAAGTCAGGAAGGTGGAATGACGCAGGAAGGCAAAAGGTATCAAAAACTGTGTCATCCACAGCACAGATGGACCTGAACCAAAACCTCAGATCCTAACACTCCTGTATTGGGGTGTTCAAAATTCAGATCTGAGAACTCTCTACCCACCTTCTAGCCAACTTTCCTCTTGATGACCCTGCACTCACACTGCTGTATCCAGTCAGTTTAGCCTAGTTAGTACATTTGACTGGAAGGAAGCAGTGACTGCAAACTAACCTGATTTTATTATTTGGGCTCTGGGATAGGTTTCCTTGCTTTTAAAGTCTTTATTATCACTGACAATTCTATTAAAACAAAGCCAAACAGTCGACCGAGGCCTGCCAGGCAATCTACTTACACTCAAGTGCTGCCAGGTGAGAGGTAGGAGTTCAATGCTAAGCTCTCTGTCTGTGCAGGTACGAGCTCAGGTAGGAAGGTGAGGTGCGCAGTTACTATGGAGACTGGCTTGGCAACAAAATAAGAACCTAGATATAACACTCCAGCGGCAATAGACTTAGCCCTGTCAATGGGATACTGAGGTAAGAGTAACAAGCGTAGTAAATACCTAGAAAGATTAGATAGATACACAAGAGTCTCTCCGGTACCCCCATTTTGCCAGCCCAGAAGAGTCATTATCCAACTCTAGAGGGTGCCCCGTAGAGTCCATCATAGTCTGGAGAACAGACTCAAAGGTCGGAGGCTAGATCTGAAGGATGCTTGTCCCAAAGGGAAATATTAAGGGGAACTATCAGAGGGAATCCCTGAGAAAATGGCCTTCAGCTTATGTAAGGCTAGCCTCCTGTTTTAATAGCCCTAATGCTTTTTCCACATAAGCAGGTGTAGATGTTTTCTGGCTTGTGCATGCCACGGGGCATCGGGTTTTAGCAGAGTGTTATCGCTCTCATCAGATGATCCAAGTTCTCAGGCTCATCTCCTTCCAAGAATGCAATTGACTTAAAATGAGTTCAAAAGAAGCTTAGGTTTCAAGGTAACTGGAAGCTATTCAGTGAAAGCCAAGCGGTATAAAGTGAGGGGATCCTCAGTCTAGCTCCACGGAGGTGAGAGGCAAGTGGGAACATGAGAGGAGAGCTGAGAAAATGCGTGTCTTCTTCACAGACACAAACAGGACTGGAAACTGGAAACAACTGCTACAAATTTAGCAAAAGACGCTTCAGAAATCATTGCTTGCCAATTCTACGTATAGCCAAGCTCCCCTTTTTGCCATCCATTATCTTTACAATGCTAACAGAAATAAATAGGCTCTAATTGCTCACCTCCATGCCCCTCTTAGGATTATTGAGCGGGAGTGGGAGAGGAGGTCTCCTAATGACTTTAGAAATTTGGATGTGGGGGAAGGGCAAGGAGTCAGGCCACATCAGATGAGGGGGGAGTCACTGAAGAGAAAATCTCCCAGGGAAATAAACTGCAAGGTCAGTGAATATTATTGTTTCTTGCCCTCCCCCATCTGTTTGTTGTATCTCAGCTTAGACTGTACGCTCTCTGGGGAAGGGCCCATCAGTCCGTTGTGTGCATATGTACAGCGCCTAGCGCAAAGGGGCTCTGATCCTAGTTTGGGGCCTCTAGGTTCTACTACAATGTTGCTACAACTACTGCTAATTATTTTATTGTTCAGAGGTCAGTTTGAGTTAGGTATGGGGAGCCAGGACTCCTGGGTTCTGTGCCCAGCTCTACCATTTACTTATTATGTGACCTTGTGGCAAGTCACTTAACCTCTCTCTGCCTCATTATTCCTATTATACACTCTGCACCCAGATGCCCAAGTCAGGATTGGGGCCCATTGTGCTAGGGGTTCGACACAGAGTAAGAGACAGGCTCTGCCCCGGGGAGTTTACAATCAAACAAGACACAAACAGGTTTCCCAAACTAATTGCTCCTATTGGTTGGTGATGCTGATAGGGGCAGGAAGGGGGTGGGGCAAACTGGGTTCAATGTGGCGCACGGGTATATACCAGCTGTTTCTGAACCCTGTGTAAAATGAGGATCATAACACTGGATGCACCATCCTCATGAAGGTGCTGTGAGGCTCACCCAGTGACTGTACAGAACACTGAGACCACGGGCTGAATGCTGCTGTGCTAGGACAAAGTATTATGAGCCACAATACAGTGGGTAAAACCTCAATCATCTGAACCTGATTCCTCTGAAAACTTGTTATTCAGTGTGAGGTCACCTCAACGTGCATATTTCGCAGTAAACGGGCCTGATTTATCTGAATTAATTTCATGTCCTCCATGCCACCAAGAGAAATCAAGGTTTCACTGCAAATTCTATTCAGACAAAATGCCTTTAGAGGAGGGATAATAAGGGTTCTACCAGTTAGAGGTGTCTCTTTATTTACAGTATAAACAGTTTCTCTACTGGAGCTCTGAAAAGGAACCGCACATTTGTATGGTGAAATCCCTTCACACGATGTGGTTTTTTCAGGTGATCTGCACTGTTGCAATACGGCAGGTTTACTCATTATCCCACTGTCTCCACCCGCACAGTACAGCAAGCACCTAGCTCAGGCTTTCCACCAAGGTGTTAAGAATTAGGAAAATGCAGCAGCTCCGCTCAGTTTAACCAACAGGGATGTCTTTCGCCTTTGACACTCTGTTTCTCTCCTACATTAAGTGTTTAACTCACTTTTTTCCCCCCTTCTTCATTTTTAATTGCACATAGTGGAACCGGTCAGATTTTTTTTCTTAATTTGGAGGAATTTATTTATCCATTTTTGTTGCTTTCCCCTGAGATTTCTCATTAACCAGGAGCCACCTATGGGGGGGGGGGGGGAAAGTAGCATTCACTTCCTACTCCGCTCACAACCCAGGCTCAGTTACAACACCCGATAGAAATACCACTTGCAATGGATTCTGCAGATCTTTGTAACATATGGCTGTCTCTCATCTTGTACATGTTCTTTGATCAGCAGTGAAACATTAACAATATTGATATAGTATTCAAAATGTTATCATTAGGCACGAGGGTCAACACTGAGTGGCAATGAATGGGAAATGTTTACACACCTCTCTGGGCTACAGCTTCAAGCTGACTGAAGACACAGGCTATCATCACAACATTAATTATAATAACCCAAAGACAACGAACCCGATTCTCCACTGCCTTGCATCCTGTGGAGTTATTCACGCCTGTACAAAATGTGCATAACTCATTAGCCCAGGTGTAATTGCAAGGGAATGGATAATCAGGCCCAATATTCAATGAATCTTTCAATTGTGGAATATGAGAGAGCAGCCACCAAGGAAAAGGACTGTCTCACTGAGAAACAGGCCACCCCACTGATAACTAACAGACACTAGGGACAACAGTGATCATCATCTCAAAATGGCATCTGGGACTGATGTACAGGTGGGAATAACTCCCCAGGGAGCAAGACCGAGGAGAATCAACTTCGTTGTCTTTTGGTTATTATAACCAATGTTGTGATGATAGCCTGAGTCTTCAATCAGCTCAGAGCTGTAGCCCACAAAGATGTGTAAACTTTTTCCAAAGGCGTGGACAACACGTCGACATTACAGCGATTTCATTAAATCAGTTTCACTTGTCTGCACATGTAAGTTGTTTTGCATTAAGGAAGGACGCGAATTTAAAGCACAATAGCGATTCCAGAATAACTCCATGTGTGGACACTCTTGTTCTGGCGTAAGAGTGCCTGGTTCCTGCCTAGATTACCCCTCTTTGGCTGGGTCTACACTACCCGCCTGAATCGGTGGGTAGAAATCGACCTCTTGGGGATCGATTTATCGATCCCCGAATTGACGCTCTTACTCCACCAGCGGAGGTGGGAATAAGCACCGTCGACGGGAAGCCGCAGAGGTTGATTTTGCCGCCGTCCCTACAGCGGGGTAAGTCGGCTGCGATATGTCGAATTCAGCTACGCTATTCGCGTAGCTGAATTTGCGTATCTTAAATCGACCCCCCCCCGTAGTGTAGATGTAGCCTTTGAAAGTGGATTAAGCTAAACAGGATCAAGGCTCTCTTATCCCAGGACAAGAGTGTCCACACGTGGAGTTTTTCTGGAATAGCTATTCTCAGATAACACCATCTATAGACAAGTCAATCAATTTAGTTAAATCAGTGCAACCACTTTGTGTGGAAACTGATTTAAGCTGCACAGTTTAACTAACAGAGGCCATGTCTATACCATGGGGCTATAGTGGCATAGCTACCAGGCATACATAGCAAGACCCCATAACATAACAGCCTATAATGACAGAGGGATGTTTATAATAATATATGGAGATATACCTAGCTCATAGAGCTGGAAGGGACCTGAAAGGACATTGAGTCCAGCCCCCTGCCTTCACTAGCAGGACCAAGTACTGATTTTGCCCTAGATTCCTAAGTGGCCCCCTCAAGGGCCAAACTCACAACCGTAGGTTTAGCAGGCTAATGCTCCAACCACTGAGCTATCCCTCCCCCGTCCCTGTCACTATAGGAGCTCCATCTCCCTGAGCAATGGTAGCTAGGTTGACTGAAACATTCCTCAGTCAACCTGGCTGTGTCTAACCAGGGGATTAGGTCAACATAGCGACGTTACTCAAAGATGTGGATTTTTCACACCCTGAGCAATGTAACTATGTCGACCTAAATTTTAAGTGTAGACCAAGCCTCAGTTTAGAAACCAATCTAGGTCTGATCTATATACACCTTTTGTACCAATGTAACTGTATTAGTTGGGGGAGTGATGCTTTACGGATATAGTTATACTGGTATAATCCTTAGTGTGCATGTGGTTATATTGGTCTTATACCCCATAGCTTCCCCTTACCATACAGGAATAAGCTAGATCAAGATAAGCACGTTTATACTGGTATAACTGTGTACCCTGGGGCGGGGGGTAATTACACTGGTATAGTTAAAGCACTATAACTTGTGTTTAGACAAGGCCTCTGGGTGCCTACAGTGGAGACTGAGGTTCTGGTTTTTTTGGTTGCCTTTAGAATATCTTAAAAAGAGGCAAAATAAGATTAAAAGATGTTGCTCCTACAGCTATTAAACACACACGTACACACACACAGAAGCCATGTGAAGAGGAAAACGTCTTCCAGCAGGGTACAAAGATACCAGACTAGCTTTGAACTTGGGGAAACTCCACAGCATAACTGAGTGTGCTGCCAACAAACCACAGGTGTACATACCACAGGAGCAGGTGAAAGAAAGGGAAGGCCTGATTCTGCAGCCCCTCTGCACCCCAAACTCTCACTGGAGCCAGTAGGAGCTCGGACTGAACAAAGAGCGCAGGATCAGGCCTGGAATGCTACCCCATATGCTACCCCATATTGTACACTCCCCGTATTCATCTTACTTTAAAGGTAATAGGGCCAGATTCTGCCCTGCTCTACTGTACATGTAGTCACACTGACAGGGAAAAATTTAACCCAGTCAAGAAAAAGATTGTTTATTTATTCTCTCAGTGACGCCCAGATCTAACTACTGCCACTGCAGACTCAGCCAGGGATCTGAAGATCAAGCTGTGCTCTTCCCGCCTCTTACATCCTCAGCTGTGGTACCAAGTCCGGGAATGGGACTTACATCACGAACAAAATTGCCATGTGTCAGGTAGAATAGGATTCAGCTCGCTCTTCCACAGATGTGTGGGCTCCAACATTCAGCTATTAAACCTGATGTGTATATAACAGTATAATTAATAACTAATTATGAAATCATAGAGTCACAGAAATGTGGGGTGGGAAGGGACCTCCACAGGTAATTTAGTCCAACACCCAGCACTGAGGCAGGATCAATCAAACCTAAACCATCCATGACAGGTGTTTGGCCAACCTGTTCTTTAAAATCTCCAGTGATGGGGATTCCCTTGGAAGCCTGTTCCCAGAGTGTAGCTACACTTGGAGTTAAAAAGTTTTTCCTAATGTCTAACCTAAATCTCTCTTCTGCAGAGCAAGCCAAACGTTACTTCTTGTCCTATCTTCAGTGAACATGGAGAACAATTGAGCCCTATCCTCTTCATAACTACTCTTAACATATTTGAAGACTGATCTGTTCCCCTCTTGGTCTTCTTTTCTCAAGACTACACATGCCCAGTTGTTTTAACCTTTCCTTATAGGTCAGGTTTTCTAAACCCTTTATCATTTTCTGTTGCTCTCCTCTGGACTTCCTCCAATTTGTCCACATCTTTCTTAAAGTGTGGTGCTCAGAATGGGACACAGAATTCCAGCTGAGGCCTCCCCGGTGCCATGGAGAGAGGGGCAATTACCTTCCGTTTCTGACATATGACATTCTTGTTAATACACCCCATAATGGTATTAACCTTTTTTTGCGACTGCATCACATTGTTGACTCGTTTTATATTTGTGATCCACTAGACTCCCCAGGTCCTTTTCAGCAGTAATACTGGCTAGCCAGTTATTCCCCTTTTTGTAGCTGTGCATTTCATTTTTCCTTTCTAAAATGCAGTACTTTGCACTACATGCATTACTTCATACTTTGCATTAATATATTATGTGTTATTATTTGCATTATGGTAGTACCTATCATCCCCAGTCACAGACTGTGCTAGGCATTGCAAGCACACACACTCTTTTAAATGATTTGTTTGCTTGTAAAAGGTACCAGACTGATAGTGGGACAGACTCAGGCCTTCCTTACATGGAAACTGGAGCTGAAAAAACTAGGGGCTTATGTGCACACAGAAATTGCACTGGGTTTACTTACATTGGTTTAGCTAAACTGGTGCAGTTTTTGTGTGAACTCTGATATTGGTTTAAAACTAGTTCTATCATTTTAACTTGAGCCTATAAACTGACAGATGCAAGTTAAACAACATAAGCCAGTTTTAAACCAGTATACGTGCCCCCACAAAGCTGTACTGGTTTAAGCTGATATAAAAATTACACCTTTAGTTAAATCAGTACTACTTTTTGTGCAGAAGAGGCTTAAAGCAGTTATAATTCACATCTTTAGATATCTCAGTGTAGTGTGTACAATAAGGCCCAAAGCCCTAAAGATATTTAGGTGTCTAATTCTCATAATATCTTTAGGGGTCCCTATGAGAATTAGACACCTAAATATCTTTGAGGATCTGGCCATAACATCTTGTCTATGCACAAAAGTTGTAGAGATTTAACTATGCTGGTCTAGTTAAAGTGATACTATTCCCCACCCCCAAGGTGTGGGCACAGTTCTTTTTTTTAGAATATGAGCAATGTGCCTCAGGTGACCAGGATTAATCACCAAATTTGGGCCGCTGGTTGGATCATTAGCTTCCCTGGCTTGGGCGGGGTACTGACAGGGAGTGCGACGTGAACGCTGATCCGTGCCCCCCTGGGCACAGTTTAACAAGTACAAAGAGAGGTTACACATTCCCATACGGGAGGGGGAAATAAGCTATACTGGGATAAGACACTTTTATACTAGTATAATTGCATCTACACTAGGGATTATACCAGTATGATTCTCCGCAATACTCACCAAAAGCCCAATCCTACCTTGTTCTACTGGTACAAAAACTGGGCATAGTCCGGTTCTTATTTTGGAATAATATATATAAAAAGATATATATATGGAGATATACCTCTCTTATAGAGCTGGAAGGGACCCTGAAAGGTCATTGAGTCCAGTCCCCTGCCTTTACTAGCAGGACCAAGTACTGATTTTTCCCCAGATCCCTAAGTGGCCCCCTCAAGGATTGAACTCACAACCCTGGGTTTAAGAGGCCAGTGCTCAAACCACTGAGCTATCCCTCCCCCCTAAAACTGCTACCCAGGCCCCAGTGAGTGTGTGCCCCATTGTGATAAGACAGTTAAAAAAAAATCAGCCTCACAGATAAAAGGAGTCTTTAACTCCCAGAAATGGTGGCTTCAAGTTGCCATTGATTGGCACCTCTGTTGGTGTTCTCAGCACAGGCTCCCAGGAGCATGGGGAATGAACTCGGGCGACCCCACAAGATCAGGGCCGATGGTGCAAGGTGAGGAAGCTTGCACTGCTGCTCTGCCTTCTTGTACCTGTTGGTGACTAAACAGGGACCTCCTGGCTTGGCACCTGGAACTGAAATAACAAAACTGGTCGTAATTCCCATCTCCTGTTTCTTGGGCGCAAGTCTGTGTGTGGGCCCTCTTAGCTTAGAGAAAAGGGCCCTACTTCAATATAACTTCAGTGATTTTTTTGCCCTTTGTAGACAGCTGAGTCTGTAGAGCCCAGGTGTAAATGGGTGCAACGCCATTAACTTCAATGGAACTGTGACTGCTTACAGCAGATCTGTATTTGGCCCTATGACTTGCAGGCACAAATGGCCTGATCCCCAGCCCTTTGAAGACAATGGAAAGATGCTCACTGACTTCAGCGGGATTGGATCAAGCCCAGTGGGAGCTGATATGCTGCGGAAGGAGAGGCCATTTTCACAGAGCCGCGTTTCTGACTTTTTCAAGAATTTGTAAAGGGTCTAATTAAGCACTGCACCCCTGCGCAATGGGCCACCTGAGAGGTGTGGTGCTGGTGCAGAAAAATGTGCTAATGTGAAATCAGTCGAGTTAGTAAGGACTGAGGGCCGTAGGCCTGCCCCACTATAACAGGCCTCATGCCTTTCCCTAAGGTTTCTTTACCCAGCTACTTTCTCTCAGGGGCATGCATGGCGGGGGGGGCAAGCAGGGGCATGGGCCACCCAATAATTGTTGGGGGCACTGAACTCCTCCTGCCCCAGGGCTGTGGTGGCGGGGGGGAAGAGCAAGCCCCTCCCAGCTTCAGGGGCAGGGAGGAGAGTGAGCTCCTCTCGGGAGTGAGAGAGGAGAAGAGTGAGCTCCTTTCAGGGTCGGGGTGGGGGGTGGTGGAAAGAGCGTGTCGTGGGGTAGGTACACCCCGTCACAGGGTGTCAGGTCACGTGTGGTGAAAAGAAAGGGCAGAGGCAGTACCGCAGCCAGTTAGGTCCTATGCTGATGACCCTTGCTATAAAATGTGGTAGTATTGTGTAGTCACTGGAGTCAATAAAGCAGCCCTTCCGCTCAGGGCAGTATGGCCTACTGGCCAGAGTCAAGAAAGGTGCCCACTTCTGGGGTGCCGTGTGGCCTGTTGGGGAAGTGGGGCACCACCTACGGGTATGTGGCACCCCTGGGAGGGGGACTCAGGCCCTCCCTGCTCTGCCAAGTCCCAGCCCAGGACCCTGCCAGTGGTGGGGGCGCTCAACACCAAGTCAGCGGGGATCCTCCCGAAACACGCTGACTGGCTCCCCGGTTCACTCACTGGAGAAAAGTCTGAGTTCCCTGGGCTGCTTTCTACCCTTTCTCCCATGGCAATGCTCCATTGTTCCTCCAGGTCTCTGGGGTCCTCAAGTGGTGTAGCTCCAGCCGACCCAGTCTCTTCTCCGGGCTCATCAGCTCTCTGGAGCTCTGCGTGCTGTAGCTCTGTAGTCGGGGCCTGTAGCAGCTCCCTGGAGGGGGCCTGAAGTCTGCATCCTCCCGTAGGGTGACCAGACAGCAAATGTGAAAAGTCAGGACAGGAGGTGGGGGGTAATAGGAGCCTATATAAGAAAAAGACCCAAAAATCGGGACTGTCCCTATAAAATCAGGACATCTGGTCACCCTATCCTCTCGCTTCAGCAGCCTGCCCAGACTGAGTTGGGCTGCTTCCTTTTATACTCTGCCTCCAGCCTGATCATGCCCAGCAGAGTCGGGGCGGGGCTTCCTCAGCCTGCAAAGCACAGTTAACCCTTTGCGGGCGGTGCGGGGTAGGTACACTCCATCACAGGGTCAAATTTAAATTCCTGCGCACGCCCGTTTTCTCACCAAAGTCACATCATAAAATATGTGACACATGGGAGACAAGCAGCAAAGGCAGCCACTGTGAACCAGTGTTTCCTTAACAGTATGACCCATCTCCAAATGGCTCCTCCAAACTTCACATGCCTTTCAGGTTAGCAGTTCCCAGTGAGTGCTGTAAAAGGAAGGATAGTCCAATGGTTACAGTACTAGCCAGCGACCTGGGTTCAATTCCTGGCTCTGCTGCAAGCTTTCTGTGTGACCTAAAACCAAATCCCATTGATCTCAATGGGAGCTAAGCACCTACTTACCGTTGAGATCCGGGGCACAGGTCCGGTCTACATTACAGACCTATATCCGCATAACTAGGTTGCTCAGGGATATGAAATATCCACACCCTCTGAGCAAAAGAGTTATAGCGACCTAACCCCTTGTGCAGACAGTGCTATGTCGGCGGAAGAGCGTCTCCTGCCAAAGTAGCTACCACCTCTCAGGGAGATGGATTGACTATGCCAATGGGAATCTCTCTCCAGTCGGCTTAGAGAGTCTTCATTAAAGCACTACAGCAGCACATCTGCGCCAATACATCCTTTTACGTATAGACCTGCCCTTAGCCTTTTCGTGCCTCAGTTCCCCAGCTGTAAAATGAGGCTAATAGCTTTTCCCCTGTGTGGAAGGGGTGTTGTGAGGATAAAGACGGTGGCATGCTCAGATGCAATGGGCCAGATATGGAGAAGATCTAGATACCCATATTCTTCCTTTGAATTTTGCGCAGCACTTTATCAAGGGAGGGCTGTGACCCCAGGCGTCTGGTTTAAACTGTGCTTGTTAATAAGTAAATACGGTGATAAGGCTCCGTTGGCCTAGCTCAGACATTCACACCTGTGCAAAGTGGCTGCAAAATCCCTCTATTCTCATTGCGTAGCATTGTATGTGCTCTTTGCACCCACTCTGAACTCATTTTGCCCTGGTGTAAACAACTGTAGTGACAATGATTTGGGCCCGTACTGGGCCAAATTCTGATCTAATTTCTCATTCAGGTACGCTCAATGACTTCAGTAGGATTGCTCACATGAGTAGCTACATGAGTAAGGAGAGCAGGTCAATGACAGTGGAACCCTGAGGCAAGCTCCACCTGTCTTATAAAGGACCGTCCCAAAGTACCCTCCTGTCTGCTGAATGTGATTCTGCTCCATCTTTATTAAGAGATAATCTTTGTTTTCTGAGTGGCTGTTTAGAAGTGCCTTCATGGAAATGAAACAATATCCCAAATTAGTTGTTTTCTGAATTACCTGACAACTGTTGTATTACGTTCTAATTTACTGCAATCTGCTTACAGAACACCTTTACCATTCAGGAAACTTTGTCGAGCCCAGAGAGGATGTTGAAAAATAAATCTCAGGGTCACAGACATTTCTTTACTCTCTAATCCCAAAATAAACATCCTGCCACTTTAATCTACCGTGCATTACACTTTCTTTGTTAAAGCTGTCAACCGCAAAGATAGCCTAGGAAAGGCTGCCTACATTAGCTCTGCAGGTTACAGGCAAATCCCAATAGGTTTGTGCTACTCAACTCTATCTGGAGATTAGTTATGTCAAATGCCATTTGGCTAATGGCGTCACAGTTAGGGCTGGCCGGAAAAGAAGAATTCCGTTTTGCGAAATATGGTGCGGTTTTGGAATTTGGTTTCACTCTGCCCTGGGAGGAAACTTTCATGAACTGCAATTTTTTCATGAAAAATCAGAGTGAGACTCACCCTAGAACAGCCAGGGGCCCAGTGGTTAAAGTGCACTCCTGGGATGGGGGTGAGCCAGGTGGAAGCTCCATCTCCTACGTTTCAGGTGAGTGGGCTTTTGCCTGTTCTGGGTGGGTCTCTCTCTCTCTCTCTCTCTCTCTCTCTCTCTCTCTCTCTCTCTCTCCCTGCCCCAGAAAGTCCATCCTGCACCTGAGAAATGGTTTGGATGAACTGGCATTTTCCAATGAAAAATCACCAAAGAATTCATGACCAGCTCTAGTCACAGCCCAAAGGTGCTGAGACCTGCTGCCTTTCAAAGACAAACATAGGCCTATTGAGGCTCATGCCTAGTGCACTGTGTTTATTTGGTTTTGATTTAGAGCAGCAGCCGGAAAGCAGTTGGCTTGCAGGGGAGCATCAGGAAGGAGAGGAGCCCGGGTCACGGGGAACCCAAGCTGGTTGGCACACATTTAGCAATTGCAGCTGTGGTGGCCGGTCTAGGGGAAGAGCTGCTGCACTGGTTGTGCTCAGTGGAGGAGCAGTGGGCTGGCTGGATGTTGTGGAGGTGGGGAATGAAGCGACAGGTCTGGGACGCTGAAGACGAGCAGGGTCATGGGAGAAGTCCAGAGTCCATGGGCAAGGAGAATCAGCTCTGTGAAAAGAGAGGGCTGCAGAAGGGCGGGAGCAGTGGGACCTTTTGATCTTCATGCCATTGCTGATGGACCACTAAAGGCATGTTTTCACTGCAGGTGACCAGTACTGGGTTAGCCTGACTGGGTTAGCCTACCCCGGGTGTGAGCACCTACACGTCAAAGGCATATCCCATGGTTCTTTGTGTTGCAGGAAACTGAGCTGCTCTATGATTCTTCCCCAGTGACTTATGAAAGGACTTGTCTGTCCCTCTGGGCACATGGGAAGAACTGAGGGGAAGGCACTGGAGGATTATCAGCACATGCGTGGTTTAGCCTGTGTCTAGATTTCCCAAAGTGGGTGGGTTCTAGACAGAATGAAAGCAACACTTGGGCTTGAGCCCATACAGGCCAACTAACTTGGGTTGAAAGCACCACTAAACTCAGCCAGCGGGTTTGGTGTGTGGATGAGAGCTAGGTTGTGGACAACACCTGAGTAAAAGCACGAGTTAATTCTGCAGTGAATACATATCCTAACAGGTTAAGAATACGGCAGATGGTACATGAAATTTTAGGGCCTATTGTTCCAGCCTGACAAATAGTAAGTTTTATTTTCTGGCCCTACATTAAATAAGGGCTATGCCAGCAAATTGCCACCTGGGTGACAGTGAAGTAATGGCAAACACAAGTGGGATAAAAGCTTCCCCCCCCCCCCCCCCCGAGAATATTCTTCCAAATCTTACTCCAGTGCTGAATTTGACAAATGCTCCTTTCTCTAAAATGGGCCGATCCAAGCTCCCAGAGCCTGAACATCCCTGAACGTTGGCCTTTGGGTTTGAAAGCTAGACCCAAATTTTGCTGCTTTGAATTTTCCAGCTATTACTTTGGCCATTAATCCGTTGCTAACGGAAACCCCTAGCTTCCACCGCTGGATTTTGCAAGAGCAGCTAAGGCAGCCGGCAGCCCCCGCCTTAGTGGGGAACACACGCAAAGCAGAGGAGCGAGATCTTTGGGTGGCAAAGAGCTCACAGCTTTTTTGGTCTAACTGATAGTGAAATAATGTCATAATTTGAACACAGCAGCATTAATTAGTTTAAAAAAAGGAAGAGAAAATCCCCTTTTTCTTTGCAGCGAGAGGGAAGTCGTCTGAGTGCCGTGTGGACCAAACACCTGTTGCCCCGAGGGGGAGTGAGTTGCCTGAAGATGCAAGAAAAGCGCTTCCCAGAATGGAACATGTTGAAAAGCTAAAAGAAAAAAAATGGCTGCCGAGATACATGAATATTAAGATGATTATAGTGCTTAATAAAGCGCCGCACGGGGAGAACAATAACCGGTATTGTTGGCAAGCCTGAATTCTGCTTCCCCTTGATTTTTATGGCTCGATAACAATCGCAGTATCTGTTTAATGATCATTGGCTCTGCATCTCTCACAGCCAGGTAGAGCCACACGCATTCCAGACGGGACTTTGATGTCTGTCTTAAAGCACAAACCTGCCAGCTCCACGCAGGCTTCACAGAAATGAGACTCCTTTCGTGTGGAGGTTTGCAGGTGGGGGGTGGGGAGAGCCAGGCACTCTCTTGCAGCTTTGCTCTCTCTGCACGGCTAAGCTTCAAGCCGTACCAAGCAAAGAGAAGGTACTTGTTGCCAACAGGCCGGGATTACCTGGGTTTGCATCTGGAGGTGCAACCAGAGGAGCCCCATCCTGCAAGTAGCTGAGCGCTTCCTGTGAGAGGCCAAGTGCCCTTCAACCGCTGTAGATGCCTCATAGGATCTGGCCCACTCTTGTAGCAGCTCTCAGACACCACAGTCCTCATCATCCTCATTGTGGCGAATCCCAAAGGGACATGGTGTCCTTGCAAATCGAGCATCACCCAGATCAATTGCTGGCAAGGTGCATAAGGTGGCCTGCCAGACACCACAGTGTTAGATTAAAAAGAGCCCCTTCGATAGGTAAAATAGCTCCGAGAGATAACAGAGAGGAAGAGAGAGCTGGCGAGATAGCCTGGTAAGCAGCTGCTTCCCCAGCCAAACAATTCATACAAATGAATCCAGTGGATAAACAGAGTGAATGACAGCAAGGCTAGTAAAACGAGGGAACATGTCATGAGGAGGAGCTAGGTGGAGCAAACCCGTATGGATTCTTTTTAAAAACAGTCTATTTAGCTATCTATGCTTCTCAAAAAATGGAGCAGAAGGGCCAGAGTGTGGGCTGGTGTTTTAAAAACGTGCACTAAAAACAAACCCATCAAACTGCGCAGCTACCAACCGAGCAGTAAGTATTGTGCTTCCTTGGGCCCTAAACACAAGTGGCCGAACGGCAGGAGCCGTGGGAAGTCCAGCAGGTTTGGTCGGTGCTGGGGCTTGGCCTGCACTGCCCAGATCAGCTCTGGAACTGAATTGACTCTGCTTCGGGGCTAGGCCTTGTATACAATATGAATTGTGTCCTCTACTTATTGCAGAAATAAACCTTCACCTCCAACAACCCCTCCTCTCCCCTCTCCCCCCCCCCCCCCCAGTTACCGCAGTGAGCTTCACTCAGCATGTTAACTTGTAGTAGCAATTCCACCCCCTTTGCAATACAAGTTGAGATTCAGGGCCACCCCTCCAGGATGTGGGCCCTTCCCAGGAGCAATGGGACAAAGCCTCCTTTGTTCCCTCCTTATTCGGGGTGCTCAGGAGCTGGTACAACCCTTGGCATAAAGTACAGCAGCCAGGAGTTGCTCTAATTGATGGCACCCCCTGTAGGGCTGCCTATGGGCTGTTCTCAACCTGCAGCAGTGGTATGCTACAGGGCCTTCCCTCCCACCTCTGATGTGACCTCCATACTAGGACGTGAGAGGGGGCCTGTGTAGAGCAGACGCCGATTGTTTTACACAATGTCTGCACTGGCAGAGTTCTTACCTGGTTTGATAAGGGGATGTAACAGCCCCCGTAAGCTGCTGTGCAGTGTATAGGGCCTGCAGCATGAGGGAGAAACCCTCCCAAAGTTTTGTAACAGCCCTTTGCATTTAGCTGGAGCACTGCATATTGGGGTCTCTGGCCTCTGCAGCGCACACATCTCTAGCAAAGATGAGAGTGGATACGGACCACACTGGAAAACTCCATGTACTCCAACTGGCCCTAAAGACACACTCTGATTCAACCCCACCAGTTGACACCTGGGCCATCTTTATAGATAGCACACAGTAAGACCCACAGGCCTTTTGGCCTGGAAGAGTCTCCATTTTCAATAAGGACTTTGTTTGCTTATCATAACCACTTGTGTTTCGTGCAAGATGCACCTTGCATAGAAGTTTTTACCAAACCTCCGCACAGCTTTTTGTCACCGACAATGGGGCTAATGAGTAACTATGGCTTCCTTTTTGTCATTTAAGGAAGTCAGAGATGAGAGGAAGTTTGAATTGAGCTAGGCACACTACGTGTGAAGACTGGAGACTGATACGGAACGTAATGTGAACCATTCGGCTCTATCACTTTTTCAGCCTGTGCATGTCCAGGCTTCATGGAACCATGCCAATATCATTAAGCCATAGACGCAAATTGCTAATGATCTTAAATTATCTTTTATTGAAAACCAAAGGGGTGGAGGGGAGTGCTGCTGTAACCCAAATGTGAACTCTAGAGGGCCCTGTGTAACCAGCAACAGTCTGCGTCAATACACTGGTGGACTCTTGTTCCTTGACTTTTTTTCTGAAGCCACACTGGTAATCCATGTATAACAAATCTTCAGGCTTCCACTGAGAAATGTTTGCATTGTTGCTTTCGAACCAAACTCCTGCCAATAGCTTACAGCACACATTTAATTTTCTTTAATATTTTTCCCTTACAAATTTATAATTTAATAAAAACATTTACCATTGTGACGGGTTGGATCACAGAAACCCCCTTGGGAATTGACTACTGATGTGCCAAGACTACTTCTGCCCCTGCTTTCCCTGCCAGCTTAAGACTCCAGCACCCTGTCTTGTTGAGCCAGACATGCCAGTCTGCTCCAACACAGACCCAGGGTCTGAACCACATGCCCCAAAGCTGCAGACTTAACTGAAAACAGCTTACAGAAGTGTTCCTGTCTTTAACACTCAGATGCCCAACTGCCAATGGGGTCCAAACCCCAAATAAATCCGTTTTACCCTGTATAAAGCTTATACAGGGTAAACTCATAAATTGTTCACCCTCTATAACACTGATAGAGAGATATGCACAGCTATTTGGGTATTAATATGTACTCTGGGTTAATTAATAAGTAAAAAGTGATTTTATTAAATACAGAAAGTAAGATTTAAGTGGTTCCAAGTAGTAACAGACAGAACAAAGTGAATTACCAAGCAAAATAAAATAAAACATGCAAATCTAAGCTTAATACAGAAATAAACTGAATACAGATAAAATCTCACCCTTAGAGGAATTCCAGTAAGCTTCCTTTTACAGACTAGTCTCCTTCTAGTCTGGGTCCAGCAATCACTCACACCCTCTGCAGTTACTGTCCTTTGTTCCAGTTTCTTTCAGGTAGCCTTAGGGGTGGAGAGGCTATCTCTTTAGCCAGCAGAAGACCAAATGGAGGGGTCTCCCAGGGGTTTAAGTAGACTTTCTCTTGTGGGTGGAGACCCCCTCCTCTCTCCTATGCAAAGTCCAGCTCCAAGATGGAGTTTTGGAGTCATATGGCAAGTCACATGTCCATGTATGACTGAGTTTCTTACCAGCCAAGCCACATTCCTGGGAAAGCTCCGATGTGGATTGGCGTCTTTGAGTTCATTGTTGTCTTGAGTGGTTCTTGATTGGGCACTTAATTTGCACATTCCTTTCTCAATAGAAATCAAGCAAGTATACAGCCAATATTCCTAACATCAAGTACAAAAATGATACATGCATACAAACAGGAGGAATGTATTCAGTAGATCGTAACCTTTACATAGATATGTTACATGGCATATGTAGCATAAAACATATTCCAGTTATATCATATATACATTCATAAGCATATTCTCATGAAGCCTTACAGGGTACACCGTCACAACCATAATTTTTGTATTGAAATGAAAACAATTTGTATGGGTGGCAGCATCTCCTCACTCCCACTCCTTGAAATCCCCCCACCCTCATTGTCATGGAATGTGGCTACAACTCTCTCTCTCTCTCTCTCATTGAGCTTGGTTTGACTCTACTGGGACAGAGCTGAGGTTCTTGTTCTGATGTGAGCTGCAAATATTGTGTTATCTGAGAATAGCACTGAATTCCCTGGGTTTCTAATATTTGTTTCTCTGTTAGCTCTTGCAAAGTATTTTATGCTTATCTTACTAGTACACATTGGCAATGTTAATGCTAATGTAATAAAATGTATTGTCTGGGGACATTAAAAGCAACATTTCGGAGAGGAAGGATGGCTTACCAGGAAGGCAGAGAATTAGGACCTGGGAATTGCGGGTTCAAGTACTGGCTCTGGAACACTCTTCCCATGTAAGTTTGGACAAGTCACTAAGGCCTGGTCTATATCACAAAGTTTGGTCAACATAGGTTACCTTGTGTTGACCTATTTGTGCATGTGTCTATACTCAGAGTTGTCTCTGGCCAACATAAGCACCACAATACAGTAAGACCATCACTCTGAATGGTGTAGAGCCATTGCTGACACAATGAGTGTGTACACACTGGATGAACTGTGTTGACCCTCGCAGCTATCCCACTGTGACAGTGACTGCTCTGAATGCAATTTTAAACTCTATTGCTCAGGGGTCAGAGAAACTGAAAGCCCACCCTCATCCCCTTTAAAACTCCTTGCACATTTTTGAAATGCCTTTTCCTGATTGCCCACCTTGGCAAGCACACTTACAAGCTCTCCGTTGTTGTGTGCAAATGCCCAGAGGACCACGTCAGCACCACGCACATGGACTGATAGTAAATGTGCTCTGGCCTAGAGTAGACAGGAGATATTGGAGCTCCTGGGCCTGTGAGGAGTAGAGGCTGTGCTGGTACAGCTACAGGCCCGCTGTAGAAATGTGGACATCTACAAGCAGATTGCATGGAGGATGCAGGAGAAGGAGTACAACAGGGACTAGTAGCAGCGCTGGGTGAAAGCAAAGGAACTGTGTCAGAAGGCCAGGGAGGTCAACAGTCAATCCAGTGCCAAGCTGCAGACATGCTGCTTTTACAAACAGATGCATGCCATACTTGGTGGAGATCCCACCACCACCCTACATACCTCTGTGGACCTCTGAGGAGCCCAAGGCACGACCCCTGGAGTGAACACCAAGGATGAGAAGGAGAGGAAGAGGAGAAGGATGGAGGACATGCGACTGGAGGTGGGGGGGGGGAGGGGAGTCCAGCTATGAAACAAGCTAGGACCTGTTTGAGACCCCCCCACAGTCCAGTCATTCCCGGCAGCTGAGCATGGTTGAGCCTGATGCAGGGGAAGGAGCCTTGGGTAAGCGTGTAAATGTAATCCTCATTATAGTGATAATGCCCCCAACTTAACAGGACACACCTATTGACTTATCATTAATTTATTTGTATTCCAAGAGATGGAGGCACAACAAACAAAGGTACAGCTGGCATCTGCTTGTCATTCCTCTGTAAAGTAAGGCAGGGGTAGCCAGGCAGAGCAGTTTGTTTATGTGCACAGGGATGTCCCTTGAATTCTCCTGAGAGATCTCAATGAAACTTTCATGGGGGTACTCTGCAATCCTCTCCCGCACGTTTCTAGGGAGGGCAGCCTTATTTCTTCTACTGCAGTAGGACATTTCCCCACATCAGTCATTAATAATTTTGGTAGTCACTATTGCAGTAAACAAGTTACTGGCATACAGACCCAGGCAGCTTCAGGTCACCAGTAGCAGCTGTGCTCTCTGTGCCTTTGTTACCCTCAGGCGTGAGATATCAGCTAAAATCACTACCGCCTATGGAATAAAGTGCCCGTATTCCAGGCCATTGCCCTAAACTCATGGTTTCATGCTCCCCAGCAATTCCGTCCTCATTTCTCTCACCTCTGGCAGGCCATACTCACCATGGCTGGTGCTGTGCGTGGTGCCGTGCACAAGCCCTCTGAAGTAGAAGTGACAATAAGTGTGTCTTGTTTAAAACTTTAGGGGAGCCAGGGACTGGAGTTCTGAATCTTAACTTTCCCTTTCCATTGTGACTATACGGCCAATGGTACCTCTGTGTGTTTTATCTGCAGCTGCTGCCATTGCAGAGAACAGCCTAGCAGCATATGGACCTACGCGGCTGTGGGATACCAGCAGCGGTTGTGATCTCTCTACCATTGTTACCCTCAGGAGTGAGATATCAGCTACATTCACCACTGCCTGTGGAAAATAGTGCCAATATTCAGTGCCAGTGCCCTGTACTTGTACTTATGGAAACAGGAACTGAACTTTTATAGCTTCATGCAACAGAAAACCTCTTCCCCTCGTCCTGGGCTGGCCATACCCACTAGGGCTGGAGGTGGAGAGCAGTGCTGTACAAATGTGCTCCAAAACGGAAGAGTCAGTAAGCATTTCATATTAGTATTTGTGGGAATAATTGAAGGGAATTTTAAAACTTCTCTTTCCCTTTCCGTTGTGCCTGTAAATCCAATGGTACATGTCTGGTTTTATCAGCAGCTACTGGTGTGGCAGCCTGAAGGGGTGTCCCCTCCAGGCCCGCAGAATGCCTGACTTTGATGAGGAGAAGAAAGAAGAGGACAAGGGAGGACATGTTCTGCGAGATCCTACAAGCCAGCGCTACAACGGAACAAAGCCAGTGAACACAGGCCCAGGAGCCCCAGCAGGACAGAGAGAGGGAAATGAACCAGGCATAGTGAGTCTTCTCAGGCACCAAGCCCAAATGCTGCAGACTATGGTTGACCTACAGGTCCAAAAATCCCAGACTCTCCACTCGTTGCAGTCCTTGGAGAATGAGAACTCCATGGTCACTGTTCCCTACGCCCTCAACATACCATATGACATCACAGGGTGCATCCTTACCCCTACCACTCCACACTAGGGACAGCAAGGAAAACCACAACTTCACGTACACTGACCTGTGAGAACCATGATTGGTGCATATGTAGCCACAACAAGACACATGTGTGCACTCAGATGGACACACAGGTTTATTTACTTTCTCTTTTTAAATTTTCACCACATTATATTATGTAAAAAATATGTATAATGTTTTTTGGTAGAAATGTATCGATTTTCAGTTGAGGAAAACCAAAACCTTCTGGGGTTTTGGTTTTTCAACAAAAACCTGAAAAATTTAGTCAAAAACCAGATGATAAATCCATTTTTTGCCCCCCCCCCCAAAATTAAATAAACCCCAACCCAACCCAAACCAAAATTATAAGGAACACATTAATAAAAGATTTCAAGCAGCTCTGTTGTAGGGTTTTAATGTTATAGCCATGGTTTAGAGCAGTGGTCCCCAACCTTTTTCGCCTGGCAGGTGCCGGATGACGAACCACCGAGGACCGTAGCCAGCGGAGGAGCATCCGCCAAAATGCCGCCGAGAACCGGCGTCATCAAGAGGCGTCGCTGCCGAAATGCCGCCAAAAATCATCTGCCGGCCAGTACGCGGGCACACATAGATGCCCCGCGGGCACCGCTTTGGGGACCACTGGCTTAGAGCTATGGACTAAAATCTCTGGAGCAGGGAAGAATATGCCTTACTCTGTGGTCCTAATTCTCAATGACAATGAGGACTTTTTATGCTACTTAACAATCAGTAATAAAGAAACTGCAGTCCTTCAAACTACAGTGAAATAGGAGAATTCTGAAAATATCATGGATAGATCACATAAGCAACACAAAAGTACCAAAGATGACTGGAACTCAACAAACGCTAGTCAAAGAGCTTATGAAAAGCAAGATTCGATTTGTAGGGCACATTTTAAGAGGTGCAGCAAGCAATGCCTGTTTAGGGGCACTGGCAGGAAAGAACATAAAAAAGATGTGGTATCCTGGGTGGATCAAAGGCTTATTCATGCACAAAAAGATTAGCCGAGGATTGTTCAGAATGGGCTACCACGGTTGCAAACCTCCAGTAATGGAGATACCACATAAGAAGAAGAAGAAGAAAGGGGTCTTAAAGTGGGTAGAAAAAGCTCTGTGAAGAAATCCCCATGCAGGGCACTTCTGCAGCCTGTTTAGAATTGAGGTGCAAGTTCCACCCTGGCATAGGGTGTGGATCAGGGGCGGGGTGGTGTGTCAGGGTGTGGCCAGAGTTCACTGTGGCTGTCCTCTCCTTCCCAGTGGGAAGCAGAACATCAATTGCAGCAGCTCTGGGGCACAGACAGAGCCTTGCTCAGCCCCAGATTATGGGGAGTGTAAAGGTGGCATAGGGCCACCCTTGCCCCCAGATTCCCTGCTCCAAGCTCACAGGCGAAATACCTGACAGCCAGGCCCTCTGTTTGTAGAGCGCCATATATATATTTATGGTGCAATACTTTTAATAAATAATAAATATCAAACAAAATCAAGAATGCAACGCTAACAATAAACGCAGAGGCCATTGTTCTGCCTGGCGCAGCAGCCAGTGCCCAATGCTGCAGATGAAGAGGGAAAAACTCAGAATATGCCAAGCAGATTGTGCAATACTGAGCAGGAGGGTGTGGGAAGGTCCTGCCTGACCTCTGCAGCAACCAGCTTATGCCTTGAAGCAGAAGATTTCATTGCCCTTTGTTGTTATCTCCGCTTGCATCGGTACACAACGTTACAGTCAGAAAATTATCCAGCCCTTGACAATAAAATGTTTAAAAAGCAAAGCGGTTCCAGTCTTTAGGAGCTCGGTGTGATCCAAATGCACACCGTGTGCAGGGATATTGTGGCAGACAGCAATTTCAGTTCATACCGTGGTGACCTGCAAAAGGGAAGCGGGGGGAGGGGGAAGAAACAACAAAAAAAGACTGACCTGATATCACCCATGCTAGAAAGATTTAATTAGTCCATTTAAATGTTCGAAACAGTGCCACAGCAGGGAATCTGTCTGTTTTGGTTCAGGATTTCCCTGCCAGCTAGGCCTTGGAAGTGCCAACAGTAATCTGTGGGCTGTTCTAAACTCTACAATACTGTTTAGCTGGGAACTTTTTTTTTTTTTTTTAACATCAGACCCCTATGGACTGGAATGCCCTTCCCTGGGTCAGGTTAACCTCTACCTTTACGGAGCTGACATCCTGGCTGGCAGGTTTGGTCAGTCACGACTCATTCTAGCTGGAGGACGATAAAGTTCCAGGACATCTAAAGAATTAGAGCCTCCTCCTGCATCCATTCAAGCAGATGGAAGCTTTGCCACTGACATTCATGGAGATCAGAGTCAGGCTGTGGAAAACTTTTCTGCGCTCTAACCTAGGCGTGATCTGTGAGTGTCCTCCAGTCGGTGTTTGTCACACATCCTGCTCCGTGTCCCATCCACAGAGGAAGGGAGTCTGTTACAGCTCTCAGCTTTGGAGTCGGAGGCTTTAGCCCTGTTGTTGGTTAAAATAAGAGTTGTCACATGGTCTCTTAGACTAACAAACAGCATTGTGCTGCTAAGACCGTGGGGAGCAATATTTCAGGGTCAGCGACAAGGGCATGTCTCGTCGGAGGGCCTACTGTGAAAACAATGGGGGAAAAAATCTAACTAGTATAATGGAGGGAGAAGGAGCTGAAAAGCTGGATGTGGTTTCATTCTGATCAGGTAGACTGTCCAAGGCAGAAATTCACATATAGTGAACCCGATTACTCCAGCAGGATCTTAAATCCCACTCTTCTAGGTGATGACAACTAGAAGTCCAATATGTGCCTGAATGGGCAGGTCTGAAAAGGCCTCTTTGATAACCCACAGCGTGCAGAGCCTTGTCCACGATAAATGAGTCCCCATTCCAGATCTTGATACTAAAGACATCCTGGAAACTTGAAGCTGCACAAAGAACTCAGGGCCTATCTATCTAGGTGTTTATATTGTACCCATCAGTGTCATATCTGAGCACCGAGCCCAACAGTGAGATCTGAACCAAGCTAAAGGGTCAGCCTTGCTTGGTGTAGGTTGAGATAGTTGATATACACCTCTACCTCGATATAACGCTGTCCTCAGGAGCCAAAAAATCTTACCGCGTTATATCGAACTTGTTTTGATCCGCCAGAGTGCGCAGCTCCCCCCGCCCACCCCGCGGAGCTCTGCTTTACCATGTTATATTCAAATTTGTGTTATATCGGGTCGCGTTATATCGGGATAGAGGTGTACCCTTAATATGGCTGGTCCTTGAAAAGGACGTAGCAGTGCTAGATATTCCACCACCCTGTGCTTTCCTCCATACCCAGACTGCTCAGAACAGCACTCCAAGATTAGGAGGATATGTATTGCATAGAGAGCTAGAGAAGGCCTCAAATCAGAAAGAGAGGAGAAACTCGGTCCCCCTGTGAGGTAGCATCTTCCTCCCTCACCCTTACCTCAGACTCCATGGAACATCCTCCAGGAAGTGGGGATTCCATGTGTTGGGGAGGGTTTGGGTTGGAGGAGAGCCCTCTAATTGCCTTTCAGGGGTTTTACCATAAATTCTGACCCAGTGATTTCAATGGAGTTACTCTGGGTTTACACAAGTGTCACTGAGAGCAGGGTTTGGCCTTAATTGTTACTGTCGAAGTGATAAACATCCATTCTTGGCAAGTGCCTCTGTTATAAAAACATTGTCCTAGCCAAGAACTTTACCAACAAGTTTGGATGAACATGAATTCCATTCGGCAGGAGTTGTAAGTACAGCCACTGCCTTAATTACATTTATCGAGGCATGAGATATAACTCTCAGATGCCAGAAAAAAAAGAACACTCTTAGAACATTAAAAAAAAAGTCAGACAGAGGGGGGAAACAACTTTACTATAAAGAGTCATTACATAAAAAAATACATGTCTCATTATCCTAAAGTCTCCAAAAAAACCCAAACAAGTCCTATGCACAAAATTATCTGCTAACACACAGACATGCTTATGAATATGACTGTAGCGTGTGCCTCTGCTTCCAGTCAACATGACCTTTGCCTTCCATTGCTGACATGACACTGGCATGTCACTGCTGATTTATAAACACAACTGGGTTTTTAATCGTCAGGCCTAAATTCAGTGCCACAGATCCCAGCAGGCAATGTAGCTATGTTTATCTGTAAATACTGGTTGCTGTACTTTCCTAGATGGAGGCAAGTATAGTAGACTATTGTTTATTTTTACTACCCTGAAGTAAGAGGAAATGGGGTTTAACATGTCATAATCATACACTAGGTGGCTGGAGGGCTGTTTCAAACTAGATCAAAATGCAAGCCGTTTTCAGCAGTGAAAGGTTCTTGGTTATAATAAGGGACTCTGCTTGGGACTGAGGAAACAAAAGAAATTGTGAAATGGGAAATCCTGCAGCAAGACAGGAATGAGCTGGATCTGGGTTCAGATTTCACACATCCCAAAAGTTTGGGCAGGGGGGATTTGCATCAGGGTTGTTTTGTCCCAGATTCCTGGGAGGGCCTTATAAATCAAGGTCCTGAAACTCAGAAATGAGGTACATTGCTGTGAACTTGATTGATCATATATGCACTGTCAGAGAATTTGCATGGAACTGACTAAATTCCCCAAACCCTATGGAGTATGTATAGGCAATTCTCCATGTAAACCCCAGGATGGATTATGTGGGGATTCAAATAAATTTTGATTACTTCAAAGTCCTGGTCAGGAATATAGAGGAGGTATCCTCAGGACATTGCAAGGCCCCTCTACTTTTTTTCTCCTATTGTTTTTCATGCTTTCATACCTCTGTTTAACTTGATTCTGACCAGGAATGGAAGCAGAAATGCTGAAACATCACAAGAGATGCAGTTTCTATCTGATTTCCAAGGTGGCCAGAAGCAGGAAAAATCATCTATCACGCGAGAGCCAAGATGCATTTTTAAACCATGGCATCAGCCTTCCGTTTAAGGACCATCACACCATCACCTGTCAGCACAGAGAGAAGCTATGGTTTATCCGGCAGCAGAAGTTCCACTGTAGGCGATATACTGATAATCAGCATGGATGAAGAAAGCAGCAAAGACAGGGTTTCTATGAGTTGGTTTAAAAAGAAGCATGGGGAGAAATATTAATTGGTAGCAGGTTTAAAACAAACAAAAGGAAGTATTTTTTTCATACAACACACAGTCAACCTGTGGGACTCTTTGCCAGAAGATGTGATGGCCAAGACTATAACAGGGTTCAAAAAAGAACTAAATAAATTCCTGGAGGATAGGTCCATCAATGGCTATTAGCCAGGATGGGTAGGGATGGTGTCCCTAGCCCCTGTTTGCCAGAAGTTGGGAATGGGCGACAGGAGATGGATCACTGGATGATTACCTGTTCTGTTCATTCCCTCTGGGGCACCTGGCATTGGCCACCGTCGGAAGACAGGATACTGGGCTGGATGGACCTTTGGTCTGACTCAGTATGGCCGCTGTTATGTTCTTATATAACTAGGAAATATTTCTTGATCATCATTGAGCTATTTAAACGGGTTTTAAAGGGATTTAGATTAAGTAAATGACTGTAAATTATAAAAAAATAAAGACGGTTATATATTGCAATTTTTTTGTGTGCAGATGAGTAAGAAGCTCAAAGATGGACACTGGCCAGTATGGTTTTATTTTGGCTGGGGAAGAAGGAGATGGCATTGGGGAAACAGAAAGCGAGAATGTGGGAGAAAATGTTATATCGCTTGGTTATTAGCTTGAGCGTGTTGCATATGAAGGGGGTTGATCCTGCTTCAGGGTTTTCCATTGACTCCAGGGTGAACAGCATCAAGCCCCACTATATACTGCCTCAACTTACGTTCCTTGCATACTGTGGGCTTCACTGGGAATTTTTACTGCAGAAGGCATATAGGACAGGATGGGGCCCCAAAAAGACCAATATGGAACTTTCCCCTTTCTTTGTTTTCTTTATGGGTCTTTAAGATACACAGTAAAACCTGGGCATCCTAACACAAGAGAATCAAACCTGCAATAAGTCGGCAGTACACGTTTTTTTCATTTTTACAAATGAAGCTATCTTTTAAATGCCCATAAGAGCCCAGTTAAGGGGTGAGTAGAAAATCATTTGCAACATCAAAATACATTGCTAGGCAGCGATAACAAACAAGTGCTAGTGGAATTAATTCCTTGTCATGCTGAGCACTGCAAGGTCACACAAGTCATTCCCACACTAAAATCGAAAACTATGACATAAAAAGTAGTGCCGAAAATAGTGGGACAGATTCTGCCCTCCTGCAGGAGCAAATCAGGAAATGTGTCCCTGGAATCAATGACATGATACCAGTATAAGGGAGAGGGGAATCAGGCCCACTGTTTAGATGAGAAAACCTCCTTATCAGATTTCAGAGTAACAGCCGTGTTAGTCTGTATCCGCAAAAAGAAGAACAGGAGTACTTGTGGCACCTTAGAGACTAACAAATTTATTAGAGCATAAGCTTTCGTGGACTACAGCCCACTTCTTCGGATCCGAAGAAGTGGGCTGTAGTCCACGAAAGCTTATGCTCTGATAAATTTGTTAGTCTCTAAGGTGCCACAAGTACTCCTGTTCTTCTTTCTCCTTATCAGAGAGAATGGAATTCTTAGGGAGATTGCCATCCAGTGATTCCATATTAACAAGAGTTTCCCATAAAGAATGAAGTTTCGTATCTAAACGTTTTCTAACATTGTAACATTCCCAGAAAATATATTTGGCACTAGCAAGCAGGCACTTAAGCTTTGCCAGCTGGATAATAACAGCAGTAACTGCATCAGTCTGAGAAAAGCCTTAAAGCATCATTGTCTCATTTGTCTGGCTTGTGCCAAATCCCCAACATATATATAATATGAATGTGAGTCAACAATGCGATGCCGTTGTGAGAAAGGCTAATATCATTCTGCATTGTATTAGCAGGAGTGTTGAATGTAAGACATGGGAGGTAATTGTCCCGCTCTGCTTAGCAGTGGTGAGGCCCCAGCTGGAGTACGGTATCTAGTTCTGGGTGTCATACATCAGGAAAGATGTGGACAAATTGGAGAAGCCAGAAGAGAGCAACAAGAATGATAAAAGGTTTAGAATCTTTCACCTATGAGGAAAGGTTAAAAAACTAGGCATGTTTAGTCTCGAGTAAAGAAGACTGAGAGGGCACCTGATCAGAGTCTTCAAATATATTAAGGGCTGTTATAAAGAGGACGGTAATCAATTGTTCTCCCTGCCTACAGAAGGCAGGACAAGAAGTAATGGACTTAATCTGCAGCAAGGGAGATTTAGGTTACGTATTAGGAAAAACTTTCTAACTATAAGGGTAGTTAAGCTCTGGAACAGGCTTCCGAGGGAGATTGTGGAATCCCCATCCTTGGAAGTTTTTAAGAACAGGTTGGACAAAAAATAACACCTGTCAGGGATGGTGCATGTTTACTAGGTCCTGCCTCAGCACAGGGGGCTGGATTTGGAGATCTCTCAAGGTTCCTTCCAGACCTACTTTTCTATGAGTCTATATAGGGAAACCAGTAAAACACAGCTATTATCTTCTCATTACAAGGATCCTTTCCCTAGCCCAGCGCATTTGCACTCATAATTTGGCCTGTGGTGGCAAGATGATTAGTGTAGGGAAATCTGGGTCCTATTTTTGGCTATTTCCCTGATTTGTTGCATGATCATAGGCAAACTATTTCATGTGTGCCGGACACGCCCCATTAGCACAATGGGGATAACGAATCTTCCAGATTTAGGATACTTATCTAGTGTGTCAAAATCCCTTGACAGAAGGATATTTTATACAAGAAGTGCAACGGATCCCAAATCCAGTCCTGATTTAAGTGTCTCCTGAGATGTATTTACAATCAATAGGTTTTCCTGGATGGTTTCCACTGTGAGCTAAACTCTACTTAGAAAATGCCCATAAGTATTCATCTGGGTCTCCAACTGCATAATAAGTGCATTCATTTGCTGATAGCATGGGGCCCAATTCTGCTGTCATAAAATCACCAGATGTTTTGCCTTTATCTTCAGTGGTTTCAAGTTCAAGCTTATTGTCAACAAAGAAGCTGCACCATTTTTGCTTCCACAACAAGAAGTAGCATGACTAAACATTTCTAGCAGTAGCAATGGGACAGGAGGAGAAACAAGAAACAAGGGTATGCTGCACTCTGCATACCCTTAGCTGATCCTTTGCTCTTTGCCCAGGTCAGACCTGAAAAACAGTTCAAGTGAATTTGAATGCTGGCTGGGCTGCTCAGAAGATTTAGGTTTGTGCGGCGGGATGCAGGTGAGATCCCCAAAGCTCTCAGGGGTGGATGCATGATGGAATAGCCAACAAAAGTCATCAGGCTTGCAAGCAAACTCAGTGATATCCATGAGGCAGGCAATCCCAGGATCTGAATGCAGCAGAGAATAGCTCAGCAGGCAAGCTGAGCGCAAACAAACAAACAAAGCAAACGCGGTCCAAAAAAGCAAGATATCAGCGTTCTGTGCAGAACGCACAGTGGCCACTCTGCTGACTTGTTGTAATCACTGCTCTGCAGTCCAGAGAAACTGGCTCACCGAGAGCTTCCATCCTTTCTTCTCCCTGCTCCCACCTCTTTTAAAGAGTACAGTCAATGGTGACATCCTTGCCCGACATCCTCCGTGTGGCAGTGAAACCAGAATGGCACATTTGGCAGCAGTGCAGGCTTCCCCACAATGCACCACAGCCCAGTTCTGGAGGAACTGCTTACAGGGCAGTTCGTTCTCCAAGCCTGATCCGGCTTTGGCCTCCCTCCTGGGTGCAAGTTCGTGCCATGGGTAGAAGGTGTTTTGGGGATGTGGCTGTCTGTCCCCTAGGAACAGCTCTGCTCTTGTCTACATGGGAAAGTTGCACCAGTTGAACTTGGCTTTTAAACTAACATAGTTAAACTGGTAAAAATCCTCGTGTAGTGGCTCTTCCTTCAGTTTAAGAGTGACTTCTTTCAAGTTAACTTAAACCTGTTTGCAGTTGACTTAATCTGAACCAAAAAAAGGCTACCATTAAACCAACATAAGAATGTCCACACCGGAGTTTGCACCGGTTTAATTCTATCCATTTACATTTACATCTTCGGTTATATCAGTGCAACTATGGCTGGGTCTACACTATGGCCTGGTCTACACTGCAGGGTTAGGTCAATGTAAGCTGCCTTGCATCAACCTAGCTGTAGAAGTGTCCTTGGTTAAATTTGGCTCCCGCTGATGTAAATGTTTCTCTACGCCGATTTAGTAACACCACCTCCCCAAGGAGCATAGGGTCCTAGTCGATGTAATTATGTCAATGCAATGTCAGTGTAGACATTGTATTGCTTACATTGACTGTTACTAGCTCTCAGGAGCCATCCTGCAATGCCCCCACACTGATCGTATAACTGATACAAGCACTCCTGGGGAGGACACACACTGCCAACACAAAGAATCAAGTGTGCGCACACACAAGAAACTTAATGACAGAGGTGGCTGTACACCGACGTAATTTTGTAGAGTAGACATGGCCTTCAAAGTTAACTACCTTGCTTGGCTTAACTAATTTGCTCAGGGCTGTGAAATTTCATGTTCCGTGCAACATAGTTAAGCCAATGGAAGCCCCAGTTTAGACAATGCTATGTCAACAGAAAAATTCTTCCATTGACCTAGCTACCACCTCTTGGAGAGGTGGGTTTACTACAGAGATGGAAGAACCCCTTCTGACACTATAGGGCATGTCTACACTTCAGGGCTACAGCAGTGCAGCTGCGTCACTGCAGCTGTTGTGGCCTTAGGCCCAGATGCTCACACGTATTTAGATTTCAGAGTAACAGCCGTGTTAGTCTGTATCCGCAAAAAGAAGAACAGGAGTACTTGTGGCACCTTAGAGACTAACAAATTTATTAGAGCATAAGCTTTCGTGGACTACAGCCCACTTCTTCGGATGCATATAGAATGGAACATATATTGAAGAGATATATATACACACATACAGAGAGCATAAACAGGTGGGAGTTGTCTTACCAACTCTGAGAGGCCAATTAATTAAGAGAAAAAAAAACTTTTGAAGTGATAATCAAGCTAGCCGAGTACAGACAGTTTGATAATAAGTGTGAGAGTACTTACAAGGGGAGATAGTCAATGTCTGTAATGGCTCAGCCATTCCCAGTCCTTATTCAAACCGGAGTTGATTGTGTCTAGTTTGCATATCAATTCTAGCTCACCAGTCTCTCTTTGGAGTCTGTTTTTGAAGTTTTTCTGTTGTAATATAGCCACCCGCAGGTCTGTCACTGAATGACCAGACAGGTTAAAGTGTTCTCCCACTGGTTTTTGAGTATTTTGATTCCTGATGTCAGATTTGTGTCCATTAATTCTTTTGCATAGAGACTGTCCGGTTTGGCCAATGTACATGGCAGAGGGGCATTGCTGGCACATGATGGCATATATCACATTGGTAGATGTGCAGGTGAACGAGCCCCTGATCTGACTCCCATTGAAACCAACGGCAACTAGGCGCCTAAAAACCTTTGAGGGTCTGGGCCTTTGTACTTCTTACTAGGAAACAGAATTAAGCCAGGTCTGCACTAAAAATTTGGGCCAACCAGCTATGTTGCTCAGGGGTGTGACAAATCCACAGTCCTGAATGACATGGCTAAGCTGACCAACTCCTTTGGTGTAGGCAGAGCTAGGTTGATAGAAGAATTCTTCCGTTGACCTAGCTACCGCCTCTCGGGGAGGTGGGTTACTTACAGCCAGAGGCATATTAAGATTTATTGGGGTCCTGGGCACAAAGAACATTTGGGCCCCCCACCTCATTAAAAACCCAAGCCTGCCCACTTTTTAACATGGGAGTAGTTTGGAGTCAGGGAGCTGCATTGACCTCCCAAACTGCAAGCGTTGGGCAGCCTGGAGTGGTGCTGGCAGGATTTGTGCTTCGCAGCCAGGGAGCTGATAAAGTGATCAGTGCCTCTGCCCCAAAGAGCAGCCCCTGCCAGTGCACCATCCTCTTCCCAGTGGGGGAAGCTGAGGAGGGCCTTAGCTCCCCCTCACCATGAAGCCCTGCCTGCTGCTCCTCCTCTTCCCCACAAGGCCCCACCTCCTGGCCAAGCCAGAAGCCAGAGCCACCCAGGGAGCCCTGGACACTGTGGGGAGCCCCGGATTCTTCACCTGCCCTGGGCGGCGTGCCCCAAGAGGCAGGCACATGGACCAGGGGCTGCTCTCAAGCACCTTGGCCCTCCCCCCAGGGCAGGTGGAGGATCTGGGGCTCCGCACAGTAGTCCAGGCTCCCTGGGAGGTTCTTACCATGGCTCAGCTCTGGCTTCTGGCCTGGTCAGGGGGTGGGGTCTTGGGGGGAAGAGGAGGAGCAGGGGATGGGGCCACAGAGAGTGGTGGGGCCTCATGCCTCCCCACTTCCACCAAGGCGCTGGTTCTCTTGCCAGAGGCCCCCAAATTGGCTGGGGCCCCTAGGCCTGAGCCCTATGTGTCAGTGTGTTAATAAATAAATAAATTAATGGAGATATCCCATTTCCTAGAACTGGAAGGGACCCTGAAAGGTCATTGAGTCCAGCCCCCTGCCTTCATTAGCAGGACCAAGTACTGATTTTGCCCCAGATCCCTAAGTGGCCTCCTCAAGGATTGAACTCACAATCCTGGGTTTAGTAGGCCAATGCTCAAACCACTGAGCTATCCCTCCCCCCAATCCACCACTGCTTACAGAGATGGAAGAGCCCTTCCCGTTGCTGTAGTAAGTGTCTACACTGAAGCACTACTGCTGCAGCAGTGCCGGTTGTAGCAGTTTCAATGTAGTTATAGCCAACTTACAAGTAGCGATGTGCCCTTTGACAGGATGTCAGATTCTAAGCTCCAGCAAAGTGATGCAGAGTTATTTCTGATGGTTCCCCAGACCAGGGAGCCCTATTATCTCCTACCCAGAGGTTTAAAAAAGACTTGAGCCTCTTTCTGAGGTAGAGACATCAGAGACAGGGACAGAGGTGCCCTGCAGAGAAAACCCTGGGAAGAAACCAAATTCAGGAGAAAACTTGGGCTGGGCTTTTATGTGCTTTATTGATTTAAGATGACAAGACAAACCCCATGAAGAAGATGAGTTTGGACACTAACCCAGTGTGTCTGTGTGCATAAGGCCTGGTCTACACTGGTGGTGGAAATCGATCTAAGTTATGCAACTTCTGCTACGTGAATAACCTAGATGAAGTCGACGTACTTAGATCTACTTATCGCGGTGTCTTCAGTGTGGTAAGTTGACTGCTGATGCTCCCCCGTCGACTCTACCTGTACCTCTCACTTCGGTGAAGTATTGGAGTCGATGGGAGAGCACTTGGCAGACGATTTGTCGCATCTTCAGTAGACATGATAAATTGACCCCTGCTGGTTTGATCATTCCGGAGGTAAGTGTAGACATGCCCTAAGAGTGGGGTGGGCATTCTGCCCATTCAAAGGTCTGAATTGCAACATTTACATCTCTATTCAGAGGCAAACTTCCCCAAAGGTTGAGAGTATTTTTGGTTTAAGCCTAAGTTTTAAAAAGTGACCGGTGATTTGGGGTGTTGCAGTTTTTGGGGTGCCCAATTCAAGACATCTTGAAGGGTTCTGATTGTCAGAGAGTGGGCGCTCAGCACTTTTTCCCAGTCCCAAGGGTGGAACAAAAATTGGAGACACCCAAAATCACTAGGAACTTTTGAAAATTTGGCCTTAGTCCACACTAGAGACGAGGTGGTATTTTCAAAAGCACCTAAAGCGATTTATGATCACAAGTCCCTCGGAATTTGGTGCTTTTGAAAATCTCATCTAGGGAGCTGTGCAGTTTGGGTGTAGGTCTGGATCCCAAGGGTGTTTCAGTCTGGGCTTTGGTTCAGGCCCATGTCTTTGCGTGAGTGCCTGGAGGCAGACAGGAGTTCTGTAACATAGAGTGCTGGACAACGTGGAGCCAGCTAGCAGCAATTCTTATCTTAGAATTTGGAGGAGAAAACAGGGAATTTCCACATGTAGAAAAACGTTCCTTTAAACTATGACTATGTAAAAATAGAAACCCACAAGCGATAAGATCTCTCCTGCTGGAGAATGATACAGGGTGTTTGTTTCTTTAATTGCATTTAGCACTTATGAAAGTTACCAGCCCGATGATCAGTGGAAACTAAAATCATTTGCTGCTTTACAGTACACGCAGTGGCAGCTTCCTTCATATGTTGCCCCAGCAATGTACCTCAGCCCTGTTGATAAAGGACAACTTCTAGAGCTGCAAAGGTTGTTCATTTTCCTTGGGCATTTGATCTCTGGCTGCTCAGCTATAATTGCCAACAAAGATACTAACTAGCATCAGTTGTGGTGGTGTGTTTTGTGCGGTGGACACTTGCCCATTTAAAATTGGATCAGGATTATCCAGCTGATGCAATGAACCCACCATGGGTCAATGGGGTTAGAACCTACAAACTGTAGCTCAAAACACAGGCCTCTGCTACTTGCTTTAAAGGAGTAACCCACTCCGTAGGTAGCAGTAGTACGCTGTTACCCTCTGTGTGGGCCAGCCACTAGATGGGGCCATGACACACTTAGGGCATGCCTACAGTTATCTCCGCAGCGATCAGTACAGCGGGGGTTGATTTATCGCATCTAGTGAAGACGCGATGAATCGACCGGTGAGCGCTCTCCCATCGACTCCGGTACTCCACCAGAGCGAGAAGCGTAGGTGGAGTCGATGGGGGAGCGATAGCAGTTGACCTACCACAGTGAAGACACTGTGGTAAGTAGATCTAAGTACATCGACTTCAGCTACGGTATTCATGTAGCTGAAGTGGCGTAACTTAGATTGATCCCCCCCACAGTGTAGACCAGGCCTTAGGCATCATCTTGTATTCATTTCACATAGGCCACCAAAGCAGACCTGGGCCATGGTGAAGAAATGACCTTAAGATGCAGTGCAGTTTAAATGTGATACAATGAGGATCAAAACAGACAAAGAAACAAGGGTGATAGTAATGAGATAACATGGTAACTCAGTAAGTCACCTTTCTGGGTTTGGGGATCTTACTGCCACCCCATCTCATCTACACACATACTTTTTGTAGACTTCCTGGCAGGTCTGAGTTTTCAAGAGGGATTTGATTGGGGAGAGGGCGGTGGTTTCATGAACAGGTTTGGGGTGGGGGATTCCAGGGTAAGAAGCAGCATGTCTTCCATGAAAGACAGAAATGTTTGTAGGAGAAGGAGACATAAGGGAACACAAGAATTGTTAGACAGGATCAGACCCAAGGCCCAATTGATTCAGTATACAGGCGAGTTTCATCTTACGCACATTTAACATGCGCAAATTCAGCTTTGCGCGGTCGGCAAAAACAAAAAAACAAAACAAAAAAAGAAGAGAAAAATAACAATTTAAATACTGTACCTGTAGTGCGGGCAATTCTGCCCGCCATTACGCTCAATGTAATTTTGACTATACGCAATTTTTGCTTTACGCGCTGACAGCGGAATGTAACCCCAGCGTAAGATGAGACTCGTCTGTACCATCTTCCACAGTGGCCAACCCCAGATGCTTCAGATGAAGAACCCCACAGTAGGTAGATGTGCAGTAATCTGCCTGCTCACCTCATTGGTCTCATTTTAACCTCTGCTAATTAGAGATTGGCTTAAATCCCAATCCATGAAGTTTAATAACCCTTCCAGATTTTTTTTGTTAGCAACAACAATTCTAACTCTGGATATTCTTGATGTCCATACCAATGTCCAGTGCCTTCGGGAATCTTTGATAATTTCTTGACCTCTTTGAACTTCTTGTGCCAGTGAGTTCCACAGTCCAGTTATACGCTGGGTGAAAATGTATTTCTTTCTACTGGTTTTGAATTTGCCATTTTTCAATTTCATTAAATGTCCCTTTTGTTCTTGTGTTATTAAACATGCAGAACAAACGCTCCTGATCTCCTTCTCTAGACTTCTTTGTTATTTTATATGCCTTTATCATACCCCCACTTATTCAACTCTCTTCTATGATGAACATCCCCAGTCTGATATACAAAGGGCTCTCGAGGAAAATTCACAACGTTAACAAGATGCTGTGAAAATTTGAAAAGAATATTGTTTTCTTGTTTAATTCATCAGCATTTCAGCATATAAAACCAGGAGAGTAATAGGGGCTGCAGTGCATGAATCACCCTTTGGAAGGAAACGTATCTCGGCATGCTTTAACAAGCCCCCTGTTAAAATTTCCATTGACAAACCTGGCTTGTTAATAGCATGGATTTAAAAAGCTCTTATTGCAAAGGTAAATTATATACTGATTCTTGCCTCGAGTTTGGTGTTATGCCAAAAAGGAGCCTAAACCTCCCAGTGAGTCACATAAATCATAGACCAAAACCCTCAGGGGGCTGGATGAATACTGGATCAATGTGAATGTGCCATGAAGCTATTTGATCGCTACAATGCTGGTATTGACTGTTATACACCTGTTATATCACTACGGATTACATCTGTTGTAAACAAGCTGTTTGATGTTGCAGGCTGCACTAACCACATGCACCGTAATCATGGCTTGTAGCTGCTGGGGTGGCCCCAACATGCCCGAATGATGCTAATTTTCTTGTTGTGCGGGGTGGCCCAACAATAGAGGTCTGTTCGGCATTAGTCCAGGCAGAAGAGAGAGGGGGAAAACTGTTAAAGATTATGATGCAGATGATCGCAGTCTGAGAAACACAAATAATAATCAACCTTGCCAGACACCAACTGTGGGAGGAGATTTCCAGGTTCTGCCAGAAAGAAGAGTTTGGCCTTAAAAAACACCACAGTGTCAGTCCTGAAAGGTAACAATCTATATGACAAAGAGCAAACACAAGGCAAAAAATAGGTGAGGTTTGTGTTGGAACTGCAAGCTGTCACATTAAGAAAAAGATAAAGTGAGAATGTGTGTGTGGGTGGGGGATGGTGGAAGGCAGGGGTTGATTCCTGGTCCTGCTTGCAGGCTAGGGAACTCTGTAGGGAAGCATACAATCAGAGTCAGTCTGAAATAGCCTGAAACAAGGTGGGGTGCCTCTCTCTTGTAGGGCACAGCCTGCTTTGTCTATCTCTCTGATTGTGGTGGTCTGAGTTCTAAGAAATAAAGTTGTGCTCTGTTGCAATGCTCCAGCAAGAGTATTCAATCTTTTTATCTGATTTCCTTGTGTGGATACCCTGAAACACAACAATAGGATAGCAGTCAAGCAAGAGAAGGTGTGGGAGTTAGTAATAATGAGATGGTAGGAGGGATTCTTGGGTAATGGGAATTTTGAAAAATCTCCCCTTAAATATTTTGGGCCTGATTCTGGTCTCATAAAAGTTTTACTGAATTAATGGAGTCAAGTATCAGAGGGGTAGCCGTGTTAGTCTGAATCTGTAAAAAGCAACAGAGGGTCCTGTGGCACCTTTAAGACTAACAGAAGTATTGGAGTATAAGCTTTCGTGGGTGAATGCCCACTTCGTCAGACGCAAGTAATGGAAATTTCCAGAGGCAGGTATAAATCAGTATGGAGATAATGAGGTTAGTTCAATCAGGGAGGGTGAGGTGCTCTGCTAGTAGTTGAGGTGTGAACACCAAGGGAGGAGAAACTGCTTCTGTAGTTGGATAGCCATTCACAGTCTTTGTTTGATCCTGATCTGATGGTGTCAAATTTGCAAATGAACTGGAGCTCAGCAGTTTCTCTTTGGAGTCTGGTCCTGAAGATTTTTTGCTGTAAGATGGCTACCTTTACATCTGCTATTGTATGGCCAGGGAGGTTGAAGTGTTCTCCTACAGGTTTTTGTATATTGCCATTCCTGATGTCTGACTTGTGTCCATTTATCCTCTTGCGTAGTGACTGTCCAGTTTGGCCAATGTACATAGCAGAGGGGCATTGCTGGCACATGATGGCATATATAGCATTGGTGGACGTGCAGGAGAATGAGCCGGTGATGTTGTAGCTGATCAATGCCCGAGATGATGGGGCGTCCAGGATTTCCAGGTTTGTGGATCTTGGGTAGTAGATAGAATAACTCCGGTCGGGACTCTAAGGGTATGTTGATTTGTTCCTGTGGAGTGTCCTGAGTAGATGGTGCAGTTTCTTAGTGTATTCCTCAGTGGTATCTGAGGAAAGTGGCCTGTAGAATTTGGTATTGGAGAGTTGTCTGGCAGCCTCCTTCTAGTAGTCAGACCTGTTCATGATGACAACAGCACCTCCTTTATCAGCCTCTTTGATGATAACATCAGGGTGGTTTCTGAGGCTGTGGATGGCATTGCGTTCTGCACGACTTAGGTTATGAGACAAGCGATGTTGTTTTTCCACAATTTCTGCCTGTGCACGTCGGTGGAAGCATTCTATGTATAGGTCCAGACTGTCATTTCGACCCTCAGGAGGAGTCCATGTGTTGTTGGTGGGAGGGTATCTGTGTATCAGTGCGCTGTTCAGTGTTATCTTGAAAGTATTCTTTGAGTCAGAGGTGGCAAAAGTAGGCTTCCAGATCACCGCAGAACTGTATCATGTTCGTGGGGGTGCTGGGGCAAAAAGAGAGTCCCCGAGATAGGACTGACTCTTCTGCTGGGTTGGGTGTGTAGCTGGATATATTGACGATATTGCTGGGTGAGTTAGGGGTACCCCTGTTGTGGCCCCATGTGGCAGGTAGGATTTTAGACAGCTTACGGTCCTTTTTCCTTTGTAGAGAGATGAAGTGTGTAATGTAGATCTCCTGTCTTATTTTAGTAAAATCCATTTGTGTGGAGGGTTGGTTATTTATGAAAGTCTCCAGGTTGGAGAGCTCTTTCATGATGTTTTTCTGTTTGCTGTATAGGATGCTGATCAGGTGGTTCCTCAGTTTCTTTGATAGTGTATGGCATAATCTCTCACTGTGGTCTGTGCAGTATGTGAATTAATGGAGTTATTCCTGATTTACACCACTGGCAGTGCAAAATAAGGCCCTTTGCTCCCTCCAGTACATTTCTAATCGTTGGTTGGGCAGCCCGATGCTGTCTTGAGAAGCAAGTCACATAGTGCCAGCATGCTTTCTATGCACCGGACTGTCCCATTGGGATGCCCACACTGAGAACGGGAACCAGCATGCTGACTTAAAGCAACTTCCTGCAATTGGCATCAGCAAGCAGCTTGCAGGCTCTGTCCCCGGAAACCCACAACTTCCAAACAGGCTGCTATGGGAGGCACTAATTCTCCACTCACGTGGGTTTCATGCCAGTATAATTCCACCTACTTCAATGGAGCTATTCCTGATTTACAAGGGTATAAGTAAGAAGCAAACCAGGCCCCTAGAGTCGCTTTAGGCCTAACAAACCATTACACTTTTAAAAGTAAAACAGGTTTAAATTAGAGCTGGCCAAAAACAAAATATTGTGGAAAACCCCCCTTTATAAAAAAAAATCTGTGAAAAACTTTGAGTCCTTTTTAAAATTTTCTGTTTGATGAAACCTGAAAACAAAGATTATTTGGTTTTTCATAGATTTAGCCCTTTGTCCCACTTTCCCCCTTTTCTTCTCCTTTATTCAGAGACAAGATGGAGAAAGGAAAATGGGAGCGAAGAGGGGTGGAACCAAACATTTACTATAAAAATTTTTCATCAAACATTTCAACAAAATAAAAATTGTTCCTTTTTCAAACCAGCAGAATGAAAAATGATTTCAAAAATTTTGAAATTTTTCACAAAATATCTTTCCCATTTTTCAACCAGCACTAGTTTGAATTGGGCTGAGAGCTGGACAAATGATGGATATTTTTGGTTCGTTGACAATTAAAAAAAAATGTTTTGGGTGGAAGGAAGTGTTTGGTTCAACCCATTTTGTTTTGATTTTGGCCATTTTTAGATGGCTTTTTTATTAAAAAAAAATTAAATTAAAGGACATTTTCAAATGAAGTCATTTCAAACCAAAAAATCAAAATGTTTCATTTAGAAAATGTCAATCCGAAACATTGACTTTTTAGGAAAAAAAAAGTTGTTTTAAACAAAATAATTCAGCAAATTCAACACAAATTCGTAAAATGTTTTGGTATCGCTGAATCTACATTAAGCTGAAGAATTCGAAGCACTGAGCCAATGGCTCGAATGTCGGATGGTGATACATTGGGGTTGCAGTCAGATGGTATGTGACCAAGATTTGTTGTTGAATTTGGTCTGCTGGTTGGATCATTAGATTCCCTGGCCTGGCCCGGGTACTGATGGGGAGCGTGACATGAACGCTGATCCCTTGCCCCAATGTGTACGGCAATGACTTACCAGCAACACTCTGGCCGATGACATCTGCTGCAGCTATCAAGCTCGGTTCTTCTCAGAAATTGACAAGGTCCTGAATGATGATATGACGCTCATGGCAGACTGCTGTAGTCGATGTTACCTGCAGCTAAGCTTTTCCAAGATGGTTTCTAATGTATTTCATCTGCATAATGCAACCGCAAGCCATGAGTTAAATATTTTCTTAAACGGTCAATGCCTGCAGCATGACCCAAACCCAATTTACCTCGGTGTGACATTGGATAGGTCATTGATGTACCACAACTACTCGAAGAAGGCAGCAGCCAAAGTTGGCACTCAGAACAACTTGCTCAGAAAACTGGCCAGCTTAACCTGGCGTGCGAGTGCCTGGATGCTTAGCACATCAGCAGAGTACTGCGCTCCTGTCTGGTGTCGCTCATCTCACAGGAGACTGGACGATGTAGAGCTTAACAAAGCTATGCACATTGTTACCAGGACTTTACATGCAACTGCGTTGCCATGGCTGCCAATACTTAGTAACATAGCACTGCCCCATATTTGCTGTGAGAGGGCCTCCATCATGTTCCTGGCCAAGATCCGTGAGAACATTGATTTGTCTTTGTACTCAGACATCTTCAACCACCCGTAGTTTGCTTGTCTGCTACACGCCCGTTATGGTCATTTATGCCACCACAGGACAGGATAGTAGATTCTGTTTGGCGTAACAAATTATCAGTGACCACAGTCGTTAATCACTCTCTCTTCACCAACCCAATCATCTGCCCACCAGGTTTTGACCTGCCCAGGCACCTGTGGTTGTCCCTGAACTGGTTTCGAACAGGACAGGGCAATGTGTGGCCAATCTCTTCAAATGGGGTTTCTCTAGTGACTCGCAATGTAGATGCAGTCAACTTCAGACTATGTCGCATATCCTTGATGAGGGATATTGACTTACTTCGATGGTGGGCTACCAGCTCTTCACCTGGCTGACGGTGCTATCAAATGGGTGGGCACACTACGAATATGCTGAGAGAATCAGGCTGCTTCTCGAAAAACGCCTGCCTCTTCCCTTGCTCTGGCAGTGGTCCCTGCTACAGAAGTAGCTCGTGTACACAGGGCTGTGGGGTTAGGCAGTAGCTTACTGGTTCAAGCTTCCTTCTCTGTTTCTGTGGTGCTCAGCACAACCATGAGACTACCACATGCAGACCAGTGCCAGGGTTCCCCTGCCAGGCACCAAGCAATATGTCACCCTCTGGCGAGTGAGTGGGGGAAATGAGGAGAGAGAGAGGAAAGAACAAGAGAGATTTTAGAATCAAAAGGAAAAAGAGGGAAAATCAAGGTGAGGGGAGAAAAGAACAGATGGGAAAGGATGGAGAGAGACAGGTGATGGTAGAAGAAATGACACAGGATGACAACTGTGTTGAAGCACAGAACAAAGGTGGTTAGAACATTTTAACTATTAATTAAATCATCCCATCCCTCTCTGTGTCAATGCAGGACTGTTCCCTCATAGCATTTTGCTTGGTTCAGTTCTATGCGTCTCAGTACATGGTGCTTCCAGCATTGTCATTGGGAGACCCGTCCACAGTCTAGTATCTCATTGTCTGGGATTTTTCCTAATAGTCAGCCTAAATTTTCCTGTTCCTAATGCCATCCCATTGCTCTTAGTCATAACGCCCAGGTAGAGCCCTACATGCTTCTTGTCCATCCATGGTGCTGACACTTTTCTCCTATCTAATCTCTCATCACGTCTCCCTCTTAAAGTTCAGAAAACACAGAAAACCTTCCCATAAACGTGGTCTGAGTTATGAGTTTGAAAGGAAGCGAGAGACCACATGAGTATCACATCAGGTGGTTTGGGGTATGACTGAGAACTTTTCACACAGCTCTGGTCCTGGCCCATGGTGGGAGTTGGTGGGGATTCAGGGTGAAAGTCTCCGCTGTGCAGAGGGCTCACACAAGAGCTAGTGTAACACTGACAAACTCTGGTCGTCGACGGGCAGGATCGAACCTGGGGCTTCTGGAACTAAATGCATGAGCCTCTACTGCATGAGATAAAAGCCACGTGGCCCTTAGCTCAGGCTGTAGAGCAGACGCATTAATCTCTCTCTAAGTGGTCTCAATGCCACTACATGGGACAGAACACCACACCCAGGAGGTGTGTGGGTTACATACAGACCACTCAAACTGGTGAAAACGAAAAGCGGTGTGTTTTCCCCATAGATTATCATATCCCCAAACTGTACACCCCGGGTGAGATTATGCCCCTGAGCTAACTCAAAAGCAATATTCCCCTTTATTTTACTGACGCAGTTCTACATTGGTGGAGTTACCTCACTGTCATGGCAATGTAGACTCCTACTTATGCTAGGACAAGAAGCAATGGGCTTAAATTGCAGTAAGTGTAGTTTAGGTTGGATATTCGGAAAAACTTCCTAACTGTCAGGGTGGTTAAGCACTGGAATAAATTGGAGATTTTTAAGAGCAGGTTAGACAAACACCTGTCAGGGATGGTCTAGATAATACTTAGTCCTGCCATGAGTGCAGGGGAGTGGACTAGATGACCTCTCGAGGTCCTTTCCAGTTCTGTGATTCTATGTAGCTACATCAGGGCACAGAGTAATCCCACACTGCACAGCTCCATGGAGAATAGACAACTTTTCTCAACTCCACCGCCCAGGTCCATGCCAGGATAACTACTAACCCTGCACTGTGCTTACATTGATCCCATGTGCTGCTGTGTGGACACAAGTGTTGCAACATGAATTGCTGCAAGCACACCGGTGGGAAAGCCCTCCCCCAACATAGCAGTATAGATGTATATATTCCAGTGCAACCCCTGTGTGTAGACAAGCCCTGGCCATCCAGGGGCCATGCTAAGCATGGAGCGCACGCTGCCACACCAGATTCAGCTTGTGTTATCCCCTTACAGCTCTGGCATGACTCCGCCCTGCTCCCGCAATTTGTGAAGACTAGTAAATCAAATCTGGAGATGCTCTCATGGAGTCCCCTACCCACCCTCTTCCCACCCACTGCCACGCCCCCCCCCAGCCCTATACATACACACAGCATCTTGCATGTAATGATCAGGACTGGCACATCTCAAATCTCACATCTACAGCACATGGCCTTTCACGTATTTTGAAACACAGCGGGGTTGACCTACCCCACTGAGTTTCCTCTGCCCTTTGCAGCTTATCCTGTTCTAGAGGAAGATGACTGCTCTCTGCCTCAGTTTCCCCCATCTGAAAAGGGCTTTGAGCTCCTGGCGTGAAAGTCTCTCTAACCGCAATATATCATCTTTACTATTTGTTATGAGGTTTTAATGAGTGCGGGAGGCTAGAATGTTTGCAACAGTGTAACAATAAAATACATATCTCACGCCTTCCTTGCCAAAAGTACTTCCAAATAATAAAAAAGCGAGGCTAGCTGAATGCATAAATCTCCTTTCACAAGCCCCCACCCACTGAGCAGCAATAATTAGTACAAAGTGCAGTGCTAATAGATCATCTTACTTGTGTGGGAAACTTGACATTATGCTTTGTTTATATTATCCCTTTGGCAAGAATCTGCATGGCAAATACTGGCAGCTAACAAATAAGACGCTCACAAAGAAAGGTTTCCAAATTGTCATGATGAAAAGTGAGCCACGGATTTGTATGTTGATTTGGATGCTGAAGTACCAGATCCAGCTCTTTTAATTACATCCTCAGAAGCGTCTGACTACCTAAAAGCTATATCCCTGCAACTACTTTATAAATGGAGCTCCACATTCAAATATCAAACCAACGGGGAGTTTGGCTTAAAATTGTGGCCGTTAGTTAATTACATTTATAGGGCTGAATTCTGGAGTGACTTACCTCTGGTGCAACCTTATGAAAGTTAATGGGGTTGCATAGAATGTGAGCTGGTGCAGAATTTGGCCATTAGCACCTTTAATTATATGCCAAGAGAATTTCAGGAAGCTTCCAAACCCCTGAATGTTTTCCTCCATACAGATTCCACTAACACGGACAATCCAATTTTCCTACTTCATCATCTGTGTTAGGTCAGCCATTTCCCACCTTTGGGCCCCAATCCTGCAGTCTATGGAGTTTTCCTGAGTAAGGACTACAGAATTGAGGACAAAGTGATCAAATTAGCACTTAGGTGCCTAAAACAAGCAGTTAGGTACCCAAATTAGTGTCTTGTTTACCATCCTCATCTACTGCTCATGCTAAATCCCCTCACTCTTTTGCCCATCCTGTTGTACATGTTTTAATTCCTTGGCCAGAGCAGGGGACTGAGACTCCGAGACCTGCATTCTATTCCCAGCTGTGCCACTGGCCTGCTGGCTGACCTTGGGCAAGTCATTTCAGCTGCCCGTGCCTCAGTTTCTCCATCTGTAAAATGGGGATGTTGATGATGACACTGACTTGCCTTGTAAAGCGTGTTGAGATCTGCCAATCAGAAGAGTTATATTAGGCTCTATATTAGTGCCAGTATTGCTCATCTCAGGCCAGATGTTACTAGAATAGTCACAGTATAGTACTTGGAACTAGAGAGGCAGTCCTACAAAGCAAGTCATAATCTATTAGCACTTACAGGTACCTATTAGCATTCACATGGGGGGACATTTAAAAAAAACCCTCTCCACAATTTGAAGGGGAATGGAGAAGGAACTTTCCTTTGCTGTTTTGATGCAGGACATTTATTACTATCCTTTACCCCATATAATGTGGCAGCAACTAGACGCTCGGCTCAGCTGTGCTAGGTGTCGTACAAACATATAGAAAATAACAGTCCCTGACATCGTCAAAGATCTTGCAATCTGCCAAGCAAATAACTTACCTCTACCAACTATTTCCCCCATTTTTCTTACAACACCTTTTTCCCCACTATCTTCCTCCCTAGTAACTTTGTACCCCAGCCCTCTGATCTAGGAATAAAAACCCTGGCGGCATGTTTTGTGGGCTCGTTCCTCTGTGTTCTTTTTCCACTCGGGCTTTTGCTGAATCTGGTCTGGGTGAATCAATTGTTTCCAGTGTTGTTGTAGCTATGTAGATCCCAGGATGTGAGCAAGACAAGGTGGGTGAGGTAATATTTTTTATTGGACCAACTTCTGCTGGTGAGAGAGACAAGCTTTCAAGCAGGTCACCTGCAGAAGAGCTCTGTGGAAGCACAAAAGATTGTCTCTCTCACTGACAGTAGTTGGTCCAATAAAAGATATCACCTTGTCTCTATAGTTCCTAACTATCATTTCAGACATATCCTGCTGGAGTTGTTGCTGAGTGATGTTGTGTACCTGCATGATAACAGAAGTGTACAACACAAAGTGACCAGTAGACAGCCTCATTTTCCTCAATGCCCTGCTAAATGGCTGCCTGATACATTCTCTTAACCCACATAGGGCCTGGAGCACAGCCCCTTGTAGTCAGTGGGAGACTTTTCACATGTTGCAGTGGGCTTTGCATCAGGCCCAATGTGCTGATTGATGAGCTCTTCAGGTAACACATATGCAGCCAACATACTTCAATAGCCCTTGATAGCCTTAGCAGCAGAAGTGTGTGCTTTGGGTTCCATTTGGAATACACATTAATGATAACTGAGGTCATGTGAGTATTCTCTCCTGCCAGAGCAAACTTCTTGCTCAAGCTTACCGGCCACATTTGGAAATTTGTCCTCTGTATTTTTCTAAATCATTTCGTACCTTCTCCCACAGGTTCTCACTGGCATATCTTATCAATTGAAATAAATCAATAAGAAATATTGGTGATTTCTGATTAAACTTTTTCAACTTTAAAAATGATATGGTGCCACCATGCTTTTAATACATGAATGGATTTGTTTTCTCCTTGTTTCCTGCACTCAGACACTAAAAAGTCTGGAACTTAGCTTGAAAGCCACCCATGGATCAGACATGTGTTAAGAGCCCGGTACAGAATATTTTGATGCTGTTACATTTCAGATCTACCTTGTTCAGGTGATTTTTACATTTTTAGCAGTCAGAGAGGACTGAGAGAATCTCAGAAAATCACAAACAAAATTCAAACTATAAAAGCAAATGTTTTGCATGCAAATGAAATCCATTCCTTCAGAACATAGCTTAGATTTCTACAACTGCCTGGTTTAGTTGCGGAAAAAAATCATTTTGATCACAACTTACATTAGATACCATAAACCAATGTGGGTAGCATCCTCTACTACTAGCCATGTTGACTCCATCAGGTCAGGAAGACGGGAAATGGCCTGAAAACATTGACAATTTCTCTATATGCTATTCCTGCAGTTTCTAAAATTAACCTTTTTATTCCCCCCACTGCATAAATATAAAGTTCCCCCCCCCCTCAACCTCACATTCCCACCCAGCAGGCAAAGATTTATCAAATATACAGTGAAAGTAATATATTAAAGGTTTCCAATGGTGCAAGTCAAACTTTGCTTTTCCTAATGATTCCAGATGCCTTTTTTGTCTTCAGACATTTCAAGGTAAACCTCTATGAAACTGACCTTTTGGCTTGTCATTCTTTCTCAAAACCACAGAGATGAAACAATTCTTTCAGTCTGTCACTACTGTCCGTACCCCCTCCTCTATTTTATCAGAAGGAACCCATAATTGAGCCCTTTGACAATAGAAGGACTGTGCATTTTTTTGTCAACAACAATGAGACGTCCAAGTTCATTACTGCAGATTGTTTAAAAATTGATTCATGGGCCAGTAGTAGTAGCTTATTATACAGCATAAGTGACAGTGTGAGCTGGATGGAGGCCGAAGTCATTCTTAAACAGTCATGTCCAATTAGAAAGAACATTACACACATTCCGGTTTGGAGCCACATTAATGAATTAGTCCTACCACAAACTGAGAGAAGCTCGTAGGACCCTAATACCTTTTGTTCCTAAGGATAATTCAGTAATTTAGAGAAAGAACTGTGTGGAGCACATTAGCAAAAGAATAGTAATCACGGGATTGTAATAGTTATTACATTTGCCCTACATCTCCCTGGTAGGAGTGAAACTTATTTGTATTTTTTGTGTACTCACTTCAGTACGGGTTGAATTTTTCACTCTACCGTGTGCTCTCTTTATAAGGCAGAGCGCTGTAAGAGCAAATACACTTAGTATTTTTGGTTTGTAATGTCAGTAGCTACCAGGGCACTCTGGTTTTTCATGTATGGTATAATGCCAAATTGCCCATAGTTTTGGAGGCCAGAAGGGACCTTTATCATCGTTGAGTCTGACCTCCCTCATAACAACACAGGCCATAGAATTTCTCCCAGCAGTTTGTGCGGCTAGCCCAGCAACATGGGTTCGGGCCCTGGCACTAAGGGTAGCACAACGGCGACCGTATACTGTACATCATCACAAAAATAGAAATCTATTGCAGCTTATTCTATGCTCCCTTGCAACAATTATACACTGGTGTAACTTCGCTCGTCTCAGTGGAGTTACTTCTGATTTCCAGCTGTGTACGTGAAAAGAGAATCAGGACAATTAATACCACAATTTTCAAATGTAGGTGTCTAAAACCTTATGTAGGTACTTAAATACATGGCCTGGTTTTCAAAGGTGTTGGGCACCCTCAGCTCCCATTGAAATCACTTGGATCCACAATTGCTCAGTTCTTTGGATAATCAGGACATGTATTTAGGTGGATTTGGGTGTCTAACTTCAGACACCTAAGGTTGAAAGTGATTATGTATGTGGAGAGATTGTCTTATGAGGAAATATTGGAAGAGCTAAACATTTTCAGACTGGCAGTGCTGGCCAGGGAGGAGTGGGAGACAAAATAACGGTCTAGTATGCAGACTGTTATTTGGGGTGCTGCTGCAAATGAGTATAATTAGGCATAATGGAATTCTTATATGGAAAAAGTTAGCACTTTAGTAAATAAGTGATAACTACATTGAAATACAAGAGAGGGAGACAGCATGGGATTACAGATAAAAGTGAGAGATCTATTATACTACAGAATAATCTCCCAAGGGAAATCCTCATCTGTAGGGATGTTTAAAATAAGACTGGACAAAGCACTTAATAAAATAGGGAAAGAATTCTGCACTGCTTGGTGGATTGACTAGATGACCTAATGGGAATTTCCATCTCTGGTTTCTATGATATTAGTTATTGGCACTGAGTGAATCATTCACAATTAACAAAATGTAGTTGTAGAGCAGGTACTGTCTATTACATAATGCCTTGCACAACGGGGCCCCATTCTCGATTGACCCTTAGGCAATACCATAATAATAATAATTATTATTATTATTACTTCACATATCCATTGCTGGGCAATTTGGGAACACAAAAAATATCATCATAATAATGTACTCACTGCAGAGATTCACAAATTATTTTGAATACAAATTCTAGAATTTCACAAAGCTTTTCATGGACAATTTATGAACACACAAATTTCACCCTCATCATTGTTATTGTTAATTTTCTTGTGTTCACAAATTGTCCGTGAACAGACTTGTGAAATTCTACAATGATGTGTTCAAAATTATTTGTGACTTTCTTTAGTGAATAAACCTTGGCCTGCAGATTGTTTGAATTGTGAATGTTTCAACTGAATAGCCAACTCACAATTTGTGCTGCAGCTTACGTAGCTGTAATATATGTAACTAAGAATACAGTGAATTTTCATTTGTAAGCTAATGTGTAATTCATGCTGTATTGATTAGTTATATATTTATCGATAAACCAGGGAACAGAAGAAATGGCATGTGATGTATGTAGCTAAACACAACAGAAATGGTGAATTATAAATGTTACAATTGAAAACACAATTCAAAATAAACTTTTTGTGCATATTCAACACCCAAGGATTCATGCTACTAAAAACAGCCTGGGCATGTATTCACTGAGAACGAACATGAAAGATTCTGAAGATGGTCAGAACAAAACTATCTTTGGAGTCTGAACAAATATTTGTGAAACAAATAAATTCCACTATACGTTCAGCTTTGTCATTTATACTCTTCAAAACCAATATTAAAATAAATGTATGAACACATTTACAACTAATTAATTATATCCTCAAACCCTGTTCTTTGCTACCTCAGCACAATGCCTTACTAGGCCTGCCTATCAGTTATTATGAGTAGGAAATAGAGGGCCTGTCATGCATTACTCATACACTATTTCACTGATGATATTTGCCATAAGAGAACATGCAAACATACACACACACATGTACACACACACGCATGTTCTCTCTCACACACACACTTGCACACACTTTCTTGATTTTGCAACTTGCCCGAGTTATCCTTTCTTTGACAGTTAGATCCAGCTCACACTGAAATCAACGGGAATCTTTCTGTTGACGTCAGCAGAAGCTGGACTGGGTCTCTGTTCTCTCCCATTGGTACATGTGATGCATTTCCTTACTTTGTTCTTAAGTGGGCTATTGCTATGCTCTGTCTAGGGCATTTCAGTCCCTGAGGATGAATTTCAGGACTAAGATCCTTTGGCTAACGAGACTAACATTCTCCTTTGTGTTTTCTGGTCTATTATAGCAAATCAACGTTTCAGTAAAACTCCCGGCACAGAACAGCTCCCCTACCCTCTTTCTAGATGGCTGGCTGGTGGGTCTTGCTCACCTGCTTGTCAGATTTGGGGCTGAGAAGGAATTTCCCCACAGATCAGATGGGCAGCGATCTTGGGGCATTTTCACCTGCTGGAATCATCTAGGCATGTCTGACCCTAATCAATTCTCTGCCATTGCAGTAGCTTCAGGGATTGGGAGCACCTCAGTCTCTCCTCTTCTCTGCCTGTGGCATGCAACAGTTCAGTCTCCTGAGGACTGAAATACTTTAGTCTAACTAAAGCCTTGGCGCTTAACACAGAGGTATCTGGGAGAAATGAAATGGCCTGTGATTTACAGGAGGTTCAGACTAGAGGATCTGATTGTCACCTTCTGGCCTCTATGAAGCTATGATGCTCTGACCCTTGCCAATTACTCTCCTCCAGTCTTTGGGTTTCCTTAACTTGGAAGTTGAAGCAGCATATTTACCTAGGACTCAGGGGCATCTTTACAGCAGACTGCAGAGCCATCCACTAGGGGCAAAGATTTCCCAGAACTCCCCAACACCGCAGACAGGGTGCACCTGTTCCTGCACCCCTTCAGGGGGTATTGCACACATACTCCCATGCAGCTGGGCACCTCTGCTGTCCAATGTGTCAGGGAGGGGCTATGGTCCTGCATCTTCTCTGCACCTCCATGGTGTCCTGTGGCCCCTCCCTTTGTGCTCCCACAGCAGAGCACAATCTGGCACCTAAGCAGCAAGGGTTATTGCACAGATACAGTCTAAGCCCCACATACATGAATCTTAGCATGTGTCCATCGAGCTGTTAGCTTTCCCCTACAGGCAAGATCCCTGCAACCTCGTCTCCCTGTGAGTCTGCTGCACTGTCTGTTACTCATTCCCAGCTCGTGGTACCATTTTTTTCTCAACATTCAGAAACATGTGGAATGTCACAGGTCTCTGTAGTACTTTTAGGATCCTTAAGGACCCATTCATGCACCCACTGTTGTAAATGGCAAAGCTCCCATTGGTTTCAATGGTGCAGCTCAGCCCACGTTTTGGAAAGGGACGCAGACCCTCATGCTCTAGGGTTGAAGACAATCTCTGACTATTAGGGATTAAGATGAAACCTTGGGCAGGAATGGTGTCCCTAGCCTCTGTTTGCCAGAAGCTGGGAATGAGGGAGAGGGGATGGATCATTTGATGATTACCTGTTCTGTTCATTCCCTCTGGGGCACCTGGCACTGGCCACTGTCAGAAGACAGGATACTGGGCTAGATGGACCTTTGGTCTGATCCAGTAGGGCCATTCTTATGTTCTTCATGGGAGGATGTATTATCCCACATCTGCCTACCGCAGGGTTCTGACAGCTGACTGGTGCCAGCCGCTGTCAGAGACAGGACACTGGACTAGGTGGATTATTAATATGGCAATTCCTATGTCCCATGGTTTCTTGAATGATTGGTTCATTGGCGGGAGTACCTTCCAAGTGTATAGTGGATAATAACAAGAAGACTATCTGGAATCAAATTCTGCTGTCAGATATACCCAGAAATCCAATGGGCCTTACATACATGTATCTAAGACCAGAAGTGGCTTTTTTTATTGTTAATATGAGAGCTGAGATTATTGAAAGAGATTTTTTATGTCAATTCCTTTTCACTATTGATGATAAAGAATTCTTTGAGCATCACCAGGCTTGCACAGTGCAACTAGCCCAGACTTCTGGTACCTTTCACTTTCTGATTCTTATCCACTAGTATAATGCTGATGGGTTTGGGTTTCCAAAACTGCAAGAAGATACCCTCCCTCAAACCATTTTTTCCCCTGACATTCAGAAAAGAAATTGAAGGAGGTGTTTCTTATTCACATCCTTTTTTAAAAATCTCAAACCCACGTTAAAGCTGGAAAAGATCTAAACCACGATGTTCAAAAGGAGGAGCCTACACTTAGGTACCTAAATCCATATTTAGGTACCAACCTGATTTTCAGTAACACTGTGCGTGCCTCAGCACTGTGGACAATCAGGATATTTATTTAGGTATCTAAATATGGATTCAGGAGCCTAGCTTTAAAATCCCATCCTCCGGGGTCTGCTCTGGCAAACTCTTAGGGTACGTCTACACAGCAAAAAAAGACCTGTGGCAGTAAGTCTCAGAGTCCAGCTTAACCGACTCGGGCTTGCATGGAGGGGCTAAAAATAGCAATGTAGAAGTTGGAGCTTGGCCTGGAGCCCTGGCTCTGAAACCCAGCGAGGGGGAGGGTCTCGGAGCCCAGGCTCTGAATCCAGCCCAAGCCCAAACATCTACACTGCACTACTTTCAGCCCCCCCGGTGTGAACCCCATGAGCCGGAGTCTGAGACTCAGTACCACCATGGGCTTTGGGAGGCTCTCTTTTCTTTTTCTTTTTTTTTTTGCTGTGTAGATGTACCCTTACTGCACCAGTAATAATAATACTTTGCACTTTGCATCTCTCCATCTCAAGGCACTCAACAAAGGAGGGTAAATTTCCACTGCGACCATTTTAAAATGGTGGAAACTGAGGCTCAGAGAGATTGCAAGCCAAAATGATCAACTGCTAATTTTGGATGTGACAAGGTGGGTTGAGGTAACTTCTTTTACTGGACCAACTTCTGTTGGTAAGAGACACAAGTTTCGAGCTACACAGAGTTTTTCTTCAGCTCTGTGTAGCTTAAGAGCTTGTCTCTCTCATCAATAAAAGTTGGTCCAATAAAAGATACCTCATCCACCCTGTCTCTCTAATATCCTGGGACCAACCTGGCTACAACAACGCTACATACAGCTGTGAAATTCAGTAAGAATCTATCCTTGGCGTGCAGCACTCCACTGGAAGTCATAAGGTGCTCCCCTCTGAAAATCAGGCCCAAGTTGGGCAACCAAACATCCGGGGTCATTTTTGAAAAACTGGCTGTGAAATACCCAACAGCACACAGGGAGCTGGGATTAGACAGCATGTTTCCTAGTCTTGAACCCTATCCACTAGGTCAGGCTGCTTCTAAACCAAACTGTCCTTATTCTCCTGACTAACCCCACTGAAGTCAATGGCACTGTTTGCACAACCGTGCTCAGAGTTGAGCCCCTATTGACTTTTTCCCCCATTTGATCTAAACCAGAGGTTCTCAGCCAGGGGTACACGTACCCCTGGGCATGGTCTTCCGGGGGTAAGTCAACTCATCTAGCTATTTGCCTCATTTTACAACAGGCTACACAAAAAGCACTGGCGAAGTCACTACAAACTAAAATTTCCTACAGACAAAATGAGAAAGTCAGTAACTTGTCAGTACTAGTGTGCTGTGACACTTCTGTATTTTTATGTTTGATTTTGTAAGCAAGTGATTTTTAGGTGAGGTGAAACCTGGGATACGCAAGACAAATCAGATTCCTGAAAGATTGAGAACCACTGATCTAAACCGCTTGATCGTGTCATTTAATAGCACCCAAGCACATTTATTTAGCATTTGGAACCTGCAAGAAGCTCTGAATTTTTTTCACACACATCGTTTAGCACTGAGAAGCGGTAGCTGATTTCAGAAATGCATCCACTCATCCACAACATCCAAACTCAGACTTGTAATTAAAACTTCCCCTGGCAGATGAAAAAGACAGGAATGAGACCATGGTGATTCCCTTCAGATGTTACCTCTTAGCATTGAGATTTTGCTACTCTTGTTATTTGTCAAAGCTGCAACAAGCAACAGAGCATCTCACGCAGGATCAGTTGCAGGGGAAATAAGCAGTTATAAATTGACTGCGTTCTCTGCAAGTCGTTAGACTTCCAAAATAATGGCTATTTATCCACAGTTAATTGTTACCTGCATCAGGACTTTGCTCCACGTTCATTGTTGACTCTCATTGTAGCATGCAAGTGTGTTTTTCACTGAATCATGAAGCAAAATTGTGGAGAACCGGATGGGCAGAGTTACTCTTTCAACATGTGCCAGGCTGCATATGAAATAATATCTATGGGATTTACTTAAGTGATAGTCAGAACCATCTCTCTGTCTCAATGTTTATTTGTTTGCTTTTAAAGGTAAGGTGTCAATGGTCTTCTTATGTGTTGCAATTTCGGCAAAATCCTGTCTTGAAGAAAAAAAAATATCGCACTCCTAGCACAGTGGGCTTTCTGCTCTTGAAACTTGCTTGTTGTTTGTGATTAGACTTGTTAGAAAGTGCCCAGCACTTACTAAGCTGTTCTCCTTCTTTTAACAATTAAACTAAAAAAGTATAGTCCCAGTGCTTGCCACCAGCACTCTGCTCCACTAGAAACATTCACTGTATTGAAAGTAACCTTTCAATCACAAGCCCAGCATCTTCAAAACACTTGTGTATGGAAACAAGTAATAGAATCATAAAATCATAGAAATGTACGGCTGGAAGGGACCTTGAGAGGTTTATCTAGTCCAGCCCCCTGCACTGAGGCAGGACCAAATAAACCTAGGCCACCCCTGACAGGTGTTTGATCAGCCTGTTCTGAAAAAACCTCCAATGATGGTGTGATTCCACAACCTCCCTCTGTAACCTATCCCAATACTTAACTCTCCTTATGGTTAGAAAGTTTTTCCTAATAGCCAACCTAAATTTCCCTGGCTGCAGATTAAGCCCATTATTTCTTGGCCAATCTTCAGTGGCTCTGGAGAACAATTGATCACCATCCACTTCATAACAGCCCTTAACATATTTGTTATCAGGTTGGTCCCCCCCGTCTTCTTTACTCAAGACTAAGGATACCCATTTTTTCTTAACCTTTCCTCACAAGTCAGGTTTTCTAAGCCTTTTATCATTTTTATCACTTTCCTCTGGACTCTCTTCAAATTGTCCACATCTTTCTTAAATTGAGGTGCCCAAAACTGGACACAATACTCCAGCTGGGGCCTCACCAGTGCTGAGTAAAGTGGGACAATTTCCTCCCATGTCTTACATATGACACTCCTCTTAATACACCCCAAAATAATTTTAGCCTTTTTGAAACTGCATCACATTGTTGGCTCATGTTCAATTTGTGATCCGTTAGAACACCCATATCCTTTTCTGCAGTATTACTGCCGAGTCAGTTATTCCCCATTTTGTAGTTATGCATATGCTTTTTCCTTCTGAAGTGTAGTACTTTGCATTGGTCTTTACTGAATTTCATCTTGTTGATTTGCGACCATTCTCCAATTTACCAGTCATTTTGAATTCTAATTCTGTCCTCCAAAGTGCTTGCAACCCCTCCCAGCTTGGTGTCATCCACAAATTTTATAACCATACTCTCCACTCCCTTATCCAAGTCATTAACAAAAATTATTGACTCGTACCAGACCCTGGACAGACCTCTGCAGGACCCCACTAGAAACGCTTTCCCAGTTTGGCAGCAAACCATTGATAACTACTCTTTGAGTATGGTTTTTCAACCAGTTGTGCACCCATTTTAAAGTAATTTCATCTAGACTCTATTTTCCTAATTTGCTTATGAGAATATCATGGGGGACTGTGTCACAAGCCTTACTAAAAATCAAGATATATCAAGTCTACTGTTTCCCTCTTTTATCTAGGCCAGAAGAAGGAAATTAGGTTGGTTTGGCATGATTTGTTCTTGACAAATCCATGTTGGCTCTTACTTATCACCCTATTAATCTCTAGGTGTTTACAAACTGATAGTTTAATAATTTGTTTCAGTATCTTTCCAGTTATCGACATTAGGCTGACTGGTCTATAATTCCCCAGGTCTTCTTTTGAAAAATAGGTAGGTATGTTTGCCCTTCTCCAGTCCTCTGGGACCTCCCTGTCCTCCATGAGTTCTTGAAGATAATTGCTGACACTTCCGAGATTGCTTCAGCTAGTTTCTTAAGTACCCTAGGATGAATTTCATCATGCTCTGCTGATTTGAATACATCTTACTTATCTAAATAGTCTTTAACCTGTCCCTTCCCTATTTAAGCAGCCAGTTACTACTATCCAGCAGATAGGTCAGATCCCAAACTGGACACTGACAACAGGCATGGAAGTAGGGAATCAAATATGGGTATTATTGTTATAGAAGTGCCTACAGGCCCCAACCAAAACCAGGCCCTACTGTTCTAGGTGCTGTACATACATAGTAAGAGACAATCCCTGCCTAAAAGACCTTACAGTCTGAATACACAAGCCAGACAAAGGCTGGGAGTACGGAAGTATTATCCCCATTTTACGGAGGAGCTGAAGCACAGATATGTGAAGTTACTAATCCAGGGTCACACAGGAACTCTGTGGTAGAGCCATTAACTGAACCCAAATCCCCCGAGTCCCAGCTTAGTGCTTTAACCACAAAATCATCCTGCCACTCTGAGTGGGAGAGCTCTCAAGATGGTGAAGGGACAGAGAAATGGAGTCAGACATGTCTAATGTAATGTGTCATATAAATGTGTAGCTAGCTAGATGGAATTATTCCCCTGGGAGGACTCTGGTGGGAGATTTGGACACAGGGGTTCGTGTTGGGGGCCACAGGAAATGGACAACTTAAAACTTTCCAGTAGTTTCCTGCATTGTGTCCATTCTCCATACAGCAGCCGATCCTGAAGTTCTCACAAGTGAGTTACCAGGACAGTTTTGCCTTTGTGAGGGTGTGACAGGGTGGATTGTCCCTTAAGGGCTGGAGGACCTGGAATTAGCCTGCTTTGGTTACTGAAAAGGCTCACCTGGATTGGATCAGCTGATTCCCTATAAAGGACAGCAGGTGGCTGCAGTGAAGAGGGAAGTTCTGGAAACTGCAGGAAGTCAGGAAGGCTTCTGCAAGAGGGACCCTGATACCGAGGGATTTGGAAGCCAGACCCAGAAAATTGAGACTCCAAGCCTGGGAGTGGCCTGCCAAATCAGAGCAGGGACTACAGCTCTCCAGGCAGCCTGGGTGAGACTCTGTCCAAGCAGGGGAGAGACTGCAAAGGCCCCAGGAAGGAAAGCCTGGGAGGAGGAAGAGAAACCTTGTTTTGTGGGGGCTTTATGACCGGATTTAGTTCTGGGATTGGGTTTTATCAGCAGTTTATTTCACATTAATAAATGCAGTCCCCAAGGAGGGGTATTTTTGACCAAGAAAAAGCCTGAACTGAAGTTTTATCTGAATAACCCAAGAGGGGAAACTGAGGCAAGCTACCTGTAGCTTGACCCTAGGCCACAAAGGGGGTGCATGGGATGTGGCCAGCCCACCGCAACTGGCATAATTGGTAGGATTTTCATGACGCCCTCCCATCATGGAGGGAAGGGGCGATGGAGGATGTGGTCCAGCTACTGACCGAGCAGCAGCAATGGACTGAGGCATTTCTTCGGCAGTCTCAGCAGAGTCAGCAGGCAGCTCGAGGCACAGCCATGACGTCAGGGAGATCACCAGGACCAGCCAGCAAGGAAGATCCTGCTACACTTTTAAAGGTGGGAAGCCTGGGCACAAAAGAGTCGCTTGGCCCAGCTGGCAGTGGGAGCACTCAGAGCGGGCTGGGGGCATAGACACCACAAGGGCCGGCTGGAGGGGGAGAGGGGGCCCCAATTTAAATGTTGAGAGGTGGGGCATATCAAGGGGGTCTGTCCCTTTAAGAACTCTAAAAATAGACAGGGGAAAGGAGCAACAGGCCAAACTGAGTGTTCTCTAAGAGTGGCACCTAAGAGGTGTCCATCTATGACAAGGCGGGAAGAAGATAACCCCTCCCATCCAAGAGGTGTCTTGGGAGTGGGAAGGAAGGACAGGTGCCAAAGACTTGTCCTACTGAGGTCCTTGCTAAACAGAAAGTCTGTAAGAAGGGAAAGATCCAGCAGACTGGGAATTAAAGGAGGGAACAGTTGCCTGTATGCTCTCGGAAGTACGTCAGCCCCGTGTGCCTCAGGGTATGTCTACTTTTCAATTAAGCCCAGGGTCTGTGGGACTTGAGTCTGCAGGCTCTGTGTTTGCAAGCCCAGGTTTGAACGGCCACATTGAAGATTGACTCTGTGTTCAGAATTTCCGGACCCAGGTTTCACACCCTGGCTCAGGTGACTACACTGCACTACACAGACCTGCGGCAAATCAACCTCTACCTGGATTCCTAGAGCCCCCCTCAGCTGCGGTGCTCTAGCCATTGATTTGTGGTGCACTGTGGGAAACCCTGACTGCCCATCCTGCCGCACTTTCCACCTCTTGCTGAGCCGTTTTTTGGGTCTGCACGCTCCCAGCAACATGGAGTCGCTGCTGTTTGAAGAACGTGTCCTGCTTGGGCTTTCACTCCTGTTTCAGGAAACAGGCAGAGCCTTCATGAGATGCTGGAGGCCATTTCAGCAACATTTTCTAGCATCCCAAAGGCACTTGTCAGAGGAGGAGAAGGACGATACAGACACGGCAGACTCGAACTGACTGATGCTGCTCACTGTAGACTGGTACTTCTGGAGCAGGGCCACAAGCACAGACTGGTGGGATCACATCATCCTGGAATGAGCACCAGAGGCGCCAGAACTTTCACATGAAGAAAGCTCCATTGCTGAGTTTTGTGGTCAGCTTAACCCAATCCTCCAGTGTCCTGGCACACACATGAAGGAGGACATGCCAGTCCAAAAGCAGGTTGCTATCACCACCTGGAGGCTGGCCTATCCCAGACTGCTACAGGTCCGTTGCTAACCAGTTTGGAGCTAAAAAGTCAACTGCAGGTAAAGTGGTGGCGGAGGTTTCAGAGGCAATCAGGCGTGTGATTTACTCAAAGTTGATGGGCATCAACAATATCGCTGAAGTAATTGTTGGTTTTGAGAGAACAGGTTTCCAAACTGCACTGGATGGGACCCATGTGCCCATAGTTTTCCCTCCTCAAGGAGTACTTGAGTACATTAACTGCAAAGGACTACTCCATTGTTATGCAGGCCCTTGTGGACCACAGAGGCTGATTCATGGATGCCAACGTGGACTGCACCAGAAAAGTTCACGAGGCCCGGAGTCTACCATGATCAGGAGTCTTCCTTCCTGGACAGGCTGGGACACAATTCCCACCAAATGACATTGTTATAAATGGAGAAACTATCCCCACTGTTTTTCTAGGGGACCCCTCGTACTCCTTTTGCCTTGGCTTATGAAACCGTATCCTGATCTCAGAGGCTTTGGCAAAAGACAGTTAATGACACTCTCAGCAGGTGTAGAATGGTGGCTGAAAGTCTGCTAGCCAGATTGAAATCCCGCTGACGCTGTTTCCAGAACCATTTGGATTCCAGTGTCATCAATGCCGTCTGCACTATTATGGTGTGCTGTGCTCTTCACAATCTTGGTGACGCCAAAGGTCAGAGCCACTTGCCCCTTAATGGACCTATGACAGTGTTGGACTCTTGAACCAATACACTCAGCCAGGAAGTGCACCTGACACAGCTGGAGCAGGATGCACAGAGGCAACAGAAATCAGGGCAGCTTTGTGCACTCGCATTATGGACTTTCATGGGCCAATTCACGTTCAGTATCTTCTACACCAGTCGCTTGCCACCTTCCACACAAGAGTTGCTGCTGAGGGGAAGGATGGTACAGTGGTTCAATTCCTTCCTTTGCCAGACTTCCAGTGTGATCAGTTGGTCTCTTTGTGCCTCAGTTCCCCATCTGTACAATGGGGATAATAGAACTGGTCTTGCTCTCAGGTGTCTTGTGGGGATAAATCCATTAAAGACTTTGAGGCACTCAGATATTTGGTAATGGGGACCGTATACTACCTTAGATGGGCTGCATTTCAGTGGCGGTGTGTGTGTGAACACACATCTGTACCCGTCCCCACTGAAGTCAACAGCAAAACTCCCACAGATTTCAACGGGGGCCAGGATTTCACCCAAGCTGAGTACTGCATATGTATATAGGTGCTATATAAAATGAGTTTCTTCCCACAGTACTTTACAAACCACATGTATAGGAGCCTTCGGGAGGAAAGGTGTTATATCAAGTGGAAAATAGCATTATGACTTCATTAATAATAATACAGTGGAGCATTAAAAACTTGAGGTTAAAGTTTCCAAGTATGATTCTGGACAGCACGTTAGAGGCACTAGATCATTGCTTTGATAGCTCTGACTGTGAATTGCTCAAGTCCGCTCAAGCATGCAACCCTGGCCTGAGCCAGTTTCTGTCAGCGACAGCCCTGCAAACCACCACTTTCAGTTTCCAGCTCAAAATGTCTCAGACCAGACCGCTTAGAAGCCGGAATGTCACATGCGGCTTCATTTCCTAGGGACAAGATCCAAATGTTCCTGTGCACTGAGGCCTTTCCAGGCTTGTTTCACTCCAGATCTGCGAGGCGCTCAACAGGGCTGTGACGCGTCGGGTCCTCATTCACTAGACCCAGATTCTTGCGAATCCTTTTCTGGAATAGATTACGTTTGTGAGCTGCTCATCTGAGCTGTGCCAGCTGAGGATCTGGCCCTGTGACTTCACTCATCCATGACTGAGGCCAGGATATTTTCCCCTCCACGAGGACTTAAATACAATTCCACACGTGGGGGAGAATTCAAAGAGCCACATGTTTTATTTCCGTTTTTCTAGTGGTAAATGACAGCACATAAAAAAAAAACCCAGGGTCCTTGCTTGAAAGAGCTGACAACATAACAGACAGGCACTGGGCCTGAGTCACCGCTGCCTTTTATCTGTGCAACATGGGGGGTAAAATGCTACCATCTGTATTTGGCAGCATTTTTACACACACACACACACACACACACACACACACACACACACACACACACACACACACACACACACACACACACACACACCACGAATAAGGTACAAAACAGAGGAGAGGCTGGCCCTATATATGAGAGACAAGAACCAGAGACATCACTGGTGGGAAATCAGTGTTGGAAAGTCTTGCAGAAGACAGGGGAGGTGGGAGGGATTTGATGCAGGACAGGGATGGCACTCGATGAAGTGGAAGTGGAAGGCTGGTCTAGGTGAAAGGAATGTCTTGAAAGAAGGTGTGAAGCGGAAGATGGGAGAAGGAACCCAAGGGAGCCATGAGGAGAGGCACTCATGGGACCTCTGAGACAGAGTAGGGTTTTTGACTGGAATTTTTATTGCAGACTATTAGAATTGTATCCTATAACCATGCTTCTTTCCCCACTATGTCACAACATCTATGAATGCCCCTTTGACAGGACATACAAACACACACACAGAGCATCCTAGCCTGCCTTCATTCTCTGCGGAACGGCCACCAAAGTCAAATAGAGCTAACTGAGCCTGGGCAAAGATCAATGCCAAGACAACACCCAACTGAGCCAGGGAATAAAAGTCCTGGGTCAGATTCTGGCCCCAGTTACACCTCTCCAAATCGGTTTATTTCAACAGAGTTGCCTGGGCAAAATTGAGGGCAGAATTGGGCCCTAAGAGTCTAGATTAACTGAAAGACTTTGGATAACCCCAACGCTAGGCAAAAGAAACTCCTATGAAATCACAGCTTTTCAAAGGACCTACCACGGAGCTATTTAGCTGTGATACTGTTAGATCGTTTCTATTCAGAGAAGAGTAGCATCCTGGCAATAGTAATCAAAGGCAAGATCAGAATAAATATCAAAAGTCCATGGTGTGGAGATCCTGGAATCTTAAAATGAAATAAATTCCTAATGACGGATGGCTTCAGATGTGATCTTTGGGTGCATCTAAGCGACCCAGGACCACAAATCTTATGGCAATTCCCACTCCCTTTGGCACTTATTGTAAGAAGATGAGTTTGCCCCAGTGTCCTTAATGAAAGGTTCCCCTCTCTCCACTAATACCTTGTGGGCCAGTTGGTTGCTGCTCCCTTCCACCCAACAGGTAGCGGCATCTCACCTTTCTGACACGTTTTCAGAGAGCTGATGAAATAGGATATAAGAATACAATTTAAATTAATACCTAATCATTTATCTATTATCACCGCTTAGGGAGAAATGAGCAAAACCTTCACTAGCAGAAAAGAGCAACATTGTATTATTAATGATAATATGACCACAATTAGATGCTTTCTTATCAACTTTAACTTATCCTCACAACACTCTTTTGAGGGATAGAGGTAAGCATTATTAGCCTCACTTTACAGTTTGGGAAACGGAGGCAAAAAGACTTGCCCAAGGTCACAGGGAGCCAGTGGCAGAGATAGGAATAGTGTCCAGGTCACCTGACTTCTAGGCTACCTCTATGCTGCACATTTTTTTCCATGGGTGGTCCTGCTGCCTCGCCCATGACAGAGCCTTTCCTTACCACGGTGAAAGGCTCTGGAAGCAGAGAGCTGCTAAATCCTTTCCCCACTGCCAGAGCCTTTCACCAACATATGTTGCTACACACTGCAGTGTGGATGCAGTTTGCTTTTTGCTGCGGGGTATAGCTACACGAACCCTACATCCCTCTGAAAGTGGGGTGTACTGTAGACGTAGCCCTAGTCTTGTGCTTTAATCAAAAGCCGCCCAGAAGAGGCCAAGTCTGACTTGGGTCCTACAACAGAGACAAGCCTGGAAATGAGATGTTCTTGGAGCATATAGTAATGAGGCTCTTGAAGTGGGGGAAAAAGAAAAGGGACACACAGGCAGAAATATGAGATCTGAAAAGGCACGCACAGCCATGGGCTCCAGCCCTGGGAGATCTGTTCTGCCAATGGGACCATGAACCATCGATTTTGTCTTATTTTGCAACTTGCCACGCGGTGTAAACAAACCCATTTGTTTGCCCGTTATTCCTTTTAGCACAATATCTCATTTGTATAGTTCCATGTGTACTTAAGAATCAATCACTTGGAGGTGAGAGATACACATTAAACGACTTGTCTTGCATTTCCTTTGAACGAGCACCACATCTGCCACACCAGAGCTTGAAATCCAGCTGCCGAAAAAAAGAGGAATACAAATAAGGTGGAAAAGCCAGTACTTTGGATGCCTGAAGATATAAGCTCATAAATAAATAAATATTTGTGATTGATAAGCCCTGCCTCCAGTTCCCAGTGGTTTAATGCCCACATCACAGAACCACCCCCACATCTGGCAGTAATTAGAGTCTCTGGTGGTAGGGTGTCGCAGGGAGACCAAGGATGAAGAGGCCAGGCAGTGTTCCTTGGATGATCCATGCCAGGCACATGGGCATGGGAGTGAAGGGAAATGGCTTTGGCCACTACCCACTCTGCGCCTGTCCTGTAGCTAACTACACGACTTCATTCCAGGGCTCTCAAGTTTCCACCACCGCTCCCTTCACTTAAAATGCTGTGCTTTGTTGTTAAAAATTGAATGAATCTGACACAGCTTTAAATAGATTTGGACTAGAGTTAAAAATTATTTAGAGGCTCCAACCAAGACTAAGGCTCCATTGTGCTAGATGCTGTATTTACACATAGTAAGCGACAGTCTCTGCCCCCAAGAGTTTACAATCTCTATAGCCAAGACAAACAAAAGAAGGACTCTTAGAATCTCCATTTCACAGGTGGGAAACTGGCCCATTGAGAGTAAATGACTTGCCTAAGGTCATAGTGGAAGTATGTAGCAGAGTTAGGCCAGGTCGACTCTACAGACCTCTATCAGTATAACTACTTAACCCCTCGTATAGACAGTGCTATGTCTGAGACCTTCTCCTGTCGACATAGCTACCGCCACTTGGGCGGGTGGATTAACTACAACAGTGGGAGAAGCTCTCCTGTCGGCGTAATAGCTGCGCTGCTGGAGCGCTGTACATGAAGACAAACCCTTATTAATTTAACCCCGCCGCCCTGAGCCTACCAATGCACATTAGCCACAAGACCATTCTTCCTCTCTTCGAAAGTGATTTGGATTTGTAAGTATAATTTTCCTTTGCTTTCTTCTCTTCCTATTCTAACTACATCTCCTTGACCTTTTTCATTATTCTGCACTACTCACTGCACAGGGCTACGGGACACACACAGTCCACGCACCATAAACCGAAAAAAATATAAGCTGTGAATGGCCCAGCTGAGAAGAATTTACCTAGATCAAACATTGACTTATGTTTACTTTTACCTGCCGTGCTTGTTGATGTCACTGGGATTCAGTCACACCTGTGAAAATCAGGCCACCTGTTTTTAATCAGTGCTGGGCCAAATTCTCACTTGAGCGCTATGCCGAAAGCGGGAAAGTTTGAGAAGATGCAGGACGCAGTGCAAACGTCCCAGACATCTCCTATTATGGAAGGCAGTCAAGCCCTTGGAACATGACACGGGTTTTGCATCCGTCTCAGTGGATATTAGCAGAAAAGGGCATAGCCAAGGCAGTTATGTGCCTATGAGTTATGTGCTCAACCCACAGACATGCTACACTCATGCAGATGCCCCCAGATGCAGAAATACTTTGCCCGATGCTGGGGTAGCTCATGTAAAGAGCAATGGAGACTGGAATGGAAATAGCGGGAGATAACTAAAGGAGGCATGCTCCAAGATCCCACTGGCCTGGCTGGCATAGTTCTTAGAATAGCCTCTGCAATTTGAGCACAGTCCTGCAGCCCTTGATCAGGCAAAACTCCTGTTGAAGTCCAGCTTGCCAGGAGGGCAGAAGGATGCCTTTTGGCTAGATTGTGACCTGCCCATGAATTGACTTTATAAAGGTCATGAAGTGCTAGTACAAATTCAGGAGAGGGTGCAATCGGAGCAAGCTGGAATTTCTTTGATGGAAACATTTTCCAGACAAAATTTGGGGTTGGGTCATAATTGAACATGGGCAAATGTCAATGTCAATGGAATTTTCTGCTTTTTCTACAGGAAAACGCATAACAAAACATCTTGTTAATCAACATTTAAATTGTTCAAAATGACAAGATGTTGAAATGAAACACTTTGTGTCAATCCAAACAGTTGCTACTTTTCTTTTTTATAGGTTTCAGAGTAGCAGCCGTGTTAGTCTGTATCCGCAAAAAGAACAGGAGTACTTGTGGCACCTTAGAGACTAACAAATTTATTAGAGCATAAGCTTTCGTGGGCTACAGCCCACAATATTTTGACTTTGTCAAATTTTAGGATGCCAACCACTGTCAAAATATCAGCTTTTCTTGTGGGATGGAAATACTGTTGTCCAAACAGCTCTGTTTAGGACTGTGAACTAGCTATTGTGCAGAAAGCCACAGTCTAATTCTTGGTAATGACACTTGCAAGCACTACTGAGAGACCTACCATATTTATTTCCAATGATCATCAGGAGATTACCGGTCATCCACCATTCATATAGCATTTCAAGAGATTTCATCCCATTTCCAATATTAAAGATTTCTATTTCTCCCTTAATAACTTAATCTACTTGAATGGATTTTAAACTTTTGAGACTGAGACTTAAACTGGCAGCCAAAAATGATGAGAATTGTTTTTTTTTTAAAGAAAAACAAAACAAAACTAATTATTCTAAACCCCCTAACTCAAGAATGGCTTCTCAGAGTGACTTCACATTTTTCAAACCATCCTGCTCAAGTCTGATGCGAACTAAAAATAATATCAGATTAAAAAGAAGTTTTTGTTTAAAGAAAGTTAGGGAAGAGTGCAAAAAACAATAAATCTGGTTTATAATGGAAAATGACTTAGTCACAATCTTAACTATGGCAACACTACAATGTCTCTATAGTATATCTTACTTGATTATTCATTTCCAATCAATACTGCCTAATGATTAGACTACAACCTGATCAAAGCAATTTGCCAATGACAGATTACACAGCTCTCAATGCCCTATGTAGCCTTTTCTCTTAAAAAATTCTAAAGCCCAACCAAACCTAAGAACATTTAAAAAGTCATTTTTAAAGATTTTTTTATCGTGATTAATAGCTACACTTGCTCAATATGTCATTTTCATTTGTTTAAAAATATCATTCTGAAGATGACAAGGAGTCTGGTGGCACCTTAAAGACTAACAGATTTATTTGGGCATAAGCTTTCGTGAGTTAAAACCTCACTTCTTCGGATGCACTATGCATCCGAAGAAGTGAGGTTTTAACTCACGAAAGCTTATGCCCAAATAAATCTGTTAGTCTTTAAGGTGCCACCAGACTCCTTGTTGTTTTTGTAGATACAGACTAACACGGCTACCCCCGATACTTGACATTCTGAAGATGGCTAGTGCTTGGAAACGTAACCATTTTTGCCAGGATGGTATCGAATGGTTCAGCATAATCTTCATCTTTAAGAAAAACCACAGATTTTCCTTAATCCTCTGGTTACTTTATATTACACTTTTGCAGAACATTTCAGGATCTCTGTCCAGTAGCACAAATTTCATAGCAAACTCTGTTGGCTTGATCCTGCAGTCCTGCCTAGTCAGGCAAAACTCTCATAAGGACTGCAGGACTGGGCCTTTGGTCTCCCAGTACAAACATACTTGGCGGAAACAGAAGCCAGAAAAGGGTTGAGCAGAGAGAACCAGTGTCACTCTGTCAAAGCACAAAAAGTGTGATAAGAAGCTTTCAATTCTACATAGTCCTTATCTATAGATGGGCCAGATTCTCATCTGGTGTAAACTGGTATAGTTCCATTGAGTCCAACGTGCAATACTGACTTTCACCAGCTGAGAAACTGGCCCTACTGCTGTATTTAGATAAGAGTTACCTTCTCCTCTAAAAAGCACCCTGGGTTCCTTAATGTCTGCTCTGAGCGAACAGGAGTTGGGTTGTTTTAAGGTCCCGTGCAAAAGACCCCAACAAAGGAGAATTCATGGAACTCTGTTTATTCATCTCAGGTGGGCAAAGGGGCTGAATCCACTCAGCTGATAGTGGAACTGTGGCTCCAGGAAGTCTTACTATTTTGATCCAATCATTGAGACCACTAAACTCCCCTCCCCAGCATACATTTGGTGATTATTACTTTGTCTGGAAACTGTATTGTGAGGATATTGGCTTGTAAACAAATAAATCTCAGTAGCTATCGAACAATGTGTTGTTTATTAAAAAACACCTGCCTGATGCAGCACCCTTGTCTCTGGGTTCATGCCAGTGCACATTGGTGTAGAGAAGCAACTGGTGTTTCTACCTCCATGTTGTTTGACCCTGCTCAGAGCACTTTTAGATGACACAATGGTTAAAACATGGGAGGCCAGTTTATGCTAGCGCTCCCGCTGCAGCTAGCACAAGTGGAGCTGTATCAGGGTGAGAGAATGTGAGAAAAACCCAAGTGCAGGCAAAGTCACAGTGCAGACAAGGCCACTCAGGGCTAAAACCCCCACATCACTGTCACCCCTTTAAAAATATTTGGGGGTAATATTGCCTGGGCCAATCTTTTGTTGGGTTTTTAAATATATTAAATAATAAAATGGTCAGAGGGCGAAGACCACAATCCATGGTAAGGGGGAAGCAGGGGTGTCTTGGCCCAATGCCAACTCCTGGAGGAATGATCCTTGGGACAGAGGTTAGAACCAGATTTTCGGAGATGTGGAGCACCCACAACTCCCCCAAAATACTAGGGAAGTGCACCCAGCAGCTGTTATTGCTCTGCCTTTTCACAGCGAGTCGTGTGAACCCCCTCTTCTTGCATCACCATCCATGCTTGAGACTCCTGCTTTGTTCTCTCTAGGAGTATAAGTACTGAGACTAGGTCTGACCTCTGCCTCGGGGCATAAAGGGGAAAATGGCCCCTTCTGCCCTCTCCCACACCTCATATAGCCATATAGTTCCAGACTAGATCTCGTCCTGTGACGTGTGTGAGGTACCAGTGTTTGGGAGCACACCAAGACAGCTGCAGTCACCAGCTCAGAAGCTGTACCACAAGTCACAGGGCTGAGAAAGTGAGTTTCTGCCCCATAGATATTGGGGCAACTTAATAGCATCTCTCATACACACTGCATCTCAAACCAGTTTGTAAGGACAATGACCCTGATCATGCTATGAGCTCTGTGTGAACCTACCACGAGGGTACAGGAGCCTGCTTGTGCAGAGCTCATTACAGGATTGGGGCCTAAACATCTATCACTTTTCTGTCCTTGCCGAAGTATTCAGCACAATCTTTGGGGGCTTCTCTTGAAAAAAAATCAGTGAAGAAATGTAGACAATATTTTGCACCAACTTTCAGTGAAACCCATACATGAAAAAATACAATGGGAAGTCTCTTCATTGGGGAGGGGGCGAACGGACGACAAGTCTTTGGGAAACCAACTGAGAAGTGTGTGTGTGTGTGTGTGTGTATGTGTGTGTGTGTGTATATCTTTAATCTCACTGTAGCAGTGAAAAGAGCGCTATTCACAAAAAAGGGTTAATGGAAGCTCTCTCTTTCCCCAGTAACTTCATGGCCCAAACAGCTTTCATTGTGAAATGGGTGCAGGTGTGGGCTATGCTTTGTTGATCACAATCCCTTTTGCAGAGGAAGCTTTGAATATGTTTGACATAATCAGCTCACAGCCTTTGCCCGCACTCTTTCATAAACAGGCCATTTTCACATCCTTTTCATGGGATCCGACAAGCGGAAAAATAATTAATGTTACCTCAGCCTAACAGTGACCCAGCTTTGATTCAAAAAGACGGCATGTTGCATAAACTAACCATTTAATTGAGTGACAGAAAAAGCCCAGATGTATCAATTCTGCCGCTGCGTATTATGATTACTGGGGCTTTGCAAGGATTGTGCTCCTCTGGTCATAACACAACATATAAATTCAGGCCCCTGAAGCTCTTTCTGCAGGCCAGTTTGAGGGTGAGCAGGGGATTATCAAAGTTTGTCGGGGTGTGTGAACGATTGGGTACCCTAGAGACAAGGCACAAGTGCCCACTCTGAATTGGGGGTGGCCAAACTTTGCCCAACTAAGGGCCATTGTGGAAACTGAGGTTAACCCATTGGCAACTTGCCACCAGCCTGAGGGCTAACCCTAGTTTGTGAAAAATGGAGCAAGTCGTAGCCACCCTTGTGATAGAGGGTGCAGCCTGTGGAGACGACAGTGCCAGTATGTGATGCTCCATCCTGACTGGAGTGGCCTCAAAATGGAGCATTACGGGTTGGAGTCTCAACAAAAAACAGTCTCCACCCATCAGTGACCTGGATCTCCCTCAGACATGTGTATGACCATGGTCTGGTGAGGAGATGCACTGGCTGAGCTGGTAACCTCCTTCTGTCTATAGGTGATGGCTACTTCTGGGCTGACACACCAGCCCTTGACCTAGGGACTTCTAGAGCTAAAAAGTGTGAACTGCTATGGATTGAGTTAACAACATGAACTTTTAGCTGGAGGATGGAGCAGATTTATATCCTCTGCATATTGACACAGAGAGGGACCTGCATTGCACACACCCGTGAGTTACACTTTAGACAAAGGCAATTAGTTCTCCTCCAGCTGGACTCCTCTGCAGCTTTGGACACCACCAACCATCAGATACTCCTGCCCCACCTCCAGGAAGCTGTAGGACTGAATGGAAACCTCTTGAAATGGCTCAGACCCTTCCTTTCAGACCAACCCCAGGAAGTAGTTATAAGCAATTGTTCTTCCACCTCCAATAAGAAAGGATATGATAAAGGCATCAGTAATGAATGGGATAGAGAAGGTAGGCCATGCACTGCTATTCACCCTCTTATAATATAAGAATAAAGGCATGTTCGAAGAAATGGTGTCCATGTAAAACTCATAGAAGGAAATACCTTCCCACATAACATACAGTTCACCTGTGAGTCTCATTATCACAAGTTTCAGAATGGTAGCCGTGTTAGTCTGTATCAACAAAAAGAACAAGGAGTACTTGTGGCACGTTAGAGACTAACAAATTTATTTGGGCATAAGCTTTCGTGGGCTAAAACCCACTTCATCGGATGCATGCAGTGGAAATACAGTAGGAAGATATATACACACAGAGAACATGAAAAAAATGGGTGTTGCCATACCAACTCTAACAAGACTAATCAATTAAGGTGGGCTATTATCAGAAGAAAAAAAACACTTTTGTAGTGATAATCAATGATAATCAGGATGGCCCATTTCCAACAGTTGACAAGAAGGTGAGAGTAACAGTAGGGGAAAAATTAGCATGGGGAAATAGTTTTTACATTGTGTAATGACCCATCCACTCCCAGTCTTTATTCAAGCCTAATTTAATGGTGTCCAGTTTGCAAATTAATTCCAATTCTGCAGTTTCTTGTTGGAGTCTGTTTTTGAAGTTTTTTTGTTGGAGAATTGTGACTTTGAGGTCTGTAATCGAGTGACCAGAGAGGCTGAAGTGTTCTCCGACTGGTTTTTGAATGTTATAATTCTTGAAGTCTGATTTGTGTCCATTTATTCTTTTGTGTAGAGACTGTCCGGTTTGGCCAATGTACATGGCAGGGGGGCATTGCTGGCACATGATGGCATATATCACACTGGTAGATGTGCCGGTGAACGAGCTCTTGATGGTGTGGCTGATGCGCTTATGCCTAGCATCGGCTCTGCCCTAGCCATCCCCTGTGGGGTTTCTTGCACCTACCTCTGAAGCAGCTGATGCTCGCCACTATGGGAGACAAGGTATCGAACTAAGCTGTTCTATGTCTGTATGGGGTTCTGGTCCATGACTAGGGCAGTGTCTGATCCAGCATGGCAGTTTGTATGTTTTTAAAGCTCTCTCCCACTAGGCTCACTCCTCTCCTTTGCCTTGCTCAACACGGCTCTGAAACTCTTGAGATTGAAGTGACAGTGGCACAGGTATGACACCGAGCTCAGCCTCCTTTACACGCAAGCCTCCCAGCCCTGATACCAGCTCTCTCAAGGCTGGCTGAAATCAGCACTTGGCTAAAGCCAGGCTGGTGTGAAATGCACTAGTGAGAGCTTTAGAAACATGTTTGTGACACATTAGGGGTCTCAGGGCAGCACTGATATTGAAATTAATCAAAGCAGATAGAGATAGGGTTAAGTATCAGAGGGGTAGCCGTGTTAGTCTGAATCTGTAAAAAGCAACAGAGGGTCCTGTGGCACCTTTAAGACTAACAGAAGTATTGGGAGCATAAGCTTTCATGGGTAAGAACCTCACTTCTTCAGATGCATCTGAAAGCTTATGCTCCCAATACTTCTGTTAGTCTTCAAGGTGCCATAGGACCCTCTGTTGCTTTTTAGAGATAGGGTTATTTTCCTTCCCTAGTATTAGGTCACCCATTCAATCCCCCTGCCAGTAGAACGTTGCTCACGCCAGTCTATCCTCCAGTGCATTGTCTTGTCTAGTTTTAAATGTCTCAAACAATGAGGCTTCTGCCACTTCCCTTGGGAGACTATTCCACAGTTCAACAGCTCTCAGATTTGGCAGATTTCCCCTCCCCCCTTCTCCCCCCCCCTCCCGATATTCAGCCTACTGTGAATTCTTCTTCATTTTATCTCATTGTTCCTGGATTTTTTAATACCACTGGTATCCCCCTGCACAATTCTTCTCCCTGTTCCTACCCTTCACATACTTGTAGAGGGTGATCATGTTCCCTGCTATTTTTGCTCAGCCGCACGATCCCTATTTAGCTCTTTTAATTTTTTTCTAAGTTAGTCCCTCCACCCTCCTAAGCATTTTTGTTGCTCATCTCTGAATTTGCTGTGTCTTGCGTTTCTTGGCTCTAAAGCTGAACTCAGTCCTCTACAGGCCAAGCCATGAGCCTGCTTATCCAGATATGTTTCCATGGCTTTTGGCTGGAACGTAAGGCCTGGTTTTCAGAGGGGTGCTCAGAACTGCTGAAAAATCATGCCAATAGTGTTTTGATTGTCTTGGTGGCCACTGGAACAGAGATCCTCACTGGGGGAGTTTGGGCCCACATAAACACCATGGATAAATCCTCCACTGTGTGTTTTTGCAAGGAAACAGCGTGTTAGTGTCAGGACCATAAGAACAAGCCCATACCCAGCTGTAGCCAGACACAATCCAACTGCATATGTGCCTTGACCCTTCTTTTCGTTGGCAGGGGCTGAGCATTCTGTCTCCCACCTCGTGTAAAGATAACCTCTTAGCTCATTGTTTCCTGACTGGAGCTGTACAGAGAGGGACTATCCCTTTACTTCTCTATGACCAGATGTGTGTCCACACGTTCATTAATACCAGCATTCAACGTATTCAGTGTCCTGCAGTTTTGCTTGCTAATATTAAAAGTATTCCCACCATGCTCTGTCCTAATCTGTAGAGGTTCTTATACCATTCTCCTCAGCACAGAATCTGAGTAACTTTCATGCATTAAGCAACATGACTCACGTCCATCCCATGAGGTTTGTTCTTTCTCTCATCCTCTCACCGGGGTTATGCACAGTGGACTGGTTTGTTTTGGTAGGATTTTCTTTTCTTTTTCAATGTCCATGCTGCTCCATGTTTATATTGGAGAAGGTAGGTCAGAGAAGTGTATCTGGCGCTTGGAGCAGAAGATGGGCAAGTTAGCGATAGTCCTCAGTTCTGAAGGAGTTTGTTCCGCAGGCTTGCGCTGGTCCCTGAGAAAGTTCTTTCACCTCCACAGACAAGTTTTATCCTTGTGCTAGACAATTCCATTGTGTCTGAAGAGCAGAGTTGTCGACCACAGTCCCCATGCTGGAGCCTTTTCTTTTTTAAAATATGGAGATATACCTGTCTCATAGAGCTTGAAGGGACCTTGAAAGGTCATCAAGTCCAGTCCCTTGCCTTCACAGCAGGACCAAGTACTCTCCCTGATAGATTTTTGCCCCAGATCCCTAAACAGCCCCCTCAAGGATTGAACTCACAAACCCTGGGTTTAGCAGGCCAATGCTCAAACCACTGAGCTATCCCTCTCCCTCAGGGATTGTTTTTGATAGTCTCAGCCCAGGCCCTTGAGTACCTTGAAAATAAGGACTTAGACCTTGAACTTGACCAGTTATTCTTTGGGAAGCCAACAGAGATCAGAGGACAGGTGTGATGTGCTCACGTGTTGCTGAGGACACACACCGCACCATGTATCACGTTTTATATTTATTGGTATTGAGAAAAATGTGGGGAAAAGCTATTATGTTGTCATAAAATAGAATCAATAAGAGAAAGAAAGAGACCTGTTTAGAAACCATGCTGAGTGGTGCTTTAGACAAACCACAGAGAGAGGGATCAACCAACCCATCTCTCTACCAATGCAGTACAGAATCGATCTTTTGTCATGCATGGCTGCCCTATTCCTCCTCATGTCCATGTAAATCCCTATGATCCGAATCATGGTCTATATGATATTAGTTGAAGGTGAATGCACACATTGTATAGTACACCTCTACCCCGATATAACACGACCCGATATAACACAAATTAAAATATAACACGGTAAAGCAGTGCTCCGGGGGGGGGGGGGGGAGGAGGGAGGCTGCACACTCTGGTGGATCAAAGCAAGTTTGATATAACGCGGTTTCACCTATAACGTGGTAAGATTTTTTGGCTCCCAAGGACAGCGTTATATCGGGGTGGAGATGTATTTTGTATTTCCTGTACAAAACACGCGGGGGGGGGAGGGGGGAGAGATTTGCAAAGATGCACAGCAATGGCCTAATTCTGCTCTCATGGTAACTGATTTCAGTGGGAGCACATAGAATTTCTGAAAATTTTACTCATAGAGACAAACACAGGCGCCAACTTTCCTTGGCGCCAGTGGGGACTCGCACAAGCCCCCCCATCCCAGCCCTGCCCCTACTCCACCCCCTCCCTGCCCCTATTGGATCCCTCCTCAAATCCTGGCCCCGCCTCTTCCCCGAGCACGCCGGTTCCTCCTCCTTCCCCCTCCCTCCCAGCACTTGCCGTGTGAAACAGCTGTTTCGCGGCGTGAGTGCTGGGAGGGAGGGGGGAGAAGCAGAACTCGGCGGCATGCTCAGGGGAGGAGGTGGAGGTGGAGCGGAGGTGGAGGTGAGCTGGAGCAGGGGGTGGGGTGGGTTGGAGAACTGCCGGTGGGTGCAGAGCACCCACCAATTTTTCCCCATGGGTGCAGACCTGGAGCACCCACAGAGTCAGCGCCTATGGAGACAAAGAATAAAATTCTGGAGTTTTGCCTTCGACTGGGGCTAGGATTTCACCCAAAGTCTGCTCTGAGGGGTTTAATGGAAGGAATATCAACAAAGTGACTGACATATCTAGCCTCTGAAAGCAACTTCTTGAGGTCCAGCTTTATCTTTGAGGTGGCCCCATGCTTTATGGGGACCAGAGGAAGCCAATATCTTGTATCACACAAAACAATTGCGTCTGGATTCTGCCATCCCAATTTATAATGAGTAACACTTTACTCCTCTAGGGGTCCTGTTGCACCCCTTACTGCGCAAGCAATCCCATTCATTCCAATGGGACCGCGACTGGAGTGAGGATCTAGCCAAGATAAGTGGGGGGGGTCAGAATTTATCCCTTGTTGAGCAGAGTCTCAACGTGCAATAAGATCGAACACCAGCGCCTCCACTTCCCGTAGCAATTCCAACCTACACAGTAAAAGGGAACAATCAAAATTTCAACACTCACATAACCGTTGGGAGCATTTAACTCATGGGCTGCGAGGAGGGAACTGCACACAACCATTTGCCTGCCCCAAAATCAAATAAATAAATAAACCAAGCACTTCCCAGCAGTTATACTGGTCTCTGGAACTGAAAAACGTAAAGTTGGCTCCACTTTAACACCCACGAACCTAATTGGATTTACTGCCTGAGTGCAGGAAAACTTGACAAGATTATGGACACAGAAAATAATTTGAGATTAATACAGACGGTACATTCAATACAGGTGGCGGAACAATTAGAAACGTAGTTAAGCTCTGGAAAATCTTTGTAAACCTGGAGGGGATTTAAGTCTAAAAGAGATTTGGTGTGAGCCATCATCACTGGTGCATTGCGCCCAGCCCTGATCTTTCTAGCCGATCCAGGTGCTGGAAACGTGAAGTACAAAGTAAAGTTAAAGGACTGATTTGGGGCCAAATCATCCCATTCTCAGGGAAACCCTGAGGGAGTTGGGGAAATGCAGAGGCTGTTCCACCTCGTTGTCTCCTTCAAGGGTGTGGAGTACACAGCCACATGGAAAGGGTGAGGCGAGACCTTCAAATTGCTTGGAGAATAGGGATCCATATGAAATCCTGCTACTGGTCCTGTGGATCTTGGGACATCACAGACCAGGCTTGTTCCACATGATGTACCCCAGCCTTCTTCCCACCTCCTACAGTAACAGAGGTTGTACCAGCATTGGTTCCCTTGCTGCCCCTGCACAGAAGTTAGTAGTATTAACAGCGTCATTCGAGCATAAAGCGGAAGTGATCAGAACGACTCTGCTCCATTGGTCCTGTGGCTAGGTGCTAGCACAGGACTTGGGAGACATGACTTCTATTCCCTACTTTGCCAAAGTAGTGTAGATTAGCCTTAGGAACAAACTACTGAAATATGTCCATAAGTGTTGTTGCTCCAGTTAGCAATCAGACCCTTTGAATGATATTTCCTCATCAGTCTGATAACTTGGGAGCGCCGTATAAAATCAGGACAACACACAGCAGCGCCCTCTCTGTTTTTAAACAGATGGACCCGCACATACACATAAATGCCAGATGGAGCCTGGGCAAACTACACAGCTGAAGGATCTGGCACCAGCTCTTCTCAGCTTGAACAATTAGCTAGTGAAACACAGTCAGTTTTCCAGGCTGCTCAAGTTTCAACAAACACCCTTATTGAAAAACCAAAGAACAGTAATGGAACTGCTCCTGGGATAACCCAGGGTACAAGAGTGAATTCACCGCTGACGTGCCCCCTCAGGGCGGGGCATGGCATGGCTCTTTCCGCTCTAGCGCCCCCTGTCGGCAGCAACTGCTCCAGCCCTGCCTCCTCTCAGGAGTCGCGCCTCCAGGCAGGTCACATTTTATTCCCGCCCCTTCTGGGGTATCTCTTTGGAGTCTCTCAACCAAATTTGAAAGCATAACAACACACCACAAAAGTAACTTCTGCCTCTCCCCCAGACTTGAACCCTTAATCCACCCACAACTCTCCATTCTTCTGCAAAATGCTGACTCTTGGGGGGCACCTCACTGGAGTCCTCCCCTAGTCTTGATCCTTACAGCTCTTACTCAGGCTTTTGAATCATCCTTCTGCCCTTATGTTGGGGGCTTCACACCACCTTACAGTGGCTGGCAAGGGAGCCCAGGCCCACCCTCTACACTGGTTCCAATCCAAGGACCCCAAGCGACCAGCCACAGTCTGCTCGCCCAGACACTGCCTCTCTGGACCCCACCCTGCCATTTACCTTTCTTCTGGACTTCTCCCCAGAGGTCCAGTTCCTAGCCTTGTATCAGGGCTAGCCACAGGAGCTGCTTGCTCCAATCCTGGGTCTTTCCTCTCCCCTAGGCTTCCTCTTGGCACTGCAGGAGTTTTCTTGTTCCTCTCAGGCACCAAGACAGTGACTGAAGAGTTCTTCCTTCTCTCCCTTCTGCTCCAGGGCTCTCTCTCTTTATAACACCACCCAGCTCCTCCCCAGTTGTCTCCATCTTTAATTAGGCCTGGCCCACCCTCCAGATGCAACCTGGTGCCTTAATTGAGCTCTTCCGCTCCAGGTCACTCTTTCATTAACATTACCTGTGTGGGGTACACAACCCACCAGACCCAGCTAAGCAGTCCTCGGGGGTTTGCTTCCTAGGGATCCGAACCTGCAAGGTGGTGAACACGCCATTGCACTGTTTACACTACAACAGTCCAAGGAGGGGCTAATTCCGCTCCCTGTCTCTGTAAACCACTCTGTCAGTGCGTACAGGCCATAAGTAAGCTGCATGGAGCTAGAGGAGAATTCCCTCAGCTCAGGAGACGTGTTCAGGCACCCTAAATGGCCCTACACTGTCCCCCTCATAAGCCATGGTGGAGGGTATGCTGAGGGAAGGAAGAGGTGTTGTGAGGTGGCACTGGGACTAGTCATAACCCTCAGTGCTATGGAGGGCTCTGGGCCACAGTGACAGGGTGAGAGAGGGAGCAGCTATTGCCCTCAGAGCTGTGGGGGACTCTTGGCTGCCGTGCTGCCCCGGGACCACCCTGGAGAGCCTGCCGTAGATTAGAGCCCGCTCCTCAGGTTGTCTTATGCCCGGGGCACTTTCAGGCCCCACAGCAGCCTGGGATTTGGTATAAAGCCACCTTTGCCACTTGGGACGGATCCTGTGTGTGTCTCAGGAGATTCAGCACAAAATCTGGCACTGAGTTTGTCACTGGTTAGCGTTATGCCTCTAAACGTGGGTTGTGATCACACCCAACAGGGTTAACCACTAGAGCTAATTGATTTTACACTTTTGTGGCTGAACTGAAAAATCTGGTGTGTGTGTATGGGGGGGGAGATGGTTTGTTTAGAACCAAAACTGAATTTTCTGCATTTTTTCTTGCCAAAACAAACCAAAAAGAAAAAGTTTCAAAAATGCCCAAAGAGCCATTTCCATTTTTTTGAAACTTGTCTTCATTTTTTTCCTTTGGCCAAAACTTTTCATAACATGTGACCCAAATTCACAAGTCGTTTCTGTCACCCGAAACTGCATATTTCAGTGAATTTACTATTCTCTGAAAAAATGTCACCCAGCTCTAGTAGCAACTCATCTAATTACCATGGGAGCTAATTATGATTGCTTTTTCAAGTGGCCTAGACTGGAGTACATTTGTCTTCCTGTACAGATTGGCCACACTCTTTAATAATGTGGACAGGACCCCCTCACCATGCCAATCGAATGACATTGGCCAGTCTTCCCTCATCCCAACTCACGGTGTGGTAGGACATACCATAGTGCATTGCTGCTGGCGCTGCTCTGAGCGCATCCTCTCCTGAGGCATTATCACCTTGTCTACACTAGGAGATGGAACTGTTGCAGACAGGGCCTGAGTTAAGCTGGCACATAACGGTGTGGCGTACCAGCACTTTGTTCATGCTGCCGCTTGTTCTGCTGAATCCAAGCTTCCATTTTAAAATAAAAAGGAAGTCTCTCATTTTCAGGGTTGCTGAGCGAGCCTCAGAAAAGTGACCCAGCTGTAACGGATACAATGGTATGTGTATGAATTTGCAGCACCGGAGACAATTAGCTCTGAGAAGTGCACCTCCGTGGGGGCTAACTCAGATCCTCAAATTCAACATTGTTCATAACTCCACTGCTCATCAAAGCATGTAGGAAAGGGGATGGAGGGTCACAGGATGAAGATCTCCACAATCTTCTGAGTGACCACTGACTTTAGCACCATGGGAGCACTGGAGTTACCACCTCTTCTTTTCAGCCACAGTCAAGATGCAACCAAACCCAAGGAGTTCAGAAAAGGCACCTGAGTCCCTCTGCCAAGTGGCAGCTGAGCTCCAGAAGCCTAGTGGTGCATACAGACCTCACAGAAGGGAAGCCAAGTATGAGGGGCCCAGCAGAGACAATGGATGCATTTGAACCCCGCTGGGAGTTGGGGAACTACGCTGAAGGAGCCCAGAGAGCACACATGATCATACTTGGAAAATCTGCACCATCTGCTGTAATCAGCATTTCAAGTAGGTGGAGTTTATTTTGTGGGTGGAGCTTGGAAGAGCACCACCAAATTTTCCCCCTACATTTGACCCTGGTAGGTTCCCTTGAACCAGTACTGAAAATGGTTTAAAGTAGCAAGGCCAGATCCTCAGCTGGTGTAAATGGGCGTAGCTCCATCGATTTCAGTGGAATTGCGCTGTGACTTCTGGGGAGCTATTCTGAGTTACACCAGTGGAGGGTCTCGTCCTAGTAGTGTAGAACAAACATACCATTTTCAATGTCGTTTCAGAACGTGTCCTTGATGCTTGCAGCAAACTTGCTGAACTTGGCCCATACTCACATAATGCTGCGCCGCTGCATGGGCTGTTAGTGGCAGGGATCAAATTTGAGACCCCTGAATCTAAACGCATGACCCACCTCTTCTAGCCAAGTCTGTAGCAGCCTCATCTGTCTTGATCTGTGACCCAGCTGCCATTAGAAGGGGAGAGAGTGCCATCTTCGCTATTAGATCACGGAGAACCAAGCAGCACACATGTTTTCAGCGAGGGTTTGGTTTTCTATTGTACACAGGACTTGGGGAAATAGCTGCCCAGATTTTCCCAGAATGCACCGATACAAACAAGGTTTGGCAGCAGGCTAGGTGCAGATGCACAAACGGGATTGGCACATATTGTGTTGAGAGAAAAAAGCTGCTGCAAAGTGAGAACTCAAATTGCGTTTGTTATAATTGAGTCAGATCACAGTAACATGACCTGGACACAAAGACAAGGTTGCACTTATAGTATAGCTGAGACCTCAGTTGCCCTTAATTAGCTCTTTGGAGCAGGAACCCATTTTTAAACCACCTCGTTACACTCTTGGGTGCAATCGAAATAATAAATAATCAATCAAAACCTGAACTAATTCTAACAAATGGAGGCTGGTCACATGGCTCGGTTCATCAGCAGGCTCTGTAATTTCCAACTGCCAGGATTATTTCTGGCAAGTTTAACACATTTCTAGTTGTCCTGCAGTTAATCCCCTCGAAAGATTATACACATTCCTTGGTGTGGAACCAGCTTCTGACTGTCCAGTTGCCCCCCTGGGGTGTTCAGAAAGGAAGCCGAATGAAGCTGCACTGGGGTTCCTAGTCCTTTGTCTCTGGTGCAGTCATTCTCCATGGGCATGTCTACACTGCAGCTCAGGTAGACAGACTTGCACTAGCTGGTGTCAAAAATAGCAGTGTGGCTGCTGCGGCTCGGGCTGGAATTTGGGCTCTCAGGCCGCCCTGGGCTTGACGGCCTGAACTGCAATGTCGCCACTGGTATTTTTAGCATGCTAGCTCAAGCCCTGGCCCTGCTATGCAAACCTGTCTACTCGCGCTGGGAGGCTTGCGCCCAGCTGCAGTGTGGATACCCCCACTGAGACCAAGGAGCTGTAAAACAAGGAGCCTCATCTAGTGTACATTTTTCAAATATGGTTTAGTCTGGCTAGCTGGCTGGCTAGACCCATGGTAGAAACCATTTTAAGGGGCATGGTGAGGAAGGACCGCCTTGTGGTTAAGGCACCAGAACAGTGCTGAGACAATATACGTTCAGTTCCTGACTCTGCTACAGGACTTCCTGGGTGTCCTTTGGCAAGCCACTTAGGGTATGTCCACACTGCACCTGAGAGGTGTGAGTACAAACCCGGAGCTTGGAAAGCTACCCCAGGGCCCTGTGGCAAAAGTGCTGTTTTCTAGTAAGCTAGCGGGGGTATGCCTCCATGTGCTGCAAATGCACCTCCCAATTGCCAGGTAAATATACCCTTGATCTCTCTGTGCTTCAGCTCCACATCTGTAAAACAGGGGTTATAATACTTCCTTTGGCATTCTTCTCTATTTAGACTGGAAACTCTTCAGGGCAGGGAATGGCACGCAGTGTTGTGAAAAAAGCTGCTCTTGGGAGAGAGAAATCACAGCTCGGGTTCTTACAAATTATGAATTATTTTAAAATCATTTACAATCTAGTTGTCCTTTTACTATTCCTGTTATTGACTTTTTAATATTTTCCTCAGCTGGGACAATGAAAATACACCAGCTAGTTCATTCCGGCGTCTAGTCCGTTTGACTTCCCATGCACTAGCTTGCACCAAGCAGCAAAGCTGATAGTGCAAATGCTGCAGGAGAATGTTTGTTTGTTTTCTATTCGAGATTCACAATGTCCCGGGAATACTTCTGTTGGACTTAGGTTTTGTCAAAGCTTGTTTTGACAGAAAATGTTCAGTTTGGGAAGGGGGCAACTTCGACCTGACAGTGTTCTTTGAAATGTATAACAAAGAGTTTAAAATCTATGTAGGGCTAGAATGCAGAAAATATCTATGGCCCCCCAGGCTAACAAGCTCTAGAAAACCAATATGGACATGACAACTTAACTCACTCCAGCAAAAGTTCAGCCTGCTGCAGAAAGCGAGCCCGCCTCTGTTTACACAAGAAATTGTGGTGGAAGCAACCGGAGCTATCACCTGCACATGTGAGACTCTGACCCTTGCCCTCCTCAGGTGGGAAGAGCAAACAGGTAACACCACCTGGGAACCCTGCTAACAGGTACTGTCAACACTTCCTTTGAAAAGGAGAATCTAGCACCTACCCTAAAATGTGCAGCACTCTGACCAGTATTAAAGAAACCATCGCTCAGCTCTAACTGCCCAACGCCTAACCTCCTTTTGAGAATGCTGGCTGAGAAGCTAACAAAGCTAAACAAGCTAAAGAGCCAACAGGACACAGAAAACACTCAGTTCTGTATCTCCTTTGAATCAAACATAAACCACACCATCTCTCTCAAGCAGGGCTGCTGGACTAGAGATGCTGGCGGAGCAGCAGCACCCCCTGGCTTGACATGGTTTACATCATATATAGGGTTTACCGTTTTGTTCAATGGCTCTCAGCATCCCCATGATACAAATTGTTCCAACGCCACTGCTCTCAAGGGGTAGCCAAAATGAAGAGCAGCTGGATAAAGAGGAACCCAGGCAAGACTGGGGGGATGCTGGTAGGAAGCATTGGAGAACTTGTCTGCTCTGTGACCTCTCCCATTGTCCAGAGTGTCTGCTTATAGATTAAGTTAGTCTGCAGCATTCCGGTTTTCTGGACTCTTCAATGCTAGTGGATGCCCAACAGTCAAAGCGGTAAAAATGCCCAGTTCCATCTATGACTGGCTAGAAGACTGAGCCCCATCCTCTGGGATACAGACCTTGCTGCAGTGATCTACACATTCCCAACCTCCTGCTTTGGTTGCTGCAACTCCATTTGTTTAGGACTAGCAGCACACATGCCGAAAGAGCTACGGCTGGTACAAACACAGCAGTCTGTCTGCTTAACAACACAGGTCATCATGAGCACATCAACCCAGTGCTCCACTCTCTCTGCTGGTCCAAAGCTAAGTCTCTGTCCTGGTATTCAAAGCCCTCCATGGAGTTGACTGTAGTTACTGGGGAGATCATCTCCCCCTCCATGACCATGACCTCTCATGACCGCTACATTCCACCAGAACAATGAAATTATTGACTAATGTGGGGGAAGCTTATGGCTGCAGGAGAAAGAACCAGAGGAGATAAGGATGACTACGACTGCATTCAGAAAGAGTACAAACCTTATCTCTTCAACTTAACTTTCCCTCAAGTACACACACAACTAACCGAGCCACGTCTCCCAAAGGCTAAAAAGGAAGAGAGACAGATGGATTATATTTTGAGATATTGGGATGTGCTTAGATATTACGCTGAATGGGCCAGTTAAAGAGCTAAGTAGATTCAAACCCTTCAATTTTATGATGAGAAATCAAGATGCTTCCCAGGCAGGGGGAGGTTCAGGTATATACTAACATTATCATAATAATATTTAGCATGTATGCAATCCTTTTGTCAAACACTAATCTGATTACTGCATTTCTTGCGTATTCAAAAGTCCTTCCAGAGTCAATGGGAGATGGTGGAAGATAAGGGATGCAGATTTGAGTCCATTCATTACTCCGCACAATACCCCACCCTTAGAGGAATAAGTATCCCCATTTTACAGACAGGGATGTGCACATATTATAGGCATTCCCCCACATTCCTAGTGGCCCCCAGACTCCCACGTCTGCAATAACAGGGCCAGATCCTACAAGGTGATGAGTATCCTCAATGCCCATTTAAGTCAATGGGACTGAAGGACCAGGATCAAAATGAGCCAAAATTCTGCTTTCAATTACACTAGTATAAATTCAGAGCAACGACGCTGAAGTTAATGGAGTTATTCCAGATTTACAGAGATGCAAATGAAAGTAGTATTTGGCCCAGTTTGAATAATGGGTGTTAATCAGGAGTGACTCCACTGCAGGCAGTGCAATCATACCTAAGGCTGCGAGTCTGTCACGGAGATCACGGAAGTCACAGATTTAAAAAGTATGGGCTGGATGAATGGACTATAAGGTGGATAGAAAGCTGGCTAGATCATCAGGCTCAAGGGGTAGTGATCAATGGCTCGATGTCTAGTTGGCAGCCGGTTTCAAGAGGAGGGCCTCAGGGGTCGGTTTTGTTCAACATCTTCATTAATGACCTGGATGATGGGATGGATTGCACCCTCAGCAAGTTTGTAGATGACACTAACCTGGGGGGAGAGGTAGATACACCAAAGAGTAGGGATAGGGTCCAGAGTGACTTAGACAAATTGGAGGATGGGGCTAAAAGAAATCTGATGAGGTTCAACAAGGACAAGTGCAGAGTCCTGCACTTAGGATGGAATAATCCAATGCACTGCTACAGGCTGGGGACCGACTGGCTAAGCAGCAGTTCTACAGAAAAGAACCTGGGGATTACAGTGGACGAGAAGCTGGATATGAGTCAACAGTGTGCCCTTGTTGCCAAAAAGGCTAACAACATATTGGGACTAATTGCATTAGTAGGAGCATTGCCAGCAGATTGAGGGAAGTGATTATTCCCCTCTATTCGGCACTAGTGAAGCCATATCTGGAGTATTGCGTCCAGTTTTGGGCCTCCCACTACAGAAAGGATGTGGACAAATTGGAGAGTGTCCAGCAGAGGGCAACGGAAATGATTAGGGAGTTGGGGCACATGACTTATGAGGAGAGGCTGAGAGAACTGGGCTTATTTACTTTGCAGAAGAGAAGAGTGAGGGGGGATTTGATAGCATCCTCCAACTATCTGAAGGGGGATTCCAAAGAGGATGGAGGTAGGCTGTTCTCAGTGGTGGCAGATGACCGAACAAGGAGCAAGGGTCTCAAGTTGCAGTTGGGGAGGTCTAGGTTGGATATTAAGAAAAATTATTTCACTAGGAGGGTGGTGAAGCACTGGAATGGGTTACCTAGGGAGGTGGTGGAATCTCCATCCTTAGAGGTTTTTAAGGCCCGGCTTGACAAAGCCCTGGCTGGGATGATTAAGTTGGGGTTGGTCCTGCTTTGAGCAGGAGGTTGGACTAGATGACCTCCTGAGGTCTCTTCCGATGATTCTATGACTTCTGCAGCGGGCTGGTGCAGCTGGCTCCAGGGCTGCCGGAACAGCTCCAGCAGCCCCTGGGCCAGCCGCCACCCTCCCCCAGCAGCAGCAGGGGTCCCGGGGCAAGAGATGCCCTCCCTTCTGCCCCCCCAAGGACCTATAGCGCCCTGGGCTGCGTGCTGCCTCCCCCAAGCACCCGTGGCGCTCCCCAGGCCACCCCAGAGAACCCGCAGTGCCCCCGGGACTCCTCCCCGTCCCCAGCACCCAAGATTTAGTCAGGGGTATATAGTACAAGTTATGGGTAGGTCTCGGGCCGTGAATTTTTGTTTACTGCTCGTGACCTGTCCATGACTTTTACTAAAAATACCCATGACTAAAACGTAGCCTTAATCATACCCCACTGCAAAGCAGGGGGAAGTGAGGTCAGAATCAGGCTCCATTGGGTGGGTAACAATTATGAGTCAGCTACACTAATTTATACTAGTTGAGGATCTAACCTTATATGTTTTAAAGAGCCTTTTGGTGGTACCTCACTGCTTGTAAACGCAGCAGGCAAGTCAAAGCTTGACCTCTGCCACCATCCAACGGGATTTGGAGGAAGACAGCACATTTCCCCTATTTACTTTAATTAGACATAAAATCAGTGGTGCCCAAGGGGGCTAAGGGCAGGTTAACCCTCAATCCGGAGCTGATCTGTCATTGTTTATTGCTACCATAGATTGGCTACACGGTGAGATATTTGCTTTGTCAATAAACCCTGACACAATGGACTGCAGGAAAGAGAAAAATGATCACATGGGGCCTGCTTCTCCTTATACACAGCAGCCAATGGAAGTTTTTCCAGGATCGGGCCCATGAGGTGCAGCTCACAAATGTGTCATTTTTTGACTTCTTTCCGCTCTCCCTGGGGCACTAGATTAGACCATCCAAAATATGCTAGAGACAGGCTGACTACCGGCCTGATAAGCCCACTGGAGCCAATGGGAGTCTTTCCATTAACTCCATTGTGCTCAGATCAGGCCCTATTGGCCTGCTAAACCCAGGGTTGTGAGTTCAGTCCTTGAGGGGGGCCACTTAGGGATCTGGGGCAAAATCAGTACTTGGTCCTGCTACTGAAGGCAGGGGGCTGGACTCGATGACCCTTCAGGGTCCCTTCCAGTTCTATGAGATAGGTATATCTCCATATATTATCCTTTAGGATACATGTTCTAATAGTCTATTCAGCAGTATATGAAGATCACATGCACTTTTATCACACCTTGTATTGTGTGACGAAGTGGTAAGATTATTTGATACGATTCAGAGATAGGGAAAGTATAATATGAAAGAATATCTTTGATGTTTTACATTACAATCCTGTTATTCCTGCAGAGGCAAATCATACTTCGTTTACCCATGGGAGCATCAATCTATTATATTTGGTCAAAAACACAAAAACAAAAATCCAATCATTCCCCCTCCCCCCACACACAAAAAATGAAATTTTTGGAAGAAAAAAACCACAACCTGAAAACCCAATTATTTTTGTTTTGATCGGCTGAAAACTGAAAAAAAGAGTGTTGCCAAAAGGTGAAAAACATTCCGTTCGAAGGGATTTGGGTTTTGTGATGAAATCTTAGGGGGCTTTTTGGATAAAAACAAAATTCATTTTTGTCAAAACTTTTCAGGTAGGAAAAAAAGTCATTTCCCAACCAGCCCCACTCTATCAATTAGGTAGGAGGTACTGTATTTTTAGTTGGCACATCCCCGTAAGTCACCAGTTATAGTGGATGGACCTGAATCCAGGGTGAGCTGGATCCGGTTCGCAAGAACTGGTTGTTAAATTTAGAATCCGGTGTAGAACCGGTTATAAAGGGGCCGGCGGGTGGGCAAACTCCAGTCCGCAGGCCACATCTGGCCCACGGGACTGTCCTGTCCGACCTGCCTGAGCTCCCAGCTGGGGAGGCTCCCCCAGCCCCTCCCTCGCTTCCTCCCCCCCCTCGCAGAGCCCCAGCATGCCGCGGCGATGTTTTGAGCAGCATGATAAGGGGGCTGGGAGGAGGGGTTGGATAAAGGGCAGGGAGCGGTTGGAGGGGGCGGAGGTTCTGGGGGGGGCAGTCAGGGGACGTGGAATGGGGGTGTTGGGTAGGCGTGGGAGTTCCAGGGGTCTTTTGGGGTGGTAGTGGATGGGGTTGGGGCAGTCAGGGGACAGGGAGTGGGGTGAGTTGGGTAGGGGGTGGGATCCTGGGGGCAGTTAGGGTGGGGGTATTGGGAGGGGGTGGTCAGGGGACAAGGAGCGGGGGGGTTGATGGTTTGTGGGTTCTGAGGGGAGCAGTCGGGGGCAGGACGTGGGTTGGGGTCGGATGGGGGGGGAGGGAAGACAGGCACGTGGGGCTTGTACTCACCGCGCGGTTCCCTACCGGGTCTTCGGTGGCACTTCAGCGGCGGGGGGGTCTTCACTCGCTCCGGGTGAAGGACCCACCGCCGAAATGCCGCTGAAAACCTGGAGTGAGTGAAGACTCCCTCGCCAGCGAAATGCCACCGAGGACCCGGTAGGGAACCAGTTCTTAGGATTTTGGGAGCTCATCACTGCCTGAATCTGATCTTGCAGATTGGTGTAACTCCACTAATGGAATTACACCACTTTTAAACTCCTGTAACATCAGAATCAGGCCCAATGGGGCTACTCACATGAATAAATCAAGCAGGATCCAGCCCCTGGCGCATAATCAATCCCCCTGATTTAAGGCAGTGTGAGATAACATATATGATAGATGTTTAGGCCTGATCTCCACTAGGGACATTTTCTAAAGATTTGCTAATGTTGGTTTCCCTTCATCCATGCTAGCAACACTGGGAGGCCCAGTACAGACCTGCAGATGGGGGCTGCCAGTATTTTTATTATTATATTAATAAGGCCTGCTCAGAGCAGGATTAAATGACACAGTGTTGGAAAAATGCTGGTGGCAGTCAATGCCCATCTACACTACCTTTCCCAGCATTGCCTCTCGCCATGTGTTTAGACTATAAGTTCCTTAGGGTAGGCAGTATGTTTATTTATTATATATGTATATAGTGCCAGGCAAAATGGAGCCCTTGTCCATGATGGGGGTTCTGGGGGCTATCATAAAAGAAACAACAAATTAGCAGCACAAATATCAGATGTCCTATTTAGCTGAGTCTGCAAATACAAGAGTTTTTGTGGCTTCCACTTCACCCCAACTCCCAGAAAGTTCAGAAATAAAAATAAATCACTAACTAGCTCGGTGCAGGAACAACCAACTTCAGAGCAGGGGTGGGCTGGCAGCCGGGTTGCTCACTGCTGCCAGGGCCAGGCCCCCCACTAACCCTCCAGGCTGCCCTGGACCCTGTGTCCCCCTGAAGCGCAGGATCCCCAAAGTGCGGGGCCTGGGGCGGTTGCCCTGGTCCGTCCTATGGATGGGATGGCTCTGGGTCCAGGGTGACCTGGGGGGTTAGCAGGGGATCTGGCTCCATCCCCTCCCTGCCCTGCCCCCATTCCACCCCTTCCCCCAAACCTCCGCCCCACCTCTTTCAGGCTTCTGCCCCCTTCTCCCAGCGATGCCGGGAGCTGGCGGGGCGGTCTGGGCCCGGGTCAGTAGACCCAGGGCCGGTGCAACCACTAGGCGAACTAGGCAGTGGCCTAGGGCGGCAAGTGGTTGGGGGCGCCCAGGGCTGTCCTTAGGCATAGGCAGCTGCGTAGGGCACCTGAAAATTTGGGGCACCACTGGGTCTTAGTGTCCATCCTACTGGTTTTCCTATCCCTGTTCTGACCCTTCCTGCCAGCTCTGAGTCTTCCTGAGAAGGGGATCTAGCAGTTAAAAGAGAAAACGTCTCCAGCCTGCCAGACCTATTAGCACAACACCAGAACTGTCAAAGAGCCATTCAAGGGGTAATGAAGACATTTAACAGGCATTTGCCAACCCCCAGGTATCTACTGTCATTTTCTGAATGTACTGACAAAAACAGTTGTGTATGACTGTAATAATTACTCAGAACATGTCAGTCTACAGGACCTTCGTTTAAAATTTGCTTTAAAAATATTTCATTAGTGAGTTGGTGAAGATTATAAAATCACATCTCTAAGAAATCCTTGCACAGATTTTTAGATGTACAATCATCTTTAGCCTTAAATGCTTGGATCTTCAGACATATGGTTTTTTAAATAAATTCTTCAAAAGACCATCCTTATCTAAAATAAACATTTTAATTACTATAGTAAAAAAACTTACTTCCAAAGTCTTCCTGTCCTTTCTGTCCATCCATTTCTCCCTTCACCCCCTCTCCCCTTCCTCCCTCCCCCCACCCCCCACTGAAGGAAGCAACAGCCCTTTGCTTCCAGATAGCTGGACAAAGAGTTTCCCTTTCTTTACTTCTGACTATCTGATGAACTAGTTTTAAGCAAAATCAGTACCTTAGTAAGATATAAAATCCTTTGTTATGCCTAAAATCTTTGGAAACATATTTTTTAAAGTTGGTGAAATTTCATAAACATGTGTATTGTTATGGCGATCACACACAGTAAATTAATTTCCCTTTTTCTAAAAGCAATGAAGATTGTTATGAACACACTAAACCTCTGTGACTGATTAATTTAAAATAATGTCTGTTTCAGTGAGTTAAATATGTAGTCATCTGGAGTGAGTACATTTAAGAGTACATTTAAAATATAAAATCAGCTTAGAAATACTGATTAAGAAAATGTAAAACAGAGAAGAGCTGCATCACGTATTCCATAATATTTAATGCTGTATTCAGCAAGACAGCTGACTCACCCTTACCACAAAGTTTTTGCAAATAAATGTCTGACAAACTTCAGGGCATATCAAAAAACCTGTGACTGACATTTTTTATTCCCAAGTTTAGTGCTTTTAATTAGTACTTTCTGCATGTCCATTCTGCGTGAGGGAGAGGGTACAGGGGTCTCTGTGGGGAACTGTGACTCTCCGCCACCGTGAGGCGGGCCGGGCATCTTGTTATTCTTTCTGCCTTTGTCCTCCGCCCCCGCCGGGCTGCAAGCTCAGGCTGCCCTCAGGCATAGGGGCACCAGTTTAATAATACTACATAGGGCCCCATAAATCCTAAGGACGGCCCTGGGGGCGCCAAAAAGCGGCTCCCTGGCTCGGCAGGGAGAAGCCGTCTTCCGGAGGCACCGGAGAGCCAGAGCGTCGGCTTGCGGGGGTGGCGAGCCCCAGGCATGGAGGAGCCGGCGCGGCGCAGGGGGGCAGGAGCCCTGCAAAGGCAGCGGCGCCGCTAGCAGGGAGCAGCCGCACCCCCCGCCCCTCCTGCCCAGGCTGCGGCCTGGTGCCTCCCCGGGGGCTCCTACAGGCTGTAGCTGATGCATGCGGGCAGAGGCCCCCGTGCGCCCCCCAGCTTCCCCCTCGCCACGCTCGGGCTCTGCGGCTTCTGGGCATGTGAGCTGCCGCCGGGGCGCGGGGCCCTGAGCCTGCTCCGGGAGGGGCAGTGGCTCACACTCCTGGGAGCCACAGAGTCCGAGCATGGCGAGAGGGGAACTGGGGTGGGGGGGTGCACGGGGCCTCTGCCCGCATGCATCTGCTGCAGGAGCCCCCAGAAGGCAGCTCCTCCCTGCCAAGCTGCTGCAGCAGCCCAAGTCCAGCAAAGCCAGTGAGTGGACTCGGGGTGGGGGCCACCGGGGTGGGGTGGGGAGGGCTCACGGGGAGGGCTGTGCACCCTCCAGGGGAGTTCAGGGGGCAGGGAGGGGGGAACCTGGTCTGGGGAGCAGCCCCTGGGCATGGCTGGCCCCTGGGGTCTATAAAGGCTCGTTGGGATTTGCCCCTCAATGAACCGATGTTACCGGAGGTAGGGAGGGTGGGCGCAAGGTGGAAGTTTTGCCTAGGGCGCAAAATATCCTTGCACCAGCCCTGGCTAGACCCCATGTACCCCTGAAGTGCAGGGCCCCCCAAAGCATGGGGCCCGGGGTGGTTGCCCCGGTCCAGCCTATGGACGGGATTGCTCTGCTTGGACCCGTTCTGGGCACCACCAAAAATTATACAAACCTGGCACCCATGTAGACGTACCCAGACTGGGAGCATGACTACTGTGGCGCTGCGCTGCTGGTCCCATTGTTAGTATTATTATTTGTATTATCATAGTGCTAAAGCCTGTCATGGACCAGGACCCCACTGATCTAGGTACTGTACAAACACAGACCAAAAAGCCTGGCCTTGCTGGCTTCTTGGGGCTTGAGGGGAGGGGGAGGCAGAGGGACTCAGGGATAGGACTCGTCTTATTTCCCTGTTGTCCTTTTCCCCCTGCTCTTGGGGCGCTCATTTTAAATGAAGGCAGCCCATGACAATAGCACTGTTGTTTTTTTGAGTGTCTTTCATTAAGCCCAATCCTGCTGCCCTCATTCTCCCATGACTTGGGCGTTGCTAAATGGTTTTAAATGAGGAGTCATTTTTAATAACAAAAGGAAAAGCTAAAGGCTGCCATTAAGACTCATTCACTCAACTCCCCCTCAGCACAGACATCGAGGTGTCTATTAGTCGGAATGCTAGTATCAAGGGCCCCTTGGGCAGGTTGCTTTATCATGAACACCCAAACATTTATATTCACATACTCAGGCTCAGGACAAAACCTGTGCTTACCTACCTCAGGCAAGGGCTTCCATCCCGTGCCATAGGAGGAGGAGCAGAATTTAACCTTAACACCACGAGGAGAAAAATTGCAAATGTGGTTAGAATATTTGAGCCTATTAACAGCCCAATCCTGAAACCTTGCTCATGAGAATTGTCCCATTGACTTGCAAGGGTGGCAGAACTGAGCAATGTAATGATACACCCTGATCCAGCAAGGTTTGGGTCGCAGTCATCCTTCATTGACTTCACCGGGGCTTTTGGCACATTGCAAGGTCAGGCCCGTACTAATGGGTGCATTCATGTTTCAAAGGTACCACCGGGAGTTTCACTGAGTAAAGACTTGCAGGATCAGGACCTTAATAAAGCTCTACATTGTGGACCCAATCCTATGGCCCTGACTCACATGAGTGAGCTTTATTTAAATTTAACTCCACAAGCTGATTAAACAAAGGAATTTCAGAGATGTTCCTGGTCCTGATGATGCAACCCCTACTAGAGTAATGTGATGGCTTTCCTTCATTCCCTCACCCATCCACCAATAATATAATAAAGAATTAAGCAAGTTCTAGAAGCTTGCTCCTTCTCAGATTCTCAAACTACTCAAAAGGGGATTTTTCCAAACACAGAGGAATCTTTCCTTCATTGTGGCCCTCTACCAAATGAAAACAAAAATTCCCTACACAAAAATGCCTGATTACGCTCCAAGTGACAGCAGTGTAAATTACAAATAACTCAACTGAAGTCAGTGGAGTTAAACTGGTGTGAAATCAGAATCAAGCCTATGGGATCAGCTTATTCTTGTACAAAGAGTCTGATTCATTCCCTATGGTAAATCACGGCCCTCGCCTCTTCTCTGGGGGATAGCTGATGAGAATTAATCAGAACTGTGAGCACAGGCTGTTAGGGAGACAAGGTGGGTGGGGTAATATCTTTTATTGGATCAATTTCTGTTGATGAGCGAGACAAACTTTTGAGCTACACAGAGCGACCTTGCATTTAGCTGTAATGCTGGGAGTACCTTTCCCAAACCTGTATAGCTCCAAACCTTGTCTCTCTCACCAACAGAAGTTGGTCCAATAAAAGATATTACCTCACCCACCTTGTTTCCCTAATTTCCTGGGATCAACACAGCTACAACTTGCAGGTAGCAAATGATGGGTGGGCCTTTCTGAAGGCCCATACGTTTGCCAAAGAAATGCGCTTGCACTTTTTGATCAAGTTTTCTTCTCTTCATGCATTTTTAAAAAAATACAGGCACCACTTTCACTCAGGATATTTAGAAACAAAACGTTGAAAGGAATGGATTTCAAGATACCGCTTGCGAAACTCACATGCCTCCATTGGGTAGCTGAGATTGTTGAGGGTGAATTCAGATGTCTCGCTTTCTTGGGAAGGAAGAAACATTAAGCAGGGAAACATCAAAGCCAGCACCCCCCTCTATGCCCTGCTGACAGCAGTCCCCAAATTCTCACCATCTCCCACAGATTCTGTCCCTTGGAAGCCACTGAGACCTCAATGACAGATGAGGGTGTTCAGCACCTGCGCCTTCAGGGGACAGATTGCGTTTTAAGCACCATCTTGTGTGGATCTGCTCTGAGCATGAGAGTTAAAATGTTGACAGCCACATGGAGCTATCTACACCAGTGCTCCACCCCCAGCTTCAACCAATGGAGCTGAACCCATGTTAGCAGGAGCGAGAGACTTCAGAGGAAAAAGGCTTGTGCAGACACAGTATTCCTGCGCTGTGCCTACGGGCCTGATCCAATGCCTATTGAAGTCAGTAGTTTTTCCATGGCTTCAATGCATTTTGGATCAGGCCCTAAGTGAGGGGAGTAGTATCAGGCTCTCGATCGGTCTTGCAATGGTTATAGCAGTGCTAGGTTGCCCCTATAGGTGCTGGATTGCATTGGATGAAATATTGTTTGGAGTTTTAGAGACAAAAATGTTACCTGCTTGTGTGGCATTCTAAAAAGTTGGGATGCACGCGATTCGTTGTTAACTACAGTACGGCAATTGTACTGCCATTTCAGTGTCATGCTTTCTTTTGTTTTCACTGTATATGTTACATGCCTTTATACCAGCTGGCTGATTACATCAAATCCCTGCCAACAACTGCTGTAAACCTCAGAAATGGGAGGATTTTTTACATCATGGATATTATGTACTATGGGACGGATTCTTTCACAACTGTAAATCAGAAGAAACGTCACTTAAGCGAATGGGGTTTCTCCAGATTTAAACCAATGTATAAGAGCACATTTTGGCCCACTCACCTCCACTGCATTACTCTGCTGAGGAACCTTAAATGGGTGCAACTCCTTTGACTCCAGGGTCTGAATTGGGCTGCATGGGTTTGATCCTACTTCCGTTGCATTGTAAATGTGAAATTGCTTGCAAAGTTAATTGGAGCAGGACTGACTCATGTCAATTACTATATATTAACCAACCTAAGCTGAAAATGGGCAATTTACTGTCTAAAACCAGCAAAAGCTTCAGTCCACCTTTCACAATTACCCATCAGGAGGTTGTAAACCAAACCACACACTTCTCCTTTGAGCTGAAAGCAACATTTTTTTCTTGGCACAGAGGAAAGTGTTGAGTCCCTGTATCTTTCGTCCCAACCCGTGTCCCTAACCATCTAAAAAAGTAAAATAAAATCTGTTGATGAACAAACAAGCAAAAAAATCTAACTGTAAATATTTTATTCCCCAAAATTTTGTTCAGTTTGAAAAGTTTCAGTCATACACTACAATAAAAAAAAAAAAAAAAAAAAGGAGGGAAATGGGGGTGAGGAAAAGGATGGGCAAAATAAACTTTCCCAAATTTCAAACACATTATAAATAAGTACAACTCCAGAGCATAATTTACAAATATAAAATCCCATAGAAATGTATTTACAGAGTAGTACATTACATACAAATATGTATAAAAATATTCACTGTGTTTATTCTCTTGCTAAAAGCTGGATGGCTAAATTGTGTGTCTTTGGTACTAAGCTTAAGTAAAACGATTATTTTACAAAATAAGGCCCCGATTCTTCAATATACAAAGCACAGGCAGCCTGGTGAACCTGCCTGGAGCTGCTCTGTATCTAAAGGGGATCTGTGTGGGCACAGAATCTGCCCAGGCATTGTACACTGCAGGATCAAGGCCTAAAACAATTACCTAAACAGGCAATCACTGACATAGGGATTTTTACAAGGCACTTCATTAGAAATCTCTTCATTTGTTTTTTCTCTTCCAAGACCAAAGCACTTGTAAACAGAGGTTCACAAATAAATGACCAACAGGCAACACTCCCCTGCTATGTGTCTGTATTTGGTCCTTGCTGATTTCTCTTTGTAGTTATTTTTTTAACTCTACATTCAAGATTAAAAACCTCTGAAGTCACTAATCCAGTTCTGGTTCTCATTTGCAGAATTTAGTGGCAAACAGGCATCCTGTGTGGATCAGTGATTTTGCAGGGATGATTAGGGAAAATACTCCATATTGTGTGTGTACGTATATATAATAGATTGTAAGTTTTTCTTCCTGGGAAAACAAAAAACCTACGGCAAGTGTCCTGCTTCAAATGCAGTTTGCAAAAGCATGGGGTCTTCCTCGTGGCTGAATGAACCGGCCTTTCTTGTTCTGTTGAGTTGCAATCCAGGCCCTACACCTCAGTGCCATCCCGGGCGTAGATGAGGCTGTTGACTGTGAAGTTGTAGTAATGGTTGTACTGGGTTCCCTGGCTGCTGCTGGGATGGAAGGAGCTGTAATAGGCAGCAGTGGGCCCCGGAACTCGCTGCAGCTGGTCTGGTGGGAGCACCTCTTGGGAGGAGTTGCTGGAGGAGGCAGTGAAGGTGCCACCACTCATCTGCCCAGCGGGGAAGTTCCGGTGGTGCAGCTCCCTGCTGAAGCCTCCCGCCAGGCGGCTCCCTCCACTACTCAGTGAGCTCATGCCACTGAAGAAGGTGCTCAGGCAGCCCGGGGTGGCTGAGATGATGCCTGGAGAAGAGGAGCTTTTGGGATGGTCCCTGGCAGGTGATAGGTCCAGCTCTGGGGAGGGGCTGTTTCCACAGGGCTTGCCTGCAGCAGCCGGGATGGGACGCCCTTCCTCAGCCTTCAGGCCTCCGCCAGAGGACACCACAGTGGGGGTGTTAGGCTCAGAGCGCCGTTTGCGCTTGCGCCGGAAATTCCCATTGTCAAACATCTTCTCACAGTTTGGGTCTAAGGTCCAGTAGTTCCCCTTCCCTGAAGGAGAGAGAAAGAGTCAGACAGGGAGCTCCTCAAACAGATGCCCTACACCCCCTGAGCAGGATCTGCTCCCTCCTTCTACCCCCCTCTTCCCCCGCATTTGCACAATCTGCACCCGCCAAACACCCACTCCAGACTTGCTGACCAGAGCCTGATTCTCCTCTCGCACTGTTGCAATTTCACTGACTTAAGTTCAGGAATTCAGAATCTGCCCAACCAACCACACATCCGGAATGAATCTTGCAGCCACTTAGCAGGATCAGAACTTCCCCTCCGAGCCTACAGTCCCACCCCAAACAGAGTAAAAGGGCCCTGCAGACAGAACTCCTAATGCTTCCCCAACTACACCCTTGTCATTTAAGGGTGTGTGACGGCTGCCATCTTGGCCAACGCACCAGGGATTGAACGGGGGGACCTCAAGTGCTAAAAGCACAAACTGCTCCATCTTAAGATAACTGGGGCTGTAACAGCCCCATCTCCTCTGTGGATCTGGCACAGAGGGACCAGTAACCCACACTCACCCGCTGGCACCCCCGTCCCAGGGAGACCTGCACTGCAGCGTAGGCCCACACTTACTCTTTCATCCGGATACCGCTCAGCTGGGGTAGGGTAAAATAGAGGGGTACATTAGCAATGCTGGGCATGTGTGGGGCCATCTTGCCCATGTTGTGGTTCAGGGCAGATTATGCGGGAGGGAGCATCTACTGGTGGGGTCTTTCTCAGTGCTGCACATGTGCCAATGGGATTGGTGTGCATATAAATACAGCACACCCACGGCAGCCCCCTTGCCACCTGGTCACAGTCATGCACACACCATGCCTCAGATCTCTGTGCAGGGAAGGCCCTGAATCCCTTTGCACCCAGGGGGCCCGTGTACACTTGCATTAAACCCTTTCCCTACTGAGCAGGACATGCACCCCCCACTCCACCTGGCTACAACCCTAATACCCTCCTCTCCCATGGGCCTCTGCACCCAATGCACATCAGGGCCGCCGGGGGGGGAGGGGGGGGGAGGAAGAAGGGGGAGTGGGGCAATTTGCCCCAGTCCCTGGGCCCCACACGAGAATATAGTATTCTATAGTATTGCAACTTTTTTTATGGAAGGGGCCCTCAAAATTGCTTTGCCCCAGGCCCCCTGATGCGTATGTCTGAGCCACACCATCCTTCAGGGTAGGCGGGACCCTGCATCTCTGAAATACCCCCCACACCCAGAGAGCAGACTGGATTTACACCGTGGGGCTGGGTCAGATCGGTGCTAAGGGCCCCACCCCTTGCCCCAGGGGGCAGGAACCCCATAGTGGGCATCCAACCCCAGAAGGGCCCTGCCCTGCCGGGAAGTGAGCCTGGGGCCCTGGATACAGCTGCTCCCATTGGGACAATATCCCACTCCCCGGTCCCCATCGCAGGATCTGCCCCTCGCTGTCCCTCCCACCCAGGTGACAGCAGAGAGTGTCCCCAGCTGGGCGGAGCAGCCGGGGTGGGGGCGGTTCGACACCCCGGGTTACACTGTCCATCGCACCCCCTCTCTGCCCGCCCGCCCCACCTGCCGGTACGCTGGGTGCAGGTGCCCCTTGTCCCGCGTGACTCCCCCCCGCCACCGGCTCAGGGGGAGCGACCGGGATCCACATCCCGGGGTCCCGTCTCCCTGCTCGAGTTCCCCGGGATCGGCGCGGGGCTCCCCCTGGCGTCCCGGTCCCGTCGGCTCCCCGCCCTACGCCTCGGGTGTCCCGGCACAGAGCCGTGCAAGGGGCGGGCGCTGCTCAGCCCCGCGCTCCCCTCCCTGGTCGGGCAGATCCTGTCCGGTATGGCGCTCCTCTCGGGTCCCCCTGGGTCCCTCTCCCCATCCCAGCCCCTCGGTCCGTTTAACCGCCCCCCGCTCCAGGTTCCGGGGCATCCCCAATCCCTCTGCCACCGGGATTCGGGGCACCCCCTCCCCATCCAACACCCCCCGGGTTTCTGGGCACCTCCTCCCCATCCAACACCCCCCGGGCTTCTGGGCACTCCCTCCCCATCCAACACCCCCCAGCCTCCTGGGCACTCCCCCATCCAATACCCCCCTCTGCCACCAGCCTCCTGGGCACCCCCCCATCCAACACCTCCCAGCCTCCTGGGCACTCCCCCATCCAACAGCCCCCTCTGCCACCAGCCTCCTGGGCACCCCCCCATCCAACAGCCCCCTCTGCCACCAGCCTCCTGGGCACCCCCCCATCCAATACCCCCCTCTGCCACCAGCCTCCTGGGCACCCCCCATCCAACAGCCCCCTCTGCCACCGGCCTCCTGGGCACCCCCCATCCAACAGCCCCCTCTGCCACCGGCCTCCTGGGCACCCCCCATCCAACACCCCCCAGCCTCCTGGGCACCCCCCCCAACCTCCTGGGCACCCCCCCCATCCAATACCCCCCTCTGCCACCAGCCTCCTGGGCACCCCCCATCCAACACTCCCCAGCCTCCTGGGCACAACCCCCTGCCACCGGGCTCCTGGGCACCCCCCCATCCAACACCCCGCCGGCCTCCTGGGCACCCCATCCCTCTGCCTCCGGGCACCCGTCCAGTCGCACTCGTTTCCCGGTGCACTCAACCGCCCTCCTCCCCTCCAGCCCCGTGCCTGGCATCCCCAATCCCTCTGCTCCCGGGCACCACCCCAGCCCCACTCCCCTCCCCTCCATTCCGCTGGGACCCCAGCCACCGAGCACCCCCCCCCCCCCAACTCCCTGGCCACCCCCGGCGCTCACCCGGGTCGTCCTCGTCGCGGGGCACCTTGCGGAAGCAGTCGTTGAGGCTGAGGTTGTGGCGGATGCTGTTCTGCCAGCCGGCCTTGCTGCGCTTGTAGAAGGGGAAGTTCTCGGCCACGTACTGGTAGATGTGGCTCAGCGTGAGCTTGCGGCCGGGCGCGCTCTGGATGGCCATGGCGATCAGCGCCGAGTAGGAGTAGGGCGGCCGCACCAGCCGCAGCAGCTCCTCCTGCCCGGCCAGGCTCAGCCAGCTCAGCTCGGCCGCCGCGGGCGAGGGCGAGCCGGGCGCGGAGGGGGCGCCCCCCAGCTGGCCGCCTCGCGAGCAGCCGTAGGAGGCGGGCGGCAGGAAGGGGGCGGCCGGCCCGGGGCCGCCCTGCAGGTACGGGGCCGGGCCGCTCACGCCCCACAGGTAGCCGGCGTTGGCCGGCGCCCCGTAGTCGCCCAGGGCGTAGGCGGCCGGCCGCTGCGTGGAGGAGGCGGCCGCGGCGCCGGGCGGGGGCAGGCCGGGCTGCGGGTACACGCTGAAGGGCTCGCCGCAGTACACGGCCATCTCGGGCGCCTCCCGGGCCCGGCGGGGCTGCGGGCTGGCGGGGGAGCTGGGCTGCAAGTCACCGGCGCTCATGGTCCCGGGCCATGCGGGGCGGCCGGCTGCGCTGCCCCCTCCCCCCGTGCCGACAAGCTCCTTATAGCGCCTTCATCTCTGCCCAGCCTCCCCGCCCGGGGCCAGGGCTGGGCGGGCAGGGGCCGCAGCCAGTGGGAGGGCTCCCTTCGAGGGGCGGGCGGCAGGCAGGCAACGGGGGCTGGGTAGATCCCAAAAACAGAAAGAAAGAAAAGGAGGCAGCCCCTCCCTACCGGGAGGCGATCTGTCTGTCTCTTGTCCCCCTCCCCACCGGGAGGCGATCGATCTGTCTGTCTGTCTCCTGCCCTCCCCCCTCCCCCGAGCTGTCTGCCACTGCAGGCGAGACACAGGAGTTTGGGGGTGGGGGGAGCCTGGAGGAGGAAGAGAAGCTCGCCTGGGGATACTGGAGTTCTCCTGATCGGCCCTCCACTTTGGGGACCATTGCTCAGCCCGCCCTACGGGGAGGATTCGAGCGATCCGGGTCTGAAGTGGTGTTGAGTCTATCGGCAATCACATCCCTCCCTCCTCCCCCAGTGCAAGGGAATTGGGACGGGAGAGACTACACGGCAACCCACTGCGCCTCCGAGAGGCACATCATTGAGAGCCTGATCCGAAGTCCCCGGTACAAGTCGACGCGAGTTTCTCCGTTGGCTTCACTGGGTTTAGATCAGGCCCGTGATTAATATGCGCGGGCTTCAGACTTCCACAGCTCCCGTATTAAGGGAATCGGGAGCTGCTCCCATGCGTGCAAACGAAAAAACTTCATCGAAATAGATTTTTAACCCGGTTCTATGTAGGTGCCCGCGGGAGAAATCCATTTTTTTTGCAAAGTTTAGGATACTTGAAAAAGATCCTAATTTTTTATTAATTCTGAAACAGGGTTAGGTTTTGTTTTTCTCCTTCGCTTTGGGAATCGCAAAGGAAAGGATCGTTTCAGATATTTGCATCTGCCAAAAAAAAAATCATCCTACTTTAAACTAACTTTTAAAACTTTAAAATGAACGTTGCGTTTAGTTGACAGCCATCTCGGTTTAGGGAATTTCCCAGATCATACCAACTGTATTTTAAACTATGAGACAGGTACTCAGATCTTTAAAAAAAATCATAATTATAATAATGGTAAAAAATCCCCATGTGAAGATCAAATTTGTTATATTTTAACTCCCTTTCCATGCATTAAATGCCTTCTTGTTTGCTCACTCGTACAATACCGTGTGCATATTTTTTCACTAGTATCTATGCAATAATAAAAATACTTTAAAAGCTGTTCAAATTAGGCCCCTAATCTTAGTACATAAACAAAGCAGATTTGTTAACATCAAATAATGGACATCATTTAAAAATGTTTTAAATGAATAACAACGCAGAATAATAGGAGTTCCAAATTCTGCGTTAACTTATGTGCAAACCTATTAAAATCCAGGGGCTCCCACGGACTGGAATTTGAAAGCAACATGTGGTTGACTTGCATATTTTGTGTAATTTCAAGTGTCTTTTACGGCCCTGGTAATATACAGGGATAGATCACGCTTAAATAACTTTGGATAAGAAATTACCTGAAATGAAAGAAACGCAAATGCGCCGCTTTAATTTATATTTCAACAGGAAACGCCTTGCAAGTTTTCCTTAGACATACACAATTGATTTCCAAATACAAGTTTAATTTTGGCGAATATGTAGGCCAAATATTTGTCTGTGCAACATTTTGTTTTCGATTAAACAAATCAAAGCTTCTCTGAATTTATGGACACTCCTGGATATAAACATTTGTAAACAGGAATGTAGCCGGGAAATGAACACAGAGAAATCATACTCTTTAGGATCAAATGCTTTCATTTTCATACGGTGATAAAGATGAATACAATCAGATCGGGTTTGTTGGACGAATGTAGATAACCTTTGTTAATCGCTTTGAAGATGTTAATCGTTTTCTAAAGCCTAATTGTTATTATTTAATTACGTTTGCTGTTGATAAAATGTGTAAAAACATTGACATAAATCGAAAGCACACTTTACAAAGTTATTAGGGCTGTGCAGTTAGAGTTTAAATTGACATCGAGGAGAAAAAAATTAGAAAATAAATCTTTCATAAAGTGCCTGCACTTCTTTGCTGTCGATAAAATATTTCTATAAAACATCAAGGCAAAGTTTCAGACACGCTTTACTGTTCTAGCGCAAATCCCCAAATTGTTCTTCACAGTGTTTCGAACAGGGAATGTAACAACTCCAAAAGAGTTATCGATTTATTTAAAAAACATAAACAACCCTTTGAACATAATATTCTCCCGGGTAGGTGTCGTGAAATAGGAGCTTGTGTTTCCTTCTCTTATCATGCCTTGTGTTGTGCATTTTTCCGTGTAGAAAAGAATTCGCTACTTATCTTTATTTTTTTAGTCCAAGCATCAGCCGAAACACGCTGACTTTTTTAATGTTTTGCTTTGTCTTATTTTGATTCTTACTCTTAAACGTTCGTTATTTATAACAGTCCCACAACTATTTTGCTAGACGATAACAAATTAAAAGTTTAAGTAGGCGATAGGCAAATTATTTAAAAAGAATCCAGACCAGTTTCTTGCTCAATTATGGCATAATGGGGACGTCTGAAGAACAAGAAGAGGCTGGATTTTAAAAGCAAAGTTACTTCTGTGTTTGAAGATCTCAGTTGATATATGTATTCTGTAAAATTACAGTGAATCTGTGTTTATCCGCTAGTTCAAAAAGTCTGTGATCATCCCGCTAGGAAGAAAATCTATAAGTGGAATCATTACATCGCTTTACAAATTTTGCTTCGGGGTTTTGTTTTATTTGGAAAATTGCAGAGCCACCTACAGGAATATCCCGGCTACTACAACGTAGGACTGAGAAAGGGTATTCTGAAAGGAATGTGTCTCTTTTAAGTTTTCCTTAGTTAATTTCTGGATCAAACAAAGGACCGGGGCTAAAAATTAGTGCTGATTTAGATCTAGCAAAGAATATGAGGTTTTAAAATCATCCTTGTTTAACTAAACAATATGAAATGGAAAACAAATAAAAAACAACTTTATAACATTATGAAATTGCTTTTATGTCACCTAAATTAAACACCTATTTTCCATACAGATAGTGGAGGTGATTGAAACCTTTATGGTGTGTGGACTTGAAAATACTTTTATTTTATTGTTGTTGTTATAGCTTTAAGATAGAATGTACTAAATTAGTATATTGTATAGGTGGATTGTCACCATATGATAAAGATCTTATTCCTTTTAATTTTTGCCAGAACAAATTCTTATCTAGAATAAAAAATTAAAGGATCCAGAATTTTCATCCCCGTTTATTAGCATCCTTATTCTTTCTATTTTTAAGACTGGCCTGAGAGAAGTTCATGCCATAGAAATACATGAAGGAATGAGATAAGTGAGGTATTGAAATACAAAAATAAAAACATCTTCAACATAATGGTCTGAATAAAATTCACCAAAGTGAGGAGATACAGAGTTAAGGTTTGAAAAGTACTCACAAGCCACTGTGTTGCACCAAAGCAAAATATATATACACCTATCTCATAGAACTGGAAGGGACCCTGAAAGGTCATTGAGTCCAGCTCCCTGCCTTCACTAGCAGGACCAAATACTGATTTTGCCCCAGATCCCTAAGTGGCCCCCTCAAGGATTGAACTAGCAGGCCAATGCTCAAACCACTGAGCTATCCCTCCCCTGTCATTATATGACGTTTATCCCATGAGGAGTCTCATTAAATATTAGTAATTGTGTTATGGAGGCCATGATAAATTGTGGTTAGAGCACTGAACTGAGACTCAGGAGACCTGGGTTTCACCTTTGGATCTGCTCCTGGCCCGCTGGGTGACTTTGCACAAGTCACGTCACTGTTCTGTGCCTCAGTTTTCCCCTCTGTAAAATGGGGATAATGCTATTGACCTTTGTAAAGCGCTTTGAGCTCTGCAGATGAAAAGTGCTATATAAGAGCTAGGTATTATTACTGTATTGTATTAATGGTATCATTCATTTTTTGGCACTGTATTTTTTTATTCTTGTATGTAGTTCACAGATTTAAATTTGTTTACACTGCTAGCTCTAGGTGCTGTATTGACTAGTAGGAAGACAATGTCTCTGCTTCAAAGGGCTTATGATCTTAGGCCCTGCCCCTCCAAACATTTGGGCACATGCTTAATTTTACATATGTGAACAGTGCACTGAGATCACTGGGGGTATGTCTACACTGCAATTACAAATCCGTGGTTGGGTTGTGCCTGCTGACTCGGGCTCAGGCGAAGGGGCTGATTAATTACAATGTAGACGTTTGGCTCAGGCTGCACCCTGAGCTCTGGGACCCTACCGCCTTGCAGAGTCCTGGAGCCTGGGCTACTGCCCAAGCTTGAACGTCTCTAGATGGCAATTAAACAGCTCCTTAGCCTGAGCTGAGTCAGCTGACATGCACCAGCTAAGGGTTTTTAATTGCAGTGTAGACATACCCTTACACAACTAAAGTTAAGCATGTGAGTAAGTATTTTCAGGATTGGGATCAGACATCTCAGTCCTGTATGTGGTGCACTGGGGTGGACTACTGCACAGGGAAGCTTATTGGCTTCATGGATCACACTGCAGGGTCAGAGGGTGTGATTCAGACACCATTGACTTCAGTGGGCGTTGGATCTGACGCTATACTGACAAAAAAATGTGGGTGCTCTCAAGCAACGGGCAGTAAGCAAATCCCATCACCCATGACCATGCATGTCACTTTATTACTTCACGATCGCGTTTTGGTTCCTTTTGGCTGTGGTTGGTGGATATAAGCGTCCTTTCTTCCCCAGTGGCTACAGAGGCAAGCCAATAATGGCCTGATGGGGCCCCTCATGATCCACATATCGGGGGGGGGCAGGGGGAGGATCTTTTGCATGCAGCTCTCACCCTTCTGCTATTCCCTGGACAGAACAATTGGGAACAGATCCCACCACGCAAGAATAACCTAGCACAGATTTGTTTCCTCTCCCCTCTTGCTGCAGGAAAATCAGCACAAGAAGAGGCAATAGGGCCATACCTTTGGGTCCCAAGTTAAACTTCAAACACGTGAGTATGGGACTACTCCCATGCTTTAAGTTGCGCATATGCTTATGTGCTGTTCTGGATCAGGGCCCAAGTTCCCATTAATCTGTTCTAGGGAGCTGTTTTTCACTCCCTCTATGGTATGTTCTGTATATAGGTAATAGAATATCTGATAGTGTGGTCTCAAAGGTTTATTGGCATGAATGTGGGAAGGCACTGTGTACGTGTGTGTCTGTGTTGAAAAAGTTTTTACTCTTTACCTAAGGAGAAATTGTGCATTTCCCTTCCTCCCAGTATCTACTAGTCATGTGTGATCACCTAACTTTGCCTCCCTCTCGTATGTTACAGTACTTAGATTGTAAGGTCTTCCAGGCAGGGACCATCATTTTGTTCTGTGTTTGCATAGCACTTAGCACTTCCATGACTGGGGACCCTAGATGCTTTCTGCAATACAAATAATAACAATAATACATCTCAGGCTTGTATAAACTTCTTCAGTGTCCCCAAACACACACACACACACACACACACACACACACACACACACACACAACCACTAGCCTTCTCTCTCTGACGTACCTCCTGCCCTTTTAAGTCAATGGGACTGCTCACATGCTGCAAGTTGGGCACATGCTTAAGTACCTTCCTGAATTGGAGCCTAACAACTGGCTATTAATAGATGTTTTAATAAATGGTTAACCATTTATCAGTCCTTTATAAACTACCACTAAATGTGCCCTGTACATAAAGTGTGACTAAATATAAACCAGGTGATGGCAGCAATCGCTGCCATGGGTGAGCAGTTGCAAGTGTCACAGGAGAATCGGGTTTTTCAGGATAGCTCTGAATGGCTTTACAGTTTGGAATAGATTTTAGCAAGCTGGAAGAGAAGCCTGGCGTGTCAGGGGAGTTAGCAAGGGTGGGGGGGAGATTCTGCTCTAAGGAAACAGAAGGAAGTCAGCTGTTTGAGGATGGATTAAGCACACACTCCAAATGTTTGGAAACAAGTTTCCAGAAGCACTCAGATCTCTGCATTCCTTCCTGCAGCTCTCAAAAAACAGTGTCACTTCTGGCTTAAGCAGATTCATATAAAGAATCCCCACCGCTGAGCCCATAAACATAATCCCACTTCGTTTTGTTTGGTAACAATAATAAAGTCCATCTGCTGAATGTGTGTGGCTAGCACTGTACCCAAAGGCTCCTTTCCTGCGAGTGATGTTAAGCAGGGGGCTTTCTCTCTCCCAATCAAGTCTGGAAATGTGTGAGCAAGATCAAACCAAGCTACTGTTAGCGTTGTGATGATTCCTGTCTTTTGGAAGCACCGTGTGGGATTTTAAATGGAGCTGGTAGCTCAGGGATGGGAAGGATTTGGTTCTGTCCTTTCTAGCAAAGCTATCATAACCGCCTTTGTGATTTAAGTTAAAAGGGCTCAGTCCTGCAGTCTTCATTCCTGGGAGCAAGCCAACAGGGGCAATTGCTGCCCTGGGGTATACACTTGGGATACCCTGGGGCCTGATTCTTTAGGGGTTCCTGGATTTGAATCCAAGTTAATACATTTATTTTACTGATAAAAATCTATTTACCGAAAAGGCCATTTTAAAGCTTTCACAAATCCTGGAACATGTAGAGTAGGGGGTCAACCCAGCATTGGCAGGGAACTGTCCTGCTGTCCCCAGCACTCCACCGGGCTCCTCCTGCATGGAGCACTTGTGCAGGGTCTGAGTCAGAGACAGTGCTGTGGAAATGGTACTGCCCCCATCCATATTCAGAGGGGGAAGCCAGTGCATGCTAGGTCCCCTCCACTCCCATAAGCAGGGGGGACAATATAGACTCTGGTGTTTTAAATACCTGCATGCGTTTGGGGCTGGTAGCCCTGACGTGTAAGCATCACACTGCTGAACTTTACATCACGCTTGGGAGAAGCTCCCCATAAATATCTGCAAAATGAATACATTGTCCTCTTGCAAAACCCTGCTTAATACTCCCCTTTGCTGGGGTGGCTACAAACATCTTGACAATGGTTAGGCTGATGGTGTGCTGAGGCCACGGCCCATTATGCTGACCAATATTGCCTCATTGTGTCCTAGTACTCCCCTGTCTGTCTGGATTCATCTGTTGTCTCTTGTCTTATACTTAGATTGTAAGCTCTTTGGGGCAGGAATGGTTTGTTCTGTGTTTGTACAGCACCAGGTCCATGACCATGGCAATAGAAATAAATAATAATAATAACAATAACCAAAGGACAGATTTTCAAATGCTCAACATACACAACTGGCACCAGATTGTCAAAAGAGCTCCGCTCCCAGCAGCCCCCGTCGTGATACTTCTGGACAAGTTTTCAGTCTCCAAGGTGCGGAGGATTTTGAAATTCTGGGCACCTATTTGGGAACTGAGCTCTTCTGAAACTCTGGCTCCAGTTATGGGTGCTGAACTCTTTTAAAAACTCCAAGCTGTCTCAGAAAAGCCCCATCTTTTTAATCCCCAAAGATCCTTGACTAGTGGGCTATGCTTAAAAAACTGGAGCCCTAAGTGAGGTGCTCAAAAATCCATATAGAAATAAATGGCTGGATTTTCAAATGCACTTGAGCACCCAATAGCACCCATTAAGGTTTGTGCCGTAATTTCATAATTAAGATGCCTCCCAAAATTCTGACACACATAATTCAAAGGAATGCACTGGAACCTGAACTAAAGATCTCACCTCAGAAATGCTCAGATTCATTGGGTCTAAGGTCTACCATTTCTCAGTATAAGTAGTTAGATATGGTAGACAGATAGATTAAAGGCAATCCTCAAGATAGGCAACCACTTTTAACCATCCCTGAGGTCTGCAGTACAATTTTGTTAGATTGTTAGTTGGAGATCGTATTGAGTCTGCATCTGACTTTGACTGGTTCCTTGGGTGGCTACAGGCAAATTTTAATGCATACTGAAAAGCAACAACTGCAAAGAGATAAGACAAAAGGACTGACTTTTAGTCCTGTTTGTACAGCACCTAACACAATGGGTACCTGCTCCATGACTGGGGCTCTCAGGCACTACGATAATACAAATAATAAAACAATATGGAAGTTTAGGCTTGAAAATAGACGAAGGTTTCTAACCATCAGAGTGAAGTTCTGGAACAGCCTTCCAAAGGGAGTAGTGGGGGCAAAAGACATATCTGGCTTCAAGACTAAGCCTGATAAGTTTATGGAGGGATGGTATGATGGGATAGCCTAATTTGGGCACTTAATTCATCTTTGACTACTAGTGGTAAATATGCCCAATGGCTTGGGATGGGATGTTAGATGGGGTGGGATCTGAGTTACTACAGAGAATTCTTTCCTGGGTGTCTGGATGGTGAGTCTTGCCCACATGCTCAGGGTTTAGCTGATCGCCATATTTGGGGTCAGGAAGGAATTTTCCTCCAGGGCAGATTGGCAGAGGCCCTGGGGGTTTTTCGCCTTCCTCTGCAGCGTGGGGCACGGGTCACTTGCTAGAAGATTCTCTGCACCTTGAAGTCTTTAAACCATGATTTGAGGACTTCAATGGCTCAGACATAGGTTTGATATAGGAGTGGGTGGGTGAGATTCTGTGGCCTGCATTGTGCAGGGGGTCAGACTAGATGATCATAGTGGTCCCTTCTGACCTTAAAGTCTATGATTCTATGATAATTAGTTGTCAAGGTTTGATAATGGGAGTCTTGCCTGAGTGAGGGCTAGAGGATCAAGGCCCGAGAGATCAAACCACTCTGAATTCAGCAACATAGGAGCTGTCATACTGAATCTGACTTGTGGTCCGTTTAGTCCAGTACACTGTCTCTGACACTGGCCAACACCAGATGCTTCAAAGGAAATTGCAGAATACCCGGCATTAGGCAGATGTGGGATAATCTTCCCCCCATGGAAGTCAACAGGTTTTGGTGGAGTCAAGAATTCACATTGCCTATTCTGAAATCCTTGGCCTGAAGCTCTAAAAATCAAAGGTGGGAAGTGAAAGGGAACAAGGTGATTTATGCTGTGCTCTGGGAGGGGGAGTGAGATGGAGATGATTAAACAGCATCAAAGGGGGACAACCGATGTGAATTTCCCAAGAAGTGATGTGGATGCCTCAGATGCTTCTCTCTGGGTTTTCTGTTTCATTCATTAGCAACTGGAATAGCACACTGTTCGGGGGGGAGGTGGATCTAAACTTGAATCCCTTTATCTGTTAAAACAGATGATTTCTAGTAGATTAAACAATGGCCTTTCAGTTTACTGGACCACAGTTCATGGCATAATTAAAGTATTCTCCGGAGTCTCACCTCCATCCCTTCAGCCAGTAGTCCATAGCACCTCATCATCAGAGATAATCTGACTCCTGTCTGAAGTGAGCATAGCTGCAGATGAGGAGATTAGCAGGAGATAAAGCATATTGTCTGACACATAATAAGTGCATATGATCTAGGACTGTCTCTTCAATTTCAGTCAGTGCTGGTTAACCCTTATACATCTGGCTCCTTGCAGGGTTTTCAGAAGGGCTTGCTGTTCTAGGAGTGTGTGAGGATTTCCTGCATCTGGGAGGCAAAGCTCATCTAAGGATGCTCAGGACCGCACAGCAGGCAGTGGGTTGCTCTTCAGGGCACCTGGCAAAGCCTATCTGTTTTCTCGGGCTGGAGCCTGAATCTGTTGCCGTCTGGGAAGGTGTTTTTTCAGTTGACTTTGCCTCAAATTGGTTAGCGCCAGATGCCGCTGACTTCAACTGAGTTACTCCAAATTCCCATCAGCGTCACGGAGAGTGGAATCAACTGCCAAATTGTCCTTAAAACTTTCCTGCAAAGAACTAAAAAAGGAGGATGTGTTTTTTCTTGTTTGTTTCTTTATGATTTATAAAGAGAGCATAGCAAGTTAGGGGTTTTTCTTCTTATTTTTCACCTGGATGTATTAGGAATGTCTAGTCTGCTCTTCCTTGGTTTTGCAGGGGGACATGTGAGAGAATGAGGTGGTGGAATGAATTCAGCCACGGGGGGCTCAGATATGGATAGGGTTCTTTCTCAACCCCTAATGGTAGGAGACAGTGGTGTTGCATCTTTAAAAGAGACCTCTTTTCTCTCAAATGATTCTCAGGTGTATGAATGAAACAGATAGTCACAAAAGTCAGGGTGTTTTAAACCTTTGAATACAAAAATAAAATCACTTCCCATCTCAACTGATCAGGTTTTACTTGCATTATGGTATATTCAATATCATAAGTCTATCAGTTGTCTAATTGCCCGTAGAGTCTTCCAGCAAAAAATAGGGCAGAAAATACCTGAATTTCTAATATAAAAAAACCAAGCAGAAAAAAATGTGTGTTTGGGGGAGGGAAAAAGTCCTTTCTTACATCTTACCTAAAAAAGAAGCAAATAATAATAATAATACCTACCTCTTGTATAGAGTTTTCATCCATAGATCTCAAAGTGCTTTACAAAGCAGGTCAGTATCATTATCCGCATTTTACAGATGGAGAAACTGAGGCACAGAGACATGAAATGACTTGCCCAAGGTTACCCAACAGGCTAGGACAGAGCCAACTCTCCTGAGTCCCAGTCCAGTCCTCAAGCCACTAGGCCACAAATCCAGTATTCCTCCTTGGCCCCTCCCAGTGGAGGTCAGCTTTAAATTGTGATGTTGTAGAACAGACACACGTGTGCACCCAGAGGCTACCATGGGTAACTCTTTTATAACTTCAAAAAATAGCAGAATCTTAAAGTAAGTGTCAGATTTCATAGGTGGGCATTTAACAGGCTAGACCTAAACAGGTTGGGAGAACATGCAACATCTATTTCTATAGTGTGCAAGTTACTTTTGTGTCCTGTTAGGAGAAGGGTTGCAGCCAGATAGCGGAGGCAGTGGATAAAGCAATAGAGTGGCAATCAGGAGATCTGCTCCATGCTCCCGTTTTTCCAGCTGTAAAGTGGGAATAATTATAGTTACTTTCTCTGTAAATTGCTTGGAGATCTACAGGTGGAAACTACTCCATAAGAGCTAAGTATTATCAATATAGGAGCTTTAAAGGAGCTGCAGGGAGTAGAAAGGCAATATACTTTTACTTAATGCAGGTTGGGGCTGATTCCGCTATTAAAAGTACAAAGAGTTGCACCTGTAAAGATTACAGGGGAAGTCCTGTCCCCATTGAAATCAATGGGAGTTTCGCCACTGTCTGACTTTTTTAGGACCAGGATTTCACCCTACATTTCATTCATAAAAGGCTCCACAGTCAGTGTACCTTCCTAGCTTTTATGTCAGTTCTACATCCTCAGTCTGTCATCAGGATGATCTGACTCAGGAGTGACTGGCTCATCCTTCTTCCTCTAAATGCTTCATCAGCTGTCCCTTGCTAACTGTAAATAAAGGCCACTAGGGATAGCTTTTCTGCCTGACCCTTCACCCGAAATAAAAATAAAGCTGGCCGAATTTAATCCTGACACAGAACTCCGTTACGGGCCTGCTCCTTCCCTTAGATGTTGACAGTTACCTGCCAAGCCCCATGGTTACCTTTGATTTAGCTGTAATGGCATCCCTGTACTTAGGACGGCTCTGGGCCTGTAATCCTTTCGGAAGCCTTCATCAATTTATAGGGTAACCTGAGATATGGGTCTCACTTCCCCATGACGTTACCTCTTGTTAATACTTGCTGAAGGTATCAACAAACTAGAGCTCAATGTAACAGCGTGGAAGCACCTTTCTAAATTCAAAGAAATGAAAAGAGTTGGTTTTATTGAAATGGCCAGAGAGGTTTGGCAATTTTTCTGCCCACACCTGCTTTAAAATCAGACAGGGGACAAGGACTCTGCTTTTAAAGGATACACATTCCCCACATTGAACCAATGTGATATTTTGCTTCCCCGGTACTTATTCCTATGCCAAATTCTTCATTGGTGTAAACAGGCACTGCTCCAGGAAGGACAGAGTTGTGGCTCAGGCACAGAGCTGGGATTCAGGAAGGCTGGTCTCAAACCTGATTTTTCCACAGACTTTCTGTGTGACCTGGGGCAAGTCACTTGCTCTCTCTGTGCCTCAGTTCCCCATCTCTAAATTTCCTTTACCCATCTTGCCTATTCAGAGTGTAAGTTCTTCAGGGCAGGAGCTGGCTCTTAGTATGTGTTTGTACCACACCAAATGCAATGAGGCTTAGAAGTAGGAGCCTCGACGCTCTACTGAAATACAAATAGTAAAGAAGCAGCCTGAACTTTCTTGCAATAAATTGTTCCAAACTCAGAGAAGGCTACTGCTCAGAAATGCAAATGGTTCCTATTCTGCGATCCGTAGGAACTGATTCTGCTAAAGGAATCCAGAGGGCGGGTTTACACTGAGAAGGAGGTAGGAGGAGACTTCTAGGGAAAGGCAAACACTTCAGACTTCAAGGTGGAATAAATTCAGTGGCACACTTCTCTAATGACCATACGATCCGTGATGTTCCAAGTTCTTAAGCACAGATCAAAGAGAAAGGGCGACTGCTGAAATGACATGCAACCACCTCTTGCATTGTTTAAATTCTCTCCTCCTGCAAGGGCTGGATCTCACTTTACTTTTCCTGTCACTGTAAACAGGTGGTTGTTTTAAGCTTGCTTTATTCTCCTTGACAAGTTTACATCAGCCAAACAGCTAACTGGCTAAAACTAGGAAATCTCCTTGCTGTAGGCCTGATCCAAAGCCCATTAAAATCAAGGGAAAGACTCACACTGACCTGACTGGATTTTGGATCCTTCTTGAGTCAATTCCGAATGATGATTGCTCAGCCCAGGTTGCTTTTAAGGACTAGATGCCACAAAGGAATTGTCCCAGGAAAGTGCAGCAAGTTCTGGCCCATTGCCCCATGTAGAGATGTTAGCCAAATGGTTGGGATTTTATGTTGTATTTAGTGAGAGTAAAATCCTGGTATCTTTATTGCTAGTATTGCTTAGCACTTGTTGGGCCAGACACTCAGCTGGTGTATATTGGCTCCACTCAACATGAGTTAGGATGGCAGAACCTGGACCCCTTTGGATTCGGGTGTTGGGCTGAAGTCCATGTTGCTGAGTCAGCCTTATGCCTCATTGCCACTAGAGACAAACCCGAGTCACAACTGTTGTCTCTGGAATGATCAGAACAGGAGCTTCCCCAAGGTTCAGGGTGTTTGGATTTGGAGTTCTGGTTTGCCTTGTTATACAGACAGGCCTGTGACACCAGGCTCCATTTCTGCTGTTCCAGTGTGGGCCCATCTCTAATTATAACCTTCATCTTCCAAAGAAGAAGAATGGTACAATGTATCAAACCCTCAGGCTCTTAACAAAGCCTTGGATATTTGATACAAGAGGTAATGGTCCCAGAGGCATGTTTACCTTGGATTGAGTGAGTGAAATCCATTTTAGAAGGGCTTTTTCACCTCAAGCAATTTAGCCTAATGAGGAGAAAAGTGATGTGGTTAATGGACCATTTAAACAACAGTTTCATGGAATCTAAGCATTTAAATATACATATGCATTTGCTTCCCAAATTCCCAAATGATATGTTGGCATAGCAAAGCCACCTACTGTCAATATATTCAATACTAATATATTAAAATGCCAACTCTACAGTCTGGTAAGAGGTACAACGAGTAAGGAAGAAAGCTGTGAAAAATGCATTTCTGTACCTAAAGTTTATGTCATTCTAGGTTTCCATCTCCCCCTGTCTCCCAGGCATATTGTATCTGGGAACCTCAGAAACGTGAATGAATTTATCCTCACAGCCTCCTGTGTGGAGAGAAGTATTACAATCTCCATTTTCCAGATGGGGAACAGACACACATGTACAATTTGTTCCCACTCCTCCCTGGCAGGGCACAGTGAGCAGAGACTGGCTTTGCCTTCCCAGCTGGGAATTCCCCCAGCCAGCATAGGACTGGCTTGGGTGTAGCATTGCTGCAGTAGGGCAGTTATTGGCTGGCAAATAGTCTCTTGGTAACCATTAGCTCCTGGCAGTTTAGAAAAGACTGCTGGTGGGGGGCGGAACTATCATAGAATCAGGGAGTCATATTCATTTCAACAACCCATGTCTCTACTATGCAGAGCAGAGCTTTGGTGCAGAAGAGACTCTGACCCTAAAGTGACTTGTCCAAGGTCATACCCCAAGTTTGTGGCAGAGCCAGGAATCAAACCAAGATCTCCTGAGCCCAGTCCAGTGCCTTAACTGCAATGCCATCCTTCCCTAGGCTAGTTACAGTTTATTTGCCTTTAAGTTTAATAACAATAATAATATACTGCAATGGTTTAGTGCCTTCAGTTATTAATTAATTAGGCTACCTTTGAACATCCCTATGAGATAGATGAGCCATGTATCTGCCTGTCCCACACTACTATTCTGGTATTTGAAAGGCTTGCAAAAAAATACGCAAGTGGCTCTTTGGATATTTGTATAGCCACTTTACAATTAGGGAAGGTGAGTCACAGAGAAGTTAAATAACTCCTCCAAGTTTGCACAGCGAGTCAGCAGCAGAGATTGTAACAGAAGTCAAGTGTCTTTCTCCCAGGCCCAGATCCTCAAAGATATTTAGGTGCCTAAAGGCAACTAAATACCTTTGAGGATCGGAGGGGCCTCAGTCACTTACACTAGGTCAATAATTGTTCTCTGGAGCAGAGAGGATTATGGGTCTTGGAATACTGATAATGGAATGCTGTGTTCTGTTTTGAAGAAATAAAACATTCTTTTAAATGTAATAGTAAAAGTGAGAGCTGGTCAATTTAATTTATTTGTACATTTGTATGGAAAATGGCCTTTTTTCAAAATGAAAATGTTCATTTCTTTCCAAATTTTCTGGGGTTTTAGAATGAAAAAAAAACCAAAACCCTAAAATGTGTTTTTCAAAATCTGAAACCACCGTGAACGAAAATGTAGTGACAAATTTACAAATAACGGAGCATTTTTCACTGAAAATACTCTCCATTTTCTGACTGGCTCTCGTAAAAATACGTCCCTGGTGTAACTCCACTGTGGTCTCTCATGGCCAGATCCATGACAGTGCCCAGCCCATGTGCAGGGGTGCATGTAGGAAGGAAGGCTGCTTGTGGCCTTTCCCCTATTTGCATATCTGAACAGCACAGGCACAATCAAAAGGCACTATTTACAAAAGCAGGGGTAGCTGGCCAAAATTTCCCTGCTCTTTTGTGCAGTTTTCTGTCTCCCAGGATGCCGGCTTCTACCCGGAAGGGTGTGCATTGCAGTGGTGTATAAAGATATAGAATCTGAATTTTGCGTGCATCACAACTCCTGTTGACTTCCATTGGTGTTTGGACTATGCAAGAAAGGCAGGGACTGGCCCAGTATCAAGTGCTTTGGGGTCCTGGGGGTTGAAAGATGGATATAAATGTAGAAGAGAATTGTTATTCTACGCATGGCTCATGCGGCGCCTCATGGTTTCAGACACCATCCAATGGTCCAGGGACATCTACATCGAGCACATCACCTGCCACCAACAGTACCAGGAGGCGTGAGCCAGAGTGACATCGTTCTTCGACTACGAGAAAGGGACCAAGAGACTTTCTCCGTTGGATCATATGAACTGGAACCATAAACTCCCTGAACATTAAAACTCACCAAATGAGGGTCAATCCATCCTCATCATCATATCCACTCATTATACTCCACACCTGAACATAGCCACTTTATGAACTTCATACCCTCATATCTCAATGCCTGTACTTTGACCCATCAACCTTTTACCCCCAATCAGGGATATTGCAGATTATGTATTCCTTATGCCACCTGATCTTAAACCAAACATTGCACCCTCGATAATCTGTACGTTATTCCCTGATAACCAGAAACTTCTATGCTTAAACTCTGTACCTTTCACTTTTTTTTTAACATCATCTTAATAAAATTTTTAAATCTGTAAAAAAAGATTCCTGGCATCCAATTGCTCATAAATGTAGTTTGGAGCAGTTTGCTGAACATCTGCTAAAAATGGTGTTAAGGGATACAGATGTTCATTAGTTTGATGAAGTTGCCTGCGATGTTAAGATTAAGGGCCAGGGTTTCAAACGAGCTCAGAACCCAGTAGCAACTATTTAGTCATCAAGGTAAGTGGTCAGATTTTCCAAAGCGAGGACAATGGAAGCTGCCGAGTGCTGACCATTTCTGACAATCTGCCTCCATAAGTGCCCCCTCCCAAAGAAAAATAGACAGAAACATGAAATAAGCTCCATCAAAAGTGTTTATCCAGAAGCCACCCCGCTGCAGCACCTCCTTGAAAGTGTCCGTTGTTAGATCCTAATAGGTGGCTGACCCTGCACTGACTAAATAACCTGTCAGCACTTATTCCTGGAAGAAGATTCCCCCCTTTGCTCTTTATTCTTTCGGTGATAACATGAATGCAGATCCTCTCACAGATTACACTCCATCGCTCAGACACAGAATAGGAGTGTTACTTATTGATCACTATTCTCTTTCATCATTCAAATAGGCCAGCAGGGCAATGACCCCTGTGGCCATCCCAAAGGGCACTTGTAAAGAGTTGGGTCACCAGGGAGGTATTATAAACACTGCCGACATTTTACTGTAATAAATTGTCATCAGTTTGGTAATAAATGAAACTTCCATAGTGCTCTATGAATTTCAAACCCTGCAAGGAGAATATGGTCTCCAATTTACAAGTAGGGGAAATTGAGGCAGGGATGTAAAGCCAGATTTAGGCACCTAAGGCTGAAATTCACGCCCATGCTGAGTGTCAGCACAAGGCTGACATGCGATATAAATCCCACTTAATCTCTGAGTGATACATAGACTTGTTCTGGCCCCCTTGCAGCCATATTAAGACACCTAAATCAGTGGCCTGATTTTCACAGCTCCTTCTTTGATGACAGTGGGAGTTGGGGGATGGATCAGCACATTAGAGAACTCTGGAGTGCTTTTATTTAGGTGTCTAACTTTAGGCTCCCAAGTGTGAAAATTTCAGCCTGAGCCTCTCTGCTGGGTTTAAATGGGGATGCTAACAGTTGCCTGCCAAGATGTCATGAAGATTGATTAGCTGATAATGTTGGTGAAAACCTTGGAGGTGAAAAGTACGAAGAGATATTAGCATTGCGAATAAAATGTGCACTTCTCCCAGAGCTCTGAACCGACAATATTCACAAGGAATTCTCTTCAGGGGACTTATTTAAATAAAAGACCAGGGAAACGTTAGGCCAGGATATAGATGTTTCAGTGTAAAGACAGCTGGGGAAGGGAAAGGAGAAGGTGGAGCATAGGAAAAGCTCCCAGACTCAGTGTGTTGAGGGAATTGTTCACTTGTGTATTCTGATCAGATCCAACAGAAGCTGGAGAAACAAACCACAGCAGGATCGTTCACAAGCCACACCTGAGGGGACTGTTGCACAAGTGGCTCTGCACAGTGTGTGATTTTAGACCAATAACTAAAGTATGAATTGTCTCGCAGCATGTGATGCACAGGGGACAAGATGGTATCTGGGAGCTGAGCTGAATTTGTTGGGAGTCTTTCTATTGACTTCAGTAAGTTTGAATCAGGCCCTAACTGAGTTGCTGTGGTCCTGCTGACCAGTACTGTGTGGGAATAGTAGAAGGTGATAGGTTGTTGAAGCTGATGTGGAAACCTTCAGCTGTGCGCCATTAACGATGGTTGTCTGGAGAAAAAGGTGCACAGAAAAGCAGTTTGAGAGCTGCTCGGAGCAGCAGTTGTCAGAACTCTTGCTCTGTTGTTGTCTTTTCTTGTGTGTAATTAGGGTCAAGCTCCAGTGCACAGCCGTGTCTCCTGCGGAGCCTTCCATGCACAGACAGGTTGGTGAGACTTGTGAATTCAATGAATGAAAACTAATAGCACCGGACAGGATCAGAGGTGCTCAAATGCTATGGTGATAGTGGCTAAGAAAATGCCTATACATAAAATACACGATGTTTTGTGCTCTTTTCTGTATTTGAATCAGAAATGGGTCTGGAGGTAAAGGCTCCCAGAGTTAGGGAATGATCTAAACTAGAATTGGGGTTGTGGCCCATGTCTAATTTGAGTAATATTAATTACCTCCCCCATCATTTATTCTTTAGGGAGATATGTTTTTATAGAGAGCAGAAAAGCACTAGGGGCAACACACAGAAACTCATATTGCTGTTAATGTGAGTTTTGCCTGTGAAAAGACTGAAGTATTCCATAATGAAGGAAGACCTGGATTTGGGTCCAAATTTTTGCACATAGCTCTTATCTTTATAATGGACTGAAGTAAACACTCAGGTGGAATCCTAACCCCATTGAAGTCCATGAGAGTTTTGCTATTGACTTTAACAGAGCAAGGATTTTACCCCCAGGTACAAACATACCAAACTTTGGTGTGCTTGAAATTCAGATTTGGAGGCTAATTTTATGGCTTAAGGCTGTCTCTAATGCTTATTAGATCCCACTCCTCTAACCATTGATGGGAGTTTTGCTGTTGATTTCAATGGAGCAGGATTGTTCCCTTAATGACACAGAGCTTCAAGGTGCGGTGTTTTAGAAATGGAATGACTTTAATTTATATTATTCCAGGTAATTTTAGAGAGCAGCCTGTGTTTTATTTGCACTGGTAATGTGTTCAATATTCCCAGCCTTGGAAGGAAGAGACCTTTGTAATGTTTACCTGATGCTTCTGTGTATGACTTTAAGGCAGGGGTTTGGTCCTAATTAATTGAATAAGTACTTTAATCCTGGGCCTGAGGGTTTCCCATAGAGTATTAGCTGTATTAAGAAGGAAATGGATTGTAATCCCTTTAATCTAAGCACAGGAGAACATGATAGTTTCACAATTCTGGGAAGAATTTCCTTCCTGGGTGCAATATCTACTCTAATGGTAACTTGCATAAAATATGACTGGAGACCAGGCAGTCCTAATTGTACCTAATTTGAGTGCTGGTGTATTAGCAGTGCATGACTCCATTTATGCTGGAGTTTTAGCAGTGTATTACAAAAGTGCACCTGTTAAACTGCAATTATATTATTTATTTATATTTCTGTGGTGCCGAGGAACCCCAGTCATGGACCAGGACCCTATTGTGCTAGGTGCTGCACATAGAACAAAAAGACAGTCCCTGCCATCCGGTTATAGCCAGAAAAGTTCCTCCCTACAAATGGCCTGGCAGGGTCCTATACTGATTTCCACTCAGCAACAGGCAGTGGTGCAGTGACCAAGACAAACATGGGTTTTTCTCCCTGTTGGTTCTGCAAACTCAGCCCAGGATCAGAAAGTCAAGCTGGCTTCTTTCTAGCTCATGTGCCAATAATAAAGGTCCTGGAACTCAGAGGATACTTTTCTTGAGGAGAGTTAGAGCTGGTTGAGGTGTGTTGTTGTTTTTTTTGGGCGGGGGGAGGTTTGGGTGTTTTTTCTTTTCCTTTCTTTTTATAAATGTTGACTTTTGGGTGACAATTTTTTTAGAAAATTCTAATGTCAATGAAGCTGCTTTACTTTCTAATCCCACCTGCAAAATTATTAATTTTTAAATACTTTTAGAAAAAAATGTTGAAATTTCAAAAAATCATTTAAAAAAAAATCTTTGCAAAACTTTTTATTTATTTATTTTTTAACCACCTCTATTTGGAAGGAGAGAATATCTTCCAACTCATTCTCCCCTCTTTATTGACTCAGTAACATCAACAGGAATAAAATAATGTTTTTGGAGAACTCTAATGGTACATAGCCTGTGCAGACCCTTTGCACTCTTGGGGATTTAAAAAAAAAAAAAAAAAAAAAAAGGTCCTTGCCCAAAGAAGCTTATGCTCTAAGTGCCCCATACAGCCCTGTCCTTGGTGATCATACCTGTGGAAGTGGCAGGGGTTGCCCCACCCTCCCATGGGCAGATGTTGGACATTCCACTAACAACAAGGGGTTTCTGCACTAAAGCTCTAACTTCTGAACCACAAGCCAGGCCCCCTAGGTAGCCACAAAAACTAGCCACCTAACATAATACTTGAAACTCTCTGTAATGAACAGCCACTTCCTGTCTTTTTCATACATTTGATATGGAGTGCACTTGTGTGTTTGTTCTTCAGACAGATTACTAAAGTTGAGCAGTTCAAGGCAGGGGCATAGAAAACCCTACCACAAAACCTGGCTCTTTTAGGAGCATTTAAACATGAGCTGGTCTCTAAGGAATATATACACTGAAGACTGTGGTCATCAAACCAACTGACTTCCTAGAGCTGCCTAGAACCACCATTGGAGCTAATATGGTGGGAGGAGTGGTTTTAAAACAAGTGATATATACTGGCTCGAAGTGTGACGTCATGACCTGTGATGAGATGTTTCGATCCTCTCTCTTCTCCATTCTGGACTTCACTGTTCTTCTAAATGCTCTACTCATTCTAGTCAGCCACAGTCCTGTCTAATACCTCACACCTGCTTCCTCCACTTCTATTTCTGCCCTGCTCTGTTGGAATCTCTGGAGAAAATCCAGAGAACATGCAATTCTACTACAAATAGGTTGTCGTTGTCTTTAGTTCTGCCATCTTTCTCGTCAAACAGCTCTTTTGCCCTTCTCTCATACCATCCCATGCTAATGGTCCATCACCACACCATCTGTTGCATTAACTTGGATGCATGGGCCCAAAGAGTTAAAGCTGTTTATACGACCCTGTAACTGTCCAACATTTTAACAGTTTTAAACAAGGTATGGGATTTGGTATACCGAGATCTCAGCCTGCTTAGTTCCATGGCAAACACGCTATTAAACATCCTTTTAACTTTTTATTACAGATACAGAAAAAGAAGGAAACCTAGTAAAAGCATTTGAAAGGCAGGGTGTTAAATAAGGCTTCTATTTTAACAGCATCCTTTGTTCCCTTTTCCTTTAGCTGGAGAGAGTTTTTTAGAGGAAAAATCCCCTTGTTTGACAGTCTTTCAGATGGTAATAATTGTTTTGGGGTTTTTTGAGGGGTGGAGGGATGGGAGAAAAAGGTTAGTTGAGATGTGCTGAAGCTGTCATTGTTGCTGTCAAAATTGGATCCCATTTTATTTTTTAAGACCAATACACAAAAGGGGAAAGCAGAGAACAGCAAAGATAGAAAATGCAGCTTCTGTCTTTGGTGTTGACTTTCAGTTGCAACCTCACTGCTGGAACAACACAGGCATGGCCCATGGTTTTATTAGCTGCTCTGAGATCTGGCAAACTTGTACCAGCAATGGGCTGTTTAGGACATTGACTTTAGCTGCCTCTTTAGCAATAATGCTGTGAGCCTATGACTAAATATACTTTCTTGGCTGGCCAGGACTCTTATTAAACAGCAGGGTAAGGGAGAGAGATAGGAAAGAGAGAAATAGGTAGGGAAGGAAAAGGACACATGGAGGAATAGGGTGGGAGACAGTCTTCCATCCCAGGTGGTTTGGGGGTTTAGTCAGAGCCAGAGGGAGGTGCTGATGTCATCTGTGTCCCTCTCTTGGCCTGGTCTGGTCACGGAATCTCTCAGGATCAGGGTGACCAAGACCCAATGATGTCATGGTGGATCCCAGGAGGAGATGAAGCTCCTTTCCCTTCTTTCAGTCAGCAGTTATTGCACTCACACTTCACTAATTTTCTCCCCAAAATCTTTTCTTTTAAGGACCCCAAAAGGGAGAGATGGATGGAGTAGTCCGTCCTCTCATGACTGTGTCCATGAATTAGGCCTAATTTCCAACACACCAATTTTGGATCATTAATTTCTTGTCCCACACTTGTTTTGTTCACCAGATAGGCCTTAAACACAGTCCTTGGATTACATCAGGAGGCTGATATATAGCTTTGTTTGAACCAATTCAATCTTTTTGTCTCCCTTTTGCACCTTTTCCCATCAGCATTTGTTGTTCTACGTAATTGGAACATTTCAGAAACTTTCATTGGCTTTCCCACACTTGAGCTCACACCTGGAGTAAATTTGTAGGCCCAATTATTTTAACCCATCCTGGACTCTTCCACCAGCCCTTTCTCTCTGGTGCAAGCCTATGTAATGTGCTCCCGGCCTGGCATAATGCATGAGACTCACTGTTGCCCACTCCGACTCTGCCCTGGGCCTCACTGACTTCTTCCAGGAGTTGATGGACAAGATCTAGTATGAGATTCCTCCAGTCTGTCCCCTTCCTCTCCCCTGCATTCTTCCCCCTCCCATACCCTGTCCTCCTCTACTCTAGATTCTGACTGTGAGGTATCTCTTATACTCTCACTCCAACTCTTCCACCTGTCCACATCACCCTGCGTCTTCCTGAAGATTGTTCCCCTCACTTTGATCCTGTTTTCATCCCCTCCTCTCCCTCTGCTTCCCTCTCCTCACTGCTCAAGTAACTTCCTCTCTTCAAAACCCAGCTCACAGCTCCAGCCACCACCACCCCGTGTCCCTTCTCTCTGTCACCACTGAGCTCCTTGAAGGGGCTGTTTACAAAGGCTGCCTTGACCTGCCTCGTGGATCCCCCTCCATCCTGGCTTCTGTCCCCCGTGCTCCACTGAGTGCGGAGACAATGGGAGGTTTTGAGGGTGACAGGCAGTGACAAGGTGTGGGCTGAAGGGCAGTGGAGGGTACTGGGGTGGGGGCAGTGAGGGGATATGGGGAGGGGTCGGTGGGGGTAATGAGGTGAGTATGGGGAAGGGGTAGTGGGGGTATGGGGAGGGACAGGGTGGGGGCACTGAGGGGGGTATGGGGTGTAGGGCAGTGGAGGTATCGGGGCTGGGGGCAGTTAGGAGGGTATGAGGTGAAGGGCAGTAGGGGTATTGGGCATGGTGATATTGGGGGTGGTGGTGATGAAGAACAGTTGTTGGCATGTTGGGCAGACTTGGCACCTCTCTCCACCACGTATATCGCTTGGCAGGGTTGGAGGGGATCAGGACTGCAGGCTTCCCAGCAGCAGCTGTGCCTGTTGCGTGGTGGGTTGTCCAAGGGGGCACGTGGGTCTGGACCCCACCCCCATCTCCCTGCAGAAGAAGGGCCCCCTCTGCCCCCAGGTTCTGGAGCCAGGCGCCTCACAAAGGGCGGAATGTTCTGCTGCCTGCCCTGGAAACTGCTCCAGCCCCACACCTACCACCCAGCTCAGCCAGGCAGCATCTCGGGGCCAGAACCACGCAGCAGCTTCTCTTACCTGCAGACCTAGCCTAACAGGTACCAGGGTGAGGGGATAATAGCAGGATGCCAAGGCATACACACCCCACACCTGCCTGTGCCCCAGTCCCGCCTCCTGTGGCCACCTTTGGTGCACAGTGGCCCATCTATGTCACCACAGAGCTTTGGGCTGTTCTTGGTACCCAGACATCCCTCATGAATGAGCCTCTCTGCTGTGCCACAGGGCACCATTGTAACCCACCCGCTGCCATCCCATGGGGTGTAGAGCACTACACTTGCTTGGGTCATTCAGTGGGAGGGAGCGGATGGGGGCTGGCACAGCTGAGGACTTAATCTGGTATATTAGTACAGTTGCCCTCAAAAGACTGGGCAGTCTCCTCCTGCCTGATGGAACTAATGGGCGAATGACCCAATATGCTCAGTGGCAAGCACCCCAGAGGATCGGGCCCACAATCCTGCCCCACTTATTCACCAGGAGCAACAGCCCCACTGAAGACCATGAGAGCCCTTGATCCAGAGTAGGGTAAGCAGGCATGGAGGAAGCAAAGGGCTGTGGTTTGTTTGTTGTTTTACTAACCCATTACTCTCTTCCCTCATTCCAGGCTCTTGGCGCACCATGGTGGATGTGATACGGAAACTATCCATTTCCAAGGTGAAGCACATATTGGGATCTTTATCTCCTTGACATTTGCCCACTGCATGACGGTGAAAGTGAATCATGAGCTTCTGTTGGTCGTCAAACTGAGAAAAAACGCGCATCTAAGGACAACAAGATTCCTAGTTTTCTTTCATGTCTAAACCAGGCCTCTGTAAGGCAGTCAGGGAAATAGGTGAAATCTTGGGATAAGCCAATGAGATGTATTAAATAGTTTTTGTTATGGCAAGAATATATCCTTGTACCACAAGCAATGTTTTGTCTGTTCCTATGTGATATAGTTACTGGCTTCTTTTAATGGAATTGTTAAGGAAAAACAAAACGGTTTGAAATAGTTAAGCTCTACCCTTTTCTTCTTAAAATGCCGTTGAATAATTAAAAGCACTTAAGCATGTGCTTAACTCCCACTGACGTCAAAGAGACTTAAGCACATGCTTACATTTCTGTACATTTTAAGTACTTTGATGAATCCGGGTACACACATGCTTAATTTTAAGCACATGTTAAATCTCATTGAAGTGTGGGACTGGCGATGCTTGAAGTTAAGTATATGTTTAAATGCTTTGCTGAGTAGGGATGGATTTTAGCATGTGCCTAAGTGCATTGCATAATCTGGGCCTATATTAACATAGGGCCTGAACAAACTGACCTTATTCACGCACGGGCCCTCCTGGCTCCCACAGGAAGTTTGCATGAGTAATGTCTGCAGGAGCTGGCCACAGTGGTTCAATGACAAAGCAATGGGAAAGTGACAATCTATCTGATCTGAGATCCAAATTGCTTGACAATGGTAATTTTAAATGGAAGGTCACCTTGTATTTTGCTAATGGAAAAACTGTCATTTAAAAAATAGGACATAGGTCTGGAAGGTAACTCCTGGGTCATCAAGTCCAGTTCCTGGTTATTGCAGGCCACCCCATCACATAATCCTGGAAAACGGACATACAAAATCTAGCATCTTGTCCAGAACGGGTCTGGTCTGGGGCCAACAGCTGCTTTCTTCTGCAGCAGAATGTGTCACTCCCACCGGCTTCAGTGTGTAGGAGCAGCCACGTTTCCAACTGGATACGGATTTCATGTTTAAATCCATCTTAATCAGTCACCCTACACTGGTCAAACCCATATGAATGATGTTTTAAGTACCTCCCAGATCCTCAGCTGCTGTAAATTGGCATAGCTCAGTTGAAATCAGTAGAACTGCCGGCTGAAGATCTGCCCATAGGGTGAAATTCAGAGAGCCAAGGCTGATGAACCACTTGCATTATATTTTGAAGGCTTAAGTGGGACCTTGTGGTGCACGGGCCTGGTACTGGCCCTCTGCACTGCGGTGAATTTCATCCCTACTCAGAACAGGTTGGACACAACGAGGAAGCTGTTTAAAGGAAACCCCCAGAATTAGAATGGAAGAAGCTCCATTGTCAATGGCCTGATCCACACCGAGGCTGGCACAGAGGCTCAGGGACTGTCCAGCTATCTCAGGGATATTCCCAGCATCAAAAGCTGCTACCTTTTGTAGGCTGAACACACAGCAACCCAGGGAGACAGGGCCTAGAAGAGGAGCTCCGCTCTTATGTGGTTGCCTGAAATTGGGTTTGATAAAGCATTTAGCAACTTTTGTGTAATGGCAGCTGATCCTTTCCAAAGCGCTTCCCCCTCCACATAATTCAGCCGTGTGACTGGGTGATATGATGCTATACTCTTGGAGTGAGTAACCGATTGTGTTTTCTTCTCTCTGTTCAGCCACCTGCGTCTTTGGACATGTACAAGAGCTCGTACATGATGGACTACAGACCGTACAATGACTACAATCCACCCATTGAGAATCATACACAGGTACACCAGGTTTTTCCTTGTTTAGTTCATCAATCCTCCATGACCTACAGAGGCCACTTGCAACACAGCGTGGCTTCTATCCAGGCATCACATCGTCAACTACAGTCCATGAGCCCATAGCGTAACTCCCACTCCCACAGTGTGGTTCTGTTCCTCTCTAGTGGCTGGACCTGTGTAGAGAAGTTTGTGAGTTGGCTCCTGACTTTGAGCTAACAGGTGGGCCTTCTAGTAAAGGTAAACAGAGTGAGATTAATGCTTTTAGATACAGAAGTCCTCGCATCCTGATCTATCAAGGGGGGTCCTGTTACAATAGGAATTGTCTCCTCACGACTGGCCATTCAGGGGAATTCAGAAGTGCCAAAAGGATCATTTAAGAGCACTGATCCCATGTTCGTTCACTGTGCTTCTAAATCCCCCTATATGGTCAGTCACCAGGGGGTGGTCATACATAACCCCCCTAATCAGGACACTCCGGTTTCTTACTGAGTTATGGCATGTGACGAGCCCAATTGGTGTAACCGGGTGAGTCAGGACATCAGACCTGCTAATGTCACGAGGTCGTAATCATCCCGAAACCTCTCTCCATCACAGGAGGAAGGAGCCGGGAGTGGCGCCTCACAGCAGATTTCTGAAGGGAAGTAATTTGTGTTTCTTTTAAAGTTGCCTTGCAGTAGGAGTGAACCCCTGAACTATTTAATCTGATTTGCCTCCTTTTGACTGGCCTGTCCTAATTGACTGTGACAGTCAGGTCGGGGCAGCGGCTTATTTGCAGTGGGAGAGGAGCCTGCCCCATGGGGGCTGTTCTTTCCGACCGGCCCTGTGCCCAAAATAGAAAGAGTCCAGGCTTGGGGGGGGAAAAGACAGAGAAATTGCTTGTGTTGCTGTTGCTCGGTGGTTCTGAGAGGTGTCACCACCTGGCAAGGGGGTGGGGGACACTGACATGCAGCGTTAACCTGGCATGACAGCGTTTGAGAGCAAAGGCTCATGCCACGGCCACCAGTGCTTTCTCTGTCTAAAGCAGCCTGAAAACAAAGGCTCCCATTAGGTTCCACACTCCGCTCCTCTTCTCCCTTCCCCCTCCTGCTTCCCCCCCCAACTTAGCTCCTCCTGCCCTCTGGGAACCAGGTACAGTATTCGCTGCCAGTTCGGCTCATTAACATTCCCTGCACTAAACTCCCGCTGTTGTCTTAGGCTGGCTACTGGTTTTGCAGGAAGCCCAAGCCTCAGGTGGCTGTTCCCCCTCCAAGATCCCAGCTTTAACCCTCTGCTCATCCACCCCTGAGAGCGGAGTGTTGTTTTGTGTCACCAACCGACACTACAGTTCTTATTCTGTAAAGAGCCTTAGAAGGCAACGTGCTCTGTGTGAATGTCCTGACATGTGATGGGCTGCTTTGGATGATTACAATGGAGGAAATGTCTGAGAACTGGGGAACTTCAATGGACTCCAGGCTCCAGTGTTCCCTCTAATTTTTTACGCCCATGTGCAGAATGCATTTTGTTACGTGCACCAACATGGAGATGATGTGTGGCGGGGGTGGGGCCAAGGGGATTGGGTACAGGAGAGGGCTGAGGGCTAGGTCAGAAGGTTGGGGTGGGGGGTGAGGGCTCTGGCTGGGGGTGCAATCTCTGAGGGGGGGCTAGGGATGAGGGGTTCGGGGTGCAGGAGATGGCTCAGGTTTGGGGCAGAGGGTTGGGGTGTAAGGGGGTGAGGGCTCCAGCTAGGGATGAAGGCTCTGTGATGGGGCTGGGGATGAGGAGTTTGGGGTGCAGGAGGTGGGAGAGGGTTGGGGGGGTGTGTGTGTGGGGGGAGGTGAGGGCTCCGTATGGGGGTACGGGCTCTCTGGTGGGGCCAGAGATGAAGGGTTTGCCACAGCAGTTTGGGAAAGGGCGTCTCTCCCCGGGCTGCGACCGCTCTGACGGGGCTGAGCCAGGAAAGGGCGCCTCTCCCTGGGCTGCGTGGCCCTTGATAGGCTGCTGCACGGCCATGCAGCTTAGAAGGAAGTTAGGTTACAGCTCATGCTGGCTGTTACCTCTTGTCCTTGTATTAAGTCCAAAGGCTGAGAAGAGAGAGAGAGAGTTGCCCAGTTTAATTCTATTTCCTTTCCATTTCAAAGAACTCCAGAGAGATTTATCTTTGGGTATTAGGTTCCAGAGGTTTTTAAAAGAAGGGGTTTACCTGATCATTTTCCTTGATGAAATGCTAAGTTTAAATGAGCCACAATCCATGTTGTGTGTGGCGAAGCCAGGGAATTCCTTAACCACAGAAGAATGGTTCCAAAAAAATATGGGAGGTTGTGGTTTTGGAAAAGGAAACACACCAATTGTAATTGTTTATATAATTAATAATAAAGCTGATAAAAAGGCAACCCGCTGCTTCCAAGCATGAAGGCGCTAGAGCTTCTCAACAGATCAGTTACATGTTGCTTTGCCCATTTTAAGAAATTCATACTTTTCCCCAACCTCATTATAAAAAACAAATTAACTGTTTCCCCTGAAATTTTAAATAAAATAAGCCTCTAACAGCCACCCAGCATGGAAAATTTCAGCTGAAATGGTTAAATTTTGGCAAAGTTGTAAGTAACTGAAAACAGGGTCTATTAATGGAAAGTGTCAGGTGACCTTAACTATAGGCATCATAACCTGTGCCTCCTATAATAAATAGCATGTGCATGCGACAGTTCCTTGGTATTTGCAGCTGAATCCCACTCTTCCCACAACAGACAGAGGACAGACCGATACTTGGGGATCTGGTTACCTTTTATTCAGTACTCAAAGTACATTAACCTGCAATAAAACCAGCACACTTGTCCAATGATTTTGGACATTTGATAGACATGCCTGGCTCTGCTAAATATGTGTATATAGAGATGTCACTTACTTTAATAAAAGCACTAGAAATGACATGTATTGTAATGCTAGTCACTCTATAATATGGTAACACCCCGTTAAACAGAAAGATCTGATTATATTTTTGTGTAATGTCTCTTTACACGAAAGAACTGTTGTTGTAATGATTGTTTTGTTTCTGTTGTTTACATGGCAAGGATTTGTAAACTTGTTGAAACTTCCTAAATAAATGAATAGGTTTAAAAAAAAAAAAAAACCTTCCAGTGATGGGGATTCCAGAACCTCCTTTGGAAGCCTGTTCCAGACCTTAATTATCTTCTAGTTAGAAAGTTTTTCCTAATATCTAACCTAAATCTTCCTTGCTGCAGATTATACCTATGACTGTTTGTCCTTCTTCAGTGAACACAGAGAACAGTTGATCACTGTCCTCTCTCTGAGGCCCTAACATATTTGAAGACTATCATCAGGTTCCTACCCGCCCCCCCAGTCATCTTTTCTCCAGACTAACAATACCCTGTTTCTTTTTAATCTTTCCTCATACGTCCGGTTTTCTAAACCTTTTTTTGTTGCTCTCCTCTGGACTCTCTCCAATTTGTCCACATCTTTCTTAAAGTGTGGTGCTCGGGATGCGACCCAGTACGCCAGCTGAGGCCTCCCCAGTGCCAAGTAGAGAAGGACAGTTAGCTCCTGTGTCTTACATACACTTTCATTAATATACCCCAGAATGTTGTCAGCTTTTTTGTCAACAAGATGATGCAGTTGTGTTTTATATTCAGTTTGGGATCCACTGTAAGCCCTAGATCCTCTTCATTAGTACTCCTGCCTAGCCAGTTATACCCCATTTGATTTTTCCTTCCTAAGTATAGTAATTTGCAGTTGTCTTTATTGAATTTCATCTTGTTGATTTTTTTGGTCTTGGCTTCAGGAAAATCACCTGGATGTGATTCAACTTACTCCTTCCCCTTCCACTGTCCACCCTTAGGTTTTTTTATAAAATGAGGAGCATATACATTATTTTTGCTCCACTTCATTGGTTACTTTGCCATTTTAGAGTGGAAACCAGGCTATTGCAGCATTATGTAGCATTGTGCTGAAGTGGGAATGCTTCAGATTCCAATATGTTCTATCCGCCTGTTCCTGTATTCTGGAAAGATTAGTCAATAACAGGCACATTGGCTTTTTAGGCTGCTCGTCTTGCTGTCCATCAGCCATGATTCCAGGCACCATGGCTCTGTTTCAGCTTTTCTTGACGGGATTATCCATGCTGCCAGTAAGCGGCAAGCTGGGTATCCCCCTTTGTTGGCTTGGCTAAAGCTTTTGATGCTGTGAATTATTATTCTATTTTATTTGACAGGTATAAGTAGGTTGCTGTTTGCTCAGAGTCTGATGAACTGGGTTCCAGGGCGCTCTGTAGCAATGTAAGGGAGGTGGGCTGGCTTTATTTCTCAACAACATGCTGTTCTCGATGGAGTCCTATTAGGTCTGGTGTGGGTCTAGGTCTGTTGTGGGTCCAGTCTTTCCCAATGTCCATGTGGAAGCCTATTGGAGTCACACAAAATAACCCCCCACAACCATAGCAAAAATAGCAATGAAAATGGCAGGAGGAGGAGGAGGAGGCTGACCTGTGACTTTCCGTACATTTTTAATATTGTATGTTTCATAGATCCATGTAGTAGTCTGATCTCCTGCATTGCCAACAAGCCACGGAATTTCACCCCCTTTATTGAGCCCAATATGTTTGACTAAAGCATATTTTCTAACGCTACAGTTCCCCCAATGGCTCTGGTTTAACAAAGTATCTTATTACAGGTGATCTTATGGCTGCTTTTAATATATTTGGAGACACTGATCCAAAGGGCTCTATACTTCACATTTGGAAGTCACTGAACCATATTTCCAATGTACCCACCTCACCTCCATTCACCTGTGACTTGTTTCTGCAGAAGATTACGTTAGCAGAAGCCCAGCTGAAGGCCAAAGAGTTTGCACAGCCATCCAAGTCCCAGCCTCCAGTGATGTATAAGGAAGATCCCGTCAGCCAGAGAAAAGAAACCGCCGAAGGACCACACAGTCCAGCAGCTGTTAGCTCTGATGACAAATTGGAGATGGGTCACACAGGCTGCTCATTTGGTCCTGAATCATTCCAAGAGGTCCAGGAAGAGCAGAGGAAGTATTTTAATACAGTCCTTCCAAATGCTGAATCCTACCTCTCTAAATGTTATCCCCGCCTTGAGCAAACTGCAGCCCAGGAGGACAAAACGGAGAGAACACAAATGCCCGCCATGCCAGAAAGAGGGGCTTCTTCTCCTTCACCATTTTATCCCCAGCCTTCTGCAACCACTGAGCACTGTCCAGGAAAAGACGGTAATTCTCATTGTACTTCAGCTAAAGGTTGTTTGCGAATGCAGGGCTGAATAGCTGGCTCTATCGAAGGTACTTGGGTGGCCCCCATTACCGTAGTGTTTCAGCACCCCACAATCTTTAACATATTTCTCACTGCACCTCTGTGAGCTCGGGCAGTGCTATTAGCCCCATTTTACAGATGGGGAACTGAGGCACCGAGAGGCTAAGCCCAGATCCCCAAAGGTATTTAGACCCCTAACGTCCATTGATTTCCATGGACGTTAGGAGCCTAAATATCTTTTGGCTCTGAGCCGAAGTGACTTGCCCAAGGTCACACTGGAAGTCTGTGGCGGAGTAGGAAATTGAGCCCATTGTTCTGATCCCCAGGCTGGCACCGTTAACCTCGGCGCCATCTCTTCTTTCAGCAGCCTGACATGCTGTGGTACCTCACAAATAGTAGACCGCACCATTTCACAAAGACATTAATATCTGCTTGCTTAACATCGTCCTTCCTCTTTCTGCTTCACTCCACTCATGACATGAACTGTGATCCGGATCCCAGCTGGTAGGACTCAGCGAAGCTCTACTGAAGTCAGTGGGGCTATGCCAATTGATACTGGCTGAGGCTCTGTTCCATCGTCTTTAGCAGGATGGAAGCCAAGAGAGTAATTAAATAGGACGGTGACTTTCCTTCTATCACAATGTGTCGTCTTCTCCTCCTAGATCAGGAAGGGCCAGTATTTTACAAGCGAAGACAAAGTCAGACCTGGGACAGCTATCAGCAATTTATCCTGGAGACGTGCAGAGCGAGGCAAACGAAAGCTCAGCAGAACAGGAGCATGGTCTTGGGGTCTTCTGTGTTTGGGAAAGGTTGGTTGATTTAGCTGCATGGCAACAGTCTAACCGTGAGGTCCTTACAGAGGAGCTGCTGGCCCAGGTTGGGTTTTGGCGTTCAAGCCCATGAAAAGATACTAGGGAGAAAAATGGGAATTGAATAAAGAGTGAGAACATTAGATGCACTTCAGGGCAGAGTGGAAGGGGGCTCTCATTTGGCACCCACAATTCAAGTGCAGGGGCATGTCAGAAGGGCAAGTGCTCAGATTTTCACCCACAATTAATTTTTTGTGGGTGCAACATTTTGCAGGTGCAAATTTCACTCATGTCAAAGGAGGCTGGGGCCCAGTCCCTTGAAAATTTGCTTTTGCCAGTTTCTACAGAACTCTGTGATTGGCCCTATCCATATAGATCCCATGGTCCATCTGCTTAACCACACGTGTGGAATCTGGCATGAGACCTTTGGCTGAAAATATACCAGTCTCTACTTAACAGACATTCCCCATTGTCTGAGGTAACTGTCAGTAGCATTAAGGTAAATGGGCCTAATCCAAAGCCCAATGAAGTCAATTTTCCATTGACTTTGCTGGGGTTTGGATTGGGTTCCATGTTCTCTTTTGGAGCCAGCCGCTGGAGTGCCACATAATCACAGATGCTTGAACAACCCTGATTCTGTCCAGCAGGGGGCAGTAAGGCATAAACTTTAACCAGCACGTTGCATTCTGACCAACATAGTTCTGCATTTAAAAAAATATTTTTGAACATTGTAAATGTTGCTTTAATGCTAGTTACAATATGGTTCCGTACCACCCTGAATTGTGTTACAGCACAAAAATAATTGCTAAAGCTCTTTACCATTAGTGTTAACTTAGCATTAACCCAATCATCGTTATTTTAGGGCAGTGTTTCTCAACCTGTTTGTGCTGGTGATCCCCTTTGGACTTAAAAAAAAAAAATCATGATCCCCCTATTAAGACTTTAAAAGGTAGAAGGCTGAAGCCACCCAAGCCCCACAACCTGGGCAGGCGCTGAAGCCGTCCGAGCCCTGCCATGGGGGCTGACAGCCCATGCCCGTGACCCCATCCTGTGAGCTCCAGGTTGAGAAACACTGATTTAAGGAATCCCTACAGGATTGAGCAAGGGATGACAGCCTAGAAAGTGGCCATTCCCCTAAACCAGCTCCTTCCAGCCTATAGATCCAGTCTCCTACAGAGCAAGAACAGAAGCACTTCTATTGGGGTGGGGATGGTCGGGAGAAGAACCAGTGCAGCAGGGCTGGCAATCCTCACTATGCCCTCCCCTAGCCTGGATCTGCCAGGTATTTGTCCTCTCCGCCTGTTGAGAGGTCACCCTACACTTCTAATACTGGGACTGAGTCGCTGCTTTTCTTTGTCAGCCTCTTATCGGTGTCAGCTTATTAACAATATCTGTCCTATATCCCCGTGCACACTGTGTTGCTTATTAGAAGCTCAGTGAGTAGGACAGACCATATGGGGGGGAAATATAATCCTGCCTGGGCCTGGAGAGGGACTGGGTGACCAAAGAGATCATTTCTACGTCTGCTTTCTTTGCCTTTTTAGCTCCGATCTCCTAAAGTCCATATAAGATCCGGAGTGAATAACTTTAATCTTAAAGGCCTTGCCGGCCCTATGGAGACGTTGCTAAAATGGTTCTCACTGTTGCTATCTCTGGTTCCGCTCCACTTGTGGGTAGGGTGACCAGACAGCAAGTGTGAAAAATCGGGACCGGGGTGGGGGGGTAATAGGATCCTATATAAGAAAAAGACCCCAAAATCGGGACTGTCCCTATAAAATCGGGACATCTGGTCACCCTACTTGTGGGTTGCAGCAGTGGAAGCCCTAGTGTAGACAAGGTGCTAGTGGCTGCTGATGTTTTAAGTCTTGTGTCTAAGCAGGAATCCACCACCGTGTGCTCAAGAAGCCTTGTCTATACTAGGGCTGCCATCGCTGGCAATAGCGGTGGGATATTTTTGGCATAAAAGCCTAATGCAGAGACCCTAAAGAGCTAAAGGACATGTCTATGGAGCAGCTGGGAGGTGTGGTTCCCAGCTCAGGCAAGCATACACGTGCTCGCTCTGCTCAAGCTAGTGCACTAAAAATATCCCTGTGGCTGCAGCCGGAGGCGGGATGGGCTTGCTGACTATGTACCCAGGGTCTCAGATGGGGTTGCACCTGGGCGGCTAGCCAAAGCCGCTGCCCATGCCACCGTGGCCACCCTGCTAGTCAAGCTGACGCTTTACATCTGCTTGAGCCGGGAAATCGGCCTTCCAGCTGCTATGTACATGTACCCCAAAAAAGGGTGAGACTCCTAATGGTAACAGGAGAGGCGGTGTGGACAGACCTTTTAGTTATTTGATCTCTCTGATCTTTTAACAGATTGCAGCAATTCAGAGGGGGCAAGCACCTACAGCACAGATTACAAATGCTGGTCTGGAGTCCACAATGGACGTTGCAAAGCACAGAGGAATTTCTCTAAAATTGTCTTGGAAGATGGCCACTTTAACCAGTAAGTGATATTTGGGCATGCGGGGGAGGGGGGAGAGAGAGAGAGCACGCGCGCACGCCTGGGGATAGTTATCCGATGTTTTTAGAACCATAGAGTAAGATTACATGATATTTTCTCAGGTGGTGGTGGTGGTGGTATTTTCTCTTTTCTTGTGCATATTGTGCAACTAACTGAAAAAATAAAAATAACCCCCACTCTGTCCCAGACCCTGTCCCCACTCTGCCCCACCCCTGCTCTGCCTCTTAATGCCCAGTTCCGCCCCCTCCCCTGAGCATACCACATCCCCACTCCCCCCCAGCCCTCTTGCATGCAGCTGAACAGCTGATGGTGGGAGGCACTGGGAGGGAGGGAGAGGAGTTGATCGGTGGGGCCGTCAGTGGGCAGGAGGCACTGGGGGGAGGGGAAGGGGGAGGAGCTGGCTGCAGGTGGGTGCTGAGCACCCACTACTTTTTTTTTCTGTGTGTGCTCCTGCCACAGAGCACCCATGGAACCTATGCCAGTGGGTTCACCCCATTGGAGCTTCCTACCAAACATCCCCTCAAGAAAGGAGTTTGGGGCCCTGGAGCTGGCTTCATGTATGTAGGGTGACCAGATGTCCCGATTTTATAGGGACAGTCCCGATTTTTGGGTCTTTTTCTTATATAGGCTCCTGTTACCCCCCACCCCCGTCCTGATTTTTCACCCTTGCTGTCTGGTCACCCTACATGTATGGCTCCTTTGTACAGGCCAAACAGCCAGGCACAAATGACTCCTGAGCTCTTATGACATGATCTGCCATTTCTATCTTACTGGAAGGGTGATTTCCTGCCCTCTCTTCCCCCTCTCCTCCCCCCCCCCCCCCCACAATTAGATTTGCACAGAAGTCTTAATTTTGATTTATGACCTCAGAGTCATGTGACCGCCAGGGACCCTTTCTACTGGAATGAGAAATTCTCATAATGCCTTATCTAAAGCAGGGGATTTTCCCTGATTTTATGGCCTTTGGTGTAGCAGTAACTGTGCAATTCCTAGTACAGAGAGGCAGAGTCACTATTTGCACCAGTGGAATGTATCCCAATTTCAAGCAGGTACAAATTGCATTTTTCCTCCTCCGCACCTGGGGTTTGCACCAATGCACAGGTGGCTGGCCAGCCACTGCTGAAATTGGGGCAAATCCCTGGTCTAAACAGGGTCTTAATGCATGTGGTCTGATATGGTAGAGCTTGGCTTTGATGTTACCTTCTCACCCATTATTCTTGTGCTCCACAGGAGCCCCTGGGTTTCAGAATACAAGGACAGCTACAGTATTTTCTTGCAGAAGCTGAACTGGCCGTCTCACAGCGCCATGTCAGCTCTATGCTCTGCCGTAAAGCCCATCACACATCTGTCCCATGGGATGGCTTCTCACAAGCCCATTCCAGTGAATACAGTCTTCTGAGCCTTGCCATAAAGACCGTGGTAGGTGCCAGGTTCACCCACAACGTTATCACTAGAGCCAGGTCACATTTTGACATTGTCATGAGAAATGGACTTTCTTTAAAAAAAAAAACAAAAAAAAAAAAAACCCAAACTTGACATTTTTTTTAATAGGGTTTCCCCTCCTCTCCCATGACAATGAAATAGTCCATGCAGAACCAAGACCTGGTCTCTTAATTCATGCAACTTGTCCCTAGAGTTTGGGTTAGGGCTCCTCTTTGATGCACAAAAGGGAAGAGATTAGAGGTGTCTGGCTGTTTTACAAGCATTTGGGATCACAGAAATCCACAGAGATGGGAAAGACCTGTCAGAGGGGTCCAATGTCATCAGGAATAGCTATTACTGTGGCTTCTGAGCTGTTCTTCCTTTCTCAGGTACTCTGCTCCGAATCTGTAACTTTTGACCCTGCCTCTTTGTTGTGAATGAACGGGGCTTGTGCCTTGAGTGAGGTCCGTATTCAGAAAAGTTCTTAAGCATGTGCTGTAAATCCAGCTTCAGTCAGGACAGTATATAAGCACTGGGTCCAAAGCATGTGCTTAAAGCTGAGCATGCACTTAAACAGCCAACCCCGAGCATTCAAAAATCCCGAGTCAGGCCCCATAAAATCATGAGATTTAAAAAATAATAAACTTTTGGTTCTATTTGTCTTTGGGTTTTTGAGCTTTTCGGATTCACATTTTCAAGCTTTTATCCACAAACATAGACTAAAATCTTCATTTAAAAAACAAACAAACAAAAAGCTGGAATTCCCATGTAATCACTTGACTCCAGGAGCTGGAGCTTTAGGAAAGACTCCAAATAGCATGTGATTTGTGATAAAACTGCAGGAGCTGGGACCACTGTTTAAATGTTGTCCCAAATGGGGATGCTTTTCTCAAATGGGGCCTTAAGTAATTTGTCTATAATTTTCTATACTAAGAGCTTTCATCCTAACGTCTAAGGTTCTCGATTTCTTTAGCATGTGTCACCCATGCCCCTCTCTTTGTGATTGCAGCTCTGGGATCTCTCCAAGATGCCAGCCATGATCACATCTGAGCAAGACCATAGAGACCTGGAAGATCCTTTCTGTTCTATATTTTCTGGTGTGTTTATAGAATATTTTGAAGTAATTAAGGGTTTGTTTTTTTTTTTTTTTGTTTTTTTTACAGATTTTTATTAAAAGAAAACTAGAACACTGGTTTCATTGTATATGAAGAATGCTCTTTAGTATAGTGCAGTATGTTAGCTAAAGAAATATCCAAGATGCTTCAATTAGTTGTGTTATAAATAAAATTTGGCAATAAAAAATTATTTTCCAACAAGCAGTAGATGGTGTTAAATTGTTAAATTGTGTTGATTTAACCTACTGTCTCTTAAATGGCTTGTATTCTCATTCAGTGAAATTTACACCAGTAGTCACTGACAGAAAGCTTTGTTTATTCATAGTTTAGGTTGCTGGGTGATACATGGTGTCCTTCCTGAACATTAAGATCAGCTACACTCACGCCTCTGAAAACTAGGAAATAGGTTTTGTTGAAATATGGATTTTTAGAGCTCTTAAAACAGAAATGTTGGCCTCAAGCCACAACTTCCAAAAATGAGCCTCAATGGAAGGCAAGAAACATGCAAAGGACATTATCTGTAAAATGCCAAAGGTAGGGCTCAAACTGATAGTGCTGTTTTTCTGGTGGGGGCGGGCTGTATCTCTGGAACCCTTTGCTAAAATGACTCCGGATTTGGGCCACTGATACTACCCAACATGCCCATCAGACAAAGGAAATTTCAGAATAAGCATGCAGATTTTAGAGAACTTCAAATAGTCGACCTTTAAACAGAAAGTGATGCCAGGATTATAGAATCCTAGAAGATTAGGGTTGGAAGAGACCTCAGGAGATCATCTAGTCCAATCCCCTGCTCAAATCAGGACCAACACCAACTAAATTATCCCAGCCAGGGCTTCATCAAGCCTGGCCTCAAAAACCTGTAAGGATGGCGATTCCACCACCTTCCTAGGTAACCCATTCCAGTGCTTCACCATCCTCCTAGTGAAAGAGTGTTTCCTAATATCCAACCTAGACCTCCCTCAGTGCAACTTGAGACCATTGCTCCTTGTTCTGTCATCTGCCACCACTGAGAACAGCCAAGCTCCATCCTCTTTGGAACCCCCCTTCAGGTAGTTGAAGGCTGCTATCAAAGCCCCCCTCACTCTTCTCTTCTGCAGACTAAATAAGCCCAGTTCCCTCAGCCTCTCCTTGTAAGTCATGTGTCCTAACCCCCCTAATCAGTTTTGTTGCCCTCCACTGGACTCTCTCCAATCTGGCCACGTCCTTTCTGTAGGTGGGGGGGCCCAAAACTGGATGCAATACTCCAGATGTGGCCTCAACCAGTGCTGAATAGAGGGGAATAATCACTTCCCTTGATCTGCTGGCAACGTTCCTACTGATGCAGCCCAATATGCCGTTAGCCTTCTTGGCAACAAGGGCACACTGCTGACTCATATCCAGTTTCTCAATCACTGTAATCCCCAGGTACTTTTCTACAGAACTGCTGCTTAGCCAGTCGGTCCCTAGTCTGTAGCAGTGCATGGGATTCTTCCCTCCTAAGTGCAGGACTCTGCACTTGTCCTTGTTGAACCTCATCAGATTTCTTTTGGCCCAATCCTCCAATTTGTCTAGGTACTCTGGACCCTATCCCTACCCTCCAGCATCTCTACCTCACCATAGTCTATTATTATATGTTATTTATTATGAACGGAGTGTTTTCTGGGCGTTGTATAGCTTTGTAGCATGTGTAACAAAGGACAGAGTAGCCATAAGAAGAATCTTAATATACTGTTTCTCTGCAGTTGGCTCTATCTAGGTATTTAGACTGCATTCTTCACCATGGTAATCAAGCACTGGACTTGTGTGTCTATCTAATGCTTTGTATTTGGTCATAAGGGTCCAGCTAATAGCTGCTAAACCAGTATCTATTTCAGGATGCAGTTATTTTTAGGTTTCAGAGTAGCAGCCGTGTTAGTCTGTATCCGCAAAAAGAAGAACAGGAGGACTTGTGGCACCTTAGAGACTAACAAATTTATTAGAGCATAAGCTTTCGTGGACTACAGCCCACTTCTTCGGATGCATATAGAATGGAACCTGTCTGGTCATTCAGTGACAGACCTGCGGGTGGCTATATTACAACAGAAAAACTTCAAAAACAGACTCCAACGAGAAACTGCTGAGCTAGAATTGATATGCAAACTAGACACAATCAACTCCGGTTTGAATAAGGACTGGGAATGGTTGAGCCATTACAAACATTGAATCTCTCACACTTGTTATCTAACTGTCTGTCTGTACTCGGCTAGCTTGATTATCACTTCAAAAGTTTTTTTTTTTTTTTTTTCTCTTAATTAATTGGCCTCTCAGAGGTGGTAAGACAACTCCCACCTGTTCATGCTCTCTGTATGTGTGTATATATATCTCCTCAATATATGTTCCATTCTATATGCATCCGAAGAAGTGGGCTGTAGTCCACGAAAGCTTATGCTCTAATAAATTTGTTAGTCTCTAAGGTGCCACAAGTCCTCCAGTTATTTTTAGAGGGATTTCTTGGGAATCAGACAGCAACACTTCTTCCTGCCTCCAGAGGGCACTGCATAGCTGTTGATTCCTTCCAACTGTGGAGTTGGAGTTCAGAGAAACTGCTCAATGAGACTATAAACGATGCCAAATAAATGGTACCTCCAAAGCAGATGGAGTCAAAGGACACGTGTGTGAAACAGATTACCCACAAAGCTCCCCCTGAAACACCTCTAGCGTCATCAGGTGTAAACAAAGGCTTTTTAATGGGCACTAACAAATGTACAGAGGGTATTGATTAGTATTGCAGTAGTGCCCAGAAGCCTGTGTTGTGGACCAAGACTCCAATGTGCTAGTTGCTATACCAACCCAGCACAACCAGATTATCCCTACCCCAAAGAGCTGCCAAGCTAAGTACGGCAGTTACTTTTCCTGTTTCCTTCCAGCTTGAAAACACAGCACGACCCTCTTATTGTGTTTTTTCTACCTGTTTATCACTAAAGTGAAAAGGATTCATAAAGCACTCCTCCTGAAATGGATACAGCCGCTCGTTATTCAGCCCTACTGTGTGTCTGCCCGGTTTTACCTTGGGAAGTGGTGCAGCCTAGTGGTTAGAGCTCAAAAGCTGGACTTTGGAAGTCTGGCAGCTAGACACAGATTTGATATTAACTTGCTATGTGACCTTGGGTGAGTCACAAATTCCGGCTCCTTCAGCTGCAGAACTGGGCTAAGTCTCACCATGCATGCTGCACGGTGGCTGTGGGGAATGGACATCTGTAAATTCCTGATGGCAGGGCCCATGGAAAGGCAATAGAGGTTGGAACAGCTATTAGCAGAAAGGAGTCAGACTAGGAAATAAGAGGATCTTGACTCAAGCCACTGCAAGCATTTCAGGAAGCCCCTCTCGCTTCCCCCCCACCCCCATGGGGCATTACTAAAGGGTAAGCGGTGCAGGGGTCAAGTACGTAACTCTAGCTACCAACTATTTTTGGGGTTTTGATATATTTTCACCACAGCTGAAAACAGCGGGCTTACACAGGAGTCACTGTGAGCATATGGGGAAGACTAGAGGGGTACAGAGGTATCAAATGAGGACATAATCTGAAGGCAATCGGGTGGCAAACCCTGTAGAAATTGGAGGACAGATGCAGCGAATCTGTGCCTCAGATCCCCATCATTAAAATGGGAAAAAAAAAATACATCCCCATTTTGCTGGGTCCTGTGAGGCTACATCTGTTAATGAACATGAGGCATTTACATTTCACAGGCAATGGGACCATGTAAGTAGCTAGCTTGTTAATGGGACACAAATCTTTGCTCCTCATTGTCACGAGTTTAAATCCATCCCGGTTCATCACTTCTTTAATGATATTTATTTTCCCTGTGCTATTATGGTTTGTGTTGGAATCTCAGTCTAATTCCAGCAAACAGATGGACATACTACCCCGAACGACCGCAACTGACCCAGGCATCTCACATGACAGGCTCGTCAGCAAGAGCAACGAGCCATGAAGCCAGAACTGCCTTCTCATTATGAAAGGTGCTAATTAGGCTCAAGCAACCCTAGTGGGTCCCGGTGCTAGTGCTGGCCCCATTTGCTAACTAAGGGTACGTCTATACTTACCTCCGGGTTTGGCGGTAAGCAATCGATCTTCTGGGATCAATTTATCACGTCTTGTCTAGACGCGATAAATCGATCCCGGAAGTGCTCGCCGTCGACACCGGTACTCCTGCTGCGCGAGAGGAGTACGCGGAGTCGACGGGGGAGCCTGCCTGCCGCGTGTGGACCCGCGGTAAGTACCTTATAGTTCGAACTAAGGTACTTCGACTTCAGCTACGTTATTCTCGTAGCTGAAGTTGCGTATCTTAGTTTGAACTGGGGGGTTAGTGTAGACCAGCCCTAAATGAAGGATACCTGGTTCCAAGCATGTCAATCTACACTTTTCCTAAGCATTCAAGCAGTCACTTAATATCAAATGAAAATGAAATGTCAAAGGATCTATAACAGCTAAGGTGCAATGAGAACAGGAGTACTTGTGGCCCCTTAGAGACTAACAACTGTATTTGAGCATAAGATTTCGTGGGCTGGTATCCTAAGTACCATTGTGATGAATAGAGTGGATTAAAAAAAGGAATTTTCATCCCCTGGGAAATGCTGATATTTCGACAACAGGAAACCTGCTGTTAGATGCTTGTAAAAAGTTATACAAACAAAAAGAGAAGACCCGAGTTGTCAGACGCGATGGCAGCTGTAATCAGATGTACTAATGCTACATTTATTAGTGCAAAACAACAGTGGCTTTGGAAAGGAACAAGGTTAGCAATATTGAGGCTAGTCATCCCTGGTGGATATTTTTCAGCAATAATTATTTAGCTTCTTTTCAGCTTTGGCAGCTAGGCCGAGTTTTTGAGGTGTGCTTACAGGGCAGGAGTGAAGTTGCTGTGTGTCACCTTTTTAGCCTTTGGGCCCCCTGAATTCTGCAGAAAACTGGGGATCAAGCTGGTCTCCTGTGTAAGTTGCAGCATCCTGAAAGCTCCAGGCCTATGGGAACTTTTGGGGAGCCAGGAATAGCAGAAGTGCAAAGGCATCCCAGCTCCACACTCTTTTCAGTGGCCACACTCTATCTGCCAGGAGCCTGGAGGAGGAAGGTACAAAACAACTATATGGTTATGCACCCCTTGGGGATTTCCAGGTAGCTAGTTATGCTAGTGATCGAAAAGAATCTGGCCTTTCGCATCTTCGGATTCTGCCTTTGTTCTTCAGAGAACGTATTTATTTTTTATTACTCCCTTTTCATGCCTGGCATGTTTATAGAAACTCGTGTTTCTCTCTCTAGCATCAGCTTTTCCTGATAGTGCCAGTGATGTCTGTAATGCTTGTTTCTTTTCACCCCCTCCTATGGCAGAGATGATTAACAGCCACTTTAGACATATGTCTGGCTTGACAAAGGTCCTCCCAGTGCAAAGTGTGACTCACACAAGGTTTCCAAGCACTTTGTTGAAGTAATCATGATTGAAAATACAATCTTGAAATCACTGTTGACACTCAGCCCGTGTGAAAATAAAGGAAGGAAAGATGTATTTGAATACAAGATTTAGCCAAAAGAGTCAAAGAGCTCTGGCCTTGGTGGCCCACACAGGACATAAGAATGGTCTGACCCAGTATGGCCAATGGTCCATCTAGCCCAGTATCCCGTCTTCTGACAGTGGCAAATGTCAGGTGCTTCAGAGGGAATGAACAGAACAGGGCAATTTCGAGATGCATCCCCTGTCATCCAGTCCCAGCTTCTGGCAGTTGTAGATTTAGAGACATCTGGAGCATGGGGTTGCATCCCTGATGAGCTTGGCCAATAGCCATTGATGGACCTATCCTCCATGAACCAATTCTTTTTTGAACGCTGTTATAGTTTTGGCCTTCACAATATCCCATAGCAATGAGTTCCACAGGTTGACTGGGTGTTGTGTGAAGAAATATTTCCATTGTTTGTATTAAACCTGCTGCCTATTAATTTCATCAGGTAACACATAGCTCTTGTGTTGTATGGAGGAATAAATAATACTTTCCTATTCACTTTCTCCACACCATTCATGATTTTATAGACCTCTATCATATTCACCCCCTTAGTCATCTCTTTCCTAAGCTGAACAATCCCAGTCTTTTTAATCTTTTTGCATATGAAAGCTGTTCCATACCCCTCATCAGTTGTGTTGCCCTTCTCTGTACTTTTCCCAATTCTAATATATCCTTTTTGAGATGAGGCAACCAAAACTGCACACAGTATTTAAGGCGTGGGCATAGGCATATGATAGATTTGCATAGTGGCACTATGTTATTTTCTGTCTTATTATCTAATCCATTCCTAGCAGTTTCTAACATTGTTCGCTTTTTTGACTGCCGCTGCACATTGAGCAAATGTTTTCTGAGAACTATCCATATGGCCAAGATTGCTGTCTTGAGTGGTAACAGCTTACTGACACTCCATCATTCTGTATTTATAGCTGGGTTTATTTTTTCCAGTGTGTGTTACTTTGCACTTATCAACATTGAATTTCCTCTGCCATTTCATTGCCCTGTCACCCAGTTTAGTAGATCCCTTTGAAAGGACCCCCATAGGGTACTCTCTCTATAAATACCCAGGTCTAAAAATCAAACTAAGTGGAGGCAAAGAACTTGGAGATTACAAGTTGTTTCGCCACAACATCTCAATACTTCCCCTCCCCCGCTTCCCCCAGCACATAATTATCTGGTGGAACTCATTGCCATAAGATAACATTAAGGCTACATCAAGGCCATGATATTAACAAAATTAAATAAGGCGTTAGACATTTATATGGAGAACTTCCAGAGTTATATCAAAACACTCACGTTTTAGGAAAGTGTTAGTCCCTCATTTTTCAGGGCATAAACCATCCTCTAACAGAGGTCAGGAAGAAGCATTCCCTGGGGGCAGGTTATCCTGTAACTGTTACTGCAGGTGACTTGCGCCGTCCTCTAATGCAGTGATGCTCAAAACTTTTCCACTCACGGCCCTGCTTACCAGTAACGGAAACCGTCCATGCCCCCCTCCATTACTGCACAGCCAAGGCTTCCTCAGTAATGGAGCTTGAGCTGAAGGTGGAGCTGGGGGTGGTCAGGAACTGGGGCTAGAGGCAGATCTGGTCTGAGGGCAGAGAGGGAATGTGGACAGAGCTGGGCTGAGGCTGGAGCAGGGGTCGGAGGGGAAGTGAGGGTGGAGCTGGGCCTGGAGGCGGATCAGGACTGGGAGCTGAACCTGAATGGGGGTGGAGGTGGAGTGAAGGTGGAAGCATAGTACTCCCTCCCCTTCCCCCCATGGGGGCTGGCCCTAGCCCTACTGTGTGCCCCCCTGAATGTTCCTCCGTGCCCCCTTACACTTCGAGAATCAGACACTGCTCTAAAGCATCCAGTACCAGCCACTGTCAGAGACAGCATAGTGTACTTAGGTCTGATCCAGTGGGGCAAGTCTCATGCTCAGTAATCTTCCCCAGAAAGGAAAGAATCAAGGACAGGGCAATAACTGGAAAGAAGATCAGTGCCGAGAAGTGGTTTGTTGAGCCAGGTTCTTTAGGAGAAATTGGGTTCCTGGGCTTCTGCAAGAGCCAGTTGACATTCTACTTTGATAGGTTTCAGAGTGGTAGCCGTGTTACGGTGTTAGTCTGTATCAGCAAAAACAACTAGGAGTACTTGTGGCATGGAGTGGAAAATACAGTAGGAAGGGGTGTGGGTGTGTGTGTCAGCAGGAGGAAAAATCACTTTTGCAGTGGTAATCAGGGTGTCCCATTTCGAACAGTTGACAAGAAGGTGTGAGTAACAGTAGGGGGAAAAATTAGCATGGGAAAATAGTTTTTAGTTTGTGTAATGATCCATCCACTCCCAGTCCTTATTCAGGCCTAATTTGATGATGTCCAGTTTGCAAATTAATTCCAGTTCTGCAGTTTCTCGTTGGAATCTGTTTTTGAAGTTTTTTGTTGAAGAATTGCCATTTTTAAGTCTGTAATGGAATGTCCAGGGAGGTTGAAATGTTCTCCGACTGATTTTTGGACATTATAATTCATGACGTCTGATTTGTGTCCATTTATTCTTTTGCGTAGAGACTGTCCAGTTTGGCCAATATACATGGCAGAAGGGCATTGCTGGCACATGATGGCATATATCACATTGATAGATGTGCAGGTGAACAAGCCCCTGATGGTGTGGCTTGATAGAGATCCTGTAGGTGTTTGTCTCTGTCTGAGGGATTGGAGCAAATGCAGTTGTATCTTAGAGCTTGGATCGTGTGATGTGGTCTGGATGAAAGCTGGAGGCATGTAGGTAAGTATAGCAGTCAGTAGGTTTTTGGCATAGGGTGGTGTTTATGTGACCATTGCTTATTTGCACTGTAGTGTCCAGGAAGTAGATCTCGTGAGTGGACTGGTCCAGGCTGAGATTGATGGTGGGATGGAAATTGTTAAAATCCAGGTGGAATGCCTCAAGGGCTTCTTTTCCATGGGTCCAGATGATGAAGATGTCATCAATGTAGCGCAAGTAGAGTAGGGGTGTTAGGGGACAAGAGCTCAGGAAGCGTTGTTCTAAGTCAGACATTAAAATGTTGGCATATTGTGGGATCACGTGGGTACCCATAGCAGTGCTGCTGACTTGAAGGTACACATTGTTCCCAAATGTGAACTAGTTGTAGGTGAGGACAAAGTTACAAAGTTCAGCCACCAGGTTTGCCATGACATTATCAGGGATACTGTTCCCCCACTACAGCAGAGTAGGCTGGAGAATATGTGTATCCATCTCACTACTTCTCCCATGTTCTTCCATTTGAGCTAACTTCCCCAACCTGGCTCCATCCTCCCAAGCACTGCAAGGGGGAGAAGGGCCGGGGATTGTGATGATGCTGCCTATAGGAGCCAGCTGAGGTCACTCAATTAGGGTGAACTGCAAAAAGAATGGGGCAGACAAACCCCAAAAGTTGGTGGGTATTCCAATACTTAGATTTACCAAGCCAGCACAAAACAGCTTCTGAGTAACCACTGAGGTAATATAGAAGTTCAAATAATGCAGTTCCCTTAAAATGCCCAGCCTCAGGACATCACCCAGACACACACGTCAGATATGATGATGATTACTGAAAATCTTATTTCATCATATAAAATAAAAGGTTGTTCCAATCACAAAGGATCAGGCACACACCCAGGTCAAATGACAATTTAGATCTTACCCAAAATACATGCTTATAGCCAATTCTTATTAACTAAACTAAAATTTATTAAAAAAAGAAGAGAGAGAGAGAGTTGGTTGAAAGATCAATATACCTACAGACTTGAGTTCAATTTCTTGGGGTCCAGATACATAGCAGAGATGAGTTTGTAGTTGCCAAAAGTCCTTTTAGAAATAGTCCATAGGTTATAGTCCAATGTCCATATTCAGGGTGACTCCAGTCAGCGACTGGGGATCTCAGTTCTTATGGCTTAGGGTTTCCCCTTCTTGAAACCCAAATCAAATCTGAGATGAAGGAGGATTGTGTCCCAGGGTTTTTATACATTTCCAGCAGCCTTTTGGCATGGGAAAACAATAGGCTTAACTTTCCTTCTCCCAAACATTATGGCAATTAGCACAGGGTAATTTATCCATTAAACAGTTCAGATACAGGTTACCACAACCTTCAATGAGACATATAAACAATAATACTATTTCACTCAAGTGTCTTCCTAAATATTAATACTCCTCTGTTTGCTCTTTGAATCAAAGCCATAGTAATAGACAAGACTTGTTGGCTTACATCACAAGACCTGAGCAAACGGCTACCCTTCTATCTCGAACAATGCAGGCATGCATTTCAAAGCTCTATTCCTTTACATATCTTCCTAACAAATCTTTAAAGTTTGGCCCTGGATCAGGTCAGTCTGTGTGTTAATTAACTCTTTCTGGCCCTGTGGCACCTTTCAATGAGATATTATATTACACTCATAACATCAGAGGGATGGACAGATTTCTGCTCCGCAAGGGCTGGCTTTTTGGGAGGCCAAGCGGGGAGAGAGGCCACTGGAGGAGCTCAGCCTGCTGACTGTCGATGGCTTCTAAAAGAAGGGCAAGCAAAAATACTGTCACTGCCACACTGCTGGAGAATGCAGGCATTGATCCCGCTGCTTCTTGAACACTAAGCAAGCTCGCTATCATTTGAGCTAAATCTCCTGCCTTACCTACAAAGTTCTTGATCTACGCATGTCATACCGGAGGCCACCCTGTCCCTGCGCCAGCTGGTGGCTCCTTCCAAAAGGGTCAGGCAAACACTCAATTCCTGTAGGCCAGCTAGCTCAGCTGGTTAGCGTGTGGGACTACTAACACCAAGGTAATGGGTTCAAGCCCAGGCTGACCGCTCCGTGTGCTGGATGGAGAGGGTGGCTTCTGCCCTTTTGGCTGACTGCTAGGGCTCGGAGAGGCCAAAATGAGAAAACCAGATGGGCTGAGCGGCTTGCAGGGAGCAGGCAAGAGCCCTGGTGAGGGAAGGGGCCGGACAGCCCAGGCACTGGGCAGGGCGAGGGTGGCAGGGGGGAGGCTCCGGCCACCTCCTTTCCTCCCCCCTCTGGGCTCCTTGCTCGACCTGCTGGCGGAAATGGACTTGGGCCCGTGGAGGCGAGAAGGCTGAGTTTGGCCAGCTGCCTTCCCAGCTCATAGGCGACGAGGGTTGAGCTGGCGGCCCAGGATGCAACATTGCAGGGCTGCTGGCTGGCCACCAATGGGTTGACCTGATGGCCCGAATTCTTGCCAGACGCCATCTCCACCCAAATGGACCCAAGGGCGGATCATGCTCTCCAAGCCACAGAGGAAGACTTAATACTCGGCATCCCAAGCTAGGGGAGAGGCTTCAGAGTCGGCCTGCCCAGGGGGAGCTTGGCGGTTCCCATCTTCCCAGCGCCCACAGGCAGCCCCCCAAGCCCACACCTCACACAGGAAGGAGCAGGAGGACACTCTGACCAAGGGCACCACCACTCTAAGTCAGATTGAGGTGCTTCCTCCTCTACCCCTTTTTCTCACAAATTCTGCTGGCCTCACAGTAGCCATCCCTGGGACACAGGGAAGATGCAGGCACGGGACTCGACCTAGCCGCAGACAAACGCGCATACCGAGAGTTGAGCACAGGTTATTGAGGCACTGTAGGAACCCCATTCAGACGCAGTCACCTAGCTAAACTTTGCTTCCAAGGGCGCTACATGTGCACAAAGACAACTCTTTGGTGAAAAATACTTCTCTTTCAGCCAGCCTTCCAAACTTGCAAATGGCTCCGAAGGGAAAACACACACACTGAAGCACCCAAAGAGTCCCAATGTTCCCAATCTAAAAAGAAAGGAAAGGAAAACTAACTATTTCCCCATGCTAATTTTCCCCCCTACTGTTACTCACACCTTCTTGTCAACTGTTTGAAATGGACCACCCTGATTATCACTACAAAAGTGATTTTTCCTCCTGCTGATAATAGCCCACTTTAATTGAATTGTCTCATTAGAATTGGTAAGGCAACCCCCATCTTTTCATGTACTCTCTCTCTATCTATACATCTTCCTACTGTATTTTCCACTCCATGCATCTGATAAAGTGGGTTTTAGCCCACGAAAGCTTATGCCCAAATACCTCCCTACTGACCTTTTACCAGCCAGCAGGAGCATGGATCTCACATGCCAGAGCCTGTAGATCCTCCAGAGCTTGGTGAGTGACCCCTGGTAATACTGAACCAGAGAACACTCTGCTGCATAGAGGCAGAAAAATCAGTTTAAATTCAAGTGATTTTATCTGTGGATGAATCTGACAATTCCTCACAATGAGACGCACTCAGACTGTTACAGAATTCAACAACCCAGACTAAGATTTTTTACTGGCCACCCACTGGTCAGGGCTTTGGCCTTGTGGGTACAATGGTTCAGGTTCACCTTCAGCACAACCACAGTGTAAGCTATAAAAAATGCTTTAGCTCTAAAGGAGCGAATGTGTGTGTATATCACTGCCACGTACTGATGTGACAAGAACTGCTCAACCACAATGTGGCATGTTCTTTACAAACACTGTACAGTAGGTGTGCAATCCTTACATGGCGATGAGTATTTACCAACTACTCGCATGAGTAAACACTCACCAAAATGAGCAGGGGTTGTATGATCCAGCCCCATATCTATAACAGCTAACGTACGCCCCTTACATTTTAGTGGCCGGAGTCAGAGCATTTTGGAGCAGGTGAACGTGTATTGTTTTGCAATGCTGCCCTACGTGTATATTATACTTCTGCGGGAATTCTGCGCCACTGCACATGCGCAGAATTTTTGTCCCCTGTAGATGTCTCTGCTTCCCCTCAGAAAAAGGACTTTCTGACAGGGAAGCAAAGGGAAGCCAGAAGAGCGGTCATGCGACCCTTCCCAGCAGTTTGTTTCAGGTGGCCAGGGCACCTGGCAGAGAGGTAAATACCTGTGGGGTGGGGAACAGTACTGGGGATGACACGGTTGATGGCTTCTACCCTGCGCCGGACTCAGCTGCTAGTCCTGGCTGGACTGGAGAGGACGGGATTTCCTCCTCCCCTGCACAGCATCCGGGGCCAGGTCAGACCCACCCCCAGATTTCTCCCACAGCTGCAGGAAGCTCTGAAAACTCTCCCCCCACCCCCATGCTTCCTGCACCCATCGCTCCTCAGCTGCAGGGGGAGGGATCCCTGTACAGGGAGCTGCTCCCCCATCCACCCAACCCTCCTGCATCCAGACATCCTCATACCCAAACCCTCCCACTGAACTTTATCCCCCTGCACTCAGAACCCCCCTGATGAGCCCCATTCCCCCTGCACCTGGACCACCCCGAAGAGCCATCCGCAGCCGGATCCTCAGCCCACCAAGCCCAAACCAGCTGCACCTGGATCCCCACCCCACTGAGCCCCACTCCTCCAGCATCTGGACCCCCCAGCCGAGCTCTATCCCACCCACAGCCAGACCCCCCTTGCTGAGCTCCAAGCACGTTCACCTGGTTCCCCCTACGGAGTTCCATTACCGTTGCATCCAGAATGTCCTAGCAAGCCCCTGTGCATCTAGATCCCTCCCCGCACCCGTATCCCCCACTGAGCAGCCCGCACAGAACCCTCTCAACCCAGACCTGGATTCCTCCATGCTTGAATCCTGCCTTACTGAGCCTGCCTCCCCACATCTGGTGCACCTGGCATGGAAGGGCAGGGCCCTGGGGTGTTTCTGGTGCAGGCCTAGTCCTTGCACTGTGTCAGGGTTGGGTGCAGCCTCGCCACTGAGTCCGTGTCTGGGAGTTGTGGGGGGAGCTGCACAGTGATCACCCACCTCCGGGCAGCCAGTGGCCTGTGCTCTCCAATGTCATGCTGGAGCCTCCACATTTATTTGACAAATAAAATTTGTAGAATTATGCAGAACCTTAAAATATTGTACACAGAATTTTGAATTTTTGGGGCACAGAAGGCAATCAGGAATAGTATTACAGCCTTCTCCTGTATTGAAACAGAACGACTCAGTTACAGCTGTATTAGGCCTTTGAGATAACACCTCAAGGATATTCTCTTCTAACTCATGTGATAGGGGCCTTTGTTTTTGGACAAAGAGAATTTTGGCTCTCGGCTATTTGCAAATTCACTGCAATAAGCAAAGGTGTGTAGTTTAACGACAACTGTGAAGTGCTTAGATTACCACACATTTTTTACAATAGATGTAGCATCTGGGACTTTTAAAAACTGTTATTTTACTGCTCTTCACAAGAAAGGGCGCAAACTGGAGGTATTTAATTCACCTGCTCTAGCCGATAACCAATTTGATGTTTCTCCCCACCCCAGAATCACCTTTTCATTGGAATTCTAGAAACCCTCCAGCAATCTTACCGGTAGTCTTTGTGATACTCAGACTAAGGAAAGTCAGAAGTTTTCTTCCTTGGTCTCTGCTCTTTCAGTTGTAGTGCTGCAAATGGAGTAGCTATAATTAGTGAGATCTTACCCAGCTGGACTTGAAAACACTAAAGCAGAGAATCAGATATAACATTGAAAACACCAAGGCAGCTGCTAACTCCTATTTTCTTTGTGACACTGATCATAACAACTCCTCCTAGGTGCATCTGAATTCTATCTTTTTTTTATTTACAGAAAACATGCTAGTTCTTGCAGGAGGAAAACATTAATTCCAGGCACATTATGTGATATCAAGTTGAGAGAAGGACAAGCTGAGTCCTTTCTATTCAATAAAGCCACTTTCTTGCAAATAACTTCAAAATTAGTCTTTTCTATTCAAACAACTTTAAATGGTACAGCTTCTCTCTATTGCCTTGGCAACAAATGACATGCCAGCTCAGTAAAAACTACCTCTTAAGGTTGAACAATCTCGACTGTTTCCAAGTGCAAGGCAACTAGGTGTGAAAATAATGGAGTGTTACTAGCACAATGCCTTTCCCCACATCAGTTTTCCCTTACACCATGTTTCAATGCCACAGTTTCCATGTGAATTGCTCTCCTGCACGCAGGGCCAGCTTTAGGAAGGGCGGGGCCCAATTCGAACATTTTTGGCGGGGCCCCGGCAGGGATGACTAACAAAAAAAAAAATGTAAAAAAAAGCCTTTCATTTCCTCCATGTATTTACTTTCCATAACTATATAAATAATAAAATTATATATTATGTACATTGCATCATATATGCTGTTGATCGGTTATTAATGAGCTCCGTTTCACGTGTGTGGGTCCCCGCCACTCCCTGGGAGTGTGCTAGGGTGACCAGATGTCCTGATTTTATAGGAACAGTCCCGATTTTGGGGTCTTTTTCTTATAGGATCCTATTATCCCCCACCCCCTGTCCCGATTTTTCACACTTGCTGTCTGGTCACCCTAGTGGTGTGCACATGTGTGGGTCCCAGCTGCTCCCTGCCCCCCTCATTGAAGCAGGTGTGCAGGTTTACTGCCCTGGGAACTGCAGGGCACCAGTGGACATGGGGCTGGCTGGAGGCAGGGCAGGGGCTCACTGGAGGTAGGGTCTGGCTGCAGGCAGGGCAAGGGGTGCGGGGCTGGCTGGAGACAGGGGTGTGTGGGGCTGGCTGGCTTTGGGCAGGGCCGCAGGGGGGTGCGGTTGCCTGGAGACAGGGCAGGGGGTGCGGCAGAGGCTGGCTGTGGGCAGGGGGTGCAGGGCTGGCGGCAGGCAGGGCAGGGGGGCGGGGCTGGTGCGGGCAGAACAGGGGGGCGGGGCTGGAGGTAGGGCAGGGGTGCAGCAGGGGCTGGCTGCGGACAGGGGGTGCAGGGCTGGCTGGAGACGGGGCTGGCTGCGGGCAGGGCAGGGGGTGTGGGGCTGGTGCGAGGACGGGGTGCAGCAGAGGCAGCTTTAAATAGCCCCCGAGTCCCCCGCTATCCCAGGGCTCTGGGGGCTATTTAAAGGGCCCAGGGCTCCCCTGCTTCTACCGCCCCGGCCCTTTAAGTAGCCGCGGGAGCCCTGGGGAAGCAGCGGGGCTCCAGTGGCTATTTAAAGGGCCGGGGCGGTAGACGCAGCGGGAGCCCCGGACTTTTTAAATAGCCCCCAGAGCCCCGCAGCCCTACCCCAGGGCTCCAGCAGTGGGGGGCTGGTAGCAATTTAAAGGGCTTGGGGCTCCGGCCCCTGCTGGGAGCCCTAGGTCCTTTAAATTGCCCCCTGGGGAAGCCGGGCCACCCTGGTACAGCGCACCGGCTCTTGCCGGTACACCGTACCGGGGCTTGGGCCCGGGGCCCGATTCAGAGCCGCAGGGAGGGGAACCCTGAGGTGTGGGGGCTGGGTGGGTACTGGGAGTTCCACCTGAAGGGACGGGGGTTGGCCAAGGTCACTCAGCCCCGGGGTCTGGGAGGGGGACTGGCTGAGGGCACTCAGAGCCCCAGGAAGTCGGGGAGGCTGAGGGGAGGGACTGGCCAGGGGCACTCAGAGCTCGGGGGAGGGGCTGTCTGGGGGGGCACTCAGAGCCCCAGGAGGTGGGTGGGGGAGGGGCACACAGGATTTCAGGAATTCCCTGGCAGTGAAGAGCTGCTGGCGGCAGGGAGGAGCCAGCCGTGACAATCCCCACTTGGGATCCCTGGCTGGGCTAGTGGCTATGGGGGCCCGTGGCCAAGCTGCAGCGGAAGGTGACCTGAAGGAAATGCCTCGGCCTCGGCCTCCTGTTAGGAAGGGCCTGGGCCAGACAATGACCCACCACGCAGTGTCCCAGCTCCCTGCCCCACACCTGCGGGGCACGGCCCCTCCTCTGTAGGGAGGTTGGCATGTACCTTAGTGCTGCTTCCTCCATCCCCAAAGGCCTCTCCCAGCCAGTCTCTGGCAACCCCTGCCGTTCAATACGCACATTACCCTGCTGTGACATACCGGGGGGGCGACCCCTTGGGGATGGGGGGGCTGTCAGACAGCTGGGCAATTTAACCCGGCTGGGCCAGGGTGACTGTCTCCCTGGAGCTGGGGTCTCAGCCCAGGTGTCTCTCTGCCCTTCCCCCCATTTGCCCCCGGGCGAGGTGGGAGCGCCCCACTTTGCGTTCCAGCCCCACATTCGCACCCACAAGTGCTGGTGGGTTCCAATCCCAGCTGAACACGCCCACCCGGCCCTAGTGCGGAGCAGAAGGGCCCAGCGCTGCCCCACAGACCCTCTGGCTCTCCAAGCCCACTCTTACCCATCACTGCAGCACGTCTGGCCCAGGCTGAATGCTGCTGCTCTGTGCAGAGAGGCTGGCACTTCTCGCTCCTGCCGTACGAGGGGCAGGTGCTGCTACCGACTGCTCCCCCCTAACCCCCGCCCTGCTGTGCTCTGGGGATGCTGCCCTGCTGTGGAGCTCTCAGGGGTCTTGAACTGGAATTTGTTTGGAGAGAAACTGCTAAGGAGCCTTATCAGCCCCGAGCAGAGAGTACCTGGGAGCCTGCCTGGGTCGGGCGGGTCTGGTACAGCCTCCCCCAGATAAGGCTCTTCCCTGGACCTGCCACCCATTGGAATCTGGAACGATTCCCTCCGAGGTAACACCCGGGGCAGCCAGGGCACGGCCTGCTCCCCTGGAGCGTTAGGGCTTTCAGGAGTCAGAGGTGTCAGCGGAGCAGGTTGTACGTTAAAGCAGCGAAGGCAGTTGCGGGGGCAGAGGAATTGAGTGCTTTGCCATTGCACTTGATCAGCTCAATTTGAAAATTCTTTCAAAGGAAATCCAGATGTATACATCTGACTGGAGTACATGTACACACATACACACGCACACTCACGTGCACACATACATACACACATGTACACATACACATATATATACAGACGTACACATACACGCACACACGCTGTCCCTGGAGCGCCCCAGGATGCGACTGACGGGGTGCCGGGTGTGAGGTCTGGGAGGGAATTTGGGTGTGGGAGGGGGTTCCGACCTGGGGCAGGGGGTTGGGGTGCCGGGTGTGAGGTCTGGGAGGGAATTTGGGTGTGGGAGGGGGTTCCGACCTGGGGCAGGGTTTCTGGGTGCGAGCTCCGGCCAGGCGGCGCTCAGCCGGCTCCTGGTTAATGGCACACCGGTGCTAAGGCAGGCTCCCTGCCTGCCCTGGCTCCGCAGGGCTCCCAGAAGCGGCCAGCACGTCCCTGCAGCCCCTAGGAGGAGGCATGGCCAGCAGGGCCGGCTTTAGGAAGTGCGGGGCCCGATTCGAACAGTTTTGACAGGGCCCCGGCAGGGATGACTAAAAAAAACACCACGTAAAAAAACACGTGGGGCTTGTACTCACCGGGCGGCGCTCCTAGTCTTCGGGTCTTTCACTCACTCTGGGTCTTCGGCGACACTGAAGGACCTGCTGCCGAAGTGCTGCCGAAGACCCGGAGCGAGTGAAGGACCCGCTGCCGAAGTGCCGCCGAAGACCCGGAGCGCCACCGGGTGAGTAAAAATTAAAAAGGAGCCTCTAGCCAGGGAAGGGATTCTCGGCCACTTCTTTCTCCCCTCCCCTCCGGCAGCCCTGCCACTGGGCGCGGGGCCCTCTTAGGCGCGGGGCCCGATTCGGGGGAATTGGCCTAAAGCCGGCCCTGCCTGCACGCATTCAAGAGCTGAGATTTGAAGTATGTTTGTAGCCATACTATCTGTTTAGATGTTATATAACCTGCTTGTAAAGTATACGTCATGTCCCCCAGTAGTGGCTGGTTTACAAGAGAAGGTAACAGCCAGCTACTGCTGCTAGCTAGTGGAATTACTCCTTTAGTCCAAGTGGTAAAGATCTGTGCTTTTATGATGAAGGATCAGTGTGATGGGTTGGGTCACAGAAACCCTTTGGGACTGCCACCTGATGTGCTGAGACTACCACTAAGCCCGTTTTCCCTGGCAGCGTGGGACTTCAGTACCTTGCCTGGTTATGCCAGACACGCTAGCCTGCTACAAATACAGACCCAGGTCTGAACCACGTCCCCCAAAAGCTTCAGGTTTAACTGAAAACAGCTTAAGAAGTGCTCCTGTCTCCAACACCCAGTTCCCAGTGGGATCCAAACCCCAAATAAATCTGTTTTACTCTGTATAAAGCTTATACAGGGCAAACTCATAAATTGTTTGCCCTCTATAACACTGATAGAGATATATGCACAGCTGTTTGCTCCCCCAGGAATTAATTACTTGCTCTGGGTTAATTAATAGGTAAAAAGTGATTTTATTAAATATAAAAAGTAGGATTTAAGGGGTTCCAAGTAATAACAGACAGAACAAAATAAATTACCAAGCAAAATAAAACAAAAACATGTAAGTCTAAGCTTAATACAGTAGGAAACTAAATGCAGGTAAATCTCACCCACAGAGATGTTCCAATAAGCTTCTCTGACAGACTAGACTCCTTCCTAGTCTGGGTCCAGCAATCACTCACACCCCCATAGTTACTGTTCTTTGTTCCACTTTCTTTCAGGCATCTCTTTGGGGTGGAGAGGCTATCTCTTGAGCCAGCTGAAGACAAAATGGAGGGGTTTCCCAGGGCCTTATATAGTCTCTCTCTTGTGGGTGGAGACCCCTTGTGTTCTCCTGTGCAGAATCACAGCTACAAGATGGAGTTTTGGAGTCACATGGGCAAGTCACATGTCCATGCATGACTCAGTTCTTTACAGGCCGACACCATTGTTTACATGTTAGTTTGAACGTTCCCAGGAAAGCTCAGATGTTGATTGGCATCTCTCAAGGTCCATTGTTAGCTAAATACTCCCAATTACTTGAATAACCCCTTCACATTATGTTGACCAAGTCTGCCTTCTGTGCTTCCTACAGCAAACACTTTAAATACAAGCATAGAGCCAATGCTCATAACTTCAGATATAAAAATGATACATGCATACGAATAGGCTGAATACATTCAGTGGAACATAACCTTTGCAAAGATATGTTACATGGCATATCTAGCATAAAACATATTCCAGTTATGTCATATTTACACTCATAAGCATATTTTTATAAAGCATTATGGGGGACAACGTCACACTCAGAGTTCAAACTCTGCTGATGGTCTATGCCAGATGATCATCACATCGCTGTGACATGCTGAGGTCAGGGTGTAATCCAGACCAGTGAGGCTCTGTGTCATCACTACCCTGCAACCTTGAGAGCCTTGCAATACTTTGCGGCAGTAGCTCCCACCTGGGATGCTCACAAGCAGCCTTCCAGCGTGCCAGTCACATCCTGAGTGTCTCTGTGTAACTGCAGCCTGCCAGCCACACTTGAGTTACACTCTGGCTTTGGTTACTTCTTCTGGGTGATCCCAACACACTCCCAGGCCCGGATGTTCCCCCAAACAGTGTGTCTTGTACTGTCCAGCCTTCTCCTAGACAGTTCAAAAGTATTATGTTCATTATTTCTTTAAAGGAATAATATATATTAGTTTACCACCTTAAATGGAGTTACCCAAACAATTTAATTTAAACACACTGGGTTAGCTAAAACAATAAAGCAAGTTGATTTAATTATAAATAGATAGATTTTAAGTGAGTACAAGCAATGAGTCACCAGAGTCAGACATGGTTACAAGAAAAACAAAGATACAATGCTTTCTAGTGGCTAACTTAATTATATTGCATGTAAAGCAAAATTTCTCACCACATACTTCCAACAGCATTGCTGACCAAAGACTTCAGATCAGGCCCCCACCCCCAAAGTACAACAGCTGTTTCCTTTGTCTCCTCAGGTGCAGAGAGTGTGATGGGCAGGGAGAGACAGAGAGGTTTCTTTGCATGTTTGTCCCTCCTTTTTATAGTTTCAGTCCCTCTTTGAAAAGCATGCCCATCCGATAACCAAGAGACAGGGTGCTGGTGGAGGAAGGAGACCTCATGCTCTTTCTCTGCTAACAAGGAGATCTTTGTCTCTGCCGACCTTTCTTGCCAAATATCAGGGGGTAGCTGTGTTAGTCTGTATCTACAAAAACAACAAGGAGTCTGGTGGCACCTTAAAGACTAACAGATTTATTTGGGCATAAGCTTTCATGGGTAAAAACCTCACTTCTTGCGAAGTAACTCCCTGCTCTCCATGTGTCAGTATATAATACCTGCATCTGTAACTTTCACTCTATGCATCCGAAGAAGTGAGGTTTTTACCCACGAAAGCGTATGCCCAAATAAATCTGTTAGTCTTTAAGGTGCCACCAGTTGTTTTTCTTGCCAAAGACTGGCCACTTTATAGGTGATAGCCCATTAGCTTTGTTGATACTTGGCCTGCATCAGCTTGCCCTTTGTCTCTGAGAAACTAGTTTAAACACTCCCCAGACTTATCTGGGAAACACACTTCAGTCATGATTTCAGCTTATGTTCATAACTTTACACATAATGTTCTTACATGCATTTTACTGTGATATTACTGATCAGCAAGTTATGAATTTTCAAATGGTACCTCCCAAGACATGCCTTGTACAAAGATTATTACAATAACGTGTAGGGTGTGAATACAAGAGCCCATTCCATCATAATCATCTCTCTACAAAATAGCTACATAAAATAACCCTTGCTTTCCTCTTGTACTACATGAGTCAGCAGTTCCAAATCACTAATGTGCAAACCAGTAGTAGTGCTTTTGGCTTTTTAGGACTGGTTCTCTAGGTTCCCATTAAAAATGAGCATCTGTGCTGGGTCAATTACCCACTCCAATAACCTTTGGGCAACTGCCAACATTTCCAGAATCAAAAATGGTTCAATTCCCCACTGGGTGCAAAGAACGGAGGTGGTGGTGTGGGGAGGGCAGGGGGACAAGGTGATAAAACTAAGAAACAAAAGTCAGAGCCAAGCAGTAGTCAAAAATAAACCAACTAAAATAAGTGAGCCTTGTAGTACCTCTATGGGCATTTGGAGAGATGGTATACCATTGTCTTCTACAGTATATTCTGAATTGAATGGTCAAGTCTATTTCTGAATGACTGAGGCTAGGTCTACACTACCCGCCTGAATCGGTGGGTAGAAATCGACCTCTTGGGGATCGATTTATCGCGTCCCGTTGGGACGCGACAATCGATCCCCGAATCGACACTCTTACTCCACCAGCAAAGGTGGAAGTAAGCGCCGTCGACGGGAAGCCGCAGAGGTCGATTTTGCCGCCGTCCCAACAGCGGGGTAAGTCGGCTGCGATATGTCGAATTCAGCTACGCTATTCGCGTAGCTGAATTTGCGTATCTTAAATCGACCCCCCCGTAGTGAAGACCTGCCCTAAATTAACTGGGCTAATATAGTTAAAGTCAGGAGTTCATCTGTGCCACAGTTATTTGGGCTTTTCCAAGGTTTTCTGAAAGAAAATAGAACACCTATCGCAAATACATCCAGATAGACACAATATTAACTACAAAAATCTACCTGCCATGAAAACTAATTCCTCCCCTCTATCTCTTCTTCATCAGTATCCTGTGTGAAATAGAATAGGCTTTCCTATTCTATTTCCAAGTGACCTGAAGGCCAATAAATTCAACTTCTATTGGACCAAAAGAGGGGAAGGGGTGTGAATTTCAGATTCAAAGGTCCCCTCACTGAAAATGTTATCCCTCCAGTCCCGATTCATGATTCTAAGGAACAGTAGGAGGGACAACAGAAGAATAAAGACATGAACTTCAAGAATGCAGAATTTAGCAAAAATCAGATAATTGGAAGGTAAGATTCTGTGGGAAGCAAATCTAATGGGGGGAGGGGGGAAGAGAGACCAGGGAGTTGGCAGTTTTTAAAAAAGACATTATTAAGGACACAAGAGCAAACTATCCCAATGCGTAGTAAAGATAGGAAGTATGGTCAGAGATCACAGTGGCTTAAGGGACTGTGACGGGGTATACCTGCTGGAGGCCCTGCAGTCCAACTACACTTCTCCCCAGGAAGAAGCAGAGAAGGTGGGTCCTCCGGGTCTGCCTCATGGAAACAGCTAATCAGAGCCCAGCAAGCAGAGAAACAAGGAGCTTCAGGGGTTTAGCAGGTCAGTTCCTGGCTGGAGCAAGGAAGGGTGCTCTGGCCAAAGGCACTTGATGGGCTGCATTTGCTAAATCTGGGAGCAAGAGAATCTGAAAAATCTAACCCTCAGGTAAAGGGACTAGGTGGGAAGAAACCCGGGGAATGCAGCAGCAACTACACCTCTACCCCGATATAATGCTATCCTCGGGAGCCAAAAAAAATCTTACCGCGTTACAGGTGAAACCACGTTATATTGAACTTGCTTTGATCCACCGGAGTACGCAGCCCCGCCCCCCCCAAAGCACTGTTTTACCGCATTACATCCGAATTTGTGTTATATCGGGGTATAGGTGTAATTAAAGGAAGCAGTATATATATATATATGGCTTCTGTTTATAGAGTCTCTGGATTGGAACCTGGGTTCCCCCTCAACCCCCAGCCACTAATAAAGTGGCCTAAGCCCCAAGAAGGAGACAAGGTTCCTTTAGAAGCCCGAGTGAAGTGTTGGATTTATAGGGCCCAGAGATGGGGCTGAAAAACCTGGTAAGGGCAAACAGTTTGGTGAACTCTTTGCTACCCTGGAAGGGGTCCATTTTGACTGTGTGACTTGGCTAGGTGGGTGAGCCATTAAAGACCTGTTTAGCAAGGTCTGCAACCTACAGCAGGTTCCAAAAGTGGGGAAAAGATTGCAATACCACACTCAGCCACTAGGAGGCACTTAGAAGATGAGTGCAAGCCAGGGACATAAATGGTAACAAGAAAACATTTTACAAGTACATGAGAAGTAAGAGGAAGACCAAGGACAGGCAGCACCGTATTATTGCCTAGGCCAACAAGGCCTAGGCCTAGGGTGGCAAATTTGCAGGGGCGGAAGCTCCCATCCGCGCCCCACCCCCCTGCTCCAGCTCACCTCCGCCTCCTCTGCAAGGACGCAAGGGCGCCGCCGCATCCAGTTTCTCTCCCCTCCCAGTGCTTGCGCCGCAAAACAGCTGTTTCACGGGGCAGGGAGGGAGGGGGAGGAGGGGGAACGCCACGCACTGGGGGAAGAGGCGGGGCCGGGGGCAGGATTTGGGGAAGGGATCCAATAGGGGAAGGGAGGAGTGAAGTTGGGGGGGGGACTTTGGGGAGGGAGTTGGAATGGGGCAGGGAAAGGGCGGAGTCGGGGCGGGGCCAGGGTGGCAATTATTTCCTGGCCTAGGGGCGGCAAAATTATTAATCCGCCACTGAGGACAGGGTAGGACCATTATTCAATGAGAAGGGAATGTACTAGCAGGAGTGTTGTAAGCAAGACATGAGAAATAATTCTTCTACTCTTCTCAGCACTGGTAAGGCCTCAAGTGGAGTATTGTGTCCATTTCTGGGCACCATCCTTCAGGAAAGATGTGGAAAAGTTCAAAAAAGTCCAGAGGAGAGCAACAAAAATGATTAAAGGTCTAGAAAACATGACTTATGAGGAAAGATTAATAAAAGGGGGTTATTTAGTCTGGAGAAGAGAAGACCAAGGGGGGACATAACAGTCTTCAAGTATGTAAAAGGTTGTTATAAAGAGGAGGGTGATAAATTGTTCTCCTTAACCCCTGAGGACAGGACAAAGAGTAATGGGTTTAAGCAGAAGCATGGGAGATTTAGATTAGACATTAGGAAACACTTCCTGTCAGGGTAGTTAAGCACTGGAACAAATTACATAGGGATCTCTGTCATGAGAGGTTGTTAAGAACAAGTTAGACAAACACCTGTCAGGGATGGTCCAGATAATACTTAGTCCTCTCTCAGCACAGGGTACTGGACTAGATGACCTATTGAGGTCCCTTACAGTCCTACATTTGTATGATTCTATAAAACTCTGAAATTGCAAGCTTTGGACAGTTTAAGGCAGACTCTCACATTGTTTTAAGTTTGCAGTGTTATAGTTGTTGGTCCCTTGGAGAGACAAGATGGGTGAGGTAATATCTTTTATTTTATTTTTCATTATTTTAATGCGTTCTTTATCAGAGAATTTTCAAAAGTTCATTAAAATGGTTATTTCTTTAAGGGCTTTCTAGATCCCACCACAAATTATTGTTATGGACTCTAAGAAGTTTTGGATCTCTCTCATTCTTGTCTGTACAACCCCTTTGGGAATTGGTGGAAGTCCCATCACTGCAATCTTTTAAAAGGAGACTGAACAAAAGCTTGCGGATATTTTACAGATGACAATTCTGATTGTAAGGGCATGGATAAAGATAAACCAATAGTTCTTACTTAGCTATCATTTTATAAATTAAATTAATGGAGATATCCCATCTCCTAGAACTGGAAGGGACCTTGAAAGGTCATTGAGTCCAGCCCCCTGCCTTCACTAGCAGGGCCAAGTCCTGATTTTGCCCCAGTTCCCTAAGTGGCCCCCTCAAGGATTGAACTCACAACCCTGGGTTTAGCAGGCCAATGCTCAAACCACTGAGCTATCCCTCCCCCCCATTTCTATGGATTCATAACCACAGTGGAGTTGCACAAATATAACTTTAAGATAAATCTGGCTGAAAATACAGCAGTCAAAATATTGGTGTTTTGAACATCTAAAGTTTTCTCCTAGAATCCAGCTGATACTCTCTGCAGTTTACATAAAGGGACCTGCAGCAACATCATATTAACACCTACACAATTTCCTTACAAATTAGGTTTCTAAATATTTAATATAACTGGGGTCTTTTGAAACCCTCTGTTTATAAAAACCAACTTAAGTCCTGCTGTGATGATTACCCGATTCAAAGGTAAGTCGCTCGTGAAAGACCGAATAGAGAAATTCAGAATTCTTAGAACCCACCAATTAAAATGAAATATCACAACCGTTATTCTCCATATCCTATAATATGGATCCTTCTCTTTCTTAACAGTAGGAGAATGAGAGGAGGACTCTGAACCTTATGTCTATCCGTTGTTTTAACTCTATAAACAGTATTGTTTGGTGTAAAAATGACTGTTTCCTATGAAGTTTTATTGCCTGCCTGCAAAGCGTGTCAGATCTTCTGATGTGCCAGCATCATTTTTGGACAACTTGTTTTTCCTCTCCTTTTCTAAAGGAAGTTCTGTGCCATGACTGTGGCTCCCATCTGACAAAGCACTTAACTTTATTAGTTAAGCACATGCTTAAATTTAGGCACATGACTACTCTCATTGACCTCCTGTGTTTAACAAGCAAGATCAGATGGATTATTGGAGGGAGGGAGTTTAGTAGGCAGACACCAACACAGCCTGCCCACATTGATTTTTCCTAGTCTATTAACTTCAAGGGGTCTATTCCCACGCTTCAAGTTAAGCATAAGTTTAAGTGCTTTGTTGAATCAGGGCCTGCAGGCACAAATAAATTTTAGATTGGAATTAAGGTGCAACTTTTTAACAATGAGCGTAATTAACCATTGGAACAACTTAAGGATATTTGTTGATTCATTATCACTAGCAATTTTTAAATCACGATTGGATTTTTTCCTGCTTTAATTCAAAAAAAGAATTATTTTGGGGAAACTCTGTGGCCTGTGTTATACAGCAGGTTAGACAAGTTGATTATAGTGGAACCTTCTGACCTGGGGATATCTGAATCATAACACTGTGGTCCCAAAGAGGATTCTTCCCCAAACTAGTTAATGAATCTGATCAGCAGATGAGGGAAATCAACATGGGCAGGCTGTGTTTGAGGCAGGGTTCATGACTATGAAATGCCCTCCTTCCAAAGATCCGTCTGAGATAATGTTTGTTGGTCTTCAGACCATGGAGCACAAGTCTCATCTTTTTAGCCAAGCCTTTGATTCCTTGCAGACACTTTTCTCTCTTCATCACACTTCTGTTTTATTTTGTTGTTAATGCCTATTACTCATAATTAAGGCTTTGTGTCTGGAATCCATGACCTCCAAGACTTCTCCAGCGGTCGGTGCGGCTGGCTCAGGGGGTTTGGGTGTGGGGCAGTACTTACCTTGGGGGGGGGGGGGCTCCCTGCAAAGGCTGGCATGTCCCTGCAGCTCCTAGGCGGAGGGGCCAGGGGGCTCTGCACGCTACCCCTGCCTGCAGGCAAAGGTGACAGGTTTGTATAATTTTTGGTGGTGCCCAAAACAGGTCCAAGTTCCGCTCCCTCCACACGTGCTTTGTAAGCCAATACATATTTTTAAAAATAATGTAAAAATGTGAGGGCTGTGGGGTGGGGCTGGTGATGAAGGGTTTGGGGTGTGGGAGGGGCTCAGGCAGAGGGTTGGGGTGTGGGGTTGAGGTGTGTGGGGTGGGGCCGGGGATGAGGGGTTCACAGTGCATAAGGGGGCTCAGGGCTGGGGCAGAGGATTGGGGTGCAGAGGGGTGAGGGCTGTGGCTGAGGGGTGTGGGCTCTGGGGTGGGGCAGTGCTGGGGATGAGGAGTTTGGGGTGCAGGCAGGCTGCCCCCAACTGGGGCCAGAGAGGACTCCCCCAAGCCCTCTCCGCGCCAGCAGCAGCGAGCTCTGGGGGAGGGGCTCCCCTCTCCTCCCCGCCCCAACAGCACACTCACCTCGCACCACTATCACTGCACGTGCTCCTAGGTCCCCTCTCAGGTCCAGGAAGCCCCCTCGCCTCCCCTGTGGTGGGTGCCGGGAGGGAGGGGCCATCACGTGTGTGCCTTCTCTCCTGCTGCTGCCCCTCACTGTAGCCTCACTGGGGGTGGGGGATGGGGCTGCCCCTTGTCCAGCGTGGGGCAGGAGCGGTGACTACGGGCAGGGGGCCCCCTGTGCTGGCGGAGGGTCCCGCCGGAAAAGGGAAGGGTCCGTTTGTCCGAGGCGGAAGGGCAGGGTCAGCCTGCATCAGCCTGCCCTGGCATTAGTGGTTAGGGGGTATGAGGACACTGCAGCCGACAGAGCAAAGCGCAGCACGGAGCTGCAGGGGGCAGCCGCCCACTGCCCAGGGTGCAGGCAGGGACAGTCAGGGGAGGCGCGTAGGGGTGGCAGGTGGGACCGGGGGAGACACCCGGCCCCAAACATTGGTGGAGCCGGGCCCCCGGACCCTGAATATTGCTGGAGCACGAGCACCACGGACCCATATAACTCGCCACCCCTGCCTGTAGGCACAGCCCCCGCAGCTCCCATTGGCTGTGATTCCTGGCCAATGGGAGCTGTGGAGCTGGCACTCATGGCGGAGGCAGTGCGCGGAGCCCCCCTAGTCTTCCCTCTCCCTAGGAGCTGCAGGGACATGCTGGCTGCTTCCGGGGAGTTGCACAGAGCCGGATAGGGAGTCTGCTAACCCTACCCACCATCCCCTCACAGCACCATTGGCCAGGTGGGGTCCTGAGACGTGAGCTGCCACCCGCCTCCCCCTCAGCACCAGCTGAGGTCCAGAGCCACCCCACCCAGAGCACCCCCAGCCCAAGTTTTAGTTAGGGGTATATAGTACAAGCCGTGGACAGGTCACAGGCCATTAATTTTTGTTTACTGCCCGTGACCTGTCCATGATTTTTAACTAAAATCACCCATAACTAAAACATAGCCTTATCCATAATTGTCAGAGTAGTGAGAATGCTACTCGTGACTGACTGAAGGAATGGGAAGTTGGTCTCTTTTCACAATATTTTTGTGTGTGACATCTCAGCTTTTGTTAGTATTCAGTGACAATATCTGCCATGCTTGTATGTGGGATACTGAATTTGTAGAAGACCAAGTGTCTTTATTTTCTTGATTTGAATTTCTGGAATGAATGGATGGTTTAGATCCAAATATACATGAGTCATCCATCAGAAAAGGAAACATTTTTCTTTCAAGAAAATGTATTATTGTCTTGTATTGTATGACTGTCCTAGCAGCAATTGCAGGATAATAACTGACAGATGTAAATAGTCAATTCAAACTGCTTTGCCGAAGATCAGATCCCAAATACTTTGCATTTGTCCATTCTTTGGAAGAGAGTATTTGTATGCTGATGGGTTTGGAGATGACATCTGCTAATTTGCACCAGTTTTGTAAATTCCTTGCCTTGTTCCTTAATTACATTTTCATCAGTTAAGACCTTCACCTATACTACTGGTCAGGGATTTGCCACTCAAAGTTTGTTGTTGGTTTTTTGACAGAAAATGCAGTTTCGGCAAAATCTCAGTTTTCCCAGAGTTTTTTCTATTTGACCCAAATTTAAACATTTTGGTTTGAATAGAAGCAAAAGATTTCATTTTGGGTCAGTTCAACATTAATTCTTTTCTGCCTGAGCTGCACGGTGCATCATGGTAGTTGTAGCTAGTGTAGCTCATGCCCCCCTTCTGCTCATCCTGCCAGGGTCCTGGCTGGACTACATTCCCCATGATGAATCACAACTGTTTAACTACGGGAAGACTAGTGCATCATGGGAGATGTAGTCCAGCCTCATAGTCTGGCCCATAGAGGAGAAAAGGAGCATAAGGCACCTGAATTAAATTCCCATGAGGCACCATGGCCGCTCATGGGGACAGATTAGTGTTGAACAAAGCCAACATGAAACATTTTGGATTGGATCAACATTCCCAAATCAAAACATATTAACATTTACTAATTAAATTTGCATCCTACCATATTGTGTCATAGACAAGCACCTTCACACAATACTTGATGCTAAAATTTGCAACATCTAGCTTTTAGGGACAAAACAATCACAGGAACAACACTGCAAGTCAGAGAGCCTGAATTAGGTGTCTATGCTCCTTATGGAATGAATGGGTAGAAACTACATGCTTTAGAATGCGATCCACAAAAGCCAGCCTGCTAGCCAATGGGATGCGCTGAAAACAGGTCTCACCCCTCTCATAGAGAGAAGTGCTTCCCAGCAGCCTGGACTATCAGCCTGAGAGTGAGAGTGACTCTATAGCCCAGTGATTTGGGCACGCACCTGGGATTGGTGAAACCCTGTTCAAATCCCTTTTCCTCATCAGGTAAAGGTTGGACTTGAACCTGTGGTCTTTCACATCCTGTGTGAGTGCTCAAGCCACTGGGCTACAGGTTACAAAAGAACCAGACTGCTTCCAGGAGCTGTCTTGTGTGGAGTTAGGCATTCTCTGAGCATGCCTACCAGATCAGCTCCCACATACAAAATTAAGTGCCTATCTTCCTCTGGTTCCTGGATCACTGGGGCTTAGGCTGAGAAAGATGTCCTGGAGCCTCGACTGGCAGCAGTGTGCAGAAGCATAGGTGTATGTAGGAAGTATGGGTGCCTACAGGCCTCTTCCTCACTTCCTCCCCTGAGCGTGCTGCGTTCCCGCTCCTCCCCCATCCCTCCCACAGCTTGTTATGCCGTGAAACAGCTGTTTTGCGGCAGCAAGCACTGGGAGGAGAAGCAGGGACGCGGCACGCTCAGGGGAGGAGGCGGAGGCAGAGATGAGGTGAGCTGAAGCAGGGAGCTTGGCTGCTGGTGGGTACAGAGCACCCACCAATTTTTCCCCACGGGTGCTCCAGCCCCAGAGCACCCACAAAATCAGCGCCTATGTGCGCCACCCTCATACCAGCTTTGTCCCCTATAGCAAAAAGAACTCCGTCCTCCCTTCCCTCCATACAGAACTCTGCCCTCTCCCTGCCTCCAACAAACCCAGCCCCCCTATACCACCAATCCCATCTGCCCAGCTCCTGTACCTCAGTGACCTGTACTCCCCCATCCAGAAAACCCCCTCCTGGCACTGGTCCTCCCCACATACCCTCCCTCAGCAAGAGCCCCCTCTGCTCCTCTGTTTCCATGAAAATAGCAAATGCTATAAATATTATTGCCTTTTGTTCCTGCTCTCACCTCCCTTTTTAATTTGTTAATTTCAAACTCCTCCAAGTGGCACGTCTCCAAAGACAGCATGTAATGAACAGTGCTTGATTAGTATTTCTGTGCTTGCTTATTAGGGAGTAATTGCTTTTCATTGCAGATAGACCTCACCCACCATGCCACAGATGGTCAGTTATTTGCTGTGATGTTTTGGTTTTTAGAGGACTCCTTTCCCATCCCATCCACAGCCATGGGCACACTATTGCACGTGTGCGGGAGAAACGTAAAAGCAGTGTCGCGACTATCCAAGGAAGGCATCCAACGGGATCCCTGTCTCAGAGGTAGAGGGGGAATAAAGCAAAGATCTGAAAGGGGAGGAAGTAAGAGGGACCATGGGAAGGGGGGAGGGGAATATTCTATTGGCCAAACTGTTTAAAAGAGGAAGAATGTATTTGGGAAGCTGTTGGGACTTAAATGTTCCATGGCAGTTGGGAGACTTATGATGGTGGAATGGGGAGATGTGAAGGTTCCATGGCAGTTAAGTGTCAGGCTCAGGGTTCTAGGTGCTCAGGCCTGGTGGTTGGAGCTGTGGTCGAGGACGGAGTTGGGACCAGGCCAAGGGCAGCACTGAAACCGGGGCCTAGGGACAGGCCTTGGGTCAGAACCAGGATCTGAGTCTTGACACAGGCAAAAGGTCAAAGCCGGGTTGGAGTCAGTCCAAGAGTCTGGGGGACAGGTAGGTGCTGGGCTAGAGTGGGTCACAAGTAGGATTGCCAGGTGTCCAGTTTTTGATTGTAACGCCCGGTCTAAAAGGGACCCTGGCAGCTCCGGTCAGCACCAGTGACTTGGGCATTAAAAGTCCAGCTGGCCGCCCACAGCGGGACAGGCAGGGTGCCTGCCTGGTTCTGCACAGCTCCCAGGAAGCTGCCGGCATCTCTGTTCAGCCCCTATTCAGACGGGCGTCCACAAGGGCTCTCCCCAAACTCCGGCGGCTCCGCATCTCCCATTGGCCAGGAACCGCGACCAATGGGAGCTATGGGGGCGACGCTTGCAGGCAGGGGCCGCGCACTGAGCCGCCTGGCCAAGCCTCCGCCTAGGAGCCAGAGGGAGATGCCGGTAGCTTCCCAGGAGTTGCCTGAGGTGAGCACCACTGGACCTGCATCCCGAACCCCCTCCGATGCCCCTGCCCCAGCCCTGAACCCCATCCCAGAGCCCGCACCTCACACCTCCTCCCACACCCCAATCCTCTGCCCCAGCCCTGAGCCACCACCTGCACTCTGAATCCCCTTGGCCTCAGTGGTTTGCGCATTGGCCTGCTAAATCCAGGATTGTGAGCTCAGTCCTTGAGGGGGCCACTTAGGGATCTGGGGCAAAATCAGTACTTGGTCCTGCTAGTGAAGACCAATTGTTCCTTTGAAAGGTTTAGTTATTCAAATGGAATGGAAGTAACTGATTGACCTTTAATCACATTCAGACAAGGAAAACATGCAGTCCCATTCTTTACAAACTCTTTATACAGTGAAGACATATACAAATTTGCTAGACTTCAGTATCTTCTCTGACCTGCATCTAATATCATAATTTGGTTCCCCTGGCAGCGAAACACAATCCTCTCGAAGAAAGGATTGAACATCTGACACTGCATTTGAAGGATAAATATTTAACTGCCAGATCCCATAATGGAGACAAGGTGGGTGAGGTAATATCTTTTATTGGACCAACTCCTGTTGGTGAGAGAGACAACACTACTACACAGATCACACGTCAGGTTTTAGTACCTATTAATGCCTTAAGTGTGATTGCAATTCACCCACCCACACTAATGCTAACAATATTGTTGTCATGCCAGAACACACTGTAAAACAAAGTGACAATTAAAATAGTTTTTTTAAATGGTGCAGTGATTTTAACCAGCCAAATATAACTCTCCACTTGCAATGCATTAAATATTTTTTTTAATTTATTTTTTTGCCTCTCTGTGATCTGAAGTGTGTAGGCTGCCTAAACCAAGCAGAGCTATTAAGGTTCTATGGCCATTTTGCAATTACCAGGCAGGGTAGGTATTTATTACGCCAGGGAAAAGATGAAGCAGCTGCTTTTCTTGTTGCAAATAAAATACTAAAATAATTCGGGGTTTAACGAGGGTGTGATGTGCATTGTAAAGAATCAGTCAAGTTGATAGTGTCCCTTTAAGATTGTCCTCCAAGAACGGGGGGAACCCCTAGCAATTTACTTGTTAAAGAGACTAAAGGTGGTTGGAATTTAGGCAGGTATTACTGGATAATTCAGTTACTGCCTCTTTAATCAAAAACAGGAAGGAGCCACCAAAAGTAACTACAGTTCAAAGATCTGATGCTCTGGTGTGGTCAGTAGCACTGCCAAGTGCAACTCAAGGTAGGATACACATGCAGGCTGACAAGATCAAGGGCTGACTTTAATCAAAAATGATAGAAATGGACTTGATTAAATCAGACTGATGCCTAGGGTGACCAGACAGCAAATGTGAAAAATCGGGTCAGGAGGTGGGGGGTAATGGGAGCCTATATAAGGAAAAGACCCAAAGATCGGGACTGTCCCTATAAAATCGGGACATCTGGTCACCCTACTGACACCATACTAGCATTTTTCCACCCACTCACTTATTCTGTGACAACTTACAATTGAATCAACACGGCTGCTGCCTCTCTACACAGGGTTTGGGGTCACGGTCTACCTAAGTAGCTCAACTGGTCTCAGGGGGTAATGTGGGGAGAGGGATCACTTAATTATGCAGAGATACAGGAGCCACTCTAGCTATAGGCAAACTAGACAGCTGCTTAGGTTGGCAGATTTCTGGCCAGTTGTTTAGGGCAGCAGATTGTGATGGAGGGGCTGCTAGGCCACACCGGAGTACCATTGTGACCTCATGCACCGTGTCACAACATCATCTACTCAGGTTTGGCCTGGCAGCTCCTCTGCTATGATAGAGGAGTGACCAGCCCAAGTCTGAGTCACATTGCAACTCCACTTGCCAGAGCACAACTTCACTCACTCAAATGTGCTAAGCTGCCACTCCATCATGATCCCCAGATCAAATCCTTTCTCCACCTCAGGCAGAATGGGGAATTGAATCTGGGTCTCCCAAATTACAGGTGAGATCTCTTATCCCAGTGGTTAGAGCAAAGGTGGGCAGTACCTTCCCCTCCAGCCTTTTTGTGTGGAGTGAGAGAGGCACTTCAATCAGTGTTTTTCAAAGTTCAGGTCGCGACCCGGTGCTGGGTCATGGCATGTAAGGCACTGGGTCGCCTTGCTCAGCACCCAGGAACCCTAGTGTTAAAAGTCCCGTTGGCGGTGCTGCCCAGCTAAGGCAGGCTAGTGCCTCCTATTTCAACACCGCGCTGCACCCCAGAAGCGGCCAGCAGTGGGTCCAGCTTCTAGGCAGGGGGGCCATGGGGCTCCGCACACTGCCCCCCTCCAGAGCTGGGGGGGGGGGGTGCCTGTGGGCAAGAGCCCTGCGGAGCTGCTTGCATGCTTCTGCCTAGGAGCCGGACCTGCTGCTGGCTGCTCCTGGGGTGCAGCGTGTCCGCAGTGCCAGGACAGGCAGGAAGCCTGCCTCTGCACCCCGGCTGCGCCACTGATTGGGAGCCGTCTGAGGTAAGCCCATGCCCCAATCCCCTGCCCCAGCCCTGAGCCCCCCCAAACCCAGAACCTCTTCCTGCACCCCAAACCCCTCATCCCTGGCCCCCCCAGAGCGTGCACCCGCAGCCCACAACCCTGAGCCCCTGCACCAGCCCTGAGCCCCTGCAAATGCAGAGCCCTTTCTGAACCCCAAACCCCTCATCCTGGGCCCCACCCCAGAGCCCTGACCCCCTCCTGCACCCCAACCTCCTGCCCCAGCCCCGAGCCCCCTCCCATCCCCCAAACCTTCATTCCTGACCCCACCCTGCAGCCCTTACCCCCACACTCCAACCCTCTGCCCCCGCCCTGAGCCCCTCCCACAACCCAAACCCCTCATCCCCAGCTCTGTTGAGTTGTGGGGATCAACAATTTTCTTCAACTGGGTCCCCAGAAAAAAAGTTTGAAAACCACTAACCTAAATCATTCTCCCAAGAAATGATTTAAGTGCCTAAGCTGCTTGACTCTGGGCAGTGGGTTCCGGTTTGTGGATTTCTAGCAAAGATAGGCACTTATGTCCTGGCTGCAGGAAGGTGCCCAGCTCCCTGAGAAGGGGTGGGGCTTTGGACACACTCCTTTTAGGCAGCTCTCCACTCAGTGCTGGGTTTTATGATCATATTCTTAAGGGCCTCTCTCTCTCTGTACATTGTGTAGGGAGTCTAGGTGCCTAACTCAGGCTGTGTGAATCTCAGTATTGTTCCTGTGATATTCTAGCAGCCTAGAAGTTAAGCATTGCAATGCTCAGTGTTGCACTGTTTGAGGCCCAGAACCACAAAGGGACAATGTTTTTCATTAGTTAGGTTTTTTTGGGGGGGATGATAGAGAATTTGTAGCAAGATGTGGAGCCAGTTTTGCATTTCTTGCACACCCAAAAGTCCCACTGCCTCTGTAGGAGTTCTGAAAACACCATATACTGTAACTCCTCAATTAACGTTCCTGAAAAATGCAACTTTAAGTGAAACGATGTTAAGCGAAGCCAATTTCCCCATAAGAATGAATGTAAATGGGGGGTTAGGTTCCAGGGAATTTTTTTGTGCCATCCAGTACAGTACTATAGTTGGGAGGTACCCCCGCCTTACCCCACACAGGCACAGCCCACTGGCACTGGAGACAATGAGGCAGGCAAGGAGGCTGAAGGTGCTGTAGGCTAGGAGAACCGCATTGCGCAGCTGCAGCTTCCCCTACTGTGCAAGCACCAGGGGCGGGGGGCTCAACCCTCGGTCCGCCCACTCCACCCTTTCCCCCAAGCCCCCACCCTTAATCTGCCTCTTCTTCCCCCCCTCTTTCCCCTTTACTCTGCACGCCACTCCTCCTCCCCCCCCCCCCCGCCTCCTGCCTGCGGCAATCAGATGGCTTGCAGCATTCAGGAGGCAGGGGAGGGAGGGAGAGCCTGCGGGCCGAATCCTCGCTCCCCCCATCCCTCCTGAAAGCTGCAAGTCAGCTGATTGCCACAGGCAGGAGGCGGGGGGGGGAGAGGGAAGGTGCTGATCTGCGGGGTCTGCCAGTGGGTGGGAGGCGCTATGGGGGGGCGTAGGGGAGCTGATAGGGGGGCTGCCAGCTGTGGACAAAGCAGGCAGCCAGACGACGTTATAGCAAAGCATTGCACAACTTTAAATGAAGCATGTTCTGTAATTGAGCAGGGATGTAAGATCGAAACAACATTAAGCGAGAGGACGTTAAGTGGAGAGTTACTGTACAGGAGTCTCAGGTCTTTAATTTGGCATGCTGGTAACAGCAACAAACTCCTGCTTTGGCTAACGGCATCTTTCAATGGAGTAGGGTTGGTGCGGGGTGAGGTGGAAGAGGAATTAATAGGGCAAGAGGCTAGATGGGAGAACATCCTTCCATTATTCTTCAGGTTTGCAATTGACAAAGAATTCAGCATGCACAGATATATATGGAGACCCGCAATGCCCTTCCAGCTCTCAATCTATTCTTGGCAGTGCTGGGATATGAGCAGTTGGAACAATCTGAAAAGGTTGAATGAGGTGATGGGTGCTCCTAGTGTGTCTATCCTTTCCATGCCAAAGTTGTTAAAGGTGATTATGAAGTTAAGTCTTACACTACAGTCAGAATCAGAGTTATTAGGATTCAAGAGGCCAAAGAATGCAGGGGCTGTCAGGTCAGACCACCTGTTTCCTTTATGTACCTCCAAGTTAGCCACCCACCACCCCACCCCCTTGCCTTTAAGGCTGAGCACAGCATTTGGTACCATATGGCAGGAAGAGTGAGTCACAAGGAGATACTAGGTGCCATTGCAGACCTCAACAGCAGATGCTGCACTGTAAAAAGGATTTCAGGAAGAGCAGTGAATGAGGCTTTTTCCATAATAGCCTGCAAACCACACACCTTTAAACTTGGATCATCTTATTGTGGGTTGATTGGAGTCTATTACATTTAAGTTTTACTCAATATTTCACCATCTTCTCCCTGAGTGCCTTGAAAATAACTTTTGGATACATGCCATGTAGTGCTGGCTTTCGGACTAATCCCTGGCTGTGCCCCTTTAATTGCCTGTATAGCATTACATTTTGATAATACTGTTTTGTAGTGAAATCTAAGAGGTAGGGTGTTTATATTGGAGATTTCACCATAAAATGAGATTTTGCACAAAATGAGATTCCTCCCCGCCCACCATGATTTCAGTGCAAATCCATTCTTGTAGAAAAGTAATTTCACTCAAAACTGCACTGCATATAAAATGTGGTTCATTTTTAAAGCCAATATGATTTTTCACTGAAAGGATCATTTTCAAATTAAGAATTCAGTGATTTCCCCCCCCCCTCCAATTTTTGGGAAGCTTTCTATTTTATAACAAATATGAAAACACTTTGGATTTGACCAAATTTTTGTTGTGAAAGTGTCATTGTATTTTTGAACCTTAAATCTAAATTTATCCTTTCCTTCGTCTCCGTGAAGCATTTTGTTATACAAGAAAATGGACCTGATTCTCCTCTGGCTTTTACTTATTTTACAGTGGACTGACCCCAGCGACTTCAATAGAGAGATTTCTGATTTGCACCCGTGCAAGAGTAAGTCCATTGTATATAAATACATTATTTTGAATAAACCAGAGAGATATTTTGTGCTTGCCCAAAACAAAGATACAAGCCAATTGAAGAAGATTGCAGTATGGTTATTACATACCCTCCAACTTCATTGTAAGTTACAATCTTGACAGAAGCCTATGTTTAAGGGGGTTTAGACAGTAATTATTCATCTTACATAAGCTTATATATTCTTTGCTTACACTTACTAGTGAATCTTTCTCTTGTACCACTTTAGATTCTTTTTCCAAGTACTTGCTAGTTTTCAAAAATCAGTTTGGTAAAATGTGTCCATTATTCCACAAACTATACAGGTCCCCTGAATGAACGAATCAATCAGCATGCTGCTTCATTTACAACATAACTGCAGAATTTCCTGTTCTCATTCATATATTGGCTTTGCAATCTACAAACACGTTGCCCATAAATGTAATGCTGTTCATTTTAAGAAATAGCCTTGCTATCAAAGGGATCTGGGGAATATGATCAATTCATAAAGCAATACACTGGGAGGAAGAGAGTGGGTTACAAGTCTCTACTCAAAGACAACTCAAGTTTTGTATGAGAGCCATGCAACCCACAAGCTAATACTTCTCCTGTTCAGGCTTTGCTTTACTTTTAAGCATTTTACTCTAAGCCTTTTTCAGGAAGTGGTTTGGCCAGCTGTCCCATTGCAAAGAAAAACGACTACACCAAATGTTCACAAATGATAGTGTTGGGAGAGGGTAGTTTGGTAAAGCAGGGTATGCTGATGGGCAGGTTGAGGAGACAGTTCAGACTGGGGTGCATTGCCTGGATTGGAGTGCGGTGGTGGTGGTAGAGTATGTGCCTGCGTGTAGCGGAGTAGAGGGTGTGTGTCAGGTGTGTTGTCTGCAGTGACCATAGTTTAACCATTTTTTTAGAGCAAGTGATCAGAAAAAAATATAAACAAAATAAAAATGCTGCGCCCAGTGCTGTTTGCTTTATATCTCGTTGGAGATATTACACTGGTATGAGTGTAATCTCATTTGCACATCAAGGAACTGAATATGCAACTGTGGCCATAGTCCACTTACTACTTGTTTCAGTGGAGTTGTGAGGGGAGATTTAAGGCAGAATTTGGTCCTATGTTTGTTTATTGTGCATATGAACCGCAAGATAAACCCCCTCTTTTCTTGTAATCTTGAAATACCAAACCCTAATCAATGGCTTCCTCAAATCCAACAGTTTGAGTCTTAGTATGGAAGAAATCTCTGTTGTGATCCCTCCGCACAGTGAGTCCAATCTATTTCCTAAGAGTATTTACCTCTTTCTATGGAGGGAAAATTGGAGGGAAAATGAGACACTTCCAAGCTCCACCCACAAACCAATTCCCAGCCACTTGAGATGCCAAAATGAGACATCGCCTCAGTCGTAGGCTACTGCCAGTCACCAACTAGTCCCCGCTCCCTGGGGCAGACTGCAGTATAAGCCACTCATCACAGGCAAAGAGGGGTTTGGACCTGCTGCCTCAGCCTAGCCTTGGGCTGTCCCCTGCAACCCCAGTACCTATTTGGCCTTATACTAGGCCACAGCCTGGGGGTTTCCAGGCCAGAGCACCCCAGCTCCCTTGGCCTTCCCCCAGCCCTGCTCCACTCCAGGTACCTTATCTAGCTCCCCAGCAGCCAGGCCCGTCTCCCTCCGCAGCTAGAGAGAGACTGTGCCAACTCCTGGCTTCACTAGCCTTTATAGGGCCAGCTGCACCCTGATTGGGGCGTGGCCCCCAGCTGAGGCTGCTTCCGCCAATCAGCCCAGCTTTTCCCCTGCCACAGCCCTCTCCCAGGGCTGTTTTTAACCCTTTCAGGCCAGGAGCGGGTGACCACCCCGCTACACTCAGCAAATCCTGAAGTTCCTCCTCAGGACCATACAATGTGCCAAATAGGCCTGGAATAAGAATCCTGCAACTTAATGTTGAACGATTCTCATGGGCAAAATGTGAGTACCTTGGAAACTTGCTGAAGACTTACAACTTCAGTATCCTCATGTTGCAAGAGACCCATGTTGACAACGACCAACAGGCTAGGCACTACCATATCTATGGATACAACCTAACGACTAGCCATTATCCTAAATATAGCTTGGCAATATACATGAAGGACACCATCACAGATTTTAATGTTATTCCACCAACCGAAGAGGAGACCACATTTACCACAACTATCAAAGTAGGGGAGCTCTGCATATGTCTATAAAGCTCCTAGCAGAAGATGGCCAAAACCCAGCACTCCTGTTCTATGAATCTATGCAGGTGATTTTAATAGTCACCACACTATGTGGGGCTATAAAACAAACGAAACCGATGGCGAAGATTTCACGGACTGGATATCTGCACAAGAGACTTACAACTAATCTACGAACTAAAACAACAATCAACATTCCATTCAAGCCACTGGCAACATGGGTACAATCCAGAACTAACATTCGTGTTTAAAGACCAAAGTGGTAACACTCTCATCGTAACACGTGAAGTACTATCGGCATTTCCAAACAGCCAACATAGGCCTATAATGATCGATGTAGACATAGACATTCCTGTGTTCTTTCCGAAACAAGTATACCTCTACCCCGATATAAAGCGACCCAATATAACACAAATTTGGATATAACGCGGTAAATCAGTGCTCCGGGCGGGGGAGGGGGCGTAGGGCTGCGCACTCCGGTGGATCAAAGCAAGTTCGATATAACGCGGTTTCACCTATAATGTGGTAAGATTTTTTGGCTCCCGAGGACAGCGTTATATCGAGGTAGAGGTGTACCATGATGGAATTTTGCTAAAGCTGATTGGAATGCCTACAAACAGACTGAGAAAACTGTTGCAAGGATGCTATCAACGGTTCGCAGGGCTCCCGAAAATAGCAGGAAAGAAGAACATTCCCTGAAGCTTCTGGAAAAAGCACACTCCCTGCTGGACGAGAGAGATGCAGGAGTTGCTCCAGCAATACAATCAGACCAGGAGTTCTCAGACTGCAAAAGCCCTGCTACACTCCCTTGACACAGCAAGACACCAGCGCTGGCTTAACTGCGTGCAAAACCTTGATTTTACAGATTCAAGTCCTCAAGCCTGGACACTACTGTGACATCTTGGGGCCACTAATCCCACAGAATACTGGACACCAAAAATCCAGCCAAACTCAATAGTCTCCAAACTGCTGGCAAATACAAAAGGACCACTTGATAAACACACAAGAAGAGAAGTGTATCAACAACTCTACCGAACACTTGCATCAATACCCAAGGAGAACCTTCCACTGTTGGCATTGAGGAAGTAAAAGAAGGACTTGCCACGATGGGAAAAAAGGGAAGGCTGCAGGCCCTGATGGTATTCCACCAGAATTCCTCCACTATCTCAGTCCCAAAGGACTCCAATGGCTAGCAACATTGTACTCCGCTACCTTAAGGATAGTATGGATCCCTGAAATATGGCGTGAGGCAATGGTAATTGCCATTCCAAAGCCTGGAAAGCCTCCTGATGAAGCGGGAAGCTAAAGGCCAATTTCTCTACTATGTACGACCTATAAACTTCGTGAACGTATCATCCTCAAAAGAATACGATCTTTTACTGAGCCAATTATCCCTGTCTGACAGGCTTCCGGCCAAAACGTAGTTGTTGTGACCAAGTTCTGGCACTCACAACTCAAATTGAAGCTGGCTATCAAAAAAAACCTAAAGACTGGCACAGTATTTGTTGACCGGTCATCTGCGTATGATACTGTATGGATTAAGGGCCGGATGTTGAAACTTGCTAAAGTTATACCTTGCTACCAAACACTTCGCCTGCTGTGGACCATGCTGAGTAACAGACACCTACGGGTGTACCTGGGTAATAAGACCAGCTCACCCAGTATCCTAAACAATAGACTACCACAAGGCTCTGTACTTGCGCCAATATTTAGGTAAGTGATATGCCTCCAATTAAATCACGAAAATGTGGATATGCAGATGATCTTGCCATGACAATCCAAGCATCAAACCTCCATGACAGTGAGAAAGCATTAACTGAGGACCTCCAAAATATGGAACAATATTTCTGGAAATGGAGGCTCAAACCAAACCCTGAAAAAAACAATAGTAAGCGCATTTCATCTTGATAATAGGAGTGCCAAAAACACACTGAAAATAGCTGTAGTAAAAAATGCAACAAGATTACACTCCAATATATCTTGGAGTGAAATTCAACCTCTCCTTCCATGATCATCTTGAGAAGGTAGCTGTAAAGATAAAAATGAGAGCCAACATAATCCAGAAACTAGCAGGTACAACATGTGGTGCACCAGCATCAGGGCTGTGAACATCTGCAATAGCACTTGTATATTCAGTAGCTGAATATTGTACACTGGTATGGAGCAGATGCAGCTACACATGACTTGTGGGTACCCAACTGAATACAGTGATGCAGTGCATCATGGGAAACCTTAAATTGACTCCAACACCATGGCTGCCTGTCCTAACATCACTCCCCCCGCCCCAGTACACCGAACTGCTGCAACATTCCATGAAGCTCAGTGAATCCAGGAAAACAGATGCCTTCCTATTCACCAAGACCTTGACAACACATCCCACAACCCAGGCAATGTCTTTAGTCCCACAAGCCTTTCTGGGAATATTAATTTAGCCTCATGCAATCAGGCTATGATCAGAAGGAGGCTTGGAAAGCAAATTGGGCTAAACAAGACTTAAAAAATAAGCACCTTGTGCCAGATCCTATGAAGAAGGCTCCTGGGTTTGACCTTCCATGATCATCTTAGTCAACTCTGAACCGAATTCAAACCAACCATGGTAGATGCAGATATCTAATGCAGAAATGGAAAATCAAGGACTCCCCAGTGTGCAAGTGTGGTCCCCCACAACAGACCATCGAACATATCACTACTGCCCAATTTATAAATATGAAAGAGGCATTGCTGCAATAAATTCTGCTACTCCTGATGTAGCCATTTGGCTCGATCAACTTCAGGTGAAATTGTAGTTGCTGCTCTACACCAGCCCTATGAAAGAAGAAGATTACAGAGCAGTGCTCTGTAATCCCTGCCTCCCGGGGTTGTCTCCTACAAGGACCAGCTCCTCTCAAGCTGTTGACCTGCTCTGCTTCATCCCTGGAGTCCTTCTACTTTTCTGTCTCTTCCCAGACTAGATCCTTACCCCCTTCTATATGACTGGGGGTTAGCCTTCTTCAGCATCTACCTCAGGGCCACCTCCTCCTCTCCAGCTGCCCTCTCCCTTCAGGGCTAGCCACAGGAGACACCTTCCTTCTGGTACCTCCCCTGTCAACTGAGCCCTCAGCTGAGCTCTCTTCAACCTTTTAGGGAAATCCCCCAGCTTCTTCCCAGCTGAGCCTACTAATTGCCTCAAACTACTTAATCCCCAGCTGACCAGGACCAGCTGGGAAGAGATTGCTGACCATCACAGGTGTGGCTGTGCCCGACTAGCCTTAAAGAGCTAGCCAGCCTTGGACAAGTAGTTCATACCTCTCAGATATGGTTGCAGACATCACTGCACTGGTTACATCTTGAAGGTATTCTTTGCATCCATAGATGAGGAACTTGTTTTTAAATGGAAGCTGAGATTCTAGTGCACAAGATGGCAACATAAAGGAGGTGGGGGCACACTGTACCCCTTGTATATTCTTATTTCAAGCCCTGCTTATACTGACCAATGGGGACTCCTGGACCTGCTCCTACTCCCATTAAAGTCTGAGTTTTGCTGTTGAGTTCAGTGGAAGCATGAATTGGCCTTAGATTGGCAACAATTCTTAGGTGTTTTCAAAAAAAAGGAAAGAATTGCACGTCTCTTGTACCACTCAGCTGCCAGTAAAGAATTTCAGATTAGGGTAGTGTCAATCGGAGTTATATATAGCCTGACTGTTCACAAAAATTCCTAGTTGAACACTCTGTTCTTGATTTTCCTTCTGTGAATGTGTCTAGTTAGAGAAATGCAATGATTTATGGATGAGAATGACTTGATCCGTAAAAGCAAATGACCAAAACAAAGACACGATAACAGGGCTCTGAGCTCAAAAGGTGGCTTTCCGCAAATGTAAGTGTGACATACCAGGATAGAGTCCAGACTGGGGGGGGTCTGTGTCACCCCTGCCCTGCATCCTTGCGTGCCTTACAATGCCTTGCTGAAGTAGCTTCCACCTGGGCTGCTCACAAACAGCCTTCCAGCGTGCAAGTCACCCTGAGTATCTGTGTGTAACTACAGCCTGCCAGCCACGCTTGGGTTACACTCTGGCTCTCAGCAGCCTTGGTTATACTGCAGGGTGACCCCAACAAACCCCCAGATTTCCCCCAGAAATGTATGTCCTGTATGCCCAGCCCTCTCCTAAACAATACAATTTATTTTAAGTCCATTATTCCTGTAAGGGAATAATATGCCAATTTATTATCTCAGTTATTCAGACACTTCATTTTAAACACATTCTATTGGATAACAGTAAAACGAGTTGAACTATGAAGAGAGATGGAGTACAAGTAATGAGGCATACGTCAGGAATGGTTACAAGAAAATGCTTACTAAATGCCTAACAAACTATATCCGATTCAAGCAAAGTTCCTCACCATATGCTCCATCAGATGACTGACCAAACCCTGTAGGTCAGGACCCCTCCTCCAGAGTCCATCACCTGCTTCTTTTGTCTCTTCAGGTGCAGTGAATGTGATAGGCAGGGAGAAACGGGGTTGCCTTGGTGTTTGTCCTTCCTTTTTATAGTTTCAGTGCCCCTCTTGAAAGACATTTCCAGCTGGGCACTAGGAGATAAAGACTATGTAGAAAGGTGTTCCCAGCTTGGTTTTTCACCTGTTTGAACTTCCTTTGTCTTCTCTTCCTGCTTGATGACTGTTTACTGCACACATTCCTTTGTTTAGGACAAACCTGTTTGCCAACTTCTGTTTGGGCAGGGCTGTGGGGTTTGGAACATGTGTTATTAACACCATACAGGGAAATCTTAACTTCACATACAATGTTGCCAGGCATATTTTACCCAGATAATACTGCCCAGCAAATTATGAGTTTTCAAAGACCACCTTACAAGACATACTTTGTACAAAGATTACTATAATTCTGTGTAGAATGTGAATACAGGGGTGTATTCTGCCATGGTAATATTTTACATTCAGATAGCACCTATCATTCCAAATGACCCTAAAGTATTTAACAAAGACCTTGTCGATATTCATAGTTTCACAAGTTTAATCTTAAATTGATTTATCAAATCAAAGTTAGTTAACTGGTACAAACAATAGATAATCTTAATTCTATTTAAACCAATCTTAAATTGATGTAAACTGAATTAATATTTCATCGAATTAAACTAAACTGACAGAAGCCTGGTTTTAATCAAATCATATCTACTCTGTATGTTGCTCTGATTTAACTAAATAAGTTTATTCAAAGTTGCACCAATTTAACTAAAGGGCTGATTTTTATAGACAAGGCCTATTATGTCCCCTTAGAATAACCCAACGGATTTCATTATTTAAAGACCATTGAAATAAATGGAAAGATTCCCATTAACTTTAGTGGGCTTTGGATCAGGCCCATAGGCTGTAAGTTTTTTGGGGTAGGGACCAACTTTTTATTGCATATGTGTATAGTGCCCAGCACAATGGGTCCTTGATCCCTGATTTGGGGCCCTGTAGTTACTACCACAGTACAGATTCTCAGTAATCAGACCTCACTTTCAAAACTCTGATCTAAGGGACTGCGAGAGTGAACTTCATGGAAGAAGTCAGAATATTGGGAACTCTGCCACTTTTGTTATGGAGGTGATGATTGTGCCTCCATAATGAAGGAGGTGTTCCAATTTACACTGACAGTAATTCAACCTCTTAAGTTTGAAAAATGTAATGCATTCTCCCTGTATTTACTGCACCGCTCTCTTAGTACAGACTGAATTGTCTGAAAATGTGTCATTCACTAATATACTGACTCTCTGACATTTGTGTTGGAATGTAAGAATAGTTTTAACATCTAACAGCAATATCACATACAAGTTTAGGACAGGAAGTGAAGAAGTGTACCTAATCCCATTGAAACTACAGAGGATAATTTAGTCAGGCGGAATACTGTTATTCAAACTGGAATATTATGAGGATGCCAGAGCTGACATTCCTATGAAAAATGTTATGAGATCTTTAGGGTCTGATCCAACATACACTGAAGGCAATGGGAAGATTCCCATTGACTTCAGTGGGCATTGGATTGGTCCCTAACTGATTAATAGTCACTTATCTAATATAAGTGGTCTAGTTCTTAGTTTTATGCCTCAGCAAAATGATGGCTCCTGTAGCAGCAAACAGGGCTGGCTCCAGCATTTCTGATGCCCCAAGCAAAAAAGCCGTGATCGGCGGCAGCAGTTCAGCGGCAGGTCCTTCGCTCCTAGAAGGAGTGAGGGACCTGCCGCCCCCGAATTGCCGCAGGTGCCGCCCCTCTCCCTTGGCCGCCCCAAGTACCTGCTTGTTAAGCTGGTGCCTGGAGCCAGCCCTGGCAGCAAAGCTCCCCTAAAACCATTCTATGGCAGTGGTTTGGTGCTGGCTCAGAGAGGAGTGTCACCTACGATGGTTGGAAAAGGAGGGATTGAAGAAATGTGAAAACAAGGTGGTGGTATTCAGATCAACCCCATAGGCACAACTCCTGACAGTAGTGAGATGATTGATGGAGACATGTCCCCATCAATGAGGCCATATGTTTCATGCAGTTTCATCCTGGATTCCTTCCTACTCCAACTTTAATATGTTTGCTCCGGTAAAGGTCAGAGGTTTGACAAGATGTCCTTTTTCTTTTCCTAAAATGCCATGTTCCAGTCCTTGGTAGATCATTATTTCCCTTTTCCATATGTGTCTCATCTCCTATATGGCATCTTGTAGATTATTATGACCAATTTAAAAAACCTACTACCTTGCTTACACCTTTGGAGAGCTAGAGTTATGTACACAGGCATGTCCCCTGTAGCCACCTGAGAGATCTCTATGAAATTTCGGTGGTGGTAACTCTGCAAGCCTCTCCCCAATCCTCTCCTCCCCATGCCCATTCACATGGCCAGGCCATACTCACGGTGACTGTGGCTGGACAGTGGTGTTGTGCAGAGGGACTCCAAAGCTGACGTGTCAATAAGCATGTCTGATTTAACTTATGGGAATAAGAGAAGGGAGTTCTGCAACTTATCTTTCACTTTCCATTGTGACTGTAAATGCAATGATGCATCCATCTGTTTTATCAATGGCTGCTGCCATTGTGCCTTGAGGGGTGCCCCATTGGGATACAAACCCCATTAGTGATTCATTATGGTGTCAGTAATTGTTCTCAGGCCCGACATTCATTACACCTAACACATGGTCATAACTGGAATCTAAAAGGGCGCCTGTAAGATCATTGGCAAACTAATAACTCACTGATCATTAATATTCTTGCATGATGTATGTACAGGGTGTGTATAAAAAGTTATGAATGTGTTAGAATTATATTCTTAATGTGTTTGGCAAGCCATGCATAAGCCCAGTCTGCCCTAGATGTGTAAATGTGTATTTGTCAGTCCATTCTCGTCATCAGGCAGAGACAAAGAAGGCCTATTTATGTATAAGGTAAAAACAAAGCTATCAGATGGGGGAGAAGGCAACATGACAACTGCACCCTAGGAGAAGAGAAAAACGTTACTGAGCTATAAAGACAGCGGGTCTGAACCTCAAATGATAAATAATCAAATCAACTGTTTATTTACAATATTACTGCACTATACGATTATTAAGTAAGGTCTTTTCTGAAAGCTAATGACACATCGGTGATTAATATCATTGTGGAATGTAGGTATTAACACTGAGGAATTAAGGATACTCACTGATATTATGTTTTAAAGTCTGATCAGATACAGGGAGAAACAGGTTGTCCCCTCTCCTCCCCCCTCCCCAGGCAGGAGGGAGGGCAGCTATCTGTTGCCAATGAAATTAAGCAAAGTATGACCAAAAACAATGGAAACCCCATTTACACACAAGTCAGCAGAAGGGTGGGAAACCCACAGGAAAGGAAGACCAGCATGAGGTCACCTTGAGTCTGGAGACCAAATAGTGAATTTGGAAAGATAATAAAAGGCAGGAGAAGAAGCCATCTTAGCATCCATCACTAGACAGCCACAAGAAGCCAGAGCTCTAGCAAGCTGAGAAAGATGGGTCCTTTAACCAAGCCAGTTGAAGTCACTAAGAATGGAAGATTGGTGAAGAAACTACCTGGAACAAAGACTGTAGCTTGTTAAGTTTAGTCTTAGCCCTTAGAAAGTCATTTTTGTAACCCCTTCTAACTTTATTCCTTCTACTTGGTATCACTTAACCTATGTCCTTTTGTTAATACACTATTTTATTCTTACAATAAGCCAACTCAATGCTGTGCTCGAAGGGAAGGGTTTATTTACCCCAGTTAAGTTAATAAGCTGTAATGTTCTTGTCTCTTTAAAGGAGCAAACAAACCTTATTATTTCTTAGTGTTTCAGGAGAGGACTGGATACTTCACGGCAGATGGTTCTGGGGAAATTCAAGACTGGGATTGTATTGGGGTCACCTCTGCAAGTAGTAACCAAGGAGGGGTGGGTCCCAGAATGGGGCTGTTGTGTTATAGGCAGGCTGCTGGGATCAGAGTGCTGAACGAGGGCTGCATAGCACACAGACACTTGGGATACTGCATGCTTGTCTGTTGGCGACCAGGCAGTGTGCCACAGCGGCAGAACATTTAAAGCATCCAGGATTACAGGACAAGCAGTGACACCCCCTTACTGGTCTGAATTGCACCCAAGAATGTGACACCCTTCCACATCCATGGAACACCTGACTTGGAGGAGGAGGAGGAGAAAGTGAACTAGGGAGGACTTGTTCACCGAGATCATGCAAACCAGTGCTGCATTGGACCTTGAGCAGAGGGCCTAGAGTGCTAATATAACAGACAACCTGGAGAAGGGAAGAGAAGATCGGAGAAGGAGAGGGAGATGCACCAGGACATAATGGAGCTTCTCTGGTATCAAACACAAAAGCTCCAGATTCTTGTTGACCTATAGATCCAATATTCATGTGCTCACCTCCCTTGTCAGTCAATGGCGAACTCCATTTCAGCAGTTTCCTATGCTCCCCAGCATTCCACATGGCATCGTGGGCTGCATCCCTGCCCCTACCCCTCTGTGCCAGGGTGCAATAAGGAAAGCCACAGCTTCACATACACAGACCTTTGAGAACCATGGTTGGTGTAAGTTTGGCAGAAATGGCCTGAAATGGACACAAATGTTTTCTAGCATTCTAAAGTTCTGTCCTGTCCATTTATTTTAAGAGTTTATAGTGTATTGTTTCTTTAATTGCACATTATTCTTTGCACTGTTTGTTATGTAATGTTTTGTTTTTTGGAAATGTAATCTTTATTACTTCATAACATATACAGAAGAACGGCTAGAGTTACCGAAAGTTAGTTACCCATATTGATGGTAACTAAACAGGACCCCAGAACTCAGGTTCAGCACAAAACACTTTGTAATGATTATAAAGTTACAGTGAACACTGCATCATTTAAGTTGATTAAAAGACAGCGGGTTATTCATAAATGCACATCAAGCACTGCACAATTCCCAACAACCTCCAAAACTTCAGGGCCAGGTACAGCACAGCACATTACTGAGGCTGACCATTAAAATGACCTTCCACAGCATCCCTCAGCTGCATAGCTCTGTGTTGAGCTCTAATTGCCCTTGTGTCTGGTTGTTCAAAGTCAGCCAACAGCTGCTCCATCTGCACCCTCCAAGCCAGGTGACAACATTTCCCCTTTGCCTCACAGATATTATGCAGGATACAACAGGCAGCTATAACCACTGAGATATTTTTCTCACTGAGATCTAATCCAGTGATTAGATGCTGCTAGCATCCCTTTAATCTGCCGAAAGCACATTCAACTGTCATTCTGCACCTGCTGATCTGGTAGTTTAGCCTTTCCTTGGAGCTGTCAAGGTGGCCAGTGAATGGCTTAATGGGCCAGGGAAGTAAGGTGTAGGCTGGGTGCCTCTGGATCACTACTGGCATTTCACCAATGGTAATCTGCCAGTTAGGGCTGGCGCTTCCATTTAGGTGACCTAGGCAGTCGCCTAGGGCACCAGGATTTGTGGGGGGGGGGCATTTTGCCGCCGTTGGTGGCAATTTGGCGGCGGGGGGGTCTTTCTACGCTCCGGGTCTTCGGCGGCAATTCTGCAGCGGGTCCTTCACTCGCTCTGGGACCCGCCACCGAAGTGCCCCGAAGACCAGGAATGCGGAAGGACCTCCCCGCCGCAGAATTGCTGCTGCCAACCGGGAGCGTGGAAGGACCCCCGCCTAGGGCACCAAAAACCCTGGCGCCACTCCTGCTGCCAGTCAGGAAAGAATGTCCCTGATTGCAGCTTTCTGAATAGTCCTCTGGTCTTAAAGAAATGAGAGTCATGCACCTGGCCAGCCCACACTGATGTCAGTGAAGCATCCACAACACTTGCATAACTATAGAAAAGTAGTCCTTTTGTTGATTTTCTCTGTGGCAAGGTGGTCTGGTGCCAAAATAGGGATATGGATGCCATCTATCGCTCCACTGCATTTCAGTAACCCCATAGCTGCAAATTCATCCATGAAGTGCTGCACATTGCCAAAAGTCATGGTCCTGCATAGCTGGAGACGATTAGTGGCCCTACACACTTGCATGACAATGGCCCTAATGTGGATTTTGACCAGTAGCAATTTGGCACTGCAAGCTTCCACAGTGCGATTGTCACTTGGTTCTCAACTGTCAATGTAGCTCTCATTCTGGTGTCCATGCATTGGAGGGCTGGTGTGAGCTTGGCACACAGATCCAGGAATGCGTCCTTTCACATCTGGAAGTTCTGCTGTCACTGCTCATTGTCCCAAACCAGCATTACGATGCAATCTCAACAGTCAGTGCTTGTTTCTCCAGCCTAGAAACAGCACTCCATCTGAAGCTGCTCTGTAAATACCACCAACAAGCTTGAATTGGTTTTCGTTATATCCCTTAACAATCTGTCCTCAGAGAAATCATGGTGTCCTCCATTGCGGTGGTACTTCCTGCAGTTCTGCAAATACTGGTATATTACGATTGGTATCCATCGTCATCGTACTGCAGTGGCTGTCAATCATGGGCACCTGGGCAGACATGCTCAGTCCTATCGAACTGTCTTGATGATAATGGTTATCAGTCGTGTTATGCTATTTTCTGCCAATTGCCCAGTATTTTCTGCTAAGCACCCAGAAGAGGCCGAGGGCGATCTGGGTGCTGGCAGACGTGGGGCTGGCAGACGTGGGGCTGCATTGCTACACAGCAGCAGCCCCTTGCCTTTTGGTAGAAGATGGTATATTACGACTGGTATCCGTCGTCATCGTACTGCAGTGGCTATTAGTCATGCTGCTCCGTCGGCTGCCAGCTTAAGATGTAAAAAATAGATTTGTTCTGTATTCATTAGCTTCCCCGTCCCTCCGTGAAATCAATGGCCTGCTAAACCCAGGGTTTTGAGTTCAATCATTGGGGGGGGGGTCATTCTGTGTGACAGTTGTTTGTGTTTCTCGCTGATGCACAGCCACCTTTCTTGATTTTAATTCCCTGGACCAGTACGCCATGTCGTCACTCGCCCCTACCTCCCTCCGTCCCTCCTTCCCCTGGTCCGTCAGATACTAGTTTCGCACCTTTTTTCAGACCAGGCGCCATAGCTAGCACTGGGATCATGGAGCCCTCTCAGATCACCGCGGCAATTATGAGCACTATGAACACCACGCGCATTGTCCTGGAGTATATGCAGAGCCAGAACATGCCAAAGCGAAACCCGGACCAGCCGAGGAGGCGATTGCAGCGCGGCGACGAGAGTGATGAGGAAATTGACATAGACATAGACCTCTCACAAGGCACAGGCCCCAGCAATGTGGAAATCATGGTGTTACTGTGGCAGGTTCATGCCGTTGAACGCCGATTCTGGGCCCGGGAAACAAGCACAGACTGGTGGGACCGCATCGTGCTGCAGGTGTGGGACGATTCCCAGTGGCTGTGAAACTTTCGCATGCGTAAGAGCACTTTCATGGAACTTTGTGACTTGCTTTCCCCTGCCCTGAAGCACCAGAATACCAGGATGAGAGCAGCCCTCACAGTTGAGAAGCGAGTGGCGATAGCCCTGTGGAAGCTTGCAACGCCAGACAGCTACCGGTCAGTCGGGAATCAATTTGGAGTGGGCAAATCTACTGTGGGGGCTGCTGTGATCCAAGTTGCCAGGGCAATGAAAGACCTGGTGATATCAAGTGTAGTGACTCTGGGAAACGTGCAGGCCATAGTGGATGGCTTTGCTGCAATGGGATTCCCAAACTGTGGTGGGGCCATAGACGGAACCCATATCCCTATCTTGGCACCGGAGCACCAAGCCACCGAGTACATAAACCGCAAGGGGTACTTTTCAATGCTGCTGCAAGCCCTGGTGGATCACAAGGGACGTTTCACCAACATCAACGTGGGATGGCCGGGAAAGGTACATGATGCTCGCGTCTTCAGGAACTCTGCTCTGTTTTGAAAGCTGGAGGAAGAGACTTTCTTTCCGGACCAGAAAGTAACCGTTGGGGATGTTGAAAAGCCTATAGTTATCCTTTGGGACCCAGCCTACCCCTTAATGCCATGGCTCATGAAGCCGTACACAGGCAGCCTGGACAGTAGTCAGGACGTGTTCAGCTATAGGCTGAGCAAGTGCAGAATGGTGGTGGAATGTGCATTTGGACGTTTAAAAGCGCGCTGGCGCAGCTTACTGACTCGCTCAGACCTCAGCGAAAAGAATATCCCCATTGTTATTGCTGCTTGCTGTGCGCTCCACAATATCTGTGAGAGTAAGGGGGAGACATTTATGGCAGGGTGGGAGGTTGAGGCAAATCGCCTGGACGCTGATTACGCGCAGCCAGACACCAGGGCGGTTAGAGGAGCACAGCAGGGCGCGGTGAGCATCAGAGAAGCTTTGAAAACGAGTTTTGTGACTGGCCAGGCTACAGTGTGAAACTTCTGTTTGTTTCTCCTTGATGAACCCTCCCCCCCCCACCACCACCCGGTTCACTCTACTTCCCTGTAAACCAACCATCCCACCCTCCCCTCCCCACTTCGAGCACCACTTGCAGAGGCAATAAAGTCATTGTTACTTCACATTCATGCATTCTTTATTAATTCATCACACAACTAGGGGGATAATTGCCAAGGTAGCCAGAGATGGGTGGGGGAGGAGGGAAGGAAAAGGACACACTGCAGTTTAAAACTTTAACTCTTATTGAAGGCCAGCCTTCTGATGCTCGGGCAATCATCTGGGGTGGAGTGACTGGGTGGCCGGAGGCCCCCCCACCGTGTTCTTGGGCGTCTGGGTGAGGAGGCTATGGAACTTGGGGAGGAGGACTGTTGGTTACACAGGGGCTGTAACGGCGGTCTCTGCTCCTGCTGCCTTTCCTGCAGCTCAACCATACGCTGGAGCATATCAGTTTGATGCTCCAACAGACAGAGCATCGACTCTTGCCTTCTGTCTGCAAGCTGACACCACCTATCATCTTCAGCCCGCAACTTGCTCTGTTCATCCCACGATTCAGCCCGCCACCTCTCCTTTCGTTCATATTGTGCTTTTCTGTAGTCTGACATTGACTGCCTCCACGCGTTCTGCTGTGCTCTGTCAGCGTGGGAGGACATCTGGAGCTCCGTGAACATATCGTCCCGCGTCCTCAGTTTTCTCTTTCTAATCTTCACTAGCCTCTGTGAAGGAGAAACATTTGCAGCTGGTGGAGGAGAAGGGAGAGGTGGTTAAAAAAGACACATTTTAGAGAACAATCAATGGGTGCACTCTTTCACGTTAAATTTTGCTGTTCACATTACACAGCACATGTGCTTTCGTTACAAGGTCGCATTTTTCCTCTTATAGTGAGGGCCTGCCGGTTTGGTGTGAGAGATCATTCACGCAGTGCCAGGCAACAGATTTCAGTTTGCATGCAGCCATGGTAAGCCACAGTCTTTTGGCTTTTTTACCCTTCTTAACATGTGGGAATGGTTTCAAACAGCAGCACCCTCATTTCCCATATCAAGCATGAATTGGGTTGGCCATTTAAAATGGGTTTGCAATGTAAAAGGAGGGGCTGCGGTTTCTGGGTTAACATGCAGCACAAACCCAACTAACCCCCTTCCCCCACACACACAATTCTCTGGGATGATCACTTCACCCCTCCCCCCACCGCGTGGCTAACAGCGGGGAACATTTCTGTTCAGCAGAGCAGGAACGGGCACCTCTGAATGTCCCCTTAATAAAATCGCCCCATTTCAACCAGGTGACCATGAATGATATCACTCTCCTGAGGATAACAAAGAGCGATAAGGAATGGATGTTGACTGCATGCCAGCAAACACCAGGACCATACGCTACAATGCTTTGTTATGCAATGATTCCAGACTACGTGCTACTGGCCTGGCGTGGTAAAGTGTCCTACCATGGCGGACGGGATAAGGCAGCCCTCCCCAGAAACCTTTTGCAAAGGCTTTGGGAGTACATGAAGGAGAGATTTCTGGAGATGTCCCTGGAGGATTTCCGCTCCATCCCCATACACGTTAACAGACTTTTCCAGTAGCTGTACTGGCCGCGATTGCCAGGGCAAATTAATCATTAATCATTAAACACGCTTGCTTTTAAACCATGTGTAATATTTACAAAGGTACACTCACCAGAGGTCCCCTGTGTGCCCTCAGGGTCTGGGAGCATGCCTTGGGTGAGTTCGGGGGTTACTGGTTCCAGGTCCAGGGTGATAAACATATCCTGGCTGTTGGGGAAACCGGTTTCTCCGCTTCCTTGCTGCTGTGAGCTATCTACATTATCTCCATCCTCATCTTCCTCGTACCCCGAACCCTCTTCCCTGTGTGTTTCTCCAGTGAGGGAGTCATAGCACACAGTTGGGGTAGTGGTGGCTGCACCCCCTAGAATGGCATGCAGCTCCGCGTAGAAGCGGCAAGTTTGTGGCTCTGCCCCGGACCTTCCGTTTGCTTCTCTGGCTTTGTGGTAGGCTTGCCGTAGCTCCTTAATTTTCACGCAGCACTGCTGTGCGTCCCTGTTATGGCCTCTTTTCTTCATGGCCTTGGGACCTTTTCTAATATTTTGCCATTTCGTTTACTGCTTCGGAGTTCAGCTAGCACTGATTCATCTCCCCATATGGCGAGCAGATCCCGTACCTCCCGTTCGGTCCATGATGGAGCTCTTTTGCGATCCTGGGACTCCATCACGGTTACCTGTGCTGATGAGTTCTGCGTGGTCACCTGTGCTCTCCACGCTGAGCAAACAGGAAATGAAATTCAAATGTTCGCGGGCCTTTTCCTGTCTACCTGGTCAGTGCATCTGAGTTGAGAGTGCTGTCCAGAGCGGTCACAATGAAGCACTGTGGGATAGCTCCCGGAGGCCAATAACGTCGAATTCCGTCCACACTACCCCAATTCTGACCCGCTAAGGCCGATTTTATCGCTAATCCCCTCGTCGGAGGTGGAGTAAAGAAACCGGTTTAAAGGGCCCTTTAAGTCGAAAGAAAGGGCTTCATCGTGTGAACGTGTCCAGGCTTAATTTGATTTAATGCTGCTAAAGTCGACCTAAACTCGTAGTGTAGACCAGGCCATAGAGGAAGGGGAATAAGCTATGCCAGTATAAGGCATATTATACTGATATTAACTGCGTCCACAGTAGGGTATGTATGGTATAACTATATTGGTAAAAAAAAAAACCTCTAACTGAAATAGTGATAGTGGTACAAAACCTGTGTTTGGGTCTTAGTGTTTATAAACATTGAGATCCTCAAATGAAAATAGATATTAAGGTGTAAAATATCTTGGAGTTATCAGACACCTGCTGACTGTTACCACTATGAATCACACCAGTAAACAAGTCTTTGGTCTCTGCTGGAATCTGGATGAAATGGCTCAGAGAAGGTTATTTTTCCTGTGCACGGTTCTTTCATTATATTGTTGACATTACAGTGTGTTTAGATTTGTGGAGGTGTCATGTCTTCTCTCCTTCTCATCCCAAGTGGATAATGAGTTTGAATTCATATCATATGAATGATCAATTGTAGGATTTGAAATGATCTGTACAATTACTGTTAAAAATAAACCCTAATTTGCTTGCTGAAATACAGAAGTGAAACCTGGCTTATTTATAGAAGGAACTACATCATCCCACCATATCCTTGAAGGGCTGATATTTAGACTGTCTAGTGCAGCATTACCAGCAGTTCAATGTGTATATTTCTTTTTTTTTTCTGCCTCTTCCCCTCCACTTTGAATATTTCTCTTTGATTTGTAGCTTTCTACTGTGACTCTTCCTTGAAGATCACGTAGGATTGTTCTGACGTCAGCGTGCAAGATAAACTCTGGTACCTATGGTGGGCACTGAGGCAAAGGCCAGCAGAGTGGAAAGGCACATGTCACAGCTCGGCAGCCAAGTCTTTGATTCAAACTGTGCTGCAAGTGCTGTGCAAGTAAATGAGGCGAAGCGTATTGCCTCTGCAGGCTGGAATTTAAAGAGCTAGGACTTGAATTTAAAGAGACTTGTAAAACATAAATGACTCCAGCTCTGTATCAACATACAGGTTCTGGCAACTGGGATTCATTTCAGCAAATCAACACAATTTGTCATGAGCTGAATTTGGGAGCAGCGTGTGTTATAAATTCATGCCCGCTCTCAGGAGTACCTCACTGAGCAGGGAAGTTGCTTCAGAACAACTCAGTATTTTTTGATGTGATGATATTTTTAGTGCGATTACAGAGCCAGTTAGGCCCACAATGAATCTGGCTAAAATGAGACTTTTGTCCAGTGAAGGAGAGGCCAGTATTCCTACCACAATAGGGCGCCCAATTAGGAGTCTCAATCCTGTGTTTTAGGCGTAATAACTTAGACTTAAGTGTGGATTTGAACTTCCAGGTGTAGAACTGGGCGCACCAGCAGAAGCCGGACAGCACTGGAGAGGAGCTCAAGCTAACTCCCTAATACAAGGGTGGAAAGTACTGCTCCTTAGCATGCTCGAAGTGCTACACAGGCCCAAAGCCTCAAGCCACAACCTCTTGGGCAATGTTTCTCTTCTCTAATTGGTTGCAGGCTCTATGAACTAGAACAGAGCCCCGACAGTTTGCCTTTGGAATGCACCAGATTGTATCCTAATAGCTGATCTTTTCAAATGGTTTCCAGAATACAATAATCCCAGTTCTCCCCCCAGCCCCGAGGCAAATTACTCAATCCAAAGCACTATTAAAAGGCAATCACCCAAGCAGCCTTGTGAGAAAGTAATGTGTTGTGTTGGAGGTTCCGCTTGCTTGCCAGCATTTATGACATTTGGAATTAGAGCAGTGAGTCAGGCCAGACAAATGGTAGTGCCACCTACTTGTTTTCCATAGCTAGGTTTTGCAGTTAGAGAAAACAGCCCTTGTCCAGTTTGCCAGGAAAATAATGAAAGGAGAAAAGAAAAAATAACCTCCTTTGGCAGCTTTCTTGAACTTGACAAACAGTTTCCTGGATGACTTTTCCTTGATTTTTATTTTGAGAGGTGAAAACTGCAGAAGGGTGCTCCTGCTGGAAATGTAGAACGTCGGTGCTACAACATAGCATTGCCGGCAGCCAGGGAATAATACAGGTTTATGGTAATAAATAAACTATTAATGGGAGATGTAGTGCACCCTGACACATTATGCCACACACCATTTCTTTTTTTGTCAGGGTGTGAGGCATGGGGAAAATGAGAATTCATTTCTCACTCGTCATTCAGTACAGTGCACTGTGACCTGTATTTTATTGTGTCCACAGATTGGGTCTGGTCCACAGTCACTGGGAGCTGAATCATGCCCATAGTACCCAGACACTGGAATTTCAGTCTAAATTCCTCTTTGATTTACATTAGCAATGTTTAATGATTACTGCACAGAACTGGAAGTCTATTCCAAACTCTGCCACTGACTCATTATGCAGCATTGGGCAAGTCGTGGAAGTTTACAGAAGAGTCCACTAATTTGATAGCTTATTTTTGAGTGCCCTACTTGAGACATATTGAGCCTGATTTTCCAGAGTGCTGAGTATTCAAAGTACCCATTTAATTCAGAGAAGAGTTGCTTTGTTCTTCTGATAATTTATCCTTGGGTCTCTAAAATTGGACATAAAAAAAAAACTGAGGTGCCCATAATTGGACAGTTGAGGAAATGTAGGGCTTAATCTGTGCCTCAGTTTACTTATCTGTAAAATGGGGATAATACTTCCTTACTTCACAATGGTAATTTAGGTTTGCCAAACATTATCAATGAGACTTATCTCTAGTACAAACTACAGCCTCCTTGTAGCAGAGATATGTACAATAATATTCAAAGACTGAATTGGGAAACAAAAATAGTTTTATTGAATTAAAATTAAGAGAAACTGTACAATGCAATAGTTAACAGTGTACATCATTGAGTAATAGTCAATTACCGGGCTGGTGACACTGCTGTCCCCTCTCTGGGGCTAAGCACGCTCCCACAGATGACAAGCTCTCACCTCTCTCAGGGGAGAAGTACTCCATTTGCTCATTCTTAGACCAGGACCTGGATTACAGATCCCTGTGCACTAACCCTGATTGCTTCAGCACCTGCAGTTCTAGCCTTTGGTCACTCTGTATATACACTGGTCACAGCTCCCATACAGACTTTTCAAAATAAAGTATCATTTATTCTTAACAAGGAAACCCCTCATAGCATTGGAGAATGAGGATTTTAAAACAATAAAACAGGCCTATCTACCTAGAGCTTCTAATCTCCCTCCAAGCTAGCCACATGAGTCCAATTTATTCAGACTCCCTCTGTGCTGACCTGATCCCCCAGGCAGCTCCTGATAACTGCCCCCCTCACTTGAGAGTGACTTTAACTCTTCAGTGCCATTTTGATCTTAGGGTCCCAGCCTTGGTAAAATAATTGTTCAACCTGGCTAGAGCTAAGGACAGTAGGCTCTTTACAGCCATCCTTTCTTAACCACTCTGACGTGGTTTACCCAGAGGAGTCCTGTCTCTAGTCATTTCCTGTTTGTCTTTCCTAACAGACTAGATTAACAGCATATAGTCAGACAGGAGACACCCCTTACAACAACTGGATAATCACACAGCATATATAGTATTGCTTAATTCATACATAGCAGCCCCACATCTTTCACGGTGATAAAATTAAAACGTCCACATCAGACCAGACCAGTGACCTATCTAACCTAGTATCCAGCCTCTAACAATGGCCAGTGCTGGATGTTTTTCAGAGGAAGGCGCAATTCCAACAATGCAATACTCTCTACTAGGGAGGCCTATTTTTTACTGACACCAAGCTCAAGCCATAAAACATGAGACACATTGTGGGCTAGATCCTGAGTCACTGTAAAATGCTCCATTGATTTTAATGAATTGATTCACGCCACCTGAGGATCTGACCCTTAGTAGGCAAAATCCTACTGTTAGAAATATGCAGCACTCCATCCTAAACAACCTTAAATGTTTTATAATAATGTTACTGAGGTCATCGGTTATAAGACACTGTAGAACACAACTGTCAATATAATAGCGGGCTAGTTTGCCTAGTTAGTGGTTTCTTCCTGCCACAGTAATAGCATTAGTTATAATCTGTTGCTTTTTTCCTCACTATGCTTTCAGGCTATGAAAGCATCTTCAGTATTTATGTTTTAGCCAATAATGCCACCAACCTTGTTGTATGTTTAATTCTTTCAAGAATGACTGTGTCAACCATTTTTTCTATGATGCCTATATTGGATACTGCTCAACTCACAAATCAAATGACAGCTACTTACTTGTCTGTTTTTAGTACATTTATATAGGAATACCACTGTGTCTGTAGGAATTCCCTAAGATGTGCCAAGAGTACTGGTTATTATCTTACATTAACATTTTCCTCTCCCAGCTGCATGGAGTTTCTTAATTAGCACAGAACTCATGTATGCTGTACCTGTTTCACAAGTTGCATTCCCTCTGATATCAGATGTTTTGTTTGTGGAACAAATGCAGACTCAGGCATAAAAATGCACAGAGCAGTAAACAGAAGAGGATTTTCCTCTTATTCTAAATGTCAATAAAATGTTAAATTTGGGGGTAGCCATGTTGTACTGTGATCCTTTGAGATTCCCCACACTAAGCAAAGTTGGGGCAGGGTAGCACTTTGGAGATCTTGAATGTGCTAGAGAAATTTGGATGTGTCTTGGCAGTGGCACTCCCCCCTCTAGATCAACATTTAGCCAATTGTCAGGATCCCATCAAGGACAGTCATGTCCAAGGGTCAGAGCAGGGGCAAACCTGAGGAGTAGCCGAGGTGTTCATAGCCAGGTCCAGGCCAGGGTCAATATCAAGGGTCCAAATTAGAGTCAGGTTTCAGGGTCTGAATCAGGAGAAGTCCAAATCAAGATGAGGTCAAGCCAGGAATTCAAAAGCAAGGAGCAGGACTGGTTGTAGCAGCTACAGAAAATCCACACTTCCCCCAAACACTTCTTGGCATGTTCCAGGGTTTTATATAGGGCAGGGTGCCAATCAGGAGCCATCGTACTGCTGTCTGTCAAACCCTTGAGGTGGAACTTCCCTTGGGCTGTGTCCACAGCAGGTTATGGGAGGTGGAGTGCAAGCTAGTTGTAGTTGCTGCTGTGTGGCAGCCTGAAGACATCAGCTACCTGGGAACTTTAAGGTCTAGGCTCTAGACCTGTGGGTCCTTACCCCGATGCCTTGTTATGATGCCAGGGGACATTGAGTTGCTGACTGCTAGTCTTCCATAAACATCTCATGACACTTATTGTATGAATCCTGGTGTTAACCCTAGTGCCCTGAGCAAATGTCAGCTTAAGGCTTTTCTCCCTGCAGTTCCAATTGTATAGGGTATTTCCTTTCATAGCTTGAAGTAAACTGTTGTAGTCGATGTTAAACATCTGATGCACTTACCCAAAATGTAGCTCCACTAATCTCTGTGGTCTTCTCCTACTTCAGAGAGGGACACTTAGAGGCCTGATTTTCATCTGAGACTCAATCTGGCTTCTGGCTTCTATTTTGTTTTCCACCTGCAAATAGTTGTGCTCCTATTTTTGTGCTGACATTGAGTTGCCTGTGAAAACAGGTGGTTAGATGGCTAACAACCATTACTGTCAGTACACCGAGAGTATGCATATGCAGGTGCAGTTATTTGTCAGTACAAAATTGCTCCCACAAAAACAGAGGCCATTACTGAAAATCAGACCCTAAGTGTGCACAGTCAGTTAAACACATCAGTGCAGAATGCTGAGGGAAAACATCTGACAGAGAAGATATAAATGTGCTGGACTCTGGTGACTGAAGGTGGAGGAGAAAATAGTGTTAATCACAAATACTAAAGGAATCATAACACAGATATCATTTCATTATAAGTGGGGTTGGTAGCACCACCACCTTCCATTAAGGTTCCTCAACACTTCCCATTGTAAGACCCTGTTTTCAGTTGCTTATAACTTTGGTAAACTTCAATCCTCTGGGCTGAAGTTTTCCAAGCTGGGTGTCTGTCTGAAGCTAAATTTTTAGGAAAATTTCAGCCAAAATAGTCCACCCATTTCTGAAAATGATGCAAAGGAAAAATGTTTTAAAATGTTTTTCAATGTTAAAAAAATTGGCAACTTTTTCTTTGGCATTTCCTAACTGTTGAGTACTTGACTTTGCCAACTTCAGAAAGTTATTTTAAACTTAGTGTTTTTGTGTGTGCATAATGTAGTATATATTTAAACAGAACACTGAGTATGTCAAATCTCAGCAGGTTTCACTTCTCAAAGAAATCTAGTTTTTAGTCCTAATGAATAACATTATGTTGTTTGAGCAGAAACTGAGTGATTCATAGATTCATAGATTCTAGGACTGGAAGGGACCTCGAGAGGTCATCGAGTCCAGTCCCCTGCCCTCATGGCAGGAACAAATACTGTCTAGACCATCCCTGATAGACATTTATCTAACCTACTCTTAAATATCTCCAGAGATGGAGATTCCACAACCTCCCTAGGCAATTTATTCCAGTGTTTAACCACCCTGACAGTTAGGAACGTTTTTCTAATGTCCAACCTAAACCTACCTTGCTGCAGTTTAAGGCCATTGCTTCTTGTTCTATCCTTAGAGGCTAAGGTGAACAAGTTTTCTCCTTCCTTCTTATGACACCCTTTTAGATATCTGAAAACTGCTATCATGTCCCCTCTCAGTCTTCTCTTTTCCAAACTAAACAAACCTAATTCTTTCAGCCTTCCTTCATAGGTCATGTTCTCAAGACCTTTAATCATTCTTGTTGCTCTTCTCTGGACCCTCTCCAATTTCTCCACATCTTTCTTGAAATGCAGTGCCCAGAACTGGACACAATACTCCAGTTGAGGCCTACCCAGCGCAGAGTAGAGCAGAAGAATGACTTCATGTCCTGCTCACAACACACCTGTTAATCCATCCCAGAATCATGTTTGCTTTTTTTGCAACAGCATCACACTGTTGATTCATATTTAGCTTGTGGTCAACTATAACCCCTAGATCCCTTTCTGCCATACTCCTTCCTAGACAGTCTTTTCCCATTCTGTATGTGTAAAACTGATTTTTCCTTCCTAAGTGGAGTACTTTGCATTTGTCTTTGTTAAACTTCATCCTGTTTATCTCAGACCATTTCTCCAATTTGTCCAGATCATTTTGAATTATGACCCTGTCCTCCAAAGCAGTTGCAATCCCTTCCATTTTGGTGTCATCTGCAAACTTAATAAGCGTATTTTCTATGCCAATATCTAAGTTGTTAAAGAAGATATTGAACAGAGCCGGTCCCAAAACAGACCCCCGCAGAACCCCACTTGTTATACCTTTCCAGCAGGATTGAGAACCATTAACAACAACTCTCTGAGTACAGTCATCCAGCCAGTTATGCACCCACCTTATAGTAGCCCCATCTAAATTGTATTTGCCTAGTTTATCGATAAGAATATCATGCGAGACCATATCAAATGCCTTACTAAAGTCTAGGTATACCACATCCACAGCTTCTCCCTTATCCACAAGACTCGTTATCCTATCAAAGAAAGTTATCAGATTGGTTTGACATGATTTGTTCTTTACAAATCCATGCTGGCTATTCCCTATCACCTTACCACCTTCCAAGTGTTTGCAGATGATTTCCTTAATTACTTGCTCCATTATCTTTAGTGGCACAGAAGTTAAACTAACTCCTCTGTAGTTTCCAGGGTTGTTTTTATTTCCCTTTTTATAGATGGGCACTATATTTACCCTTTTCCAGTCTTCTGGAATCTCTCCCGTCTCCCATGATTTTCCAAAGATAATAGCTAGGGGCTCAGATACCTCCTCTATTAGCTCCTTGAGTATTCTAGGATGCATTTCATCAGGCCTTGGTGACTTGCAGGGATCTAACTTTTCTAAGTGATTTTTAACTTGTTCTTTTTTTATTTTATCTGCTAAACCTACCCCCTTCTCATTAGCATTCACTATGTTAGGCATTCCTTCAGACTTCTCAGTGAAGACCAAAACAAAGAAGTCATTAAGCATCTCTGCCATTTCCAAGTTTCCTGTTACTGTTTCTCCCTCTTCACTGAGCAGTGGGCCTACCCGGTCTTTGGGCTTCCTCTTGCTTCTAATGTATTGATAAAAAGTCTTCTTGTTTCCCTTTATTCCTGTAGCTAGTTTGAGCTCATTTTGTGCCTTTGCCTTTCTAATCTTGCCCCTGCATTCCTGTGTTGTAATCTGTCCTAGTTTCCATTTTTTATATGACTCCTTTTTATTTTTTAGATCATGCAAGATGTCGTGGTTAAGCCAAGGTGGTCTTTTGCCACATTTTCTATCTTTCCTAACCAGCAGAATAGCTTGCTTTTGAGCCCTTAATAGTGTCCCTTTGAAAAACTGCCAACTCTCCTCAGTTGTTTTTCCCCTCAGTCTTGATTCCCATGGGACCTTACCTATCAGCTCTCTGAGCTTATCAAAATCCGCCTTCCTGAAATCCATTGTCTCTATTTTGCTGTACTCCCTTCTACCCTTCCTTAGAATTGCAAACTCTGTGATTTCATGATCACTTTCACCCAAGCTGCCTTCTACTTTCAAATTCTCAACGAGTTCCTCCCTATTTGTTAAAATCAAGTCTAGAACAGCTTCCTCCCAGTAGCTTTTTCAATCTTCTGAAATAAAAAGTTGTCTGAAATGCAGTCCAAGAATTTATTGGATAGCCTGTGCCCCGCTGTGTTATTTTCCCAACATAGTTGAAGTCCCCCATCACCACCAAATCTTGGGCTTTGGATGATTTTGTTAGTTGTTTAAAAAAAGCCTCATCCACCTCTTCCACCTGGTTAGGTGGCCTGTAGTAGACTCCTAGCATGACACCACCCTTGTTTTTTACCCCTTTTAGCCTACCCAGAGACTCTCAACACTTCCGTCTCCTATGTCCATCTCTACCTCAGTCCAAGTGTGTACATTTTTAATATATAAGGCAACACCTCCTCCCTTTTTCCCCTGTCTATCCTTCCTGAGCAAGCTGTGCCCATCCACACCAACATTCCAATCATGTGTATTATCCCACCAAGTTTCAGTGATGCCAATAATGTCATAGTTGTATTTATTTCCAGTTCTTCCTGCTTATTCCCCATACTTCTCGCATTTGTATATAGGCATCTAAGATACTGGTTTGATCTTGCATCCCAGTTTTGCCCTGACCCTCCTTTCTCTCTGCCATTATAGCCCACGCTCCCTCTTGTTTCCAGCCCATTTCCCAGGTCTCCATGTTCCCCACTTACCTGTGGGCTTTGCTCACCTGTCCCCGTCGAACCTAGTTTAAAGCCCTCCTCACTAGGTTAGCCAGTCTGGGTCCAAATAGGGTCTTTCCCCTCCTCGAAAGGTGGCCACCATCTCTGCCTAGCAGTCCTTCCTCGAATAGCATCCCGTGGTCGAGGAAGCCAAAGCCCTCCCGGTGACACCATCTTCGCAGCCAGGCATTCACCTCCATGATGCATCTGTCTCTGCCCGGGCCCCTACCTTTGACAGGAAGAATCAAAGAGAATACCACCTGCGCTCCAAACTCCTTCACCCGTACTCCCAGAGCCCTGTAGTCACTCTTGATCCGCTCAGTGTCACACCTCGCAGTATCATTTGTGCCCATATGGATGAGTAGCATGGGGTAGTAGTCAGAGGGCTGGATAATCCTCGACAATGCCTCTGTAACATTTCAGATACGGGCCCCCAGCAGGCAGCATACCTCCCAAGATGAAATGTCAGGGCAACAGATGGGCACCTCCGTCCCCCTCAGCAGAGAGTCTCCGACCACCACTACCCTATGTTTCCTTTTCGCAGTGGTGGCAGCAGACCTCCCAGCCTTAGGGGTACGAGGCTTCTCCTCCTTTACTGTAGGGGGTGATTCCTTCTCTCCTGTATCAAGAAGAGCATAACAGTTACCTATTACCATGGCAGGAGGGTTCGGAGCAGGGGTGGAGCACTGCCCGCTGCCAGAAGTAACCAGCTGCCAGTGTCCACCCTGAGCCATCTCCTCCTCCACCAGTAGTGCGTCAGCAGTCCTGTGTACTGGGACAGCTACCTCAGCTGTCTCCACATGGACACTGTCCAGGAATTGCTTGTGGATTCGGATGTTCCTCAACCTAGCCACCTCGTCCTGGAGCTCTCCCACCTACTGCCTGAGAGATTCCACCAGCAGGCACCTTTCACATTGGATGGTCCCCCCAGCCTGGATATCAGTAAGTGGAAATTGCAAGTTACAGTCCCTGCAAAACCACACCAGGATCTGGGTAGAAGCATCCATGCTCAGGCGCTCTGTCTGGCTACAGGCGCAGGTGGAGGAGACAGAAGCAGTGCTGGCACAGGTGTTGCGGGTCTTCCTAACCATCATAAGCCTCCCTCTGTCAAACTCCCTCTCAAACTCCCGTCTGCAGCCCCCTGTCCGCTCTGCTCCCCTGGTCACTCTGCCTCTGGCTTTTAAAGCCTGCTTGCCTAGGTCAGTCCCACCCACTCGTAAGTCACACTGGGAAAGGCCAATCAAAGGCAATCAAGGGAACAAGGCCAGGCACTCAGTCCCAACTGCCACAGCAGCTGTAACTGAAACTGAAGTCACCTGAAATCAGAATCACAATTAAAATTCAAACAGTCGAGCAAACTCACTCACACCAACAGCTAGTACTCTCACCTCTCACCTGGTAGCCTGTTCGGCAGTGGGATCTTTTGCTCTCCCTCTCAAACTCCCCTGTCTGCAGCCCCCTATCTGCTCTGATGTTGCAAATAGACATGAGCTGACAGGCTGCAGCATCTTAGAACAAAATATGTTTCTTTCCTTTTGTAACAGAGAAAAAAATAATGTAATCAGTGAGTGTATCTTTTGTGGATTCCAGTCAGAATCTCTGTTTACTACCCAGCTCTCCTCAGATTTTAATAGGCCTCTATCTCAGGACAGGTATGAGTGGAACTGCGGTCTCTCATTTCTTCCCTCTTATTCTTCTGCTGCTGCTACCCTATGAATAGCTTAGTGTTAAGAGATGGGATAGTGACATCAGAGGCAATTCACCACCTCAGGAATAAAAGAGAAAAGCTGGGAGAAACTTAATGGGAACACAAAACACCCGCTGGCCAGGGGATGGGTGGGCTCTGCTGCAAAATGACCACCTGAGGTCTGCAGCTACTTGTCTTTCCTGGATTTAATGGATCAGTTTAGTAGAAGAGCACATCGGAAAAGGCTCCTATAAGAAGGTTAATCCCCAGTAAAGTGTCCATTAGTGACCAAGCAGTTCCAGAGAAAGTATTACCTAGAGAATGACATTCATTGGCAAATTAGACATTGTGGTGGAGGGAGGGGAGTATTTCTTTTTCTTTTAAATTTGTTGCTTTTCAACTTCATTCTTCTTACACGATGAGACTGAGTCAATGGGAGCATCCAATTTACCATCTCTGTGCTATTCATTATCCTGTATACCTCAGCCAGATCCCTGTGGTGAATGGTGATGCAGAACGATGAAGCACTATTATTACTCTAAGCATTGTGCACGTCAGTGTGAGAGTCTGTCTAGATTATGCTAGACCAGAGCAAAGCACAGCTGTAGCACAACAATCATACCAACCTGAAACCAGACTGAAAATTCTCTACACAGGACTGCATGTTGCCATTAAGATTTCAGTACCATGGACAGGTAATTGAGCATGTTACCAGACAGAATAAAGTCCGAGGGGTGCTATGGCCCTGATCCAGCAAAGCACTTAATCATAGATGTCAATGGGACTACTCACATGGTTAAAATTAAGCCTGAGTGCTTTGTTGGATAGGAGCCTATAGTATTAGCAGTAGTAATCTGAATGATAATGTATTGGTACTAATAGAGTTTAATTGCCTGGTTTTTAACTGTCCCTGTATTATATGAGTCTTGGAAATGAGACTAGGGGAGGAAAAAAGATAAAAAATATAGAAAGACTCTGCTAGTTATATGAGGCAAACTAGCTATTATTTAAATATCGAGTATTTGTTGCTTCTATACCTTGATTTGAGTTTCTGTTTTATTGATGGCTCCATGTATTGGGGTTAAGAGCTTGTTTTATGCCGTTTTAAAAAGTTAATTCCTTAAATGCATTTCAGTACAATGGGCTAAAGTTTGCTTGCCTTAGTCACACATTTAGTCCCATTTAATACAATGGGACTACCTGCATGAGTATGGAGGTCAAGATTTGGCCTGATGAGGTTAACTAAAGGAGAGGGAAGTCTGGTCTACTGGCCAGAGCACAGAACTGGGAGCCAGGAACTTCTGAGTACTAATTCTGGATCTGACAAATGATCTCCAATATTCTACAGTTGTCTAGAAAATAGTTTGTAACCTACTGGAAAAGTCGGTGTTTTAGTGTCCTTCTAGTAGCTGGTCCACACTAACAATAACAATTACTCTTGTAGCTCAAGTGGTAGAGGTCTATGCTGGGGGTGTTAAGGTCTGCAGATGAGCCATGCGAGAGGACCATATGGTTGGCTGTGATAGAACTTGTTTTTCCAGTTTTCTTTTTTCAAAAAAACCATATGGTTATTTCATTCACACAATGAGAAAGCATCCTTAAAAACAGACTTATAGTTCAACACATTATAACCTGTCACTTATGGGGCAATAAGCAACCAATTACAGGTATTCAAGATCTTGGTCATTTGTCACACATTTTGATTGCTGGTGTCAAATGCAGGTTTGAAGACTGATGAGTGAGGCACTGGGTCCAACAAGCAGTTAAGCAATAGCAAAGATGGTATAGTAAGTCTGGCTTCCTTCATTTTCTGGCAGTATGCAAAGCTGCTACTTCCTGAGACTGAGTGTAAAGGTTGCCATGCAGTCCAGCAAACAAATTATTATAGCAGCTGATTCTCTCGGGGTGAGAAATGCATGAGTCAGATCGAGTGCAATCTGCTAAGATTATGAGATGTTTTACCTCTCAGTGTTATGCAAGCAGCGAAAGGGAACATTAAATATTTCAAACCATGGGCTTGTAGAGACAGGCAGGATCAAAAAGGCCATTGAGATTTCAGATGAGGGCTTCATCTAATGGCCAAAGGGATCTCCCTAGCAGGAACCTTCTGGGAAATCTGTTTTGAGAGCCCAGTGACAGATTGCATGCGTTCAGCTTTTGAATGGAAATAGCAATGTAGTGCTTGAGAATGGTGCTGAATTTCTACAGGTCAGTCACAGGACAGGCAGCCACAGTGTAAACTGTGCCACAGGGGTCTGCTGTTGTGCCTCAGTCCTGTCTTGCCTCTAACTGTACGTCTGCACTAAGAGCTAGGGGTGTGATTCCCAGCTCCCAGACATATACTTGGACTAGCTGTCATCAAGCTAGCGCAAGTAGAAATAGCAGTGTGGCCTCAGTAGCACAGGCGGTGGCAAGCAGCAGCACTGGCTAATCGCCCCAAGTACAAACCTGCCTGAAACTGGTGGGTATATTGACACTTTCTCAGGGTGCCCAGGACTGTGAGTCACCTTGTTACCCACCTGCCTTCTTCAAGAGAGAGACTTGCTGGTGCTAAACTGAATGTCAGCTCCCTGACACCTCCAGTCTGCTACCTACCCAAACAATCTCCTCTGGGCTATATTAGCTCTTATTTTACCTTGTAGGTTTAATAATAGGTGTCCCCCTGCCCCCAACCCCCTTTGAAACATTCTGCTTTAGTGTCCAGCCCCTTCTCCTCTGAACACTCACAGAAGCACCAGGTCTTCTGTCCCCCTCCCCCAACAGGGACGGCATACACACCAGCTTGAGTTGTTCAACCCAGGATCAGCTCTTTGTCTAATAACACAGCACTGAGTTACATTTATAGTAAAAACAATCATACGTTTATTATCAAAGGTTATGATTTAAGAGCTAGCGAGTAAGGATAATGGAAACAGAAAGGTTATATATAAAAAAATTCATAACATGCTTTCTAGAGACTAAACTTAACAGGCTAACCTCCTGTCTGAGGAAGTTTATCTCACCCCAATGTGCTTTCCAGTGCTTCCAACCAAGGCAGGTTGGGATCCCTTTTTCATGAGTTTAATCGCATTGCTCAATTTCACCCTCAGGTGCAGGATAAAGGGGTGTCCTTTTGCCTTCCCCTTTTATTTCCCAAAGTTCATTGTTTGCCCCCCGAGAAAGGCCAACCTTCTGTGGTTTGTTCTCAGGTGTGCTCCTTTCCTGTTGATTCTGGGGCTATGTAAATGGGGCTTCCAATGTGTTGGCTTAAAATGCTTCATTTACATTTCAACAGAGCTATACCTCTTACCGCCAGTCTGGAAGAAACCTGTTTTTTTCCTTTGGTGCCAAACTTTAAAAACACATTTTCAGTACCTATACACAACTCCTTAAATGTCATCCATCCCTACAGTTCTGAGGATCAAGATGACACAAGCTTTCATTAGTAGGGTGACCAGACAGCAAATGTGAAAAATCAAAATAGGGGGTGGGGGGTAATAGGAGCCTATATAAGAAAAAGACCCAAAAATCAGGACTGTCCCTATAAAATCGGGACATCTGGTCACCCTATTCATTAGAGCCCTCACAGGAGATCATTTATGAATGAATACCATGCAAGTGGTGTGCTAGATGTAGTGAGTTTGTCAGGCCTGTTCGGAGTTACTGTTGCATGACAGTGAACCCTTTGACAGTTGGCACTGAGGGGTTCTGCACATCACAGTATGTAGCTGGCCTGGCTAAGCTGAGCCTCCACTGACACCACTCACTGCTACTTATGCTAGCTTGGTGTGTATGCGAGCTGGGAGTCATGCCCCTGGCTCATAGTGCAAAGAAAGCCTAAGGGTATGGTTACAGTAGTGACTGTCATTGTGTAGTTTAGTGCATTGTCCATCCCCTATTGTCCACAATAAAACCCCTGAAGCAAGTTGAGTAGAGGATGAGCAGCCCTAAATGCCTGAGAGATGGGGGTAAATAAACACCTAAGTCTACAGCATGCCTCCGTAACCATGTCAGTTTGCCGTGTGGACAGTATTAAGGAGCTTGGATCCGGACTCGATTCTCAGTAGTTCTCCACTTGCATTCCAGCAATGCGCTGAACTCTTTTCTTCCTGACCCCTAACCTGATCTATAAAGGTCCCTGTCCTCTGTACGCACCCGGAGTAGCATGCTGCACTGACCACCTCCGAACAGCTTCCTGCTACACACTTTTTTCCCCACAGCAATACCAGCTTGCCATGGAGGAATTTCTGAGAGCAGCCGCTTGGCCCACTGACCATACCTGGGTGCTTATCAACATCTGGGCAAAGAACACTGTGATGTGTCATTTCACATTCTTTATGGAAATATGCTTATGATATGAATATGACATAACTGAGATATACTTTACGCAAGATGGCTCATGTGAGATATCTTTGGAAAGGTTATGATTTACTGAATGCGATTATCCAGTCTGTATGCCTGTATCATTTCTGTTTCTGAAGTTAGGAATATTGACTATGTAGCTGTATTTCAACTATGCTACTTTGGGTGATGCCCTAGCATGTCAGGTACAACCATGGAAAAGCCAGACAGGGTGGATGGCCCATCAGCGAGGACAATAGACTGAAAAGCTTGGCCTTCCTGTGAACCTAGGGTGACCAGATCACACAGGTGAAATATCGGGATGCGGGGGGGGGGGGGGGGGGGAGGGGGCGCCAAAAAAATTAAAAAAGCCAGCGGCGAAGGAAAAAAAAAAAACCACGGCTGCCGGAGCTCCAGGCCTGCCTCCCCCGCACCAGCTTGCCTCCACTCTGTCTCCACTTCCCCCCTCCCTCCAGCGCTTGTGCCACCATACAGCTGATCAGAGCAAGCCTGGGAGGGAGGGGGGAGGAGGAGGACTGCAGCGTGCTTGGGGAAGAGGCGGGGCCAGGGCGGGGATTTGGGGAGGGATCCAATGGGGGAAAGAGGGGGAGGAATCGGGGGGGGGGCGAGCCCCCTCCGGGCTCCGCTCTGCCTGTGAGCGGAGGCAAAATATCAGGACAATTCGCGTCCCAACCAAAGGTAGGTCGGGAGGTGGGACAAATAAGCAAATATCGGGACAGTCCTGATAAAATCGGGACGTCTGGTCATCCTATGTGAACCCTCCATACTGACACTGACTCATGGATGCTGTGATACTACAGAGTCAGGTGGTCTTGTCACCTGATACTAAAACATTATCTGGGACTTCTTGTAACTTTCCACTGGAAGGGAAGGGGGGTCAAGTTTGGGAACCAAAGGATTCCTGCCTTATGTAAATCCTATTTAAGGGTGGGGAGGAAGGCAAACAGCACTCCTGCTCTCCATGGCCTGTCTGCCCAAGAAGAAAGACTGCAAAAGGGAAGGCAAGGGGGGAGTCCAGACTGAGACATGGGTCCAGTCTGAAAAGGAATATAACTAGAGCTCTGAACCACAGAAACTTTGCAAACTGCCTGCAACAATATCTAGGGGAAGAAATACGATTTATAACCAATTTCTTTAGTGAAACTAGCTTAGTTTGCATGTTTGATTTCAGTTGCTTAGTAATCTGCTTTGTTCTGTTTTTTACCCCTTTTACCACTTAAACTCTGCCTTTTATAGTTAATAAAATTTATTTTGTTTATTATTAAACCCAGTTCCTGTAATTTCTAACTGGGGGAGGAGGCAAGAAGCGTGCACACCTCTCTCCACATTTAGGGAGGGGGCGAATTTCATAATATATCTTTGGGTCTGCACTCCGAGGGAGGTGGACATCGGAGTGCTGGAGCAAGTCCCTGAAGCTGAGCCTTCCCAGAGCTGATCTGCAGCTGGATGTGGCCTGCCTGTGGGTGTGTTAGAGGAGGTTTTAAGAGCCTGGCTCAGCAAGACAGGTTAAAGGGGGCCCAGGCTGGCAGAACGGGTAGACTCAGTGGTATCTCAGCACATCAGGTGGCTTCCCAAGAGGTCCAACCCATCACAAACACCACTGTGATGACTCTGGGAGATGGAAGTAAGAAGAAAAGCTGACACTTCCCTACTTCCATCTCCCAGAGTCATCACCACCATACTACATTATTGGAGCAGTAGGAATATTCATATTTCCAGTGGTATTTCAGAGAGGCTGATGTGGGCGGGCAACCAACAGGCAGCAAAGCAGTGCAGAGAATGAAGGAAGCATCTGAAGTTCCTGCACAGGAGGGCCAGGGACTCCAGCAATCGGTCTGGCGGTGGATATTGTACGTCACCCTTCTATAAGGAACTGGATCAGGTGCTGTCCAACACCCCTGTATTGAGCCTGAAGAAGTTCACGATGTCCTTGTAAAAGCAACAGTATTTGCAGTATTTTCACTCCGCTCTGCACCGTCTCTGTAGAGACCCATGCCGCAAACCCTGGCCAGAGCAGGGGGTGAAATGGTCTCTTCTCTCTGTCTTAGAACAGCAGTCCAGGGTCTCTTTGAAGTTGCCTAAACCAAAAGTTTCAGGTGCTGAGCTTTGTCCCTGCAACTTTCCTGAAGAAAGACTATTTCCACTCTTTGCTCTGTCCCAGTTGAGACCCACGCTGGCTAAGCCTGGTGCATGGGGTGGTTCAGTGGCCAGTTTTGTAAACACTGAAAATTGCTACAGTGCCCCTGTTCAGTTGCTTGAGTCAAAAGCATGTGTTGCTGCATGGGATTTTTCAAGGAAAGCTAATGCAGTGTCTTTCTCCATCCCTCTCCATTCCCCTGAAGTTTGGCAGGCACAGGGGGCACAGGGCATTCTGGGTCAGCCAGGGTGTTGTGTGTGCTGGAGTCACAGTTTGGGCCTCCTTTCCCCATCATAGCTGGAAATATAGGCTATTTCCATGTTTGTGTGATCCCAGTCCTCCAAGCATATTTCAGCAAATGTGTTGTGCAGTAGAAACTCCAGCTAGTTCTTGAGATTCACATCTCTCTGGATCCCCTGCACAGTACTGGAAAGCCACCTGCTTTTTATATTTTGGTACTTTGAAAACCATAATGTTCTCAAGATGTTGGCCAGCCTTTAAAGGAACAAAATAGAAAGTGGCAAACGTGGCCCCTAGAACAAATTTCCCTACTTCACTACAAACCCTTCAGAAGTTACTAACATTGAAAATTCATAAAATCCCTTGATATAGTAGTAAGATTTTTAATAATTAAAAACAGTAATAATTTTTTCTCGCCATTATTGGTATCTGCTGCTTCCTCATGGGAATGTAAAAGTTGGTTGAGAATGAAGGATGTGGAGACAAGTTATATACCTGGAATGCTCAACAGAATCAACATTATGGCCTTCTACAGCAAAATCATGTTATGTGGGAGGATTTCTCAGCTATTTCCCAAGGACTAAAATATAATGTTTTTTCTCTTTGAATTGGCAGGATCTGTGGCTCCCAACAGCAAGCCCATTCCAAAAGGCGGGCCAAAGCAGAACCCCAGAGAGGAGGACCTGGGCAGGAATAGGAGCAGGGCTATAGAGGACCCACCTGCTGGGATGGAGAGGAGGAACCAGAAGCACCTAGATTTCTTCTGGGCAAGACAGGACCATTCCCTTGCTCAGGAGAAGACTGGCTGGCTGATTTTTGGAAGAGGAAAGGCATAATAAGGAATGGGAGCATTCCCTTAATGGAGTGGTTAATAGGGTTGGTGGCTGAGTGCAGCGTCCACCTGCTGCCAAAGCCTCAGCTACAACCTATCAGGTGCCTTCTCATGCCACTGGCTGCCACTATGGAGCAATACGTCCTCCTACAGAAACCCCTCTGACTGGAAAGGAGGACAATGCTGGGTCTTCTGGAATCCAGGAACAGCAGCTTGTACCAGACCCAAAACTCCTTGGAGGAGATGTACCCGCATTTCCCCAAGAGACATTTTCACCCAGTATTCACCCCTTCTGAGAAGGAGGAGGAGAAGGGGAAGGAGGCCAAAGGCAATCAATGGTGGGTGGTGTTCATTGTGCTCAAGTTATTTTTACAAAATCCATTGTTCTGTTTTGCACAAAATTGCAGTGACAATATTTTTCTAATAATTTTACTTTTGCAGTTTTGTTACTGGTTTATACATTGCCCCTATTTACTATGGTTTACTGTTATTTAAAGGTGTTTTCCTCTTACAATAAAGAACCATCTGCTATCTCTTAGTAAAAAGCAACAGTGGGTCCTGTGGCACCTTTAAGATTAACAGAAGTATTGGGAGCATAAGCTTTTGTGGGTAAGAACCTCACTTCTTCAGATGCAAGTAATGGAAATCTCCAGAGGCAGGTATAAATCAGTATGGAGATAACGAGGTTAGTTCAATCAGGGAGGATGAGGTGCTCTGCTAGCAGTTGAGGTGTGAACACCAAGGCAGGAGAAACTGCTTCTGTAGTTGGATAGCCATTCACAGTCTTTGTTTAATCCTGATCTGATGGTGTCAAATTTGCAAATGAACTGGAGCTCAGCAGTTTCTCTTTGAAGTCTGGTCCTGAAGTTTTTTTGCTGTAAGATGGCTACCTTTACATCTGCTATTGTGTGGCCAGGGAGGTTGAAGTGTTCTCCTACAGGTTTTTGTATATTGCCATTCCTGATATCTGACTTGTGTCCATTTATCCTCTTGCATAGTGACTGTCCCGTTTGGCCAATGTACATAGCAGAGGGGCATTGCTGGCACATGATGGCATATATAACATTGGTGGACATGCAGATGAATGAGCCGGTGATGTTGTAGCTGATCTGGTTAGGTCTGTGATGGTGTTGCTGGTGTTAAAGTTTACAATTTGTCTGTTTCCCCTCTCATGAGTATGACCTTCCTTGTTGGTTGGGCCCACATATCAACAGTAAAGGGTGGAACCAATGCCTTTCTTTGTTAATGAATTTATTGACCATCTAGACAAAACAAGAGAGAGAGAGAGAGAGAGAGCAATGAGCGTATAAACAATACAGCTGCTAGTATCAACAGCAGCTAACCAACACCAGCCTGATAACACAAAGTGGTTGCCCAGCAATAATTACCTTACTTAATGTGTGCACTCTGACATGTGGGGATGGATAGTAAACATCATTAACAGCAACTCAAAATGGAACAAAACAATCATAACGCTACGTAGGTTCCTAAATATTTTCCCTCATTTACATGTACAGCAGGCACAAGAAAAGGATGATAGGGCATCCCTTGGCATAAGCAAAAGGCTGCTATCATCTTCTCTCTTCCTGCTGTGCCATGATGCGTGCACATATGGTGTCCCTAATTTCCTTTGCCTACTGGGACCCAAAACCTGTATACATATATTTTGGATCTGGCTGCCTGGTAAACAGTTCTCAAACCAGATCTGTCCTGAGCTCACTCAGGACAGAAACACTGCTCACAAATGCTGTGGCGCATGCAGCATGGCACTATTATTATAACTGAGCTTTTCACATTAGCATCGAAACTTGTCTGTAAACATCTCCAATGAGCTTTCAGCCTACCAAAGGCTAATTCCATGACCATTATGCAGCTACTTAGTTTGAACATGAAATCCCTTTTCCCAGGGTCATAGACAACAGGGTATGGTTTCATAAGCCAAGTCATGAGTGGATATGCAAGGTCCCCCAAAATAACAGTTGGTGCAGATACACTATCCAGGACAATTTTGTTTGTGGGGAATAAAGTCCCCGTTTCCACTTTAATTTACAATCCCGATCTCCTCAGCACACTTGTGTCATGAAGCTTACCAGTGCACCCCACTTCAGTGTTCATAAATCTGCCTCTGTGGTCCACAAGGCCTTGTAGAACAATGGAACGATGGAACCTCAGAGTTATGAGTTATGAACACCTCAGGAATGGACGTTGTTCGTAACTCTGAAATGTTCATAACTCTGAATGAAACGTTATGGTTGTTCTTTCAGATGTTTACAACTGAACATTGCCTTAATACAGCTTTGAAACTTTACTATGCAGAAGAAAAATGCTACTTCTAACACTCTTAACTTAAATTAAACAAGCACAGAAACAGTTTCCTTACTTTGTCAAATCTTTTTTAAAACTTTTCCTGTATTTTTTTAGCCGTTTATATTTAACACAGTTCTGTACTGGGGTTTTGGGGTTTTTTTTGTTTTTGGTCTCTACTGCTGCCTGATTGCATACTTCCAGTTCCAAATGAGGTGTTTGTCTTGACAGGTCAGTTCGTAACTCTGGTGTTCGTAATGCTGAGGTTCTACTGTAGTACCCTTTCCTGTTCACATATTCACATGGTGGGACAAACCACTGGGGCATGAGTTCCATCAATGGCCCTGAGCAGTTTGGAAACCCATGCCTCTCAAAACTAGTTATTTTTTCGGGAATGTTACTTACACCAACTACCCATGGGTTAATCACAATGTTACCTGCCTCACAAACCACAACCACTACAGTGGACCTCCCACCCCCAGATTGGTTTGACATGGACCTATAGCTGTCCGAGACAGCTAGCGCCACAGGGCAATACTAACCCACTTCTCAAAAGGCATGGCTTCCTTGAATCGAGTGTTCTGGTGCTCATGGGTTGGTGCAAGCTCCTCACACACCTCCAGGAAGGTTCCGTTTCGCATGAGTAAGGCTATGATTCAGTCATGGGTATTTTTAGTAAAAGGCATGAACAGGTTATGGGAATAAACAAAAATTCACGACCTGTGAGCTGTCCATTACTTATATGAAAAATAACTGTGATTAAATCTTGGGGGAGAGGTGCTGGGGGAACGGGGGGGACGGACGAAGGGAGCTGCTGCTGGGACCAGAGAATGGATGGGGGAGGGGGATTCCCTGGGGCTGGTCAATGACTGACAGGGGGCAGGGAATGGATGGGGGAGGGGGATTCCCTGGGGCTGGTCAGTGACCGACAGGGACCAGGGAATGGATGGGGGAGGGGGATTCCCTGGGGCTGGTCAGTGACTGACAGGGGTCAGGGAATGGATGGGGGAGGGGGATTCCCTGGGGCTGGTCAGTGACTGACCGGGGCCAGGGAATGGATGGGGGAGGGGGATTCCCTGGGGCTGGTCAGTGACTGACAGGGGTCAGGGAATGGATGGGGGAGGGGGATTCCCTGGGGCTGGTCAATGACCGACAGGGACCAGGGAATGGATGGGGGAGGGGGATTCCCTGGGGCTGGTCAGTGACTGACAGGGGTCAGGAAATGGATGGGGGAGGAAGATTCCCTGGGGCTGGTCAGTGACTGACAGGGGTCAGGGAATGGATGGGGGAGGGGGATTCCCTGGGGCTGGTCAGTGACTGACAGGGGTCAGGAAATGGATGGGGGAGGAAGATTCCCTGGGGCTGGTCAGTGACTGACAGGGGTCAGGGAATGGATGGGGGAGGGGGGATTCCCTCGGGCTGGTCAGTGACTGACGGGGTCAGGGAATGGATGGGGGAGGGGGATTCCCTGGGGCTGGTCAGTGACTGACAGGGGTCAGGGAATGGATGGGGGAGGGGGATTCCCTGGGGCTGGTCAGTGAGTAACTGCCAGGGGCTGAGCGCTATTGCTGCGGACACTGAGGGGGACCAGGGTACAGACTGGATGGGACCGGGGAGAGAATTCCCTGGCTTCCCGCCCACGAAACAATCCCTGTTTATTGCAAGCACAGAAGCTAATTGCAATGGCCTCCCCCACCGGACCCCACTGAGCGGCGGAGGGCAAGAAGCCCCAGCCCAGCCAGCGCAGGGGACCGACGTGCTTGGTGCTTTGGTGAAGACGCGCCCCCGGGTGGCCTTAGATGTTAATGCTGCCACTTGGAGCAGGTGGGTGGGCGAGTCTCGCATTCTCTCCGTTTCTGCAGCCAGCCCAGGATGTGTAGGCAGAGCAGGTGCATTTTTAAAAGTAGGATCTGCTGAATCAGAGCCGTCCAGGACTGTGTGCCCCCATGTGCTGCAGAAGGGAGGCACCCCCTGGACGCACACTCACTGATGGAGAAAGAGATGCTGCTGTTCCACCTTGCACGCTCTCCAGGAAACAGCACTGAAATAACTTCAAGCCAGGAGACCTAGGGAAGGAAAGGTGAGTGCACATGCCCTGACTCCCTTCATTGCCAGCTGTGTTTCACCAGTCACTGGCATTGCATTCCCCTGTCCTCTGTGTCTTGTGTTCTGATGTGTGTCTATCCATCCATTCACTGAACCATTTTTTCCCCAAATCCAATTGCATCAACTGGGATAGCACATTAACCTAAACACTTTAATTGGCAGGACTTGAGGAGGAACAAGGAATTTATAATCTAGCAGTGTCAATACTACCTCATTACTTGTGGTTTTAATTATATAGCATCTAGAAGCTGGATTACTACTATTATTTTTGAAAACTTGGAAGGTCAGATGGGGGTGGGGAGAAAGGACGTTAGAAAAGGGCAAAGTAGATTTTCTTTTCTCCAGTTTAAAAGGTACCCTAGTTACCAAAAGCCAGCTACACATGCTTAGTTCCACTGTGTTTTATGTAGCAGAGGTCTTAATTAGCCGTCAATTTACAGTTAGTACAAAGTTCAGTATGGAGACAATACAGAATGTGCTATGTATGTATAGTGTGCATATGTATACAAACAACATATTGAAAATGTATATAGAAGTGCCTGTTTCTCATGCATTTATTTTAACTATACAGTTGTGTTCATATCCAGATAAAACACATGTGCACACTGTGCAACAACACTCATCCAAGAAAAAATATAGTATGGACACAGTAATATAGTTAACAATAAATGTCTGAAATTTAGCCTCTTGAATGTGAAGGTGTAAATTAGAATATTTCTACCTTTGGCTCTGGATTTGTAACCCACTTTATTGACAAAATTTGTTAGTCTCTAAGGTGCCACAAGGACTCCAGATTGTTTTTGCTGATACAGACTAACACGGCTGCCACTCTGAGACATATTTCAGTGAGTGAAACTTCCTGGGAGCTGGCTATATCTGAACATATTAAATATAAAATTCTGCATGCCTCACTGATATGAAAAGTGTGCTGATGATATAAGATTATCAGGGTTTTTTCCCATGAAAGAAAAAATATGGATTATGTGGGAAGCAAGCAAGCAAACAAAAGCTGGCAGTTGTGCTAGGTACTGATAGCAAGGACGATACTGATAATGGGAAACCAGCTCCCAGGAAGTTTCACTCACTGAAATATGTCTGTGTCAATAAAGTGGATTACAAATCAAGAGCCAAAAGTAAGACTATGCATATTCTAATTTACACCTTCAAATTCCAGTTGCTAAATTTCAGAGATTAACCTGCCCAGGGTATAGTATGAAGGATGTTTGAATGTCAGTGTGAACAGAAAATGTTTGGCTGTGTGTATGAACAGTCACACATGACCCCCTGCTAGACTAGAAGCTGAAGGCTGTGCTATCTATGGAAAGGTAATTTTCCCATGAGGTCTTGGATTTTGACGTACGAGTTCAGTTAACCTTCAGCTCCTCCTAGACTATTAGGAACTGAAGAGCATGAAACTGGAAAGAACATCCACTCTATAGTTGCCATAAGAACTGAAAAATTGACTTAAATCTCAATGCCACGGTTATTTGGAGGTTCTTAATTCCTCAGAGAGACTCTTCCAGTAGCTATCAGTACATACACTGGCACAGGTTCCTCGTGACTTGCACGTACTGTCACTGGATTTGCAGGTGAGCTCTAAAGCGTTGGCTTGAAATGAAAAAAGCCTTAAATGGTTGGAGTCCTGGCAATCCGAGGGACTGTCTTGCTCCCCCGGCATGTGATACTGTGACAGCAGTAATCGCGTGAGACAGCCAAGCTAACAACCCCCTAGTTTGATAGAGAGGGTGCTTGGGGCAGGACATTCTCACTGTAGGAGCCTATGTTTTCAAGAGTAATTAGTGATTTTGAGTGCAAAATTTGAGACATCTTAAAAGAGGCTGATTTTCACAAAGTACCCTTCATTTATTTGCTCTTTCAAAAATCAAGCCCCTTTGAAGCATCTCAAACAGGACACCTAAAATCACTAGTCACTTTAGAAAATATGGGCTCCAGGGTCTGGAAGTTGCTTCCCCGTGCAGGTTTGCCAGAGCATCAAAAGTCCTAGGCTTTGGAGTGTTTGATGGGAGGTATCCTGGGGCAGGTGTCGGGAAGGAATTGACTTTGCTTTGTAGCTGGAGAGTTGTTTTGGTAGGTGGGCGAGGCAGCATTTCTGAGGGCTAGGCTTGATATTTTGCAGATGGGTTAATACTGTGTGGGGCTGGCTGGTGTTAGGTGGGCTTCATTTTGATTTAATGTATCACATTTTATCAGGTTCCTAGTGTGACATGCCAGGGTATAATCCAGACTAATGAGTGTCACCCCTGCCCTGCAACCTTGGGTGCCTCACAATGCTTTGCTGCAGTAGCTCCCAGCTGGGCCACTCACAAACAACCTCCAGTGTGCAAGTCATACTCTGAGGCCTGGTCCACACTAACCCCCCACTTCGAACTAAGATACGCAACTTCAGCTACGTGAATAACGTAGCTGAAGTCGAAGTACCTTAGTTCGAACTTACCACGGGTCCAGACGCGGCAGGCAGGCTCCCCCGTCGACTCCGCGTACTCCTCTCGCGGAGCAGGAGTACCGGCGTCGACGGCGAGCACTTCCGGGATCGATCCAGGAACGATTTATCGCGTCTAGACAAGACATGATAAATCGATCCCAGAAGATCGATTGCTTACCGCCGGACCCGGAGGTAAGTATAGACCTGCCCTGAGTGTCTGTGTGTAACTGCAGCCTGTCAGCCACATCTAGTCACACTCTTGCTCTCGCCAGCCTTGGTTATACTGCAGGGTGACCCCAACACACCCTCAGCCCTGAATTTCCCTCCAGAAATGTATGTCCTGTACTGCCCAGCCCTCTCCTAGACAGTACAATATATTTTAAATCAATGTATTCCTTAAATGGAATAAGATGCCAGCTTATTATCTCAAATAGTTATTCAGACACTTCAATATAAACACACTGGGTTAGAAAAAAAACAGTAGAACAGGTTTGTTAACTACAAAGAGAGATTTTGAGTACAAATAATGAGGCATAAAAGTCAGAAATGGTTATAAGAAAAATAAAGATAAGACATTTATTATTACCTTACTTAACAAACAATATCAGATTTAAGCAAAGTTTCTCACCACATGATTTCAGCGTCTTACTGACCAAACCCTGTAGGTCAGGACCTTTACACCAGAGTCCAACAAATGCTTCCTTGGTCACTTCAGTTGCAGTGAATGTGATGGGAAGGAATGGGGGGGCTTTGGGTATTTGTCCCTCCTTTGTATAGTTTCAGCCCCCCTCTTGAAAAACATTTCCAGCTGGCACTAGGACATAAAGTGTCTATGTGGAAGGATGTTCCCTGATGGCGTTTTCTCCCCTGATTGAACTTTCTGTTTTCCTTCCTGCTTGATGACTCTGTTTACTGGTTATGTGCAAATCAAGCAGAGCATATATTCCTTTGTTTAGGAGAGACCTGTTTGCCAACCCCAGTTTGGTCAGGGCTGTGGGGTTTGGAACATGTGTTAATAACATTATACAGTGAAATCTTATAATGTCACATAGAATGTTGCCTCACTTATTTTATCAGGACAATATTGACCAGCAAGTTATGAGTTTTCAAATGATATCGTATAAGACATGCCTTGTACAAAACTGATTACAATAGTGTAGAGGGTGTGAACCCAGGGGTGTATTCTGTCACACCTAGAGATTCTCCAATAGCTCAGGAGGTTGAGTTTGGCTAGTTGAGTTTCTGGAAGTGAATTCTAGCTGCTGTGACATATGTATGCTATTAGCTTGTGACTGCAATGTCAGCTATGGATAGTACCAGAGCAGCAGACGTGTCTACTGACCCTCTTCAAATTTGTTTGCACTAACACTTTGACATGAAAATGGAGCAATTCAACATTATCAAACTGAAACGGTTTGATGTCTCCAAATCAAAATTTGTGGGAATTTCCATTCTGTGGTAAATTTCAAAATTTCAATTTTTCATTCTGATTCAGTATGAAAATAAATGTCAAAATGTCAGACCTTTCCCCCAAATAGAAATTTCATTTTCCAACTCTCTAGCCATGAATACATATTACACCACCATTCTGATCACTACTGGGAGTGGAACTAGGGAACCTCTACAGATAAGAGCATAAACCTCTATAGCTTGACCTCAAGGACCAAATTCCATGACTAGGAGCTGTAACAGACATATCATCAGAGGAAGGGGGGCACATATCATGTACTGAACAATGGGTTATGTTTGTATCCAGCCTAGGCAAAAAAATCTTCTCATCCACCTTCATAATGACCAAGATGATAATGAGAAAATATTTTACTTGCCCATCAAATAAGATTACTCACCCCAGGTGAGTGGGATTAGCAAAGCTGCTTTAATTCTAGATTCCCATTGCTTCTTTTTCCAGCGCTCAGTGCTTTTTCCCTGTATCAAGCTTCACCTAATGATGTGCTTTTCATTCACAGGAAGGCTTTTAATTTTCATGATGCCTTTCAGCCAGTGTGGCACATATATAACACTATCGTTGGGATTACAACCCCCCCCCAGTGAATCGGTAACAATGACACAGCGAGGGCAGATTGCTCAGGAGGGTGCGTGGGACTTTTTAAGTGAATGAGACATAATTATAGTTTTCATCTTTTCTTCCATAGACCTGGAATTAATTTGCTTCAAAGCCCGTGTTTTTTTTCTTCTCTGCTTCAGCTCTGAACACCGGGGGAAGATGCTGATGGACAAAAATACATCATCACTCTCCAACATCTCCTCCACTGCCCTGTCTTGGGTAAGAGGAGATGGCAACTGGACAGGGGCAGGAATTGGTCCCCGGGAGGTGGCTGTTGGACTGATACTAACCTTTATAGACTTGATCACTCTGTTTGGGAATACTGTGGTTTTTATCTGCCCTGTGGTGGAGAAGAGGCTGCGTACCGCAACTTACATGTTTATTATGTCCTTAGCCATGGCAGATCTCCTCGTTGCTTGTCTGGTCATGCCATTTAGGTAAGAACTGCTTGTAAGGTAAGACCTGCTAGTAATGCACTTATTTGATGGCATTCAGTAGCGCTTAGTTCAGTGGCCACTACGTAGGAGGCAAGTCTAATGGTCTAATAGATGGTGCATAGGAAACAGAATGCCTGGGCTTCAGTCCCAGCACTGCTACACACTCACCATGGGTCAATCACTTCACCTCCCTGTATCTCAGTTTCTCTACCTGTACAATGGGAATAATGACGCATACACTCAAGGTATGTCTACACTGCAGCTAGGAGCCTGCTTCCCACATGAATAGATAGACACGTGTTAGCGCTGCTTGAGTAGTGCCCTAAAACCAGCCATGTAGCTGTGGGTAGCACTAGCAGCAGCTTGAATACATACCCACAGGGTCCAGACAGGTTTGCTCTCAGCCGGCTTGTAGTGTAGATGTGCTCTCCCTCCCTCAGGGCCCAGTCTGGCATTCCTTGTGAGCCAATGAAAACCACTAGAGGCAATGGGAATTTTGCATGCTCAAAGAATACAAGATCAGGCCCTCAGTTAGTTCCAGTCTTCAATTTAATAATGATAATGTTTCCATTAAAATAATCTCTTGGATCAGATTGTTCTCTTATTTACACTCATGGAAATCAGGAGCAACCCCACTGAAGTCAACATACCTAAACCAGTATAAAACCAGGATGAGAAAAAATCTGAGCTCATATATTCAGAAAAACGTCCTAACTGTGTAGCACATAACACTTGTATTATTAACCTGACATATTTTTAAAGATTAAATTATACATCCTATTTTTATCCCAGTAATACCCTTTTTAATATTTCTTCTAGCCCAATCCAACCACCAGTGGAGGAGGAGAGTGGTGTTCTTGCAAAATAAATGTTTTAGCTACATAAACAGAACAGAACAATTGCTGTCATTTTCAGCTGTCTGAATCTGCATGTGATTTATAAATTGAAGATTAAAAATTTTGTTTAACGCTGTCTGCATTGAGAAGGCAAAAATTATCAGGATTGTTTTCCTTTATTATTGTGCTCTGACAGCACGTTCACTGGTGACAACAAATTCACGGCTCTAATGATTGACATGAGGCTAAAAAGACTAAGGAGGGATTCGACCAATTGCTTTAGACCCTTTAGGCCAGATTCACCACTATGCTCTGACTGCATTGCTCTCCTCTGGTGATACGAAATGGCCATAAACCCAGTGTAACCAGCTGGTTAAACAGAGTTTGCATCTGCTTTCAGACATCAGCAATGCAAAGCAGCCAAAGTCTACAAGTGAATCTGGCCCTTTTATTTAAGTTTAAACCCTGAGGTGTAAGAAGTAAGACAAAAATGTTCAAATAACGTGGAGAATGGATTTCCCAGCAAGGAGAAAGTTACAAATTGAGTGGAAGCCTATTAAATCGTCTCAGAGGAAAACGAAAACGGTGTTAGAAGAGAGTTAAAGTTACCCTTTCCAACCACATTAATGGACTGTCGTAGTTTCAAACTCAGGAAAATCTCAGTTCAGTTTCCAACTAGAGTGGCTTGAAATATTTTCTATATACTGTTTTATCATAGCTGAAATGTTTAACAGCAATGAATCACTTGGTACAAAACTTTCATCAGGAAGGTTTTTGGGCACTGGGGAAGAGTGTGACTCTGGGAGGTTAGCATAACTGGGAATGGGATGTGGGAGACCAATGGTCAACTCCCTGCTCTAACTGATGTAGAGTGCTCTGGGCTGAAAACTTGTGTTCTCAATCAGGCAGAGGAGGGACATGAACCCGGGGTTCCCACATCCCAGGCCAATAGCAGGATTCACATGCTTCTGTTTTCATGCAAATGTTCAACAGTTTGGGTTTCCTTCCAAAGCAGAACATAATCAAATTTCAAAAGCTTGAATAGTGCCTCAAAATGCAACGGTCCAGTCAGCTCTTGTTCCAACATCATCACTGGCACCACGCTTCAATCTCCTCCCATTCTCACCTGTTGATACACAAACTTACGTCTGCTTTGTTGGGTGTATGAATTCCAACAGCTCCAGCTTTGGTTGCATGATGAAATAACCCACTCCCCTCCTTCAGGCCCATGGGAAGTCATTGGGAATATTGGCAGTGACTTCATTGGGAGTAAGATTAGGGACTCTGCATCATTTACATTGGGGTCCTCATTATGTGCTGGGGAGGGGGGAGGGGAAGCATGTCAGAGCCCATGTTTGGTATACAGGCTCTGTACTGAAAAGGGCCCCCCAGATTTGTCAGCAGGCAGTTCCTTGCAGATTGAGGCTGGCCAGGTGCACATGGCTAGGGCATGGTTCAGGATCAAGCCAAAATGGCACAGGAACAGGAAGTGGGGGGGAGTGGGATCATGATTTGCTGCCCGGCCTGAGAGGCAGGGTGGGTGGCGTCAGGCAGTAGCTGGCAGTTACATACTCGCTGCAGTGCGAGGAGGCTGCCAAGCTGGGCCTACACACCCGATGGCTCCCTCCAGAGGGGGGACTGGCTGTGATCAGTGCTCTGCTGTTGCAAGCTCCCCCTAGCAGTGGGAACACAAGTTAACTGGGGAACCCCTAGGGCCAGAGCTGAGCTGGCGCTTTCCTGATGGTGACCAGGACAAAAGGAGCCATGTTAACGCCAGCTGGATGGAGCAGGGAACTAAACAAAGGAGAACCAATAACAGCCGTTACAGCATACCCAACAGAGGTGTGTTTCCACCAGTCTCTCTGCCAACCCCCATTTCCTCAGGTTTGTTGGTACCTCCATGTCCCTGTTGGAGCCCAGAGCGGAGACTCTGCTACCTCTGCCAGTTTAGTCTCCCTCTCTCAAGACTCCGCACTGGAAGGGAGGGCACTACCTCCCCCTACCTTCTGCTCTGTGCTGAGGGCCTTTCTCCAGCCAGTTTGCAGTAGGGATAAGTCACCAGGGCTGGAAGTGGAACCTGGGTCTCCTGTGGTGGCAGGTTAACAAGCCCCACCTCCCCCGACAGATACATCAGGCTCCCTGCTCCCACCCAACTGACAGGTTCTTCCTCTCAATCTAGCCCTACCTCTCCAGCGGATTTGCTTCCTCTCACTCTATGCATGACCCTTAAACACACTGCAGTCCTCTGGAGTTCCCACATTCTTCCTGGGGCCAGGGGGATCCCTAGCTGGACCTTCAGGGCAATAAGAGCTCTCCCTGCAAGAGCTTCTCACTTACCAAACTACCCACATGTCTTCTCTGCCATCTGCCATCTACCTGCTGACACAGCCTTCCTGGTTAGGGTGAGAGGAAGTGCTAGAACCAGCATTGCTGTGCAGCAGCATGGGCAGGGGGGAGCATTTCCCAAGCAAAATGCTCGACTCCCGGAACTGGGAGGGAGCATCCCTCACCAGCAGTGGGAGGGGCTTTCTTCCCAGCAAAGGAGGAGTGGAGAATTTGATGCCACATTTCCTTGTGGGTCAGCAGCAGAGCTGAGAAGGGAGGGGATGGAGGGGTTCTCACCTCCAAGGAAATGGAGGTAACAAAAAAGGCTGAGGAAACCGGTGCTCAGAAAAGAGTAATCTGTCTGTGCTTATATCTTGTAGGGAAGAGGAGCAGTAGGGGCTGAGAAAACAAAAAAAAAAAGGGGGGGGGGGGAATGTTGGTAGATGGCATTTCAAGAGGGAAAGTATTTCCATGACAACCAATGGCTTAATTATACAGTTAGAGAGAAAATAACCCACTTAGGAGAGAAACACCATATTTATCAGGAAAACTATGAGGGGAACAAAAAATAGCCTGCTAGGCAAGGGTGCCATTTTAAGCACTGCAGGGGTCCAGCAGTTAGATCTTTATGTCGGGGGACCACAGAACTACTGCGAGGCTCGGGGAGTTAGGAGGCTGCAAGTGCTCTGACATAGCACATCAAAGTGCTGCAGATAATAGGCATCACTGTTGACAGCCGGCACAGAATCCAGCAGCTTTTGCCTCCAAAATCCCATTTCAGCTAATAGAGACTCTCCATTAGCTCTCAGCAGTAGAAGGGCTCTTGAACTATGCAAGCCAGCCACTAGGAGGAGAAAGAGTTAGTTAGCACGTTGCACCGAGTAGCTCAGCACAACACTTCTAACTGGAAACGGGAAGGTAAAAACAAACATTGGGCAGAAAAACGTGCTCCTTAGTGGAGGAACTGATCTATGAGCGAAGGACTCTAATCTGTTGTTTTAGCATTTAGCAATTGTACCCCTGCATTGTTAGCTGATACTTTACGGTGCTCAAATACCATGGTGAGGTGAGTCATAGAGGGTGCTCGATGGACATTTTGATTAAAGGCAACTAGCACTCCAAGCATGTTAAAATAAAATGCTCCAGTTTATCATTCTAAATGTGCTGCAATGAATAGGGTTTCAGTTGTTTGCCATTGCCCCCGATGGGTTCCCATTGAAAGTCTTAGTATTGCGCAAGGCGAAACAATTGAGCCTGATCTTGTATCACCAGCCAAGCAGGGCGGGGTGATGACTCCCCCTTGCCCACATGGGCCGTTATCACAGCACGTTACCTCCTGGTGATTAATTTCTACTCCAAGTTCATAGAGCATACTTTCAATATAAATATATTATTCTTCAAATATTACCTGTACATTCATCTCGCAATGATTGTGAAGCTTGACCAGTTATGAGCTTTCTTGTAGATCCTCACATGAAACTCTTTATGGATAAATATCCTATAAGACATGTGTTTGATGTAGTGACTTTGTCAGGTCGGAGGTGAGAATTGCTTGCAAAGAACAGGGGAACATTTGCCAAAGGGTCTCTGTGTCACACACTTCCAGAATGGGGAAGTTCTTGGTATGCACTTAGCTCAGGTACTATGGACATCACATATGGGGACTTAAAGGTTATAGAGACCCCCTATCAAGCAGCATGACATCTTTGCAGTAGAACCAAGACTGCCATAGGCTAGCTATCTGGCTAGCATATGCCACAAGTACAATAGGGGTGGATTTAGGTTCACAACTTTCCAGCTTGGCTGTTTCAGCTTTTACGCTGAATTGAAGCAGATCAGATGTGCTGCGCTGTTTTGTTCATTAGACACATGCCAAAAAGAACAAGCCTGTGTGATTCAATGGAAGGAACATTCAGTCCTTCCTTAGCCAGCTTTAATGAAAGAAAAGAGGTTTAGTTATAGAGACAAAGGGACCCTCATACAATGCTTCATTGATTTCAGATTAGTGATGCATGAAGAAGGTAAAAAAAGTATGATTCTGACATTGAAATGTCTCTGATTTGTTCAGTATCTATATTTTCCAAGCATTATAAAATAGTACTAGATATCACCACTAAGAAGACATCAGGTCAGCTGGCAGTGTGGACTCAGATTGGCATCTATACTATGCCTCAAACTCTTTGGCCTTCCTACAGTGCACTGCTAACTAAGACCCTGTTGCTACAAAGACTTACACAGGTGATTAACTGTACACACTCTGGTAAGTGAAGACGTACCCTGAGTAGTTACATCAACTTCAGTGGTTGACTAGAGCTACTTGCAGTGCCTAGAGTTAAGCATGTGCATAAGTCTTGGCAATATTGGGGCTTAAAAGACAGGTTCTGCCATCCGTACATTGGGTAGTACCTTGTTGCACAAATTCTCTTACTGAAATCAGTGAGGCTACTTGTGGAGTAAGGTACTATTCTGTGAGCAAAGTTGGCAATCAGCCCCCAATTCTTCTCTCCATGTCCACTAGTGCCTACTAGGGCTGACTAGAAAATGGAATTTCTATTCTCTGGGAAATTCTGAGATTTCCACATTTGTTTTTGTTCCAAATCAGAATGAAAAGACCAGATTTCTCATGGAATGAAAATTCCAAAAGATTCCAATTTAAAATAATCAAAATGTTCTGTTTTAATAAGGTAAAAATGTTTCATTCTGATAATGTGGAAACATGATAATAAATAAATATATTAAATGTACAAGTTAAACAAAATGAATTCAAATGATAGTCAAAATGAAGCCTTTTATCTTAATGGAACAAAACATTTCAACATTATCAAAATGATTCGTGTTGACTCTTTTCCTTATCAGAAATGTTTTCAAAATTGACATGTTCCAGGAAAAGATTTCAATTTCAACAAAATTGCATTTTCAGGAGGGAAAACTGTTACATCGAAAAATTTTCAACCAGCACTAGCATCTACCCCTGTCTGGATGCTTCTCCTCTTGTTATAAGGAATATTTCAGGGAATGTTAACAGCATATGTGTAGCATAGAGATTGGATACTCTCAATCTCATATTATTCCTTCATTAATGGCACCTAATATTTGGTGCTCGGTAGTGAATGGACTGGCTGTGCTGATGTCACTGTTGATATCATAACACCTTTATTCTTTAGAAAAAGGTGAAATTAGAGGGAAACAACAGTTGGGTCAGCCAATCCATCACCCTGCCATACAGGATTCCTGAGAGCCTGAGCTCTTTATCAAGTTTAAACATCTCAAGAGAGGGAGCTTTATAGCACTACTCATAAAGTTGGGGAGTTTGTCATGATGTCTTTAGCCAAAATGTCATCTCCCCAACTCTTGTGTGGTTTGCATGGTGCTTGCCTGCTGCCCTCCACCCCACACATGGCTAGATCTCAGGGGTGATGTACACCTGTACCCCAATATAATGCGACCAGATATAACACGAATTCGGATATAACGCGGTAAAGCAGTGCTCCAGGGGGGCGGGGCTGTGCACTCCAGTGGATCAAAGCAAGTTCAATATAACGCGGTTTCACCTATAATGCGGTAAGATTTTTTTGGCTCCCGAGGACAGCGTTATATCGAGGTAGAGGTGTATATGTGTACTTTGCAGAGCACTTTGGCATGAAACATACTTGATTTCTTTTTAAAACTCCGGCTTGCCAGGTCACTTGATTTTAAGCCCATTGTATGACCCTAAATGCATCTATTTTAAATCAGAATGGTTCCTCCTGTGTGAAAAGCTTTAGGAGATTATTGGTGTCTAGAGAGTGTGCATGTTATCTATTCGGCTGACTGGTTAGGTCACTCTGTTTGGCTGTAGGAGATGCAGGTTCTAGTTCCTGCTCTGTTACAAAGTGGAAGATGTCCAGCAGGAAAGATGTGAGGTTGACAGCATACCTTCAGGAGTTGGGCCCCTGGGCCGAGGTAGGCAGGGTAATGCCTACTTCAAAAATCCTGCTTCAGGGTAACCAGGGAACTGGCTTGCACGAGGGCTCTGAGCAGGTCATTAGAAGTGGGGAGACATCAGGACTCAAGCAGCTTTGCAAATACTGATTGGCAGCAGCTCAGAGAATCAGGAGCTAAGGGGCTGCTGAGCAGTGATTTTGAGAATGTCACCAGAACGTTGGATTTAGGCCCCTAACTACCTTTGTGAATCTGTCCTATCGTCTGTAAAAAGGGGATAACAGCCCTTCCCTACCTCACAGGGGTGTTGTGAGGATAAATGTTATACACTAGGAGGTGCTCAAATACTACTGTAATGGGGCCATATAAGACAACACACAGAGCTCCAGCTAACTCCTCAGATAAATGTTTGTACAACATCCCCTGGAACAAGGCTCTGGTACTGACCGGGGCCTCTAGCTTGTACTGACGCACAGATCATAGAATATCAGGGTTGGAAGAGACCTCAGGAGGTCATCTAGTCCAACTCCCTGCTCAGAGCAGGACCCATCCCCAGACAGATTTTTGCCCCAGGTCCCTAACTGGCCCTCTCAAGGATTGAACTCACAACCCTGGGTTTAGCAGGCCAATGCTCAAACCAAGATGCTAATACAGTGAGTGCCATTACCATTCTGAAGTGGCAGAACAATTGTAACCTGTAAAAGTAGTTTTAATTAATACTAATGAAATTAGTTAAACCAAACCCAAGCATTTAAAAAAAGCATTATATATAGATTTTATTCCTTTCCTCTTTCTAGCCAGCAGAGCTGAAAGAACTCCAATAGGGTTAGAGCAACTGCTGTGGTTTTAGTGCTAAGAGACTACGAAGCTATATAGTTGCAGGGAAGGAGAAGGGAATTAATTCTCACAAAGGCAGTGACTTGTTCACTGTGTCACATAACAAAGTCCAAGAGAAAGTTACTGCAGAAGCCAAAGACTTATATAAAACTGGTAAAAGTAGGAAGAAGCAAATTGCAGCCAGGTAAATAGTATAGCATCGCAGATTACACAGCCCGTTGTACTCCTACCTCAAGCTTCCTGACTGGTTACTCATTTGTTACTGTTTCTCTGACTTTGTTGGTAATATTTTGGTACAGGTGAGTGGTTTTCACTGGCTTACTTGCCTCCGTGAGTCATGTATAGGCTAAATAACATGAGAACTGGGGTTCTCATATGAATCCCATTATCCAGAAGCTAAAATGCATGAGATCTGAAGAGGCAGACCAGATGGGAAGTACCGAAGAGGCTTGGAACATTGGAGGAGGGAAGCTATTCCAAGCCCAGGAACTGAAATATCATGAGAAGACTATGCAGTTCAATGTTTATTAAATCACAGATGACATCTGTCTTTGTCAAATACAACCCCCCCCCCCCAAACATACACAATCTAAAACAGCACCATCCAGATAATACATCAAAATGTCAGTTAGAACATAATATAAACTCTCTTTTTCAGCATAGTACAAAAAGGGCAAAATTTGCCACTGAGTTGATTACTGCCGGTGGCTGAGAAAAAAATTAAGACATTTTTTTTGGGAGGATGATAAAAAAAAAATGTTTTTATACAAAAGAGGCAAAATCCAGCATGCTGAAAAATTCTACAGTGCAAAAGATGAGGTTAATCTTCCAATGCTCCAGATTTAGATGGGCAAAAATGAAGATGTGAAGGAAATTTTCCATATCTATCCGTAAGGACAGCCGTTTCCATGGTTTGGAATCTTAAAATACATGCCTTACATAACTGAGGATTTGATCACTCATTCAAAAAGAGTTCAAAAATATGAGCTGTTGTGAAGACTAGCTCACTCGTTTTGGTTCCATAAGTGTCTTCTTGAGGCACTGAAGAAGCCGGTGACAAACATAATATATGAAAATACTAATAAATTAGAGATGATCTGCACTAAAACTGCAACCATGCCAAGGGATTCCATTAAAACAGTGTTCCAGCTGGTAGCATAAGTGGGACCGTAGCTATGTCCCATAGCAGGCTAAAGCCTTGGGCATCAAACTTGGGGATTACTCCAATTTGCCTCCTAACAAAATTTCAATGTATCTCAATTGAAGCCGCCATATTTTCACTAATCTTGCCAACAGGGTACGACATTAACTTGGGTCAATAGGCTTCTCCATAGCAGAAAAATAATCAATCACTCTTCAACTGTAACAATATATTGTGCTCTCTCTCTCTTTCCACCCCACAGCATAATTTATGAGGTGACGGGGATGTGGCTATTCGGGAGGCTGTTCTGTAAAGTGTGGATCTCTTTTGATGTCATGTTCTGCACGGCGTCCATTGTCACATTGTGCTTTATCAGTCTGGATAGATATTGCTCCGTGGTGACCCCCTATCATTATTCAATGAGGATGTCACGTCGAAGGCGAGTATACTTCTCAAAAGATCGTAGAAATGGAGGGAAGTTTTAGGATCTGTCAGACATTCCATCATCAGTCCCAATTCCAGGGTTTAACAACTATCATTAAACATCCCTGGAGGGCTAACTTGGGCAGATTGTCATCTCTGCTCTGACACCTCAAATTCAAATAGGAGCTAAGCACTGCACACATTAAGAAATAATTTAAGATCAAGAATTGAGAGGAAGACTTATCCAGTGGTTAGGGTGCTAGCAAGGGACTTGGGAAAGCCTGACTTGATTTCCTGCTCTGCCACATACTTCCTGTGTGACCTTGGGCAAGTCACTTAGTCTCTGTGTCGCAGTTCCCCCATCTATAAGATCATAGCGCTGCCCTGCCTCACAGATGTGTGTTGTGAGGCTAAAGAAAGACTGTGAGGCAGTCCAATACTACAATAATGGAGACCATACAAGTACCTAGACACAGGCTATCAAGTCTCATATTCTAAAATAGTATCTATGTAATAAGATCCCAGGATTGTCACTCTGAAGCCTAGAATGTCTGTACAGTGTGAAGTGATAGAAACAGCAACAGGCATGGCGGAGAACTCTTTTTGTTTAGAATATCACCAGGTTCAGTCACCACTGGGGTTCACTGTCATCGCTGTCCAATTTTTAGGTTCTCAGACATTTTGATGTTATGAATTACACCCATGTACAGCTACAGTAAGGCATGTACTCCATGCCAAGAGTCCTAAACCATTGTGATCTCAGAGGTAACAACCAATCACCACCCTCACTCTACAGCTAATTTGCATGCAACACTTTCATTGGTTGTGAGGGAGACTGCCCAGATGGTAGTTTAGTTGGCCCAAATGCCACACCTGTGTGACAGGACAGGCTTTCAGCTACGAGTTTATTTATATTTAACTCCCTATATGGCTAATTTTTGAGTGCCTAAATCCTTCAGAGTTTTTACTCAGATGTGGAACACACCCTTACTATGGGCTATGACCGTTCCAGATGAGCCATTCGCTGCCACCACCCAAAATCTGATCTGTATTTGATAAGCAGCCCTTTGCACCATTTAAAGAGCCCTACTTTTATGCTTTTTTGGTGTGGAGGATGCGGTAAGATATAAAGAACCCCATGGCTGACCTGGCCTGCATGCACTTCTATGAATGCCCCTTTTGAATTAAGAACATGTTGCAAAATTATTTGGCTAGTAGTGAGTTTTAGGTAGTGCTACAGGCTTCATACATACCTGCAGGCACAAGGGAGTCAGTGTGCCCACCTACATGTTTCAGGAGGTAGCTATGCCCGGGAAAATGTAGGTAGTAGAACCTCTGAAAAACACAAGAATGGCCATACTGGGTCAGCCCAATGGTCTATCAAGCCCAGCGTCCTGTCTTCTGACAGTGGCCAGTGCCAGACGTTTCAGAGGGAATGAACAGAACAGGGCAATTTAGAGTGATCCATCCCCCATCATGCAGTTCCAGTATCTGGCACTCAGAGGTTTAGGGACACCTGGAGCATGAAGTTCCCATCCCTGACCATCTTGGAGGATAGGTCCATCACTGACTATTAGCCATGAAATTATCTAAGTCTTCTTTGAACTCAGTTATACTTTTGGCCTTCACATCCCCTGGCAATGAGTTCCACAGGTTAACTGTGTAGTGTGTGTGAGGAAGTACTTCCTTATATTTGGTGTAGACCTACGCCTATACATTTCATTGGGTGACCCCTGGTTCTGGTATTATGTGAAAGGGTAAATAACACTTCCTTATTCACTTTCTTCACTTCAGGCACAATTTTGTAGGCCTCTGTCAGATTCCCCCCTTGAATCATCTCTTTTCCAAGTTGAACCGTCCCAGTCTTTTAAATCTCTCCTCATACAGAAGCTGTTCCATTCCTCTAATCATTTTCATTGCCCTTCTCAGTATCTTTTGCAATTCTAACATCTTTTCTGAGATGGGATGACTAGAAATGGATGCAGTATTCAAGGTGTGGGCAGGTCATGGATTTACCCTTACCATCCTAACCCAGGAGTTCCAGTGGTGAGGGCAGGTTTAAGCTCCTACCAGTGTTCCATAGGAAACCCACAGGAGAGGGCTGCTTTGACACTTTAGGTAAGTGAGACTTTCCAGGTGCCCTGGCCTTGCCCTCTGCAGCCAGCAATTGAGTTGTATCACTCTCTAGCAAGATAAGAGCTCTAGCTAATAGTATGGCTGCATGTGTCCATTTAAAAAAAAAATCATAAATCTAGATGGGAAATTAGGGCCCCCTGCTAAGCTGTGGCAAAGGGTTGCAATGTTTGGGCATCACGCCTTAAACGCGTAAGATGACTATCACCTCCTGACCCTACAACTGGTTGGAAATTTTAAAATGTTTCAATACTCTAACAGAAAATATTCCCTGAAACAATGTTTCCCCCTATTTTTCCAAACAGTTCTATCGGTCCCTGACACACAGACTGGCCTAAACATAAGCCTAATCCAAATAACCCAGACCTTGGAAATGTTCAAATTTGGACCAAAACATTGCGTCTCAGGCTTCTCTATACTTACCTCTTCAGAAGCATAACTAATCTCCACCACACACCTGTGGAGTATCATTAGTGTCAGCTGTTTTCAAAGGAAGATCTCAGAATAACTTGTGCTCCCAAGTTTTTACCTTCCTGCTCTTCCATTTGCAGGTGCATCATAATGACCTGCATGGTCTGGGTATACTCCTCCCTCATTTCCTTCCTACCAGTCATGCAAGGCTGGAATGAGATACCAGGTGTAGATTTTGATGCTGGCAAAGAGTGCATCTTTGTCACCAACTGGACTTTTGCCATCGTAGCTTCTGCCCTGGCATTTTTTGTCCCGTTCATGATTATGTGCAGCATGTATTTCTTCATCTACCGAGCATCACGACTCAAGGCCACCCGCATCATGTCTCAGTCCCTTGAAATTCACTACCATCCCAACAGCAAGAGGCAGAACAACCTGCAGCTGGAAAACAAAGCCACTCGGACAATTAGCATCATCATCTCAGTCTTCATATTGTGCTGGTTACCCTACTTTGTTCTGAATGTATGGCTAGCTGCTAAAGGTACCAATTCCACCAGTGCAGTCCTGGTTGATGCCTTCAAGATCATAACTTGGTTAGGTTATTGCAATTCTACTATCAACCCCATGCTCTACGCCTTTCTGAATCGGGATTTCCAACGGGCTCTGAAGAAGCTGTTCATCTGCAGGCGCAGGTCTCAGGTGGATATTGGAGAAGATATGGTTTCAATAGCCACTTTTTCCAAGACTGCTCAAGACCCAGAATACAGCATTAAAGTCCCAATGCCCGCTGGAGCACTGAAGAGCAAGCATAAACAAAGTTCTGGGTTACTTGTTGCAGGATGAGACAGATGAAGAGTGTATGGTGATTAGTGTGTATTTTTTTTTCCGGGGGGGGGAGGGGGTTGTCTATTAATTGAAAAAAAATTTTTTTGGAAGAGATTGGGTGCAAGATTACAAATGTATTTTTATTTTGGCTGTAACCTGTGTGAAATGTGAGCACGACAGAGTGATGCCATATTGTCCTTTCATCTTCCTTTGTGCTGTGAACAAAATTAGTAGCACTTTCCAGAAGAACAGCAAAGGATCTTGATCTTTCAGCTGAGTTGTCATAACCAATTGGCTAGTTTCCCATTAAAAAACTATTACGCTATATATAAATAGCAGAAAAAAGTTTCCTGTGAATGATTCAGCCTTCATGTTGAAAAAGTAGGCGTGAAAACATGAATTGTGCTCCCTGAGCTTTTAGCCGGGTGTACTCTACAATTGAGTAGGCTACGTGCTGCCTAAGGGCAATTCAATACAGCCCTGGTCCTGCAAACGGCTCAACATTACCTGCACGTTTTCAATGGGACTACTTGTGAATAAAGTTCATCATGCACAGAGGTGCTGGTAGGCTCTAACCTATGAATGAAATTCACTCATGTGCAGAGAGACAGCACAAGACCCAGCCACCAGTGACCTCAGAGGTGCCTAGATCTTGTGCTGGCTCTCTGCACCGTGGTAGATTTCACCCCAATTTTCTTCAGAAATAAGTGTGTAGTTGCAAAGCTTATAAACTTTCCACTCTACGTCTGAGAGATTTAAAATAAGTGATTCATCAACAGCAAGTGCAGACAGAGAGGAGAGGTGTTAGTGTACATGAAGTGTGTGTTCAGTTTGTAAAATCAAATAGTGTTGATTCCAGGCAGTGACGGTCTGTGCTTTTTCCACAAGGAGTCTTGTCATTTAATGTATAAAAGGAACTTGCTGTGTCCCAGGCCTTTGGAAAGCTGCCCAATCAAATAAGACAAGTATGGAAACCTTTATCGTTCTATAGAATTTGTAGAGCCCGTTGTCCAAGATGTTCTAAGTGGTTTACAATTGTCTAAAAAAGCCACACAGGACACTGGAGAAGCAGGTAAGGGATGTAAAAAAAAAAAAAAAAAAAAAAAAAAAACACCCACCACTTATCCTACCACTACAACGCCACAGAAACTTCTGGTATGGAGTTCAGCTCCTTAACAGTACAACATTAACAACTGTAGAAGGAAGTGTGGGGGATGGGAGGAGGAGGGATTCACCTGAGTTTGAATGTGACCAGATGTATAACAAAACCACCCTGCTGATGAGAGGTGAAGCATACTGTGGCTCAGGGGTGGCGGAGAGAAACTCCCCCTTTGCCTATTCAGTCTGAGGGTACGGTTACCGGAGGATCCGGCGGCAGGCAATCAATGTTCTGGGATCGATTTATCGCGTCTGGTTAAGACGCGATAAATCGATCCCGGATCGATCCCGGAAGTGCTCGCCGTCGACGCCGGTACTCCAGCTCGCCGAGAGGAGTACGCGGCATCGACGGGGGAGCCTTCCTGCCGCGTCTGGACCCGCGGTAAGTTCGGACTAAGGTACTTCGAATTCAGCTACGTTATTAACGTAGCTGAATTTGCGTACCTTAGTCCGAAGTGGGGGCTTAGTGGGGACCAGGCCTGACTGTGAAGCTAGGTAAATCTCTCAAGGCAGGCAGTACGTGATCCCTCCTGTTTTGACTCTGCTATAGTCTGGCTCCAGAATACCCTGAATCGGATTGCATTTTTCAGCACAGCAGCCTCCTAAAGGCAATCTGGCTTCATCAGGCAACCCACCATCCAGAACATTTCCACGGGCTGGAAGCTACAAAGAAGGACCTTTTAAGGTATGTCTACACTGCAATTAAACACCCACAGCTGGCTTGGTCAGCTGACTCAGGTTCCCAGGGCTTGGACTACGGGGCTGTTTAACTGAGGTGTAGATGCTCAGGCAGGAGCCTGGGCTCTAAGACCCTCCCTGCTTGTGAGGTCCCAGAGCCTGGGCTCCAGCCCAAGTCCAAATGTCTACACCACAATTTTACAGCCCTACAGCCCAAGCCCAGTGAGTCCAAGTCAGTTGATATGAACCAGCTGCAAATGTTTAATTGCAGTGAAGACATATCCTTAGAGCCTACTGTTACCAATGACATAAAATTGCACTTCAGTCAGATGCTGCAGTCAATTGGATTCAGTGACAGATCTTTGACACTCCTATGGTCTATAGTATACCAACCTGACTCACTCAGAGGTCTTAACTAGAAGCACATTTTGTGGAATAGGGAGGGGGTTACAGAGATGAAAAAAGTCCTCATCAAGGACTAGGACTTCAAAAGATATCTGATAAGCCTGTGAGTTACTGGAGTGCAGAACAAAAGCACCAACACAAAAAAATGTTTAGTATTAAAATTATTTCTCTCCCCCCCAAGAAAACTAAAAATATTTTCTTCAAAAACTTCCCCAATACATTCATCTCTAGACTAAGACCAGTCTTCAGAAATTTCAGGACAAAAGTTAATTCTCCTAAGAGAAAGTCTTGGTGTCTGTCTCCTTCTCGTGTGGCCCCTCCATCAACCGGTATTTTAGCACAGTTGAAAATCCCACCTCAGTCTTATAAGTTAGTAAGAATCAGACTTGTCACAGTGCAGACTATAAAACTGAACTTGGCTCAAAAGTAAAACAAATTGGAGGACTGGCTTTTCTATCCTCTTCAGCCCATGTAAACGTGCCATCAGGGTTGCTTATTGTGTATAGTTTTTGTTTTTGAAGAAAAGCAACTATAAAGCTTTAAATAAAAAACTTTATTAAATCATTTAGACTTGAAAGAAGTCACAATAATTAATGCACTTCACAATTGTAGTAAGTGCATTCTGTACACCACCAACCCAAATGGATTGATTCTGCATTTTATAAATAAAAAAACATATTTACAATGAACAGTAAAAGCTTCGTATTAGGCAGTTAAATTAGCAGATTACACAAACGCCTACACTTGATTTAGAAAAGTACAAATCTACAGTATTACATAATAGACTTATGACTTAATTAGGTTTAAAAATTCCAGAATTTCAAGATTTTGATATATGCTTAATTTCTTACTATGGCTCTTCATAACAATATCTATAACCTTTTTTGGGGAGCGGGAACGGGGGACAAAAACCTCCTTTTGCCCTCTACAGGCTTGCTAGTACAAAACACATTCCCTAAAATCTACTATGGTGTGGAAATACAATCCACCAGTTCTTCTAAAGACAGGCTATGAATAGTGATCATATGTACACCTGTGATACTTTTACTTTAAAAATAGTGCAGATTCCCAGTTTACCCACCAGGGACAAAAATGGAGTCATGATTTTTCAAAGTTTCAAGATCACCTTCATTTCTCCAGAAAGCAAGTGATCAGGGAATATATTCATCAGGTTTAGAGACTAATTTATTCTATAAAAATACAGCATTTTAATTCTATTTACATATAACAGATCTCTCCAGTTTCCCCCGACAGCTAACAAAATGTAAGCAGTGTGCTGGACCAACCAACCTATGAAGATCAAGGTAGAAAGAGCAATGGAATGCAAAAAGTTTAGTTACTGGCTTTCATCGGGTCATCTAACAATAGCGAACAAGATTAACTGAGCTCCATCCAACGTGTTTTCTACATAACTTGAGAAACAGAGAACAACTGTTTCAGAGATCAACATTACGTGACAGAGGTTCCGGCCTGCTGAATAATCACTTTGAGACGTGTGGAGTATACTCAGGATAATTGTGCCCAATTATTTGCTTGGTTGTCTTGAATGCTTAATTCCAGAGGAACTCATTGTCCGTGACCTCTGCCTAAGCAGTGATTTTGCTGGGAGTTCTAAGTCTTCAAATAAAGGGTTTTCTATGATGTCTTCTGCCTCTGGTCTTTCAGTGGGACTTGGAGAGAGCATGTGTTTTACCATAGTGTACTAGAAGAAAACAAATGATGTGCTATGTGACATTTCAGACAACAAAACTATTTTCAAATGGCAGTGTCATTTAATGTTCTAGCTTTAGTTTTAGATGCATGAACAACTAGAAGACACCCCAAAATGCTTTTCTAGCAATTTGTTCATTAATCCTTTGGCACAGTGGTTGGGAGTACATAAAAGGCCTGAAATCTGGATGCACAGTGGCATCAGATTGACCCTTATGTCTAAAGGATTAAAGGCCCACTTGTCTAGTCAAATCTGGCCCAAGATCTTTTAATAAAGCAAAAGGGGAAAAATAATAATTGCACATTTACAAACTCTACAAATCTTGTGCCAAGTTTCCCTTAAGCATGCACTCAATCCCTAGATTTAAGAAACTACTGATAGCTAGTCTTAAAGGGAAACTCCAGTGTGTCAAAGCATAATATAGGTAGATACATATTGAATAAATATTTTAAATAGTTAAAACTAAATATTTATTGTACCTTTAGAGAAATAAAGCACCTTTAATCTCACTTCAGCTCAGTACTCACAGCACACCACACCTGTAGAAGTCAGGCTGAAGGAGGCTGATCTAGTCTGAGTACAGGGCTGAAGCAGCCAGAAAAGAAACTGGAAATGAGAGACTCACAATTTCTCATGAAGGGGTTTTGCAAATTAGGACCCTCTTCCTCTGAAGTTATCCAACTACTTTAGAGGGACATAGATTTGACAACCCCAAAATATGGCATGTCATGCCCCATGATATATTTTTGCTTACACAATTTTCCCCTTAAAGAGATCTAACTCTTATTATTGGTTCCCAAGGGTGTGTGTGTGTGAATTCATGTGCAGCCCCTGTCTCACTTATCTAGGACTGTTTCCTGCATTACGAATATGGATTTAAAACACGAGGATGGAAAAAGAGATTATGTAAAGTGCATGCTCCTACATTAGCAAAACCATATTATTTTCAACTCATAGCAATTAGACTATGTGGGGCAAATGGTATCAGTGTACAGGTTATAGCAGTGTGATTTAAAAATGACTACTCCTTATTTCAGAGGCACAGTAAAGTACCTGAAATAGGAATTTGGTTAAAAACCAGAATAGCTAAGACTACTTCACTTGTCTTTGCCACTTGACATTCCAGTTACTTTGTAATATAGAACTAAGATCAAATAGATTTACCTCCTGTGCATATTTCTGAGTAAACAAAGGTGGAAACGTCAAACTTCTTACGTCACTTAATGTCTGTAACAATATTAAAAAGAGGTCATTAAACATCTTGTCCATTTAATTATTGTTCTCAAAGTTAAGATACAAACTTAACAAAACTGCACTATGCACGCAAATCAGTCCTGCACAATACTTTTAATACTGCTGATGAACAAGAGAGAAACTGTAGCATTTATTAAGACTTATGTCATTGGTTAGAATGACGATGCACTTAAACAAAAATTCAAGTCGCTGCTTCCCATGGGGCAGAGTTTGCACTCACAGACATGACAGAAGAGTTCGGGGTTTGTAACGCTAAGAAACCCAGCCACTTCCCCATAGTAATGCTTTTCTGGCCCAGCCTAATACTGTCAACAGAGCAGTATTATGGACAGTGTACTGCTACGAACACTTGGAATCGTCTGTATTACACCTAGGACACTCAAGATTAAGATGACTGGCTAAAGATCTTAGAAAGCCAAATGGATACTCATACCTACTTCATACCTATTGACTAATGAACAGATTACAAGTTTTATAATTCATTAGAATTATAGTTATAATTCATTAGAAACTTAGTTGCCTTTGTGCAACATAACCCATCTCCTTACAGTCCATGTTCACTTCATACCAAATGTGTTGGCTCCCTCTAGTGGAAATATTTTCCCCAGTCAACTATAGTTACAAATCACTACGCTGCTGCAGCTAATAATGAATTTAAATTGCCTAATTTCCAGTACTAATCCATGACCCATTTGAGCATGCCTTAGAAACAGGAGATGCTTTGCATTTGACTTTGTTAAAAAAGGGCCCCATTTGCAGCAATTTGGACACAAAATCTGAAGCTTAAAGTCAGTCAAATATTATCCGGGAACCGAGAAGTCTAAACCCCTGATGAGTCATACTGCCGGGCGGTGACTGCCGTTCTAACTCGGCCAGGAAAAACAGTTTCATGGAAAAAGGGCACTGAAATCTTGGGATTAAGCAGGGTGTCGTCTGAAGAATCCTGCTCTCTTTGTAGGACTAAGTAGATCAGCATTTGGTGTTCTAATTTAGAAGTATCTTGCACTGCCACAGCCCCACATCTGCCTGAGCCCTGCTGCTTTGGTCTGAGGAAGGGCCAGAAGTGACTCATGCTCTGAATCCTAAGCTTTCAGTTCCTTGTCTGTTGCCCAGGTTTTATTGGGGGTAAGGCACTACTGTCTAGCTAAGAGTCAGGGAGAGGGCTCTTATTTTTGGCTACTAGTGCTCAATCATGGCTAGTTCAAAGAGCCCGTTGAACAGCCCTTCCTTACCAGCATGACAGGTGAGTGGGAGGAAGTGAGCACAGGATTAGCTAAAATGCCATCCTGAGCAGGATTAGCTGAAGTCAAGGGTGTCACACACACACACACACAAAGAAAATACAGTGAAAACAAAAAACAAGAGTTCTCTTCTGATTAGCCATAGACTCATGGGGCTTGTCCAAACAGCCACTCACTGCATGGCAAGTCAGGGTGTAAATCTACAGCACCCCAGCCTGCCGTGCACCAAGGGTCCATGGGGCTCCTGCTGCCAGTTCTGTAGGGTGCTTTGACCTACTGCTGGTGCACTGCAGATTTACGCCCTGGCTTTCCATGAATGAAATCGTTGTACAGACAAGCCCCTGGAGGTAGCACTCTGGATACAGTGTGATTTAGGGTCCTGTTCCCTTGACTGACAGGTTTGCTTCTGCATCCATGGCAGAAAGTGGACAGACAATGATCTTACTTATTTTATGGGCTTCTTGCCTGAGAATGAGAAGGAAAGTGTTCTGGGGTTGGGGGTGGGAGGGGGGGAAATGTGTTCCAGTAAATTTAATGTTACTATTTCACAGTGGAAAAGCAGAATTAGAAGTGGTTTTGGCGACAAGTGACTCAAGTTAAGCAATTACCCTTGCTCTCCTGGGGGCATGTTCATATAGATTATAAAACCCCACAGCTATTAAGACGCCGTACTCAGTGGAGTGCAATACTGCATTAGGAGAGATGCTTTCAGGCCAGACTTATGTTCAGTGGAAAGGGCTGGGAGACAAAACTTGAACTACCCCAAAACAGTCCACTTCACAAAGAATTTAAATCCACCATTCGTGTCAATAACTAACCTTGGTGGAAACACAACCACTTGTCCTCTCCTACACAGAAGATTATTCACCAAGTGCAGGCAAGGCTCCTTCCCTGGCCCTCGTTTTTCTGCTGTGAATGAATTCTCAAGGAGCAAGGAAGGATCTATATACATTTTTCTAAATCAGACTTTCCTAACAGAACACTTAAGTGGGAATTACGATATAACAGAACGTAGCAGGAAAAACCATTAACCTCTCCCCGATTCATGGCTAATGCAACACGTGAACAACGAGAGTCACCCAATTGCTGGAGAAGTAGGCAAGGCTGCTTTAAGGTCAGGAAGTCTACTCTGACTGGACTTCAAAAGCAGGGAAAAGCAGCAGGAACCTTCCCTGGGTGTTTTGGAGGAAGGGGAGGAGAAGAAAAGAGAGAGTGGAAGGGGTGAAAGGAAGAAGGGTGACATATAGAAAATGAATCCAAGAATTGGGTTTCAACTACAAAGCTGTAATGAGATCTCTGGGTTCTGGTACATTCTAGTTCTATAGCTTCCCTTAGATGGCTTTAGAAATGAAGAAATTATGGCCTCATAATTAAGTTGCCCATATTTGCTCTACTGTACAAGTCCTGCATACTGCTCCATGTCACTCAGATTCGTGGGCGACACAGAAACAATTCTTTATTACACTGCAACCAACTCTGGCATGTCTTACTGCTATATCATAATAATCTCATACAAATATCTGGTAAGGCACTTTCATACAGTACATTATATACAGAAATGGTGGAATTGAGATTAGTATTTTTGCACAAGAGCATACCTACCCTAACCCGCTCCATCTGAGTATTAAAGGGGTAAAGCAGCTCAAACAGAATCAGTCCCAGAGAGAAGATATCCACTTTGTGTGAATACGTGTTCCCATAAATCTGGAAAATGCAAGATCAGGTTCATGTTACTTGGAGTGTTCTGACAGTATTTATCAGTGCATTTGAAATCACTATGGAACACACAAAACCCCGTTAAGTTAAATGCACACAATCAGTTCTTTACAGGGCTGAAGAGGGTGATTTGTCCGGCACTATATTCAGGTTCTAACAGTAATGGTCTTTCCTTAGAAGCATAATTGAACAAGTTTTACAAGTAATTTTTTTAAAGTAACACTGAAAATACCAATATCAGATTTCAGTTCATACTGAAATTTTACTTTGATGGGCACAGCATAAGAACCCGAACAGAACTCTGATCACATCAAGTTATAATCCTCCAAACTAAAAAACAGATCAAGGTCCTGCATCCTGGGAATCTGCTATATATTGCCAGGAATAAGGTCATTATTCCTTCAATTCCTAGCTAGATTTTCAGTGGGGCCTCAACATGGCTTCCACGTGTACTCACCCAATTTCGCATATGCACTTTTCCAGCACCAACACCTGCATGTGCAGTTGGACTTTTAAAAAAAAGCTTGCGTGAACTCCATCACCTGGGTTCACATAAGTCAGTCCTGGAAAGGTGTGTACAGGCATGTATGTACACAAGTGGATGCCGAACTCCAGTTCTTGATAACCCCAATATCTGAGTATACACATGCAAGGCATGAAATTGATCCTGACCACTCAATACTTTTCTGATAGGCAGAAATAAATTAAACAAACTTTAAAAAGATATTACATCTTTTTTCAAGAACAGAATTAAATCCATTCACAACACTGCATCGTGCAAGAGAAAAACCTCACCTGTTCTGGGCTCATGTAAAGTTTGGTCCCAACTTGTCCTGTGTGTCTGGCATAAGCTGGCATTGGAGTAAGAACAGATTCTTCCTCCTCATCTTGGTCCATAGCAGTTACCAGGCCGAAGTCCCCAACCTTTACTATATCATCCATTGTGAAAAATATATTGGAAGGCTGGAAAACCAATCAGATGAGAGAAAAAAAGAATTACAAACATGAAACAAAAGCCTTCACCTCCCTATTTACAACAATTCATTCAGGCAGACGATATTAAAGGTGAACTGCAAAATAAAGATCAATTTACTTAACTGAGAATCCCGGCTACCCTGGCAAAGAGCATTCAGCATTAACGGAAGTCTCACTTTCTTTAAATCCCTTTAACGGACAATGGTTGGCTACTGCCTCCCTGTAGAGGGTTGAACACGCTTTACATATCTATTGTCAACACCTCTATGAGGGAAACACTCCTAGAGTAAGAGTGGAGCAACTCAAGGTGCATCTACACGGCACACTTTTTGGCAGCATGTAGTGTGCCTACATGGGACACCCCCCTGCAGGGTGTAGATGGTGAAGCACTGCTTACACGAGTAAAGACATGCCTGAAGTCTGTGGGTATGTACCTGGGTATATATCCAATACGGTCTCTACTCACCCAAGCAGTGTCTCCCTGCCTACATTGCTATTTTTAGCAGTGGAGGAGTCTCCTGCTGCCTCCCTGCTGCTGGAGCCTTTCCCCGCCACAGAGAAGTACTCTGGCGGTGGGGAAAAGGCTCTGGCAGGTGGAATGCAGCAGGGAACTGTCTCCTCCCTGCCAGAGCCTTTCACTGACATGTAGCTACATGCCACGGTGTGGACAGAGCCTGCTTTTCACTGCAGCATGTAGCTTGACATACCCTAAACGCGGCCTTCATTGATGTGCAGTGTAGACATAGCCTGAGTCACAGAGAGGTTCCTGATCCCCCCTTGATCACATGGCTGGGTTGGGAATTAAGTCACAAATCAGTGGCTGGGTCAGGAATGGACGTCTGTCGTGCTCACTCCGTCCCCTGATCTGACCTGCAGACCACACTCTCTGAGTAGTTTTGACCCAGACTGCAGTACCACTCTTAATCACAACATTACATTATAAACATAACGGAACGCTGAGAATTAAGTCCATGCTTTCCTACCGATACTATGCTGATCTAACTGCTAGAAAGCCAGACCAGTATATCCACAATGGAACAAAAAGGTAAATCCCGATTTAAAATCGAATATTTTTATGGTTTATGAATGTAGTAGTGAACTAGTCTCAGCCCCAGCTTACTAACTGCCCGAAAACACAATCACTAGCAAGAGCTACTGACCCATAACGACCTCACACACACACACACACACACACACACACACACACACACACACACTGCTGCACACAGAAAAGAGCATCTGTATAATGATGGTTATTTCTAAATGATGTAATGCAAGTCTCTATTCTGTTTGGTCAATGCCCTCAGACTTCCTACTGACATGCCCACAACAGATGCGGCTGTCTACCCTCCCACTACCCCAGGTATTAAACACATGAAAGGAGTTATTTTAGTGGAGGAAGGGTGGACTTTAAGAAGGGGCCAGAAGAAGCAGGGATAGAGGAGATATTAGGAATGGGGCTAGGTGAAGAGGTGGCTAGAGGGAGTTGAGGAAGTCTACGCCCCTCAGAATTCATCACCAGAGCACAGAGAGGTGCATGGGTGAGAGGACACAAGACATGTTTATTGTCCGTTAACCATGGAGCAGGGAACAGAACTTTCTTGGCAGAGCTGGAGCTTTGGAATGCTTTTCCACAAGAGTAAAGAACGGTTACAAACCTGACCACCATCATCTCCAAAGCACAACTCACTACCTTGGCTTTGCCACCATTGCCACCTGCCCATGGTGTGGGGGAGAGGGATGAGTGAAAGCAAAGTCGGTTGACTTGAGTGTTAAACGCTTAGATAGCAGCTCTCAGCTGAACATGGTATAAATCTATAGACAGGGAGTGCCTTGTTAATTCAGTAATAATCACTCCCGGGGCTGGTAAACTCAGCCTCAGGGCTTGTTTCCTACAAGAATTTCCTAAAATGAATACCTTGCCCTTGAGAGTTTCAATGCCGTATAATTACCACCTTGTAAATGTAGAACATCCTCAAAAATCTCTATAAAAGGTATTTCTATGGCCCTCATCACCAGTGTATGAACACCTCCCAACTGAAATGAATAAAAACTCTCCCTTCCCCAACCTTCTCTTCCTGTAGGTTGGATATCAAAATACCTATTTCAGACTAGTATGGAACTAGTCTGCTGGGCACAGATTCCTCCACTAGTGATTTAGATACCATAGCCTCAGGTTGTCTCCAGTTTACAGACAAGATCACACTTCCTCCTCCAAGACAATGAAAAAGGAAGAAAGTGTTATGGATAGGGAGAGTAAGGGATTCTAAAAAGCAGGGGAATTGGACCCCCAAGAACAGATATTTTTCTTTCAATCCTCTTTCCCTTTACCTAGCCTATAGCTTCAAGCAATCAAGGAGATCTGGAACTTGCAAACATTACAAATGGCAGCAAAAACAAGCCAATGAGTAAACAAGGAAGAATAACTTCCTGAGAGGAAAAAGATCAAGCAGTAGACTCTCTGATGTAAGGTAACAGGTCAAAAGGAAACTTTAGAGGGATGTGGCCATCACTCAGACAACTTTTCTAAAGCATTTTTTGAACAAGATGAAGTTCTCAGTAGTATGCTTTTTTCATGTTAGCAATGGAGCAAACTGCCTTTCTGGAAAACTACTGCCTGGTTCGGGAACTCTGCCTGCAATTTGTCCCATAAAGTGAGACCTCTTTTCTCTTTTGGTGTCAGATGCCAGAATGAGCTTGAAAAGGTATTATAATGAAAACCAGACAGTTTTATGTTCATGTTGCTCATTCCCTTCCAATGAAATCCAAGTGTGACATCTCTCATTGGTTGAGGGAATAGCATAAATTCCTTTTACCTTGAAATGAGGCCAGCTCTGATCAGCGAGAGCCTTAAATACCTGTATTTATAATGAACAATCCTGGAACTACGCAGTTAATGAAGTGTGGTTACTTACTAAAATGGTACGAACAACCTCTTATTATATTGGACAAACCACAGAATTAGGTAAAGATGTGTTCCAGTAAGTTTCAAGAACCACAGAAAAGTGAATGAACCAGCTTGTTGATTCTACCAAGAAAAACAAATAAGCTTCCCTCCTAAAACAGCATCCGAATATCGTAGCTGCAAGATACAGATTTTTAGACACTTTTTTTGGACACTCAATAAAGACTGTTGTTCATTCAAGGGAATACCTACTAAGCAAGAATTTAGAAAGGGGAGAAATTTAGAGCATCTTATCCACCTCCTTGCCAGTGTGTGTAAAACTTTGAGGAGGCCCTTGCAAGATTCTAACTCACAACTGCTAGTTTAGAAGGTCAGAGCTCTAACTGAAGATCTATAGGAAAGACAGTTACCTGTTCCGCAACTGGTGTTCTTTGAGATGTGTTGCTCATGTCCATTCCATGACCTGCCCTTCTTCCCCACTGTCGGAGTTTCCGGCAAGAAGAAACTGAGGGTGTGGGGAGCTGGCAGCGCCCCTTATACCATGGCATATATGTGCCACTCCAGTGGGCCCCAGAGCCGGTCCCCTATGGATTCCACTGAAGGAAAAACTTCTGTCACTAGCATGTGGTGAGCACACACATCTACAATGGAATGGACATGAGCAAGCACTCAAAGAACCACCTCAGCACCTTTGTACTGGAGAACCAGTTTAAGCCGCTGATCCCAATGAAAGGCTCTGGGAAAGCTATAAGATACCCATAGTATTATTATTACTATTGTGTTTTAACAACATTTTTTCCATGTGTGGGGCCAGGTACCAATATGTTTACAATTAAAGAATCTGAAAATTATCCTTCTGTTCCGTTTCTCAGGGATTAAAATTTCTGATTCTTGGTTCAAAAATCAATAGCAAAAAGTTTGCTGGTTCCAAAAATAGTTGGACTGGTTCCAAGTGTTTCTAACTCTGGCATATTTTTGCTGTTGTATCTCATTTTGAACTCTGTAAAATGTTAGTTTCAGAAACCTTAACATTCTTTGTACCTGTGATGGCTGCCTTCCCCAGCACAGTCTGTGTGTTTCAGTTGATGTCAAATAGTTACGGTTTCCATGTTTGAGGAGCTATAACATTTCAGATAAATGTGGGGGGAAGAGTGGACTTTATCTTGTTCTTCCAAGTTCAATATTTACTCCAATTAATTGGGCAATGACCGCTCCTCAACCAAACAGGAACTACCTCGGACATCAGCAACAGCATGGGACTCAGTTTCTCAGAATTCATTGGGAGAAGCAGCGACAGTGAAGTATAAATAGTATCTAAGTTTCGATATTCATCAGCACATACTGATGGTGTACAACAGTGATTCTAATGCTAGCAGCCACTAACATCAGGTCAGAATTTAAGTAAAGGGGGAAAAGGTACAATGACAATCAGAATGATGCAATTTTAATTTATGACCTCAATATCTCAAACCATCAGAACTAGAAACAAACACTACAACAGCTTCCCCATGGCGAACAGCATTCACTTCTAGTCCTGATGTTTTAATAGATATCAGACATTATAAAGTCATTACAACCCTCAGACCAGTTGTACTTAGGTTTTGGCATTGGTCCACGACTTCAACTGCGAGTAGTTTAATTTTCAATTCTGGAATGACAGCACTTTTTACCTTCGATAACCAGAGTTCCTAGGCAGTATCACCACAGCAAAAGGAAGAAGAGAGATACCAGTATTAGCTGGTTCACTTTGAATTGTAGAACTGATTTCAGAATGGAAAGTAACTATGGCCTCTAGCACAACCACCACCTAAGGTGCATGCTACCATAAAGTAACTCCACTGGAAACAGAGTGAACTAAAGGATGTCATAATGAATGCACCTTAACTGTGCCTGGTAGGAATAATCCTATAGTTGGGAAATCTTCATAGCCATAAGTAATGGTAATATTTACCCCACCTGGACAAGTGTATTTCCAAAGCACTGTGCAAACATTAACTAACCCTCACAACATCCCGTCGAGGTAGAAGATGCTGTCTACTACCTTAATGTGGAAAAGACACAGGGTTTGGCTTCACTGCAGCCTTAGTTTGAGGTATAATGCAAGTGCTATCCCTCACTTTATCCCATACACACAAAAAACCTCAAGCTAGATTAAAGTGGTGCTTTAAACTTGAGATAGGCAAATTATTCTGGGGGCGTGGGATGAAGCTCAAGAGGTGCTGAAGCTCAAGCTAATAATGTAGTGGGGACTCAGCTACTCCATGCTGTTAATACACTCAGTGCTACCCACGCGTTGTTTTGCAGTGTGACTGTTCTCACTTGAGCCAGGTTAAGTCAAGAGCAGATAACTGGAATGCACATAACTTGCACTAACACTGCCGCAAAGACAAGGCCACAGAAGGAAAGAAAGGACACCTGCCCAAGGACACACAGTGAGTTAGAGACACAACTAGGTTTACAGTTCAGGAGCTCCAGGCTTCTAGTGATGCACACCAGATCATGCTGGATAGTCAAAGGGGTAAGATCTGGGTAGTGTTCCTTATCAATACAAACCTTGAGGTCCCTGTGCATTAGGCCTTTACCATGAAGAAACTGAACTGCCTCAGCTATCTGCAGGAATATCTGCAGACACTCTGCTCTTTCCCGCTCCTCTATCGTGCATCTTCTGTTCATCCAGTCTTTGAGGTTTTCCTTCCTGCACAGCTGCATCTGGATATAGAGGTATACTTTTGGCGAGGTGGGTTTGACTTTTTCTGCAATATTTTTAGAAAGATCCAGACTTAAACTTGTTGGCCTTGGAGGAGAAACAGACAGAGAGCTTCCTGAAGGAGATTTCCTATTCCCAAATCCTTTTGCACTTGTTGCTTTTTCCTCAAAATGGCAGTAGTCATGGGAAGCATCACTTCTGTTACCTTCCTTACTGGAAGTATTATCGCAGCCAGAATCCTCAAATACAATGGAGGAAGAGGTCCTCTCTCTCAGCCGTACACCAGGCACAGTTGGAGGACAAAGTTCAACGGAGTGGCCTGGATCAGTCTCATCAACAGTACTGTCCTCTATATCACAGTCTGTCAGGACACTGTCCTGCAGGTTTAACATCAGATCTGCTGACTGGTTCAAGTCCCGGTTGTCAGTGGCAGAGAACTCCACTGGAAAAAGTTGGCTCTCTGATGAATCGGACTGGCCACAAGCTATCCCCACAGAGAAAGACTTAACCCTCTGTGGTGATGTAGCAATAACTTCAATGTGCTCCTTGGTAGAGAATGGCTCTGTTCTAATTTTGAATGATGGAACGTCCATCGGACTGGGAGAACTGAGCGGCCAATCAGTACTAAAAAAAGGAAAGTCAGATTAATACTCCAGAATTGTGTTTAATCCTAAATGCATTGTCTGCAGATAATATGGATCATTTAAGGGGATCTAGCAAGATCTCTATTAGCTTTGCTAGTGCAAAGTAAAGCATGTCATAGTAATAAATTACCAAACACAAGCAGAGTTATCATTAACAATCAGGATCCTTTATTATTTAGATTTATTACTGATAGCATTGTTTTTCCCTCTATGCTCGCAATACACTAGAAAGTCCATATTAATCAAAAATCTGAAATGCACCTAATGAAAATACAGAGGTCATATAATGAAATGAAAAAGTTTAGCAGGCAGTATCTCAGTGTTCATTGTGCATAATTATGCTTTTACTGTAGCACAGAAGGGGTTAAACTGGTAGACTATCCCTTGACATTGTGATTAAAAGATGCTTTTGTATTCAGTTTGGAAACTGAAGCCAGGGTTGTGAAGTTTAAAATTACATTGTAGCAAAATAAGAAAATTCTAATCACACCAAGGCCCAAGTGCAAAAGTCAAACCAAGTACTGTAGAATCTCCCATAGGCACAAAACAGAATTTTATTAAAAGGCTAGAGAACACAGGCTAAGAGAAACATTTTAAACGAGATGCAACATATTTGTACATTGCTAATTAAGTCCATCAACTTTAGTTTAAAAATGTATAAGCCTGTTTATACTGGCTGGTCTCTATACTTCTTGAATACATCAGCCTTCCCATCCCAATCACCAAACACACCACTTTCAAAAGATACAGAAACTGTATGTTACCTTTCGTCTTTTATCCACAGTTCATCCATTTTTTCCTGCCATCTCTCAGGTGGTGCTTCCAGCCACGCATTGAAATATCGAACAATACCTGGGTGCTCAAGTTTAGCTAATGCTTTAACTTCTCGCATCACCTTTTCACGAGCCAATTCCCTAGGATTAAACAAAAGATATCACATGCAGCAGTCTTACTCAGGCATATCTGAAGAGGATTTAAGCACTGAAATTTAACCAAAGCCAGACTAGTATGAGTTGGCCTATTGGTATTACTCTGCACAGACGTGATCTATCTTGAATTCCTCAGCCTCTCTCCCTGCAGTTAAGAGTGCTATAGATATTGCAAGTTCAGCAGTTATGAGCACACCCACTCAGAGATCTCGCTTTCAATTCAGAAGGAGCAACATAAAAGGCGAGACTTTTCATCTCATTCTGTTCTCAGTCATTCTCTAGAGGTGGGGAAAGGGTTAGAAGGAGTATCCTCAAGTACACAGAGGACCCTTAGATACACAAAAACTAAACTGAAAGGAAATTAAGGTTTTGCAGGATAAAATTCAATTCAGTTTATGTCAAACTATTCGAGCATCAAGGACTTTAAACTGTAACATATAGAAGTGTCTGTGTTTAGAGTCATTGCCCCACTTAACTCCTACAGGAACAGCAGAAAAATACAACCTTTAATTACAGTAAAGAATCTAGAAAGTTAGTTATGCTGCATAATACTTTAATTAGCATTTATAGAGCATCATACACAGATAGGGCTTTACAAGAGAGTAGTTTATCCAGATTTTACCAATGGGGAAAACATGGCAAATAGGGAATAGAACTCAGGCCTATGATTCCCTGACCAGTGTCCTAGTTACTGGGCTAAGTGCAAAATCTCTTTAGGAGACTAACTAAAGTCAAGTTACAATTGTTTCATTCAACAGCTACCTGTACGACAGGGTAAAATTCAGATACTTGCACAAATTTTCTGAACAAAACCTTAACCTACGAGTGAAACTCACTCACTTAACATTTACGAAGAAAACAGGTTTAATAGCTTAGCTCCTTCTCCCTTCCAGCAGGGCTGCTTCTGTTCTAGGCCTGGGATACACTACAACATTAGTGTGACGCAAGTTGACTTACACCTCTACCCCGATATAACGCGACCTGATATAACACGAATTCAGATAGCATGCGGTAAAGCAGTATTCTGGGGGGGGCGGGGCTGCGCACTCCAGCGGATCAAAGCAAGTTTGATATAACGCGGTAAGGTTTTTTGGCTCCCAAGGACAGTGTTACATCGAGGTAGAGGTGTATTTGAGCATGCATCTACTTTCCAATTGGTCTCCCACCAACGTAAGCGACCTGTTACAGTAGATGCAGTACAACCACTTCTCCGAATGGCATGGAGCCAGGCCAACCTGCTGAGGTCGACACAGTGCAAGTGTAGACACTGTGTGACCTGTGTTGAGCCTAACAGTTCTCCAGTTGCTGTCCCATAATGCCCTGAAAGAGCAACTGCTAAGATCACAATGGTAAACATGACTGCCCAGGTATCAGATACCAGAAGCCCTCTTTAAAACTCCCCACATATATTTGAAATGCCTTTTCTGATAGCCCACTTCGACGAGTACACCCTGCAGCTCTCCCTTGCTGTGTGCAACTGCCCAAACAACCATGCCAACTACGCACACTAGACATGCTCCTGCCTGGAGTAGCAAGAGGTACTGGCTCTCCTGAGCCTGTGGGGAGAAGAGGCTGTATCTACAAAAAGATTCCACAGGGGATGCAGCCAAAGGGTTACAAACAGGGATCAGCAGCAGTGCTGCGGGAAATCAAAGGACCGTGCCAGGCATCCTACAAAGCCAGGGAGAACAACGATCAGGCTGTGCTGAGCTGCAGACTTGCCATTTTTTACAGGGAGCTGCATGCCATACTCGTCAGAATCCTCACCAGCACCCTGCAGACCACCAAGGATATCTCAGAGGAACCCAAGACAGATACCCTGGCCATGAACAGTGAGGAGGAAGAGAGGAGGAGGACGGGAGAAGCTGGGCAGGAGGCTCCAATGATGCCACGAGCCAGGACCTATTTGAGACTCCACCACAGTCTAGCCAGTCCCATCAGGCGAGTGCAGATAAGCAGGACAATGGGGAAGAGAACTCAGGTAAACGTGTGCATGCGTTTTTCCTTATGTTTAAAATTAAAGGTGGTACCTGGCCATTCCCCAAGTTAACAAGACACAGATATCGACCGGTCATTGTTTTTACTCATATGAGAAGAGGTAGAGGTACAACAAAGAGAGCCAGAGTTGGCACCCGCTTTTTATTCCCCCATTGGGTTAGGAGGGAAGGCCAGACGGAGCACTCTGTTTATGTACACGGGGATGTCTCTAATTCATAGGCTCAGGAAAACACCCACTCATATTTATAAACGTACAGCAAGCACGATAATTCTTAGCAGCACCCAAAGCTCCAGGCTGAAAACAGTCCAGCAGAGAATACAACTGTGTCTGACCATTAAAGTGCTCTTTCAAAGCCTCCCTCAAGCGCACAGTTCCAGTCGGGTTCTTTAAGTGGCCTTTCATCTGGCTGCTCAAAGTCAGTGCCCAGCCACTCCATCTCAGCTCTCCACCTTGGCAACAGTTTTCCTCCCTTTTCCTCACAGATATTATGCAGGACGCAGCAGGCAGCTATAATCATAACCAGCACGATATTTTTCTCACGGAGCTCCAAATTAGCAAGTAAACATGGCCAGCGTCTCTTCCATCTACCAAAAAGCACATTGAGTGATTCTACACCTGCTGAGCTAGTAGTTAAATCTTTCCTTGGAGCTGTTGAGGTGGCCGGCATACAGCTTCGTGAGCAAGGTGTAAGTTGGGTCCCCCGGGATCACTACTGGCACTTCAAAATCTGCAAAGGTCTTAAAGACGTGAGCATCAAGCACCCTCCCTGGCCAGCCCACATTGATATTGGTGAAGCGTCCCTGATGATCCACCAAAAGAAAACCACAGATTAACCACAGAAAAGCAGCCCTTTGTGTTGATGTACTCTGTGGCAAGGTGGGCTGGTGCCCAACTAGGGATATATGTGCTATCGCCCCACTGCAGTTTGGGAACCCCACTGCTGCAAATCCATCCACTATGGCTCTGAGCAATGTGCAGGACACAGTGATGTGCAGTAGGAGACGATTATGGCCCTTCACACTTGCATGATAACACCCCTCATTGTGAGTTTTCCCAATTCCAAAATGGTAGCACTGACTGGTAGCAATCCAGCATTGCAAGCGTTCAGAGTGAGATTGTCACCTGCTTCTCCATGGTCAATGCAGCTCTTATTCTGGTGTCTGTGTACTCAAGGGCGAGGGCCTGCTCAGCACACAGATCCAGGAATGTGGCCTTTTGCATCCAAAAGTTTTGCACCCACTGCTCATTGTGTCAGCCCTGGATTTTGATGCAATCCCCTCAGTCTGTGCTTGTTTCTCAGGCCCAGAAGTGGCACTTCAATGTCTGCAGCAGCTCCATGAACTTCATCAACAACCTTGAATTGTTTTTCACTATATCCCTCAGCAAATCATCCTTGAAGAAATCCTCATGTCCCTCATTGTTGCAAAACTTCCCGAGGATGTGCAAATACAGGAGAATCATGTCCTCTGTATTTGAAACTTTCAAGAGAATAATGCAGAGCTCTGCAGGCTTCAGGCTTCTGTCAGAGATTGCAGACCCCAAACAGTGCTGTAGGGGTTTGTGGATTTTTTTTTTTTTTAAAGGCACGAAAATTATGATAAGGATGACATTATGGAATGCAGAAAGCTGCATGCTGGGAACTTGATTCCTTCCTCCAGAGATCCCTGGATAACGCATTACTATCTCACAAAATAGTGCGAAAATGTCTCAAAGGGCATTGCGCTAGATGGCAGAGCATGGCACTGGGATACCTACCCGTGATGCATAGCACGTTACATCGACACAAGCACTCCTGGTGAATATGAGCAGCACCGCTGCAAGCAGCCAAGTACGCATGCGCCCGAGTGACATACAAACTTTGGCAGTTGTATGCCAACGTAAATTGCATCGACCACAGTTTGTAGTGTAGACATAAGCCCTAATTCGAGATTTCCAGAAGCAGTCTCTCATCTCACACTAAAAGGAAGTTCTGCAAGCTCTGTGTAAGGCAATTCAGTAGCTTGGCTTGACCACCTAAGGCTGAAAGAAAGGCAAGGGTTGTGGAACTAGAAAATGAAAAGGTTGGATAGAACAAAGTGGGAGAGTGAGGGAAGAAAAGAGAAGGAAAAGAGGTAGGAGTGGAGGGGGAAAAGCAAATTAATAGTGCTGCAAATAATAAGAGGTCCAGTTTCCACTCCTCATGGAACCTAAGAGAATTCCTACTCAGCACTGGCATCTTCTTGAACATCCCATTGCAAAATTATGCCCTGACAGCATTAAACAGCTTGAGTGAAAAGGGGCCACCACTCTGCTGTGGTTAAGTTTGTCAACCACTTGACACCAGGAAAACCTCAAATTAAAAAAAAAAAAAAGTGCATCACTCATCCTAACCTACTGATGTTAGGGTATCAGTTCAACAGCAAATAATTAACTGCAAGACTGCACCCCATAATAAATTATCTTTTCTAACTATAAATAAGCTCATTCATTACCTATTAGGTAGACGGATCCTTTTGATAGCATAGTTGCAGTCATCTACTTTGTTTCTGGCTTCGAAAACAACTCCAAATCCTCCTCGACCCATACATTGAATTGGTTCAAAATCTGTTAGATACCTGGACAAAAATTTTTACTAATTATTAACATTTTGAATGTCAATTATTTCTGTCTAAGCTATGACCTGCTGTGCACCCTTGGGCAAGTCATTTCACCTCTGTTTCTTCATTTCCCCTGTCACGTTTTGCCTTGTCTATTTAGATTATAAATTCTTTAGGGACAGGGAACTGTTATTATGTGCTTGTACAGTGCCTAGCACAATCCCAATCTCTGCTGCAGCCTGTAGGTGCGACTGTAATACAAATTATACAACCTTTACACAATAAGGCATGTGTGCTTAATATAAAGATTATGGACATTTAAAAAAGTGTGTCTTCACAGTAAAAAAACATAACAAAAAACAAAACAACAAGGTGTTCTTAATCTATGTTCGCTAACCCAGATTACAACAGCAGTGAAAACGGGTGGGGGAGTGTAGGGATAGCTCAGTGGTTTGAGCATTGGCCTGCTAAACCCGGAGTTGTGAGTTCAATCCTTGAGGGGGCCACTTAGGGAATCTGGGGCAAAATTGGTCCTGCTAGTGAAGGCAGGGGGCTGGACTCAATGACCTTTCAGGGTCCCTTCCACTTCTATGAGATAAATATAAATATATGGAGATTACCTATTTATTTAAACTCATCTTTTAACCTGGGGTAGCAGCTCAAATTCAATTCCAGGATCCTATATACGCTTTAACTTGAGCGGCTAACCCAAGTTAAAAGCCACATTGCTGTCTTCACTGCTATTTTAATCCAAGTTAATAACACTTTTAGTTTTGGAGTGAAGACAAACTAAGGGTAAGTTTTCATCCCAATAAACATAGCTTTACCACTTTGTCATATAACCAAGGTGGTATTTTTCATTTTTAACTCCGAGAGACTAGTCTCTCTCAAGGGCAGCCCATTTCCTCAAAACCTCTTTTGCTTCAGGTTCTCCTCAAACTATCCATTTATTATGCCATTTTTCCTAAAAGCATCTCCTTTTAGATACAATCATTCCCTTTACTCCATCCTCATATTATTTTAAACACTTCAATTCCTACCTTTACTAGGTAGTGACATTACTGGAATACCTCCAGTTCAATCTCTTATTTCCCTTTCTCTATATTTTCTCCAATCTACAGATGACATGATCCTATATGCATCCCCTTTCCAAACAACATCCTCATGTCAACAGCGGAATTGCTTATAGCATTAAACACTCTCTCCCCTTCTTCCACATGTGAAGTGTCATCTTCAGTTCTCCCCCAACTTTATTCACGAACACAGCAATAGAGGAGGTAAACACTGAGGATCTCAAGGGTTATTTTATCACTCCACATGAGCACAGATAACATTAGTCCAATAAACACATGCAACTGGTCACATGATCTCCGAAAGATTGTTTAGAGTGACCTTATCTGCAGTGAGATAAGGCCTTAGACTATTGGTTGTCAATTTTCATGTGTAACAAAAAAATTAAAGTAGTTAAGAATAACCAAGCTTTTAAAAGTGGTTAAGATCACTAGCCTGCTTTTCTAGACAGAACTAGTTCGCACACTAAGACACTTTATGTATTTTGTTGAACTGAGAATACTTTGATCTCTCACCTTGACACATATCCAGAGCACTTGTCATTCCAGCTGTTATCTTTAACCTCTCCACTAACAGATTCATATTTACTGTCAGTCGGACACTGTGTTTCAGATTCCTTCCGCTGCTGACAAGGATCACAGAAAACACAAAAAAACCTTTACAAAACTAAATAAATTTGAAACTAGTTGATATTGTCAAATTAGGAGACGAAATCATTTCAATATAAAGATTTCCAAAGATTACAAAAACAGGTAAAGCAATGTAATTTACTTTCCGTAGCTGCTAAGTAAATCCCGCATAGCAGTCAACAGCTTTCAAAATCAGTTCAAAAATCAATGCAGGTTTTCATTCCCACAATTTCTTTAATAATTTAAGGTCTGTCAACTACTTATACTTGCACATGTGAGTCTGGAAACCAATAGAAAAAACCCTGAATAGGATTTTAATACTTTTCAAACTGATTTGATTAAGCAACAGGATTAAACAAAATACTTACTCTGTTGTGAGGATGGGGATGGAAGAGCTTGCGGACGATGTAAGTTGTTGCTACAATGCAGAATAAGATGGTGCCAACTATTTCTTTCCACCAATGCAAAAGCAGAACCGGATCCTTTTTGCGGATATTCTTGTAGTTCATATTGTCAACAAACCTAACACTGATCTGGGTGCTGCGTTTGTTCCGCTCTCTTTTGTAGTATGGTAAATAGTAACCATTGTCTTTGTTTAAAAAACAAAAAACAAAAACTAAGTTTGTTTATCCCAACCTATCAAGCAGTTCTATTATTGGACAAACGTGTCTGTCCTCACAGATGTGAAATACTGCACCAGAAGTTGATCTTTCAAGAGATGTGGTTACTTACAAAAAACAGCACACTGATTGCTTCCACATGGCTAAAGTTTAAGAGATTTTTGTAATACTGATCAAATTTAAATGACCAGACTTCTATACAAATTCAATTATCCAAAGTCAAACTCCACAGCAAGCAGGGTCTCTCCTACAAAGTTAATGAACTCCAGAACCATACGTGCTTAAAGACTTCAATGCATGACGTTTTTCACATACAAAGCTTTATACTCCAATATCAAACCTCCAAAGACATAACCAACATTTGGACAATACAGTTTTCTGGTTTACTTAGGGTCAATAAATCCAGTTGCTATCATACTTAACATTTAAGAGTTATCTAATGCATTTACTGAGCTTTACTGGTAAACACTGTCCCAAATTCTGAACAGTATGCTTCAAGTGGCAATAGTTACCAGTTAATGAACAAAAAACACATCACTGTTGCCACATACCATATGGATACTGCAGAACTGAAAGTGCTCCGTTGCTGTACTCTTCATGAGAAAACTTGTCATTGCTGAGACATTTATCAAATTCATCAGACCCCACCAATACAGGAGTCCTGGACGGAGAATCTAGGCAGAGACAGGAGATTCCTTTTTAAAAGCTAGAAGTGTTATAACAACCCACTATACTCCCACCATTTCCTGACTAGACCTCATTCCGTGACAATTCCCATTGTTCAGCAATAAAAAATATAAATACTTTAAAGAACTGACTGATTTTCATGCAAGTAAAATATTAAGGATGAAATCAATCTTTAAAAAAGCCACCACTCACTTCACACAAAAAATCCAACCAAACAACCCCCACGCAAACCCACCATCAGTTCTTAAATAAGTCAAGTAAGTGCCATTCATATCAGTATAATCATTTATTTCTTTTCTGATAGGACCAGAACGCCTATTTGATTTACAGGCAGTGGAAGTTTTGATTATTAGAAGAAGTCTGTCAATCACTATGACAAATCAAAGGCAGTTCACCTTCAACATTTAGATTAAAAATGTTAAAGCATGGAACAGAATCAGTTTCCAAAGGAGAATACAATCTTCCACTTAGAGACATCAGACTAATTCTGCAGTTAATGGAAGTCACAAGAATGGTCTTGTCACATTCTGCTTTGAAAAAGACAATTCGCAAAACTCTGGATCGTCACTTACGAATTAAAGGTTTCCACTTGATTGTGGGCAGCGGGATAACGGCATTGTCGGTTCTGGATTCCAGAGCCTTTGGGTTGGTTGGGAACTTCTCAGAAATTCTGACTGACGACTGAAGGTAAAGCTGGCCTCTGTACATTCCTGAGTAATAAACCAGAGAGCATATTTGACTTCAGCTTTAGTTCACTCCACCCCCCCAGCATAAAGTTGCACAACTAGGAACATGGTTTCAAGACTCCTAGCGTTTCAAGAGAAAATGAAGGATTTAAGATCAACTTTTTACGTACTGCACAATTGACTCTTCTCTTCAGAATCAGAGAAGAATGTTTTAGCCATTTATGGCTCATTCCTTGCTCTCCACACCAAGAGAGCCTGGGAGCCATGCAGAGCCAATGACCAGAATGCCACTGAGGATGAGGGTTCCTTTTAAGTTTACTCCTGGGAAAATTCTGCACCAAAAAATTAAAAATTCTGAAAAATTTGTCAAAACACCACAATATAATCATGCCAGCTTCAACTATTTTGGTAATTTATTTCAAAATATCTGTCAGCAAGTTTGTCTGTAACAATACAGACCAAAAAAAGATTCTGGTAATTTTTTTGACAAATAAATTCCTTACTAGGCATATTAGTACAGCACTTTTGAGTAATTAATTTAAATGACAATACAGAACTGTATTTCCTGCACCCTTCAGCAGCAGTGCAAAGGCTTGGGGGAGTCGGGGTAACAGAGGAGCTGAGGGAGAAGGAAGGAGCCTGTAGTGAACCTGGAGGGTTGTTAGGTGTGCGTGGGAGAAGTATGAAACAGGTTTTTTGTTTTTTTTTTCGGGGGGGGGGGGGGAGATTGTTAGGGAGTTCGGAAGCCTCCCCCATGCAGACCCCAAGCCTCTCCCATTCAGTCAGGCACATCTGCCCCTCTCCCAGAACCCCACATCCCCATGGGTCTATGCAGCCTCCTTCCCCATCCTCATGTGTTCCTGCAGCCCTCCTCCCCGTCCGTGTAGCTTTGCACCCCCACTCTCATTCAACTCCAGGCTCAATGCTGTCACCCCACCAGCTCCTGAGCCCGCACCCCAGTCTGTCCTCCCGCCCACTAGCCATTCTGAACCCCAGCAACCCTGCGCGCCCCACTCTCTGTCCTAACCTGGCTCCGCAGGCAGGATGTTGTAATGAACTCCTACTCCTGGGGGAATTCTATGCCAATGTGCATGCACCGAATTTTTTTCCCCCTCGCACAAAAAATACATTCTGCTCCACAAGTACTGCAGTTCTGCCTTTTGCCCACCAGAGGCCGCTGTGGCACCAGAACAGCTGGCTGCGTTCATACTGTTGGCTGTTCTGGTGCCACAGCGGCCTCTGGTGGGCAAAAGGTGGAACTGCAGCACTTGTGGAGCAGAAATATTTTTTTTTTTGCAGAAAAGATAAAATTCTGTGTGCGCGCAGTGGATCGGAATTCCCCCAGGAGTATAAGTAGATGAAACATTTCAGAGGGTCCCCACCCAAACTAAAAACAAATATCACACACTTAACCCTCTGAGAGGGTGCAATCAACACTGTATTATTGGGAGCATAGGTGCTGATTTTTGTTTTTGCAGGTGGGTGCTTTTGAAGAGGTGTGTGTGTTTGGGGGGCACTCTGCCAGTTTTGAGGGGATTTTCAACATATTTATACACTTTTCATATTCTAGTTATTGAATGTACATCTATCATTGGTCTCCTTACTATTTTAATAATGATCCAATTGTTATGAACTACATAATTACATTCTCCTGAATTACAGTATATTAAAATCATTGCAGTGATCTAAAAGCTGTCATCACTAATGTCCCAGTTTAAAAAATTACATCTCATTGTAGCTTTCTGGATGAAACTGTCAGTAATCTTATTTACATGTAGGTTCCCTGGTATTGTTTTGATGACGTTAAAGACAACTACATTATTCAGTTGCATCTGTCCCATTGATGACTGGGGATAATTTTTAAGTCTTCTGAAGCTGGAGAATGAATTCAGGATGATACAGGCACAGTGAGAAGGATTCTTATCAATTTGCAGTTCTCTGGAAACATAGTGCTTCCCAAGTACTGCAAATGACTCCAGGATCTCTTTCTTGATGGGTAACAGCTAATCTAGGCACCATCACTTTGTATGTATGTGCATTACTTTGCATTTAACATTGTATTTCATCTGCCATTTTGTTGTCAAGTCACCCAGTTTTGTGAGACACCTTTGTAATTCTTTGCAGTCTGTTTGGGACTTAACTATCGTGAGTAATTTTTGTATTATCTGCATACTTTGCCACCTCGCTGTTTATCCCTTTTTGCATATCATTTGTTAATATGTTGAACAGCACTGGTCCCAGAACAGTACAAGCTCCTCGGGGGACACCACTATTTACTTATTTCCATTCTGAAAATGGACCATTTATTCCTACCCTTTGTTTCCTAACTTTTAAATGGAGTGCCTGGGAACGCTTTCAGGATCACCTAACAATCCTTAATTCAATTTAAATGACCAGCCTTTTATCGTAATCACCCTGCCTCGGATTATAAACTAAATCCCTACCTCAGGGACAGAAGTTGTTAGCAGCACAGAAATCAGATTCCACACTCAAGCTCTGACTCCTGGGTGCTGAGCACCCTCTATTTTTTTTCCATGGGTGCTTGAGCCCCGGAGCACCCCCGGAGTCGGCGCCTATGGTTGGGAGAAACATTTGTATCTACAGATGGGGAGTCAGGCCACCATCACAACTAAGCATTATTTAACGTGGAACAGCATAGCGTCCATTGCCACAGCACCACTATTAACTAACAGGTGCAGAAGAAGGGTGGTTGTCCCTTCCATTTCTTATTCCCCACCCAGAACAACTTTGGCACAGCTACTCAAACAAAGAGCATAAGCAGAAATTGGTAGAGTGATGCAAAGGACTCCTTATCCTAAATCAAGAGACAGTTCAAAATTCCAGACCCTGGTAATCCAAGAAGTTTGAGGAACTTTTGGATATTTGTGAATCAAGCAGCTTAGATGAAGGAACCAGAAATCTATACTAACAAGCGTTAAGTAATAGAATATAGACTTTACAGTTTGCTGTAAAGAGAAAGTGTTTGAAAATAGATTTCTTCATATGCAAAGTAACTAGCCTACATGAATTTTAAAAATATAATAAAATAATAATAATAATAATTAATGGAGATATCCCATCTCCTAGAACTGGAAGGGATCTTGCAAGGTCATCGAGTCCAGCCCCTTGCCTTCACTAGCAGGACCAAGTACTGATTTTGCCCCAGATCCCTAAGTGGCCCCCTCAAGGATTGAACTCACAATCCTGGGTTTAGCAGGCCAATGCTCAAACCACTGAGCTATCCCTCCCCCATGTTCACTGTTCTCTTCATTCTAAAACACAGGCCATCCGAGCTGCCCTTTAACTGTTCTGGGCTCTCAGTTACTAACCAACTACACATACTTTCCCTTTTAGAAATATTCATCATGCTATTCACTTTTTGTCCAAGAGCCAGCAACACAAGCTGACAAAGCCCCAGCAATACCACTAATAAGAGCACTGATGTTACCTGTTACAATGGGGAGGAGGGGAGGAATGCAAAATCACAGTCAACCTCAGATTTATATTTGTCTTTTTTGTACATTTGCAAGATGACATGGTAGTTAAAACGCCATTGGCTTGTCTATGGAAATGCTCTCACTACAGACTACCATTAGAACAGCAATACTGGTGTTATCCCTGCTGAGAAAAGAGAAGGGAAATAAAAGGTCTAATATAAACAGCCTCAGGAGGCCTCAGTGCATTTACCTAGAGTGAAGTCAGTGGTAAGAAATTTAATGGCGCTAAGGGGAAGGAAAGCAGATGGCACAATACTCAAGGCTGTTACAAACCACATAAAATAAATTCTGACCACTGGATGAGACTTAATTTACAGAAATTTCAGCCAAAATTTCATATATGGTAACTAAGTCTCAGTAGTCAATGCAGAAAAAAGTCTTAATGTGACTAAAACCAATGGTCTGAAAGCAGAGAAGTCTGTATCAGGCAATAAAACCGTCTCCCATTAACTAAATCCCACTTTTAAAAAAGCTTTAGAACTCTATTAGTCCAAAAATACCAAGACTATACATAAGCCCACATTTCAGAGTCAAAATGGAAAGTGCATTTTATAGGTGAATAGACTTAAAGTAAATAAATAAATAAATAATAAAAAACACAACTACCCTGTTACATTTGGTCAAAACAATCAGATGAGTTATTCATGTGACCATTGGGGGCATACTGCAGCTTGTAGTTAGAACAGGGTGAACACAGCAACTCCTTCAACCACAAGTTTTTCCTCAAAGTTTTAACCACGTTTGATATGACTGTGTTCATGCCCTTTGGTGTTCAGTTTCTATGAACGTGCAAGCCAAAGGGATTACTGACAAGGATGACACAAAAAGCACAGAATATTCATGGAATACACATTTCAGATTTGGAACAGTATTTTTGCCCTGGAAACCAAATTCATCCAGTCAGGACAAAAAAGGTAGCATGGTAGCTTCTTGGAAAGTTCATAGGGCAGGGATTCAATTATCCAATCAAAATAAGGGGACAGAGGACAAGAAAGGCATAACAAAAATCAACAGCTGGAAGTTAAATGCAGAACATTTGAACTTTGAAATAAGGCACACATTTACAACAGCGAGGGTAATGAACCACTGGAACAAACTACCAGTCTCCTGAAGTCTTCAAATCAATGGATGCCTTTCTGGACAATATTCTTTAGTCAACACAAGTTATTGGGCTCAACACAGGAGTAACTGGGTGAAGTTCTCTGGCATGTATTATACAGTGAGTCAGACTTGATGATCTAATAGTCCGTTCTGGCCTTGAATTCTGAATCTAACTTGAAACCACCTGGTTTACTGAGGTTTTTAGAAGGTTGAGAGAAGGATAATGCTAAACAAAAGGCATCGCAGTAGACATCTCACCTAAATAGACACTAGACTCTGTGGCTCCTCTGGCAGCTTCCACAAGATCCTCTTCATCTTCTAGGGCCTCTTTGTTAGCGGTGTAACTTGTATCATCAAAAAGACTGATGGGAAAGACTTTCCCATCTCTAACCAGCCAAGCAGAAGCAATTGGAGTGCAAAACTGAAGAGTAAGGAAGGAAAGGGCAATTTAAAATAACTTGATAGATTTAACAGAGATTTGTTCTAAATAACTCTTATGCTTGAAAATCCCTGGTTCAATTCGTAGCCGCTCAGTAGCTCAAAATATAAAACTTCAATACAAAATACTACAGGGAGATACATTTTTTCCACCTCAGCAGATGTGCATTAAATCAAAATGCATGACATTCTTCTGTAATTCTGTAAAACTTAAATTTCCATAACATTTAATACTTTCCCATGTCCAATACCTGGTATTCCCATTCCAGATGTCCTCCCTGCTTATTAAAAGCCATAACCTTCCAGTCGGCTACTGAAACCTTTATCACTGTATCCTTCATCACAGCCTCCTGCTCCTCCACATCCGAAATGATTTTAGACTCTTCTTTGTTTATACTTGATTTAAAATTGCTCTCAATAAATCCCACGCTAGTTTCGACATCTGGGACATAACGCAGTTCAAAGTGGCCAACACTAAAATTCCACCTTAAAGTGAAAAAGAAAAAGGGTTTCTAGAAAAGAGGTTTAAAAGGAAACCCCAACCACCCATCTTAGAAATCTGTAAATGAAACTTGATATGACATGTCACTAGCATTTCTGCAGTAAATTCAGTGATAGTCCACTGAACTAAACTGCACCTCTAGAGCGAGTGTTAAAACACACTTAACTGTGCTATTTCCAGAATGCAAGACACAAAACAAGTGTACAGTTTTTTTCCACCAAAAATGACTTATTATGAGTTGAGAAGTTGAAGTAATTAAAGAGAGACATCAAAGTTTGATGGGGGAGGGAGGAAGGGGAGGCAAGCATTAAGGACTATATCAGTCAGTTAAATACCAGTGTAGCTGTTTACCCAGGAAGACCTTATCAGAGAATAGCAACAAATACATTAGAATTTAAGAACTTTACAGTACTTTAAAATAAGGTCTTTAGGCATATAGCAGCTTTTCTTAAATATCAAGCAATTTACAACTTGTGAAATTTTATGCTAGTTGTAGAGATGGGATTCTGGGGACAAAGCAAACTACGACTGCAATTTGTTGATAAAGGACATCAGTGTAACTAGAACTGATCATCCCCTAATCTAACCTATCTAGAAAGAAGGTAGATTTTTTGTAGAAAGACTATATCAGCAATGTGGGTTGGGATAGTTCTGTATCCTAGATGCCAGAGATCCATTAGCTTTATGGTACAAATAAACAAAGACAGAAATATTGAGAACTATTAACATGAATAGAAAGACTGTGCAGAACAATGCTAGAACTGTCAAGACACTCACAGTTTTGACAGCAGTTCACATTGAATGACAAAGGGGCGAAATACTTATTCATAAGTAACAATATGTTTGGGTGCCCAAAGATATATAGGACCATATTGTAAACTTACCAGGCCCCAGAGACTGCCAATTTAAAACATATATTTATATATAAAATATGTTCAACTTTTATCTTTTTCTACTGAAATTTATAAAATAAAAGCTACTATTCAGGACCAAAATCAAAGCGACCATATAAACACTCCCTACAATGTTGCCAGGGAAAGAACTGCTTTTGATCTCTCACTGTTTTTTAACCATATGAAATAGGTGCCTATAGAAGTTTTTTAAAATTTAAATATAGAAAGTGTAGGTGAGGAGGGCAGACAGCCATTTTTGACTTGATTCTGATCAACGGGGAGGAATTGGTAGAGAATCCGAAGGTGAAAGTGATCAAGAAGTGATAGATTTCATTATTCCAAGGAAAGGAAGGAGAGAAAGTGGCAGAATAAGGACACTGGACTTCAAAAAAAGCAGACTTGAACAAAGAGAACTGGTAAATAAGGTCCGACAGGAAGGAAACCTAAGGGAAAGAGTTCAGGAGAACTCAGTTTCTGAAAGCAACAGTATTAGAGGCACAACTACAAAACTATACTGAGGTGAAGGAAAGATAGGAAGAATAGTAAGAGGCCAAGATAGCTCCATCAGGAACTCTTTAATGACCTGAAAAATCAAAGAATCCTACAAAATGTGAAAATACGGACCAATTGCTGCGAGAAGTACAAAGAATAGCACAAGTAGGGACAAATTCAGAAAGGCTAAGGCACAAAATTACATCTAGCAAGTGACATAAAAGGTAACAAGAGGGCCAATAAATATATTTGGAGCAAGAGAAAGATGAAGGAAAGTGTAGGTTCTCTACTTAACGAGGAAGAAAAGCTAATAAATGATGACATCAAGAAGGCTAAGGTGTTTAATGCCTGTTGGCTTCATTCTTCACTAAAAATGTTAATTGTGACCAGATGCTTAACACAATTAATATTAACAAAAAGGGAGAAGGAACACAAGCCAAAATAGGGAAAGAACAGGTTAAAAAAAATATTTAGTTAAGTTAGATGTACTCAAGAAGGTGGGGCCTGATGAAAGTCATTCTAGGGCAATGGTTTTCAAACTGTGGGTCGCGACCCAGTACTGGGTCGCGGAATGTAAGGCACTGGGTCGCAGTGGCTCTGGTCAGCACTGCTGACCGGGCCATTAAAAGTCCCGTCGGCGGTGCTGCCCGGCTAAGGCAGGCTAGTCCCTACCGGTTCTGACATAGTGCTGCATCCAGGAAGCGGCCAGCAGCAGGTCCGGCTCCTAGGCGAGGGGCCACAGGGCTCTGTGCGCTGCCCCCACCCCAAGTACCGGCTCCGCACTCCCACTGGCCGGGAACTGGCCAATGGGAGCTGGGAAATGTGGTGCCTGAGAGCGAGAGCCATGCTGAGCCACTTGTGCGCCTCCACCTAGGAGCCGGACCTGCTGCTGGCCGCTTCTGTGGAGCGGCGTGGTCTGCAGTACCAGGACAGGCAGGAAGCCTGCCTTAGCACCTCCACTGCACCGCTGACCGGAGCTGCCCGAGATAAGCCTGCACCCCAATCCCCTGCCCCAGACCAGAGCCCCAAACCTGAGGCCCCCCAACCCCTTCACCCCCAGCCCTACCCCAGAGCCTGGACCCCCAGCACAGAGCCTTGACTCCCTCCTGCACCCCAAGTCTCTGCCTCAGCCCTGAGCCCCCTCCTGCACCCCAAACCCCTCATCCCCTGCACTCCAACCTCCTGCCCCAGCCCTAAGCCTCTCCCACACCCCAATCTCCTCATCTCCAGCTCCGTTGGGTGCACAACTAGTTGAAATACCATTCTCAAAAAGTTATTGATGGTTCGCTTTCCAACTGGGAGGGCATATCAAGTGGGGTCCTGCACTATTCAGTATTTCATTAACAACGTGGATAATGAAGTAGAAAGTCTGCTTATAAAATCTGTAGATAACACCAAACTGGGAGGGGTTGCAAGCACTTTGGAGGACAAGATTAAAATTCAGCGGGATCTTGACAAATTGGTGAACTGATCTGAATTCAACAAGAGGATATTCAATGAAGCCACATGCAAAGTACTTCACTTTGGAAGTTAAAAATCTATGATTCTAGGATATATGATCCCATATAAAATAAGTGCATTGGTATGGCTGCATTAAAAATTACTGTGCACTATTCTGGTCTCCATGGCTTTGTAAGTAATACAGAGAAGCTGTAATAGGCTGTAAGTGATCAGCCAAAATAAAGGGATTTGAGAATAGGGTTTAAAGGACTAAAGGAATAAGTGTTTTTATTTTTAAAAGAGTTATGTTGAAAATTAGAAGTGTAAACATTGAGTATAAAAATATACAAAAGGTTATTAAGGTAAAGAGGTGGGGAAAAGAACATTGAAAAATAGCAATAAAACCAGGAGCAACTTGCTTACGTTGGAAAAGGACACATTTCAATTTGTATACTCGGAAATACTTGTAATAGTTAGGATGAGCAGAGTGGTAATGTTTCCATAGTTTGGCATCTTTGGCAAACTCATTAGACGTAGTCAAGTCTAAGGAAAAGTCATTCCCATTTGATATAGGAAGGGTAGACTAAATGTCCAGGTACCTTCTTACTTCATCTATGACACAACTGGAGACAGAGCCCTGGTCTACGGACCTACTCACTGTGGTGTCTTCACTACGGTGAGTCGACTACTGCCGCTCCCCAGTCAACTCTGCCTGCGCCTCTCACGGTGGTGGAGTACAGGAGTCGACGGGAGAGCGCTCGGGGGTCAATTTATCGCGTCTAGGCTAGAGGCGATAAATCGACCCCTGCTGGATCGATTGCTAACTGCCAATCCGGCGAGTAGTATAGACATACCCTGAGGTTAGAGAGATTTCCTCAAAAAGTTAGAAAGCACAGAGTAAGAATCCAAATAACAGAAGTCTGGCAGATCTCTAGTGGGAAGGCTAAAACCCCAGAAATTCCCAATTCAATAGGGGTAAAAGAATATCAAATCCTGAAGCAATAAGAATTAAAAGACGTGTTTGTTGCCACTCACTACTGTCACACTGTCTTAAGAACAGCTCTAAGACCACAAACTGTACTCATACATACTTCTCATTGCCACTACGTGGCCCGACAGCACGGACTGTTTTCTGGGTTCGATGCAGGAGAAGAATATCTTCTTGTTCTGTTTCATCATCATCCCAGCGGCGACAGCCTATAGCTGAGCATATGTACTTCACCTAAGGGAGAAGAAAAGAAATTCACATAGGCTTGGAACATCAACATGAATGCAAACTAGGTAGCTCAATGATGACATTCAAAGTCAACAAATCTTTGGAGAATTTTTCGGCTCCTTACGAGCAAAATGATTTAGAGACATAGGCCAACATTTAAAAAACTAGTAGTCATTTTGGGGTTCTTAATTTTTGGGTGGCCAATCTGATTCAACCTGAGACACCTTAAAAAGGCCTTTATTTTCAGGTGATGGGTACTCAGAGAGCTGCGATTTTCAGAAAGTGCTAATAAGTCTCTGACTGGGGACCTAAGAATCACTAGTCACTTTTGGAAATCTTGGTCTTAAATTCTTAGCAAATTCTTATGCAACTTATACAGCAGTCACAACTCCACCACGATCAATACTTCTCCATTTCTCCCATCATACGCTGACAAATAGAAAGATTCAGAAAACCGCTTCCATAAGACTCCCAAAGCCCAGTTTTGATGTCACACTACTTTCACAATGTAGCTCCAATGAATTCAAACCAGCTACTCCTGATTTATACCAGTGTAACGGATCAAGTGTTGAGACAACAGTTTTCTTGTCTACAGAATAGATAACACTCTTTCAGTGCTGCCTAGTCAGCCTGGAGAGTGATTAAGAGTATCACAATCTACCTGCTGCAGTAGGGCACTGACTTTAGCATTCCTAATCCTAGGGGAGCTAGACCGGAAATAATTTTCCCAATTCAGGTCTTCCAAGTGGGCAATTTTAATTTAGGAAGGTGGGTGGCAATCTCCCCTCTAGGAAGCCTTAATCCCTTCGTCAGTACCATCCTGCAAAACGCTATACAGTAACTCCTCACTTAACATTGTAGTTATGTTTCTGAAAAATGCGACTTTAAGTGAAATGATGTTAAGCAAATCCAATTTCCCCATAAGAATCAGTGTAAATGGGGGGAGGGGTGTTAGGTTCCAGGGCAGCTTCCCCTACTCTGCAAGCACCAGGGGCAGGGGACTCAACCCTCAGCCTGCCCACTCCACTCTTTCCCTCCAACCCCGTCCCCCCTTGACCCGCCTCCCCTTTACTTCGCACTGCGTCCTGGCTCCTCCCCACCCTTCTAAATGCTGCAAGCCAGCTGATTGCTGGGTTCCGGAGGCAGGGGAGGGAGGGGAGAGACGCACCGAGTCCTCGCTCCTCCCCTCTCCCTTCTGCCCGGGGCAATCAGTTGGCTTGTGGCGTTTACGAGTCAGGAGGGAGGATGGAGGACTTGGCGCAGGCTCCCCCTCCCTCCCTCCTTGCCTCCTGCCTGGGGCAATCAGCTGGCTTGCGGCATTTGGGAGGCAGGGGGAGCTAGCACGCCGAGTCCTCGCTCCTCCCCCCTCCCTCCTAAACGCCACAAGCCAGCTGATTGCCGTGGGCAGGATGTGGGGGAGGGGGGGGGGAGAAGACGCTGATCTGCGGGGTCTGCCGGCGGGCGGGAGGGTAGGGAGGCTGCCAGCTGTGGAGAAAGCAGGCAGCCAAACAACATAAGAGTGGAGCATTGCACAACGTTAAAGGAGTATGTTCCCCAATTGATCAGCAACGTAACAACGAAATAACGTTAAGCGGAACGACTTTAAGTGAGGAGTTACTGTAAGTCACTAACTCTGTGGCCAAAGAAGGCTGGACACTCTTCCCTGTTCAGAGCAACTCTGCTTCTCTGAATTCTAGCCAGAAGTCGAAGAAGAAACCCAAAAAGCTCTTTTCCCCCTCCACTGCCCCCCCGAGAAGGATGCAAACATCATCTGCAGCATATACAGTGCAACTGTCAACCAGAGATTCAAAGGGAACCCATGCACTCCTCTACTGTGCAGTCCCAGGTCTTCAACATCACTATCTTTAGCGACTGCTGTATACCATTCCCCGAAGGTGTACTACATTCAGCCTGCTGCACTAAAGCACCTGGTTGATTTAAAGAGAGCTGGCCAATAAAGAAAAAAAACAAAAAACTAGTTTGAGAAATTTTCACAAAATGTAGAAGGTTCAGTTCAAAATAGAACCACTTTATTTTTTTCAATTCTCCATCCAGCTTTTTCACCCCACAAGAAAAACACTCAAGATTGATTTTAGCAAAAATTTGGTTTTTGCTAAGCAAACTTTAGACAATCATTTGACCAGTATTCAATCAACATTTTGAAGACATAGAAAGGCACACTTTTTTTTTCATAAAAAACAAAATATTTCAACAATGTGGACAATTTGTGAATTTTTTAAAAGTTGCTTTTTGATAAATAAAATAAAATATCTTCTGTAGGCAGTCAGTGGGTAGTTCTACTAGTTATCTTATATGACTTTAGAAAGTGTAAATAATAGTTCTTATAACAAGTACTAAAATAAACTTGCCATAAATAAGCGCAGGTCTACCCAGATATTATATCTCTCTCACACACACACACACACACACCCCTACCCTTTTCAGCTTGCTCTAAATTGTTTGTTTTTTTTGATTACAGAATAGAAAACCTAAATTGAAATTCATGTACCATCTAATTCTTTCTTGAAAATTTGGGAGGCTGAATGACAGAATACCCATCAAGGATAAGTTTATTCCAAACCCAGACACCAGCAGGACTTGTTGACCAACGAAGTTGCAAAGCTAATCAAATCTTGTGTGAGTCACGCAGTTTTACACTAGAATTAGATCTCAAGTTCTAAACCCTCCTGCCCCCGCTCCCCTCTCCCATTCCATTTTTAGAAACAGTTCTCAAAAATACATACACAAACCCACCAACTTCCCCATTGTCAAATGTTTACCTTTCCCGAGTATGAGCTCAGCCCATATGTGGTCAGGGACTTTCCCCCAACCAAAACCACGTCATCTCCAAATTTGTAGGACGACTCTAGCAGCGATTCAACTGTGAAAGGAACAGCTTCCATGCTCTCTCGATCACGATCCCACTGGAAAAGATCTCCATCCAAGGAAGGAATGATCATCTTATTCCCAAATACCTAAAAGCATTAAATAAAACTGAGTACACAACAACACACACATAATGCCATAGAGCCAGAAACGTTTTTCTCAGAATCAAGTATGGTGTTAGATGACAGCATACCTTAATTTTTTCCCAACTATCAGAAAGGCAAACTGTCAGAAATAAAGTTAACTGAGTGTTTGTGTGTACATTTAGACCAAAACCAAAAACTATTAAACTTCCCCTGTTCAATTTCTAAAAGGGAAAAAAAATGGGTTAGTGCTTTGTGCCAGGTTTTAAGGGATTGCTAAATTTATAATAAAGTTCAGTCAGCTGATGGGATAGCATTCATCTACTTTGTGTAAAATATATGATACTAATGGAAAACAATGATGACATTTCTATAGGAGGGTGAACAGCCATTACTACATGCATTTTGTGATGCTTTCAAAAGAGAGTTGTTATATTATATTATAAATATCACATTGCCTTTGCCCTCTGCTCTTTTAAGAGCCCATTGGCTGATACTTATGAACCCTACCTTTCCTTGCAGTATGGTTAGGAGACAATCCCATGAAAGGGAAAATTGTGAAGCAATATGAGAACCCTCTCTAATTTACACCATTGTGCCTTCATATTTATTGAGCTCCAGAAAGTACATTAACCCTGCTGGGCCTTAACAATGCTGTGACTGGTGTACAGGATAAATTCAGAGTTTGGGTTTTATTTCTGAATTTCTTGCTTCCTACACCTGTAGGTCTAACCCCTCCCCCCGAAAACACACACCACCATCACACACAAAACATTGTTCAACTAAATTTTAAGTATTTCATTTTCAACATACAGCAGGTCAAATAATCCTCAAAGGAGTAGAGAATTCAGTTTCCAGTACATTCAGATTTTCATGGACATCATAGGTCGGAAGTATGACTCACAGTCAATGAGTACTTGGGGACTGATTAACAATCTTAACATCCTGATAGATCTCAACTAATTCTATGGAGCTGCAATGGCTCTGCTGTGCCAAGAATAGCTGGAAACTAATCTTCAAATTCTTAACTCTTCAGTATGTGGATTAACATGGCAAACCTTACTGCTATTTCAGAACCATGGTCTCTTTTGTCAATGCCCAACAACCTAATCTCATTGAATTCACATCCTATGAAGTGCAAGTGCAAGGAAAACATCTGGCACACTAGATTAGTGATCTTCCAACAGAGCCAAAGACGACCCATACTTTACATTTCATATTTCCAGGTAGATAAAAAAATGTACAGAACCAATCTAACAAAATACTTTTCATGGCTTCTTATACACTGTAAAGCTGCGAAAAACAAACCCAATATATTTAAATATCACTCCTTTGCAGGTCACTCTTAAGGGATTTGTCCAAGGCTATAATGCAATTTAGTTACAGAGCCAAGGACAGAGCCTGAAGTCCTACCTCCCTAGCCTTGCCACTAGACAGAACAGCACCTAAGACAACTTCTACAATAGAAAATTTGTGCAGAATCTTTCACTTATGCTACCACCAGTTCAGCTGTAGACAAGACTTTGGTGGTTTCTAGCATTTACTATATATCAATTAAACCTGCAAGCTAAAATTACTAGGTATAAACAAAGCCTTAGCAAAATTAAAAATATGAATACAAATCAACTCAGCAATAATAAACTGATCTTATTCTCAGTAAAAATGAAATAGCAAGATGCCAGCCAACATTTTATATGGTCTCACTGTGCTTTAATGATTTTCTTCATTTATATCTGGGGCTATAGTTCAAATTCTAGCATGACCAGAACTTATGAAATTTAACCAAAGTGAAATTCACAGTAGGTTTTCCCATTCATAACCAGCACAGCAATTAAGTGCTCACACTGATAAAGCAAGTCCTAAACAAAAAATACCCCATTTGAGAGTTTAGGTCTTTAGAACTGAGCAAACCAGAGAAGCTTTACTTTGTGTCTCAACTCCCAAGAAACTCCAGCTAGGAAAATAATATTTAAAAAAAAAAGCAGAGCTTTGCACAAACCTAGACACAGCAGTTCATGACATCTTTCCTTTGCATAGTTATTTACTAAAAACATTTAATTGGCAGAGGTAATTAAAATAAAGTCCTGCTAGTGTATGAGGTACACTACAAAGCAGAGTAAGATATGTTTCCAAATTCAAGAATTTACAATATAAAACAGGAAAGACAAAAATGGGATATCCAGTCAGGTATGGAGGAGCAAGATGCATGAAAAATGTTGCATTTTGATTTACTGCTTGTATATAATTAAAAAACCCTATATGATAACTAAGGAAAACAAGTACTTACACAATACAGATCTATAGCAACATGTGGTTAAGTAAAGTAATGAGAGAATTAACAGTTTGAAAGTTGCTATTTAAAATCATTAAAGAAGATTGCTCTCATGAAATACAGACGAGGACTTTGCAAGGTATCTTTCTCAAAATAAGACTAACAGATGATCACATGCTTTCAGGCGTCAAAGTTGCATCTTGAACAGAATTTGAGCCAATTTTAAAAGTTAGATTTTTGCGCAGTATAGAGGAGTTAAGAATTACAACACATCTGTTTCATAGCATAAGTTTGTTCACGGATATTTATAACGCGGTAATTTTTTGGTGAAGGATTCCAAACTATTATGTGATGGCATAAAGCCTTTCAAATGTACAGTTTATAAGAATGGAGTGAATCAAGTGGTCCATCACTACTTGAGAATTTATGGATATTCTACTTTCACCCATCCAACTAATTACAGCACCGAAGAGTTCTCGTAGGTTGGTGTTACTCTGTTTTGCACATGCAGACTTGAATACTAAGGCATTTAAACCACTTTCTCCCAGAATGTACAAGTCTAAGGACATTGATAAAGAGCAGGTCTGAGACGGTTAGGTCTGGTCAGCAGGTGCCTGAAAAAAAAAAAAAAAATCAGTTGACCAGACTGCGGCGCCATTATGCTGGTGAGCTCTTACTCATGCACTTACAGTCAATGGGACTACTCACATGAGTAAGTGCCAACAGCACGTTTGTCCTTCTGTATATTTACATTGGTATGAAACAGTTCATGGAAGAAGAAATATGAAGACTGAATGACAGATACTATTATGTTGCAAGTTCTCCTTTTTAATCAGTTCTTCAACAGAACTAATGCTGAAATAGCTTCTGTACTGTCATTTCAACTAAATTCAGAGACCAAAACAGATTTATTATATTACACCATCTGTTTAACAGAGGTAAATCTGAATATAGAAGGACACTTTTGTCTTTTGTTTGGTTTTTTCAGTGCATCTATACTCTGCAGTTCGGAAGCAGGTTTGAAAGAAATCTTCTGAATTTCTCTCAGTTTATAATACCTTCAGTTTAGGTATATATAAAAAAAATAGAGAGGGAGAAAGAAAATGTAAACCATCTTACTTGCAAGGTCCCTACAAAGATAGAGAATTAGTACCAGAATTCATAAGTTATTTCAACTGTTGCCCCGTATATCTGAGGAAGCAGAAAGGGACCAATTCCTTGAGAGCAACAAAAATCAGCATCGGCATGCAACTCAGGTAAAGAAATGACATCACCCTCTATCTCAAAAGCATTACCTCACCTCCTAATCCAAGGAGTGAGTCACACAGGCAGTCAGCTGCAAATCTCTTGGCACAGCAAATGTAGGTTACCATGATGCACTTACGCATTCCTCTGATCAGTCAATGTAAATAGCTATTTGTTCAGCTTCACTGGTCAGCAATATGGCACATAATTGTTAAGTGGCATGTCTTTCAGAAGTAACACTTTAAATACACACTCTAGAGTTCAAATGAGAGTTTTTAAGTTGAAATTCATACATTGGCTGGCAGTATCATACCAAGCAGCCAATTGGAATCAGTCTCTGCACAATCACCAAGCAGGCTGGTGAGGTAATGCAATTTCTAAAAGCCTTAACAAAAGCAAAAAGGCATAACAACAAGAAATGGCACATGCTACCAGGGAATTCATTGTCTAGACTGTTGACTGGAAAGGAGGGCATCGCATGTGAGATTCCGGTACAGGTTGGAACAGGAAAGGGGTAAAGCTACAATTTCATTTTAGAAGGGGCTCAAATGAACAGGCATAAAAGGAATCTAAAGTGCTAAAGCTTCCATAAGCTTCGGATGCATCCGAAAAAGTGAGGTTTTTACTCACGAAAGCTTATGCCCAAATAAATCTGTTAGTCTTTAAGGTGCCACCAGACTCCTTGTTGTTTTTTTTAAAGCTTCCATAAGTTATTTAATAGAAACAATATTCCTACGTTTCATTCTATGACCAAAGTCTTGTTGTAGAAAGCAATTATCATGACACGTTCATGTTCAAACACTAGAGCTGGGTGAAATCTGGTGTCAAAACACTGTCAACTTTTCCTGTTTCAGAGTTGCTGAGCTTCCATATGATAGCAAAAATATGGAAGACATTTAAAGTAAAATGTCTTCATTAGGATAATTTTGACGATTGTACACCAATTTTTTTTAAATGTATATTTTTTGATTTTCAAGCATATTTTGTTGTGGTCAGTAACAATTCCTTGGGGGACCACTTCCAGCTCCTGATTGGCTGAGCTTAACCCCTATGGTCAATAATGTTAAAAATGTTGAATGATTCTCTATGGCTGTTAGAGAGACATGGTGAATGGAGGTAAAAATCTTTCATTGGACCAACTTCTGCTGGTGAACGAGACAAGGACCAGGTCTACACTACAGACTTATATTGGCATAATTATGTCGCTCAAGGGTGTGAAAAATCCACACCCGAGTGATGTAGTTATATGGCCCTAACCCCCAGTGCACACGGCGCTATGTCAGCAGGAGAGCTTACTTGTCAACATAATCTACCTCTGAGAGAGGTGGTAGCTAACTACTCTCCTGTTGGTGTAGGAACATCTTCAATTAAGCCAATGGTCCCCAAACTTTTCATGTCATGCCCCCCCTAACTCCTCTCCGCCCTCCCCTCCCCCACAGCCAGGGCTGGGAGCAGAGTATGGACAGAGGTATAGGCGCAGAGGCTGGGGCCGCAGCTCAGGGCAGGTCTGGGGCTGGGAGCGGAGCTGCAGCCAGGGACTGAGGGCCAAGGCTGGGGGTGGGGCCAGGAATGGAGCCATGGCTGGGGTTGGGAGCCAGGGAAGGGGGCAGAGCGGGGCTGGGTGGCACTCTCTCCCCACCCCCTGTGGGGGCTGGCCTGGGCCCTGCTGCACCCCCTGAATGTTCCTCCCTGCTCCCTAGGGGGGCATGCCCCACAGTTTGGGGACCACTGACAAGTGCTGCAGCTGTGCTAATGCAGCATTTTAAGTGTAGACTTCAAGCTTACACAGAGCTCTTCTTCAGGTCTGGGAAAGGTATGCAGAGTGTCACAGCTATACACAAGATAGAACATAAGGAGTTAAGGCATTCTATAAGAGACCATTCAAAATGAAGCGGGCAGTTAACTAGGGTTACCATATGTCCGGATTTTCCCGGACATGTCTGGCTTTTTGGGCCTCAAATCCCCGTCCGGGGGGAAATCCCAAAAAGCCAAACACGTCCAGAAAAATAGAAACATGCAGGGCCGGGGGTGCTGGGCCGGGGGCCGGCGGTGCTGGGCCGGGGGCCGGCACCCCAGGGCCCGAGCCGAGCCAGGCTGGAGACGCCGGGGCTGGGGCCGGAGGGAGCCACACAGTTTGGGGGGCCAGATGGGCCGTGCCTCCTCCCCCTCCCCCCTCCCAGGTTACCTGCTGCCTGCTTCAGGCAAGGGAGGGGACGGAGTTGGGGCAGGGACTTTGGGGAAGAGGTGGAGTTGGGCGGGGGCATGGGCGGGGCTGGGGGCATGGGCGGGGCCCCGTGGAGTGTCCTCTTTTTGGACACTCAAAATATGATAACCCTAAGTTAACACCTTTGCAGTCACAGGACAAAAGGAGGGTTAGTGGGTTACAGATTGTTATAATGAGCCATATATCTAGTGTCTTTATTGAGTCCATGATTTTTAGTGCCAAGCAAAGCTATGAATTTAAGATCCCAGGCTCATGTTGTGCAGATTTCTTTAGAAGACAAGGACTGAGAGGTCAGATATGGAGTGATCGCTTTGTGAAAAGTATTCACCCATAGGTGATAGGGCCTTTTTGGCTTATTTCTCTGAGAGATTTCATTCAGGCACAAACAATGGAAGATATCAAATTTTCTCTATGGCTGAGTCTACAGTAGGGTTTTCTAGCAAAAAGTTTCCCATATTTGCTAACAATGGAGCAGCTTCACTAGTGACAGATCTAGTGTAGATAAAAACCTCCATTGGCTACAGGAGCCTTAACACCATGTCTAAACGAGTTCAGAACAGTTCCAAATAACATTGTTTGAGCCACGAGCAGCAGTCAGCATTTTCTGCATTAGCATTAATGTTGTCTACGTGGGACTTTTGTTGAAACAAGCCCATCAGGAAGATAGTGTAGCTACACCTTCCCCAGAGCTTTTATCATCAGAACACTCATTCTGCGTGGTCTGCCTTTTTATTTCCATTCATATAGTGTACTGACATTCTCCTCAGGAAAACCAGAACCGTAAAACACCGCATTACCCCTCTGCCTCAGCAAGTAGGAGCTTTGCTGCTGCTAAACTGCTCTCTGATGCTTGAGGCTGTCTGCCTTTCCAGCAAACTCTCTGAGACTACCAGTCAAAACCTTGCCTTGCAGGTAACCATCAGCAAACCCCAGTTTCTGAGCTCCCCAGAGATGTCGCTTTACAGTGTCCAATCCCACTCACTGGACACACACAGAAGTTTGCTCCCTTCAGAGAGACAGCGTACACACCAGCTAGTTAGGATAGTGAATAAGTCACTCTGTACTTCAATAGGACAGCACAGATGGTTTATAATAACGCTAAAAACAAAAGTATATTAGTAAACAACAGAGATAAACAAGACAAAAAGACTGGTATGGTTACAAACAAAAAACAAACATACTTTCTAGTGACTAAAATTTAACGTTAGTAAGCTACAATCTTTGCCTAAGCAGCTCTCTCACATCAGGGTACCGGCATCCCTAGCCCTCCAGGCCAGAGTAGCCAATGTCCACAAGCTCAGAGGTTGCTGTTCCCTATGGCCCCTAAGTGACAGATAACTAGAATCTCCTTTTTTGCTCCCCCTTACATTTTCATAACTTTGTTGTCTTTGTCTCAAGAGCCAGGAAGACTTCCTGGGGGTGCAGATTCTCGCCCTCAGTGCGCTTATTAAACTGTTTCTTCCGTTGTTTGTTAGCTTGATTGCTGTGTTACCTTATATGTAAATATACTTTCATTGTCCTCTGCCTTCAATCAAGCCAGTCAGACAGGTAATTCCACATCCCTTTGTCTAGGGCAAACTTGATTTGTGCCCTGCCTTCAAAATAAAAATTTCCAGCACACCTACATAATTCTTTATACACAACCCGTACAAACATCATGCAATGACTAATGCATCACCAGTTTACATAGGATACCTTACAAGGTACTTTTTGGATACCTATTCTGATAAGTGTATTGGGGGTAGTGAGTATGTCAGGCCTGATATGAGTTACAGCATAGTGGGCACTGAGAGCTTTTCCTGTACCACTGCTATATACTTTCTAGTTTTGTGAGGCCTACTTCATAATGGGCCCGACACTGCAAAGTGTTAAGCAAGTCCTGGAAGTGCTCAGCACTTTGCAGGACTAAGACCTGCACTTCTGATTGGGCTATCCTGACATTCATTTGCTGCATGCTATTTTCGGCACATGTGCCAAGCGCATTCTCTGTGAACGTATCTGTGCTAGGGACAAATTTCCCACTGAGCAGAGCTGATTACACCACCGTTGTTTCAAATTTTCCTGCCTGTAACACATTAAGAACATTGCATCAAATATCCTCCTGCCTCCTATATATGTACGAAGCCAATCAAGGTATTCTCAGTACACTTTGCCTTCATCATCAAACCATTAGGCCACCTTGTACCTGATAGATTCTATATTTTTAGAGGAGGACACTTGGCTGAGAACAGACAAGACAAAGGTTATGCTAATGAGGCAGAACAAATATTTTAAAGATGTTCTCAGGCAGACTTTGTACATACAACATGGATAGCTGAATGACAGGCAGATATGGAATTTAGGTGTCACTATGCACTGCTCTTGACGCTAAAGACCACATTGGTACAGTGTCTTAGATTGTTATATTCCCCATGTTATCTAGGAAGTCTCCCCTTTCCTGTTAGAAGCAGGTTTTGTGATACAAGTTCCTTAGCATTATAGGAGTCTTCATTATACAGGCTTTCCATCATAAATGCCTTCATAACCCCCAAGATAAGTTATAATCAATTCCCAGTATTTCTCAAGAAATTGACGCAAAATCAGCAATGCGAAATGGACATGCTTCTTAATACAGCACAGGTAGATGTACACGAATCTGCGGAAGCCACCAATAAGCGGACTTACACTTTACGATCTTAATGCTGGTATAAAGTACCAACATACGTACTGGATCATCTTTCAGCCCAACTCCTACCAGAGAAACAGACTATCTGGTCATTCCTCAATTTCAAGTTGGTTCGGGCAGGTGCAGGGACTTAAGTTGTAGTACCTAAACGTGTAGTTCTTCTCTGTCAAAACACGCTGTAGTTCTTTTCAGAAATGTTTGTTTCCTCTCTGTTTGGAGCCATTAATGTCTATTTCCATCATCCACCCTCTAGTATAGGAGGGAGCAGTGTCCCAAATTTTCTTTATTTTAAACTGTTATTTATAAAGTGTCCTTGAGCGATGTATGTTTTAGAAAGAAAAATAAAATAGGTAGGAGCCAGTTCTGACGACCCAGATTTTTACTTTGCAAACAGCCCTTCAAAATAAGAATCATAATCAATCAGGCAACAATATAACCAGAACGCTTAACATTTCTGTGCTCCCAAATTCAGATCTGCTTGTGAAATCAGTAGAACAAAACACTGAGGTAGGGAGATTTTGGTTTTATAGACTGGCTTCTTTTGTGCCAAAGAAAGGTGGTTGATTGGCTACTTCTGTTTTTCCTCTTAGCCAGATTGTGTTTTTAATTATGTCAATAATGCTTAGAGCCTAACACAGGCATTCTTATGTTTATGGGCTGAAAGCGAAATAAACGGTAAGTGTGCAAAAACCAAGCTGATTCGTTGTGTTTTGAGTGTCTGAGCTCCAGCTAGGACTGAGACTACTGTTCTAATTTCAGAGCATTCATAATGCTAATAAAGAATATTTAACAATAAATATGAAGGGATCTTTCTGTGTGGAATGGTGAGAGTTGGTCAAATTTAGTATCTGTAAAACCTGACAACATCCCTTCACATGCAAGGTGAAGCATAGGTTCCGTCATACACAAATTATGAGACATTGTATGCCAACTAAGGCTAGAAGTCCATAAACTGAGGACAAACATCCTTCTCTCTCTCTCAAAAAAAAATTTGAAACATTCCTATACAGAGTTTATTGGAGTCAGCCTCCCAGTGGGAGTTGTGGGGGCAAATAATTTTAAGAGAACTTGACTAATTTGAGTGCAGTTGTATGACAGGGTTGCCTGGGATGGTAGGGGTAGGGTTTGGTAGCCCTGGGGCTCACCTCCAGATTATGCCTTATGAGTTTTAAGAACATTTTTCAGGGTCCTCTCCCGCAATGTATTTTTTGGTGTGGGGGGAAGGAGTTTGGTCTCCTTTCTCTGATGCTTCAGAGATGGCCATGGCTGGAGATGGGACACCAAACAGGGTGGGCCCATATTCTGTGGTGGCACTGAGCAGTCTCTCTCAGGTGCTTGGCTGGTTGAATCTTGCTCATATGTTCAGGATCTAACTGAACCTGATATGCAGGGTGAGGAAGGAATTTCGCCCCAGATCAAATTAGTAATGACTGGGGACAGGTTTCACCTTCCTCTGCAGCATGGGGTGCAGGCCACCTACCAGGATTAGCTGGATATATATCACTTGCTCATTTCCTTGCCATCACGGGGTCCTCGAGCACTGGTGCAAATTGGTCTCTCCTATTCTCTGCCTGTGCGACACAGTAGTATGTCCTGGGGACAGTAATAATTTTGATTGTTGGGTTTAGGGTTCAGGTGCTGGGTGGTGTTAGTGGCCTGTGACATACAGCAAGTAAGACTGGATGATCTGGCCTTAAACTCTATGACTAATCATTAAACTGGAAAGACTATCTGACTCCACTTCTCTTAAGTTATGTATTTTGATGTAGGAATAAGATACACTTCTGCCTTGGGCTTAGTGACAAAAAATGACTGATTCTGAAGCATAGTAACCTATGATCCAATTCTCCAAGGCTGTATCACCAATTACTCTACTACCTACAGTGACAGTACACTAAGAGCTATCCTTTGCCCAACATATGAAACAAAATGGAACCTTGATTATCCAAAATGAAACTTTTAGTTGGACAGAGATCAGATAATATGGATAAGGACCAACTTAAGACAACTCTTTAAATGCTCACTCAGAGAGCTTAAACAATAGTTCTACCCCCAAAAAAAGTTTATAAAAAATAGCATTATGGGTTTCTATATTCAAGATCCATTGGTTTCCATAACTAGTTTGGAAGGAGAGAGGTCCCCACCCAACTGTTAACCCCAAAACCAGACTCTGGGTTTTTAACCATCTTGCTCAGTTTTCTGTTTTTTTCCGTGCATCACCAGTAATAGGTTCCACAGCCCAAACTACTCTACATTATACCCATAGAACCCAACTTTCTCCAGATTACACTCTCAGTGACACTTGGGCAAACCCAATGGCTTTCTCCCTCCTCTAACCCCAACTTCTCAGTTTCAGTAGTCTTAGGCATGATCTCTAACCATACCATGTAAACAGAAGTCAGAAAAAGGCACAATTTCAAATTGTCAGGGATGTCACATATCACCTCTACATAAATATGACCCCTCCATTAGCTTTCATGCCCCTGCCCTCCCATACTTGGAAACACGAGTTTATGTAGGGATATTAAAGAAGGCACTAACAGTGATTCCCCCAAGTGACAATAACCCCCTCATAATTTGTCCCCCACACTTTAAAATCCAACAGTTTCACCAAGTACAAAAATCTCTTGGGTCTTCTGTTAAAACTTGTAAGCTACTGTCTGTAGAAACCATTGATTGTATCTATCCTGTGAAAGATACTTTGTTACTATGTAAAACTTACAAACAAGTTAATTGACTTTGTTCTTGAAGTAATTGATACAATGTAAACAAACACTATAAGCCGTTAAGTGACTTTCACTTCATTCAACGGCTCCTAGGACAGACCCCCACCCTCTGTGATTAAAGGGCCGGGAATCTCAAGTGAATTAGCACACAACCTGAAAGTGGTGGAGACAGTAAATTAAAATATGGTTAAAATATGGAATGTATGCTGATGAATGCTTGATATACATGAATGGTTAGGGAGGTGCCAGCCTAGAAAGGGAGTATCCATCGGCCGAAGAATGTGTCGAGTAGGACCACCAGACAACCCCCTGAGGGTAAACTGGGATCCACCCCATTACCTGGAAGGATGAGAAACACAAATTTTGGACAGTGTGGAGCCACCAGGAATGTGCCACTTTGGACAGGAATGTGCCATCTGCTGATTGAGTCAGCAACAGCAGAATGAAACAGCTCCCATAGACTAACATAGGAATTAAATCCTATAAGAATGGACTCTCAAGACTGAGGACTTTGAGTCTCTGGTTCTGCTGCCAACCTCCAGGAGCATCAGGTGCATCTGACACAGACTCGGCTCCATCCTCATGGCCAAGATACCTGGCCAGTAACTTGACATGAGCAACTTCTAGGCTGGTAACTATAACACCTATACAGAACTTAAATGAATGATTGTGTGAATGAAAAAAAAATTCTCTGTGTGTGTATATATAAGAAATAAGTAGTCAAACAACATTGTTTACTTTTATCTTTTGCTTTATCAGTATATTTACAATAAATGTGGCATCTTTGCCTTATCCCTCTTAATAAGATCCTGCTGGTTTTTATTCTATTGGTATAACATTTATAGTGTACAAACTTTAGAAGGTCATTGTTTCTTTCCATCACCACCTTATGCATCAATTGTTAATAACTGCCACTGAGGATGTAAAACCAATACACTACGTTAAATATGCACAAATATAATTACCCAGAAAGTTCTTAATCCACCTATATTTTAGAGCAACTGATCTCCCCTTTCTAAGACCTGAATGCAAAAACAGGATTTATGGTTGTAATATTATGTCTCAAAATTCCAGGACATCTGTTTGCAGTATAATTTTTTCAGAGTTATTCTTCATTTGTTGGGGTATACAGTCTCTATACGCTGTAGGACAAGACATACCTGAGACCAGAGGAAGCAACCTTTGCCTTTCTATCTGACAAAATCAGAATCAAGATCACAGCACGCCTTCCTGCAACAAGGCCTACACAGTGCAAGCAGATTCCACAATAGGAGCTGCTTGTGTAAGAGATGTATTCTATCCCTTCACAGAGGCTTTAAGATGCACATATGCATAAAAACAAATAGTACAACACTAATGACAATTAGTCACCTGTATTGTTATGCCTTATTTCTTCCCCTTTTGCTAAAAAACGAGATAAGAGAATGGAAGTCCATGCTTTATATGGCAGTACAGTACAATAAGTTTATTGCATGGCATGCCTGTGTGCTTGGTTGAAATAAATCCATTTCTAGGTTCTCTTCAATGAATTTTAAAACAAAAATCAGTCTAAAAACAAAATCATGCAGGTTTATGGTTGTATTAGTATTCAGCAGATACCACAGTAAAGTGCTGATGCTCACAATCAACATGACTGACAGCCTTAAGTGCTCTGTTTTTCAAAACAAATATATCACAGTCCTTTGTTGAAGGCTGTTTGCAAACAGTGACAGGAGTCTGATAGCTTGGGGGTGGGGGAGGAGGAAGAGGGGAAACAAACTTTACCCAGAATTTTAGTGAGCATCTTTAGGCTAGAAGTATCTAAAAGGGATACCGTCAAATCTGCTGAGACTCAACATTTAAATATATGAAAAGTAGGCTTTACAAAACGTGACAGAGAAACAGGTCAAACTTTTAAAAATTCTAATTAAAAAAAGTTGAATATAAAACCAGTCTCATGCATGTTTCAGTTGCAAACACTTCTAGAGCACGTGAGCAAGAAATGAAATTCACTCATTTTAGTTATCCACAGGGCGCATAATATAAGTTTAACACCCTTTCAGTTTTAATAATCTGAGCCATTTACACCACAAGTAAGGAATATTTTATTTTTAACATGACACTGACTTTTATGGATAACAGCATCTGAAATATTTGAAAATTCAACAACTAAATGTTTGAAGATGTGTCTGCTAGTTTTGCTAGCGTGCTATTTGAGTTTAACTTCAATAATTTTGTACATTCATAAAATCATAGAAATGTAGAGCTATAAGGAACAGCCTTCTGTGCTGACACAGGTCCAAGTAAACCTAGACCATCCCTGACAGGTGTTTGTCCAACCTGTTCTTAAAAACCTCCAATGAAGGGAATTCCACAACCTCCCTTAGAGTTAGAAAGTTTTTAATAATATATAACCTAAGTCTCCCTTGCTGCAGATTAAGCCCATTACTCCTGGTCCTACCTTGAGGTGGACATGGAGAACAATTGATCACCATTCTCTTTATAAAGTCCTTAACATATTTGAAGACTTATCAGATCCCTCCTCAGTCTTTTCCAAGACCCAGGTTTTTTTAACCTTCACTCAAAGGTCAGGGCTTTTAAACTTTTTCATCATTCTTGTAGCTCTCCTCTGGACTCCATCCAATTTGTCCACATCTTTCCTAAGGTGTGGCAACCAGAATTGGACACTATATTCCAGAGAGGGCCCTGCCAGTGCCAAGCAGAGTGGAACAATTACCTCCTATGTCTTACATACCACACTCCTGTTAATATACCCCAGAATGATAGCCTTCTTTGCAACTGCATCGCCTTGTTGGTTCATATTAAATTTGTCAATTGTTATACACTCCGCCAGGTCCTTTTCTGCAGAACTACTGCTTAATCAATCAGTTATTCCCAATTTTGTAACTGTGCATTTGATTTTTCCTTCCTCAAAATGTAGTACTTTGCACTTATCTTAATTGAATTTCATCCATTGATTTCAGATCAATTCTCCAATTTGTCACGGTCATTTTGAATTATAATCCTGTCCTACAAAGTGCTTGCAACTCCTCCCAGCTTGGTTTCATCATCAAATTTTAGGAGCACACCACACGCTACACTCCATTATCCAAGTCATCAATTAAAATATTGAATGGTATCCGATCCAGACCTGACCCATGTGGGAACCTCTTCAAGTATGGTCTTTCAACCAGTTACACATGATTTCCCTAGATTGCTTATGAGAATGTCACATGGGACTGTCTCAAAAGGCTTACTAAAAATCAATATATCATGTCTACTGCTCCCCCCCCCCCCCCCCATCTACTAGGGTACGTCTATACTTACTTCCTGGTCCGGATGTAAGCGATCGATCTTCTGGGATCGATTTATCGCGTCTTGTCTAGACGCGATAAATCGATCCCGGAAGTGCTTGCCGTCGACGCCGGTACTCCAGCTCAGCGAGAGGAGTACGCGGCATCGACGGGGGAACCTGCCTGCCGCGTCTGGACCCGCGGTAAGTTCGGACTAAGGTACTTCGAATTCAGCTACGTTATTAACGTAGCTGAATTTGCGTACCTTAGTCCGAAGTGGGGGGTTAGTGTGGACCAGGCCCTAGACCAGTAACCATGTCAAACAGGGAAATTAGGTTGGGTTACATTATTTAATCTTGATATAGCCATGTTGGCTATTCCTTATTACCCTATTATCCTCTAGGTCAGTGGTTTTCAGACTGGAGAACGTGAGAAAAATCCTGTCATGGCGGACAATGCATTTTATCTAATCATAGGTCTATTATGACCCTATCTCAGATGGGGGTATGCAGCAGACTTCATTATCTGGAAAGGGGTACTCAGCCCAAAAAGTTTGAAAATCACTGTTCTAGGTGGTTTTACACTGTTTAATAATTTGTTGCAGTATCTTTTCAGGTATTAAATTTGAAGTTTTAAGTTTAAGGATTTACACTGGGATGAAGTTTAAATTGCCTTAATAAATAGTTTGTTTTCCTTTGTCCAGAATACTTTAAAAAACCCAGACTTCCTCAGTCAGAGGGCAGCAGAACAATTAGTTCCAGACTTTTGCACCCAGTACGAGGGTTAATAACTGCTCTTCTCCGTACTCTAACCTGACATAGTAAACATGAGAATCAGACAGGCAGAAGGCACATTTGAAAGCGATCTATCAAATGAGCAGAAAGAGCAGTTCCTTATTTTTAATACATATCAGTTTTATAAGATTCATATTATCCTTTCAAGGGCAGTTTCACACCTTACATTTCATGCAAGAAGTTTTAGGTTAATACAGTATATAGCTTCCTAGCTATTGGCATGCATACTACTGCAAAGTGTAATACACATACGGTATAACCTTCTAGATTAAGCTACTCTTCTGAGACTCCTTTGATAGAAGATGATTAGAGAAAATGAAAAAAAAAAACAACAACAACAACAACAACAACAAAAAAAACCATGAACTAACCGTTAAAAGGTGATCAGAAAGTATTTATTTAAAAGTAACAGTTTATTAGGAGATTACCTTCTTTGGGGGGACAGAGCAAGAAAAAACTTGCTGAGTGAAATCTCAGCCCCATTAAAGTCAATGGAAGTTTTAAAAACATCTTCATTGGGGCCAGGATTTTACCCCAGGAATTTTTAGAATCCAAAGTAATTGAAATTAATATAAGCCTCTCCTTTTCAGTTAGTGGGAACTAGACCAGTCTTTAAGTCACTGGTATCCTTAAATGTCTCGCTGTGTTACTTATTTGTTAGCACTAACTGCCATTCTCTGACAAACTAGAAATTAAAATTTTTGTTTTTAAAAAATAAATGTTATGTACCACCTTTAAACCCTCAAGTCCTATTTTGGAAGGTATCTCTCACATCCTTAAAGGTCTCTAAAAAGTAAAATGAAGAGTTTTACCTAGCAAGACCCCATTAGAATTTTCTATTTCTTCAGCAGTTGTTGAGATAACGGATATTTTGAGGAGAGATTTATGCTCCCCACTGTATTGTAGCTGTCAATAAGTGTCCTTAATTACAGCAAAAGAAATACAAAAATGTAATCTATTTTGGCAGGTAAGCAAGAGAATAAAATTATTTTCAAGTAGGATATTGTGAAGTGCCCCATGGTATATTGAACTAATTTCTAGTTCTGGAGGGGAATTAAATGTTGGACCTTAACAATCATGGTACCTATGATCATATTTTCAAGCACAAACTTTGTGCTATTTTAGCTGCTAAAAATCATACCAGCATTGGAAAGGGGGCAAGATACAAGTTGGTAAGTAAGCCAATTTTTAAGGCCTGGGCATCTTAACTCATTAGTTGTTTCGTTGTGGAATACTGACTTCATAAAACTTCAGACGTTCCACAGATGCAATTAAAGTACAGCAGCCCTGTTGACAGCAGTCAGCACATACAGTTCATCTGGAGCAATAAAATTCAGATAGGCAATTAATACTTTAGATATCTGGCATTTTAAGTCAATTCGAACCTGTCACAATTTCAAGGTTAACTCCATCTTTGACCCCCTGCCCCCAACCTCCTACCACTCGGTCTTCCTTAAGGGGGTACCCCTCTCTCTCTCTCTGCCTCCAGATTGGGGGTTTAGGCTTCCAGTCCCTCTGCATATCACTGTGATTTCCCCAGCAGGGGTCCAGCATCTATGGTTAACCTGTCTCCAGGTGCTACAACAGCATATACCAGTTACCAGGCAGCCTTCACATAGCAAAATACATTTATTCTTAAGGTAAAAGCATTACAGAGAAAACAATATAAAACAAAATTTAAACACTAACCATACCAGGAATCATGTATCAGTCTTACGGAGCCCTAGTAGGCCAAAAGTCTTTGCAACCCTTCCATGAGAGCTGGGTGGCCCCTTTGGACAGCATGTACTGTACATTTGATGAATCAGAAAGAAGGCCCCATGTCAATTCAAACCTAGCCTCTTTATGCCAGAAGTCCTCACTTTGTCTGTTGGTCTCTGGAAAACCCAGTTTGAACCAGTAAATGCAAACCTCCCTGGGAGTGATACCTCTTTGGAGAAGTTAACAACCTGAGTGAGTCACCTTAAACACTCTCCACGTTATTAATTCCTGGAGAAGCTGTGGTGACCTTCCTGTCCAGAGTGCTTACAATCCCTGGCACACAGTGATTCATGCACCTTTCAAAAAGGTAATACAATATGGTCCCCAAAGATACTGAACATGGCAAAAATATCTGTCATTCAACCAACCTACAACATCTGGATTTACAGGCAAAACGGGCTAAAGAATAAATATTAGTACATCACTTCTGAAAAGGGACATATAGAAACAAAACATTTTACTGGATAGCAGTAAAAAAAATGAGACAGAACCTGTCTTACTCATAAATAGAACAGATGTTTAGTGCTCTCTGAAATCTTCCTGCTCCTTCCACTCTGATCTGAAACTATTTACAATAAGAATCCCTCTTGTGCTTTTTTTTTAAAAACACTTCTTTAGGATGTAGAGAGATCTAAAAAAGGTTGTTTCCTCTTTAAAAAAAAGTTTGGTTCTGCTTTTTTTAAATCATAGAAATATCAAGAATATTAATGCTTGCGTTCCTTTATTTTGCAGAGAGACTTGAGGTATATCTCAGAGGATGCATATTGCTAGCTCTCACAGCTTAACTAGAGAGGCAGAGCTGAGTCTTTAACAAAGACTATCTTGCTCCAAAGTGTTCACCATTTAAATTAAACAGCAAAAACACAAACTAAAGTTCAAACAGTCTGAATAACAATGATTTACCCTCTTAGGCTGTGTCTACCCTACATCACTTACTCCGATGCAGACGTGCCGCTGTAGCACTTCTGGTGAAGATGCTTTAAGCCAATGGGAGAGAGCTCTCCCGTCAACTTAACTTCTCTTCCTCTGCAAGAGGCAGTAGCTATGTCGGCGGGAGAAGCGCTTCAACCAACATAACACCATCTACAACTGGTGCGGAGGTCAGTATAACTTATGTCACTCAGAGGCATGGATTATTCACCCCGAGCGACATAAGTTATACTGAAGTAATTTATAATGTAGACATAGACTTAGCTGCTCAACTTTCAATCCTGGAGTCTTATGGTATCAAAATTGCATTAGTCATCTAGTTTGGAAAAGTATGACAGCTGGTGAAGCCCTGAACTTCTTGTGTAAAAACAAGGAGAATTTTTTTTCTGAAACCCTTTAAGCCTCTTTTATTATAATGGTGTGACTGCACTACTACAGTTAAGGTTACGGCACAGCTTCTGCTTAAACCTTTGCTTAGTTGGATTCATATGAAATTTGGTGCACCTCGGATGGTGCAGTATAGGGTTAGCGACTCAAATTTGGAGTCAGTTGAGCAGGGAACATGGAGATACAAATCCTGAAAAACAGCCATTTTTTAAAAGGTTCCTGGGGCGGGTGCGCATATATTATACATACACACACATATATATACACATATACACATACACACACATATATATATATATATATATATATATATATGGGGGGGGGGGGCTAGAGGTAAAACTACTGATGTAATGCAAGTCAAAATGGTTTCAAGGTAGTGTATGGCACCCACTAAATCTCATTTTTTACAATGTGCATGCGTCAATACAGAAAATCAGCTAGAGGATTTCCATTCCCACCATTTTGTATGCTTTAAATCTCAATTCTTGTGAATTTTCTAAAATCCAAACAGCTACTCGTATTACTTTGAAATTTGATGTGCCTCATGGGTGATCCAGATTTGGGGTCATTTGACCAAGGGAATCCCGAGTTACAGGACCTCCGATAAAATCAGTTTCCTTCTGCTGCCTTGTACTGTTACAAGGAGAGATACTAATAATGGGATGACCTTGTTGAGACTGATGGCTGTGAACTCGCCCTTCAGTTGACCTACCCCAAGGTAAAGCTAATCACAAGTCCCACCTAAGTTAAAAAAGTTTTTACTGGGTGACCTGAGATTGCAACAATTAGAGTCATGTGTGGCAATTTGTTTGGGGGAAGGAAGAGATGTAATCAAACTCTTTGAGGGGAAAAAATAGCCATGTGAATGCTTCCTGAAAGGGGTTTGGGGCTGCAGAGAGGGGAATAAATGGGGATGGAGAGTAGAGGAGGAGAGAGAGGTTGGGGGCTCAGGTGAAAGAGGCTTGGAGAAGTGGACCAGTGAGAAAGGGGAACTGGGGAGAATAAAGGGGCAGGACATCTTTCAGCCCCACATTCTCCCCTCCCATGTGTACACCCAGATCTGGGAGGACTCTTGCCCCTCTAGGTGGGTCTAAGCCCCCCTCCCTGCCCTCTCATGATCTAGGATATGGGGGGCCTTGCCCTTCTGGGTGGTGTCTGAGGCACTCTCGCTGCTTCCATCTACAGGGGTTGGATCCCCCACATATCCCCCTCATGAGAGCCAGGTTCTGAGACAGCTTGCCCTTTTGGGATGGTCTGAGACCCCACACTCCCTGCCTCCCATGTGAGGCAGGATCTGGGCAAGTCCTGCTTCTCTGGGTGGATAGTTGAGAATGGGTATACTTCATGTATACCACAGTCTCCAAAGCACTCTGAGAAGGATGAGAACACCCCCTGAGATGAATGGAGCAGTTCACATGTCTCAGGGCTACTATTTCCAGTTGTATTTCTCCTTGGGGTGGTCTTGTTAAGGGCTTGTCTGCACTTAGAATGCTGCAACACTTCAGTGAAGACACTACCTATGCCAACAAGAGGTCTTCTCCTGTCGTCATAAGTAATCCAACTCCCCAAGAGGCGGTAGCTAGGTCAACAGGAGAATTCTCTCAAACACTGTCTACACCGGGGGTTAGGTTGGTTTAATTGCGTTGTTCAGAAATGTCGATTTTTCACTAATTTCCTAGGGTAGACCCAAGCCTCAGTTGAGAGGAGCCTTTTCCCTCCAGCGTATCTTTATCCTTCCTATTTAAAAGGACGGTGCTTCTCAGGCCTTGGCTACACTGGCGCTGTACAACACTGCAACTTGCTGCGCTCAGGGGTGTGAAAACGCCTCCCCCACCCCCCGAGCGCAGCAAGTACAGGCCTGTAAAGCGCCAGTGTAATCAGAGCCTGCAGCGCTGCATGCTCGCTCGCAGCGCTGCAAGCTATTCCCCTCGGAGAGGTGGAGTACATACAGCGCTGCGAGAGCTCTCTTGCAGCACTGGCGGCGCGACTACACTTGCGCTTCACAGCACTGCCACCGCAGCACTGTGAAGTCCCGAGTGTAGCCAAGGCCTAAGTGTTCTAAAATCTGCACGCTTGCATGGATTTTCTTGAAATTTGCAATACCTCATGGTAGTGCAGAGTAGGGTTAATAGCCCAAACTTGGGTCAGAGTCAGGGTTCTGGAGATGTAAGCCCGGGGGGGAGGAGGGGGAGAAATAGCCTTTTAGCAAAAAGCTTCTAAGAGTGGTGGCATTTGATTTTTTCCCCTTGCAGAGCTAGAGATGAAATTCTTGCTGTGGGTCAAAATGATCTAAATTAGTCAATGTTTACCCAAAGTAGCGCAGGGCACCTACTAAGTCTTTGGGGGACCCAAACTGTGAATGGTATTTAAGAACATATTCACATTGTGCAGACTGCAGTCTGGAAGGATTACAGTGCACATGCACCAAAACTGAAAAGCCCATTTTATCCTTGTCTGGGTAATTCAAGGGAATGTGCCAACGCTGTTGCATCGGTGAATACTCTGCCACTGTCATTTCTAGGCTGAACTTTTGTAAACCTGTGCAATAAAAATTGAATAACTCCTGTTGCTTGCTACAAGTTGTCTCTGTTATAACATGTTTTTATTTTATGGAGAGGTTTCTGTAAGCACAGCAGAATAGTCAGCAGCCAGTCTGACCAAAAAAAAAAAAAAAAAAAAAAGTGTTATACCAGATGGGGAGGAGCCGGAGACAGGAATTTTGTGGAGGGGGGGGGGGGAAGGAGTGATGGGTTTGGAAAATGAGGGTGGGTGGTAGGCAAGCCTTGAATTATTAGTTTGAGAAAAATCTGTATTTTACTAGCTTCTGATAGAATGGTGGGGGAGGGTTGTGGGGGGCAAGTGGCTACTTCTTGATCTCATGGCAGATTACTGTGGTGTTTACAAAAAGAGACATACCACAGAGGTCTGGAACTGACAGCACAGGTACCTTGACCGCTGAGGGAAAAGATGTGTGAGTTTGCCAGGGTTACCAGTGTGTGTGGATTCTGGGCAAATCCTGCATCACAAGGTTGTGGGAGAGCAAGGAATACATCATGATATGGGGAATGCTGACTCTGGACAGATTTGGATCAGTATGCAAATTGCAGAACATGAAAAATACAACTGCCTAAAGGACTACTAATATGTACCAACACCACACCCTTTCCTGTTCTAAAAGGAAATTCCATGGCAAAAAAAATCCATTAATATAGAGTTAAGATCGGTTGGTGGTATGTTGTCCCCTTGCAGAACACCGAGTTGAGCCAAACTCAAACTTCTGAAAACCAAGAAATGCACCATTCATGCTGTCTGTGCACCATTAACTCTGCCTTCTTTCAGCAATATCCCCAATATGCCCCAATACCATACCTTTACTCTGCCAACACCAAGGTTCCTGAAACATACAAGTTCTTCACCTCCTTCTACAACCCATTCACTCTCACCCACCAGATTCTATTTAACACTATTAAAGAACAAAAAGAAAACAAAAGATTGCCCACATCACGTTCCCTCTCCACTCTACAAGCAAAGCCTCAATACGCATATAGCACACACTCATACTGGCCCTGTTGGTATTAGATGTTGTTTACAAGGGGATAACAGTACCAAGAAATCTTAACTGTGCATTACTATAGTTTTTTGCCATTGAAACAATATTAAAACAGCGAGAGATAAAAGCCCTTCCTTCCATCTGCAGGTCACCTTTAATGCTCCACTTTATTGCTAGGCTAGCCTGCTGACAGAATATGTTATGTAGCATGGGCACAAAAGATAACATGGTGTCAGAGAGAAAGAAAGGACTTCCTCTGCTGCTCCCAACAGAAAAGGATACATCATTTGTTACAATGAGCAAAATTACCTTTTTCTTTTTAGGTAGATTCATGGGCCACTTTGAACTACACATAACTGCATACAATTCCTAATACCCTATAGATATCATAGCTATCAAGCCATACAATATATCTGAAGGGCTGTGTTTATACTAATTTTCTCCCTCCTTTAAAAATTCCCACTGGTGGAGCTAAAAAAAAGTTTAGTGCAGACAAAGCCTAAGAAACAAAACAAACATAAATCAGGTAACAGATAAAAAGTCTTACCTCTGGTTTACTGAGGCTGGATGACACAAGAGAACCAGATCCCACATCCAGATCCCACTGCTTTCTGCCACTATTCTCAGGGTCTAGAGCAGCAATTCGTCCATCCAAAGTGCTGATAATTACTAAGGACCTGCCAATCACAGAAACATTCAAAGTCAGATCTAAAGCTGCTACAGATATGCCTAACTATATTTTCTGACTTCAGATTACATTTTAAATAAACCATAGTGTTTACATTTTGCATTGTATCATTTAACTGGGCAGCTCTAGAACAGCTGTAAGTTTGTAGTTGGATCTCACAAACTTATTTTATATGTCATGAAGCAACTTCTAATCATTTCAAGAGGTCACTTGGAAGCAAAATAAGTTAGTCACTGTTAAGATTGGTGAAAACATAAATCAATCTTCCTATTTGAAGTTCATATGATTTGTGTACCCTAACCAGAAAAAAAACAACCACCCTCATATGGTTTTCAAAAACAAAAAGCCCACTAGGTCAACATGCAAGGAATACTGCAGCACAGACTGAGTAAATCTGCAAAAAACATGAGCATGGAAACAAATTTGGATGTCAGGAAATGTCTTATAAGAAAGCAATTGTTACAAGACAACAACATAGAGCAAAAGCATTCGTTAATTTGGAAATGAAGGATATGCCTACACAGCAAACGGGCAAGTCTGTTCTAGCTAGCCTAAATCCAACAATAGCTGTAAAGATGACACAGCACTGGTATCACTGCAAGAAATACAATTTAGCAGGTTTAAAACAAACAAAAGAAGGATTTCTTCACACAACGCAGAGTCAACCTGTAGAACTCTTTGCCAGAGGATGTTGTGAAGGTCAAGACTATAACAGGGTACAAAAAAAAAAAAAAAAACACACTAAATAAATTCATGGAGGATAGGTCCATCAATGGCTATTAGCCAGGCTGGGCAGGGATGGTATCCCTAGCCTCTGTTTGCCAAAAGGTGGGAATGGATCACTTGATGATTACATGTTCTGTTCACTCCCTCTGGTGCACCTGGCATTGGCTACTGTTGGAAGGCAGGATACTGGGCTAGATGGACCTTTGGTTTGACCCAGTACGGCCGTTCTTATTTTCTTGGCCGTTCTTATGTTCTTAGACACTGACCCTGGGTATGCACTCGGCTCACTAGCCCTCTCTGAAGTCCACATTGTGATGTACTTACTGCTACTGATACCAGCGTTATATTGATTCAAGATAGCTTGAATTTAAGCACTAGTCATAGATTCACAGCTTATCAACTACTCTGATCAACTAGTCTGACTTCCTGAATTAATTCCTTGTCTAGTGGCCAAGGCACTGACCTAGGACACTGGGAAATCTGGTTCAATTCTCTTCTTTGCTACAGAACTCCTGTGTGACTATTGGCTCACATTCTCAAATGTAGGCTAGGCAGTGCATAACTTCTGCTGTTTAGACATACCCTAAAGCTAAGGCAGAATAAGGCAGCCTGCCTGCTTGTTAAGTGGTGTATCTAACGGACAGCACATGATAGCAGTGGGCGGGCTGTTGGTTTCTAGAATATAAGCTCTAAATGGCCTGGAACCTGCCAGCTGGAGAGGGTGCATCTGCATGAGATAGTACCACAGTTAAAATCAGAAGTAGTGTTTGGGCTACAATTTTTTTTATTTTATTTTTTTAAACTAAAAGGGAGAGGGCTGAAATCTGTTGACCTTTTGGGCATGCTGAAAAGCTTGCCTATTTTCCACAGGCTTTTGGGGAGTCGAGAGCATAGATAAAAAGGGTGTTTGTGGGGAAGATGCACTATTTTTCTTAGTTTTCAGGCTGGCTACTGTCAAAAGTGGATGTGAAAGGAGGCTGTTGGATTTACAGATATTTTCATTAATTGTATTTTTAGTGCTAGTCAAGACCACCTAAATTTCATGTCTTAACTGCAGTCAAAAAATGAAAATTCAGACTCCGATCAACTGACACCACACAATTTTAAAGTTCAGAGAGGAATATAATGCATTTTAAGGGATATGTCAGTATTCTTTTAAAAATTCCCCTAAAAAATATGAAGCATGATTCTAAAAGATGTACACAAGGGCAGTGTCTTATACAGTACTGGTAAAACATCCACCAGAGTAAGAGACAACGTGCAGTGTTGCAGTTTTCAATTTAAACATATTCCACCACTGAAAAAAACAAATCCTTGTAAAGAGTTTATTACACTGTTAATAATCTGAACAGTGTGACAAGTGTACATATTATATACACACACACACACACTCCCCTATTCGAACAAAATAGCACCACATTTTTCAAGTGTAATGTTCATTTTTTGAATCAAGAAATGTAGATTTTAATGTACTAGGAAAGGCATCTTTTGCCAAATATTTGAGTACTACAGCTTCACTCAAAGTTGCTAGCAGTTTTATAAGCTGAATATGATAATTACTGCTATAAAGATACAGGAATCACAAGCAGGCTAATAATGTAGTGCAGTGTATCTATACTTAAGCACTCTAATGCTCACACAATTGTACTTTATATTGCAGCTCTTAGTGTAACTGGGTTCTGCTAATGACTGTGCTTGTTCAAAACCCAAAAGCTCAAACACACTTAAAAATAAAACAAACACAAATGACTATTCAAAGTGTATCTATTTATATTAGGGCTGTCAAGTGATTAAAAAATTAATCACGATTAATTGCGCAATTAATTGCACTGTTAATATTTTGGCTGTTTTCTACATTTTCAAATATATTGATTTTAATTACAACACAATACAAACTGTACAGTGCACACTCTTTTTTATTAAAAATATTTGCACTGTAAAATAACAAAATAGTATTTTAATTCCCCTATTATAAGTACTGTAGTGCAATCTCTATCGTGAAAGTTGAACTATCATGAAAGTAGAATTATGTTTTTGAGTTAATCATGCGAGTTAATTGTGATTAATCAACAGCCCTAATTTAAATTTCACCTTGATCAAATCAACACTAAAGAAAGAAGATTAAACAATAATTGGCACCTAGTCAGTGCCAAACACTGCCTTCCCATCTAAACCATTGCTTTTGCTAATCATTTCCCTTGCCCAACTTGCTTTGTCCCTATATAAGGAGCTTTTTATCTTTCTGCATTTTACATACATGCTCACACTACCTTCCTCCCCAGATACAAACTTCAGCCTTCCCAAAATTATCTAGCTATGAAGCATTTTTTACCAGCTTAATTGGTTTCACATGTCTACCTATATCATGAACTCCAGCCTCTTCACTAGAAAGTAGTAACTATAGCTGAGAAGATGCACCATGATTGGTTTTCTGTTTAGTGTGTTAAAGGAGAGAATTCATTCACGCCTTCATTGAAGAAACAAAAACAAAAAAATACACTGCACCAGTTACATATCCTTGGTTTAAAACTGTTTTTTTTTACCACCTATTTGCTGCCCCAAAACTCTTTAGAATGCCATTATACATAATCAAAACGTTTCCCACTAAGTAGCTACAATATAGTGAACTTTACATCACAAGCCTTACCCACTAAGCAAATACTTCCTTCCAAACCATGATTACTTTGTTTGAACAGACCATAGTCACAAGACAAGACCAGCTCCAAGTCTGACAGCTAGCTACATTTAGAGCTGGAATCAAAGGACTGGCAATAGGAGAAGTGACTGTACAGTCTAGTACAGGGGTAGTCAATAGGTATACCATGGCCCAAATCCAGACCGCCAGACCCTTTTGGACGGACCGCAAAATCTTTATGTCCTTATTATTGTCATTTTTTCTGAAATCTGGACCTTGACTATACCTTGACCAAGAAATTTGGACCTTAACAAAAATAACTGATTACCCCTTGTAGGCTTTGGGGGATGGTTTCACTTTGAACTAAAATGCTGCACACCATATTCACAGACTTGTAATTATTTGAGATACTTCTGGTCCAAATCTTTAGCTTGCTATCAAACAGTATTCCTTGGACTTTATAGATTTTAAATTTAAAACCAGTAGGATATTTTCCTATTTCTGATATTAAGATTAGTTTAAAATATTTGAAATGATAAATTTAATGTGTTACACAATCTTACTATATTTTGCCCACCCTTTGGTGGTTGTCAGGTTGAAGTGACACTGTCAACTTAACATCTAATCAGTTTTTGAAAAGGTTTCAGGTACTACACACCTGCCCTAAGAACTCATCGTTTTTTGTAGTTTCTTAATCAAATATTTTTAAAACACAAAAATGTCTCTCTCCTTTTTCTGTGTGAAAGACTCAAACAGAGTAAACTGACTATACACAGGAAACAGTGAAACTGATTATAAATAAAGTGCTGACAACTTCATAAAGTAAACTGAAAAAAATGAAAGTTTTCCTCTAACCTTTCTAGTAAATTTAGTGTTACCAATAGCATTAGGTTAAAACATTCTGACGCGTGATTTTTAAAGAACACCAGTTGCTTTTCTCAGGAGGATTTATAAACGGGGTAGATTACTTGGTTTTTCAGAGTTTCTCTGAAAATTTTATTTAGTCACACTTATAATTGGTATTCCATCAGATTCTTAAAGCAACAATCACACTTAAAAGTAGAACATGCTTAGTGAAAAGCAGAATTGTTAAGGAATAAGATGACTATATTTAACCATCTCTCTTCTCAAGTCTTGTGTTGATGGAAGATGCTTCAAATAAAACTGTTACTCAGTTACATGAGCAGACTTGAGAGGATTTGGGTATTCTGTATGCATAACACAGTCATCTGATCAAGTATGTTAAATGAATGGAGGATCCACTGTGACTGCATTCTTCCTTTAGTTTGTATTTTTGTTAAGTCTGAGAACTTTTGAAATAAATGTGTTCTAGAAACATCATACCCGATCACTTGCAACCTCAGCAGCACAAAGTGACACATCAATACCACCTTCCATCTGCTTGATACAGTCGAGTACCCTAAAAAACAACTAAGGACTGCACTTATCAGAAACATTATACAAGTACATTTGAAATTTAATAAGCTATGTCTATATGTTTCTCATAATTTTAAACTTTTTCCATCCAGCTGTTTGTAATAATCCATTTGGAATTACTAACTTTCTGTCCTTTATTCACAGATACTGGTATGATACTGCTGCTAGCATTGATTTCGCCTTTTAAATAAATCCAGAAAAATCCACAGATAGATTTTTCACACAGATAAAAAAGCTGGTCAAATCTGGAGCCCAATGCTGCTAGAGGTGTCTATTTATGGAAAGAGTGCACTACATCTACCACCATTGTATCAGGTAACCCCATTACAACTCTACTCCATTAGCAAAATTAGTAGGACCTCACCTGCCCAGTTACAGAAACTGGATTAAGGTTCTGACTACAACACAATATAGACCCATGCAAAGGGACATGTGACCAGGACAGGGAACAACTGCATTGTCACTGGGTCCACAGCAGTTGTATTTGCAGTACAGACAAACTTCAATGTTTTTGTTTAAGGAAACTCAAAACAAAAACAACCCATCTCTACACTGAACAGTCAGGTCAGTCCAACACTTGAGAATTAGCATCCCTTCTACTGTTCTTTAAACAAATAAATCAAGCCATATTTGGAACTACTAAGAGTATCTTCTCAGGCACAATATATAAAAGATACTGCAAGCTGACTTTAGAATACAAAGTCAGCAAATAGCAAAGTGCTCCTCCAATTTTATAACCTATAAACCTAAACATCTATGTATAACAACATTTTTCAGCACTTCGAACTTTACAATTTAATAACCCTCCAAATATTTCTGTATCTTGGGAGGAAAGGAAAACCCCCTCACAAGCTACAATATAGGATGCTCATTGTATTGATTTAACAGTTACTGCAACACCAATTTATTTTAGCAATTAATTGCCCAAGTACAGCTACCCTCAGCAGTGCCATACTATATTCTATTGCTCAAGAGCAACTGAACAAGTGTGAATCCAGATAAGAGTCTGCATCTTTCAAGTACAGGCAACTAACACAAAGAATTAACATTTATGGTAGTCCCTCACTCCTACTACAGCTACATAGCAATTCTACCTGTCATCCAGCAATAGCCTATTCTACTGCACTCAGAGAATGGCTGCCTTTAGTCTTCAGCTTCAAATTATTAGGTTGAATATTTTATACAGACAGATCATCCAAGATTTCTTCTGGTAGTTCAGTGTAAAATGTATTTTGCAAATTTTAAATTGAAGAACAGAAAGCTGCTTTTTCCCCCGGCCAGAATGAGAAGTACAGCAAGCCAGGTTATAATTTTTAATGAGCCAATGCACAGAAGAATGACTCTTCACTGTTTGAGAGGGAGGAAAATCTTTAACTGGCACAGGATGTGGGTTAACCAGACAGTTACTTGTAGAAACTGAATTATTCTCGAGTCTATGAATTCAAGGCTTCAAATCTCTCATTTCAAAACAAAGTCTGGAAGTGTACTTTGCTTCATTAGCAGGAAAAAAGTGATACTTGATCATATTCTTCCCCTTTAGTTCCTGCAATGACATAATTCCTGATCCTTCTTCACCAAGATCAGAAACATACTGGAGACTGCTCAGTGTTACTTTTGCATTTTAATCACCTCTTTATTAGAATCATCTGTTCACCAATTATTTTTATCCAAGTTTGCCCTGATAAATTGCAGAATGGGGGGAAACAAACCAGTGTAAGAGGTAGTTTGTCTTTCATCTTTTTCTCTGTTCTAGCGCACACCAAAATATATTATTACACTTGACAGGAATAGACAAATTAAGCTCTAATTAGAATCCTTCTTTTCTTCTCCAGTATATAGCAGGATGACAGAAAGGTACATAACACACTTTAACAACCTATTATATGCAGGTGTTTGGGAGAGGACAGAGGATACAGAAAGACTTAGTAAACTACTGATCCAGAAGCCCAGACACTTTGAACAAGGCACAAGAAGAAACTACTTCCCAGTAATAAACTAGGGAAGGAGCCAGACCCACACCTATCACTTTCCTACCCGCAATGACAAGCCGGAGCGGACAAACAAGGGGGACTACTCCTATCATGTGATGAAAGGAAGGTTAGGGCAACACCACCCTTCTCCCCTACAGGGCGTAAGGGGAGAGAACACTAAACCTACTTGTGGGTTCTACCAAGAAACTTCCCTGCACCCCCTCCTAGTCCCCCCTTCCTCCCTGCACCCTCTTCCTCCCTGCACCCCCTCCTAGTCCCCCCTTCCTCCCTGCACCCTCTTCCTCCCTGCACCCCCTCCTAGTCCCCCCTTCCTCCCTGCACCCTCTTCCTCCCTGCACCCCCTCCTAGTCCCCCTTCCTCCCTGCACCCTCTTCCTCCCTGCACCCCCTCCTAGTCCCCCTTCCTCCCTGCACCCTCTTCCTCCCTGCACCCCCTCCTAGTCCCCCTTCCTCCCTGCACCCCCTCCTTGTCCTCCTTCCTCCATGTACCCCCTTTAATCCCCTTTTCTCCTTGCACCCCCACTCCCGTAGCCCCCTCCACCGCAACCCACCTCTCCCGTAGCCCCCTCCACCACCCGCCCCATCCTTTTCTGCTCTGCGTCCCCTCCACCTCTCCAGCCCCCATGTAGCCCCCTCGGTGCCCCTGCCCCGCTACCCCCTCACCTGCCGCCGGGACGGGTCTCCTCCTCCTCTTCGGGCTCCTGCTCCCCGGGCCCCGCAGCCGCCACCCCGGCCTCATCGTCCTCCACGATCACGTCGGGCCCAGCGGGGAGAGCGGCGGGAGCCGCGGCCGCCCCGAGCCCGAACCCGACCTCGCCTCCGCGGGCATCGCCGCGAGCCGGCTCGGGGGCCGCCGCCCCCAGCAGCACCAGCACAGCCAGGGCAGCCAGAGCGCTCCGGCACCGCGGCGCCCGCATGGAGCGGCCCCCTCAGCCCGGCCCCGCCGCGCCGCCCCCCGCCGGCCGCTAGGACATGAACACTCGCTCCCGCCACCAGGAGAACGGGCTCCACCGCGCCGCAACCAACCCTGCTCACCCCGCCCCCTCCCACCTGCCCGCGGCCACGTACCGGCGTCCTGCCTACAACCGCTCTTGCTGCTTTTCACCCTATTAGAGGAAGGAAGCCCATTTGACAAACGTGGTGTCATTCGAACCAGTACCTATTTCTGATTGGTCTATCGGGCTCGACCGGGGCGGGTACAGTGACGATGTTTGTCAACACACCTGCTGACCAATGAGATTTATACGTAGTCCCGCCTCCTAAATCAGACTGGCCAATGGAAAGAAGTCACTTCCTTCCCTTCTCTGTGATTGGTTACTTCGCCTTCAAACCTGTTCCTGATTGGATAATTCGGAGGCGTCGGCTGTAGCGCGACGATTGGGGTCCGCTATCTCCGCCTCTTCCTGATTGGGTAATGCTAGTGTTTCATACGTGGCCGATTCTGAGTGTCGAAAGGGGCTGTCTCAATGGAGGCAACTGGGGCAAACCAAGCGGATGGGAAAATAGGGGGGCGTTTTAAAGGGACCGGGACGAAATGGACTCGCCCGCTCTCAGTGGGCGGGGGAGCTGCAGAGACACAGTCAGGGCGGGCGCTTGGACAGGGCTACGTGACCCAGGTTCTCCTGATTCTGCCAGGCGGCCCTAAAGGATCATGGGATACAGGTGACACCTAGGCAGATTATCCAGGTATATGGTCTAGAGAGGGGGAGCTGCTGCTTCTGTTCCCCCTGCTTCTTGACACCACCCCGGGAACAGTCCCGGACATGGAGAGGCAGCAAATTCATAACTGAGACAGGGAATTACTGTTTTCACCCACCGTGCAATTAGGCTGTGGAACTCACTGCCACAGGAAACCAAGAACTGAGCAAGATTCAAAAAGGGATCTGGTGTTTATCTAGATAAGAAGAATATACAGATTTATCATAATTAATGATAAAATAATGTAGTGGATAGGATCTTAAACTTCATGCTTTGCAGCTTCGACCAATTATTAGAGAGTAGGATGAGCATTCTGTGGTGGGCAGATTACCCTACCTCTGCCTGCTCTAGCATTTTTACACCTTCCTTCTTCTGGTCACTGTCAGAGACATAATACTTGCCTACATGGACCTCAGATTTGATCCAGTATGTTGATTCGTAAGTTCAACAGTGAGGGACCACAACACATGGCACCATGACAGCATGGTCCCTAAGCCTGATAATACAGGGTATTGCTGTGACGGCACTGGCCATGGCCATGACATTGAGACATAGCATCAGTGCAGGATGTCATGGCACTGTAACAGCACAAGGCATCACCTTGACTGTGTGGGGAATTGCTGTGACACAGGGCCTTGCAGCACTCCCAGAAGAGCATCAGGTTGATGGATGCTGGCCTCACAATGCTCTGTGTGGAAGGAGTCTTTATTTCTTACCGGTCTGTACTGCGCTGTCCACACATCATATTATATACAAATAGTTAGAATGCTGTATAAGAGCTATTATTATAATTATTTATTAACGTGCTGTGAAGTTTAGTTTTTGTCAACATGTTGCACCCTGGCGTGATGCCTTTTAGAGTAGCAATATGTAGCATGATGTCATTCAGTTGCATTGTCACACTGTGATGGCTGTTGGATGCATTGTTATAGTGGAATGACATTTAGCTGCATTGTCAGCACATTATCTCCTGACATGATGACTAGACAGATTTTCATGGTATGATGTCATTGCATTGCCTTGCAGCATGACGGCATTCGGACATATCAAAGTTATCTGAAAACTTTTAGACACATCCGCACTGCATTGTATCTTGGCATCCTTATATTTAGGCCTTGTCTATACTACGGAGTTTTCTTGACAAAGCAGTGGAGGGGTACACATTACAATGCGACTTTTGCTGACAAAACACTCCTGTTTTGTTGATAAAATAAAACCACCTCGATGAGATGCGTAGAGCTTTTTGCTCAAAGTTTTATCGACAAAGTGTCAGTGTAGACACTGCGCTTGGTTTTATCACTTTAAATGGCCTCCAGGAGGTGTCCCATAATGCCCATCCTGACCACTCTGGTCAGCAGTTCCAACTCCGCTGCCCTGCAGCCAGGTAAACAAGCATGTACCCCTCCCCTTTAAAGGCCTGGGAATTTTTGAAATTCCACTTCCTGTTTGCTCAGCATGGAGAGCTCACATTGCATCTTGATCCTGGTGGCTCCACAGGGCAAATGCTCTCCCCCTTGGACCACTGTGGAGCTGTTGGATCTGCTGAGTATATGGGAAGAGGAGGCTGTCCAGTCCCAGCTGCGCTCCAGCCACAGAACTTTGATTCCTATGGACAGATTTCCCTGTGAAAAGGGCTAGGAACAAGACACGGTGCAGTGCTGAGCGAAAATAAAGGAGCTGAGGCAGGCATACCAGAAGGCAAGGGAGGCAAACCGTCACTCTAGTGCTGCACCGAAGACCTGTTGCTTCTACAAGGAGCTGGATGCTATCCTTGGCAGCGATTCCACCTCTACCGCCAAGAGATCCAGGGATACTTCTGCGGGGCTGGAGGTGGCAGAAAGTTGACCTAACCCCGAGGACGAAGTCATGGACGAGGAGGTGGAATTGGATGTGGACGAGGAGGCAGATGTTGTGGAGCCCACGGCAGGGTCTCCAGGTGGGGTGGCAAGTCAGGAACACTTCTCTACTCTAGAGGTGTCTAGCTAGTCCCAGCAGTACATCTCCGGTGAGCAAGAAGCAGGAGAGGAGACCCCTGGTAAGTGATGTTTTTGAGTTGATGCTGTTTGGTTCTATGACATCCAGCTTTCTTTAGCTTTGTGTACTGTAGAAGTGGGTGAAGGACAGAAATGTGCAAGACTAGCTGTGTTGGAGTGTGCTACAAATTCCCCTGTGCAGTTAAGCAGTGCAGCGGAACAGTATGTTGATGCACACCAAGATTTCATGGGAATCCTCCAGAGAGAGCTCTAGGAAACTTTCCTGGAGGTACTCGCCAATCCTCTGCCAAAGGTTCCCTGGCAGAGCTGCTTTGTTCCTTCCCCCATTGAATGAAACTTTCTCACACCACTTAGAAATCACTTGTGCAGGGACCAAAGCACTTACAGGCAAGTAGCATATGGACTAGGTCTGAAGTCACACGCGTGCAGTAGATGCACCCTTACATCCTTGCTTATCCTCAGTAGTGAGATATCTGATTCAATGATCCACACCTGTGGAAAATGAATGGCAGAATTTACAATATTGTCCCTAGTTGCCTGCACCGATACCCATGAATCATCACCATCCCTCTTTACCTCAGCTTGAGTGCCCTCCACCCAGCTAGGCCAAACTCACCATATTTAGGGTGTTCACTGAGATGTGTGCTTGCCAAGGGTCAGTGAGAAAGTGTTTGATATGTTACAAGAGGTGTATTTTACTGTAATGATTCAATGCTGTGCATGAACTAACAATCATGTGTCTTTGTATTGTTTCTTGTGCCTCTGTACATGTGGCCTTCGGGGGAACCTCCTAGACACTGGTGGAGCACCTCCGCCAGATAAGAGAGTGACCAAGGTGGACATGTTCCAGGAGGTCCTGCAATCCTCTGGTGCAGAAAAAAGAGAGCGCAGGGAGTGAAGAGAAATGGAAAGGGAAGACAGAAAAGAAAATCAGGAGATCATTCAAAAGGCCCATGAGCAGATGATAAGAGTAATGGAGGAGCAAACAGAGATGCTGAAATCCCTAATCACGCAACATTCAGAAAAGATGCGTGCTTGCCCCCACCCCTGCAGCTGATACAGAACTGTTTTCCATGCCCTCCCCAAACTCCTTCCACACATTCCTTTCAACTTTTCAGAACATCTTGGCATCCCATTCACTGCACCCCTTTGGACAGTTTCCAAAATGATAGCTGGACTTATGCACGGGTATGAGAACCTGCCCTTCACTGCTACCTCCCTTCCCACCAAGATTGTTGTGTGTGTTAATTGGTGCTTAATAAAAACAAATCTCTGAAAGATAACGAATCTTTATTTGTGCCCTACAAATTGTGATTGCAGCTGGTAGTAAAACATATACATGCAGTTTAATCATTTGCTTAGTGAAATCCCACTCAGGAATCATCACAAGTGTTAACAAACAGAATTGAATTTAAAGAAGCACAGCAGATTGCTATATAGAAATACAGATCACTGGTTCTCATTCTCAAAATGTTGTCTCAAAGCCTCCCTGATTTGAATTGCCCTCCATTGTGCCCTTCTAATAGTCCTGGTATCAGGCTGCTCAAAATCAGCAGCCAGGTGATCTGCCTCAGCATTTCACCCCTGGGCAAACTTTTTGCCCTTAGCCTCACAAAGATTATGGAGTGTGTAGCAGGCAGCTATGACCATTGGAATGTTTTCCTCACTTAGATCTAACTTGCCATAAAGGCACCACCAGCACACTTTTAATCTGCCAAATGTGCATTCTATGGTCATTCTGCACCTACTCAGCCTATTGTTGAAGCGCTCCTTGCTTCTGTCCAGGTTTCTTGTGTAAGACTTCATGAGCCATGGGAATAAGGGGTATGCTGGATCTCCAAGGATCATTATGGGCATTTCAACATCCTCCAGTGGAATCTTCTGGTCTGGAAAGAAAGTTCCTGCTTGCAGCTTTCTGTATAGGCCTGTGTTCCTGAAGATGCTTGCATCATGCATCTTCCCAGACCATGCCATGTTGATGTCAGTGAAATGCCTGCAGTGATCAACAAGCGCCTCCAATACCATGGAGATGTACTCCTTTCTATTGATGTACTCTGTCACAAGATGGTCCGGGGTCAAAATTGGAATATGCATTCCATCTATTGCCCCTCCGCAGTTAGGGAAGCCCATTTCCGCAAAGCCACCTATTTCACGCATTTTGCCAAGAGCCACGGTCTTTGTAGCAGAATGCAATTAATGGCTCTGCACCCTTGCATTAACGCTGTTCCCAAGGTTGACTTCCCGACTCCAAACTGATTCACGACTGACTGGTAGCAGTCTGGAATCACCAGCTTCCACACTGATCATCACGTGCTTCTCCACTGAGAGGAGGGCTGCTCTCATTTTGGTGTCCTTGCCCTTCAGGGTTGGGGCGAGCTCCGCACACAGTTCCAAGAAGATGGCTTTCTGCATCTGAAAGTTCTGTAGACGCTGCTCATCATCCCAGACCTGCATAACGATGTGATCCCACCACTCAGTGCTTGTTTCCCGAGCCCAGAAACGATGGTCCATCATGTGCAGCTGCTCCATGAATTCCAAAAGTAATCTGGTGTTATTTCTTTTCATGGCACACAGCAGGTCAGGCAACTCTGATTCGTGTTCAGATTGGGAGCTCATGATATACTGCATGACCAGCCACCATGTGTTAATGACAGTTACAGCAATAGTAAAGAGCAGTGCAGGATCCACCCTTTCACATAGAGATGGTGGGTTCACAGTACACAGGGGCTGGGCCATTGAAAAATGCCGCGAAATGCAGTCAGAAGACCACAGAATGCTGGGACCGAAAACAATGCATCATGGGACATTGAGCCCATACCCATGCTGTGCTGCGATCCACTCCGCCTTCTCATAAGTCATAGCTGCAGAAGGTGGCGAGTAGCACAGTGGGTTAGCTACCCACAGTGGACTGCTCTCAATGTCGATGCTAAAGCACCAAGCTTGAATGTGCTCTGCCAGCACAGGGAGCGTAGTGTGAACATGTAATAGTGATGTTATTATAGCGCTTTTTGATCGTCAACATAACTTTTGTTGACAAAATTCTGTAGTGTAGACAAGGTGTTACCAGTTTTGCCCATTACTTTGGGGTACGCTCATTTATTAGGGTTACTCTTCTGGGGTGGGTAGTTCTGGGGTAATTCTATCAATGTACTGCTTGTGTCACTTGTGTTCTCATATGGAGCTCTACTTCTCCCTTCTGCAAGTTCCCTCCCAATGGAGCTATCCTGCAGGACCTCAGTTCCCCAGGGCTGGGTTCCTCCAGCCCCAGAATCAGATGAACACACACACACACACACACATTAACAGAGAGCATCTGAGAGGACCAGGTCAATCAGCACTCCCAAGCTGAGCCCTTATATGTCCCTGGACTCAGCAGGCTGGGTCGAGCAGCACTTCCAAGCTGCCATCCTCATATGGCATGGGCACCACACCAGAATAAGAACATAAGAACGGCTGTACTGGGTCAGACCAAAGGTTCATCCAGCCCAGTATCCTGTCTACCGATAGTGGCCAATGCCAGGTGCCCCAGAGGGAGTGGACCAACAGGCAATGATCAAGTGATCTCTCTCCTGCCATCCATCTCCATCTTCTGACACACAGAGGCTAGGGACACCATTCCTTACCCATCCTGGCTAATAGCCATTAATGGACTTAACCACCATTAATTTATCCAGTTCTCTTTTAAATGCTGTTATAGTCCTAGCCTTCACAACCTCCTCAGGTAAGGAGTTCCACAAGTTGACTGTGCGCTGCGTGAAGAAGAACTTCCTTGTATTTGTTTTAAACCTGCTGCCTATTCATTTCATTTGGTGACCCTATTTCTTGTATTATGGGAATAAGTAAATAACTTTTCTTTATCCACTTTCTCCACATCACTCATGATTTTATATACCTCTATCATATCCCCGCTTAGTCTCCTCTTTTCCAAGCTGAAGAGTCCTAGCCTCTTTAATCTCTCCTCATATGGGACCCGTTCCAAACCCCTAATCATTTTAGTTGCCCTTTTCTGAACCTTTTCTAGTCCCACTATATCTTTTTTTAGATGAGGAGACCACATCTGTACGCAGTATTCGAGATGTGGGCGTACCATCGATTTATATAAGGGCAATAATATATTTTCAGTCTTATTCTCTATCCCCTTTTTAATGATCCCTAACATCCTGTTTGCTTTTTTGACTGCCTCTGCACACTGCGCGGACATCTTCAGAGACCTGTCCACGATGACTCCAAGATCTTTTTCCTGACTTGTTGTAGCTAAATTAGCCCCCATCATATTGTATGTATAGTTGGGGTTATTTTTTCCAATGTGCATTACTTTACATTTATCCACATTAAATTTCATTTGCCATTTTGTTGCCCAATCACTTAGTTTTGTGAGATCTTTTTGAAGTTAATCACAGTCTGCTTTGGTCTTAACACTCTTGAGCAGTTTAGTATCATCTGCAAACTTTGCCACCTCGCTGTTTACCCCTTTCTCCAGATCATTTATAAATAAGTTGAATAGGATTGGTCCGAGCAGTGACCCTTGGGGAACACCACTAGTTACCCCTCTCCATTCTGAGAATTTACCATTAATTCCTACCCTTTGTTCCCGGTCTTTTAAGCAGTTTTCAATCCTTCCCTTTTATCCCATGACAACTTAATTTACGTAAGAGCCTTTGGTGAGGGACCTTGTCAAAGGCTTTCTGGAAATCTAAGTACACTATGTCCACTGGATCCCCCTTGTCCACATGTTTGTTGACCCCTTCAAAGAACTCTAATAGATTAGTAAGACACGATTTCCCTTTACAGAAACCATGTTGACTATTGCTCAACAGTTTATGTTTTTCTATGTGTCTGACAATTTTATTCTTAACTATTGTTTCGACTAATTTGCCCGGTACCGACGTTAGACTTACCGATCTGTAATTGTCGGGATCACTTCTAGAGCCCTTTTTAAATATTGGCGTTACATTAGCTAACTTCCAGTCACTGGGTACAGAAGCCGATTTAAAGGACAGGTTACAAACCTTAGTTAATAGTTCTGCAACTTCACATTTGAGTTCTTTCAGAACTCTTGGGTGAATGCCATCTGGTCCCGGTGATTTGTTAATGTTAAGTTTATCAATTAATTCCAAAACCTCCTCTAGTGACACTTCAATCTGTGACAGTTCTTCAGATTTGTCACCTACAAAGGCGGCTCAGGTTTGGGAATTTCCCTAACATCCTCAGCCGTGAAGACTGAAGCAAAGAATCCATTTAGTTTCTCCGCAATGACTTTATCGTCTTTAAGCGCTCCTTTTGTATCTGAATCATCAAGGGGCCCCACTGGTTGTTTAGCAGGCTTCCTGCTTCTGATGTACTTAAAAAACATTTTGTTATTACCTTTGGAGTTTTTGGTTAGCCGTTCTTCAAACTCCTCTTTGGCTTTTCTTATTACATTCTTGCACTTAATTTGGCAACGTTTATGCTCCTTTCTATTTGCCTCACTAGGATTTGACTTCCACTTTTTAAAGGAAGTCTTTTTATCTCTCACTGCTTCTTTTACATGGTTGTTAAGCCACAGTGGCTCTTTTTTAGTTCTTTTACTGTATGTCTTAATTTGGGGTATACATTGAAGTTGGGCCTCTATTACGGTGTCTTTAAAAAGTGCCCATGCAGCTTGCAGGGATTTCACTTTTGTCACTGTACTTTTTAACTTCTGCTTAACTAGCCCCCTCATTTTTGCATAGTTCCCCCTTTTGAAATTAAATGCCACAGTGTTGAGCTGTTGAGATGTTCTTCCCACCACAGGGATGTTGAATGCTATTGTATTATGGTCACTATTTCCAAGCGGTCCTGTTATAGTTACCTCTTGGACCAGCTCCTGCGCTCCACTCAGGAGTAAATCTGGAGTTGCCTCTCCCCTTATAGAATAGAGTACGCCTGAGCAGGCTGGGTTGAGCAGCACTTGCAAGCTGCCACCTTCCTATGCCACAGGTTCAGCATGGCATCCCCACTTTCACGTTACTACCAGAACAATTGTAACCCACTTGATGAGCAAATCCTACAGGATTTGGGCGCTGCAGGGATCTTTAGCTTAGGTAAGAGAAGCGTTGCTGCAGAGCAAATGGGGAAGCCAAAAACACAAAAGAGAGAGAGCGAGAGAGGGAGGGAAGCAACTAGCTTAACCATAAAAGTTATGTATTGCCAGGTAATAACCATACAAGGGGAGCCAAACAAACAAAACAGTTACAATATTAAATCTAGCTTAAATTTGATTACAAAAGTCAGGTTTAGAAAACTATAACTGATCACACAAGTCAGGGTTAGAAAGCTATACCTAGCGTAGAAAAAAAAAACAGAGAGAGTTGGGTTCTCACCACTCCATGAAGCGTAAACCAGTTGGGGTTCTCAGGTGCTGGTGGTAGCTGAGTGCTGAAGACAGGCACAGCACCCAGCACGATCAGTCAGGAGAAGATGAAGTCCCAATGGAACTGATGCAGATTTTGGATCCAGGCATCAGAACACTTACTTGAGCATGGGTAGGGGTTTTTGTAGAGAAATAATAATGGTTCAAGAGAGAACACTAGATTTGTTTATGGGTAAATGGATGGCTCAGGGTAGTATACCAAAGTTGTTTTGTTCAGGCTAGACAATAGGAACTGCTCATTCCTGGCTCTGGGCGGTGTTCCTTCAAGGAAGCTCACAATGCAGTTAGGCAGCTTCAGTATTTTGGATACCAATAAATGATTTATTACTAGAATTGGTCTGATAAGCACTGAGCTGGGTGTGTGCAGGCGTGGGTTTATTAACATTTGGAGCAGAGATCCTCCATCATGCAGTGCTTTCCTGCATTTCTGGTCCCAGAGTTCCATGTTGTTCTTGCCTTGGAATCTCTGTTCTCCATTCTGTATGCTAATGGAGATGCCTCCCTGTCCCATCTTTGATGCAAATGAGGCTAGGGGAGTTTCCTTAATCCTATCACCCTTGTCCAGAGGGGTTTAGGTGTGTCTCCCACTGCCTTTTCATTGCTTTTTGTAAGTCTTTCTTCTGATTGGTTTTGGTTCAAGCAGAGGCTGTGTGTGTGGGGGGGGAGGTCCTTCGTGAGTCAGACAGGCTGGATACTGCGCCCTGGTCCCCCAAGAACACAGAGCTGACAGGTAACAAAGGCCTTAAACATAGGGTCACGGTAAGACGACATTTACAAACACTGGTGCAGCACAGCCTTGTGGCATGAAAATATTTAGACACAACGGTGAGCACAAGGTATTAAATAGAACACAATGCTAAAGGGCAATGCTATGAACTTCCATGTCCAAAGTTAACTCCATTACACTTAAAAATTAGCACTGTCCCCGAGAAAATATAGTGCTATCCCACCTGAATTCCAGTAACATATCTCTTGCCACTTTGCAATAACAGTTAGCTCTGGGTGTTTATAGATACTAGTAACCAGAAAAAGTAATACATATCAGATTACAGCTGAACTTCAAATCGTTTTACTTGTTCTCAAGAGTTTGTTCTGGTTCATAAAAACTTTTATTATATCTAGAACAAAATAAACACCATCAGCATTGTGCAATTTAAAAATGATTGATTTCCTTTTCTGGGAGGTTAATTTAATAGGTGATGTGGCAATGATATATGCAAGTCCTTAAAACAAACACCTATAGTATGTACAGGAAATTACGTTACACAATATAAAAAAAAATTGTGCCAGGAAAACAAAACTTCCTTGTGATGGGAACTGCGTTCAGTCCTGATGGCATATATGAGATTAATTTTGATCCAGTATAGTATCAACTTAATATCTGACCAGTCATTTATCTGGAAACTATAACCTGCAATTGCAGGAAGCTGTAGTCAGTCTAAAAGGTATTTCCATCTAAATACCATCTTCTTCCTAGGGTATGTGCAATGTGCCTCAGATGGCATGTGACCAGGATTCATCACCGAATTTGGTCCGCTGGTTGGAAACTACCATGATGTTTCAGAACTATCGTTAGGTAGATGCTTTCTGTAACTAATAGGGCTGGGCAGTGAGAGAAATAATGTGCCATCTTGTGGCCTGTCCATGTTGCAACAAGTGAAAAATACATTAATGTACCTTGAGACTCTCACTCCAAGGGTGATGTAAATTAATACTGATCAGAATGATGATAATTAACAGAGTGCTTTCCATCCAGAAGAATTCAGACATAATCTACGGACTACACAGATAGGCATCACTTTACCCACAACCACCACTGAGAGCCAGTGATGTGCAGAGTGAAATGCAGCAACTTTTCAAACAGTGCAACAGATCAAAACACAATATAACAGAGACAAAAACTAAAGAAGGTTGTATCCTGCTGATATATTTCTGAACCTGAGATTGCAGGGTAACGTTTTAAGTAGGCAGAATGAAATTAACTACAGTGGGATATGGCAACACCACCAAGATTAGAGGGATACTAACAATTTGAAAAGTAGTCAATTTAAAAAAAATAGTTAAAAGTATTTTCAGATAGTAAGCCTGCCCCTGAATCTCCCTTGTCAATTTATGTAGTAATACAGTCACATTGGTTTGGTTTTTTTAAATGTTTTTCTCATCCCAGTTGTCATGTGAAAGATGAATGATTAATCATTAATTTGACCTGCTAACTTGTGTGAAAACCACAAACTGCCTTGTCTTCGCTAGGATTTTACTTTGTATTATTTATCACATGTAAGCTAACTCAAGGTGAGAACACACCTTTTTTTTTGTTAGGAACAGCAGGCCAAAGAGGGGAAGCGATGATAGGACTACCTAGGGACACCGTGAAACTGACTATACACAAAGTGCTGTTACATGCATAAAGTAAGCATGAGGGACAAACAGAAAAATAATTCTTTTAGTTAAAGGAATCATAGGTGTCACTTGAAATCCCACTCAAAAATAAAAATATTCAGACACAGAAGTGTGATTTTTCAGTTGACAGGGTCTCTCTATACACCCTACTCTTGCAAAGTAGTGAGTGGTCAAGAACTTGATTTGAATCTCTTCTAAGCTCTTTGGGGGCAGGGACTACCTTAATGTTGTGTTTGTACAACACCTAGCAAAATGGGGATCTGGTCCATGACTGGGCTTCCTTCGTACAACTATAATACAATACAAATAAATAAGTAGTATACAGTACAACCCTGAACCTTAGGCCTGGTCTGCACTTAAAAGTTACACTGACATAACTATTTTGTTTAGGGGTGTGATTTTTATACCAAAATGATTACACCAATAAAAGCCCTAGTGGGGATGCAGTTATACCAGTATAAAGGTGATTTATACCAGTATAATTATTTCCCTTCCCATATGGGAATAGTTCTGCACATGCAAGCACCTTTATACCAATATGTGTTCACTGCTTTGATTATATCAGTGTAGCTAACGTGGTATAACATTCCAACGTCGACAAGTCCTTACTTAACCAGCATTGGGCCATATCCCTTTGGCTTGTAATTTGTCTCTCGAGCTGGGGCTCCCTCTCTTCACTGTGCCCTGAATGGCCCCATCCTGGAACACATCTGTTGGTACCGTCTGCTAAACAAGTTAGGGGTCCTTTACCCTTTCCAACCCCATCACACACATTTGTAGGCTTGGCTTGGGGAATGAGCACAGCTTGACTAGTGGAGTCAACCAGCCTTGGGGAAGCCCTCTGGCAGTTTCTGTAATGTGGAGAGTAGGTTTTGGAGCTGGTGCTCCTGGACAGAGGAAACCTACGTGCAGACTTCAAAGCCCTCATCCAAACCCCAGTACCATACTGATGCCAAGCTATTCCTGGCTACAGGTCATACGGTTTTGGCTTCTCGGGTCTTTCTTAAGGCACTTTCCCTAGTGAAAATGGTCGAGAGTTACCACATTGTCTCAAGAAGTTCTGTTCAAATGTAATAGGTTCAGATACCTCCCTTTTTGTTAAAGCAGCAGAAAGCAGGGTTGGTGCTGGGTGTAGTCATTTTCTGAGTGTCGGCCAAGCACATGATCTTACAAAAGGGACTTTAGCCACTTTCAAATAGAGCTGGCTTTGGCTGGAACTCAAGGGGGAAAAAACGTTCAAAAATAGCAAGCCTTCCCTTGTGCTTGTGTAGTGCATTGGTTTGGGCCCTGTCCTGTACAATGTATAATTTGTACATTGGTATAAATGAATCTAACCAAAGCTAAACAAATACAATTAAGCTGTAGCTGCACAGTAACTTTTCTTTCACTACACCTCCACATTTGTGCATCCATGCCTACCTGGCTGCACCACTATATTGATATTACTGCATTGTGATGTCTGGATAGCTACTCCATAATGCCTCAGCAAGGGATAGAGTTGGGATGCTCACACAACATGTGGGTCAAGGCACTCTGAGATGCCCTATCGCACAAACAGCTAGGAGGAAGGAGTGCCACTTAGATGGTTACACAAACATGGTCAAACAGGTCTGTCCACACTGAAAAAAACAAAGTGTACCTACCAATCACAGAAGGATAAACCATGTACCAGCTTGACTGCTAGCAAGAGTGATACATGGATACTAACCGAGTATAATATTGCCAACCCTAAGATCAAAAATCATGAATCAGGCCTCCAACAATCCCGAGACTGGTTTAAAAATCATGAGATTAAAAAAAAACCACAATACAAGTGACATAAGAACATAAAACTGACATAATGGGTAAGACCAGTGGTCCATCTAGCCCAGTGTCCTGTCTCTGACCATGGCCAGTGCCAGATGCTTCAGAGGGAATGTACAGGACAGTTTTGAGTGATCCACCCTCTGTCATCGTCGTAGCTTCTTAGCAGTTGGAGGTTTACGAACACCCAGCGCACAGGGTTGTGTCCCGGACCATCTTGGCTAATAGTCATTGATTAACTTATTCTCTGTGAACTTAACTACCGGTAATTCTTTTTTTGAATCCAGTTATACTTTTGGCCTTCACAACATCCTATGGCAATTAGTTTCACAGGCTGACTGTACATAGTGTAAAAAAAGTACTTCCTTTTATTTATTTTAAACTTGCTGCCTATTAACATTGGTTTCTTTTTATTTGCCTTCTGGGTTTTGAGCCTTTGGGATTTACATTTTTAAGCTTTTCTCTGCAACCACAATAGAAACTTGCTTTTTTTTTTAAAAAAAAGAGAGAGAGCTGTGAGTCTTGTGTAACAAAATGATCCCAGGAGCTGAGGCTTTAAGGAAAGCACTAAATATTGTAAGACTTGTGATAAATTCAGGTGAACAGACAACCCTGTGAGTATTAGAGATTATCTACCCTTGAAACACTGCAGTTACACCACTGTAGTGCTTCAGTATAGCCACTGCCTATATTGATAGGTGGGATTCTCCCATTGGTGTAGTTAATCTGCCTCGCTGAGAGGTGATAGCTAGGTTGATGGAAGAATTCTTCTGTTGACCTAGTGCTGTCTATGCTGGAGGTAAGGTCGGCTTAACTATGTCACTCAGGGTGTGTGGATTTTTCACACCCCTGAGCGATGTAGCTGGGTCATCCGAACTTTTTAGTGTAAACCAAGCCTTAAATAGGGTCTTTGGTGAGGTTACAAACTCATGCCTAGTCTACCTTGAGAATTTGCCCTGATCCCAGTCAATGGCCAGCCACCGATGGAGTCGCACTAGTTCAAGCCCTAAGCATACACAAGGAAAGCTGCAATTTGCATAGGTGGTGCTCTCTCCTGCTTGAAAACAGGGTAAACACCACAGTCATGGCTTTCCTTGTCTACACTTGCGCCTGGTCTACACTAAAAAAATTAGATTGACCCACTATGTCCCTCAGGAGTGTAAAAAATCCATACCCAGGAACGATGTACTTAGGCTGAACTAACGTCAGGTGCAAACAGCACTAGGTCAGGGAAGAATTCTTCTGTCACCCTAGCAACCACCTCTTGAGGTGGATTAACTACAGCAACCGGCATCAACAGAGGTAGCATCTACACTGAAGTGCTATAGTAACGCAGCTGCAGCGCTACAGCTTATGCTACTGTAGCATTTCAAGTGTAGCTTTGTACTGGTGAAGCTATATCACAAACTATTTGTTTATCATACAGAAAGAGAGTTTAGGAAAGACTATCTAGGTCAGCATCCACTCAAATCCAACCATAACCTATCCTTCACTTCAGTGAAGATGTTGATTGAAAAGGCTGGCAGATGTCCTTTCTCGTATTTCTAGTATTTATGCTCCCTGAGCACGTACGCATTGAGACATTCTTGAAGCCAGACCCTTCAATGACTGATGCATGGATACAAATCAGGCTCCAGTATTTTGCTTCAGTTTTCTATCACCATCAAGACCCCAGTTCAGCACAGCACTTTAGGACATGCTTAACCTCAAGTCTCATTGAAGTCAATGGGATTTGAGCACCTGCTAAGCCTGTGTTTAAAGAGCTTTGCTGAATCGGTGCTAGCACTCCAGAACTGAAGGCATGCTGCTGTTCTCTCAGTGAGCAGTCACACCTGCAGGGTTATGGATGGCGGCAGCCCAAACACCAAGCTAACTAAATCAGACTTCAGGTTAATGCAACATGGAAGAAAATGATTTTTGGTAGCTGGCTTTTTCTGATAGAAATTGCATCCCAGTGTGTATTTGCATTGTAAAATATACTATTCTGCAGGCAGTGCACAATTCACTAGAGAAGGTTTCTTGCAGCTCGTAGAAAAGTCCAGCCTTTTTCACATACTGACTCCTTAATAGCAAGTCACTGACATCTTGCATAAAGGAAGGCTGGCTTGAATCAACCAAGTTTTATTACTGGACAAAAGAGGCTCTGCTGGAAGAATGCCCCATTGTTCGAAGACCGGCGCTCCAGCATTGCCCAGTGAGCCATGACAAAGGGAATTATTTCGAGTCCCTAAAAATCACAGCAGCATTGTGGAGAGTTCTCACCACAGGCTCCGAGGTACATTAGGAAGCACTGAGTCACGTCAGTGATATATAGAAAGTTAAAAAAGCAACAGAGGCTTTTTCGTTATCAGAATCAAAATGAATGGACATTCTCTAGTCACTTGTGGGCTGATTTTTCAAAAGTGCTGATGGGCACCAGCAGCTCCCATTAACTTCAGTAGGATTTGTTGGTGCTCAGCATCTCTGAGAACCAGGTCACTTTTATTTAAATGCCTAAGTATGGATTTAGAAGCCTAATTTTAAGCACCCAAGACTGAAAATTTTGGTCTATGAAATTTTGGCCTTAAATATCAATGACTGCCTCCCTCCTAATTTCCCAGATTCTTGGCCAGGATTTAGGAACAAAGAAAAGATTCCCTCCTCCCAACCTTCACTGCCAGAAAATCCATATTAAACTTTATAGCAAACCCCATGCATCCTAGGATAGGGCTGTATAACTTTGGTCGATGATGTGTGGATACAAGTACCACCACGTTCAGGAAAGCTTATAGTCACATCCCTCACTACTGCATCTCAGTGTTTTGATATAAGGATCTAACACTAAGCTGGGACACAGCACCTCGTGTTGGTGTCTAGACCCGATCTGCACTAGAAAAGCAACAACATGTTAAAACTTCCATCTCGCAAGGTTGTATTGCCAACATGGTTGGAGCATATAAATTTATTTAAAACAGTTTTTAAAAAATTGGTAGACTAAATGGTGCTCAAACTAGGGATTGACCTAGGATAAAATTGTTCAAAGGGTCCTAAGGGATTTAGATGCCTAAACTATATTGACTTTCAATAGGACTTAGGTGCCTAAATCACTAAGGCACTCTTGAAAATGCTGCCTCTAGACTCAAGTATTTTTAAAGTAGATTTAACAAAGTTATGTCATGTTCACACTGGCAGGGGGAGATCTGAAACTTTTGGATAACTGGCTGTTCAGATAAACAGAACTAACTAATTAACTAAAGCCTGGTCTACACTTAAAAAATTTGATCAACCTAGCTACATCGCTTAGGGCTGTGAAAAATTTTGCAGCCTGAGCTCTGTAATTAGGTCGCCTAACCCTCAGTGTAGATGCAGCAAAGTCCAGGGAAGAATTCTTCTGCCAACCTAGCTACCGCTTCTTGGAGAGGTGGATTAAAACTACACATGGAATGGAAACCACCGGTACATGGATGTAGGAAGCATGGACACTCAGAGGCGCGCTACCGCAGCTGAAGTGTAGCCATGGCCTAACATAGTGCTACGGGGGGTCACTGTGGATTCAGGGAATTAGGATTTTCAGAGAAGGGGAATTGGGGGTAAACTGGAGTTATACAGCTGCACACAGCAGTTCAGCGTACATGAAAAGGAAGAGGAAGGCAGAGTGTAGCCATGTGAAATCATGCACGGCCTTGACACCCTTACTCCTCACCATCAGAGGGGTAGCCGTGTTAGTCTGGATCTGTAAAAGCAGCAAAGAGTCCTGTGGCACCTTATAGACTAACAGACGTATTGGAGCATGAGCTTTTGTGGGTGAATACCCACTTCGTCGGATGCATGTAGTGGAAAGTTCCAGAGGCAGGTATAAATATGCAAGCAAGAGTCAGGCTAGAGATAACGAGGTTAGTTCAATCAGGGAGGATGAGGCCCTCATGAGGAAATAAGGAAACAGATCAACAGAGCCAGACATGTACCCAGAAGCCTCCTACTGCAAGACAAGACCAAGAAAGAAACTAACAGAACTCCACTGGCCATCACATACAGTCCCCAGCTAAAACCTCTCCAACGCATCATCAGTGATCTACAACCCATCCTGGACAACGATCCCTCGCTTTCGCAGACCTTGGGTTGCAGGCCAGTCCTCGCCCACAGACAACCCGCCAACCTGAAGCATATTCTTACTAGTAACTATACACTGCACCATAGTAACTCTAACTCAGGAACCAATCCATGCAACAAACCTCGATGCCAACTCTGCCCACATATCTACACCAGCAACACCATCACACGACCTAACCAGATCAGCTACACCATCACCGGTTCATTCACCTGCACATTCACTAATGTAATATACGCCATCATATCCCAGCAATGCCCCTCTGCTATGTACATCGGCCAAACTGGACAGTCCCTACGTAAAAGGATAAATGGACACAAGTCAGATATCAGGAATGGCAATATACAAAAACCTGTAGGAGAACACTTCAACCTCCCTGGACACACAATAGCAGATTTAAAGGTAGCCATCCTGCAGCAAAAAAACTTCAGGACCAGACTCCAAAGAGAAACTGCTGAGCTTCAATTCATCTGCAAATTTGACACCATCAGCTCAGGATTAAACAAAGACTGTGAATGGCTAGCCAAGTACAAAAGCAGTTTCTCCTCCCTTGGTGTTCACACCTCAACTGCTAGAAGAGGGGCTCATCCTCCCTGATTGAACTAACCTCGTTATCTCTAGCCTGACTCTTGCTTGCATATTTATACCTGCCTCTGGAACTTTCCACTACATGCATCCAACGAAGTGGGCATTCACCCACGAAACTTTATGCTCCAATACGTCTGTTAGTCTATAAGGTGCCACAGGACTCTTTGCTGTGTTACTTCTCGCCAGTGTCGCAGCACCGGGGCTCCAACCCAGTGCACTGACAAGTGCCACGGACGCTGTGCCGGTCACAAGGGGGAAGGGTGCCTGGCAGCTCTTCCCATCCATCCCTGGTGCATTGCTTCAGCTACCACCGCCCCGAGGTTCACCCTGGGGGAGCGCCCCCCCCAGCCAGCCAACACAACCGCCCCACCCCAGCTTGCACTGAGCCTCTCCCCAGCCAGCCCGCTAGGGGCACGCGAGCCGCGGCAGCCCGGGCAGGCGAGCTGCATTGTGGGAGCTGTGGTCCCCCCTGCTCCCCATCCCTTGCACTCCCTCAGCCGGCGGCACTACAACTCCCAGCCGCCACTGGGCGGTGCACTCCCCCCTCCCCCGCGCGGCGCCTTCCCAGGCTTCCCGCGCGCGTGGGGCAGCCCGGGAGCCGGGGGGTGGGGTTCGGCATGCGGCGCGGGAGGCTGCTGGCCCAGGCGCTGCTGGGTGCGCTGCCCCCAGGCGGAGCAAGGGCAGGAGGTGGGGCGAGCCGGGCCCTTCCGCACGTGCCATTGCCACAGCGCCGGCAGCTCAGCAGCCGCAGCGACATGTCCGAGGAGGCGAAGAGAGTGGCCGCCTGGGCAGCTGTAAATAACCACGTGAAGGTGAGTGGAGACCCTCGAAAGACTCTCCCCCCCTCCCCCCGCAAAGGGCGGGCCCCGGAGTTTGCAGCAGCTTCCATTCATCCGGGGGGCTGCACCAGATCCCCCCCCCCGAGAGTTGTAAAAGTGACCCCCTACCTCCAAGCAAAATGCTTTGCATACATGCCTGTCACAGGGAGTGTGCAAGTAATTATGCACTTTAACACATGCCTGTGACAAACACTATGGGGGTTTTGCTGCAGGATGGGGTTCTGCCCTTGCATCTTGTGCGGGGATGGCGTAGTTTTACCCAGCTCTGGCTGTGTGCCTGTTGCACATGTGCTTGCAGGGTTGCTGCCAAGCCTCACTGTTCGTTTTTTTCTTTCATTTTAGATTGCTTTTTAAGGGCATTAACAAAACCCCCTATCTAATATCCTGGGACCCACACGACTGCAGCTACACCGCGTACAACACAACCCCCTATCAGCTTTGTGCCTTTTATGGGGGACAGTTGTACCAAGCAAAGAATGGAACAGTTGTCTGTTACGGGGCACAGTGTATGCCTACTACACTCTGTAAATGACGGTTTCGGTTGATCTCTGTTTCAGTGAGCCATGCTAATACTTTTCATTTTCATAGCAGATTGCAAAATAAACTAAACTAACTGCCATGCAAGTTGGGGCCAGATAACAAACTTCCAGTAGTCTGGATTGGCATTTCTAAGGCGGTCATTGTGCTACTATCTGAGCGCCACACAGACTTTAATGACCAACAGTTCTGTGAATTAGTAAAGTATTATCCACATTCTACAGATAGCTGCCCTGTCTCAATTTTCCTAAGTGACCTGTTGAAGATCACACAGGAATAGCACCTTCTCTAGATCTGTTTTTGGTACTGGCCTGTCTGGAACACTGAGCCTCAATCAGTTTGAAAACAAAATCCTCCAGTAAATCAGAACTGCGGAGTGAAGGTCTGTGCTGTTATGGAGTTGAGACTTCCGTGTACTAAGCGTGCTCTTTATTCTGGTCAAATAGAACACTTAAGTGGTGTCCTCTTAAAGTGGGTAAAGAATACAGTTAATGTGAATAGCTTATTTGTTCTGTGTCCAGGAAAGCTCTTTTCTGGCTTCCCCTGTAGCTGGTTAAATTCATACATTGTCTGACTTAGCTTGCAAATTAAGACAGGTTGTGGCCTTGTATCATTTTGTAGGAGTTGCTTCTTAAGTCTTTTGTTAACAGTAGTAAATAAACTGGTAGGAGCCATTGCATGGGTGTTAGATGGTTTTGCTTATCGGGGAAAATCCACTCTGTTCTCTCTTTCGCTGATCTTTTCACATCAGAAGCGGAGAGCTCAGCATTTTAAAGGGAGCATTTTAAGTTGTATTTTTGGGCTTTGCAGCTGCCAGTGTAGTTGTCACTGTTAATTAGTCTTCCAACACTAAGCAACACACTTCCTCATTCCTATTATTATTTATTAGTTTTGCCGTAGGCTTAGAGGCCCCTGACTGAGACAGGAGCCCAGTTGTGCTAAGCACTGAACGTACACCTAGTGAAACATGGTCCTTGCCCTTCAGAACTTACAGTCATCATACGCCCTGATCCTGCAAACACACACATGCTTAGCTTTGATTACTACTCATGCTAGTAAAATCAAGCATGTGTGTTTTGCAGGATCAGGGCCTTAGATTTGTCAGCTCTTTGTGGCGGAGATCATATTTTTGTTTAGTGTTTGTTCAGCACTCGCACAACAGAGTTCTGATCCATAACTGGGACATGGTCTATGCTTAAAAATTAGATCAACATACCTGCTTCACTCAGGGCTGTGAAAAATTTCATGTCCTGAGTGCCATGGTTAGGTTGACTTAATCCCTGGTGCAGACATGGCCAGGCTGACAGAAGAATTCTTCCGTCAACCTAGTTGTTGCCTCTCAGAGAAGTAGATTAACCACATAGTGGGAAGTATCTACCCTACAGTGGTGTAGCTGCAGCATAAAGGGCCATCTTCCTCCAAGACACTACTGACTTCCTCCAGAACAGTAACAGTCTCTCCAGAACACCACATTTGCCACCATGGATATCACCTCCCTGTGCACCAACATCCCTCACCATGATGGCATCGCTGCCTGCCTTGATACCTACAAGATGAAGTGCAGCACTTGGAAATCAACCCAAAACACTCTATACATGACACTAAACTCATCCATTTCATCCTTACCCTCCACAACTTCATATTTAAGAATATAAATGATCATAGAATACCAGGGTTGGAAGGGACCTCAGGAGGTCATCTAGTCCAACCCCCTGCTCAAAGCAGGACCAATCCCCAGACAGATTTTTTTTGTCCCCGATCCCTAAATGGCCCCCTCAAGGATTGAACTCACAACCCTGGGTTTAGCAGGCCAATGCTCAAACCACTGAGCTATCCCTCCCCCTTAGAAGGGCTATACTGGGTCAGGCTAATGATCCATCTAGTCCATGTCTTTTGACAATGGTGAGTGCCAGGTGCTTCAGAAGGAGTAAACAGAAGAGGGCAATTATCAAGTGATTCATTCCTGTTGTCCTGTCCCAGCTTCTGGCAGTCAGAGATTTAGGGATACCCAGAGCGTGGGGTTGCATGGGTGACCATCTTGGGTAATAGCCACTGATGAACCTATCCTCCATGAAATTATCTAATTTGTTTTGAACTCAGTTATACTCTTGGCCTTCACAACATCCTCTGGCAACGAGTTCTACACGTTCTGTGTGTGTGTGAAGAAGTACATCCTTAGGTTTGTTTTAAACCTGCTGTCTATTAATTTCACTGGGTGACCTCTCGTTGTTGTGTTATGTGAAGGGGTAAATAACATTTCCTTATTCACTTTCTCCATGCCATTCATGATTTTATAGACTTCTATTAATCCCCCATCCTGTTCCCCCAGTAGTCCCAGTCTTTTTATCTTCTCCTTATATGGAAATTGTTCTATGCCCCTAATCATTTTCATCCGCTGGATGGATGACCTAAACTTCTTCATAGATTTTCACCACAACTTCAACCACCACCACCACCTGTCCATCCGACTCTCTCTTTAGAATACTCCCACACCAAGATCAAATTCAAGGACATGACGATTCACTTAAAAAGTGGAACCCTGCAAATTACTATATACAAAAAACCCACAATCACCACATTACCCGCACAGATCCATCAGCCATCCCAGACACACCAGAAAAAAATGGTATCTGCAGCCAAGCACTCAGATACTGCAGAATTTGCTCCGAAGAGGAAGTCCCGGATTTACATCTAAACATACTTAAGTCTGCCTTCGCTAAACAAGGAAACTCCACCAGAGAAGATCGCATCATGGAAGTGGCCACCCAAATACCCCGAGAGAACCTGCTTCAGTACAGGAAAAAAAAAACCTGCTGACCATGCTCCCTAGTTGTCACCTAACACTGGAATCCATACGGGATCTCATCAAACATTTACAAACCAGGTTTGATGGGGACCACACTCTGAAAGAAATCTTTCACGAACCCCCTCTTCTGGCCCTCAAACAACTCCTCAGTCTCACCAAGCACATCATCAGTAGCAAGTTCCCCACAGACCAAAACACCTCAACTCAAAGTAGCACCAGACCCTGCCAAAACACCCTACTGTCTGCTAACCGTCAGTTGCCTACTGCATTTAAGTGGTCTAATTCAGCATGTGTGAACCCTTATGCTTAATAATCTATCCTGTCTTACATTTAGCTGAGACACTCTGATTACTTTCTCCAGACCTGAAGAAGTGCTCTGTAAAGCTTTAAATTTGTCCCTTCCACCAATAGAAGTTGGTCCAGTAAAAGATATTACTGCACCTACCACGTCTCTCTCTCATGTCCTAGGACCAACATGTCTACAGCAACATTGCAGTCAAACAGACAAGACAGACAAAGGATGGGAGATAAAGTATTATCCCTGTTTTACAGATGGGGAAGTGAGACAAAGAAAGCTTTAATAAATCTCTCTGGGATTTGTACACTTTATTTCAGCACATTTCCCCCTTGTTTCAGGCCTTTGTTGGAGAATGGGATCCTTTGTGATTTCCCAGTTTTTCCTTTCTTAGTTCTTGTCTAGACTAGGGGCTTGTCTACACTTGAAACACTACAGTTGTGTTGCTGTACTGCTTCAGAGTAGACACTACCTACACCGACATGATGGGTTCTCCTAGCGGTGTAGGTAATCCACCTCCCCGAAAGGCAATCGCTAAGTCAATGGAAGAAATTCAGGGGGGGTAGGTAGGTTGGATTTTTCTCACCCCTCAGAGACATAGCTACACCAGAGTAAGTTCCTAGTGTAGACCAGCCCTAGGATTTGGAAGGTGTTAGCTAACACATGCTAACAACCTAGTGTAGACAGAGCAGTGTGCCTTAACACATGTTCAACTCCAACAGTTTAATGTTAACGGCCCACTAAGCAGTTAACATGTTAGTCTAGGACTCGGAAGATGCTGGTTCTGTCTTCACTATTAACACTATACCCTACCCTTACCTGTTGTTCACCTCACCTACCTACATCGTGGTAAAAACTACAAGTGCCTTGGCTCCACTGGGCTTTTACAGCAATGTAGCTAATGCACATTAGTCATCCTGCTTTAAAAGCACACTTTTTTGGGGGGCAGTGAAGGCATAGCTCTAGTCTAGAGAAGACCATACATGTCTTGTCTTACCTAGATTGTTGTCGGTGGGCTGGAGCTCCCTGTCTGTCTCCTCCTCCTCCTGTTCTTGACCTTGATCTTCCCTGGGAGGATTGCAACTACTTCTGTGTTGGCCTCACACGACCCACCCCCAGCAGGAGTAGAGAAGAACTTAGGAGGCCGAGTCTCTTCCATTTTTGTGGCGTCGCTGGCACCACTGGGACCATACAGGTGTAATTGTCTGCGATGACTCCTTTTGCAGAGGAATCTCCGGTGGGGGTGGGCTGGGATAATGTGGGAGCTCCCAAACTTGGGCCAGATTTAAAGAGTTAAATTTTTTGTCAATGTCACTTAAGGGGCCAGTTAAGTCCTTAACCCCTCTGGGGTATGATCTGCTTTACCCTTTTCCTTCTCAATCAGGCTTACACTGCAACAATGCTCCCACTGGCCAAAGCAAGCTAGCTCCATCCAGAGCTGTTCAACTCCAGTCAAAGCATCAGCCACAGGAGGTTGCTTGATGTGTAATTCAGTGGTATAAGGTTTGTCTACCCTTGAAACGCTACAGCGGGACAGTTGCAGCTGCGCTGCTGTGGTGATTCAGTGTAGATACTCATTACAGTGATGGTAGGGGTTCTCCCATCTCTTGTTAATCCATCTCTGAGAGGCGGTAGCTACGTCGATGAAAGAATTCTGCACTGAGGGTTAGGTTGGCTTAGCTATGTCACTTATGCGTGTGGATTTTTCATACCTCTGAGCAACATAGCTGGGTCGATCTGACTTTTTAGTGTAGGCCAGGCCTCAGAAACATTAAACTGTACATTAGATAATATGTAAGGACCAAGCAGTGGCAACTTGTAGCTGAACTTATTTGGGGAATGTGGCTAAATGCAGTAGAATCTCAGAGTTACGAACACCAGAGTTATGAACTGACCAGTCAACCACACGCTTCCTTTGGAATCGGAAATACACAATCAGTCAGCAGCAGAGACAAACAAACAAACAAAAAAAAGCAAGTACAATGCAGTACTGTGTTAAATGTAAACTACTAAAAAATAAAGGGAAAGCGGCATTTTTCTTCTGCATAGTAAAGTTTCAAAGCTGTATTAAGTCAATGTTCAGTTGTAAACTTTTGAAAGAACAACCATAAACATTTTGTTCAGAGTTACGAACATTTCAGAGTTACGAACAACCTCCATTCCCGAGGCGTTTGTAACTCTTAGGGTCTACTGTAGTAAAATCTTGAGCTAACGTTTTGTGATTCTTTTTCTGGCACTAGCACAGTTCCGCAAGTGAACTGAAGCTTTGTGTGCTGGCTGAGGAAGTTGCTCCTATATGAACAGCACAGAAGTATGCATGGGATGCAGTTAGGTCCCATCAACACTTAAATGCCCAGGTGATAGGTAAATAGAAGAAGTGGAGTGCGGAGAATGCCATTGCAACATGGTAGTACTCATCTACTCCACCTCCCAGTATGTCTAATCGTATAATACAGAAATGTGGAGATGAGACTGAATGGTCTTAAGCATGCTCCTGAACCAGGCTACCATCCTGGAAAACCCATTAAAACTCATCTATGCTGAAAGACTAAAATCCTGTTTTAAATGCATCAGGGAGCTATTGTGGAGCAGGACTTGGACTCAGTTACACCATTTATCTACAGAGCAGACAGGATCTGACTTCTGGGTGTGAGGGACGGGGTGGCCTGCTACTCTGCTTCAGGGTATATGTTCTTACATTTCTGGCTTTGGGCAGCAGGACTGTTTACAAGCGATATTGTTCCCAGCAACAGTATTTCACGTTGTGGTTTCCTTGAAACACAACATCAAATGGTTGTTTCAACTTCCTCCCCTGCTGTGGCAACCTCTGAAGGCTGCAACTATCGTGCAGAGTAATAGGCAGACAGAGAAGCTGCACTGTTAGTCAGTTTCTCTGGTGTGGGTGGGGGAGAAGAGGCACATCTGCTGGATGTTTACAGGAGGCGGAGAACTGCTCTACTCCAGAACCAGGGTTTGCATACAGAGATGCTAGTTTAAAGGAAGGTGCTGCATCACAAACCCGGGGTTAAAATGAAACATTTTATGAGCGAGTCTTTATCCCAAGCCTCAGGAAGATTTTCAATGCTGGTATTGTGGGAAGTGTTTCCCAGGCATCCTTAACCCTTCTGTGATCTACACATTTATATCCCTTCATCCAAAGGACTATCATGTTTTTGGAGTTGACTTTCCCCTACTTCTTTGAAGGATTAGTCAGGCTCTCCTGTATGCTCCAAATGGGACAGTCCTCCTAGTTTTTCCTAGACATTATAGGCCTGGGTTTCAGAAGTGCAAAGTACCCACAAGTCCATCCAAACCAATGGGAGCTGTGTGTGTTCAGTGCCTTTTAAAATCAGGCCCTAGATAAATATACAGAGTATCTGACCTTTAGGATCTGGTCTGTTACTTAGAATTCCTGGTCCTGCTGTACCATAAGGACAAGCTGGTTTCCCTGCCCACTCTAGAGCGGTATTTTTCTTTCCCCGTCTGAAGTAAGCAAAGGAGACTTTGTGTATCAGTTTAATCACTGAGCAGGGATCCTTCTGCAGGAGTTGTGCAGACTCTGATAGCAGAAGCAAAGAAAATATTCTGTTGGAGTAGGGTGACCATATTTCCCTCAACTTAAAATGGGACACTGTTGCCGTTGCCCCAATCTTTTTGCTAAAACAGTCATTTGTCCCATTTGCTCTTGAGAGTTTGTCACCTGAGACCTGCCGCAAGAGCAAATGGGACAAATTTCCAGTTTTAGCAAAAAAGTCAGGACACCTGGGACAGAGCTTAAAAAGGGGACTGGCTGAGCCAAAACGGGACATATGGTCTCCCTGTACTGGAGCCTTCCGTAATGTGCTATGAAAACATTCTTCTCTCTTTTTCTGGTTTGTAGAATAACCAAGTCCTTGGAATTGGAAGCGGCTCTACAATTGTCCCTGCTGTCCATCGACTAGGTATGGTAATATTGTTGGTTCCATCCGAAGGAAAATCCTCTGCTCCAGCGGCCCCAGCTAATTGGAACGCTAGTCTGGAGAAGTGAAATGTAATGCCTGCCTGCTTGCTGGATAAACAGCTGACTTGCGGTTAAAAACCTTGGGTGTGTTGATTGGTCAGCACATCTGATCTGAGGCAGAAAGTAAACCCTGTCCTTGTGCCTCAGTTTCATTGTAAAGGCCGTCACCAAGAATTAATGAGTTTGTTGGTCTGTAGCTTTTATTAGACTTGAGCTCTTCTCTGCTGTTGCCAGACAGATCAGTCTCCTGAATTGTGCTCAGGTTGGAGCTAAAGGTCTAATTCCAGCTCTGCCACTGACCCACAGTGTGTCTTAGGTTAAGGGACTGGCCCATTCTTCAGCAGTTGACTCATTTGGGTAATGTTACTCCCTCATCTCTCAGATGTCGGGAAGGCTAATGTTTCAATGGTGCTTTGAAGATGTGGCATTAAATCCTGCTGTAATTCATATGTCCTGCAATTCCATTGATTGTACTGGGTGAAAATCAGGGCAGAGTTTGTCCCATAAAGTGCTGTGTATAGGCGAACATTAGAGTAATGCAACCCTTTAGCAAGTGGGCACAAGTCTAATTATACAGCTGCGTCTCCCCAAGGTGCAGCGTGTGCTACAAGTAGCGTTCTATGGGTTAACAAAGGGCAGGAGGCCCGGGCTCATTTTCAGCCTTAGGTCAGATATGCTCATCAAGCACCGAAGAACCTTTTTGAGTCAGTCAGCTCAGGTCTGCCCCTTGTTCTTGAGGGGAGGGACTTGCAACATGGTTAATTCTAGAATGCAGTTCATCTTGGCAACAAAATGTGGACAATAAGCTGTCTCTTATTGGCCTCCCATTTAAAACAGAATAGCCCACTGTGGGAAACTGGGACTGCTAGACAAGCTCTGTTTGTGTTTTTGTTTGTTAGCTCAGCAGCATAAGGTCCCCTCTGTTCCAAATGAGAGTTTGGAATGTTCTGCCCATCAGGACTCTGAATACTCACTCCTTGGTGACTTGCAGTAGTATTGGTGGCACTATCTATTGACTGAACTTCAGTGGGATTATGCACATGCGCAAGTGCTGTTTGCAAGATCGAGACCGAAGTGGAGACCTAACATTATAACTGATAATAGAAGATGGGAGAGAGCAAAAGTCACCGTTAAGATCAAGGAGATGCTCACTTGTGTACATTGTTTGCGTTTTGTTGGTTCCAGGGTGGAGTTTGTGTTAGTTTTTAATACTTGTGAGGTATTTTAGGAATTGGATGCTCTGCTTCCAGGTTTTGTGGCTCAATATCAGAACTGCTCTGCTTCACACCAAATCTTTGAGCCATGAATACATTTATAAAGCACTATTGGCCTTCAAGACTGCTGAGGAGTGGGGTGCCAAAAGCCGGGCTTTCTGAATGATCAGAACAGGGGAGGAGTTTGCCTGCATCACCTGTTGCCATTAGATAGCACTTACTCATGTTCACTCAGTCAGGCTGTTGGATTTGCCTAAATTGGAAACAGCATTTTGTGAAAAAATTTATTAGGAAATTATCTTAATATGTCCATAATAACATCTATTATCTTAATAATAGATGTTCATCTTTTCAGGTTACACGGAGGGACGAAACATTTAATTCTTTTAATGGAAATACTGGATTTTGCTCCATTAGTCATTCCCCTACCATATATTTAAATGCATTTTATTATACATGATATGAGGCCCTGAGGCAGCAAAATCTTTCAGACAGCTGCTATTATTCACCTAAAGCTCTCTTGTTTACAAGGAGTGCAGTAAAATGTGTATAATATAGGATTTAATTCCCTAGGTGATGAATTATTCTTTACTGACTGGGCACAATTCTTGCTTGCTCTACTGCTCCGATATGAGATGGGTCATTAGCCTTTTCATCATAGGCTGACCCAGAGAAGTTGTTTAAACATGATTGTCACCAGAAGCTACAGTTTATCCAGCACAGGATGACACTTGTTTGTAGTTTGTGCCTGACTCTTCTTTGCAAATACAGGTAAGCCCAAGTAACTGGAATGTTTCGAAGAGGCTGTTTGAACTAAAGTTTCTTAAAGTGAAACTTGTTGCACTTTCCCCTAGCTCTATTGTTCGTTGAGCAAACTAATGCTTCTGCTTCTCCCTACAGCTGAGAGAGTTAAACAGGAGAATCTGAATATTGTCTGCATCCCAACATCTTTTCAGGTAAAAAATATTCTCCCCTCCGGGGCCCTTTCTTATGGTTAAGACACTTGGGGTTACATTCTATCCGTCTATGGAAACTCTAGGGCAATTTCTGAATTAACTGGTACTGTAAAGCTGCTCAAAACCCCAATTAGTTAAAGGAGTTAACCCCCAATTTGCTAGATTACAGCGCAGATTCATGGCCATGACTTCAAGTGGGGTGATGGATAGTCATTGCCCTGAGTTGAGATTCACAACAAACCCATGCACCTTTTGAGAAGATTATGGTGTTGCGTTTCAGACAACAGCTGCACGGGTGGGACCACATGCACGAGAGGATATGGAAGTACACGTAGCTGGCTTGCACATGGAGCTCCTGAAAATAAATCAGCTTAATCTGTCCCTTGCTGTGCAACCTTTTATGGGAACATGCTTTATACTAGCTTAGCTGTAGAGCTGTGAGAGGTTTTCGGAGAGAGGAAGAAAGGTCTTGTGGAAGCACTGGGACTGGGTGTCAGGAGAACTGGGTTCTGTTCCTGACTCTGCCACGGAGTTCCTGTGTGACTTTAGGCAAATCATGTTTGTTGCTCTGTGCCTCCCTTTCCTTAATAACGAAATGGGAATACACGGGCATGTTCTTCCACAATGTGCTTCCCCTTCCCCTTTAGAACATGGCACGAGAGTGATATCATCAGGCAAGTTCATGAGACAGGAAGGGCAACAGACCATTGGCAGAAGCAGTGTGGCCCAGTGGATAGGTCACTGGGCTGGAAGTCAGGAGACTCAAGTTCTATTCCTGGTTCTGACATGCTCCGAGACCTTGCGCAAGTTACTGCACCTCTTGTTGCCTCTGTTTTCCTTCCCACCCTCTGTCTGTCTTGTCTGCATCGCAAGCTCTTTGGGACAGGGGGCACTCTCTTGCTATGTGTGTGTTCTGTGTGACACAGAGACCCATTGGTGCCAACTAGCAAAGGGTTCACTGTTTGTTATGAGAAACTCCTGTCTCAGATTTGATAAACTCATTATACGTAATACACTCTTTTCATAGTATTTATCCATAAAATGTAGCATGTGAGGTCTCTATTGAAAGCACTAAACACCACCAGATCAGTGTGGCAGCATCTTACTTCCACTTCCCCCATGTGTACATAACTGCATGAGGTGTAAGGCAGAGGAGAATCAGTGTCAGTGGGCCTGAATCAAACCCACCCACCCCAACACTGGTGTAAATCCATCGAAATCAGTGGAGCCAAACCCGTGTATATGAGATTGGAAACCAGCCCTGTGTATGTGTGTCCCTTTCCTCTGGAGTTGTGCATGTACTGATCATCTGGATAGTCACCCAGGGGGTTATAACCTAGCAACGGGGCTGTTTCTTGGCAACAAACTGTAGGTTTCCGTCTAATACCGAGGAGAGCTCTGGGTTCCGCCTAGTTAAAGCAGTTGTAGAACCAAAGCCGGCTGCGTGTCAGTGAGATTCCAAGTGCTGGGCAGTTCCATGTCTGTCCTGCTACGCTTAGGAAACCTTCTTCGTGTACCTATAGTGAAAGTCTCATTCTAATCCAGGGGTCGGCAACCTTTCAGAAGTGGTGTGTCGAGTCTTCATTTATTCACTCTAATTTAAGGTTTCGTGTGCCAGTAATACATTTTAACGTTTTTAGAAGGTCTCTTTCTATAAGTCTATAATATATAACTAAACTATTGTTGTATGTAAAGTAAATAAGGTTTTAAAAATGTTTAAGATGCTTCATTTAAAATTAAATTAAAATGCAGAGCTGCCAGGACCCAGGCAGTGTGAGTGCCACTGAAAATCAGCTCGCGTGCTGCCTTTGGCACGTGTGCCATAGGTTGCCTACCCCTGTTCTAATCCTTGACTTATGTGCAGGAACCATATTGTTACTGATGCTTTATCTCTTGGTCATGAGAACTCTGCACTTGCTTATGACTCTGAGAACCCAGCCTCCCCATCCTATTGGAGCGAATAACTCCCAAATGCTGTCGTTTCCTGAGACCTGCATGCACGGCAAATACAGAGATCCGGGTCCTCAGTTGATGTAGCTCCATTGACTTAAGTGGAACTCCGCTACCTCTTTTGCTTCATCAGGATATGGCCTAGAATGTTTAAAGGAAAACCTCACTTAATATTAAAGATTTGAGTAAACAGAGAGTAAAATCAGGGAACTCTTTAAAGATGTGTCTTAGCCTCGGTACAAAAGAACAAAAATTAAATAGAAGGACATGTCAGCAATAGTTCAGACTGCGGGGGGGTTCAATACTCAAAAGTGTGCCCAGAGCTTTTGACTTGACCGAAGTTATATTAGGGATGAATTTGGCTCAGGTAATGCAACTTGCTATAACACTCCCCTGGATGGGGATTGAACCTGACACTGTTGGGTTTATAAGCAGGAACCTCTTCTGCTTGAATTAAAGGGATAGTGGCAGACTCCTAAATCTCTATACAGTCTAGCCAGTACAGGGAACAGAAAGCCACTCTTCGTTAGGGGGGATTAGACTCATCGTTGCAAAGCGTGGCAGAATCAGGAGACTTCCCCAGTCTTTGTCAGGGAAGTTGGTTTCCCTCCCCAATGTCTCTTTTAAAAGAAAAATGATTTTCCATGCAGCAACAAAAAGCATTTTCCAACTGTTAAACCTCCCTGCACTTCTGTGGGGTGAATATTACTATTCCCATTGCACAGAGGGGGGTGAACTGAAGCACAGAGAGAGAAAGCAACTTGTCCAAGGTCACACAGTGGGTTAGTTTGTGGAAGAAACAAATGTAGAACCCAGAAGTCTAGTGTTTTCCCGATCTTGTAGGATTTAAGTAACTCCCACTGAAGTCAATGGGAACTGATGGTGCCCTGCAGGAGGAGGAACCAGGAATCCTAATGTACAGCCCCGCTCAATTCAAAGGAGTGGTAATACCTGTTGTTACAGAATGCCAGTCTCTAACTAGCAAAGGAGACTTCTCCTTGTTACTTGGATCTCCTGCTTCTGCTCCTGCTGCAGGACAAGATGCCTTTGGAAGCAGAGACTGGAGAGCCCAAGCCATCTCTTCGGTCAGACTGTGGAGCTGGGACACCAGCAAAAGGAGTTTGAGCTGGTTGTGCAGCTTTTAGAGAATCTTTTAATTATCGACAAAATGTTTGTGTTGTTTTCATTGTGTAGGCACGTCAGTTGATCCTCCAGAATGGTCTAAGCCTAAGTGACCTGGACAGGCACCCGGAGGTAAGGGAACTGTAGAAATGAAATCTCTTCTGTATCTGCGGAGCCTCGATACCTTCTTCTGCAGAAAGGATCTGGCTGGTGTGTTGAGATAACGCCCTCCCCTTTCGGCTCTCGGGACCCGGGTTTGGATTGTGAGCTAGGGCACAGGTGGAAATGAGCCTGCTGTGTTTTAGTCCTAGGTTGCTCACGTTGCAGAACCACAGACCGACTGAGGGTCTGTGCTCAGGAGAGAGCCAGGGATGCACTAAAAGGTGTGCAGGTTAGAGTGGAGGTCCAGTACCTGAGCTGCAGGAAGCTTGTTCTGTCAGATTCTGGCTGATTTGTTTGACCCCTCGATTTCATGAGCACTAAATCCACTCCCTAATCCTGAACAAACACAAAATGAAGTAAACTAGAAGGGCCAGACATTGCATGTTGGAATTTGGCCAGGACTTGGGGGCTAACAACCACTCCCTGGGTAAAGGTTCAGTGGCACCTTTAGCAGCCCAGCCTCCCTGCCCCATGCTGTGTGTCACTTCAGCACTGACCTGGAGTGAACAGTGCTAGCTGCTGAGTCACCACCGCCACCACTTCCTGCAGGGCCGGCATTTTCTCTGCGAGTTTCCCATTCACATACTGTCCCTGCTTGTCTAACAAGACTAGACCAGATCAGCAGCTTGCTGTGGTGTGGTAGGTTATAGCTGGACTTGCTGGCTGCCTGCTGTTTATCTGTGGCTGTGTATCTGTATGTAATTGTTTTCAAGAGACACTTGTTTTGAGCCATCTGGCCTTGAGTCTACCCAGAGCTAGTTTTCAGTGTACTCAACAAGCCATCTAGAAATCAGGGATTGTTTCCAACAGTGTTGTGGGTTCAGTTTGGTGTTGACTAGAGTCTCCATGTAGTATCAGACCTCCTGTTGGCATTAGGATACTTTTCTGTGCAGTAAGATGTGGGCCGCTCTTAGCGGATGCATGAGTTGTGGGGCTGAGTGCAGCTGTGCAAACAGCAGGTGCCTGCTTCATGACAGTTTTCATGACAAGCACATTTGTTTCCCAAGGTTTCCAAGCCATGTTTTCTTTTCCCACAGCTCGATGTCGCCATTGACGGAGCTGACGAGGTGGACTCTGACCTCAGCCTTATCAAAGGTGGCGGGTAAGCAGTGCCTTCTTGTATCTGCTTACGGCTGCAATGCTGCAGCCAGGCTTAAACAAATAGATTAAACTACTTGTGTTGTTAGAAATGTTTCTGTTCTGATAGCACAGAGAGGTCTAAATTGAAATCAGGGCCCCACTGTGTGTAGCGCTGTCTAAAAACTTAGTGAGAGACAATCCCTGACCCAAAGAACTTATTATCCAGTATCCAGAAGGGAGTAGTGGGTGACAGTAGGAGCAGCATCGCCATCTAGTGATACAAGCCGTGATTGCTTTGGGGCTTGGCTAAAGTTCATGGGGACTTCTTAATCCTTTTTGGGATTCCATGTGAATTCAGTGCTTCGAAGGGTGTCAGGCTGACAACCCTGGGTATCCACATAGCGGGCATAGTAATATTGGCCCGTCCATCACTGTGCCTCACCCTGGGCCTGATTGGACCACCTGTAGAGGTTGAAAGAGAGCAGTCTTCTATGTCCTGGGTCCTGGGTCTCTGTGCTAAGTCCCCTTTGGGCAGAGACTCTGCTTGTTAGTATGCTTGGCTAATTGCCATCTCCCCAGTGACCACGGTAATCATTCTGGTACCTTCTCAAGCACTAATTTACATTAGGTTTACGGGAAGGGAGAGGGGGTGAAACAACCTCCAGAATGAGTGGGGAGAATGTGAGGGATACTGTCATCCTTTGGGCCCACCAAGCATGACAAGGCCAGTTTAACGTGTTTACTTCTTAATTTTCTTCACAGAGGGTGCTTGACACAGGAAAAGATAGTTGCAGGCTATGCAAAATGCTTCGTCGTTGTTGCCGACTACAGGTAAAATATGTACTGCACTTCATTCCCACAAGGTGGAGAGAGAGGGCCAAATTCAGTCATAGCTAAATATGAGAGTTCATTCACTGAGTGAGCGCATTATTTTGCTTCCAACGCTGTCAGTGAGCACTTGGTCCTTGATGTCAATGGGAGCAGGACCAGGTCTAAGTAAGCCCAGCTCTACTGACACCTCATGAATTGAATTTGACTTTTGTTTTTTAATTTGCAAAACCCCAGAGTTCCCAAATTGCAGAATGTGCTCGCTTCAGAATTTATCTGTACCCGTGTCTTTGGGAGTGGGTACGCCCAGCTGCCTGGCCAGCTTTCCAACTTGGCTGGGCATCGTCATCTGCTCTTGGGCTAACTTCCCCCTCTGCTTACAACTGTAGGATAATAGAAAATTAACCTGCAATCTTTCTGCACAAGTCCTGGGTGGTAACTGGATGAACTCCTGTGGCCTGTGCTATACAGGAGGTCAAGCTAGATGATCTAATGATCCCATGTGGCCTTAAGATCTATGAATCTGTCTCAAAAAAGGCTTGAGGAGGATTTGAATGGAGCACTAGGCTTTCTGCTGCTCCTCTGAATTTCCCCCTAAAGGACTTGGATGTTGTGCCCTTTGGGGCTTTATATGTGAGTGTATTATTATTATTTATTATGTAGTAGTATTATTAAATATATTATTGTTATTTTATTATATTTTAGGTGCTGTAATATTAATATTAATCCCGTTTAAAACCAATTTCCTGTAGAAAAAATTCTAAGAACCTTGGGGAGCAATGGAAGAAAGGAATCCCCATTGAAGTCATCCCAATGGCTTATGTCCCAGTCACCAAAGCACTGACCAGGAAGTTTGGTGGCGTTGCTGAGCTGAGGATGGCTGTCCGGAAAGCGGTCAGTATGATCAAAGGTCTCTGAAGAAGACCACTCCCTTCACATGGGTGTGCGTGGCGGGTGGCAAAACAGAAATGTGACGGATAATGTGTGTGTGAATATACGGTTTGTGCTTTTGAATATTCATAAAAGAACAAAAAACCTCTTGGCTTAAATTTTCAAAAGTGGCTAGTGACTTTGGACATCTACTTGCTGAGCATCCCCTTCTGAAACTCAGGCCCTTTTACAGTGTCTCACGTGAGACAGCAAAACACAATGTATGCTCCATGCATTTTTGGAATATATTGGGGGCAACATTTTGTTTCAGAAAGCGGCGGAACTGGGCACAGCCATTTTAGACTTGATTCTGACTAATGGAGGAATGGGTTGTGAATCGGAAGATTCCAGACAATTTGGATGAAAGTGATCATGAAGTGATAGATTTCAAGATTCTAAGGAAAGAAAGGAGTGAGAGCAGTAGAATAAGGACATTGGACTTCAAAAAAGCAGACTTGAACTAACTTAGAGAACAGGTAGGCGAGGTCCCATGGGAAGGAAATCTTAGAGGAAAAAGAAGCTCTAGAGGGCTCGCAGTTTGTCAGACAGTATTAAAGGCACAACAGCAAACTATCCTACTAAGAAGGAAAGGTAGGAAGGCTAGTAAGAGGCCAAGATGGCTCCATCAGGTGCTCTTTAATGACCTGAAAATCAACAAAGAATCCTATTAAAAAGTGAAAATATGGACAAATTACTCAGAGGAGTACAAAAGAATAGCACAAGTATGTAGGGACAAAATCAGAAAGGTTAAGGCACAAAATGAGTTACATCTAGCAAGAGACCTAAAAGGCAATAAGAAGAGGTTCTTTAAATACATTCGGAGCAAGAGAAAGATGAAGGAAAGTGTACGTCCTCTATTTAATGAGGAAAGAGAGCTAATAACTGATGACATCAGGAAGGCTGAGGTGTTTAATGCCCATTTTGTTTCATTATTCACTAACAAGGTTAATGGTGACCAGATACTTAACACAATGAATATTAACAAAAAGGGAGAAGGAATAATAGGGAAGCCAAAATAGGGGGGGAAACAGGTTAAAGAATATTTAGCCAAGTTAGATGTACTCAAATAGGCAGGGCCTGATGAAATTCATCCTAGTGTAATTAAGGAACTCTCTGAAACAATTTTGCAATCGTTAGTAATTATCTTCGGGACCTTGTGGAGGACGGGTGAGGTCCCAGGGAATTACAGACCAATCAACTTTATTTCAATACCTGGAAAAGTACTGGAACAAATTATTAATTAATCAATTTGTAAGCACTTATCGGATAAAAGGGTAATAAGGAATAGCCAGCATGGATTTGTAAAGAACAAATCATGCCAAACCAACCTAATTTCCTTCTTTGACAGCATTACTGGCCTAGTGGTTAGGAAGGAGGCAGTAGACTAGATGTATCTTGATTTTAGTGAGGCTTCTGGCACAGTCCCACATGACATTCTCATAAGCAAACTAGGGAAATGAGGTCTAGATGAAAACTCTGTAAGGTGGGTGCACAACTAGTTGAAATACCACACTCAAAGAGTTATTGATGTTTTGCTGTCAAATTGGGAGGCTGTATCTAGTGGGGTCCTGTACTACTCACTATTTTCATTAATGACTTGGCTAATGGAGTGGAGAATATGGTTATAAAATTTAAATAAAAATAAAATAAATAAAATTTGCAGCTGACACCAAGCTAGGAACAGTTGCAAGCCCTTTGGAGGACAGGATTAAAATTCGAAATGACCTTGACAAAGTGGAGAACTGATCTGAGTTCAACAAGATGATATTCATTAAAGCCAAGTGCGGAGTACTTCACTTAGGAAGGAAAAATCAAAAGCACAACTACAAAATGGGGTGTAATTGGCTAGAAAGTAGTACTTTTGAAGAGGATCTGGGGGTTCTAATGGATCACAAATTAAATATGAATCAGCATGATGCAGTTGTGAAAAGGGCTAATATTATGGGGTGTATTAATAGGAGTGTTGTATGTAATACGTGGGAGGTAACTGTCTTGCTCTACTCAACACTGGGTGAGGCCTCAGCTGGCATACTGTGTCCAGTCCTGGGCACCACACTTTAACAAAGATGTGGACAAATTGGAGAGAGTCCAGAGGAGAGCAATACAAATGGTAAAAAGGTGTATAAAACATCACCTCTGAGGAAAGGTTAAAAAAACTGGGTATGTTTAGTCTTGAGAAAAGAAGACTGAGGGAGGCAACCTGATAAGTCTTCAAATATGTGAGGGGCTTTTATAAAGAGCTTGGTGGTCAATTGTTCTCCATGTCCACTGAAGGTAGGACAAGAAGTAATGGACTTAATCTGCGGAAAGGGAGATGTAGGTTAGATGTTATGAAAACTTTCTAACTATAAGTGTTGTTAAGCACTGGAACAGGCTTTCAAGAGAGGTGGTGGAGCCCCCATCATGGGAGGTTTTTAAGAACAGGTTGGGCAAACACCTGTCAAGAATAGTGTAGGTTTACATGGTCCTGCCTTAGCGCAGGAGGCTGGTCTAGATGATCTTTGGAGGTGCCTTCCAGCCTTACATTTTTACAATTCTAAATTGGGCACCTGGAAAGGGAGATACTCAAAAATCTTGAAAATGTAAGTCCCTGTTTTTACCTTTGCAGAAATCTGTTTCTTTAAGTACTTTTATCCCCATTGTACAGATGGGGAGTTGAGGCACAGAGAGGCCTGGCCCAGGATCACCCAGGAAGTCTGTGATGAAGCAGGGCATTGAACATATGTTTCCCAAGTCCCAGGCTAATGCACTAACCCTTGTATTCTCCTTCTTCTCTACCCCTCTGCTGGGAGGACCGAGATTGTATGTGGTAGTTCTTAAATGTTATTCTGGGTGTATTAGGAAGAAGGTTGCTGTTACCAAAATACAGTAAAAATCTTTCTCTGACAGCCATAGGTTAATAACATCATCCTGGCCACAGTCCTGGGAGATCCGAAGTTTTGATCATGGGGCTGTTCTAATGCATCCGTGAGGAATGTTGCTCATGGATGTAGTATTGCTCTGAAGGGCCTAATCCAGTCTCAGATGAAGGCGATAGGAGTCCTTCCACTGGCTGAGTAGGCTGTGGATTAGGCCCTAGGTTTTTTATTGTTCTGTGACTTTTGAGTAGTATCCATCTTCTTATGGTGTGTATGAGTGACAAGCTCCCAGAGAGCACTGATGGGGAATCCCATAGTGCTTAGGGTTCAGGAAGGTCAGGTATGACTGGTGTGTCTCTCTTCACCTTCAGGCCAAGCAGGGTCTCTCAGCCCCAGTGGGAACATGGTGATGAAGAGGTTTAATGTCCTCTGTCTGTTTCCTTTCATAGACTGCAGATGTCCTCACAGTCACTCTCCAAAGCAGTAAACTAGAAAGGACCATTAGGCATGCAGTTAGTCTATTGCTAAGAAATTAAGACTGTATTGGAATGTTTTGCTCTCCTTTGCTGGTCAGAACTCCTCATTCTGATTTCCTCCAAGAGTAAAGTCACATCACAAAACTTGTATCCTCATCTGTTTGTTTGAAAAATCAACCCTTGAGACATATCTATTATCTCACTCTTTCAGACAACCAGATTTGTTGACAGTGGATATAACAGTCAGCTCTGCCTGTTGCCATACAGACAAATCTTTACATATTGAGAAATAAATGTTTCCAAGTGGCGTGCTATGAGTTTCACCATGTGACTTTCCTTTGCTGTTTGTGGTGCTAATGCCACATGTCTCTCTACAAACCACTTGGAAAAATCCCGCTCTAGGTTTTAATACTTACCTTATGGGCAAACTCAGAATAATGACTTTTTGAATATTCAGTTCCATAGGATTCTTTGCATAAGGGATTGCACAGCTTTCCGCTCTAATATGCAGCTTCTTTGACCTTCTCAGCTGTGACGTATCGATAGAAATCCAATGGACAGGAGCACCCTGGCAATGCTAGTACTATTTTCATAAGACTGCTAAGAGATGAATTTCCAAAGTACTTTGTTCATACAGCACTTTGGTTAATCTGTGCCAGGGCTTTCCAGAGGCCCCCCCCTCTCCTCGCCCCATTCAGGGCTCTGGGCTTCAGCTGCAGGTCGGCATGTGTGTGTCGGGGCAGCCCCTCGGCAGGTGGCTTGAGGCTTCAGCCCCTCGGTGGGTGTCCCAAGGCTCCTGTGGGCTTGAAAATATGTACCGGCTCTGCTCTGGATGGCTCCGGCTGAATTTAAGCCCTGATCTGTGCCAAACTCCTAGGATCTACCATTGACTCAACTGTGCAACTCTGGGAATATCACCTATCTTCTTTGGTCCTCTCTTTCTTCATCTGTAAAATACTTGCCTACTTAACAGGTGCTTTGTGAGAATTAGTGAGTGAGGATTAAAAGAGCAATCTTGTGCTTAATATCATGAATTGTTTCTCATTTGGCCTGATCGGTTCACCAGTATTTGGTGCGTTGCAGGCTTGTTTCCATTAGGATGAGAAATTGTGAGATGAGTCAGGTCTATTCTTGAAGTCATCTTGTTTGTGGACATTTCTTATAAATAAAGTCCTGTTACCCTGAACACAGCAGCAGGTGGCGTCTTTCGGAATGCCCAAGTCAGCTGCTCCAAAGAGCTCTGTGCCCAAGAAGATCTGTCCGTCTTCTTCCTCTCAGGATCACACTTCTCCGGCAAACCAAAATGCTAGCACCCATGTTTGCAAACAGGGCAACCCCTCCACAAGGGTTAGCACTGACCTGTCATGAGGTCTACTGCCGCAGCCTCTCGCTGTTTTTACTACATGAAGGGACTTGTTTGCTCTTTCTGTTGAGCCCGAGAAAGTACTCAGCATGTCCGTTGGCCTTAATGAAGGGATTATCCTTGCCTCCAAGACTCCTCTCATTGTCGTCATTAGTACCTTTTGGTATAAGTATTATTAATAGTGGTGGTGTTTTGCATTGAAGCTCTTCTAACGGCCTAGGACAGACTCTTTTAGGGTACCGAAATGGGTCACTCTATGAAAAGCATCCCCTTATCATGCTTAAATTGGTTAATTAAGGGCTGTGTCTTCCAGCCTCTGTGTAGAATATGACTAAACACCATGTAATAGCATTTTATCCTTGCACTGCTGAAGCCAGTAGGAATTTTGCCATTGACAACAGTGGGAGCAGGTTCATCTCAAAGGTACATACATTTTTAGTCCCACATTCACCAAGGTGTCTAGGTGCTTTCCATAGTCCACAGCCCCACATGCTTTGATGTAAACTGGATAGCTCTGTGTTTGTTTTTTGTTGTTGTCGTTCTCCCCACCTGGTGCAAAACAATGAGTGGGGCAGTGACACAGTTGAATAACAGCAATTTTCTTTATTTTAAATGTTCTGTTTGAGACATTTATTTCTAATGGAAACGGCGGCCAACTTTGTGCCTGAGTTTAAAAATTTTTTTTAAAAAAAATCCTTGCAAGGTAGTTAACAGCACCTCTTTTTGCCTAGGGTCCCGTGGTGACAGACAATGGGAATTTCATATTGGACTGGAAGTTTGACAAGGTCCACAAGTGGAACGAAGTGAACACAGCTATAAAAATGATACCAGGTAATCTCTCATATTAAAAAATTACTGAGTTCCTGAGGCTTGGTCTACATTGGAAATAAGGCGTCAGTTGTTAACAGTGTGAGTAATAAACCATTGGAACAATTTACCAAGGGTCGTGATGGACTTTCCATCACTGACAATTTAGAAATCAAGATTGGGTGTTTCGTTTAGTTTCTTTTCTTTTCTTTTTTTAAAGATCTGTTCTAGGAATTACTTAGGGGAAGTTCTTTGGCCAGTGTAATGCAGGAGGTCAGTCAAGATGATCACAATGGTTCCTTCCGGCATTAGAATCTATGAGTCCATGAAGTTATACTGGTATAACTCTTTTGGTTAGGGATGGTATATTTTGCTTCCGGAATTGGAATACGTTATCCTGGCATAAGTGTGCTTATCCTGGTGTAAAACTGTGTACACCCCGGATGGGTTTTTGTGACTATAACTATCCCAATATAGTTAAAACAGCAAAACTTTCTAGTCCAGATGAGTCCTCAGATCCTAATTCAGTGAGATACATAAACCCTTGCCTAATTTTAAACATGGAAATACCAGGGTGCTACTCACATGCTTAAAGGTAGCAAATACTTGAGTATCTTGAGTGGTGAGATGTCAATTACATTGGTGTCCATCGATGCCAATGACTCTACAGCACTGTAATTTCATTAGGAGAACTAGATCCTAATCTTTTTTGAATGCTCTTTGTGCTGCTTCAGGTAGGAGCTCCTCATCGCAACGTTGATGGACTCTTGGGGTGGGATTTTTCAAAAGCATCGAAGCCCCATTGAGAGTTGGCGTGACTTGTGCCCCTACGAGGGCTTTTCTGCACGCATGCCGTAGGGCTGTAACTTCACCAGGGTAGTTCCAGTGGTCCAATCCCCCTAGGGTGGAAACAGTTTATACTACTGTAACGGTGCTTGTACCCGCATAGCTATTCCCATGCAGAAGGGGAATGAGCTGTGCCAGTATACCAGTATCCATGCTGGGGGCTGCACTGGTAAAACTATTGGTAAAAGAATCTCATCCCAACAGACACAGTTAGACAGATACAAAAGCTATGTAGACCCACTCACTTTTAGGTGCTTTTAAAGAAAATCTCACCCTTATCTGTATAAAGGTTTACAGTGGCTATGAAGTCACAAGTGGGGCTGTGATGTGTAGGGTACGTCTGCATAGCAGCTGGGGAGTGCGATTGCCAGCTCCTGTAGACGTACACAAGCTAGTTTGCTAAACGTGGCCCTGTGGCCGTGGCGGTATGGGCTAGCTGCCAGGGTACGATCCCGTCTAAGATCATAGGTACACACTCGGGCGTCTCGTCTGAATCGCTGTCTGTGCTGCTGCAGCCACAGTCCTTTTCTTAGTGCGCTAGCTCAGTCAAAGCTCGCCCGTGTACATCCCCGTGAGCTGGGAATTCCACTTCCCATCTGCACTGCAGACACAGCCGTAGAGCTTCGGGCAGTGATTTAATTTTAGGAAGAGAATTTTTTTTTTCTGTTGTATAGCTCAAAAAGGGGTTAGTCAGATGAGCTTTTGTTGGTCAAATAAAATAAAACAGAAAACTTGTATATTTCAACTCCCAGTAAGAAGCTGGACTGCTTTTACCCTGACTTAAATTACACTTATTTAAAAAAAAAAAAAAGTGATATCCGTAGTTATGAGATCATCCACCAGGTGGCAGCATTGTTTCATTCATCTCTTCAGAACAAAATTTGTCAGAGATGGTACACAAGTAATTGAAACTCAATTCTGCAGCCCTGCTAGTTATGTGTGGCATACTTGTGAGGAAACGTGCTGTGCAGAGATTCTAGCCCTCCCGAATTTTCCATAATCTTCCCGATTTTATATGTAATTACGAAATTCGTAATTCAGGCTTAAATCAACTAATTTTGCAAGTGCACGTGTATTTCGTGTGTGTGTGTGCGCGCGTGCATACGGGTCACTCACCACCACTGAGGTCCGAGGTGCACAGTGAATAGTGCCATGGCAGCTGGGGGCGCTCTTCACCACCACCCTGTGGTGCATACACCGACTGCGCGGTGAGGGTCTGATAGGAGGTGAGCCATTCTGAATGAGTTGGGGCACTGCTGGGTTCACTGCCCAAGCCACAGGCTGCGTGTTGTGCTCTAGCTGCCCCAGGTGGGCCCGGCTGGACAACGCTAATGCGCGCTGAGTAACGAGAGTGCTCCAGCAGGGTGTGCCCGGGGCAGTTAGAGCATAACACGCTGCCTGTGGCTTGGGCGGTGAATCCAGCAGTGCCCCGGCCCCCACTGACAATCACTGCAACTTGTCTCCTGTCACACTCTCACTGCGCAGTCTGGGGGAGAGGAGAATCCGGAGGGGCAGGAGGAGGCAACAGAGGAAGAGAGCAGGAACATGACAGAGGAGGGGGAAGAGGAGGAAGATCATCTTGGGAAGAAGGTTCAGGCCCAGAACTGGCCAGGGTAATTAAGAGCCCTAAGCAGCATAGGAGGACAGCTTTCCTAGGGCAGTCCTCCCCGTCTCCCTCTTTGGGGGTTGGATCAAGGGTGCAACGAGGGGTGCAAGGCACCCAGGCCTCCCCCTTGGCCATAGACAGGGAGTGGAGGGAGAGGTCCTGTTTACTCTCACATGTGCAGAAGTGCATCTAAAATGCAGCCCAAGCGGTCAAGATGCTACCCCCCAACCCCCATCTGTATTTGGCTTCACACCTTTGGCATTTACTGATGATCTAAGCAACTTCCCTGATTTTTTTTCCATAAACATCCCTAAAAGTCTCAGAATAAGGTTGGCAGCTCGGCGCAGGAGTAAGCAAAAAGCGGCCCTTACGGATTAAAACCTCTCAGCAGAGTTTATATTTTACTTAAAAGAAAAGACTAGGTACGCTTGGGTATCATTCGTCATCAGATGGGCGTTTTCTCCAGGTTAAACAGTGTCCCCAATCCTGCAGTGTGTTGTGCATGGGCCAGTGCAACCGTCTGCCTGCTGGCCGTGTATTGCAGCCCAGGGACCTTACACTGGGAGTGTGTGGTCATGAAATGGGGTGTTATGGAAGAGGTATGAGGTTACTTGGATCCTAATTGATGTTTGCTACTGAAACCATTAATGGCAACGAAATCCTGGTGTCTTGCATTTCTTAACCCTTCTTCATCCCAAAGCAAAATTAAACTGTGTACAAATTATGGGATCACTTCCACAGGCCACTGAATGGAGCCCGCTCTAGAGGAAGGTGTCTCAGCTGTGTAACAGCACCCAGTAATGCTGTGTACAACATTGTAAGGCAGGAGATGAAAAGGGTGCTACAGGGGAATTTCTGTTGCAGATTACTGGTATTTGGTCACGGTGTCAGTGTTAACACTTCTCCAGCCATAAAAAGTGCATCTGATTTTCAGTGTTACTAGTGAACATGACTCTGTTCGGAGACCATTTAAATACATGCCACTCATTTCATACTGTCGGGACGAGCACAGCAGTGTCGTTCGGGAAAAGGAGTCTGGAGGCCTGTTGTAACAAATACAGCTTTCGCTATTTCGCTGCATAATGCAACTCGTTTCCAGGTGATTTCTTTCTGATACTTTTCCATAGATTTTTAATGCCGGAAGAGACCATTAAATCATCTAGTTTGATTCCTTCATATCACAGGCCAGAGAATTTCATCTGGCTCCTCCTGTATTGTGCCCAGTAACTTGCCTTTTAAGTCAAGGAGGGGGAAATTTAATCTTGGTCATATAGTTTAAACCCTGTGTACCACTCTGCACAATTTTCTCTATTGTGATCTCCTCCCTAAAGCCCTGATTCAGCAGGGTACTTAGCATGACTCTAACTTTAAGCGTACGAGCAGTCAGTCCTGTTGCTGTCAGTGAGCTTACTCATGCTAAAAGTGAGGCTTGTGCTTACGTACTTTGCTGACTCAGGGCTTATGGACATACCTACATCAGAGGTGGTGGTGGTGGTGAGAATGCAGGAATCACAGCCAGAGGGACTAATCCTTCTCCTAGTGATAACACCTGTCGTACCAAAGTGGCTTCTTGCTAATCTGGTTTCTAGCCCAACTTTGCGTGGAGGAGCTCCACATTGTGACATCTGACCCACCCCCACAGTCTGCCCAAACCACTGCAGCTTAAATAGCCGCCCTCTGCTGCTTGGACTTTGTGTGGTGTCCTTCCCCCACATCCCGGCCTCCATTGGCTTCTCCCCTTCTGCCTCAAGCTCTTGACTATCGTCCTTGCCTTCAGGGCCCTGCACTACTCTGCCACCTTATATTTCTGTTCCCCCCCCCCCCCCTTCCCTTTGTAGTCTTGTCTCACTCTCACCTTCCTGCCTCTTCCGATGTTCCCCTGCACCTAGAACTCCCTGGCAAAACAGGGGAGCCACCTCCTCAAAGCTAAGCCATAGGCGGATCTTACACCCCCCTTAGTGAAAAGCCCTGCCCTGCTCCGCCAGCCTCCCCTTCTCATCCAGGCCACTGGAATCGTTCTGTTCTCATCCTGCAAGCTGCAGGGCTCCCTCAGTTCCCGCTGCTGGGGAATCTCGCAGGATTGGATTTTGGATTGTAAAGCCAGGGCCGGCTCCAGGTTTTTTGCAGCCCCAAGCACTGAGAGCGCAACTGTCCAAGCAAAACAAAAAACAAAAAAAACCCTGCGAGACCGCAACTGCACGGAGTGCCGCCCCAAGCACGTGCTTGCTTTGCTGGTGCCTAGAGCTGGTCCTGTGTAAAGCACCAGGTGGCAGGGGCAGCGTCAGCACGTAAGATCTGGAAGTGAATTATACCCTGTATCTGCTCCCTGTAACTTGCTGTACATGGATCATCTGTATTGTTTTATTACAGTTAAAAATAAAGGGTGAAATCCTGTGCCCATTGACGTCCATGGCAAAATTCTCATTGACTCCAGCGGGGATAGGATTATACCCAGTGTCTTGACGTTCACCATTCCACTGCGTCTGAACGTATTTTTCTGCACTGGCTCCCAGCAGTCAGTTGATATCAGCCTTGAGCCCCAGGCAGCGATGCTAGTAAAACGAATCTAAACGAACTGGTGAAAGTGGCCATGTGTCACTCTCTATCTAGAGTTCCACAGCAGGGACCTGTCGGTTTCACATGCAGCTAGTGAAAATTCTCTGCCACTTGTCTCTGTTGTGACAGTGATTCCTTCCCTTGTATATCTCAGTCCTGCTGTTACGTGTAAGCTTGGTGTGTGTTTGTGCAATGCTTGCTTCAGGGCATGGTGCTTACTGACTGCTGTGGGGCTACTTGCTTAGCCCCCCGATCCTTCTGAGGGCCACAGAGCTTGGGTTCCTGCACCAATACAGAGACCCACTGGCTTTAGTGGGACTCTCCATGGGTGCAGATGTCCTCTTGCACTGAGCTGGTTGCAAAGTCAGGGCGTTAGCAAGCACTTCACTCTGTTCTATTCATACCCATAAGAACAGTCATCCCAGATCAGCTCAATGGTCTATCTAGTCCACCGTCCCTCCCTAACAGTGGCCAGTACCGCAGCTCCAGCGGGTGGTGCAAGAAATCCTGTAGTGGGGAATTCTGGGATAATCTGCCTATAGGGAAACTTTTCTTAACCCTTTCTTCCCCCCCATCAAAATTTAGGTTGGCTTATGTCCGGAAGCATAAATGTCATAAGCTTGTCAGTACAGAGGCTGATTTTGTAAAGCCATAGTAGACTTTGAGGCCCAGGTCCTCAAGTGTATTTAGATGCCTAAGTCCCATTGAAATCAATTGGCGTTAGATGCCTAAATACCTTCTGAGTGTCTGGCCTGGATGCCTGATCAGTGAATAATAATAATACAGTCCCTAATTCTAGAGGATTAGAGCAGCTGGGGTAAGCCTGGCAGATAAGAGATGGTTTGAGCCCTAACCTGTGTGTGAATGTTCTATTCCCAGGAGTGGTGGAGACAGGTCTCTTTATCAACATGGCCAGTGTGGTTTACTTTGGCATGGAAGATGGTTCTGTCAGCGCCCGTGAGAAACTGGCCCTCTGACACAGTCCAGCCACACGATGCTCCCTGCCTTCCAAACAGCTGTCGTAATGGTGCCAACCTGACATGTTGCCTTAACGAGTGGCCGGCTCAGTTGCAGAGGTCGGGGCAGAAGGCCTGTCGGGATCTGCTGACGTGCTACTGAATGTCTTTTTTTTAAACTATATTCTCTATTTTTTATTGTTCAGGAACGCTTGTCATTTTTAAAAAAAAAAGTCACTTGAACAGAAGTTGCTTTTAACATTTTTATTTTGTTTTATAAGAAGCGTTTACCAAAAAGGACACGTCTTACAGAACTTGAACCCGCTGGTTGCTCTGACCGCGTCTTGTTGTGGGGGGAAAGGTAATCACAATGTATTGTTTTTATTTAGTTTGCTGGGAGGAAAAATTAAAGATGCAGCATGTAAAACCAGGGCATATCCAGTTGGGACTTGCTGATGCCTTATTGGAACCTTTTGGTTCTGTATTTTCTCCCGTTTGGTTATTTTTAACATCATGGTTTTTAATTGTACAGAATGCCTAGTTATTCTGCATGGGTAAAATTTACCCCCTGTGCAGAGGGTCAGGACAGAAGTGTTGCATAGGCTTTTTCAGGCCCTTTGCACAGGAGTGAATTTCATCCTTTGGGCCAAACGCTGCTCTGTTTAAACCAGTGTCAATCCACAGTAACTCCCATCAAGATTTATTCCAATCAGTGAAGTTACTCCAGATTGACATCCTTGTAAACACGAGCAGAATTGGGGCCTTGATCAAGTTTACAGAAGTGTATTTGAGAAGCTTTCAACAATGTCTAGTACCTTAGCGGCAAATCATTCGGTTAGGAATGAAGACAATTTATCACACCTCACAGCTGGGTTGATTCATGGGAGGATAGAGCGGAAAGCAAAGGAATATTGAGTCTTCCTGCCTGGACTGGATACAAATGTAGCAAGAGGACAAGGCAATCATCTGATGTATCCTATTCCATCTATGGGTGCTTTGCGTGTTATAGTGTCAAAAACGTGAGTCATCACTTTGTATGTTATGGGCACTGAAATAAAGAGCTGTAACGCCAGGTTTTTGACTGTTCTTATTCTCTTTTACAATGAAATATTTAATACCTGATAGGACAGAACCTCAGTTGGTGTAAATCAACTTCACTAGAGCTATAACAATTTCCACGCACCGAGGATTTGCCCCCATTTGTGTAGCTGAAGGCCTTACGTGGCTCTCTGTACAAGGGTGAATTTCACCCACACTGAATGCACCAGTTCACGTTTGATTTCCTCTTTGATCTTATCAAAATATTTTTTTTGCCTGTCACCCAAGTGTCTGAACAACACCTGTTAAACTGCAGCACTTGCATTCAAATTCTATGAAACTGAGTGAGAATTTGCATCCGTGTCTAAAAACTGCACGTGTGAGTAAGATGTTGTTCCCTTTTTGCAAAAAAAGGTTATTTTGGTTATCTGAAACCTCCTCCTCCCTGCAGACGTGTCCTGTCAGTTCTAAAACTGCCCCATAGTTTTATACCAAGATGGCCTGCAATAGAGCATTTCCAATAAAGTGATTATGGTGGAACATTGTGGTAAGAAACTGTAAGATACTATCACTGCAGCCTAGATTAGGAACATGGAGCCAGAGAGAAGTTGTTTCAGATTGACCGAGTGAAATTTTCAGACTCTTCATCCCTTTATTTTCTATAACATCATAGTAGAATGAACAATAAAGCAAAACTAATTTAATTCCTACGCAGGATCCTGTCTTGTTTCACATTGTGCTGTCCAAAAAGAGATCTTTTTTGGGGCAGGGAGGGACAATTTTTGTTTTCTGCATACTTTGATTTCCCTTAAAACAAATGGGCACGTCACCAAAATAACCTAAATCATTGGGCCCTCATATTTCACCGGTGAGCTTGATCGATAAGTCCAGTGGGAGGATGCAGTAGCAGGCATCATGTGCTTGTTCACCCTCACATTTATAATATTATCTGGATGTTTTCTTTTTCTGTATGTGGGGGGGAGGGGAGCAGGTGGTGGAAGCAAGTGTAATAACACTTTATTATAATTATATAGCACATTACAACTGAGGATGTCATTATGGTGTATGTTTAAGGTCCCTATTTTCACTCTTAGGTGCCTAAAGTCAGGCACCTAAGCCCATGTTTAGGCATCTAAATACCAGTGGCCTCATTTTCAGAGGCATAAAAATCACAGTGTTCATTGTGTTAAGTGCTCCTCTGAAAATACAGACAACTTATTTTGGTGCTTGGATCCAGAATTAAGTGCTTAACTCTAGGCACCTGCTTTGAAAATGCTGGCTTTTTAATTCTTACTCCTGGGAGAGAAGAATCAGACCTGTTCTAGACATGGAGAAACTGAGCACAGATTAAGTTGACTTGCCCTACATCTCATGCAATTAACTGTCAGAGCTAGGAGTAGAACAGAGCATAAAAAACATGATTCTTAGCCTGCAGCTCTAACCAGTTAATCCATTGCCTGTGTGACAACACTTTGCAGGGATGTTTTGCCAGAAAGAGAAAACCTGCACTAAAAGCTATGAAAACTGGTCCTCAGCCTGACCCAGTGTGCATGGTTATTGTCTGGGTGTGGAATAAGACACAATACTGCATATCTCATTACCAGCAGGCCCTGCTCGATCAAGGAGACAATGTTACAGACATAACTCTGACTCTCCTTGCTTTGGTCAGGTACTTGGCTATATTCATTGTATCTTTTTGTGTTTACCGTTTGTGCTGTAGTAATGGGGTTTGTTTTAGTTTACACAATTGGACACTTTCTGCAGATGGAGCTGAAAAGGCAGAGCCACCTATCCCCAGACTATAAATGCGTGAGACACAACAAGGGATTTGGCAGAGAAAGGCAGAGCAGTTGGTCCACCAAGTCCAGTAAACAACCCCTGACATTTCATGGATTTAAAACAGATCAGTGATACTTCAGACCTCAGTTGTTTCCATCCCATGCATCTGGGCCTCTCACTTGCCAGGCCCTGAGCACCATCAGCTTTCATTGAAGTCTCCATAACTACACGACATTTAAACACATACCTAACTTTCATTACATGATTCCTCCCATGGCACTTGTCATGTGCTGGAATTCAGGTGCAGTCTCAAGTATCCTGCTGAACTGGGGCTGGTCTGAGTGGGTGTTGAGGGCACACAGTAGCTTGTAGGGTTGAAGTCCTTGGGTAATTGCACAATGCTCTCCACAGCGGTGGAAAAATCTCCCTGGCTCCCACAGCAATCTTTTGACACCGTAAAATGTTGAGACTCCGTTGTCCCTATCAGTGTCCGCATAGTGATATGTGCTCAGTGACCAGGCAGCTGCTGCTAAAATTATCCAGCCCTTTTAAAAATTGGACTCTGACCCCTTGCAGCAATGGAATCCACAGGCCCAGCTGCACAGGGTCTGAAGGGCTTCCTTTTTATGTACTAGCTTATAACTGCTGGCTGTTATCTTTTGAGGGAGCATCCCTTGTTCTTGTATAATGGGAGAAAGCTAGAAACATTGTTCATTCTCCACCTGAGGGACTGGCAGAAGGCAGTGGCTTGAAATGGGAGACAAAAGCAAAGTATTTACCAATGGCCCAAACAAGGGAACAGCAAGTGTGAAATTAACTAGGAAGAATTCCTCCTTAAAAAGTCCAACCGCACTAGCCAAAGCATTCCAGAACTCTTTAAACTATACACTGCCGAGTAGGGGATAGAGTAAGGGAAACAGGGAGCCTTCTAAGGCTAGAAGGTCTCTAGATCAGGCCATTATAACAGAGGAAATTCAAGCTACAATACTGAGTCTCTAGAAAGTTTTCTGGAGAGGCGGTTTTCTAGCGAAGTTCTAGAAGCCCTTTGAAGAAGGGCTGATCTGATAGGTAGCGTGTGAGCTAGGAGAGTCTGCAGAACATATTGCTCTTTCCTTGAGAAGAGTCCTAATATCCAAAACGTCTAACACATTCTTCTGCGTAGGAAGAATGGGTCCTTTCTAGTTTTATTCTGTCATTGGAGCTGCTGTAGACCAATGCAATGGATCTGTGGGTCCTTCCTGCAGAAGAAAGGAAATTTTGAGCTAAGCACAGGTATTTCTCCCTCCCCCTTTCTTTTTCTTTTTTGTGGAGGATAAACTTGTCTGATGTCCCGCATCACGGGGGCCCGAGTAGTCCATGCTCAGACTCTGCTCAGACAGATGAGAGATCTGGTCTGGCTCAGACTGCACACAGGTGGAAATGAATATGCTCTGCATCTGGGTTTAACCTGCTTAGCCAGTACAGTTGTCAGAGAAAAGCATCACCACAGGCCTGCTGTTGGTTGTATCTAAACCACCCTGCATGGCCACGCTGACACTGCTATCCAGAAAATATAAAGTACAGTTGCCTTAGTAGGAGTTAAACCTAACGCAGGTGCCCATGCCTTGATGTTCTAGGTTTGTGAGAGTTTTCATCTGGTTGCAAGGAAGGATGGTCCAGGGTTAGGGTGCCAGCTTGGGACTTTCGTGGGTTGGGTTCAATTCCCAGTTCTGCTGCAGATGTTCCTGTGACCTTGGGCAAGTCGTAACTTCTCTGCCTCAGTTCTCCACCCTAATATGGGGATAATAGCACCTCATAAGCATGAGGTGAGGATAGATTTGTTAAGGATTGGGAGGTGCTCAGATGCTAGGACCCTGGGGGCCATATAAGTACCGCAGATCAAGTGATCTTTGTAGTTCAGTTCAGAATCTTAGCACAACTTGTCTGGGACACCAGAAGGTCTCCCTAGTCCCTTCCCTTTTGCTGGCTGTCACGCAGGCACTAGTTTAACTGGGAAGAGAAGGCTGCTGGGGCCTTTGATGCCTCAACCAAGTGCCCCTCCTAAATGACATCTTCAAGAGTCACTGGTGCATGACTGAACTTCCCTCCCTAGGAATCTGAGCTCATTGTCCCCTGTCCCATCCCATCCACGGACGTTCTCCCCTTGTAGTGCTACTGGCAGCTCTGTGCGGAGCACAAACTCTCCTCCAGTGAGTGTGAGGAGGGGATGTGGCTCCTCCAGGTGACCTCTCGCTCAGAATTGTGGATTACTATTGCTGCTCAGAACCTGGCTTCGAAAGTTGGACTATATAGAAAAGCTCCAATCAACACTGGGATGAAATCTGGGTAAACGGTCCAAGCAGGAGACTGTGTGAGCCTTGCTATAAATACCCACTGGAAGAGACAGAGAGCCATGTTCCAGGGTGTTTTACCTTGTGTCTCAGTAGGGCAGGAGAGCTAATCCTGATCTGAAATGCTCTGTGTCCTGACCATCATTAACGTCTTTAGATGGTTTTCTCTCCTATCCCTTTTGATATTTCTGTGCAAGCATTCAGGGGCAGGTGCCCTGTCTACCTTCACCCCTGGTAAAGAGGAGGGATCAGATGGTGTATATTATGTGGGAACTGTAGTTCATTCCCACCCTTTCATAGTGTTTTTTAAATTTTAATTTTATTAAACAGAGACGTGTTTGTTCCCACAGAGCCAGAAAGCAGAGTCTTTAGCCCAGGGCCCAAAAGTCTAAGCATGCCAAATTCTGCTCTCATTAACCTTGGCATAAATTCAGAGCAGATTTCAATGGAGTTACTCTGGTTTTGAACCAGTGTAACCAAGATCAGAATTTGTGTCCATTAGCAGCTCCCTTTTAACTGCTGCCTGTTTTTGCAGAGGCCAGCAGGGGGTGCTCCAAAATAGCATAACTTGGTCACTAGAGTCTGTACATGCAGCCCCCACCCATGCAGCCCCCACCAGCTCATAGTCTGGGAGTTCATGGGTTGATTCTTCATGGCAGACCCCTCACTGCAATGGTGTTGCTGGGCCACCCTGAAAGGGCTTCTCTTCCGTTACTGACCTCATCCTGCTTCTCAACTTCATACGTGTCTAAGGGGAAGGAGGGAAAAGCAGCTGTGAGTCCAACACGTGTATGTTGTTACTGAAAAGCAACGTGTATGTGAAATCAAAACCGGCAGCTGGAAAGAATCTGTTCTTTATATTTCCTTCTCCATAATAATGACTAAGTTGTTAACTCCAATGCAGAGTGACTCAGATTTTATTGCATCAGAAAGGATACAATTTTGCCACATTTTAGAGAAAGGTGAATTAACTACATTGATTCAAGTGAAGCCAGCAAAGATGAACAGGCTCCAACTCTTTATATGAGTATTTATAACCCATTGTAACGTCGGTCCCAAATTACTATGGCGAACACTCTGATTGCAGGATACGCCTTTTGGAGGCATTACTCTCTACAGCAAAGCACATCATAGCTACACTTCAAGTAGGATCATATACTACAAATATTTCTATTTTCCATTATCTCAGGAGATTTTCTCCATAATTTACCAAGCGCCATCCACCCCAATAGTCTTCTCTCAGTGGCTTTGGGATTTGATTTCACTTCTCTGGATTATTATCCTTGGTTCTTGGTGTTTCTTAACATCTTCTGATCATAACAGCCCGGCCAGCTTGGGTTACAATACTTGCCATTGTCTTTCTCTAGAAGGGAACTCTTCAAAACACATTCAGAAATGGTGCTTCCATTTCTATTCCACTATTCCCCATTACAGCATGGAGGTAATTCCCTGGACACATTCTTAGAAGGATGGTATTCTGAAGAATTGGAAGGAAAAGCCCAGCTAAATCGTGGAGTAGAGTGTTGTGAGTTTTTGGTTTGGTTTTTTTAGTATGTAGGGTTTTCTAATATGGCGCACAGAGTGCAGCGTTCAGAATTTTCTAGTCCATTAGGTTCCTGTTACCCAACATTTACCACAGTGTGCAATGATAATCCGCCGCCTGCACATAAACTCTTGGGTAAAAAAAAAAAATCTTGCCCATAACATAATGGGTAATTCATTTGTGCTTAACACTGACTTGCAGATTGACTTTATTTTGGCGTAAACGTAAAGATTTCAAGACAGGTCAATAATTGCACTGAAATGAACAAGCAGGAACAATAAAATAAAATCTCTCTCTCTTAACCCAATAAAATAAAGTCAGGAAATTACTTTCAATAAAATAAATGAAAAATTCATCAATAAGCCAAATGTTAGCATTAATAAATTAAATTATTTAATTTAAATTAAGTAAAGTAAAATAAATAATTCCTCAGGCTCCTATTCTAAAGTGTGTGTGTGTGTGTGTGTGTGTGTGTGTGTGTATATATATATATATATATACCATAGTGTTCATATACTTTTCATTATAGCACTTGTTTTATGATCTGATAGCATTTCTGAGAAACTTGGCATAAAAAGGGATGAAAGTAACTAAACAGCAGAGGTGGTCCATAACCTGTATGTTAGGTAATTTAGTGTAATCAAAATAATCAGAAGAAAATCAACACAACTTAATTACATAGTGAAAAAAAAAATCTTGACTAGAGGAATCAGCTGGAATGAGAATTATGCCTTGAAACCACAGGCTCTGATTCAACTTCTATTCTCCTCAGTGAAAGCCTTTTCATGCACTTTAATGGGAGTGGAATCAGGCCCATGTGGATGGTCAAATTGTGCTCTCAGTAACTACCTGTATAAATCTGGAGGCATAATGGACTCCAGGGGGAGTCAGGGATGAAGTCACAGGACTTGCTTCAGATTTGCACCAGTTGAAACTGAGTGCAGGATTTGACCCCAGCATTTTCTTTACAAGAGTTTGCAAAGGATCTTACATTGTAGAATTGTCAGTGATTTTGAGGAAAAACAAAGAAATCCTCCTTTTTCTAGGTGACTTTTCCCAAATGTTATTTAGCAAGTATCATGGTGTTGAATCCGTCTAGGGCTTCTTGAGTCTCGTGTTTTACCCACTCTATCTGTACTAAAAGAATCTACATTTGAACTGTAGAATAAGAGAAGAATCTACATTCGCAGGCTAAATAGAGTGATTTGGCTTGCATAGCAGAATAGCTGACATCTGGTGATTGAGTATTTCACTGAGACTCAGTATATGGGGTAATCTGTTATAGCCCATGGACTCTTACAAATATTACCCTTAGTGTGGACTCTTACCTTACATATTTCTTTATAATGTATGCTATTATATTCAAAACAAATCAGATTAAAAATGAATTGGTGCTGGTATTTAATTGTCGCTTTTTTGTGCATAAAACTACCAAATCTATTATACATCTTCACATAGGGCCTGACCCAAAGCCCACGGAAGTTAATGAGAGTCTTTCCATTGACTTCACGGGGCTTTGGATCAGGCCTGTATCTCATTAACGTGTCAAGATCAAACAGTTAATAGGTCACCACTGCTTAATTATAAAACTTCACTGGTAACTTGTTACAGACATCTTGAATCCTACAATGGATTATCTCCCAACACAACATTTTAATTAAATTAACGTAAAACCCTGGCGATCTTTCTGTCAGACTGCCTTTATAATAATATCAGTTCTATAATGAATTCATTAGGAAATGTTTAATTTGCTTGCAATTCAATAGAATTTTTTCTTCATATCCTTGCAAATACAGACACAGGCAGCTCTCAGACTTCCTTAATTTACATTTACAACCATGCTTAAACATTTTCAGAACTTCCAAGTAAATGAAATGAACAAACCATCGTACTGATCAGTGACTCACCGGGTCGTTTTTATGATAAGAAATCAGGTTCAATTACTATTTTTTATGTGTAAAAACCCCTCCCAACCCTTCACAAAAACGTTTTCTTTCTAGAGACGTTGCATGCTTTGTGAAATACAGCTGAATCCCCATCTCTTCATTGCACACTGAGCTCCTCACTTACAAAATTACAAGAAGATGATGATTCATATCAATTATGGAATTCCGTATGTGATAAAGCAAAATGATTAGTACTTTTGGGTATGCACCCAAGACACTGTAAAGAGACTGGATTTATGGGGGTAGAGGGTGCATAGCACTTTTGTGCAAATCTGGCCCTTTTAAAGTGTTTCACGTTGGGCCCCCCACAATGAGGCACCGTAACTCAGAAGTCACTTCTGACAATCTCAACCTGATAGCACATTAACTAGTGCACTGTTTAATCAGGATCTGATCCTACCAGGTACTGAGCACCTTCAACTCCCATTGAAGTCAGTGGGCATGGAAGGCACTCAGCACGTTACAGGAGTGAGCCTTTAATGACGATTGTACGAACCAGCAGCTAATGTAGTTGATTGACGTTAAAAGGGTAATTATCTAAACACTCTGGCACTTTAATATCTGGACTAGTTTTTGGCATTGCACCAGGAATCCTGTTTAGTACTCTAAATATGAAGTTTACATAATTCCAGATAATTTTGGGTTTAAACACTGCTAACAGTGTTAATATGTATATGAATTAATTTGCTCAGTATTGTGCAAAAATATCACTATAGCTGAACTGTTTTTATTAGTCAGAGATGCCCTTTTTAATGTAGCTGTGAATTTAAAACATCCTATTGCGATTAAATCTTCCAGTGTTAAACTATCCTTTAAAAAAGTCAAACCAAATCAACTATTTGCTAAGATCAAAACATCTTTTATGCTTATGAACATATATTGTAAACATTTTCTAATAATCTCTCTACAAGACCATACGTGAGTCCTTCGAAAATATAAATCATGAATGGAACTTTAATTCTCCTCATTTTCAAAGCCAGACACTAAGTTCTAGCAGCATGTCACTGATTTACTTTTGACAGCATCACTTTGTAACCAGTTACTTGTAACCTGTACTTTTCAATCCCAGTTTAAAGCATTTGGCTTTGACAAATTAATTTTAGAAGCCTTTCTGTCCAGTTAGGCAGCACAATTTTCAAACAGATTAGATGCCAGTTACCTTTCTCACCATCTTAATTCCTTGGTGCAAACAGGCAATGATGCCTTTTTTCTAATTCTGATGTAAACTGCCTTTTTCTCAGAAGCTTGGGACATGAAATTTTGATTTTCTTTTTGTGTTTTTCTGTGTAGTTTAATGAGAATTGTATCATCTCAACAAAGAGGCTAAAACACAATAGCTAACTTTTAATCCTTCAAATTCTTTACAACACTGAATAACGTTGGGTTGATTTAACTCTACAGACTAACATTTCTCTCCCAACCCTCCCGATCGATAATAGAGGTTGATATCTACAGGGCATCTGCATCATCCACATTTCAGGGTTGGCAGCCACAAAGCAGATAAATAATATTACTTAAAATTTATTTTTTGTAGAAGCACAGAGCACCCCATTGCAACTCTCAGAGTTCCCTTCTCAGAAACTCTGCTTTGTTCTTCATTATTTGTTTAATTTCTGGTTGTGCGCTAGCAAAAAAGTTGAGAGCTATAAAGCTGAATTTCCTTATTACAGTAAATGCCTCATTTCAATAACAGACTCATTCCATTACAAACAAAACATGTCTAAGAAGAGCAGGCTAAATTGCTGATTTTGGCGTGGAATCTTATGAAGAAGTCTATTCAGAGGGATATACACTGATGAACATTTCAGGTTTATTGATCTAAAGAACAAGAATGTTGGTTCCAAACCTCAAAGTGAACATACAATTAAAATCAATTTCATAGCCAGTGAAGGACAGACAAACTATTCTGGGCTCTCTTATACATAAAGCGTTTGAGTAGATTCAAAGTTAACGTTTTGCAGGATAAGAGGGTATCCAAAATTGTCTTTAGTTTTATGTAAAAAGCAACAGAGGGTCCTGTGGCACCTTTGAGACTAACAGAAGTATTGGGAACATAAGCTTTCGTGGGTAAGAACCTCACTTCTTCATATGCAAGTGAGGTTCTTACCCACGAAAGCTTATGCTCCCAATACTTCTGTTAGTCTCAAAGGTGCCACAGGACCCTCTGTTGCTTTTTACAGATTCAGACTAACACGGCTACCCCTCTGATACTTTAGTTTTATGTTCATTTAAAAGACTCCTACTCATGAAATGAAAGTCAGACAATTAAAACTAGCTGATTCATGGCATTGTTTCTTTTGATGCTATTCTATTAATGTATGATCAGCTTTTAGTCTAACGCTCAGAACCAAAGCAGCTATTTGGCTTTCATTTTGGATTGATTTTTTTTCTCCTTTCATATGTTTATTCATTACTAAGACTGTGAAATACATCTCAATTAGTGTCGGGGATTAAGAGAATGTCAGATTCTCATTGACTTTAATGGGCTTTGGGTCAGTTCCTACATTCTTTGATATGCTGTACTTTTTGTTATGACGATGTACTATCAATGTACAAACATATTATTCAGCTGTATTATTGTAGCACTCCAGAACCCCAGTCATGGACCAGGACTCCATTGTGCTAGGTGCTGTACAAAAAATAAACCATGTAATAGAAAGCAAATCTTTGACAGATTCATAGATTTTAAGCCCAGAAGGATCTATTAGATCAGGGGTTCTCAACCTTTTTCTTTCTGAGCCCCCCCAACATGCTAGATTGTGCCACCTGTCACAATAACTGGTTTTCTGCATATAAAAGCCAGAGCCAGCATTAAGGGGTAGCAAGCAGGGCAATTGCCTGGGGTCCCACGCCACAGGCCACCCCCCCACCACCCGCCCCGCGAAGCTACATTGCTCAGTCTTTGGCTTCAGCCCCGGGTGATGGGGCTCAGGGCCCCGGGCTTCAGCCCCATGCGGTGAGGCTTTGAATTTCTGCTCTGGGCCTCAGCGAGTCTAATGCTGACCATGCCTGGAGGATCCCCTGAAACATGCTCGCGGCCCTCCCCCAGGGACTCCTGGCCTCCTGGTTGAGAACCACTGTATTAGATCATCTAGTCTGACCTTCTGTATATCACAGGCCACAGAATTCCACCCATTTACCCTTGTGTGGAATTGTGCTAGCCTATGCACAACTGAGACATTAGAGCTGATAGGATATACTAATAAATTGTCTTTCTATCTGTCGCTGGTGGGAAGCTGCTTCTTCTAAACCTAAACTGCCTCTTTTGGGGTGAAGCTTGCTGGCACACTGAGCAATGGGTTGCCAGCTGCATGCATGACCTTTGCGGGGTGACGCAGTTAAACTTTAAGCCTGGTGAAACTGCAGGGTCTCATCTATGTTTAGAACGCATCTCAGTCTTGCATCATGCTGCTATCTTAATGGTGTTTTTCTGCTTCGGCATTTCAACCTCTCACTGAAACTCCCAACTATTTGAGTTCATCCCAGGTCAGTTATGACCAAAAGTTGTCATGGCGGTTGGGCAAAATGAATCGGTAGGTCTCAGAGTAGTTTCTAGTAGGCAAGTCTTCTCATCACAAACCTCACTGCTGCAAGCGGCATTAACTGGCAGCTTGGACATTCATCCCAGCAGAGAGGCTAATGACCGATGGGCCTGAAGCGGTGATCCTGGTTGCGGTGCACTGGTGTGGGGAAGTTGGCACTGTTGCTATTGCCCAGTCTCCTTCGCTGTAGATCTTTCAGCAGCACTAAGAGTAACCCCCCTGCAATAAACAGCCAACGTGTTCATTTTTAAGATTATGTTCCAAGTTCCACGGCACACAGTTTGTGTTCCACATTGGTTGTTTAGCTTCCTGTCTCTTAATTCTGCCAATTTCCATAGCAGTGCCTTGGGAACCACATCTGATAAGGCCATAGGTCAGTGGCAGCACATTTGAGCTAACTCCACTTTACTCCATGTTGTGCTAAGGTCTTGATGTTGTTTTCTTTGCTACGAGATCCACTTACATTTGACCCTTGTCACTTGCAGTCTTATCTTGTGGTGGCATGTGTGCATCGCAGCTACACTGTGGGGTCATGGGATTTTCTGAAAGCTTCTCTCTCTCCTTGCTTGAGAGCTCAAGCAATACACACATTTGTTGTTGTCAGGGTTTTGCCCTCTACACTGAATGTTTTTGCCAAGACTCTACATTTTCTGTGTGTTTATCGGTATGCAGAACTCTGTCTATGTGCTTCTAAAGCACCCAATCTCTCTGGTATCTAAGCATTAACCTGGCTATTATGCTTACTGTATGGAGTCTGTATATGGAGGCTGACTGATAGTTTGATCTTGAACAAGTTATTTGGGGCAACTTTTTCATATGTGTGTGGTTACAATGAGGCACCTAAATCTATTTGAAAGCAATGGAATAAATGGGCTGGTTTCCAGGGGTGCTGAGGGTGGACCCACTGAGAACTGCTGAGTGCTTTGAAATTTTAGCCTTGCCTTCTGTATCTATCTGCCTGCTAACAAAATGCATACAGTTATACTTGTGAGACTTCATTAACTGGTTGAACAGAACTTTGAGATCCTCAAATTAAGGGGACAATCAAAGAGGAAATTCTTGTTCTTTTGATTATTTCACAGACTGGATTTGATGCGCCGACGGCCATTGTGAACCATAAACAGGTGGGACTGGTTTGACTTCATAGTCCCATGCACTAAGGGTGAGCTCTTTGTTCAGAGCTGCCTGTGTAGACGGTGGGAGTCAACTGCTTGCACCTTAGGCTGCATTAATTCCTCCCTCTCTGCTGTGTGCTTTACAGGGATGTCTGGGGTAGTAGGGTCTCTAGCAGTGCATTTCCACAAGACTGTGCCACTAGCCTGCTGGAAGGTGGTGCAGTGGGCCACAGAGTCAGTCTGGGTGTTGCAAAATCTTATTGCACATGGCCCTGTGCCTCTTGAGGATTCCCTGGATGCACTAATAAATTGCCCCCTCCTCTCCTCCAATGTAATGACTGGGGAGAACTCCCCAAGGGAAACCTTAAGGAGTTTCCATCTCCCATGGATTTTTCTACAGCCTGTAATGTTTCTCCTTTTTGTGGTAACGCTGTATGGGGTTCAATATGAGAAAACCTTGTTCCTTGAGGCAAGAGACACACCTGTTAGACTCCAGAGTTTCAAACTGTTGGTGGATGGAGGGGGTTGGCTTGACAATAAATATTCCTATGATTAAATGCTCCTAATTTATTTTCATAAGGCTGGTTTCACACCTCAGTGCAATGGGACCGTTCCCTGCATTTGTTTGCCTGACTGCATGGAAATCACTTTTACCTCTGTCTAAAAACGGTATCTACCGTTAATAGGAGCTGGGATCTAACGTTATCCCTTTTTCAACACCACCCCAGTTCATTGTACTGCAGCAATTGCAAAGGCTATGGTGAAATTGATGGGTGCTGCAGGCATTTCAGTCTCAGTGTCCTATGACTGGGGCAGGCTACTGATCACTTTTGCAGTGACTAGGCAGATTTTTCAGTTTGGTTCTTGAAAGCGTATAAACAATGGAGTACCGTAAATGCATGATTGCTGCTGGAATGGTGGGATGCTGTGGCTGCATGGTTTTAAATCTTCCTCTTGGTTGTCAAACTGTGGATGTCTCGGGGAATGAATGGGGATCTAGTTGATACGGTTGAGAGGCCTTCCTACTATACTTTTTTAACAGGCCTTTTTTATCAGCAGAAAAAAGGCACATGTTTCTGCAGCAATTAAAAATGGCCAGATATACCCTGGTGAAATCTCTTCTCTCCAGCGGAGAGTTTTCAGAGTCTAATCCATGAAGGTTTCAGAGTCTAATCCATGTTAGTGTTTCAGAGTCTAATCCATGAATGCAAATGCTCATTGATCTCTGGTCGACATCAGGTCTTTGGAATAATTTTAATCACTTGCTGGGATTAAAACATTGGAAATAACATGAGTTAATGTCCACAACAACTACTAGGATTGACAGTGAATGAATCGTGGATTTATGTATATAGCCCCAAACATTCCTTGACTAGGAAGTCTACTTCTGCAGTGCAGAACAAACAGGGGCGGCTCTAGCTTTTTTGCCACCCCAAGCAAGGCAGGCAGGGGCGGTCCCGGTCCCCGGTCCCGCTGCCCAAGCACGGCCGAAGACTGCCTGACTGCCGGCCTCGCAGGGACCGGCAGGGCGCCCCCCGCGACTTGCCGCCCCAGGCATGCGCTTGGAGCGCTGGTGCCTGGAGCCGCCATTGAGAACAAAGCCTAACTAATATTATCCTTTAGTCCCACAATGGGTCCACTGGGGAAACAAGATCATGATCAGATTCTGATCTTACTTACATCCATGTAAATCCAGTGTAACTCAACTGAAGCCAATGATGTATCTCTAGAATTCTGTCAGTGTGAGAGGAGAAGCTTATTCCCCTGTCTTTGAGACACGTGACAGAAGAAGCCAGAGTTTGCTCATGTTGTTTGCCAAGAATTAGGGTATTGTAGGCATCTCAGTATCTGTAGCCTATGCTTGGAGCAGGTTACTGATCACTTTAGTAGAGAGTAGGCAGATTTTCCAATTTGGTTCAGGAGAGAGTATAAATGATGGATTACAGTAAATGCATATTTGCTGCAGAAACATTGAGCTGTACGAGTATGATATGTTTGTAATCTGAGACCCGAATGAACAAAAGAAAATGAATTGGGAAACACTTAATAATCACTACTGGTATTTGGCAAACTGAAGATGTAACTGAGATCAGAACTTCATCCATACCGCGTTCACTACTCTTGAGTAACTGATTTTTAAATAGGTACGTAGAGAGCCACATTCTGCTCTCAGTTATACCGGTGTGTGTATACCTGAAGTGACTCCACTCAGTTTAATGGTATTATTTTGGATTGACACCAGTACAGCTGAGAGTGGAATTTAGCTGATATTACTTGTGTCTCATGTTAGACAGTCTATGGGAAAGCCAAGCAATAGTGTCAGTGTAAAAAATATTTTAAAAATCTATCCTGGTTTTAAATGTCATTTGGTAAGACTGGTGAATCTTTCCTTAATTTAGCCATACTTCCTGGGTTTCTGTATGAATCCAGGGGAGACAGTCTCTTCACATGGATGGATATTTGGTTATTTCCAACTAAAGTTTGTTTTTTAACTTGAATAGAAATGGGTGGCTTTGATTAAGTAGGTTCCTCTAATTCTTTCCCCTTTTTCTGTTACCAATTGCTGTTTGGTTCATTCTGCCCCCCCAGTTCTGTCTGGTCTATAATCCCTCTGGAAGTGACCCGGGGTGAAATCCTGGCCCCATTGAAATCAATGGGAGTTTTGTCATTCACTTCAGTGTGGCCATAATTTCCCCATGTGAGCTTCTATTCAGTGGCCATTGGACCTATTTCCTCTCTTTCCCCCCTAGCCTCCCTTTCCCCTAGGGTATAAAATATTGCTATAAATATTTTAAAGACTGCGCTTTATTCTCCCCAGTTTATTGCGTTCTGGGGACTGGTTTCCAGTGCTGATCTCCCCATCTTGATTCGACTAGCAATTCTGGGAAGCTGAATCTCAGTAGTTCAGCTGCAGTTTCTCTCTCTCTCCTAAGATGGAAACTATTCAGGGTACGAGGTTAGCAGACGTGTTTGATACTTAAGACGCCTGCAGGTGCAGGGCAGGTTTTGTTTTCAGTTCCTCAAAAATGTAGCATGGCCTGATACTGTTGCCTTGACAACACCTATATTGGTCGATGGGGCTCTCCCTTTACAGCTCTGGTTGCTTTTTATAGCTTTTAAAACAAGTCACCATGAAACATTCAACAACAGAAAATGTTTTCAGTTTGAAAGTGCCGTTAAAAAAAACCAGGCTTCTTACTCTCAGTGTTGTCGGCTTGCCGTGGCTCATCAGCACAGTGCAGCTGGGAGGCACCAGGAGCGTTTTGCCACGTATTTTAATTGAACTCATATCAAATACAGTCCCGGCTCCTTAATATTCCAGCTGTTCTGCAAGGGCAATTCCTGCTCTTCAGTGATGTTCAATGGAATTCACTTTGAGTTCCTGTAAAAAAAAACCCCAACACCTCTTTCTCGCAGCTCAGATGGTCATTTTTTTAAGGCTCTAGGGCTGTATCTGCCATGTTACATGGGGAGATATATGTAGGTTTTAAACATGTATCTTTCTGAAAATGCTTTTGTGTTTTAGCACAGCAGTTCTTGGGCTTGGTTTTTTAGGATTGCATTGCCCATGGTACTACCTTAGGGCCACGTTCTGATGTCCTTACATTACATAGTACCTTCAGAGTGCCCCCATTAAATTCACCGTGTAATATGACCAACGGTATCGGAATCGGACCCATAGACATTAGAGAGGGAAAAGGATTATAAGGTTATTTTGTCCATTCTTCTGTCACTGTAAGGTATTTGCCAGTGCTTTTATCCAGTCTAGTTTTAAATGACTCAAACAATGGAGTTTCCATCATTTACCTTGGGGATTATTCTACAGTCTAACAGAATGTACTCTGAGGTTGTTTCCTCTGAGGTTCTGTCCAGCTTAGATTTTTCCTAGAAAAGACTAAACTGTTTAGGGAATAAACAGGATTCTTGAAACAAGACAAGATAAGCTCATCAGAAAAAAATCACTTTAGTTCCACCGTTAAGTTATTCCCACCTGGAAAGGGCATTACCCATCATGATGTTGTCTTCTTGTCATTAAAAGGGTGAGCCTCTCCTCCCCCCCACCCATTACTATTAGTTTCCTAAGCTATCGTTGATCCTACAATTAAACCTGATATCTGGTTAGCTGAATGATGTAAGGAAACTTATTTAATAACAAGATACAAATCCATGTGGGACCCTGAGTGAAATGGGAACTTGCCTGGGTGACAGGATATTAGCAGAGCCTATGGCCATGAACACAAATTAAGAAAAGAGGCTCAAAGAGGGTATTAGGAAGAACATCATCACTCACTGTTAGTAGGTTATGGAATCAGCTTTCAAGGGAAACAGATGCTGTAGGACAAGCGTCTAAAGTAAGGCTCCTAAGTTTATATTTAGACACCTAAAAAGTGATCATGAAGAACATAAAAAGGGCCATTCTGGGTCAGACCGATGGTCCACCTAGCTGTATCCTGTTTTCTAAACAGGGCAATTTCGAGAGATTTATCCCCTGTCCTCTAGTCCCAACTTCTGGCAGATGGAGGCCTAGGGACATCCAGAGCACAGGGTTGCATCCCGGCCCATCTTGGCTAATAGCCATTGACCTATCCCCCAGGAACTCATCTAATTCTTTTTTGAACCCAGTTATACTTCTGGCCATCACAACATCCCATGGCAATGAGTTCCATGGATTGACTGTGCGTTGTATGAAGTACGTCCTTGTGTTTGTTTTAAATCTTCTGCCTGTTCATTTCATTGGGTCACCCCTGGTTCTTATGTTATGTGAAGAGGTAAATTACACCTCCCTATTCACTTTCTCCACACCAGTCATGATTAAATACACTTCTATCATAGCCCCTTTTAGTCATCTCTTTTCTAAGATGAACAGTTCCAGTCTTTTAAATCTCTCTTTATATGGAAGCTGTTCTATACCCCTCATTATTTTTTTTTTTTTTTGCCCTTCTCTGTACTTTTTCCAGGTCTAATATATCTTTCTTGAGGTAGGGTGACCAGAACTGCACACAGTATTCAAGGAGTGGGCGTATCATGGATTTATATAGTGGCATTATGATATTTTCTGTTTTATTATCTGTCTCTTTCCTAATGGTTCCTAACATATTGTTAGCTTTTTTGACTGCTGCTGGACATTGAGCAGATGTTTTCAGAGAACTATCTATGATGACTCCAAGATCTCTTTCTTGACTGTAACAGCTAATTTGTATCATTTATATATATTATTAGGATTATTTTTTCTAATAAGCATTATGTGGCACTTATCAAGACTGGATTTCATCTGCCATTTTCTTGCCCAGTCACCCAGTTTTGTGAGATCCCTTTGTAACTCTTCACAGTGTGCTTTGAACTTTACTGTCTTGAGTAGTTTTGTATTGTTTGCAAATTTTGCCATCTCACCGTTTACTCTCTTTTCCAGATCATTTATGAACATGTGGAACAGCACTGGTCCTAGTACAGATCCTTGTGGGATCCCACTATTTACCTCTCTCCATTGCATAAACCAACCATTTATTCCTATCCTTTGTTTTCTATCTTTAAACCAGTTACTGATCCATGAGAGGACCTTCCTTCTTATCCCATGACTGCTGACTTTGCTTAAGAGCCTTTGGTGAGGGACCTTGTCAAAGGCTTTGTGAAAGTCCAAGTACACTATATCAACTGGATCACCCTTGTCTAAATGCTTGTTGACACCCTCAAATAATTCTAACAGATTGGTGAGGCATAATTTCCCTTTACAAAAGCCTTGTTGATGCTTCCTTAACATGTTGTGTTTATCTATGTGTCTGATAATTTTGCTCTTTACTATAGTTTCAACCAATTTGCCTGGTACTGAAGTTAGGCTTCCCGGCCTGTAATTGCCAGGATCACATCTGGAACCTTTTTAAAATTATTGACTTTAATGGGATTTGTGGATGCTCAGCTTCTCTGAAAATCAGACCCCTTCGATTTAGATGTTTAAATATAGATTAAGGAGCCTATCCTGAGGCATCTAGGTTTGAAGATTTTGGCTGTAAGGGATCAAAAAATCTCCAGCTAGTCCGTCACTGCTTGGGTACTCTGGACATTTCTTCAACAGCTGCTGGAAAGCAGAGACAGGGCTGGTTGGACTAATACCCAGTTTTCCTAGTTGTATTTTTAGTCAACAAGAAACCTGAGAATCCTAAACCCTTTTCAGCTTTCCATTTGACTAACCCCAGAGAAGTGATTAAGATGTAAGGTTTAGCTGCTTGTGGGAGACAGACTGTATTATTCATCTGTTTGGTGCGAAAAGTCTGCTTTTCCTCAAGGAGAGAAGAATTCATATTTGTTCAGATTTAGCAAGAGCAACTCATGCTTCTACACTCACACATATTGCTTTGAGGAATAAATTCTGTGTTTGTAGTGGAGATATTTACTGTATTTATTTAACCTAGGAGGAAGAAAAATGCTATCTATCTATCTATCTATCTATCTATCTATCTATCTATCTATCTATCTATCTATCTATCTAGTTATGATGAATCTGAAAAAAGAAGAGACAGATTGAGAACTAGGTAGGCTGAGTATTGGGTAATTCTTGAAGAAGTGAGCTGTAGCCCATGAAAGCTTATGCTGAAATAAATTTGTTAGTCTCTAAGGTGCCACAAGTACTCCTGTTCTTTTCTCAAGATCATAACATCTAACTTTTATAGGTCTGTGTTCAAAAGTCCACTGAAATCAATGGAGAGACTCATTCACTTCAGTGACATGTAACACTCTTCAATCCTGGATCAAAAAAATGCTTTGGCGAGGAAGTGCCCATTATCCTCACTTTACAGATGGGGAAACTGAGGCACAGAGCAGTGCTGTGACTTGCCTAAGGTGACACAGTAGGACAGAAACAGGGTCTCCTGATTCCCAGTCTTGTGCCCTACCCACTGGGCCATGCTGCTTCTCAGAAAGATGATCTCTTTAAAAATCTTTATTATTCCCTGACTTCTGAAAGGCTAACTGGAGAAATTCAGTTTCCAGGGCTGTCAGTTTAGCATCTCTCACTAGCACCAGATTCACTGTAAAGCTCTCTGCAACACGTCTTTTCAGCCTGGCAGAAATGGCATGTGATGATTCGTCCATGGTAAATGCCAGCCATTTAATGACTTAGAGAACCAGGGAAAGCAAACACAGACATTGCTATCTTCTCAATCAGAGTACACATCACATGCCATAGTGATTTTTTTGGAGCTACAGAGAGCAATTGTAAAAGTGCCGGTTTCATTAAAATTCTTCCAGGGCTTCCTGCACAAAGCCACAGAAGTCCTGAAAATTCATTCGGCCTTGGGCTTGTAAAGGATTTCACAACAGAGTTTTTAATGGAGAGGAATCTTCAGGATCATGCAGTTATTACACTGTTACATAGATTCATGGAAAGGTAGGCCTGGAAAGGCCCTTGAGAGATCATCTAGTCCAGCTCCAGGTGCTGAGGCAGAACTGCATAAATGTAGACCATCCCTGAAAGGTGTTTGTTTAACTTGTTCTTAACTTCCAATGATGGGGGTTTCACAGCCTTCTTTAGAAGCCTAGTCCAGTGTGTAACTATCCTCATAGTTCTAACATTTCCCCTAATATCTAGCCTAAATCTCCCTTGCTGCTGATTAAGCCCATTACTTCATGTCCTAACATGTTAGTTTCAAACAAACCAATTCTGTGGTTACTGTCTAGGAAGAATAAAATGTGATATCTGTGTCCTGTCATTTGCCTCACAGGATCATGAAAATAAATAAATAAATGGAGAGATCCTATCTCCTAGAACTGGAAGGGACCTTGAAAGGTCATCAAGTCTAGCCCCCTGCCTTCACTAGCAGGACCAAGTACTGATTTTGCCCCAGATCCATAAGTGGCGCCCCCAAGGATTGAACTCCCCACCCTGGGTTTAGCAGGCCAATGCACAAACCCGCCCCCACTGAAGTTAATGGTAAAACTCCCACTATTTTCCACAGGGTGGGTTTTCACCCTTAACATCTAAGTGCAGATACCACTTGATAACAGGACTCAGAGCAGACAGATCAGTACAGCTGCTACATTCAATAGTACAGCTGGCTCTTCTGTTTCTAGTCCCTCAGGCACCTCTCTCTGCGCTATTCTCATGGGTGAGGTTCACTCACCTATTGGGTGTCTGTGTAAGGCTCTTCACACCGTGGTAATACTGCAGAGGGGAAAGTGTGGGTGGGGTGGCCATGCAGAAGGGTCTCTGTATGCCGTGAAGTTCAGGGGATCTCTGTGTTGGCCCTGAATTTGGTGGGCCAGGGCAGGAGATATGGAATTCTTGATTAAATGGCTCCAGTGTCCAAAAAACCCAGCACAGAGGCGATGGGATTTCAGTAGATAGGTTGGGATAGCAGCTAGCAAGGGTGCTGCACACTGCCTGTATATTGGCAGCTAGGGGGTGGCTTTTCTTTCCAGCTCCCCCCAACCACACAATGTTTGATCACTTGGACTTTGGGTAGGGAGGGGTGAACTTCATCCTTGTTGTGCCATGTGATGGCTAGAAAGGATGGTTCTTTTTGTGATTGGGGAGTGACAGCCTGATCCTACCACGTAGCCTTCAATAGGAACAGGAACCAGCCCTGAATGCGTTGAAATTGTGGGAACAGGTATCTGGGAGTCAGAAAGATTTGGGGTCTGTAACCTGTCGTGCCACTGACTCACTGCGTGACCTTGGGCAAGTCTCTTAACCCTACTGTACCTTCATTTCCCCATATGTAAAAGGGAGATAAAAGTAGTTAGCATCCTTCTTCATGGGGGTGTTGTGAAGCTTAATTCATGAAAGTTGCACAGAAGAGAGTTCAAGGTTCTAGCGTCTCTGTTTTCCACAAAGGGTGAGTTTTGGTTCTGTTTTGAGAATACCGATTTCCACGAACAAGCTTTACCGTAATGAACATGCAGTTGGGACACTCATGGAGAGTTATTTGCTAGTCCTTTTTGCCTGCGTGATTCATGTTAACTAGTTTCAAGTTCTCTCAAAGACATTAAGGCTAGTCATTTGGTTCTGTGCTCTTTAATGTCTGGCCCCTAGAGCTGGAGGAAAATTTTCATTCAAAAATGCTTCCCAGCCAAAAACGGCCTTTTTTCTACATTAAAATTTGCATGACAAATTATAGTTTCTTTCAAAATTTTCTATTTTTGATGAAAAGAATGAAAAAACCCTGGTTTTCACTAAAACCCCCCAGAACATTTCTGTGAAACAAACTGAAATAAAATTTTCACTGCCTTGGAAAATTTTCATGAGAAATACCATGTCTGACACTGTCTACTGACTGCTATTTGGTAGACATGTGATGATATTACACTACAGTAATCTAAATAATAATCATGTGGGTTGGGCATGTATTATTATGATAAACGGTGACACAGGGAGGTTGAGTGACTTCCCAAGATCATACAGGGAATCAGTTGCCCAGGAGTCGGACTGCCAGTCCCTTGCTCTTACCACTAGACAATACTTTCTCCCAATGCATAAAAGCTTGTGCATTTGAACATCGCTGATTGCAGCCAAACGTATGGCATGGCTTTTTTGGAGAGGGGCACCAAGGAAGTGTGTTAAAGCTGTTGACCTTGGCAGGGCAATGTCAGGGCAATGTCTTATAGTTCAGGGCGGTTGTTACCTGTCTAACCTAATCTGGCAAACTTGTGGAAGTGATCCCAGCAACTTCTGCAGGTAACCTTTCCGCACCTGCAGAGCCTGTGGGGGAGGGGTTCGCTAATCAGTGTTGCCATGGCGAGGAGCCCTGCTGTGAGGAGGACAGGAGCACCTGACAGGGTCAGGTTTAAGGACTAGGTTGAACAGGCCCATGCCTCTGTCTTGGCTGTGGGGATCACCTAATGATGGCACAGTCCCAGCCCACCACTAGGTTCACCAAGGACATTGATGTGCAGGCCAGAGGAACATCCCTTCGTAACAATGGCAGCAACTCCCATGGATTTCCTTGGGTGCTCTGCACCTTGTCGGATTGAGCCCATGTAGCCTCCTCCAGGAAGGATCTCAGAGCACTCTATCAATATGAAGGCCATGGTCCCCTTCTTCACAATGAAGGGCACTTTACTCCAGGAGTCGGCCCAATGATTTCAATGTCACTATCTGTAAAGTAAGGTGCTACTCAGCGTGTGAGTAAGGGGAGAGTGGATCAGAATCTGGCCTTAACTGATTAAGCTTCACATTACCCCTGTCAGGCAGGGAAATAGTATTACTCCCATTTGGCAGATGGGGAAACTGAGGCACAGAGGGATGAAGGCCAACATTTGCAAAAAGCCCATTCATGTTAGGTGCCTTAAAGATTGGCTTCCCCACGTAAGACACCTTGAGATCCTTTGGAGGTCAGAGTTGAACTGCCCAGCACCTTAGATAAATCAGGCCATGAGCATCTCAAGCTGGACATCCAAAAATGATGGAGGCACCCAAATGTATTGCACAATTTTGGCCTTTGCAATTTCAGCAAGGCCACGCAGTGAGTCAGTCCCAGCGCTCAGCGTAGAACCGAAGTGTCCTACAGCTTAATGCGGCGCTTCAACAACTAGGGCTGGGCCTTTTGAGGAAGCCTATGGGAGTTCGGTGCTTATTGAAGTTCAGTGGGATTTGGGCACCTAAGCTCCTTAAACTCCTTTGAAAATCCCAGCCTAGCTCAGCCTGTCTTCTGAGAACATTGGTGACAGCTTGTTGGGGGTTTAAAGACATAAAGAGTCTCAAAAAGTCTGAGTTTAAAAGTAGGGTTTGGGTTATTGTTTTTTCAAATAGATGGGAAAGACGGCACAGCATCAGTGAGCAGAGTGGATGATTGTATAGCTGGACCCATAGCAGTAGCTAGCAATGCTCTCCATGGATGCAATTCACGGCTGTGCAGAAGGCCAGCAAAAGGTCTATGGACTGCTGAAGCCCTAGGGTGAATTTGACCTAGCGTGAATTGCTGCAGAGGATAGAGCAGCATGTGAGCCTTATGATTAATTCGTAGCTAAATGTGAGCAGTACCATTTTAAAGTGCCATTTTTCACCTAAAGGGGTTAATCACGTGGCACATTTCACAATAACGAAGTGACATTTTTTCATTGCACTTGTGTAAAATGGATTTTGTTTTTAGAAATCAAGAATAATGTTCAACTCTGGAGGCTGAAACGTAGGCACTCAAATCCGTGTTTAAGCCTTTGTGTAAAGAGACCTGATTTTCAGAGCTGTGGAGACATCCTCAACTCCCATTAACTTCAGTGGACTCGTTCCTGATTTATACTGGTGTGATTGGGGTCAGAATCAGGCCCTTTATATGTAGCACAGAGTATGTGGTCAGATCTGGTGGCACATGGACCATGGTTGTGTGACTCATAGACAGCAGGGTGCTGTAATGCCGCTGAGATAATAATATCATATACTCCTTGTATCCTGATGGATCCCAGATTAGTTCACCAGTCCTGCAGTCCTTACTCATGTGAGTAGTTCCACTGACGTCAATGGATAAAAGTTGCAGGATGGACACACTAATTACCTGTAGTACTTCTGGGGTGGTAGGGCAGTAGCATTCTGCACACTGGCATGCTGGAAGGGGAGGGGATAAATTGACCATGGATACCCTGAGTCTTATTTGAAAAGTGCTATGGGATATTAGTGTCCCTCCAGGGAAGATAGGACCTTCTTTTAAGAGCTCATCCTCCCTCCCACTGCCCACAGTAAATTGCATAGTACTCCATTAATTTACTCCATCTGAGTTCACTTTATTTCAATCGTCACATTAAAAACACGGGAGAGAACAGATGCGGTTTCATTCATTTCATTTATTTATTCATTTTTGAAGTTGAAACATGATAAAAGCAGGAAACCTCATTGGGCAGCAGGGTAAAATCAGGCAGGGCCTGGTTATCCAGGACTGTTAGCAAGGGGGAAGGCAGGAGGTGAGACCTGGAAGATCTCTGTCATCATATTTTGGGAGGAAAAAAAAATGAATAAGACTGATAGTGACATAAACAAAGCATAAGAAAGGCTGCAAAGAGGAGGCAGGGATCTTTCCCTGGGAGCCTCCTACTGCGAACAATCCGATCTCTTGAAACTCTTGACAATAGTGCTCGGCACGGTTTCATGCTTCACCACGCAGCTATAGTCGTTGTGTGAGTTGTACTCATCTTTCGTAAGCGTCAGGGTGCTGCTCAGGCTGTACGTGCTGTCAGAAGTATCTTGCTGCTTCGTGCTGGTGAGGACACCAGGCTTGGTGTCGACGTTATCCACTTTCCAGTCCACAGTCAAGGCACTTGGGTAGAAGCCATTCACCAGGCACACCAAGGTGGCTGATCCCCCAGACAGCTGGTCGGCTGATGGGTGAAAGATGAACACCGAAGGCTTGGCATTTTCTCTACCTGCAAAAAAGGAGAGCACAGAAAACGGTGTTAATGACAACTGACCTAGGAGTACATAGTAACACCGAGCATGGATGTAGCCGTACACAACTATCAGGCCAAATCATTCTTGCCTTACTTATGTGAGTAGTTCATCCATGTGTGATTGAGGCAAGCTGGATTTGGCCCATTAACTAATTCATCCTCCAAATACTCTTGGTAGGTAGGGAAGTATCATCATTATCCCCATTTTATTGATGGGAAAACTGAGGCACAGAGCGGTTAAGTGACACAGCAGGTCAGAATACAGAGGGAGTTGGTGTACATAGACCATATAGGATATCAATTCAGGTTTAAGAAAACACAGGGCCAGGTCCTCTGCAGGTGTAAATCAACACAGCTCCATGGACTCTAATGGGCTCTTCGGATTGACACCCGCTGAGAATCTGCCCCATCATACCCGGTTTCATTTTGCTTACCACCTTGGCACTACTTGTGTGCGGAAGTGCTTCCCCATGTGAGGAAGGGCTGCACAACCTGGCCCTGAGTGATGCGAGAGCCTTTGATATTAGTGTAAGAGACATGCAATGCCCTGGAAAATGGCCTCACCCAAGAGATACCAGGGAAAGATGCCAGTGTGACAGCTCTGGAGGTTAAAGTCCTGTTTATCGACAGACAAGATACAGCTCATGTACCAGTAGCAGTGCAAGCGTCCCACCACCATGCCTATATCCCTCAATCCTGAGCTAGAGGAAGGCTTGCAGAGGGTGAAAAGGTACTTCCCACTCAACCCTGGGTCTCTCTGCTGAGATTGCCAACCAGGATGCTAACTGATGCCATGTACATGACAACATGAACCCCCCTCTCCACTGGAAGCTGTGACCTAGAGGGGAAAGGGTCCAGGGGTGAAATCTGGGCCCCATTGAAGTTCATATTAGTTTTCCCATTGACTCTACAGGAGCCAGGATTTCACTCCAGATCTCTCTCTCAATCCCCTGAGCCATCTAATTCCTTAGCGCCTGTTTTTCAGAAGTGCTGAGCACACATCCCTCCACTTAAAGTCAATGGGAGATACAGGTGCTCAGTACTTTTCAAATCAGAAACCTGATTCTCCTCTCACACCAGTCACCTGCATGACTCCATTCACTTCAGTAGAGTGGACCCATTATATGCAGGTGGCAATAAGAAGAGAATCAGGCTCCAGACCCACAGAGTATTATTAATATTTATCCTACTGCAACCGTCATATACGACTAGAACTAAAAACTCAAGATCTGTTATTAAAAAAAGTCAGTGTGCAGCTAGAGAAAGACATGAAGTTAAGACTGTGGCGACCTTTAGCATAGCAACTTGGAGTGAGTGTTTGTGTATCTCACTTTGTGTCACATAATCACTAAATGGGCCAGATTCTGATCTCGGTGACAGATGTAAATCTGATGTAACTGAGTAAAATCTCTCCCCGTATGTCAATATTCAGACTCTTGAAAACTAGGACCCAATCTTGCAATCCTTCCCCAGATAATACTCCCCCTGATTTCAATGGCAGTTTTGTCTGAGCAAAGACTGCAGGATCAAGTACTAATTTTGTAAAGATCTGAAGAAAACAGAACATAGATCACATCTTGGAAAACCAAGTCAAAATCATTCAGTTCACTCAGTCTCCTGCTTTGCTACTGTACAAACTAAAATAATAACGTCTAAGCACTGAATCGAACAAAATTGGAGCCCAGACTTTTAAAATATCTTGGGATTCCAGAAAAATACTCATATGTTTTTACATTTATCTTATCAAATGAACTGTACAAGATAATAGACCTGATTCTCCTTTCATTTAAACCAGTGTTAAAGTGGTATAACTTCATAGCTCCACTAACTTCAGCGGTGGAGTGAGAGCACTTCTGAGTTCAGTGGAGTCACACCTGATTTACACCAGTCTGAGAGAAGAATCATGCCATCTATATCTATATCTATATCTATATCTATATCTATATCTATATCTATGGACAGATAGATACCATACATTTGATAGCCTCTGTAAAACATCTGAAATAACAACACATTTTATATATTATACTACAAACGATATGTAGCCCCAAACAATTTTTTAAAGTATTTTGGACTTGTTTGTGAAAAACAGTAATTGGAAAAGAGAAAAAAAGAAAAGAAAAAAAATCATTTAATTGGATTGTCCTCCACAATGGCCTCATCACTATATTTGTTAAAATTCAAAATATATATGAGTAGAGCATTGTGCCAAAGCTAAAAAATCTTTTGTAAGCTAATCAATAAAACAAAAACTTAAAATATATGAATCAATTGCATTTTTCTATCATCAGAATATTTTTAGAAGAGTTATCAAATTTTTTCCTAGTGCAAAATAAAAATATACCGTACACTGCTGTTGCATCTGCTTTCATAAATACATTACTATAGTCGATATGACAAATGTCAAAATTATTTTTGTAGGACTTAAAATTAAATTCTTTAAAACAATGATGAGATGCATTGGATAGATATACAGCTAACAATGACTAGATGCAGCTAACTTAAATCTTATCGATTACAGCTAGCAATTAATAACTACAACTTATTTTACATTTTCCTCCACATTTGTGCTGCTGGCTTCCAATTAACTTATTTTGTGCAGGTTAAGTATTATTTTAACAGGAATGTTTGTCTGCTCTTTAGGTAGGTTTTTAGTATTTTCTCTTCATTTCTTAAACTATTTTTTTCTAAAACTGGACTTTTCTTGTTATCATCAGTCTAATCTATTTTATCAATCTAGTCCAATCTAATCTGTTTAATCAGTCATCAGTATGTTGATCACTGTGGTATCTGGGCACACCGCTTACATTATTTGAGAGACAATTTCCAGTTTCTCTTAATGAGATGTACTGCCAAAATTCTCAATTAAAACAAAAACACTTGTATATGGTTTGATCCAAGTCCTACTGAAGTCAATGGGAGTATTTCTAGTGACTTCAGTGGCTGCTGGATCATGACCTTTGTTATGAAACTTTGGGATTTTTCCACTTAAAATCTATAGACAAGAGGATGGCTGAATTTTTACTAACAGTGTTGATATCCTCAGATGAAGACCCAGGACCAACACTGTCACTAGCCTACAATTCAGCCATCATATTCTTGTTTGGAAATAAAATTAGCCTTTTCTTTAAACATTCCCAGTTGATTTTTAATCCTTGCAATTAAACGTAAGGATTTGACAACTAACGACTGGGAATGGGGTGAGACAGCAAAGAAAGGGACAGAGAGAAAAAACAGCATTTTTCTACATTTGTGCATTAAATCAAGCAAAAACAAAGGGGATTGATCACAAATAAAATGCACTTACGTTTTATCTCCAACTTGGTCCCTTTGCCAAAGGTGAGCCACAGTGATTGTCTATAACCTTCCTCTTTTACAGAAACCTTTTTATTGCACAACTAAATGGGCTCTCCATTGTAAGTAGGTTAATTTACGTAAAAACGAGCAGTTTAGCCCAAATTCCATCTAGGGAGGTGGAAGTATTTTCCACTCTTGAGGACAGGTATATTTTATATAAATACTTCACATATCTACAGCCCCAGTAATTTTGTCAGCGATCCCATTTCACGAATTACAGACAAAAATTGTGAATATGGACAAATTGGACATAGAAAATCTGAAGAGAGTTCAAAAATGCACTTACGTTTTATCTCCAACTTGGTCCCCTTCCCGAAAGTGAACCACAGTGAATGCCTGTGAACTTCCCCCTCTACAAAAACCTTTTTACTGTGCAACTAAATGGGCTGTCAACTGTAAGTGGGTCAATTTATGTAAAATATAACAATTTAGCCCAAATTTCATCTGTGGAGGTGAAGGAATTTTCTGTCCTCAAAGACAGGGTTATTTCATAAACTTTACAATTCTATGGTGAGAGCAATTCTGTCGGCACTCATATTTCACAAATTGCAGACATCCCCTCTGCCAAAAAAATTGTGAAAATAGGCAAACTGGACAAAGAGAATTGAAAGAGAGTAAAAAATGCACTTACGTTTTATCTCCAACTTGGTCCCCTTCCCGAAAGTGAACCACAGTGAATGCCTGTGAACTTCCCCCTCTACAAAAACCTTTTTACTGTGCAACTAAATGGGCTGTCAACTTTAAGTGGGTCAATTTATGTAAAATATAACAATTTAGCCGAAATTTCATCTTTGGAGATGAAGGAATTTTCTGTCCTCAAAGACAGGGTTATTTCATACACTTTACAATTCTATGGTGAGAGCAATTCTGTCGGCACTCATATTTCACAAATTGCAGACACCTCCCCGCCAAAAAAATTGTGAAAATAGGCAAACTGGACAAAGAGAATTGAAAGAGAGTAAAAAATGCACTTACGTTTTATCTCCAACTTGGTCCCTTTGCCAAAAGTGACTCACAGTGATTGCCTATCAACTTCCTCTCCTACAGAAACCTATTTACTGTGTAGCTAAGTGAGCCCACAGTGGGTTGGCTATCTCATGCAATATGTAACAATTTAGCTCTAAAATTCCACCTAAGGAGGTAGAGGTGTTTTCTTTCCTCGAGGATACGTTTATTTTATACACTTTACCAGTCTCATCTCCCGGTAAGTCTCTTAGCATTCTCATATCACCAATTACCCCAATGCAAAAAAACCCCCCAAAACATGAAAATGCACAAATGTGACAAAGAAAACTGAAGAGCATTGAGAAAAATGTACTTACGTTTGATCTCTACCCGGGTCCCTTTGCCGAAAGTGTACCACAGTGCTTCCTTGCTACCTGTTCCCTCTACAAAAACCTCAGTTCCTCCTAACCTAGGCCATTAGCTGCATCAGTGGTACAGTATGTTTTAGAAATATGGGGCCAGAGCCTTTGTTAGTGTAAATCGGCATAACGCCGATGTTTGAGAATGGGGAATACTGCACTGATTAACGTCAGCTGAGGGTCTGGCCAACAATATTTTTGACCACTACCAGACATGTAACATTTACTGAATTTCACTGGTCTGGAATGAAAAGCAAAGTCCTACTTTCTTCAAATTAATCTCTTTTCTATTACAGTTGAACTACATCTGCCCTGAAAACCATCCTTTACCTGCAATTTCCAACACCAACAGATATTCACATTATAATTCGACAGTGTTAATGAATACAAATTTAAAGACAGAATAGACAGCGAAAACAGAATCATTTCAAGGTACTTACGTTTTATTTCTACCTTGGTTCCTTTACCGAACGTCCACCACAGTGATCAGTTCCTATTGCCTCGCCGTACAAAAACCTGACAGCAGAAGGGGAAGGGGCATTCGGTTCACTTGCTAAAGCTCATTTCCCCTATAAAAATGTTTTTTTTCCATTGTGCAAAACTGAGAATTCAGTGCTAGGTCGAGTGACCTTGGTTTCATTATCTATAAACAGTCAAGAAGTTAGATAGAATTAAGATCAGATCAATACATGCTATCTTCTCTCCCGTCCCTCTGTTCCCACATCCGCATTGACACATATTGTAACCCTAGTCACATGCTGTATTACCTTGAGAGCATAAATGCTGAAACTATTAGACCTGGGTCCAAGTGCAAAGTTTGGATCCTGATTCAAACTTTTCCAAAGTTCAGGATGTTCAGATGCAGGATTTTGGTTCACGTCCAAGTCCAGAAAATGTAGATGTGGTATCGAGCATCCCACCCAGATTTTGCATGAGCTGCAAAGCTTATTTCACATACAGCAAACCATACATTGACAAAATACTTGCACAAACAAATGGGCAATGGACTTGATTCTGCTCTCCCTTATGTAGGTATAAATTAGGAGTTACTTCATTGAGATCAATGGAGTCATACCACCAGTGTTAGCATGGAACTTGCTGGATATTTTCTGTACCAGGCCAAGGAAGGATGCAGGGCCTAGAAATTCTTGCATAGAAAAGGACATATGCAGTTTGTGGAGGAGCAAAACACTGCAGCTGGGAACTTTCTAAGGGATGACAGAAAGTTGCCATGGTGCATAGAATGCTGATCTAGCATGATTTAGCTGAGTAGTATTGAGAGTGAACTCAGCTGGTGCTCAAACACTACCAAATTAGGTGGCGTTTACCTACAGCTCAGAGAGATGTTGAGGTGAGATTGTGTTTGGGGGACCTGGCTGCATGCCAGTTATCAGTTCCTTCATCACATCCACAGCACCAGCTGTCACATCATTATCACTGGGGCCTTCTGTGGCAATGATCTCCATGCAGCCTACCTACTCTCCTGCTGTTGAGGCATCCAACAGCCAGGTCTGTTCTGCAGTCTGAATAAGACACCTGGGATAATGGGGTTGTTGGGGAGAATAACTCTTATTTCTTGAATGAGTCTGATGAGCTGTAGGGTTCTTTAGAAGAACTTCTAATCCCCATGGGGACAAAATAAATAAAGGCTACCCACTTCCTCCAAAGACGCCAATTTCCCCCCTGTTTATACCTGAAACCATTCTATCTAGGCTGAAAACCAAAAGGCACTCCCAGCTCAAAGTTATGCAGTACCTTCAGAAAGGTTAGCCCTGACTGTACTAACCCAGGCCAGATGGTGAAGGACTGAAACCATCCTAGGTATCTCCAAAGTGGCTGAACGCAACTCCCTTGTGCCTAGGGATAGCTCTGCTACATCTCCTACCCCCACTGTGAGAACCTGCTGCTCTAGGTGGTCTTAGCTAGCGGCTAAAGATGTCAAGACTCAGCTTGCCCTGCTCCAGCCTGTGTTTCTAGATGCTGGGATGCATCAGGATGGAGAATATATTAACCTTGGTGCTTCACGTCTGCATCAGAAACTACCAGACCTCCTAGGCAAGAATGAGAGCTCGGGAAGAAAAGTGGTTGGTTTTCAGATTCCCCTGCAGGGGAAAGATGGGGCATTTACGATGCTGTTCACAGAAGTCATGAACATGGGCTGGCACCAGGTTTATGATGTGGCACTATCACAAGAGAGAGCCACAGTCAGCGAGGGTATCTCTGCCCTGCCGCTGGCAGGTGTGACCAGGTAGATGTCCCCACGCTCACTCTGCTTGAGCTAGCGTGCGAAAAGTAACAGTGTGGCTGCAATGGCCTGGGCGGTGGCGTGGGCTCGCCACCCGAGGATGAAGCTAGGATCTTGGGCAGGGTTGTACTGAGGTGGCTAGCTCAAGCCACTGCCTGTGCTGCTGTGGCCACACTGCTATTTTTAGCGCGCCAGCTCCAGCAGAGCTAGCACGTGTACGTCTGCCTGAGCTGGGAATTAAACTCCCAGATGCAGTGCAGACATATCCTAAGAAAGACTCTGGTCTGTCACACAATATGGCCACCGTTCAGAAAAGCCCTTACGTGTGTGTGCCTGGATAGTCCCGTTGGCTTCAATGGGCCTATCCACATCCTTCAAGTTAGGCATGTGCTTAAGTACCTCGCTGAGCCTGGATCCTAGCACCTAAACAGCAGAGTGTCGGTTCACAGTCACAGGGGAAGAAGAAAGCAGGGAAAAGATGTTGCAATCAAAGTGTTGGGACTTGTACCTGGTTTAGGCCAATGGAGAGACGTACCCGCCAGATGTTATTAGATTACGGATTTGAAACTAGACACAGAGCTGAAATGGACAGTGGCTCTGTACATATTCAGAAAGACAGTTGTTACCCTTTTTCACTGGGGTGGTGATGAAAACAGGGACCAGGTTAGCGAAGAAACGGACTCTAAACCTGAAACTGTTACGGTGGAAACTGAATCTGAAAATGCAAATGAGGAACTGGAGGAACAAGTGACGAGAGCTCTTCTCCACTGGCCCGTTTGAGAGAAGGGCAGCTGCTTTTAGGGTGGGATTTTCAAAGGAGCCCAATGGGGTTTAGGTGCCCAAATCCCATTGAATTTTGGCCTCTAACTCCCTTTTGAAACCCCCAGCCTTAAAAGCTGTGAAAAGAGGGCAGGACCAGGAGGGAGAATTTTGGTCAGTGTGAGAAAGACAATTAAAATCGTGAGGCTGAGGCAGGCTGGCCGGGGTTGACCACAGAGGAATTTCTCCCTCAACCCCGAGTATATGTAGGATTTGGGGCCTGATTCAAAGCCCATTTAAGTCAAGGGAAGTTGTCCCATTTACTCCAATGGGCGTTGGATCAGGTCCTTGGCTACTGGAACATGTTTTGTTTTGAGCGTTCTGGGAGGAGCCTAGATGCTCCGGTGCTAGGTGTCAATGTATGACCGTCAGATACATTTTCTGAACATTTCCTTCTTGCCTGTGTTTGTGTTTTCAGTTGTCTCTTTTCATTGCACGTTTCTGCTTCTTTCTTTTCACCTCAGTTGTCTTTGCTTCCATCTTTATCAGAGTCTATATTCCATCATTATTATTTTTATAGAGGGTGTAACTGTTCCCTCTTCCCTTGCCTCCTTCTCCTCTGCTCTCCATGTGTTGTGTTCTCTTCCTCCTTCACCCACATTGTCAGCCTCTTGCTTCGTTTACTAATCCCGCCTTCCGTTTTCTCACTCTCGGGCCGTGTCTACACTAGCAAATGGAATGTGACGTTGCCCCATTGCTTACACCAGCACAAGGGCAAGTGTAGACTGGACTCAGACATTGTCAGCACTTTGTCCTAAAGCCTTCCTCTGAAATGCCACTAGTCCTTGCGCCATTGGGAGTCCCAGAGCATCCTCCAGGACACTGAAAAGTGGGCACCACATTTAATAGTGTAGAGGCAGCCTCTGTGTACTCTTCCCAGCTCCACAGACTCTCCTGCCTCCCACCCACAAATCACACACCCAGGATCCTACATGGCATAGACAATACCCCACAGACACACTCTCCTCCCTCCCCTGCAAAAAAAAACCCTTGCTCATGATCTCCTGACTTCCCACAAAAGTCACGTCCCCTCCCAGTCCCCTATATCTTACATGAGCTTGCTTTCTCTACAAATCGCTCTCTCTCTTCCGCACACCCTTTCGCTCACACACAGAGCTCTCTTCCAGATTCACACTCACACAAGCATACAGTCAATCCCTTCACACACAAGCTGTCCCCCTGTACACACAAGTGCCACCTCACATGGAGTCAGCCCCTCACACGCAGGTAGTGTTCCCTCACATACAGTCAGCCCCTCTCACACAGGCAATCTTTCCCCAGATACAGTCAGCCTCACACATGGGCAATGTCCCCTCACATACAGTCAGCCCCTCACACACAGGCAATCTTTCCCCAGATACAGTCAGCCTCACAGATGGGCAATGTCCCCTCACATACAGTCAGCCCCTCACACACAGGCAGTCCCCCATAAGATACCTCACACACATACACCCAGAGGCAGTGCCATCTCTCCCACAGGCAGTACCCCCTGAAACACACGCTGTCTTCCTTGCATACAGCCAGTCCCTCACACCAGGCAGCCCCCTCCTCCCTTGGCAGCCACACCCAGATGTCCCCTCCTCTCCTCTCCACACACAGGGCTTTTGCTGCTAGAAAGGAAGCAACAGTTGGATGCATTAGGGGCCCTGAGGGACCTTGGCAGGAGCAAGCCAGCCCTGCCCTGTTGTGGACTCTAGGCTATGGAACTCCTGCCAGCCATGTGTATGGTGCCGGTTCCCCACAGCGTGGATGGGTTGTGCGTATGCACAGTCGCAGAACCAGCATTTCAGGTAAGTCATCTCATTTCCCTACATCTCTTGGTTGCCAGAGCATTTTCAGCACATAGATCTTTCCCTCCACCCTGCCCCTGTGATGAGTTCCAACCCGGGGGTACCAGTTGTCTAGCGATGGTCAGCCATCAGCATGACACTGCCTGTCATCTCTTATTGAAGAAGGATCAGGGTGTCTTTACTCTGCCTGGGATAATTAATATCAACACAGTGAGGGGTGATAACCTTAGGCTCTGGCTTTGCAATGGAGGGGTTCTGTTTGCGAGAGGCCCCCTTTGACTTCCACAGAAGTTACACACAAGGGGCTTGGTTAATAATGTGGGCACTGAGTCTATGCCACTGCTTCTGCAGGCAAGGGCACCAGAACCTTTGTAGAAGGGGGGGGGGCAAGGCCAAAGTGCCCCCTCCCTCTCCCTGGCTGGCTGCTCTGGCAGTGAGCCAGCTGCTCTCTCTTCTGGTGCCATAGCAGCCCCTGGTGGGTGAAAGGTGTAGTTGCGGTGCCTCCCTGGCAGAATCTGTTATTCTGTGAGGGAAAAAATCTGCGGGGGACATGAATTCTGCACTTATGTTTCTTTTGTTAAAAAGTGGGAGGGCCGTGGCCCCTGGACCCCCTAGTTCTGGTGCCGGTGGGGGCAGCTGAGCTCCCAGCTGAGTTCACCCTGATGAAGGGCAGGTGGCAGTACTGCATCCCGTTCCCTCAAAGGTTCTGTCAAGGGGAGTAGGACTGCGGCTGCTGCTTCATAGCCACCCGGCCATCTCCTGGGTGGCCTGGCCACTCCCCATTCACATTCATCCACCTTCAGGGCTACACTGGTTGAGTATGGGCCCACTGACAGAGAAGGGCTGCAGGCAGCTTGTGCCAGTGAGCTCCTACCCCAGGCAGGCTCACCTTCTGCCTGGCTTCCCTTGGGGGAACCTAGGAATGGATCTGGCCCAAGGGACACAGCATGGGGCCCTGAATGGTTGTGATGTCCTCAAGTCTTTGCAGGGGAATGCAAAGCCCTGATTTCAGCTCTTGGCAGGTGCAGGAGCTGCTTTCTTTTGTCTTTATATGCATTTTAGGACCTTAAGGAGCTTAAAAATATGTATGTGCAAAGCTTTTACCTTTCAGCTATGGGTCCAACCCCCTCCCAGCAGGATGCAAGCATCAGCACATTAAAATAATGGGATGACGGAATAGCAGGGTAAAAATTAACACTCGCTACCAACCAAAAGCTCAAACAACCAGTGCCTAACTTTAGTGATGGGGTTTTTGTGAACACCATAGACAAGACCTGATTCGAAGGCAATTGAAAAGATTTCTATTGACTCCAGTGGGCTGCGGATCAGGCTTATTGAACCAAGCTACAGAGAGGCAATGAGAAACAGATCACAACAGTGGCCTGTGAGAGGAATACAGTTTCTGCTTATCGAGCTGGAAATGATTTGATAAAAGACGGAATCTCCGTGAGTAAACATCTAGTGAACAGATCATCAAAATGATACACGAGGCAGCGGTTACTACTAATGTATTTACCATCTGTAATGGTCACAATACATACAGTACATTGTGTTATGCCTCCCTCTGGGGGCAATTAGGACGCTCTGCAATAGTTCATTTGCTACCATCTCAGAACATACTCAGTTGCAATTAATTTATCATCATCTACAATATTCAGCATAAGGCTTGTTATGACTCCCTCTAGTGGTAATCAGGATGCTGTGCAGTGCTCCATTTACGGGACTGTCACAGTTGGAAACATATTAACAAGCAATATAGGACTATTTTATTTTGATTTGTAAAAATGTGTTGATCAGAAAAATATTCTAAATGAATGTACAGCATTAAACCATGAAATCGTCACCAAAAAATCTCTACAAGATGAGTCAATAAAAATACTCAGCCTCCCTTATATGTCACCACTCCACAAAAAAAAAAAACAACCCTCAAGTATTCTCGCCAGAAAAAGTCCTGTGTTTCTTGTATTTACAAAGGCTTTTTCTGGCGGGGATATTTGAGGTTTCTGTTTTGAGAAATGGTGATAAATGGGGAAGCTTAGTTATTTTAACTGGCATTGCCTCAGTTTGTATATTTCATGGGTAATGAATGTCTGGTTTGAAGCTGTACATTCATTAGTATGTTTTCTTATCAGAACTTTTTTATTCATTGAAATAAATATATTTTTCCTGTACTAAGTTGTTAATGTCCAATGTTTCAAGCCTTCCCCATATTTCAAGGCCAGAAGCACTGCAGAGAATTCTGCTCGTCACCAGGGGGAGAGCTAAGCCTCAGGCCCGTATACAGTACAGGATTGTGACGATTGGAGATAGTAATCCAATTAATGCCAGTTCTGCATGTTCTGACAGTCAAATCTATTGTGCATTTTTAAACCATGTGTCCAAAACACACGATCTGCTTTGCGTCTCTATACCCAAGTGATGCACACTGGCGGTTCTGAACCATTATAAATGTTCCAAATATTATCTTAAAAACAGAACAAAACAAAAATCCACTCCATATATTTTAATCCATTACATGAGCCAACGACTTCAACAATATTACACTGTATGGGCCAGATCCATAGCTAATGTAAACGACTTTGACTTCAAGGGAGCTACCCTGATTTACACCAACTGAGGGTCTGGTCATGTATGTCTCCAGTTTATTTTGGTACGATATTTCCTTACTTTCTTTAATCACATGACGGTATTAACATAATAAATTTGTTAGTCTCTAAGGTGCCACAAGTACTCCTGTTCTTTTTGCAGATACAGACTAACACGGCTGCTACTCTGAAACCTATAATATATAAAGTTATAGTTGTGGGATTAAGCCACAATTTTGATTGTAATTTTTAAATGTATTGTCTAATTTTTTTTACTTACCTTGTAGCCTTGGCCAGATAAAATGAACCAGCAAAATTACTCAATTAACCTGGCCAATGTTGATCAACAAACTTCATGTATAACTAAAGAGTGAAATGGAGCAATTATAGGTGGTCAGGATGGCAGGGATGCATCACTTAGGTATATCGCTGCAAAGCTGATGGTGTGTGCTATGGTTCTAGTGTTTAAAACTGAAGAATGGATTTGTCTAACCTGTTGCAGGAAATATTGTCGTATTTCCACTTGCAATATTCATATGCAGTATATTCAGCATAAGGCGTCTGGCACCCTCTGGTGGCAACAAGGATGAACTGCAGTACTTCAGTTTTCTCAGCCTAGAGAAGACCATTCTGACACCCTCTTTGCTATTGAATGCACCTGACTAGTTTTAGAATCAAAGGAGAACTAGGTTTTGTCAGTCCATGGAGCGGTTAGATATCCCCCCCTCCGGCCGGGGGAGCTACTGAGAGTACAAGAAAGAAGCAGCCCGCAGGCTGCCTGGTTAGTCTGTATGATACTTAAAAATTGTGCTAGCAGCAGCCAGAATAAAAACTATTAGCATTTTTCTAGCACAGGCTCCCTGGTCAGTGTGGGCAGGGATTTCTGCCGCTGAGTTAAGAAGCTAGGATAGCAGGTTCCTCTGTACAGTCATATCTACCAGGTTGGGGTTATAACATAATAGTGTCCCTACCCAGAGTATTATAACAAGGTTTGGCCTCCCTGTAATGTGCAGTCAGTATGTGTGTGTGAATGAGAGAGAGAGATACTGCCCTCTAGTGGCTGGTCCACAGATTAATTAAGGGATCTGCTACTAGTATCTAGCATAGTAGCACCTACAATGGGCTAGGTACAGTACTATGCAAATATGACCCACAGGCTCACATTGCAGCATTTTGTGGTCTCTGCATGGGAAGAAAGAGTGTGCAGGGTACAGTTCTTGGTTTAGGATACTCTGTATATCTGCAGACTTGTCAGAGCCAGGCAGGGAGACTCTGCTGGATGGGCCAGAATCATGCAGAAATTGGGTGTGGGAGGCACTGGGCATGACTGTTAGCTGTTTGAAGCTATTTAGGCAATTTCCATTGTGAGCAAGCCTCTGGCAGGGCATGCCCAGTGCCACTCTGAGAAGGGAACCAATGGGAACGCAAAGGGAAGGGGAGGAGTTTATAAATAGGGGTTGGAGTCAATCAAACTGAAGAGCTCAGCAATGGAGTGGCATAATGACCAGAAGGGTCTGTTTTATAGACTGTGTTCCAGGGACGTTGCCAGTTTTGTTGGATTTAAACTGCAGGTTCCCTCACCCCACTGGAGAAGAAGACTGGAATTGCTACAAGCTGTGCAGACCATTGTTGCAAAGACTCAAAGGGAGTTTGAAGGAGATTGTGGAACTAACACTTGTTTCCCAGCTCTAAGGAGCTGGTGTGCCGTGCAGAGAGGTTGGACACTATTCCACACAAACAGAGAAGGATAAATCCTCCCAGGAAAGAGCCCTAGAGGAGTGTGAGTATGTGCATGCACCTAATTATATGGTACATCTGAACTTGTGGCAGTAACAAGTATGAAAACTTGGAGAACCACCACCCCACAAAAGTATTGTCAAGTTATTGATAATAGTCACGCTTGTTTCATGGGTTATAAATAATGGATGGAAAGATAGATCTCGCTTTAGTAAATGCTTTTCCTGTAGAGATGTTTGTGTCACTTCTGTTCTCGCCCAGATTTAACTCACTAGAATGTAGAGCAAAGTGCTGAAAAGCTTCACCTCTGGCCTGTGCCCCAGCGGAGGGGTTAGCTGAGGTACAGGAAAAGATTGATTATGCCTAACACTAGCAGAGTATTCTCCCTAAGCCTGTTACACAGGCACCAAAGATAGCACAGTCTGTGCCTATACGGAAGCTTTTAGCCCAGGTGGCAAAGGGCTTTATTTTGGGGAACAGAGGAATAAGGGTTCTAGGCCCTGGTGTGCTGTATGTGTGAGGGGGGAGGGGGGAAGTGTAGTATTTCTAGAGGTTGGTCTATCTCCAGCACACAGCTTTGTGATTGGGAAGGTGGGGATGGGTCCCTGGCAGGTGGGGCAGACTATGCAGACAGTAGCAGCAACTTTCCTAGTGCTTGCTGCCTTGTGCTGTGCCTCCAGAGACCCGGAGGGCCAGTGAGTGTGGCTGGTTGGGCACAGGGTTCCGGGAACGGCTCTGCCCAGCCCCACAGGCAAACCCAAACTGGTGGTGGAGGTTCTATTGTGTTTTAACCTGTTTCATGGGCATGATGAGCTAGCTGTGTGGAGGGGGCTGTAGACACTCACCTAGGTGTGTCCCAGCTGGATTTGTAACACTGCAATAAGGAAAAAGCCTCCTCCTACACACTGATAAGGGAAACTGATGCTTTCAGCTGTGGTGTGGATGGGCCCCAGGGTCTGACCCAAGCCCTGTCCTCAAATCACATGTTGCTGAAGCACTGACACGGTCTCTAGGAAGCAGCTGTTCCCCTGAGCAACATACACTAAGGAGAGCAGGGAAGCTTCTGTACTGATCCGTATCACTGTGGAGCAGGAGCCCTGTTGACTACAATGAACTCCAGCTCCTTCGGTGTCAATGCTGCTGATTGTGAGAGTGAAATCAATCCCAGATCTGCTCCACTGAACCCGGCTGGGATCCCAGAGTGCAGGCAGCTGAGAAGCATGTCCAGGTGTCTGTTCATACTAGATGAATCTGTCACTAATGTCTGAATTAGCTTTGCAGTTGATGGTGACTGTCTCCTGGAGACACTGACAGAGATTTTGATGTCTGAGTCAGCACAACGTCCCTTGGAGCCTGAGAATAAAACAAAATATAAAATAATATACATATATGCGCAGGCTAGAAATCTCAGTTGTATTGGGCCTTATAAATAGTGACAGGAGCTTTCCACATTTTATTTAATTTCAGTGTCACATGCCTTGTTATTTTCAATCTCATGAAAAGTGTGTGTATAGATAATACCTGAGGAGTGCAAATGATCTGATAAAGCAAAGCATAATGGGTCAGATCCTCAGGTGGTGTAGATTGGCAAAGTGCCACTTAAATTGATTCACACCAGCTGAGGTTCTGACCCAAAATATATACACCCCTTGGTTTCATTTTGGATCATTTCCTTGTTAGTGTCTCCTTTATTTCTGCTTACCTGTAATGCAGAGCACTAGCAGCCAGGTGTGATGAGCCTGTGTGATCATCCTGATACATCTCAGCTGGCTGACAGCTGATTGGAGTAAAATGGGACAGAGAAATACCATGTGGGGATAGTTGATGCAAAGCAGCTGCTCTGTGAAAATTTACATGTGATTCAGACTAAGTCCAAAAGAATCAAGTGAGCAAATGGAACATGACTGAAGTAGAAAGACAGCAGGGCTGCTTTCCCACTCGGCAATGAAACGATGTTGGTCAGAATCAATGGGAACGAATGTCCTCAGCTTTCGGTTTACATTTCTCTAACGTGGTGTTACTATCACACTCAAAATCCCCTCCCAAATACCCACCTACAGGAAATCAACTCATGGGCCTTTGCATTGTGTCCAGGCTCTGATGCCCTAGTGATCGTGTGGGGTAAGTGGGGTGATCTCTCTGCATTTACCCCTTCCTAGGGGAACTGGACAGGGCTAATTTCTCTGCTATTATTTGCAATGGGTGAAATTATCCCCCACATACAGAGCCGAAATAAGACCCACGCACCATTTAATGTCTTCAGTGGTTCATCTATCTGGTGTTGGCTTTTTGCACAGGGGTGAGTTTTACTGTATCATTGAAGAGCGACCCAGTTGTGATGCACACGTGCGAAGGGCTAGCTGATGTGAGCGTGGGGGTCAGAACTTTCTCCCTGATTTATAAGCAGCCATGGGAACGAAAGCTCAGATGTGAGGCTGCAATAAAAAAGGCCCAGATCATCACCTTCATGTGAGGAACCCAAGCAAGGGGCAGGCTGTGTGGAGCGTGTCCTCTGTATTGAAACAGAGAACTGATCTGGTTGGCTTATAACAATGTGCTTAGTTCAGTACTCGGTGAAGATAACAGGGTGCACACTCTAAGAATACTCTCTAGTAACAGAACTTCAGGTGCCCTGATGTGTAGGATGAGTGCATAGAAACGGCTGTAGATTAACCTGCAGCAGCAGGGGACATACAGACACTGAGTGCACAGCAGGCAGCCTGCGGCAAACTTAGTGTTGTGTAGTGGCTTTCAATGTTTCCAGACTACTGCAGCCGTTTGTCTTGTGTTTAAGTTTCACCTCACTCAAAAACTACTTGCTACAAAATCCGACATAAAAATACAGAAGTGTCCCAGTACACTATTACTGAAACATTGCTCAGTGTCTCAGTTTTACCATGTCATTATAAAATAAATCGATTGGGATATAAATATTGTACCTACATTTCAGTGTATAGTGTATAGACCAGTATAAGCAAATCATTGTCTGTATGCAATTTGAGTTTATACGGACTTCGCTAGTGCTTTTTATGTAGCCTGTTGTAAAATGAGGCAAATACCTAGATGAGTTGATGTACCCCCTGGAAGACCTCTGTGTACCCCCAAGGATACCCCTGGTTGAGAACCACTGGATTAGCCCTTCGTTTGTGTGTGTAATGCCCTCTGGTGGCAATTTGTGGAAATTCACCTTCATTTACCTTTAAGGGCTACAAGGGAAAGAGGCTGCTGTGTGCAGAGACTCTCTCTGTACAAGTGCAGGGCAGTGCCCCTGCATCATAGCCTGTTTTGCAGACCCATTGTAAAGTTGATGCAACGGTAATGACATGGTCACGTCAGCAGGAAGCTGCTCCTAACCCTGAGTAAAAGGAGTATTTCTTCTGGAGCCCATACGTGCACTCGGCTCCGTACAAATAGATCAGAGAGGTCCCTGCTGAGAAGAGATTAGTCTAGTTCAGACCAACACTATGCAGATGGCACTGGTGGCGAGCTGGGAGCAAGCAGCGCTAGGAGAGGAGCTTAACTTTGGTTCCTGGGCCGGCATGCTAAGCTGCTAGCTCAGGCCACAGTAGACTTGTCTCCCCATCACGCACCTTACTCCTCCCATCCCAGCTCTCAGGACAGGCATGTGCTGCTCCTAGGTGCTGGTGGGTGGTCCTAATGTCCAGTGCTGGATGCAAGTGAGTGATGGTCCTGGATGGCATTGGTGCATGTGGGCGGAACTGATAGGAGACGGGGAGCAAATGATTTTCTCCCTCCCCCACCCCTCCTTCCCCAGGGCGGGGGGTTCCTGATCTTTTAAAGTACTTGAACCATTCCCACCAATTCTTGCCAGTCACAAAGTCATTGGGCTTCTAGCCCCTGCGCTGAAAGGAAAAAGAACCGAAGTGGGCGTAAAAAAAGGGCTTGGAAGATGGAGAGGGACAACTGTGAGCAGAGGCTGTTCACAATATACGGCACAGCATGGCAAGAAGTGCAAAGCAGAGAGGGGACCTGAGGAGAGCACATAGCAGAGAGGATTGATGGGGCCAGATGAGAGCAGAGAGATAGGGGGTGGTACTGTGGAAGGTAGGAAGAGCTTAATCTTAATGTGGACCAGGGATGGAGGCCGGCGAAAGGATTCAAGGGACGGGGGAGAGGAGGTTGGAGCAGCAGGAGGAAGATGGCTTTGTCTGCTGCTCTTTGGAGAACGGGAGGGATGTGATGCAGCGAGCCTGAGTAGAAGAACGTGGTAGTAGTTGGGGTGAAAAGTGACCCAGGAGAGGTCAGGTCACAAAATGAGGAAGAATTCACCCACTTTCCTCATTCAACAGTTTTTTGCCTTTTCACTGAAGTGTCATTTGAACTAAAATGTTCTGACCAGCTGTCCCTGAGCAGGGACTCGGTGCGGGGGAAGTGAACCGGCGCAGCATAAAGAAATGACTGCCCCATGGGGATTCCATTCTCCACAGTGATGGGTGCTGGGAACTCCAGAAAGGATCAGAGAGGTGGCCTGGGGAGCCTAAGGCCTGACACCCCCTAGTTTCTTCTGGAGAGGGTAGCAACAGCCCTGACCCTACCACACTGTACAGGGGGGAAGCAGCTGTGACAGTAAGCAATAGAAACTGAACAGAGCAGGGAGGTTTTTGTACTGGTCTGTATCGCTGTGAAAGTGGCACTGTTGTACTGATGGCAATAATAATCTCCAGCATCTTCTGCTTCAACTCTGCTGATTGTGAATGTGTAGGCAGTGCCTGACCCACTGCCACTGAACCGGTCTGGGATCCCAGAGACACGGCTGGAAGCATCATAGATAAGGCGCTTAGGAGCTTGTCCTGTTTTCTTTTGGTATCAGGCCACCCATCCGTCAGCACTGGAACTGGCTTTGCAGTTGATGGTGACTCTGTCACCAGGAGACACTGCCAGGGATTCTGGAGTCTGAGTCATCACAATCTGCCCACTGGAGCCTGATTGGAGGGGGACAATAGGAAAAAAAAAATATAACATCCGTCAAATGAAATCAGGTGTAACAAATCAAAGCTGAATCTAGTTTGTATTATTGTTTAACCCTCTGAATTACATTCCAGGCCTGTGTGCACTGAGAATAGTATTGGTCTTGTATGCTAACTGCAATGATTTTTAAATCACGGTTTGTTCTTACCCTGAACCCAGAGCACCAGGAGCCAGAGTAGCGGAGTCTGCCAGATCATCTTGTGAATTCTAGCGTGACAGATACGGAGCTCAGAAGCGCCGAGTGTTTAACGGTAACATTTATAACAGCTCCCACGTGCAGGGGAATGTCACTCGGGTGGAAATATGCAAAGCAGCTACTCGGTGTAAATGCCCTTTCCCTGTGTCTCTGTACAGAGCTGAAGGGCTGTGTAGAGGGGGAGGTCTAGGAACTCAGCTCCTTTGGAGGCAAAGGAGAGTTGCACTGATAGATCAAGGCAGATCCGTCCCCTACCGAGGACAAAGGCTGAGGAGGTTTCAAAAGGTAATGGGACGTTTCCATGGATTACAAGTCTGTCCAGAATTATAATGGTAAATACTGAAGGGTGGTGATAAAACAGGAGTGTCGGCAGTGTTCAGTCTTCGGTACCAGTGCTTCAACCAACAGCTAACTACTAGGGGCCAGGGGGAACCTGTCCCCGGGACAGATTATCCCCTCCCTGCTACTGCAGGGTTTCTTGCACCTTCTGAAGCAGCTTTTGCTGGCTCCTGCAGGAGACAGGAAACGTGATTGGATGGACCATGGATCTGGTCAGGTGTGGCAATTCCTGTCTTCTCACGTCCATCTGTACATTAGCTGGGTATCCAGCATGCAGGTCACTGTTAACTTAACCACTCCACAGTGCGTGGAGCCCACTAGACATCCACAGAGAGAGGCTGGCTTTTGGAGTCTGGGACGTTTGGCTTCAGTGCCAGATTTCTGTGGGGAGTGTTCCAGTAAATACGGGCAGAGAATTGGGTTGGGAGGAGCGTGAGCTTGGAAGTGTTTTATCAGTGATCCGAAGAGCACTGAAAATGTCAGGGGAAACTGTCAGGATTTGAGTGAGGGTGGTGGAGGGGCCTAGAAATACAGGGCACAGACAGGTCCTTCGTGTCCCTTTGGGCAGGGCACATGTGTGGCCACCCCCCCCACACACTGTTTGCGCCTCCTGCCAACCGTCAGTGGCCAGCTTTTAGCTGTGCCTGGGGTCTCATGAGAGCTGCATTGATGGGAGGTGCTGATGGAGCATGTTACATGGCCATCCCTTCTGCTGGCCCAGCACCACAGCAGCTTTGGGCTGTCCTAGCTTCCCTGTGACTGGGAAGTATCAACTGCTTTGGGCACCTGTGACCTGCTCCCTGGTGGACTTCACGCTGCCAGGGGATAGCTGGGGTAAGATATGGATAAATCTACCCCCCAATGTGCTTTCCATAATCCATCTCTCTCTCTTAGAGTCTCTTTTTTGCAATTGAGCCAGGCTTTCTCCTTGTTTTAGGTCTCAGCATTTGAATCGCTCTGGAGGGATCTGGCTGCTGAGAGTGTAGTGGGGTGGAGGAAAGGAAACCCGGCAAAGCAGTCAACAGTTGTTGTAAAACCGAACCCACAGAGGCCTCCCCTCCCCCCAAACAAAGACCTTTGCAAATGTCAGGATATAAAGAGAGAGAGAGATGTTTAACCACCATGTGTTTGTGCTCCACCAGGTTAATTAGTCTGTTAAAGGGAAATTGGAGTCAGACCCAGGGAAAGAAAACCTGCCCTTATCAAACAGTCTTGAGCAGTCCTCTGCTCTAGTGTGTAGCCCCATCCATGAAGGATACTAGAAAGTCGGAGTTGGTGAAACTCCAAGACCCTGTTCCTTTATGCAGCCACATGTGGCATTTAGCAGGTTCCTATTGTATTTTGCTCATAGTCCCAGTAGAAAGAGGACCAGATCCTTGCACCATGTCTCTGAGCCGCCCTGTGGGTGTGACTCAATCGAAAAATGTTATGTCTACCGTTTTCCCACTGAACCCGTCTCTGGGGGCCTGACCTGGTCTCTCCCCTCAGAGGACACCGATTTCATCCACCTTCCTGCTAGCAGAGGAAGATTGTTGGGATGCAGTTCCTTGGGCAGCCCATTGATGCTGCGCCACGTATCGTCCACTGTGGGTCGCTGCAGAGGTTCCTTTCCTTCTGGAATTGAAGATTCAGGCCTCTGCAGCCCTCCCAGGCTTTGGGCTGACCGCTTCTCTCTGAACCCTGCAATGCTCTGACAGTCTTCTGGGCAGCCAGGAAGAAATTCTGTTTTGGGGATCAAGGTGTAAAACCATTTAAGCCAGGAAAAAAAAGATCCTGCAGCTCAAATGAAGTCCAGGCCTTTTGGTAAGGAAGGAAACTTCTCTAGCAGCAAATTTGGCTTGACCAGCTCCTTAATTTTATTTGCTTTGCAAGTAAGGGAAGTAGGAGGCGCACAGGGGAATGAAGCACTGGACCAGGCAGTGAAGCACCGAAAGGCTGTTCAACACTGGATCCCCGGGGCCAGAGTAGCGGTTGCACTGAGAGGGTGACGGTGTTTAGGAAGCAGCTGTTATCTTGAACTGAACAGCACAGAGAGGTTCTTATGTTGGTCTGTATCACTGAGAGAGGGGAGCGAGCAGCTTGCTGGCAATAATAATCTTCAGCATTTAATGAGAGTGAAATCCATTCCAGACTCACTGCCACAGAACTGGGCTGGGACCCCAGATTGCCGGGTAGAAGCATGATAGAAAGGAATTCGGGAACTTGTCCCGATTTCTTATGGTAGCGGGATAAACGATTAGTTCCATCGAAGCTGAGGCTGGCACAGGCTTTGCTGTTGATAATGACTCTGTCTCCTGGAGACACTGGCAGGGATTCTGGAATCTGAATGTGCATAGAAAGTACAAATAAAGATACATATCAGGCAAAAACAAATAAACTCTACTGTGTTTCCATTCACTGTTTCTACTCGCATTTTAATCAATATTGTCATCTTAATGTGAATAGATTTAAAACTGGAGATAAGTCAAGTCACTGGTCTCATTGTAAAGTCAAGCTGTTTATGGCAGTACTTTGCTTTTTGAAGTCATTACCTGCTGGGTTTGATTCTTACTCTGGATTCAGAGCACGAACAGTCAGATGAACTGAAGTTGTAAGATCGTTCTGACGTGGCTGAACCGCTCAGTACTGATCAATTAACTATGGAGAGTGACACGCAACGTTTATATCTGCACAGAGCAGCAGGGAGAGATCAGTCAGTTATGACTATGCCAAAGTTCTCACCTTTACCTCTGGACTAGGCCCAGCTTTTAGACACATAAGGACCAATTCTCCCTCATGAGACATCAGCGACTCTCAGTGAGTTAGTCACATCCTGCAAGGGGAGAACTGGACCCATAGAATTGATTTATTTTCCCTATTTCAGAATGTGGATAGTGATCTTACTGCTGTATTAACTTTCATAGATTCCAAGGCCAGAAGGGACCATTGGGACCATCTCATCTGACCTCCTGTATAACACAGGCCACAGAATTGCCCCATTATAATTCCTACAGCAGATCTTTTAGAAAAACGTCCAATCATGATTTCAAAATTGTCAGTGATGGAGAATCCACCATGTCCCTTGGTGTAAATTGTTCCAATGCTTAATTACGCTCACTGTTAAGAATGTACGCCTTATTTCTAGTCTGAATTTCCAGCCATTGGATTGTGTTCTACCTTTCTCTGCCAAACTGAACAGCCCACCACAAAATATTTGTTCCTATGTAGGTACTTAAAGATGTGTAATTGAGTCACCCCTTAACCTTCTCTTTATAAAGCTAAATAGATCGAGCTCCTTGAGTCTCTCACTATAAGGCAGGTTTTCTATCCTTTAATCATTCTCGTGGCTGTTCTCTGAGTCGTCTCCAGTTTATCAACATCCATCTGGCATTGTGGGCATCAGAACTGGACACAGTATCCCAGCAGTGGTTGCACCAGTGCCAAATACAGAGGTAAAAAACCTGTCTACCTTAAAGTCCCAGGTCTGGATTTCTTTCAAGAGAGGGCAGGTTGTGTTGCTGTCTCCCTTCTCCTTTTGGCTCCTGCCGCAGGTGGGCAGCTTTCAGTTGCATTTAAGTCTCCATAGAAGCTGCCGAGTTAGCAAAATCTCTGCCTTCTCTCCAGCTATTCCCCCTTTCTGCCTGTCCTCTCCTCTCGTGACTGTCCCTTTTCTCCACATTCTCCCCACCCTAGACTCGTTTAGTCTCTGCCCCACAGCCCCATCCATAACTTGCACCCAACCTCCATGTCCTCCTTTCTTATTCCCACTTGCTGACACCCTGGCGGGGAAATCCAAGAACCATGGGGACTTTCTCCACCAGGAATTAATCCTCTTCCCCCTCCTCAGAGCTGCCCCCTTCCTTACTAATCAGCTCTACTTCTCACTCTCATTGAGGTCCCTGGCTTCAGGGACCCATCTCCTACTCGCTGCCTTCCACTCCATGTCTCCTCTCACTCTGCCTGGGATTTCATAGGCTGAATCTTTTGGCTGAAGGAGTCCATCAGATATGACCCTTCCCCACCTGCCTAATTTACTCCCTTCTCCTCTTCACCCTTCTTTCCTCCAACGCTTCTCTCAGGTCACCAACCATGGGTTCTCTCATCTACTCCTCTCCTATGTGCTGGACTCCTTTCCCTTCCCTTTCCTCTGCCTCTCCCAATCCTATGGTTCCTTCGCCACATTGTTCAGGAATGCACTGGCATTCTCAAAAAGCCCATCCTTGACCCCACCTCTGTTTCCAGCAACCAACCCATCCCCCTTCTCCCATTTGCCTCATTTTGAACTGTTGCCTTGACTCCCTCCCTCTGTATCATGCCTGTATCCACTCCAAAATGGGTTCTGCCTTTTCCACTCTCCTGAGACTCTTCTCACCAAGGTCTCAGACAGCCTCTTCCTGGCCAGTCTCCAGGCCTTTACTCCAGCCTCATCCTCCATGAATGTTCTGCAGCTTTCAATCCTGATCATTCTCTTCTCCTTGGCATTCCTGTTCTCACCTGACTTTTGGGGCTCTGATCTCCCTTAGGGTCTCTTTGGTTGCTGCTTCTTCGCTCTGCAGAGTCCCATGGTCCTGTCCTGGGTGCCTTCCTCTTCTTCCTGTACGCCTCATAGCTGGCAACCTCATCTGCTTACAGAGATCCAGCTATGTTATGCTGAATGACTCTCAAAACTTATCCTCACCTGACCTGTCCCCCTCAGTCCAGTCCTATGGTGCAGCCTGTTACAAAATGTCTTGGTGGCCCTCTTGTCAACAGCTTGAGCATTACATGATTAGAACCAAGTTCCTTATTTTCCTTCCTAAGTTCTCTCCACATTCCCCATTCTTTTTTGCCATTGACAGTATTGTCATCCCCTCGCTAAAGAAGCCCCCACAACTGGTGACCATGTTCTGCTCCCCCATTCTTTCTCCCTTCATCTTTGGGCCAAGTCTAGATACTTCTGGTTCTTCCCTTTCTCCCTGTCCAGTGGGGAAAAATGCTTGTGTCTGCTCTTAATTACTGGTTCCTTCTTCCTTTTTTGGCCTTCCCAACACTCACATCACCCACTTCAGTTCATCCAAAACCCAGCAACTAAAACTGTCTTCCAGGTCATCTCCCTCTTGCCCAAGTGCAGTAGCCCTGAGAAGATGACTCTGTTTACAGAGCAGCTCTGACACTGAACTGAATAGCACAGGAGGTTTTTGTATTGGTCTGTATCACTGTGAGAGGGGTTTGAGAGCCTTGTTGGCAGTAATAATCTCCAGCATCTTCAGCTTCAACACTGCTGATCGTGAGAGTGAAATCGGTTCCAGACCCACGGCCACTGAACCGGGCTGGAACTCCAGTTTGCAGGGTGGAAGCCTCATAAATGAGAAGCTTAGGAGCTTGCCCTGTTTTCTGCTGGTACCAGGCTAAGGTGTCACTGCCAAAATCCTCATCTGTAAGGCTGGAACTGGCTTTGCAGTTGATGGTGACTCTGTCTCCTGGGGACACTGCCAGGGATTCTGGAGTCTGGGTCAGCACAATCTGCCCCTGGGAGTCTGAATGAATTTACAAATAAAATGTAAGTTAATATATATATTTACACACACACACAGTTAATAAATGAAACAATAATGTGCTGTATAAATATTTCCATGTATCATTCCATAGTTGATAGAATATCAGGGTTGGAAGGGACCTCAGTAGGTCATCTAGTCCAACCCCCTGCTCAAAGCAGGACCAATCCCCAGAGAAATTTTTGCCCCAAATTCCTAAGTGGCCCCCTCAAGGATTGAACTCACAAACTCTGGGTTTAGCAGGCCAATGCTCAAACCACTGAGCTATCCCTCCCGCCTGTTCACCTGGCAGCAATGTGAATGGTGAGATTCAGATGGCTCTTTCATTCTAGCTCCTTTTATGGTTGCTCTCCTAGGGCTGATCCAAAGGCAATTTAAGTGAATAGAAAGATTCCCCTCAACTTCAGTGGGTTTTGCTTTAGCCCTTGTTTTTTAAATATGCCCTTTCTCTCTAACTGCCGTTAAATGTGACAAAGACACTCAAAGTTACTGCAACGCTTAGGAATATTTAGGGTTCGATAGATAAAAATCCTAGAGCTTTTCCTTTTAAGGATGATTTACTTTAAATTCATCCAATTGCCCCATGGTTTGATCCTTACCCTGGATCCAGAGCACTAACAGACAGATGAGCTGAGCCTGCGAGATCATCTTGATACGTCTGACTGGCCCGATGCTGATCAACAAGCCATAGCCAGTGGCATGGAACATTTAAACAGCTCAGAGCGACATGGGGATGTCACTTGGGTGTGAAATATACAAATTTTGGTTCAGAGATGAAAATTAGTGTGTGACGTGACAATGTGCACCAAAAGGGAAGAGGAAGGGGGGCCATGGTCAGAATGGCAGGCGGGGGAGCTCACTTCCTTTGTGTTGAGATGTGATTTGTTGTTTTATTATTCATTACTTCTACTGTGTTAGTACCCAAAAGCCCCCATGAGGATAAAGCCCCATTAAGCAAGGCACTGTACAAAGAAAGAGACGTGCCTGTTTCTCCTTTTCTTTTCAGCTCGTCCTTATTGTTTTGGTGCTGGCTTTTAATGTCTTGCACTAAAACGTGGGCAAGTCAATAGCTGCATGGCTGTGGGTCTTGAATGCTAATGTACAGTATTTACAGTGTCAAAGTTCTTATACTGCAGGGATGAATGCAGTATCTGAGTGCCTTGCAGGAGAGTCCATCGACTCAGTGACATACATGCTATAGCCTGGAACCAGCAGAAATCAGGACAAGCTCCAATGTGCATGGTGCTGCATGGGGTATCACAGAGAGAGCAAGCTTGGAAGCTGAAAGATAGTCACAGCAGAGGGAATGCATTGGGCTCTCTAGTGCTGGGAGTGGCTGAGTCATTTAAATAAACTCTTTGTGAAGGTGTGGTGGGGAAGAAGGGATTTAAAAAAAAACAACTTGGAAGAAGACTGTGACCTCAGACATTCTCTCTAGGCAGAGACAATCCCAGTGGATACGTGCCATCCCCTTGTCCAGCACCGCACTCTTTTAGGGCTGCCCCTGCATATAGGAGATTATTATTTATTACTGTAGCACATAATATGCACTACTACTACTGACATGTCATGAAATAAAACAAAATCATGAAACTTCAGACTATAACGGGGTTCAAAAAGAACTAGATAAGTTCATGGAGGATAGGTCCATCAATGGCTATTAGCCAGGATGGGCAGGGACGGCGTCCCTAGCCTCTGTTTGCCAGAAGCTGGGAATGGGCGACAGGGGATGGGTCACTTGATGATTACCTGTTCTGTTCATTCCCTCTGAAGTACCTTGCATTGGCCACTGTCAGAAGACAGGATACTGGGCTAGATGGACCTTTGGTCTGACCCAGTATGGCCGCTGGTATGTTCTGATGTTCTTATGCTATAATGCAGTCTGTGCTACAGCCATTTTATAAAGAGCTAGGATTGTATTTTTATTTCTATTGTTTCAGAGCAAGTTCATTCTAATAATAGATATTTAGGGCTTGCTGCAAGGGGAGTTATTTTGGAATCCCTATTCCTGATTAGCTCCATGTGTGGATGCTTTTATTCCAGAAGAAGAGTGCCTTATTCTCAATTAGCTTAATCCACTGTTTATTCCAAATTAATTTATTCTGGAATAAGAGGGTCAAAATATGGAGTTCATCAGGAATAGTTAATCCCCTTTAAATTCACACCCTGCCTTATTCTGGATTTAATTTTCATGTGTAGGCAAGCTATACGGGCTGCTTCCTTCCCTTAGTTACTCCAGATTTATGCCAGCGCAACTATAATGAGCTCTCTGTAGATTTACACCAGTGTAACTGAGAGCCGATTAGGCTTTGTTGAAACACGCGGCGTTCCACTGCCGTATCTCACTGAGGTGGTGGTGGGGAAGTGGTGGAAATGATGAGTGAGAACTGGACTGTGATGTGAGAACCCTGATGTCTCTCAGACCCCAGTTTCCTTTTGACAGGGCAGCAGCTGTACTGGTCCTGCCAAACTGCAGGGGAAGCAGCTGCTTCACTGAATGAAGAAAACAGAGGTGGGCAGGGAGGGGTTTGTATTTCTCTGTATCACCATGAGAGGGCACTACAGTAACACGGACAATCAAAATTAAGCGGGCCCGAAAAGTGGGAATTTTTCCTATAATGATTTTGACAGGAAAAATCCCCATATTGAGAGAGGGGAAAAAATTATTCCCTGCACTGCAGGAATCAATACATTGTAGACTCCCAGACCTGTGTGATGTTGGATCATTAAATGAACATTGTGGTCCCTTGTGGCTTTAAAATCCATGTTTCTGTGAATATTCAGACTTCCAATCCCTGCTCTGACCCATCCTCTTAACATTCAAATGGCCTCAATTAAAGGAAGAAATGTTAGATCATTTGAATGGCTGTGAACTAGCCGAGTTTTCCTCCTCTCCTGCACCCAAATGCACCACAGAGCTGCTCCCTCCCCTCTCGCAGGAGAGGACACAACTTCTCATGCAGGCTGCCATTGTTGCCACGCTGTGTGTGTCAGACTGAGTGCGGCTATAGAGTGTGATGCATTGTTCCTTCCCTCCTAGGTTCAGACATGCCACCTCCGCAGGCTGTCCAGCGCTGGCAGCACTAGCCCTCGGGATAATGTTCTGCTACTCAAACACGGCAACGCTGCCATTGTATGCTGAGCCCATGGTTCTGTTCTGATCCTAAAATACACAGAGAGAATTTGAGGCGGCCAGTAAGAATCATGTTGGGAGGCTGAGGGAGGGACTGAAATTATTTTAGGTAGGAAAAAAAAATCACATTATTCCAGCTGATGTAAAAATCCTGCTGTAGGGAAGAAAATTACTCTTGCCGGAAACTCATCAGGATTTTATATGTGCGTGGGGTACTGGGAGGGCAGGGGACGTGTGGTGCTGAAAGGCTGAGCTCAACTTTGCCCTTAAATAAATTTAGCAGCGTCACTAAGAAGATGACTGCAGGAAGCAGCTGTTACCCTGAACTGAACAGCACAGGAAGGTTTTTGTACTGGTCTGTATCACTGTGAGAGGGGCATCATAGCTTTGCAGGCAGTAATAATTTCCAGCATCTTCAGCTTCAAGTCTGCTGATTGTGAGAATAAAGTCTGTTCCAGACTCACTGCCGCTGAACCGGTCTGGGATCCCAGAGGTGCGGGTAGAAGCCTGATAGATAAGGCATTTCGGAGCTTGTCCCATTTTCTCCTGGTACCAGGCTAAGTATTCCTTGCCTTGGTAAGAAAGGCTTTTACTGGCTTTGCATTTGATGGTGACGCTCTCTCCTGGAAACACTGCCAGGGATTCTGGAGTCTGAGTCAGCACTGTGTCCCCGCTGGCATCTGAATTAATGAATAAAATGTAATTTAATACATGAGAGATGCATTCACTCCGTCAAACTGGACAATACTGTGCCGGGTTAAAGATTCCCATTGGCCTCTTTATATAATTACTGTAGCTCATCACCTGGCCATAGTATTAAAGTTTAAACTCTTTAATTCTAAATCCTTTTTTCTATTGTTCTTATATATTCTTTTTCTTTTAATGGCTGTTGAAATAGGACAAATATTCTCTGAAGTTAGTGACGCTCTCTGGTTAAAGCTTACGGTTTTATATGCAACCTCTCTGGATTTAAACATTTTCTTTATTAGCTCAGTCTGTTACCTCATTAGGACAGAGACCATCTTTTCATTAGGTGTCTGTACAGCGCCTAGAACAAAGGTGTCCTGATTGGGTCCTTTAGGTGCTACTGCAGTGCAAATAATTAAAAATAACCATTTTAATTCAGGCAGTTGCCTCTTGGTTTGATCCTTACCCTGGATCCAGAGCACCAATAGCCAGATGAGTGGAGCCTGTGAGATCATCTTGCTACGTCTGACTGGCCAGATGCTGATGAACAAACCATAACAGCAGACAGCGAACGTTTTATAACTGCTCAGGGCAGCAGGAAATATCACTTGGGTGGAAATATGCAAATCTGGGTCAGGTGAAAATCCGTGTGATTGGTACACGTGCACAAAAAAGAAAGGGACCCTGGGTGAAACGGCAACTTCAACCCTTCAGGCCCTGGGCTCCTCCCTCACTTTGGTCTGAAGTCAGTAGGAGTTTTTGCACTGTCTTCAGTGGGTTTTTGTATCAGGTCCTCAGTGCTAATCCGTGTCTCCTTATTTACCCGTAGGGGTCAACACTAGTGCAGCTAGACAGCATGCTGAACCTGGTCTGTTCCTATGCCCTGTTTCCCCCCTAGTTCCAGGGGACAGAGGGGCAGGGAGACGGGGCCTCTGTGTCCTCTTCCCCACTCTCTCTTCCCCAGCTCCAGGGGCTGAAGAGGTGCCATGCTGGGAGTTGTCTCCTCTACCTCCCCTAGGGTGACCAGATGTCCCGATTTTATAGGGACAGTCCTGATATTTGGGGCTTTGTCTTATGTAGGTGCCTATTACCTCCCACCCCCCTTAATTGCAGTCAACATGTGACAGACACTCAGAAGTTAGTGCAACTCTCTGAGGAGTCAAAATTCCTAAATCTTTTCATTTCTCTTCAAAGGATGAATTTATAGAAAGGCATTTCCCTCTTATTTTGATCCTTACTCTGGATCAAAGACACTAACAACCTGATTAGTTAAGCCAGTGAGATCACCTTGATACGTCCGTCCGGCAGGCCTGATGTTGATTCAGCACACTTATTGTGTGACACAGCACACTTATTATCACTCAGAGCAGCAGGAGAAATGTCACTTGGGCGTGAAATATGCAAATTTTGGTCAGATGAAAATTCCCTTCTGATCCAAAATGGATTCTAAAAGGGATAGAGTCAGATTTAACCTGACTGGACCTTGGGAGCTCCCTCACCTAGAGCAGAAAATGCAGTTGTCATCGTAGTTGAAGGTGAAGTGTCCACAAGATTATTGAGTGAATGTTAGTTAGTATCACTATTTTACTAGAAATCACTGCTAAGATATCAGTGTTCAGTGATCTTCCTTTGTTAGGGGAGTTGTAGCTGAATGCCGTCTTCTCCCCAGCTGCTCCTTTATATTCGTTCTCACCTTAGAGACTCTATTGGAATGCGTATGATGTAGTGAGAACTTTGAGCCCGAATTTCCTGGCAGCCGCTCAACGCAATTCTCAAACACAATGCTTCGGAAACATAATGTTACATGAAGAGCGTTCTTTGCATCTAACTTTTCTTTATGAATCTCAAATAGAATCTGCTCCCATGTATGAAGACAAACGTAGTAATTTTTGAATGATAATTGGTAATAGTTTAAGAACACTTTGCTAGATGCCCAAAGGCCACAATCAAGAATGAAGGTTATACTGGATTAAAAAAACAACTGGCTCGGTGGAGAAGTGAAAGCAGCTATAAATAATGTAAAAATATATAACAAATAGGAAGAGGGGGAAGCTAACAAAAATGAAAATAAATGAGATGCTAAGAATTGTAGACAATTGATAAGGGGAGTAAAAAGGACTGAAGGAGAAATTTATGGCCAGCAAAGTTAAGGGACAATATGGAGGAGTTTAAGAATATTAGGAACAAAAGAATCCAGGTGCTAGTACCAGGGTGAGGGTCACTACACATGCAGTTGGTGGGACTGAGCTGGACAAAGTGTGTTGGTGTTACAGCTAACGGAGCTGCTTCAGTGATGGGGAAACATTCCAGAGATGTGCAAAGCATCCATTTAAAAACACCCAGTGCAACGTGGAACCACAATTTCCTGCACATGGAGGCATAATCCGCTAAAGACCTGATACCTGAGCTTCACAAAGCTCTTACAGAAGTTGTGAAAATTGTCATTTATATCAAACACAATGGCAAGAATTCCTGATGCTTTCAGGTTTTCTGTCAGGAAATGGGCAGTGAGCATGTCCATCTGCTTTTCAATTTTGTTCTTTGGCAAAATCTTGTCTTCTGTATACCAACTGACAAAAGAGTTTGCCGCTTTTCTTGAAGAAAAATTCCCAGCTGGCAGAACACTTCAGTAACGAGACATGGCGTGCTCACGTTGCATATCTGGCAGATATATTTGATGAACTGAATGATCTGAATCTGTCCTTAAAGAACTGAAGGCATGATGGCTTTGCGCAAACAGACAAAATTGTGGCATTAAAAACAAACAAACTTACTTTGTGGAACAAACATTTCAAAAGGTAGGATGGACACGTTTCCTAATGTCTTGCTGGAAAGCGCTGAAGGAAATGATCTGTAATCACTTAACTAAATTACACACTAGATTCTGTGATTACTTTCCAGATCAGCAACTCAAAGATGATCCATTTGGAGTAGTGTTAGAAAACATATAGTTGCCTATGGAGGAAGAATCTTCGCAGACTGAGCTGTCTTGCAATAGTTGTCTACAGAGAAAATATACTGAAACGAGTCCTTTCCAGTTTTGGTGCCACGCTGCAGGTGAATATCCCACTCTTGGTAGCCATGCTATGAGTTATTTTACCATTAAGTACCACACACTTGTGTGAAACAGGATTGTCAGCCTTGAGTCAGCTGAAAAATGAAAGCAGGAACAGACTGAATGCTGAGCATGACCTTCGGATTGTGCTGGCTACAATTACAACAAACTGAGATAAACGCATCAAAAAGAAGCAAGCTCAGGTTGCTTATTAAGTCAAACCTACTATTTATACAACAAATACGTAAGTACTATATTTTAGTATTTGCAGCATTTAGTACTTATTCTGTTAATGTGTGTACTATATATTGTGGGTAAGAAATATTTATTAAGCCAGATATTTTTTGCATTAAATCTATTTACTGGGTCACAACAGGCTGTCAGGATTTACAGATGGGTCCTAAGCCCCAAAAGATTGAGACCCACTGGAATATTTTGTCATCATGCGCCCTTCTGGCCACACATCTAGGAATCTATCAATGCTATTTTTGTTTCCCCTTTTCCCGCTCTGGAAATAATGCTGAAAGATTTGGGGGGTTATAGTGGATCACAAATTGAATGAGTCAATAATGGGATGCAGTTGTGAAAAAGGCTAAAGTCATCAGGGCCGTCCTTAGGGAGGTGTGGGGCCTGGGACAACCCCTCCTCCTCCTGCCCATGCCCCGCCCCCACTCCACCCCTTCCCCCAAGGCCACGCCCCTCTTCCCGCCTCTACCACGCCTCTGCCCCTCCTAACCCCCATTCCACCCCAAGCCCCGCCCCCCTTTTCCCACCTCTGCCCAATCCCCGCCCCTCCCCAACCCCATTCCACTCCTTCCCCCAAGCCCCTGTCCCACCTCTTTCTGGCTTCCACCCCTCCCCCGAGCGATGCCGGGAGCCAGCGGGGTGGGGCAGAGTGGGCTGGGGCCAGGTCACTCTCTGCTGCCAGCGCCAGGCCCCCCACTAATTCCTCAGGCTACCCTGGACCCCGCGGCTCGAAGCATGGGGCCCCCCAAAGCGCGGGGCCTGGGGCAGTTGACCCGATCCATCCTATGGACGGGATGGCTCTGAAAGTCGTTCTGGGCTTTATTAACAGGAGAGTCATATGTGAGACAGTGGAGGTAACTGTCCCACTGAATTTGGCACTGGTGTGGCTTCAGCTGGAGAACTGTGTCCAGTTCTGGGTGCCACACTGTAAGAAAAATATGGGCAAATTGGAGAGAGTCCAGAGAAGAGCAACAAAAATAAGATTTAGAACCCATGACCCACAAGGAAAGATTTTTTTTTTTAAAAAATGGACACGTTTAGTCTTGAGAAAAGATGACTTTGGGGAGACCTGATAAGTCTTCAGACATGTTAAGGGCTGTTATAGAGAAGATAGTGATCAATATTTCTCCATGTCCACTGAAGGTAGTGTTGGTGTCAGTAGGCATAGCTACCAGGTAACTCGGGAGAGTGGAAGGCCAAAAGTGCCGATGAAGCTCTTCTGCTCTGGGCCTACCTGAACCACAGTGACTCCATCTTGAGAACTTTCACCTACTTCTGTGCTAACTGCTTACATGCTGAAGTAGAAATGTAAGGATCAGCTTTTCTAGCAGACAGCTGTAGTTTTGTTAACACTAGCAAAACTTGTAGTGATAAGACGAGGGAAAACTGCTGTAAACAGGCCTTGCAAGGCCACAAGAGAAGCAGGCGAAGGGAAAGTTTCTAACATGCACACTGTGTACCTGCTGTAACTGTTGCCTGGAAGGGAAGGGTTAGGGTGAAATAGACAAAGGCTTGCACAGAAACTGCTTGGAATATAAAAGGAAAAAATTGTTTGTATTTGTTGCACTTGATTTGAGACATGCTGGTCTCCTAGTGCCTTTTCAGAGCTCTGAAATAAACTTGGCTTGCTTTCTCCCTTCGGTGTCCTTATTGGTGCCAACCGGGCAACGAACCTCGCTGTTTGCCACCTCGGGCCCTTTGGGCTGGCAACAGTAGGACAAGAAATAATGGGTTTAATCTGCAAGGGAGATTTAGGTTAGGTAGAAGAAAAACCTGTCTAACAATAAGGATAATTAAGCACTGGAAGAGGTTGTCAAGGGAGATTGTGGAATCCCCGTCACTGGAGGTTTTTAAGAACAGATTTGGCAAACACCTGTCAGGCTGGTCTAGGTATGCTTGGTTCTTGGTCCTGCTTCAGTGCAGGGGACTGGAGCAGGTGACCTCTCGAGGTCCCTTCCAGCCCCACATTTCTGTGATTCTCTGAAAATTCAGAAAAAATCTGGAAAAAAATAGAACAGAATAAAAAAAAGGGTTATGAAAATGTGCATATGGTTCAAAAAGATATTGTTAATCAAAAATACTTTCCATGGAGAATCTTTGGCCGAGCCCTCAGTTCTACTCCATCACATGGTAGTGCTGCCTATTCATCACCAGGACATTTTCATTCTGAAATGCTCAGTCTCCATAGGGTAGCCGGTGGGAACTATTTTTGGCAATTGGCGTAAACTTGCCCTGCAATTGGGGGAGTAATAAGAGCCCAGGGGATTCTCTGGCCCAAATGCTGAGATGCGGAAAGGCTGATCCAACTTCCAGTGTAGCAGTTCCAGTGAGGAGGCGATTCTGTTGAGGGAAGTAGCTGTGACATTGAACAGAACAGCACAGGCAGGTTTTTGTACTGGTCTGTATCACTGTGAGAGGGAAGCTCTTGTCCTGTTGACAATAATAATCTCCAGCGTCTTCAGCTTCAACTCTGCTGATTGTGAGAGTGAAATCAGTGCCAGACCCACTGCCGCTGAACCAGGCTGGGACTCCAGATTGACGGGTGTCAGCATAATAAATAAGGAGTTTAGGAGCTTGTCCCGATTTTTGTTGATACCAAGCTAAGAGCTCTTTGCCTGTATAGCTACTGGTGAGGCTTGAACTGGCTTTGCAGTTGATGGTGACTCTGTCTCCGAGAGACACTGTCAGGGAGTCTGGAGTTTGAGTCAGCGCAATCTGCCCACTGGAATCTGAAGATAAAAACAGAATAGAAATGACTACATCTTCACTCTACGGTCGAACCAGACAAAATCCTGCATTTTCCTTAGTTATGTTAGTTCATCATCTGGCTGTGATGCTAACCCCTAACCAGCTTTAGGCACCTCTGTCATTATACCACCTTTTTCAGTTGCTCCTTTTGGTACATATTGGAATCAATGGAACAACTCCCTTCCACCCCAGGGCTTTGCACAAGGTCCAAATAGCAAACATGGTCTTTCTCTCTTCTTTGTGGTTAAAGTAAGACAGACAGTCAGAAGTTAGCGGAACCCTCTCAGGGATATTAAGGGTTTGATAGACAAGGTTCCTAGATCTTTTCATTCCTCTTTAAAGGAGGATTTTTACTTGTAATCAAGACAGTTCTCTCTTGGTTTGATTCTTACCGTGGACCCAGAGCACTAACAGCCAGATGAACAGAGCCTGGGAGATCATCTTGATACGTCTGACTGACCAGATGCTGATCAACAAGGTGTAATGAGCCACACAGAGCTTTTAAAAAGGCTCAGAGCAGCAGGGGGATGTTACTCAGACATGACGTATGCAAATTTGGGCTAGATATGAAAATTCACATCTGATCCAAAACATCCACAAAAAGGGAAGGGGTTGAGGCACTGGGGTAATAGACTAACTCTGTGGTAGCTCCCTCATTTTGTGTTGAAATGGGATTTGCTGTTCTATCACTGATTACTTCAGTGAGCTCAATCAAGATCAAGAGCCCGTCATGGTAGATGCTGTACAAAGAAGTAGGAACACAGTCCCTGACGCTTACCTTGTGTTGAAATGGTGTTTTTTAGGGTTGGATGGAAATAAATGATCTCAGCATCCACCTATCAGCAAGCGGTTGGGAGTCCTCCAATCACTGGGAAGGACCCTGACCTCAAGAGCAACCTTCCACCTTTCCTAGTTCAGGTTGGGACAAGCCCCCGCCCCAAACTCTGCAGGTATGTAAAGAAACAAAAGCAACGAAAAAGAGAAACCTGTCCCTGTGGCCTGGAGGTTCCAGGCTGGGAGGGGAACAGGAGTCTGGGGGGAGAGGCAGAGAATAGGGAGCAGCTCTATTGACCATGGGTGCTGAGCTCCCCACAAAGCTGCATCTCTTCCCTGCTGGGTGGTGGGACCCTCTCCACGGTGTCATCAAACAGCCCTGTTGCCTTGGGGACACTTTCCAGCAGTGTTTAGCCATCACCCTTTGGACCTGTCCCTGGTTGTACAGGCCCGCTATCTGCTCTAGGGGGATATTATTATTATGGGGGCTGCTGCTCCCATACCGTTGTTTCAGCTCATGCAGGCAACATGCTGCTGGGGACGTTTTATAATCCCTTATGTCTCCATGAGAAGGTGCTGGGGTCATACTGGAACGTCCATCCTTTATGAGCAGCATACTCCCCTAGCACAGACTACGTGTAAAGTAAGGAATCTCCGAGCTGATTGTAGTCCCCGCTGTATTGCATTGGGGGACACTGGAAATGAGAGGACTGGACAGTGGGCTGAGAAGTCTTGTGACTGGCAGACGATTCGTTACCTTCTGAGAGAACAGCAGGTGCACTAATGTTTCCTCGTACAGGAAGCAGCTGTTACACTGAAGAACAGAAATGGCTCAGAGCAGGCAGGTTTTATACTGGTCTGTATCATTCGGCGGACTTGACTCCAATAATAATTTTCAGTATGATCACCTTCAACCCTGCTCACTGTAAAAGTGAAATTAATGCCAGACCCTCTGCAGAGGGACATTTGGAAACACCAGGGAGAAGGGGCTCAGGGACTTGTCCTGATTTCAGTTCATACCAGGCCACGGAGTTTCCAGTATCAGAACTGACTTTGCAGTTGGTAGTGGCTGTGTCTCCCGGGTACACAGAGAAGGATTCTGGAATCTTGAGTCATCACAACTTCTCCCTGGAGTTCTCTGAAATAGCAGAATATAAGTGACTCCACTGTGTATGGATTGTGAGTTAAACTAGATAATCTTTAGAGCTGGTAAGATTTCCATATGCGTCCTCCCCTACTGGTTATAACTCGTCACTGGGCTGTAATGCTAATGTTAAGTTCCAGGCCCTCCACGCCTTTGTCAACTGATCATAACTTTCTCAAACCCTTTTTTTTTTTTTTTTAAAAAGCTGTAGTTGAAAATAAGACAAAAATGTTCAGAAGTCAGTGTGACTCCCTGCATGTTTGGGGTTTGATATAGAATGTGTCTCGATTATTAAAAAGAACAGGAGTGCTTGTGGCACCTTAGAGACTAACACATTTATTAGAGCATAAGCTTTCGTGGACTACAGCCCACTTCTTCGGATGCATATAGAGTGGAATAAATATTGAGGAGATATATATACACATATATATATACACATATATATATATCCTCAATATTTATTCCACTCTATATGCATCCGAAGAAGTGGGCTGTAGTCCACGAAAGCTTATGCTCTAATAAATGTGTTAGTCTCTAAGGTGCCACAAGTACTCCTGTTCTTTTTGCGGATACAGACTAACACGGCTGCTACTCTGAAACCTCTCGATTATTAATTTTTTTTCAGTGGATCATTGTAGTCTTAATCCGTTTCCCCTCGGTTTTACCCTTACACTGGATCCAGAGCACTAACAGCCAGATGAACTGAGCCTTCGAGATCATCTTCATATGTCTGATTGGCCTGGTTGCTGATCAAAAAACTGGTGACAGTGACTTGAGGTGGGACATTCATAGCAGCTCAGGAGAACAGGGAAATGTTGCTTGGGTGTGAAATATGCAGATTTGGTTCAGAGATGACAATTAATGTCTGATCCAAAAACGTGCACAAAGTGAGGAAGAAAATGTAGGTCAAAAAGACGAGTTCAACCCAGCTGGCCCTGGGCTGCTCCCTATCTCTGTGCTGAAATGCCCCCTAACCCATGGCAACCTGAATAAATGTTCTTAGTTCATTAATATGGCCTGGGTATGCCTTACTGTACTAGATAGCTCTGCCCAAACTCCATATAAATGGTGCGCTCCTGTCTGTTATGGGTAAACCCTGATTAGCTCATTGGTGCCAATTCCTGCACTCAGGAATCAGCCCAGGTGCATCTGAATTCCTGGCCACCAAGGACGAATCAGGTCTGTTCCTGAGTGGACGCTGGGCCTTACAGGAATTTTCTCTGAGTAAGGAAGTGGAACCTAAGGTGACAGAATTTTCCCCTCCAACATCACCCTGTGCACTAAGCTCCACTCTTGTATGTGCAGACCGGAATGAGGAGCCTGCAGGACAATACTTATCCCAGCCCAAGGGGTAAAATGCAGGTGTCACATTCACTCTGTGATGGTCTATGGCAGGGGTGGCCAACCTGTGGCTCCAGAGCCACATGCGGCTCTTCAGAAGTTAATATGCGGCTCCTTGTATAGGCACCGACTCCGGGGCTGGAGCTACAGGCGCCAACTTTCCAGTGTGCCGGAGGGGCCCACTGCTTAACTCCTGGCTCTGCCACAGGCCCTGCCCCCACTCCACCCCTTCCTGCCCCCTCCCCTGAGCCTGCTGTGCCCTCGTGCCTGCCCCTCAGGGCCTCCTGCACGCCACGAAACAGCTGATGCGGAGGGAGGGGGAGGTGCGTGTGACGGGTTGGATCACAGAAACCCCCTTGGGAGCTGCCACCCGATGTGCAAAGATTACCTCTGCTCCTGTTTTCCCTGCCAGCTCAGGACTCCAGCACCCTGTCTTGCTGAGCCAGACACTCCCATCTGCTGCAACACAGACCCAGGGTCTGAATCACTTGTCCCAAAGCTGCAGGTTTACCTGAAAACAGCTCACAGAAGTGTGCTTGTCTTTAGCACTCAGATGCCCAACTCCCAATGGGGTCTAAACCCAAATAAATCCGTTTTACCCTGCATAAAGCCTGGGTCCAGCAATCACTCACATCCCCTGTAGTTACTGTCCTTTGTTTCAGTCTCCTTCAAGTATCCTGGGGGTGCGGTGGAGAGGCTCCTTCTTTAGCCAGCTGAAGACAAAATGGAGGGGTCTCCCACAGGTTTAAATAGACTCTCTCTTGTGGGTGGAGACCCCCCTCCTCCCTCCTATGCAAAGTCCAGCTCCAAGATGGAGTTTTGGAGTCACCTGGGCAAGTCACATGCCCCTGCATGACTCAGTCTTTGCAGGCTGACACCATTGTCCACATGGCATCTTGCATGTCTCCAGGAAGACTTCTCATGTGGATTGGAGCATTCCAAGATGCATTGTTCCCCAAGTGTCTCCTGATCAGGTACTTAACCTGGCAAATTCCTTCCTAAAGAAGCTGACCAAATGCCTCACAGAGCTTACTTAGAAATCAGGCAAGCATACAGCCCATATTCTTAACCTCGAGTAGAAAATGATATATATGTGCAAATAGGATGAATAGATATAGTAGACCATAACCTTTACGGAGATATGTTACATGGCACAGGCAGCACAAAACATATTCCAGTTATGTCATCCATACATTTATAAGCACCCCCTCCCCATAAAGCCTTATGGGGTACACTGTCACAGGGCGGATCGGTGGAGCTCCTGCTGGGTGGGAGGCCCTGGGAGCGGGGTGGGGGACCTGGTGGGGGGCTGCTGACGTATTACTGTGGCTCTTTGGCAATGTACACTGGTAAATTCTGGCTCCTTCTCAGGCTCAGGTTGGCCACCCCTGGTCTAAGGGAAGCACCTATTAACTGAGCAAAAGACACTAAACAGCAGCGAAGTGCTTATACTGGTCGCTGTGAGAGGATAGCTCCAGGGCTGCATTAAGGCACATTCACTATAGGCCATGCCCAGGGCCCCAGCTAATATGTTTGTATTTTAAATCAGTAAGTGGATGACCCTGGTAACTATAGGCCAGTTAGCCTGACTTTGATCCTTTGCAAAATCATGGAGTGGTTGAAATACGATTCATTCAATTATAAAAAAATAAAATAAAATAAAATAAAAAAGGATGGCAGGATAATTAGTACCAGACCGGAATGAGGATAATTAGTACCAGTCAACATGGTTTTATAGAAAATTGGTCTCATTGCATTCATTTATTATTTTTTGATGAGCTAAGTTTGGTTGATAAAGATAACTGTTGACATACTGACAGGTTTCAGAGTAGCAGCCGTGTTAGTCTGTATCCACAAAAAGAACAGGAGTACTTGTGGCACCTTAGAGACTAACAAATTTATTAGAGCATAAGCTTTCGTGGGCTACAGCCCACTTCTTCGGATGTGGGCTGTAGCCCACGAAAGCTTATGCTCTAATAAATTTGTTAGTCTCTAAGGTGCCACAAGTACTCCTGTTCTTGTTGACATACTATGCTTCGATATCTTGAAGGCATTGGACTTAGTTCCTTAGATATTCTGATTAAACAATCAGCACTAAACCAAATCAGTGTAGTACATACATGGATTAAACCTGGTTAACTGATATATCTCAAAATGTAATTGTTAATGGCAAATCATCATCCAATGAAGGTATTTCTAGACGAGTCCCTTTGGGATCTGCTCTTGGTTCATTGGTGTTCAAAATCTCTATGAACGATCTGGAAGAGAATACAAATCACTGTTAAATTTGGTAGATGACCTATACTGGTGAAGTGGGAAATAATAAGGATAGAACAGTTATGTCTGGGTAAACTGGACTCATTCAAGTGTGTTTTACTAAAGCCAAATGCAAGGCCATACATCTAGGAACAAAGAATGCAGGTCATATTTTCAGGATGGGGGACTGTATCCTGGAAAGTAGTGACTGAAAAAAATGTAAGGGTTACAATGGATAACGAATTGAATATGAACTCCCACTGCAATGACATGATTGAACTAATTAACTTGATCATTGGAAGTATAAACAGGGGGATATCAAACAGGCGTAGAGAAGCTGGTGTTATCTTTGTATTAGTGACACCATTCGTAAAATACTGTGTCCAGTTCTGGAATGTATGCTTTTTGAAGGATATTGAAAAACTGAAAAGGGTTCAGAAGGGAGCCACAAGAATTATTTAAGGTCTGGGAAGCCAGCCTTTCAGTGAAATAGTTAGGAAGCTTAATCTATGTAGCTTATGCAAGAAAAGTGTTGAAGTTCCTACATGGAGAGAAGATTTCAGAGAGTAGAGGACTTTTAATTAATAGACAAAGACAAAAAAGATCTAAAGGTTAGTAGTTGAAGCTGGATAAATTCTAGCAATTTTTTAATAATGAAGATAATTAACCACTGGAACAACTTGTATAGGGATGTGATGGATACTCCATTACTTAGTCTCAAAAATCTCACCCTCTATCTTGATTTAAAAAGAGCCCAGATTTCTTTATAAAAGAGATACTATCACACAAACAGAGGTTAAGGGATTTATGCAGGAATTACTGGGTGAAAATCTATGGCTTGAAAGTCATAATGGTCCCTTCTGCCCTTAACGTCTGTGACTCTATATCTCATTCAGTATTGTAAGCTCCTTGAGAAGGTGCTAGGATTGTATCATAATGTCAGCCATTAAGACCCACACACCTCAGAGACTAAGTGTAAAGTAATGGATCTCTCTGATAAATCTTGTCTTGACTGTAAATGTTGGGAGAGAATTGGACAATGGGGTAAGGGTCTCACAGCCTGATAGACACCCAGCTGCCTTTTGAGAGGGCAGTAACTGTACTGATTCAGTCACTGTACAGGAAACAGCTGTTACAGTGAGGGACAGAAATAGCTCAGAGCCAGGGAGGTTTTTGAACTGGTCTGTGTCACTGTGAGAGGTGAGCTCCAGCTTTGCTGACAATAATAATCTCCAGCATCTTCAGCTTCAACCCTGCTGATGGTGAATGTGAAATCAGTCCCAGAGCCACTGCCACTGAACCGGTCTGGGATCCCAGAGGCACGGGTGGAAGCAAGATAGATAAGGAGCTTAGGAGCTTGTCCTGATTTCTGTTGGTACCAGTGTAAGCTGCTAGAAACACTGGAACTGGCTTTGCAGTTGATGGTGACTCTGTCTCCGGGAGACACTGCCAGGGATTCTGGAGTCTGAGTCAGCGCAATCTGCCCATTGGAGTCTGCATGTGGAACATACAATTAAAATTAATAAAATATAACAGCAATCAAAAGCAGTAATATTCAGCCAACTGAAACTTTCGCTCTCCGGTCTGTAATATTCATTTAAACCCCTAAATTGCAGTCAGGCTTCCACATGCTGTGACTGGGATTAAGCTGTATTGTCATTTTGAGAAAGACTTTTGTAGCATTTTAAATGTCATTGTTTTACACCAGTCTCTCTCTTATTGCTGTTTTTACCATGAATCCACAGCAGGAGCCAGAGAAGCTGAATCGATGAGATCATCTTGCTGTTTCTAGAGTGACAGACACTGAGCTCAGAACCACAGGGTGTAACATTTATATCAGCAGGGGACTGTCAAGCAGTGTGGAAATATGCAAAACACTCCAGTCAAAATATGCAAAAGAGCCCCTCTATGTAAGGGTACATCCCCTGGGCCAGAACCCACCAGCTGTTCAGAGAGCGGCTGGCAGGAGTGGTCAGAGCGTTCACTCAATGCTGGCTCACTGGGAACCTTTCCCATTAAACACCAGGAGAGAGTTGACCTGTTTTGAGTGAGAGCCGGGAGTGTTTTAAGCAGGGATATAAGGAGAACTTTAAAAAGCTGGGAAAACCTTTTAGGATAGATCCAGTGATGCTGATGGCAAAAGATATAAATTACCCTCCTCTGCGCCAGTGACACTGCTTATTATCTCAAGGGGATTCACGCAGGACAGGGGTTCTCCTGCTGTGACCTTCCTTCCAGGCTCCTGCCTGCAGTGGGCAGCTTTAAAATGCTTTGGGGGCTACATGAGGACTCTGCTTGTGGAAACTGATGAGGGGCCTATTTTGACTATCCTGTCCTGCCCAGCACCAGCCACTCTTTGGGCTGCAGTGGTCCCCTTTGGATGTCCCACCATAGGGGAGGTTACAGCCACTTTGTGTTGCTGTGACCTGGTCTCCTGGTGGAATTGCTATTGCAGGGGACTAATCCTGGGCAAATCTGGAGCAATTCTAGCCCTTAAGATCCCCTTCAGAGTCCATTGCTGTCTGATAAACTCAACCTTTTTGCCACCTACCCAGGCTGTACCTTTGTCCTGTACAATCTTAGCACCTGAGTCCTCCTACAGGGATCTGGATGCTGACAGTGCAGTTGGGTGGAGCTCAATGGAAGGGAATCCCAGCCCAGCCACCAGCACCTCCAAAGTTAGTAAAGTTTGGATAAAACCAGATAAATCCTCAAACCCCAACCTCTGGCCTTAGCCCTAAAAATGTCAAATGCCCTTGTGAACCTGACACTTACTCATTTTCTCCCTCAAAGGCCCCATGTTGCTGCGAAGGGTGGATGCAGCCAATAACTCCAGTTTGTTATTCTAAGTAGCCACTAGAATGGTTTGCTAGAGAGTAACATGAGTTGTTCCTTCATTCCAGAAGGTGAGCTTGATTCCTCTTCAAACCTGCCAGCCTCTGCTAGCTCTGCAGTTCAGGACCTCGGTTCAGATTCTCCACACAATAGCATTGTCCATAAAGCACTGAGCGGCGCTCTCTCTATCTTAAATGTCCAGACAGAGCAACAAGTAAGCATTATTTTGGTGAATTGGGAGCAAAATGGTTTATGCAGGACAAAAGCCCCCCAATTCAGCTGCTGCCAATATAAACCTCTATTGAAATAAATGTCTGTAGCAGCAAACTTGTTTGGCAGGACAATATACTGAGCTGTATTTGTATTGTTAGGGCAGGTGGCATTGTTACATATAGTCTTTCAAGTTGTTTTTCTTCATGTATGAACAAATGTTCAGTTTTGGGAAGATATGCTGCACTGTTGTTTTGGTTAGGCCGAGTTCTGAGGAAAGGAAGCTGAATGAGCAGCAGGAGATTTTGCTCTGTCTTGGTATCTGATTAGAGTAAATTCTTGAGACAGGTTTGCGCCCTCAGATATGGGCATTTGTGTTGGGATGGGATTCCTGAAAGAGGGGTTTGACTGCATGCTCTCTTTAACCATCTCTGCTCCATGCGAATAAAAGAAGTTATGCTTAGTATCCTTAGACTCCACATTGCTAATTTTTTCCTCTATTGAGAAAAATGCAAGGTCCAGTCATCTGCTAGTGCTTGGCATATGTACTTATGTCTCTTTCCCAACACCAGGCCCTGGTGTTGGGAAAGAGACATAAGTAGTATAGAAGGTTCAGCAGTGAGAGCAGAGGAGTCTGTGTAGTGCTGTAAGACTGATCAGAACATTGTTTGAAATCTAGTGTAGTAATTATCCTCTAGAGCAGGGGTCGGCAACGTTTGGCACGCGGCTCGCCAGGGTAAGCATCCTGGCAGGCCGGGCCAGTTTTATTTACCTGCTGACGTGGCAGGTTCGGCCGATCGCGGCCCCCACTGGCCACGGTTCGCCATCCCGGGCCAATGGGAGCGGCGAGAAGCGGCACGGGCGAGGGATGTGCTGGCCGCGGCTTCCCACCGCCCCCATTGGTCCGGGACGGCGAACTGTGGCCAGTGGGGGCCGCGATCAGCCGAACCTGCCACTTCAACAGGTAAATAAAACTGGCCCGGCCTGCCAGGGTGCTTACCCTGGCGAGCCACGTGCCAAACGTTGCCGACCCCTGACCTAGAGGAAGCAGCTGTTACACTGACAAGAACAGCATGGGGAGGTTTTTGTATTGGACTGTATCACTGTGATAGGGTAGCTCTTGCCTTGTTGACAATAATAATCTCCAGCATCTTCAGCTTCAACCCTACTGATTGTGAGAGTGTAATCAGTGCCAGACCCACTGCCACTGAACCGGGCTGGAACCCTGGATTGTAGGGAGGTAGCATGATAGATAAGGCGCTTCAGAGCTTGTCCTGGTTTCTGTTGGTACCAGGCTAGTACTTGATAGCTACCACTGGTGAGGCTTGAACTGGCTTTGCAGCGGATAGTGACTGTGTCTCCAGGAGACACTGCCAGGGATTCTGGAGTCTGAGTCAGCACAATCTGCGCATTGGAGTCTGAATTAACAAACAGAATATGTTAGTATATACGTGGGTAATATCTCGCCGCACAGAGTCTCTCTCTCTAGTTTATAAATATAGAGTAAATAAATATAATTAAGAGTCTAGTTAATAAAAATACATAATATTTTGTTTTTAAACATATTTTCATGCTCCTCTTTCCCTACTTATGAATATTCATCTTCTGACAGTGACACTAACATTAAGTTTGAGCTGGTTCTTTCATTCCAAGTTGTTTTCAATTGCTTGTGTTTTTCTCAAACCTGTTTTTTCTTAGTTGAAGTTAGGAGACATTCAGTTCAGAAGTTACTGGCACTAACTGAGGCATATGCATGTATCGCTACACAACATTTGTATAGCTATTAAGATTTTCTTTGGTTCATTGTTGCTTAACTGATCCAGCGCTCCCTTCATTTGATTCTTACCCTGGACCCAGAGCACTAACAGCCAGATGAGCTGAGCCTGGGAGATCATCTTCATGCCTATGACTGGCCCCGTGCTGATCAACAATCTGTCATGAGTGCCATGGAACATTTATAACAGCTCAGAGCTGCAGGGCGGTGTCACTTGGGTGTGAAATATGCAAATTTAGTTCAGAGATGAAAATTCCCAGCTGACGTAAAAACGTGCAGGAAAAGGGAAAGAAAGGGGGGCGGTGGATGAAATAAGTGAGTTCAACCCGACTGGACCTGGGACAGCATCATCCATTTGTGTTTCCATGGCAGTTCTGATGATGGTGATGATGCCTAACTGGATCAGGACCCTATTTTATTGGATGCTGAGCAAACCCATATTAGGATACAGTCATTGTCTGTCACTTTGTGTTGAAATTTCATTTGTCAAAGTTAGATGGGAATTAATGTTCTCAGCTCATCAGTATTGCTTGGCAGCTTGTTTAAATTTAATTAGTGTGGAATCTTTGTTATACTAGGAATCTTCTGCTAAAAGTGATACTGATGGTGTGATCTCCCTGCATTAGGGGATCTGAACAGGGGACTAACCCTTCTTTTCCCTAATGTGCCCTTCTGTATTTATCAGTTATAGTGATGCACAAGGTTGTGGGAACCTTAACCCAGAACCTCCTGACTACGCTGCCATTTAAATCCCGAAGAGAGGTGTAGTTTACAGGAATAGGCTAAGCTCCCATGAAATAGATTGTGAGCCCTGTAGTGGGGCTACCCACGTGCTGTGTAATATTGCACAACTAGACCATGATTTTCATTCCTGAAGATTTAAAGTTAGATTCATAGATCTGTGTTTCAGCACCTAAAATATTTGGTCTCATTTTCAAAAGTGTGGTGCTCCCAGTACCTCCGGCTGGGATGGTAGCTGAATGTGGCCACCTGGTGTCAGTTATGTGGAAGTTCAGCTTCTTGTTTAAAGTGGGTAGATATGCAAAGCAAAGCAACTACTCAGTAAACATCCATTCTCTGTGTCCTGGTGCAGCTCCCCAGGATCGTACACAGCCCCTGATCTCTGCAACTCCTATTGTTGACTATGAGATTATAGGTGGTGGTGGAGACAGACTTGGAGTAAGTGGTTCTGCTGCTGCAACCAACCTTTGTGGGGATTCCTTCTATGGTTGGGTAATGTTAAGTTGTGCTAGGACTCAAAAAGAGAGAGAGAGAGAGAGAGAATCTGCAATGTCTGGCCATTCTATACAAAAGCCTTCCTTAGCAATGCCACCTATTGCTTGGGCTATGGTGTCCCTGTATAGCTGTCAGATTAGGGCTGACTGTAGATTCTTTGTGCTCCTGCAACCTGGTGCTGCTTGAGAGTTTCCTCCATTATGGCATATACCTAAGGTATGGCTGGCCCTTCATGTACTTCCTCATCAACACTACTGGCAACAAAGCTCAACTGTCTTTCAGAAGTTCTATCTGTTGTTCAGCTTATCTAAGTTTTACCATTCTCGTGGGACATCGCAGACCCTGAATGAGTGTAATTGGGTAGCGCTCACTGCCAGGAAATACTTTATCCAGTGCACAAACACACCAAATACTCATAACCGCACCAGCAAATACCTTTCAATCATGACTTTCTATAGTGGAAGAAGTGTGTTAAAAGAATAACTTTGTAATGCCCCAAAGACTGTTACCAATTAATAGACTAGATCAGGGAAGTGAATATACTTCCGAATTATCACTGTCTTTTATTTGATTGAGCAATGGAATTGCTTTGTTTAAAAAAATTGTACTAACAGTAGCAGACCCAGTGTATTCTATAGATTGAGTAAAAAGGAAAATCCTATCCTTCCAAAACAGTACAGTGATTGTCAAAAACACTGCAGTGACATTAATAAGCTGTCAAATTGTGCCCATTACGGTAGTATTTTTATATGGGTGGTGAAAGGAATCAACCTGTGCAAGGAAGAAAGCAAAGGCCAAGATCCCTTTGTTATATGTAACCAACACAATGCAGTCCATGGCTTTCCAGTGACTGGGTCCTTATACCTCTTCGATCTCTGTGGGTCTCTCCTAGATGAGTCAGCCTGAAATGAAATTTATTATGGAGACACAATACCTCTCCATGATTTAGTTTGCAACCAATTTCTGTTCTAAAGCCTTATATTAGTCCCCATGTTTATTTTTGCCTTGGAAAATGTATTTGCTTTGAAAATTGCCAGATTCCCTCCGAGGGCTAAGGGGAATGTTTCTACAAAGTGTGAAGGAAAGTCATTAACTTGTTTGTGAGATGCAGGGAATTCAAAATAAGCCTGATTTGAAATGTTCCCTTTTGTCTAAAGTTTTGGTCTCCCTCTAGCTTTAAAATAGCTTGTTACTGCTCCTTTAAACAATTCTGGATAATTAAATTTCTTTGAAAACTTGAGCACTGGCTGACCTGTCTAACAATAAGGATAATTAAGCACTGGAAGAGGTTGTCAAGGGAGATTGTGGAATCCCCGTCATTGGAGGTTTTTAAGAACAGGTTTGACAAACACCTGTCAGGCTGGTCTAGGTATACTTGGTTCTTGGTCCTGACTCAGTACAGGGGACTGGAGCAGGTGACACCTAGAGGTCCCTTCCAGCCCCACATTTCTGTGATTCTCTGAAAATTCAGAAAAAATCTGGAAAAAAATAGAACAGAATAAAAAAAAGGGTTATGAAAATGTGCATATGGTTCAAAAAGATATTGTTCATCAAAAATACTTTCCATGGAGAATCTTTGGCTCAGCCCTCAGTTCTACTCCGTCACATGGTAGTGCTGCCTATTCACCACCAGGACATTTTCATTCTGAAATGCTCAGTCTCCATAGGGCAGCCGGTGGGAACTATTGCCTTGCAATTGGGGGGAGCAATAAGAGCCCAGGGGATTCTCTGGCCCAAATGCTGAGATGCGGAAAGGCTGATCAAACCTCAAGTGTAGCAGTTCCAGTGAGGAGGTTGAGGGAAGTAGCTGTGACATTGAACAGAGCAGCACAGGCAGGTTTTTGTACTGGTCTGTATCACTGTGGGAGGGTCACTCTTGCCCTGTTGACAGTAATAATCTCCAGCATCTTCAGCTTCAACTCTGCTGATAGTGAGGGTGTAATCACTTCCTGATCTACTGCCGCTGAACCGGGCTGGGACTCCAGATTGCAGGGTGTTAGCATAATAAATAAGGAGTTTAGGAGCTTGTCCCGATTTTTGTTGATACCAAGCTAAGAGCTCTTTGCCTGTATAGCTACTGGTGAGGCTTGAACTGGCTTTGCAGTTGATGGTGACTCTGTCTCCGAGAGACACTGTCAGGGAGTCTGGAGTTTGAGTCAGCGCAATCTGCCCACTGGAATCTGAAGTTAAAAATAGAATAGAAATGACTACATCTTCACTCTACGGTAGGTCGAACCAGACAACATCCTGCCTTTTCCTTAGTTATGATAGTTCATCACCTGGCTGTGATGCTAACCCCTAACCAGCTTTAGGCACCTCTGTCATTATACCACCTTTTCAGTTGCTCCTTTTGGTACATATTGGAATCAATGGAAGAACTCCCTTCCACCCCAGGGCACTTTGCACAAGGTCCAAATAGCAAACATGGTCTTTCTGTCTTCTTTGTGGTTAAAGTAAGACAAAGACAGTCAGAAGTTAGCGGAACCCTCTCAGGGATATTAAGGGTTTGATAGACAAGGTTCCTAGATCTTTTCATTCCTCGTTAAAGGAGGATTTTTACTTTTAATCAAGCCAGTTCCCTCTTGGTTTGATTCTTACCGTGGACCCAGAGCACTAGCAGCCAGATGAACAGAGCCTGGGAGATCATCTTGATACGTCTGACTGACCAGATGCTGATCAACAAGGTGTAATGAGCCACACAGAGCTTTTAAAAAGGCTCAGAGCAGCAGGGGGATGTTACTCAGACATGACGTATGCAAATTTGGGCTAGATATGAAAATTCACATCTGATCCAAAACATCCACAAAAAGGGAAGGGGTGAGGCACTGGGGTAATAGACTAGCTCAGCCTAGCTCTGTGGTAGCTTCCTCATTTTGTGTTGAAATGGGATTTGCTGTTCTATCACTGATTACTTCAGTGAGCTCAATCAAGATCAGGAGCCCGTCATGGTAGATGCTGTACAAATAAGTAGGAACACAGTCCCTGACGCTTACCTTGTGTTGAAATGGTGTTTTTTAGGGTTGGATGGTAATAAATGATCTCAGCATCCACCTGCCAGCAAGGGGTTGGGAGTCCCCCAATCACTGGGAAGGACCCTGACCTCAAAAGCAACCTTCCACCTTTCCTAGTTCAGGTTGGGACAAGCCCCTGCCCCAAACTCTGCAGGTATGTAAAGAAACAAAAGCAATGAAAAAGAGAAAACTGTCCCTGTGGCCTGGAGGTTCCAGGCTGGGAGGGGAATAGGAGTCTGGGGGGAGAGGCAGAGAATAGGGAGCAGCTCCATTGACCATGGGTGCTGAGCTCCCCACAAAGCTGCATCTCTTCCCTGCTGGGTGGTGGGACCCTCTCCACGGTGCCATCAAACAGCCCCGTTGCCTTGGGGACACTTTCCAGCAGTGTTTAGCCATCACCCTTTGGACCTGTCCCTGGTTGTACAGGCCCGCTATCTGCTCTAGGGGGAGAGAGCTGTGGGTACAACTCACTGCATGGCCTGCTGGGTGTGGGCTGGATAGCAGGGAACTTGCATTTCTGTCTCCAGGAGAGAGAGTCACCATCAACTGCAAAGCCAGTAAAAGCCTTTCTTACCAAGGCAAGGAATACTTAGCCTAGTACCAGCAGAAAACGGGACAAGCTCCTGAATGCCTTATCTAGCAGGGAACTCGCATTTCTGTTCTTTGGGCTGGACACTGCAGTGTTTTCAGTGGAGCTGGAAGCGGGGGCAGAGGCATTGATATTATTATTATGTGGGCTGCTGCTCCCATACCGTTGTTTCAGCTCATGCAGGCAACATGCTGCTGGGGAAGCTTTATAATCCCTTATGTCTCCGTGAGAAGGTGCTGGGGTCGTATTGGAACGTCCATCCTTTCTGAGCAGCATACTCCCCTAGCACAGACTACGTGTAAAGTAAGGAATCTCCGAGCTGATTGTAGTCCCCGCTGTATCGCATTGGGGGACACTGGAAATGAGAGGACTGGACAGTGGGCTGAGAAGTCTTGTGACTGGCAAACCATTCGTTACCTTCTGAGAGGACAGCAGGTGCACTAATATTTCCTCGTACAGGAAGCAGCTGTTACACTGAAGAACAGAAATGGCTCAGAGCGGGCAGGTTTTATACTGATCTGTATCATTGGGCACACTCGACTCCAATAATAATTTTCAGTATGATCACCTTCAACCTTGCTGACTGTAAAAGTGAAATTAATGCCAGACCCTCTGCAGAGGGACATTTGGAAACACCAGGGAGAAGGGGCTTAGGGACTTGTCCTGATTTCAGTTCATACCGGGCCACGGAGTTTCCAGTATCAGAACTGACTTTGCAGTTGGTTGTAGCTGTGTCTCCTGGGTACACAGAGAAGGATTCTGGAATCTTGAGTCACCACAGCCTCTCCCTGGAGTTCTCTGAAACAGCAGAATATAAGTGACACCACTGTGTATGGATTGTCAGTTAAACTAAATAATCTTCAGTGGTGGTAAGATTTCCATCTGCTTCCTCCCGTACTGGTTATAACTCATCTATACACATATATATATATCCTCAATATTTATTCCACTCTATATGCATCCAAAGAAGTGGGCTGTAGTCCACGAAAGCTTATGCTCCAATAAATTTGTTAGTCTCTAAGGTGCCACAAGTACTCCTGTTCTTTTTGCGGATACAGACTAACACGGCTGCTACTCTGAAACCTCTCGATTATTAATTTTTTTTCAGTGGATCATTGTGGTCTTAATCCGTTTCCCCTCGGTTTTACCCTTACACTGGATCCAGAGCACTAACAGCCAGATGAACTGAGCCTTCGAGATCATCTTCATATGTCTGATTGGCCTGGTTGCTGATCAAAAAACTGGTGACAGTGACTTGAGCTGGGATATTCATAGCAGCTCAGGAGAACAGGGAAATGTTGCTTGGGTGTGAAATATGCAGATTTGGTTCAGAGATGACAATTAATGTCTGATCCAAAAACGTGCACAAAGTGAGGAAGAAAATGTAGGTCAAAAAGACAAGTTCAACCCAGCTGGCCCTGGGCAGCTCCCTATCTCTGTGCTGAAATGCCCCCTAACCCATGGCAACCTGAATAAATGTTCTTAGTTCATCAATATGGCCTGGGTGTGCCTTACTGTACTAGATAGCTCTGCCCAAACTCCATATAAATGGTGCGCTCCTGTCTGTTATGGGTAAACCCTGATTAGCTCATTGGTGCCAATTCCTGCACTCAGGAATCAGCCCAGGTGCATCTGAATTCCTGGACACCAAGGACGAATCAGGTCTGTTCCTGAGTGGACACTGGGCCTTACAGGAATTTTCTCTGAGTAAGGAAGTGGAACCTAAGGTGATAGAATTTCCTCCTCCAACATCACCCCGTGCACTAAGCTTCCCTCTTGTATGTGCAGACCGGAATGAGGAGCCTGCAGGACACGACTTATCCCAGCCCAAGGGGTAAAATGCAGGTGTCACATTCACTCTGTGATGGTCTAAGGCAGGGGTGGCCACCCTTTAGCTCCAGAGCCACATGCAGCTCTTCAGAAGTTAATATGTGGCTCCTTGTATAGGCACCGACTCCGGGGCTGGAGCTACAGGCGTCAACTTTCTATTGTGCTGAGGGGTGCTCACTGCTCAACCCCTGGCTCTGCCACAGGCCCTGCCCCCACTCCACCCCTTCCTGCCCCCTCCCCTGAGCCTGCTGTGCCCTGGTGCCTGCCCCTCAGGGCCTCCTGCAGGCCATGAAACAGCTGATGTGGAGGGAGGGGGAGGGGCTGATCGGTGGAGCTCCTGGTGGGTGGGAGGCCCTGGGAGCGGGGTGGGGGACCTGATGGGGGGCTGCTGACGTATTACTGTGGCTCTTTGGCAATGTACACTGGTAAATTCTGGCTCCTTCTCCGGCTCAGGTTGGCCACCCCTGGTCTAGGGGAACCACCTATTAACTGAGCAAAAGACACTAAACAGCAGGGAAGTGCTTATACTGGTCACTGTGAGAGGGTAGCTCCAGGGCTGCATTAAGGCACATTCACTATAGGCCATGCCCAGGGCCCCAGCTAATATGTTTGTATTTTAAATCAGTAAGTGGATGACCCTGGTAACTATAGGCCAGTTAGCCTGACTTTGATCCTGTGCAAAATCATGGAGTGGTTGAAATATGATTCATTCAATTATAAAAAAAAAAAAAAAAAAAAAAGGATGGTAGGGTAATTAGTACCAGTCAACATATTTTTATAGAAAATTGGTCTCATTGCATTGATTTATTATTTTTTGATGAGCTAAGTTTGGTTGATAAAGATAACTGTTGACATACTAACAGGTTTCAGAGTAGCAGCCGTGTTAGTCTGTATCCACAAAAAGAACAGGAGTACTTGTGGCACCTTAGAGACTAACAAATTTATTAGAGCATAAGCTTTCCTGGGCTACTGCCCACTTCTTTGGATGTGGGCTGTAGCCCATGAAAGCTTATGCTCTAATAAATTTGTTAGTCTCTAAGGTGCCACAAGTACTCCTGTTCTTGTTGACATACTATGCTTCGATATCTTGAAGGCATTGGACTTAGTTCCTTAGATATTCTGATTAAACAATCAGCACTAAACCAAATCAGTGTAGTACATACATGGATTAAACCTGGTTAACTGATATATCTCAAAATGTAATTGTTAATGGCAAATCATCATCCAATGAAGGTATTTCTAGAAGAGTCCCTTTGGGATCTGCTCTTGGTTCATTGGTGTTCAAAATCTCTATGAACGATCTGGAAGAGAATATAAATCGCTGTTAAATTTGGTAGATGACCTATACTGGTGAAGTGGGAAATAATAAGGATAGAACAGTTATGTCTGGGTAAACTGGACTCATTCAAGTGTGTTTTAGTAAAGCCAAATGCAAGGCCATACATCTAGGAACAAAGAATGTAGGTCATATTTTCAGGATGGGGGACTGTATCCTGGAAAGTAGTGACTGAGAAAATGTAAGGGTCACAATGGATAATGAATTGAATATGAACTCCCATTGCAATGCCGTGACTGAACTAATTAACTTTGATATTCCCGTTTATACCTCCAATAATCAACAGGCGTAGAGAAGCTGGTGTTATCTTTGTATTAGTGACACCATTCGTACAATACTGCGTCCAGTTCTGGAATGTATGCTTTTTGAAGGATATTGAAAAACTGAAAAGGGTTCAGAAGGGCGCCACAAGAAGTATTCAAGGTCTGGGAAGCCAGCCTTTCAGTGAAATAGTTAGGAAGCTTAATCTATTTAGCTTATGCAAGAAAAGTGTTGAAGTTCCTACATGGAGAGAAGATTTCAGAGAGTAGAGGACTTTTAATTAATAGACAAAGACATAAAAGATGTAAAGGTTAGTAGTTGAAGCTGGATAAACTCTAGCAATTTTTAATAATTAATTAACCCCTGGAATAACTTGTATAGGGATGTGATGGATACTCCATTACTTAGTCTTTAAATCAAGATAGAGGGTGAGATTTTTGAAAGTGCCCAGATTTCTTTATAAAAGAGATACTATCACACAAACAGAGGTTAAGGGATTTATGCAGGAATTACTGGGTGAAAATCTATGGCTTGAAAGTCATAATGGTCCCTTCTGGCCTTAACATCTGTGACTCTATATCTCATTCAGTACTGTAAGCGCACTGAGAAGGCGCTAGGATTGTATCTTAATGTCAGCTTTTAAGAGCCATACACCTCAGAGACTAAGGCCTTGGCTACACTGGCGCTGTACAGCGCTGCAACTTGCTGCGCTCAGGGGTGTGAAAACACCCTCCTCCCCCGAGTGCAGCAAGTACAGCGCTGTAAAGCGCCAGTGTAATCAGAGCCTGCAGCGCTGCACGCTCCCTCGCAGCACTGCAAGCTATTCCTCTCGGAGAGGTGGAGTACGAGAGAGAACTCTCGCAGCGCTGGTGGCGCGACTACGCTTGTGCTTCACAGCGCTGCCGTGGCAGCGCTGGGAAGTCCCGAGTGTAGCCAAGGCCTAAATGTAAAGTAATGGATCTCCCTGATAAATCTTGTCTTGACTGTAAATGTTGGGAGAGAATTGGACAATGGGGTAAGGGTCTCACAGCCTGATAGACACCCAGCTGCCTTTTGAGACGGCAGTAACTGTACTGATTCTGTCACTGTACAGGAAACAGCTGTTACAGTGAGGAACAGAAATAGCTCAGAGCAGGGAGGTTTTTGAACTGGTCTGTATCACTGTGAGAGGTGAGCTCCAGACTTCCTGACAATAATAATCTCCAGCATCTTCAGCTTCAACCCTATTGATTGTGAGAGTGAAATCAGTGCCAGACCCGCTGCCGCTGAACCGGGCTGGGACCCCAGTTTGCAGGGAGCTTCCAGCATAGATAAGGAGCTTCGGAGCTTGTCCTGATTTCTGTTGGTACCAGGCCATGTAATGATAGCTATTATGTGTGAGGCTTGAACTGGCTTTGCAGCGGATAGTGACTGTGTCTCCAGGAGACACTGCCAGGGATTCTGGAGTCTGAGTCAGCACAATCTGCCCACTGGAGTCTGAATTAACAAACAAAATATAAGTTAGTATGTACATGTGCTGTCTCTTTCTTTTATATATACATATAGCATAAATATAGATAATTAATATATAGTTAATCAAAATACAGAATATTTTGTCTTTATAAATATTCCCGTGTGTCTCTTTCTGTCTTCTGATAGTCGATCTTCTGAGAATGACACTAACGTTAAGTTTGAGGAGATCCTTTCATCCCACCGTGTATTCAGTTGTATTTTGATCAAACCATTTTTTGTCTCTTTTGCAATGAGAAGGAGACCAGCATTTCAGAAGTGACTGTCACGAACTGAAGAATTTTTATGCATCATTATACAACTTTTCTACATCTCTTAAGTCTTTGTGTGGCTTATTGCAGCTTCAATGATCCAGCCCCAGCTTCACTTGATTCTTACCGTGGATCCAGAGCATTAACAGCCAGATGAGCTGAGCCTGCGAGATCATCTTGCTACGTCTGTCCGACCCTGTGCTGATCACTAAAGTGTAACGAGTGACACAGAACATTTATACTGGCTCCGAGCAGTGGGGCAGTGTCACTTGGATGAGAAATATGCAAATTTAGTTCAGAGATGAAAATTCCCACCTGACCTAAAAACATGCAGAAAAAGGGAAGTAAAAGGGGCTGTGGCTGAAATAGGCAAGTAGAACCCGACAGGCGCTGGGGCAGCACCCTCACTTTGGCAATTCTGATGGTAGGGCCTGCGGTCCCTGCCTGGATCAGGACACTATTTTGTTGGGTGCTGAATAAACCCATGTTAGTACGGTCCCTGTCCCTCACTTTGTGTCGAAGCGACATTTGTCAGGGTGGAATGGAAGTAAATATTTTCAGCTCATCCGTGTTGCTTGGCTACTGCTTTAACTTTAATGAGCTCAGAATCCTAGTTATAGTAGGAATTTCCCCATAAATATGACTTCAGTGGTGCTGATTTCCCTGCATCCAGGCTAACTTCTCTCTTCGGGATTTATGATTCATCACGTCAGAGACCCTGTAGGGATGCACAGGGTTGTGGGAGCCTTAATCTCCTATTTCTGCCATTTAAATCCCAAAGATAAATGTAATGTAGAGGAATAGGCTAGCATCGCATAGTTTGTGAGCCTGTGTCGGTGCTCCCCGTGTTCTGTGTAACATTGCGCAAATAGATCATGGTTTTCATTCCTGGAGATCTAAAGTTAGACTCATAAATCCGTATTTCAGCAACTAAAATATATGGCCACGTTTTCAAAAGTGTGGTGCTCCCAGCATCTCCCACTGGCAGTTGAATGTGGCCGTGTGGTGTCAGTGATGTGGAAGTTTAGATTCTTGTTAAAGAGGTTAGATCTACAAAGCAGCTGTTCAGTAAACGTCCATTCCCTGTGCCCTGCTCCAGGGTCATACACAGCCCCTGATTTCTGCAGCTTCCACTGATAACAATGAGACTATAGAACTGGGGTAGGCAACCTATGGCACGCATGCAGAAGGCGGCCCGCAAGCTGATTTTCAGTGGCACTCACACTGCCCGGGTCCTGGCCACCGGTCTGGGGGGCTCTACATTTTAATTTAATTTTAAATGAAGCTTCTTAAACATTTTAAAAACCTTATTTACTTTACATACAACAATAGTTTAGTTATATATTATAGACTTATAGAAAGAGACCTTCTAAAAACGTTAAAATGTATGACCGGCATGCAAAACCTTAAATTGGAGTGAATAAATGAAGACTCGGCACACCACTTCTGAAAGGTTGCCGACCCCTGCTATAGAAGCAAGTGATTCTGCTGCTGCTACCACTCTGTGGGATTCTTTCAATGGCTGGGTAATTTTAAATTGTGCTAGGACTGTGTGTGTGTGTGTGTAAGGGGGGGGGAGACAGGAAGGGAGGGGGGCGGTGTGGTGCACCGTGCACACAAACTCTCTCTGGCAATGCAACCTATGGATTGGGCTGTGCTGTCCCTGTATGGCTGTCCAGATTATGAATTGTTGTAGATGCTTTGTGCTGCTGCAGTTTGAGTGTCCTGTACTGTGTTATAATCCAGCATAGATCCAGGGTCTGGCTAGTCCTCAGGTAGGATTCCAGCCTCAGTTTCCCTAGTGAGAATTACACTATAATTCCCTTGGTGGATATGGGCCTCACTGATTTCCATGGGTTTTGGATTAGGCCCTTATTTCTTTAAACGTTCGTTCTCTCTTTTTGCTATTTTCAGTGAGATGGAGTTAAGTGGAAATTGTGTGCAACTCTGAGGAATAATCAGGATTTGATAGTTTAGTGTTCTGAATCTCCATTTTTCTTTAAAGGCCAATTATACTTTTAATTCATCCTGTTCCCTCTTGGTTTAATTCTTACCTTGGATCCATGGCACTAGCAGCCAGATGAACTGAGTCTGGGAGATCATTTTGATGCATCTGAGCTGTTAGAACGTTTATAACAGCTGAGAGCAAGAGGGAAAGATCAGGCAGTTCTAAGTACACAAAGCATCTCGTCTCATCCTTGCTGATGTTCAGCCATTAGAAATATAGGGACCGATCCTACCATGGCAAGATATAAGTAACTCCCCTTAATGTAAATGGGCCTGATTCTGATCTTGATTACACAAGGTGTAACTCCATTTACCCCATTTACTCCTGGTTTACAGTGGTTTAAGTGAGATCAGAATGTGGGCCAGCGAGAGTTCTTTGGATTCTGTAGAGGAGAACAGTGTCCTCAGAACTGATTTATTTACCTTATTTCAGAATAAAAAGAACAGGAGTACTTGTGGCACCTTAGAGACTAACAAATTTATTTGAGCATAAGCTTTCGTGGGCTACAGAATGTGTATAATGATTATAGCCATGTAAAACATGTCATCTCACTCCCTGAATCATTGGCTCTGCGGTTTGACACAGCGGGCCTAATTCTTGCCTGTATTACTGGTGCCATGTGGAAGGAGCATAGTGTCCTGAGAAGTGATTTTTCTGCATTTTTTTCCCCCACACATCTGGAATTTCAGATGCTCCTATATATGAAGTCATGCCATCTGATGGCCATTGTGTAGAAGCTCAGCTTTTTTAGTCAAATAGGTTATAGGACATTGAATCTGATTGTACACATGTTAAAGAGAATCAAGAATACATTTACATTACTTTAGACACCTGTTAGCTACCTAATGCTTGTTAGGTGAACAGCCTTTTGGCCTCTCTTTTTAGCAAGTTCATGTAAATACTCGCATAGTATCCTGGGCAGCTAAATTTCTTTTTAAAGCTGAATTGTGTATTCTTCCTGAAATTTACAAAAGAAGTCAGAGAAGTCTGAAAAATGGTAGGTGAGGTCAGAGGTTGGGGCAGACCTTGTAGGGAAAATCTGAATTCATTAGATCCAGAAATTGTTGAGATAAGAGCACCTTTCAAACAAGTTAGTTTCAAAGTTGCACAAATCCTTTAATGCTTGTTTTGAGCACAGCTGGGGAAAGGAAGCCTCAGGAAAGAAGAAAATATTGTGCAAAAAACCCCAATCCAAATACCCAGAAACCCCAATCCTTTCCCATAATTACATCCTATCTATCTTTATCTATCTCTGTTATCTATAATTTCTCTAGAAAAGAAGAAATATGTTCAAGAATAACTTTATATTATCTAAAAATTGTTAACCTGCTGAAGGACCAGAAGATGAGTATTTGCAAAGTACTAGAGCTGGGGACTAATTAGGGGAAGGTAAGAAACATGCCTATATAAAACAGTGCTACAATCTCCTGTCATCATAAATCCTGTGGATTGCTGTGACACTGATACAGGCTGTGAGGCCCAATTCAGTCACATGGGTGCAGGCTCCATTGTAATCAATAGGAGTGACATCTAGGGAAGGATTGGGCCTGCAGTGTTTGGGCCTGTTATTTAGGGTGCTGAAGTGTTTATTTTATATGATTGCTGACAGTCAGTGCTTGGCCCTTCAGCAGGAAGTCTTTCTGTGGAGCAACCACATGACGTTTTTAGCAGGTTCCCGCTGGAGCGTGAGTGTCCCTTTAGAATGGGGATCAGATCCATGACCTGTGTCTCTGAGCTGCCCCTATGGGTCTCTCCTCAGTAGTTCACTTAAAAATGTTAGTTATGTTTTTTGTCCACAAACTCTCCTGAACCTTTCTCAGGTACAAATGCACTTCCCCTTTCCAAGGCCCTGCATTTCTACAATGCTCCCTATACCAGAGAATCATTGGATACTCCCAGATTCCTTCTCCTGTCATACTATGTTTTTATCACAGTGGGTCACGAGAGGGTGCAGTGAGTTGTTCCCTTCCAGCAATCTGTAAACTCTACAGCTGAGGTCATCAATTCTGCTCTCCACCCTGGCAGAACTATCAGTAAAGTCTTGGGCTAACCTGAAATGCTCACACTGTCTTCTAAAGTAACAATTGGGTAGGGTGACCATCCGTCCTGTTTTTAAAGGGACAGTCCCATTTTTGGGGACTTTATCTTATATAGGCGCCTATTACCCCCCACCCCCGTCCCATTTTTTCACATTTGCTATCTGGTAATCCTACAATTAGGAAGGGTGCAAAGTAATTTAAAGGCAGAAAAAAAATGCCACCATGGTTGAGGAGATGTTACAAACTCTTCTGTTTGGAAGGAAATTTCTCTTGCAGCAAACTGCAAAGTTTATATTTTATTTCACGTTAGTGAGTGCAGGGATATTTGTCTCTGGGGCTGAAAGTTTGTCCCCAGATAACGTTTAGCATTTGCACTGAGAAGGAAGGAAGCCGCTGTTACACTGAATAAAACAGCACAGGGAGGTTTTTGTGTTGGTCTGTATCACTGTGGAAGTCCAGCCATAGCCTTGCTGACAATAATAATCTCCTGCATCTTCAGCTTGTACGCTGTTGATTGTGAGAGTAAAGTCAGTCCCAGACCCACTGCCAATGAACCGGTCTGGGATCCCAGAGGGACGGGTGGAAGCCTGGTAGATAAGGAGTTGAGGAGCTTGTCTGGATTTCTGTTGGTACCAGGCTAAGTAGGTATAAGTGCCTGTAATATTTGCACTGGCTTTGCAATTGATAGTGACTCTGTCACCTGGAAACACTGCCAGGGATTCTGGAGTCTGTGTCATCACAGTCTGCCCACTGGAGCCTGAGTTTACAAAGAAAATCTAAATTAATACAAATACAGATCTAGTCAATCAAACTAACCAGTATTGTGTTTGCAAAATATTCCCATATACATCTTTACACTCTTACTGGTACCTAGTCACCTGGTGGTGATGCTAACATCAGGTTCCAGATGGCTGACCCCTTTTCTTGTTGCTCATTTTCTAAAACCTATTTCTTTTTCTTAATTCTGATTAAAATGGGAGAAGGATTTGCATAAATTAGTGTTGCTCTCTGAAGACTGTTTAGGATTCTTTAACATTTAAAGGCCTCAATCTGTTTGGACCTGTTTGTGCCCGGTGCTCTACCATCATGTAAGTGTCAGTTCCTGTCACTAAGAGCTTACTAGCTAAAAGGATTGTGATTGTAGATTATTGTTTATGGGTCAATGTACAACATTTCTAGTTCTTTGAAAATTTCAGAGAATCATTGTACGTTTAATTCATCAGATTCCTTCTTGGTTTGATTCTTACCCTGGATCCAGAGCACTAACAGGCAGATGAGCTGAGCCTGTGAGATCATCTTGATACGTCTGAGTGGCCCGATGGTGGTCAACAAACAGTAACGAGTGACACGGAACATTTATAACCGCTCAGAGCAGCAGGGGATAGTTGCTTGGGTGTGAAATATGCAAATTGGGCTCAGATATGAAAAGTCACACCTGGTCCACAAACGCACACAAAAAAGGGAAGGAAAGGGGCCATGAGTGAGATATAAGCAAGTTCAACAAGACAGTTCTGGGGACAAGAGCCTGCATGTTAAAATGACTGTAGTCAGGGATGAATGGGAATAAATGTTCTCAGTGTATTATTATTGCTGTGATGCTGGATAGTTACGCTGGAGATCTCATCACAACGGTACAAATGGTATGAGCTCTCTTTGAGAGAGAAACTATACTGGAGGGTGATGGGGGACTTCAAGCAGGGCTAATCCTGAATTAGCAGGGGTAAATCCTGATTAGCTGAATCTGTGCCATTGCTGCACATCCTCCTCTACACCAGGACAGCAACACTGGCGCAGCTACACTGATTCCTATTCACCCGTTCCTGAATCTGGCCTGCTCCCTGTGGAAACAAGACCTTCAAGGAAGTTGCCTTTAGTCAGGAAATGGAACCAGAGGTGGCTGCTCAGAGCAGCTGGGAGAGATCAGTGAGATGCAAAGCATCTGAATCATAGGCTCGGGGCTTGGGGTTGGAGAAGTGATTTTCATGCATTATGACTCTTGCGGTCCCTTCTAACCCTGTGATTTCAGAATAAAGGGCCAGATCCTTAGCTGGTGTAAATTGGCAGAGCTCCATTGACTTCAGCTCAATATCCACCTCATATGTTAACATGAAGGGGTTTTTCATTCTTATCAAAGTCAGCAGTAGGCTACTTGCCTGTTTCCAAGGCTGATTGTAAATCGTACCCTCACTCTTCCCTATAGCACATTGTGTTGCCATTAGACAGTGTGGCTGTGACATTTTGGGGATCACCCAGACACTAAGGGGTTCTGTCACCGCCTGCCCTAGTAACCTTGATGCTGTGCAGCTTTGGTTGAGATCCCCGGTCCCAGAAGCCTGCCTGCAAACACAGGGTCTCACCCTGGCTTTCACCAGCCTATTTACTCCTCGCAGCCCCTCCAGTCCGGAGTCTCCCAAATCCATCCTGGAGTTCTTAAGGTTCATCACCTCCAACAGCATGAAACCACCCCACCTCCAGCTATCCGTTCGCTTTAACCCACATCACACCACAGCCTTGCCTCAGGGTACAAATAAACAAGCGGTTTATTGAATAGAAACCCCCCAGATTCAGAGATGAACTAGTAAGGGAAGCGAATGTACACAAGCGACCCGGAAAATAAACCTAAAGAGACAACCTCAGGCTTTACATTTCTGTCTTACATAAAATCCCTTTTCTAAGACGAGTTACCTATTGCCTTTGCCACAATTTCCCAGCATATCCCCTAGTTAAGGGCAGGATCCAGCGTTTCACAGGCAGTTTCCTGCTTCGGTCAATGGAAGAAGCTGCCACCTCTCGGGGAGGTGGATTACCTATGCTGGGGTTCTCAGACTTTTTTTGCTGGGCCCCCCCTTTGAAAATATTTCAGGCTATGATGACCCCCTGTCATACCCAATACCCATGCTACCATTACTTCTGCGCTGCTGCTGGTGGGAGTGCTGCCTTCTCAGCTGGGTGCCCAGCCAACGGCCGCTGCTCTCCACCTGCCCAGCTACTGAAGGCAGCCCAGAAGTAAGCGTAGCAATACTGTGCCCCCCCATCTTCTTCAGCTATCCCTCAATGAGAGGATGATGTCTGCCAAGGGGGTTCATTGGTGAGCTTTTAAGTGGCTGAGGAGCCCAATTCTTGCCCTGCAGATTTTCCCACAGAAGTGACAGGTGTAATTTTGAAGGAGACACAGTTGTTGGCTGGAGTGTTGTGCCCTTTCTTTCCTCCTTTGTCGCTTCTCTGTCTCGTGAGCACCTCTGTTCTCCTCAAAGTGAGCTGTGGCTTGGTGCAAGGTGTGGTGCTATTGTGTTCTGTTCTGTGCCGGGTCCTCCCAGTTCCATAGGGCATCATGATTGGTAGAGTCAAAGGCCTTGGTTAGGTCGATGAATACCACAAACAGTTCCTGGTGTTGCTCTCTGCACTTCTCCTGAATCTGTCATGCCACGAAGATCTTGTCGGTTGTGCCTCGGGATGGCCTGAACTGGCTTTCCTCTCCTATTTGAGATTGTCTGAAATCTAGACCAGAATCTGTAGGTTATTGGAATGTAGAAACAAACATGTCTGGCAGTGATTCAGGAAAAGTGATGTAGCGACTCTTTCTCTCTGTCCCATGTGGGAACAGACTTAAGGACATGCACCATGTTGTGGAAAAGAGTCTAACTGCTTTGATGCTTGTATGGGGGTGAGAGTGGGGAGGTTGCCAGTCAGCTGGTTCTGCTTACAAGTAATTTCTGGATGTTTTATATAGTGATTGCCATTTCTCAGCTGATATGCTGGACTTGTATTGCAACATTAATGGGGAATTGGATCCAGCCTATAAGAGCAAATACTCTTCAGCATTTAAAAGGAAGCTGCTGAATGTATATTAATGTAGCATCCTGTAAATTCCAGCCTTTGTGCTACTTTGACGAGGGATCTGTAGAAATGACAGGAAGGAATGGACAATGGGGTGAGGTGCCTGAAATTGACAGACACTTCTCTACTCTGAGACACAGCAGTTGGTGTGATACTTTGACTCGCTGCAGGAAAACAGCTGTTACAGTGAGGAACTGAAGCTGAAGAAAGCAGGGAGGTTTTTGCATTGCTCTGTATCACTGTGAGAGGCCAGCTATGAGCTTGTTGACAATAATAATCTCCAGCATCATCAGCTTCTACCCGGCTGATTGTAAAAGTGAAGTCAGTGCCAGACCCACTGCCACTGAACCGGTCTGGGATCCCAGAGGGACGGGTGGAAGTGCTGTAGATAAGGAGTTTAGGAGCGTGTCCTGATTTCTGTTGGTACCAGTGCATGTAGCTGTTGCTAACACTGGAACTGGCTTTGCAGTTGATGGTGACTCTGTCTCCTGGAGACACTGCCAGGGATTCCGGAGTCTGAGTCAGCACGATCTGCCCTTTGGCATCTGGATGAGAGGAAAAACGTTATAAGTAAGATCAAATGAAATACAATTAAAAAAAAAAAAGAAATCTGCAAATATCTTCATTTAGACAACCTAGTTACATTCAGGGCTGAGCCAGTTGGAATTGATCTCCCTGTGAGCTCATGAAATGAAGTACTGTGGGTTTGATGAAGAAGTCTATGATAATTAAATCATGGTGAGAGATTGTCTTAATCTCTCCTGATGTTGTTCTTACCTTGAATCCAGAGCACAAGGAGCCAGATCAGATGATTCTGTGAAATCATCCTCGTCCCTCTAGTCTGACAGACACTGCGAATCTAAGGCATAAAGTCTAAGAAACTAAATTTATATCTGCCCTATATTGCAAGGAAATGCCTCTTGGGCAGAAATATGCAAAGCAGCTGCTCCATGTAAATGTGCATTCGCTGTGCCCCTGTTCAGAGAGAACAGAGAAAGGGCCATGTACAGTCTTTGGTCTGAGAATGCAGCTCCTATGGCTGGAACGGAGTATTGCCCACATGGAGTTGGCTATGGCTCCTGTAATCAATATGTGCTTTAATGCAATACCCTGTGTGTGTGTGTGTGTGTGTGTGTCTTGAGTAATATCTTGCCTTTGAGTAATATCTCACTTTGGGAATCCTTCTATTGATACCAGTGGGACTGCTTGTGGGATGAGCTACTACTCATGGTGAGAGTCATTGATCTGCCTCTTCTGAAATGCACACTTTGTTCATCATTGTTGTCTACGAGTTGCCAGTGCAGCCTTTTTACCCCTCTAATCTGCCTCTCAAAACACTTGCTTGTGAATCTTGGGTGATCCTGGTCACTTTTTCTAACTCTGTTTCAAGGATCCTGCAGATCTGTTCAGGGCCTCTGACTCCTGGGTTTGAAATATCACCAGACTTCTGTTTAACCAGATTAAACATTATATTAACGTAACAGTAGGTTTCAGTAACCCTTCTACATCCTACTGCCAGAGGGAAAGCTTAATCTTACAAAAGCCCATCAGTGCTCGCCTTCCCAACCACGGTCTAGCTCTCTTATCTGCTCTGTGACCCTGCTCACTCTCAGGGGATGTCTACACAGCAACTGCAGCTGGCCTGTGTCAGTTGACTCGGGATTGTGGGATTTGGACTGCGGGGCTTTCTCATAGCTGTGTAGACTTCCAGGCTTGGGCTGGAGTTTGGGCTCTAGGACCCTGCAAATTGGGAGCATCCCAGAGCTCAGGCTGCAGCAATGAAACAGCCCTGCAACTGGAGCACCGTGAGCCTGAGTTGCCTGGCATGGGCCAGCCAGGGGTGTCTAGTTGCCGTGTAGACCTACCCTTGGGTACCAGCCAACGACCCTTCCTATTCAACCCCCCAGAGATCCAAGCGGGCAATCCAGGAAGAGCTTCCATGCAGGAGTCCAAACCTCTGTCTGTCTCTGCACCTAATGGCGTATGTTCCTTTTGGTCTTCATCCCCAGCATATAACTCTGCTTAACAACTTCTATCCTATAGCAACATCTCATATCATACAATTTCATGTGAGCATAATCTCTTCTCCACAGCGCGTTAGGCCTTGTCTATATTGGAAAAGTTTTGCTGATAGAGCTATGCTGATTAAGCTATACCGGCAAACCCTCCGAGTGTGGTTGCAGTATCGAAGTGTTTCTGCCAGCACAGCTTACACCAGTTCCCTGAGTGACATCATCTATGCTGACAGAAGCACGTTTATACCTGCATAACTGCATCTCCTCTAACTCCTATAGCAGCATAGCTGTGTTGGTCAAAACCCCACCCCCATGCTGGCATCGCCGTGCTGCTGAGAAGTATTAACTGTAGCTCAGGACTAAGAGTGGCAGAGCTTTGCTGTGTGTACAGTGTTTAGATTAGAGCTGGGCCTGAACCAAAATCCCAGATAGAAATCACTCCAAACTATGGAAGAATTTGTGTGTGTGTATATCTGGAGGCGACTTTTGCGATTGCTCACTCTGTCTCTCAAAGACTTAACTAAAGCCCTCAAATTAACCTCCAGCGTGGATGTGGATCTCCAATGTCTGTCTGGGTATATCTACGCAGCAGTTCCAGTCCAGGGGTAGTGGAGCTCGAGTCACTGGATGCTGGATCTGAGAACTCGGAGATTGAGTGTCTACACTGAGTGCTGACCCTAAGTTTGGAGTTTTTGAACCTGGGGCTCCAACATCCGTTTGCAAGCCTGAGTCCAGCCAACCGTATCTGAGGCATTCGGGCATGTGGTTTACCCCCAAGGGGGTGGGCATAAAAGATATTGCTGAAGCAATTGCTGGCTTTGAGAGAAAGGGGTTTCCAAATTGCTCTTGGGCCATCGATGGGACTTGTGTGCCGATAGTTTGCCGCCCTCAAGGAGCGCATGGCTACCTAAGCTGCAAAGCATACTACTCCATTGTTATGTCAGTCCTCGTGGTCCCCTCAGGTAAGGGGGTTGGGGGTTGATTGCCATGCATTGTACTTATGAATGACATGACCACTTAAGAAATGGGGATGGGGGGTACTGTGGATTTAGATACCTGTATTGAGAAATAAATAGCTTTGGCATACAACTTCAAAGTAGCACCTTCTCATGTTTGTCTTTGTTGTGTGAAATACACATTAGACGGTGTGATGCAGTGACGGTAATACAATTCCTGAATAAAATAAAAACCTTTATTTTTGAACATTTATTAGAAAAGCACAATATTAAACCATTTCCAGGCAGGCCAGCTGCCATTAGCACAGCAAGACACTGGTAAGGGCAAAAACATCAACAAAGTGTATGAACAAACGCAAGCAAGGAAACAATTTCCAAGATGGAACCCCCCTCCCGTGGCATGTCCCCTGGCCCCCTGTTCTCCTCTCCCTTCTTTATACTTTTCCCACGCACTGAGTGCCTGGGTAGGGAGAGTGGAGGCATCCATGGGGGAGGGGTACAGTGTGGGGGACTACTTGGGGGTACATTTGGCCTGTCCAGCCACTGATAGGGCCCAATTGTATGGCCCACCCAGCCGTGGAATTATCCAAACTATTCCTGGTCTGCAGCACGTTGTACCGTGGAGGGGACTCAGGCCATGGAGCAGGAACAGCAGGATTAGTGAAAGCAGCCGCTCACAGGTCTTTCTGCTGTGCTCTGTCTTCCTTAACTGTTATTCCTCTTCCAGGAACTGAAAAGCAAGTGGCTCTTCCCTCACATAAATCCTGTCCTCAAACTGTGCAGCCAGCCGGAGTCTTTCCACCTGCCTCTTGTCTTGCCTTTCCATCTACTGTAAGTTCCTCTCTCTTTGGTACTGGACCTGCTTGTTGGCTCTGTCCTTATGGAAATGCTTCCTTTTGGACTAAAAACAACGAGGAGTGCTTGTGGCACCTTAGAGACTAACAAATGTATTTGGGCATAAGCTTTTGTGGGCTAAAACCCACTTCATCAGATGCATGGTGTGGAAAATACAGTAGCAGGTGTATGTACCCAGTACATGAAAAGATGGGAGTTGCCTTACCAAGTGGGGGATCAGTGCTAACAAGACAATTCAATTAAAGTGGAAGTAGGCTATTATAGACAAAAAAGGAAGGGGGCGCTGGATGAAATAAGCAAGTTAACTCCACAGTCCCTAGGCAGCTCCCTCACTTTGGACTGTAATGTCACTTATCAGATTGACTGGGAATAAATGTTCTCAGCTCATAATTCTTGTTTAGGTCCCAGTTAGTATCACTGTTACACTAGAAACCATCTCATAACAATGAGACAGTGCCAAGGTCTGTTCAAGTGCTCATTAAACAGGGGTGAGCCCTTCATAGATAAATTAAGACTTGATCCAAAGCCCATTGAAGTCAGTAGGAGTCTTTCCATTGACGTGAGTGGGTTTTTGAATCAGGTCCTCAGGCTAATCCCTGTGTCTCTTTATTTACACCTACGGGTTAGCACTAGTGCAGCTAGACCACACCCTGCAGCTGGTCTGTTCCTGTGCTCTGCCTCCTCCCAGCTCCAGGGGACAGGGAAACACAGTGCCGGGGACTCTGTCTCCTCACCATATCCTCTGTCCCCGCAGATTTTGTTATCCTATCAGGTCATCCAGCTAATGAAAATGAACCTTCATATAATGGCCAACAGATGGCAGCACTTAACCTATAAATTGGACCATCTGAAATTCTGGATACTTCATTCATATAAAGATAATACAACAATAAAAATCACTGCGCATATTCTAAAACAATAAAAGTAAATTAGTTCCAGTTTCACTGTTCTCTTCTGCAGATTACAGGGGACGCTTATTGGGTCTGATTCTGATCTTTCTTATGCTTATCTCCGTTGACATCAAAGAACTTACTCATGGTTTGAACCAGTGAGTCTTTAAGTTACGAGTATTTTGTCATGGTAGAATCTGTCCCTGTGTGTCTATAGACTGAACATATGATAAAGAATTTAAGACAAAATGTTTTGCATGCATGTAAGAGACCAACCTTTCCCTGTTGCTCTGAGCAGTTATAAATGTTGAGTTTCAGTCTCGGGTTGCCTATAGTGGTTGGATGTATTCCTGGAGGTGTCATTACATGACATCTTTAATTCCTGGAGACTCCCGGACAATCCTGGAGCGTTGGCAACCCTATTGTTTCACTCTTCCTGGCTTATTGATCAGCACTGGATAGTCAGATGCATGAAGACGCTCTCAAAGGTTTAACAGGAGGACTTGTGGCACCTTAGAGACTAACAAATTTATTAGAGCATAAGCTTTCGTGGACTACAGCCCACTTCTTCGGATGCCACAAGTCCTCCTGTTCTTCTTTTTGCGGATACAGACTAACGCGGCTGCTACTCTGAAACTTTTCAAAGGTTTAGTTTATCTGGTTGTTAGCGTTCTGAGTCCAGGATAAGAATCAACATTAATAGGGCACAGTCTTAAAGGGCAGAATGTCACAGTATATGATTTGTGACTAATATCAAACCAGTGACATTCTTGATCAGTATTTGCAGATTTGAGTCCAATCCTATGGATTTACTGTGTTAAGAAAAAGTTTAAAAATACAGATACAAATTGTGAATGGAAACTCAATACTGCTTATTTTATTGGCTGAGATGTGTCATGCCTCTTTATTTAAACAACAAGGAGTCCGGTGGCACCTTAAAGACTAACAGATTTATTTTGGCATAAGCTTTTGTGGGTAAATAACCTCACTTCTTCAGATGCATGTTTTTGTGGATACAGACTAACACTGCTACCTCCAGATACTTGGCATCTTTATTTAGGCTTTGTTTGCGTATTCAGACTCTACCAGGGACTGTCATGCATCAAATTATACCAAAATGATTTTACTCCCCATTTCCCCAAAATAATTCTTACTTGCTTCCCAGTCTGAGCAGTTCAGGATTAACTGAACTGTCTAGTTGGCAGCCAGTTTCAAGCGGAGTGCCCCAAGGATCGGTCCTGGGGCCGGTTTTGTTTAATATCTTTATTAATGATCTGGAGGATGGCGTGGACTGCACTCTCAGCAAGTTTGCAGATGACACTAAACTAGGAGGCATGGTAGATACACTAGAGGGTAGGGATCGGATACAGAGGGACCTAGACAAATTAGAGGATTGGGCCAAAAAAAACCTGATGAGGTTCAACAAGGACAAGTGCAGAATCCTGCACTTAAGACAGAAGAATCCCATGCACTGCTACAGACTAGGGACCGAATGGCTAGGTAGCAGTTCTGCAGAAAAGGACCTAGGGGTCACAGTGGACAAGAAGCTGGACATGAGTCAACAGTGTGCTCTTGTTGCCAAGAAGGCTAACAGCATTTTGGGCTGTATAAGTAGGGGCATTGCCAGCAGATCGAGGAACGTGATCGTTCCCCTTTATTCGACATTGGTGAGGCCTCATCTGGAGTACTATGTCCGGTTTTGGGCCCCACACTACAAGAAGGATGTGGAAAAATTTGGAAAGAGTCCAGCGGAGGGCAACAAAAATGATTAGGGGTCTGGAGCACATGACTTATGAGGAGAGGCTGAGGGAACTGGGATTGTTTAGTCTCCAGAAGAGAAGAATGAGGGGGGATTTGATAGCTGCTTTCAACTACCTGAGTGGGGGTTCCAAAGAGGATGAGCTCGGCTGTTCTCAGTGGTGGCAGATGACAGAAAAAGGAGCAATGGTCTCAAGTTGTAGTGGGGGAGGTCTAGGTTGGATATTAGGAAACACTATTTCACTAGGAGGGTGGTGAAGCACTGGAATGCGTTACCTAAGGAGGTGGTGGAGTCTCCTTCCTTGGAGGTTTTTAAAGCCTGGCTTGACAAAGCCCTGGCTGGGATGATTTAGTTGGGAATTGGTCCTGCTTTGAGCAGGGTGGTGGACTAGATGACCTCCTGAGGTCCCTTCCAACCCTGATATTCTATGATTCTATGAAAACAGACACAGCCCTCCCAGAGCTTGCAGTGCTCTCTTTTGGATAGGCTGCCAAGTTCCTGAAACTCCAGAGCTAGCAGAGCCTAGAAAGGTTGAAGAGGCATGGCGATACTATGCATTTATTGGTATAATTTGTTTCATTTGGGTTGGAGGGAGCTGGAATAAGCCATCATGGTAAAAGTTATGTCGCTTAAGTACTGTGTTCACACTAGCAATCCTTTGGTACAGTATATTGGTACATCTATAGTGGCAAAGTGTAACCCTGGCCTGGTTGCTGCAGCAAAAAACTTCTCAGTTGAAAGAAATGTCTCTAGCAGCAAACTTTCCTGGCAGGGCAGTATGTTTTACTGTACTCATGTGACCAGGTGGTGCTGCTACACAGCCTTCCAAGTTGTTTTTCTTAGGGTACGTCTACACTACCCGCCAGATCAGCGGGTAGTGATAGATCTATCGGGGATCGATTTATCAATCTCCAATCGCTCTGCCATCGACTCCAGAACTCCACCACGCCGACAAGCAGAAGCGGAGTCGACGGGGGAGCGGCGGCCGTCGATCCCGCGCTGCGAGGACGCAAAGTTAGTGATTCTAAGTCAATCTAAGATACATCGACTTCAGCTATGCTATTCTCGTAGCTGAAGTTGCGTATCTTAGATCAATCCCCCCCCAGTGTAGACCAGGCCTGAGTGTGCGAGCAAATGTTCAGTTTTGGGAAGAGATGCTGTGTTATTGTTAATTTTGGTTACGCAAGTTTGTTAGGAAAGGAAGCTGTGTGAGTAGCAGGGGAGTTTGTTCTTTGTCATGGTCTCTGATTAGAGTAAATTCTTGAGGCAGGTTTGCTCCCTGGGTTATGGGCATTAATGTTGGGATGAGATTCCTGAAAGAGTTATTTGCCTACATGCTGTGTGTGATCACCACAGTGTCAGGACAGGTGTTGATGTGTAAAGAAAACAAGTTATGCTTAGTATCCTCAGACTCCACTGACAAGCTGACTTACAAGTCCAGGGCATCTGCTACTCAACACTGGTTTTAGCAGTGGGACACTGGTATTGGGAAAGAGACAATAATATTTATAGAAGGGTCAGAAGTGGGAGCAGAGGACTCAGCCTGGTGTTAAAAGACTGATCAAAATGCTGTCCGAATTCTAGTGTAGCAGTTAAGTATAGGAAGCAGCTGTTACACTGAAAGGAACAGCATGGGGACGTTTGTGTATTGGTCTGTATCAGTGTGTGTGGTGCTTTCGTGCTTTGGTAACAATAATAATCTCCAGCATCTTCAGCTTCAACCCTGCTGATTGAGAGAGTGAAATCGGTCCCAGAGCCACTGTCACTGAACCGTTCTGGGATCCCAGAGGCACGGGTGGAAGCAAGATAGATAAGGGGCTTAGGAGCTTGTCCCATTTTCTGCTGGTACCAGGCTAAGTACTTCTTGCCTTGGTAAGTAAGGCTTGAACTGGCTTTGCAGTTGATGGTGATTCTGTCTCCTGGAGACACTGCCAGGGATTCTGGAGTCTGAGTCATCACAATCTGCCCACTGGCATCTGGATTTATGAATAAAATGTAATGTAATACATTATTTATTTATTTATATACACACACACACAAGAAAAAAACATGAGAAAGCTGCGAGGAAAAGACAAAGGGATTTAGAATGAAAGTTTAATCTTTAGTACCATATATATGGTGCTAAAGATTAAACTTTCATTCTAAATCCCTTTGTCTTTTTTGCTCGTAGTTTAAATAAGAGAAACGTTCTCTAAAGTTAGTGATGCTCTCTGATGAAAGTATTGTTTGATATTCAGCCTTTCGAGATTGAAACGTTTGTTTTTTTATTGGCTCAATCTGTAGCTCTTTCAGGCAGAGACCATCTGTGTCTGTACAGTGCCTAGAACAAAGGTGCCTTGGTTCCTATTCAGGTCATCGAGGTGCTACTGCAGTGTAAATAAATAAAAAATCATTTTAATTCAGACAGTTTGATCCTTACCCTGGATGCAGAGCACTAACAGCCAGATGAGTGGAGCCTGTGAGATCATCTTGCTACGTCTGACCGGCTGGCTGCTGATGAACAAGCCATAACAACAGAAAGAGAACATTTATAACCGCTTACAGGAGCAGGGAAATATCACTTGGGGGTGGGAATATGCAAATCTGCGTCAGATGAAAATTTATGTGATCGATACACATGCACAAAACCAGAAGGGGCCCCACATGAAATTGGCAAGTTCAACCCTATGGACCTGGGCCAGCTCCCTCACTATGGACTGAAATGCCACTTGTCACGTTGACTGGGAATAAATGTTCTCGGTTCATAATTCTTGCTTAGGTCCCAGTTAGTATCACTGTTACACCTCAGATCTCCTGACAATGATACAGTGTATTCTCTGTGTGTGCGGAGTGGAGGAGGAGTGTGTGTGGCTGTACACAGGTCAGTTAAAACACTCAGTAAACGGGTGAACCCTGAATAGATGTGTCGGAGAAAAACTCGCTTCGGCAGCACATATACTAAAATTGGAACGATACAGAGTTCTCACTATTTGTTTAGGTATAGCAAGTCAGATGCTTTATTAACTCTCACAATTGCGCAGAGGGAGAGAGCTAAGCAGGTCTCTCAACAGGTAAACAATTACAGCAAGGATTTATACCTTTTGTTACAGACAATAATGAGCAACAGTTGCATTTTGTTTATACATAGGTCATTCTGATATCTTGTTTTGCTCACTAATGTAGACTCTTAGTCTACATTCCATATTATCTACACAAGGTCGCAGCAACTTCTCACACAGTTCTTTCCCACTTGCCTCACACATTCCTCGCTTCTACAAATCTCGCGTTTTTAGGGTTACAGTTAGCCTAACTCTTGCTAATGAACTGTCATGCATTGCATCCCCTTCCTGTCAGTTCTTTCTCTGCTTCCACAGATGGATTAAGGCTTGAAGTCAGTAGGAATCTTCCCATTGACTTGAGTGGGTTTTTGTATCAGGCCCTCGGTGCTAATCCCTGTCTCCTTATTTACACGTAGGGGTCAGCACAAGTGCAGCTGGACAGCGTGGTGAACCTGGTCTGTTCCTGTGCTCTGCCTCCTCCCAGCTGCAGGGAATGGAGAGGCACGGGCCAGGGCAGGGATGCCAGGGCTCTGAAGGCTGCATGCAGCTCCTGACTCAGCCTGTCAGTGTCATGCCATGTCTCCAGTACATGGGTGGCTAGGGAGCACCGTGAGTTGTTCCTTTGCTGCAGCCTTCCCAGGCTCCAGGAGCCCCAGAGCTCAGGCTCTCACTTCTTCCCCCCACCTGGCGGCACTGCCAATAAACTCCTGGGCTGACCAGGTCTGTTTGAACTCTGAAATGCTCACCGTGTTTATAGGGCAGTAAGTGAAAGTCATTGTTTGGGTTTTGGGAACTGAATCATTTACCCTGGGGAAAAACAGTTCAGATGAGAGCCCGAGGGATTTACTTTCCAAATATTCCTCTCTGTGCTGCAGGCTGGGGAGCAGTGGCAGAACTGCAGTGTCTGTAACCCCTGTCCTCCCCACCCCTGCATCAGGTGTGGCAGTTGCACAGATAAAGTGACCATTTAGGAAGCAGCTGTGACACTGAACTGAACCGCACAGGCAGGTTTTTGTGCTGGTTTGTATCACTGTGTGAAGGGTAGCTGCGATACTGCTGACAGTAATAATCTCCAGCATCATCCGCTTCAACCCTGCCGATTGTGAGAGTGAAATCGGTCCCAAACCCACTGCCACTGAACCGGTCTGGGATCCCAGAGGGACGCGTGGAAGCACCGTAGATAAGGAGCTTAGGAGCTTGTCCCATTTTCTGCTGGTACCAGGCTAAGTAGTTCTTGTCTTTGTATGTAAGGCTTGAACTGGCTTTGCAGTTGATGGTGACTTTCTCTCCTGGAGACACTGCCAGGGATTCCGGAGTCTGAGTCACCACAATGTCCCCGCTAGAGTCTGAATTAACAAACAAAATATAAATGAATATGTACATGTGTAGTCTCTCTCTCTAGTCTATACGTATAGCATATATATACATATAGTTAATCAAAATACAATATTATAAATATTCCAGTGATAAATCATCTTTGAGAATGATGATAACATTGTTTGAGCTGAGTTTTTTTCATTCCAAGCTGTTTTCAATTGCTTGTATTTTTCTCAGACCTCTTTTCCCTTTTAGGTGCAATTAGGAGCCATCGTTACAGAAGTTACCGTCATGAACTGAGGAATGATTATATATCAATATACAACATTTCTTGGTCTTACATTTTTTTGATAGATAATTGGGGCTTAAATGATCCCGACCCTCCTCCTTTATTTGATTCTTACCCTGGATCCAGAGCACTAGTAGCCAGATGAGCTGAGCCTGGGAGATCATCTTGCTACGTCTGAGCGGCCCAGTGCTGATCAACAAATGGTAACAGTGACATGGAACATTTATAATGGCTCAGAGCTGCAGGACCGTGTCACCTGAGTGTGAAATATGCAAATTTAGTTCAGAGATGAAAATTCCCAGCTGACCTAAACCAGGCAGAAAAAGGGAAGTAAAAGGAGCCCTGGGTTAAATAGGGAAGTACAAACTGCTGGGCCCTGGGAAGCATCCTGAGTTTTCATTGAAGTGCTAGTTTTGTTGATCGTGATGGTGGTATCCAGATGTCTCCATCTGTCTCAGGACTCAATTGTGCTGGGTGCTGAACAATCCCATATTAAGTGACAGTCCCTCTCTCTCACTGTGTGTTGAAATAGAATTTGTCAGGGTGGAATGGGAATAAATATACTCAGCTCTTCAGTATTGCTTGGCTGTTGGTTTACATTTAATGGCCTCAGAACCATTGTTATGCTAGGAATCGCCTCACAAAGATGAATTCAGTGGTGTTGATTAGAGATCTCCGTTAGGGGATCTGTGTGGTGGGGGGGAGGGAGGTAACTCCTTTCTTCCTTATTACTCCCCTCTGGGTCGATTAGTCATCACCTCACAAAATCTGTAATGATGCACAGGGCTGTGGGACCTTTAACCCTTAAACACCCATTTCTGCCATGTAAATCCCAAAGGTAACTGTAGTGTACAGGAATCGGCTAGTCTCCCATTAAATAGTTTGTGAGCCCTGTGGCAGTGCTCCCCATGTTCTGTGTAAGTTGCACGAATAGACCTTGATTTTCATTCCTGAAAATTTAAAGTTAGACTCATAATTCTGTATTTCAGCACCTTGAATACCTGGCCTCATTTTCAAAAGCACGGAACTTCCATCATCTCCCATTGGGAAGGCAGTTGAATGTGGCCATCTGGTGTAAACTGAGTGGAAGTGCAGCTTCTTGGTTAAAGAGGTTATGTATGTAAAGCAGCCATTCCATTAATTTTCCATCCTGGTGCCTTGCTGCGGCGGCGCCAGGACCATACAGCGCCCCGGACCTCGGCAACTCCCACTGATGACAATGAGATTATAGAAGGTGTCAGATGTACCTGGAACAAATGGTTCTGCTGCTGCCACCCGCCTTTGGGATTCCTTGTATGGTTAGATGAGAGAGAGAATCGGAACGGTCTCTGGCCATCCTACACAGAAGCTCTCCCTGGCAATGCCACCTATAGTGTGGGCTGTGATGCCCTGTACACCTGCCCATATTAGTGGCAGTTGTAGGTGCTTAGTTCTCCGCAGCCTTGTGCTGTTTGAGAGTTTTCTCCATTAGGGCATAATCCAGCCCAGACCTCTAGGATATGGCAAGCGCTCTGTGTCCTTCGCCATCAACATTACTGGCAATGTAGTTCTTCTGTTTTTCAGGAGTTCTATCTGTTCATTTTATCTAGGTTTAAGCACTCCTTTGGGACACCACAGTCCATCACAGAGTGTAGTGGGATCGAGCTCACTGCCAGGAAATACTGTTTCTGATTTATGAATGTCTTTTATTCAATTGAGCACTGTAATTTCTTTAAAAAAAATGTATTGACACTAACTGACCCAGTGAACAGACCAAGTAAAAGGGGAAATCCTGCTCTTATAAAACAACAGTAGAGGGATGGTCCAAAACACTGCGTTGATGCTAATATACGCTGTAGACTTGGGACCATGAGTGCAGTATTTTTATACGGGTGGTGAAAGGAATTAACCTGTGCAAGCACGAGAGCTAGGGCCAAGATCAGTTCCTTATCTGTAACCCACGCGATGCAGTCCACAGCTTTCCAGTGTATTTTAACTATCCTAATAGAAAAGTGACTGACCTTATACAAGATCTTTTATCTGCATCTTTGGGGTTCTCCAAGATGAGTCAGTCTACAATGTTGTTTATTATGAAGACACAGTACCTCTCCATGATTCAGGTTGTCACCAATTTCTGTTTTAAAGCCTTATATTAGTCCCTATGATATTTTGCCTTGGAAAATGTATTTGCTTTGAAAATCCCCAGATTCCCTCTGAGGGGTAATGGAAAAGTTGCTATGAAGTGTGAAGGAAGGTCATTAACTTGTGTGTGAGACGCAGGTCGTTAAAAATATGCCTGATTTGAAATGTTGGCTTTTGTCTAAAATTGCTTTGGGCTTGTCCACATGAAGATTTAGTGCACGGCGAGCTTGGGTGTGTCTCTACCTCGCACTAGTCTGCTATACTCTAACTGTCCCTGTGGACTCGGCTGATGTAGTCCTGTTTGATACGGGACCCAAGCAAAGAGCATTAAAGAACTGGGACTATGCATCAGAAGGGTCCACGTGGGCTGTAGTGCACAGCAATCTCCTGTGACCAGAAGAGCCCCACAGTGCCGACTGGCAGAAGGCTCACTATCCTGTAGCTCCTATCAGGGCTGACACACTTGTTTCTCCCAGCACACTGTTGTCATAATATGTATCCAAAAGGTGTCATGTAAGTTACCGTATGTAAACTGGTGACGTGCTGATCCCCAAAATCATTGCGTGCTGTAGGTATGGGTTGTGTACCAAGAGTTATAGATGTGTGCTGGAAATACGTTCTTAAAATGCATCTGGGAGGCACTGCATAAACAAGGCCTGCTCTAGAAAAAGGAATGTGGATTCAGTGTCTGACCAGCATCATTACAGGCAGAGGGTAATGAAAGTACTCTTACATATAAGGTAAACAAAGCAATCAACCTTACAAGCAACGGCAATTTAGTGAGCACACCAGTGGCTCTGAACCTGTCCTCAGAAGTCTTGCTGGCTCTTGAGACAAAGAGAAAAAGACTTTGGAAAATATAAGGGGGAGCAAAAAGACATCATTATGCAGCACCTAGGGGACATAGGGAACAACACCCTCTGGGAATGGTGGAGCCTCCTGGCGTGAAATTTGGAACTGCTGGTAGCTTGATGTAAGTGAGAAACTGTTTTAGGCAAAGATGTAACTTGCTAGAATTAAGTTTTTGGTGCTAAAAAGTGCATTTTGTTTGTTTGTAACCATACCTGTCTCTGTTCCTCTTGCTTAATATCATGTAAATCTCTGTTCTTGGTTATTTCAACTAACTTTTAGTTTTACTACAAACCATCTCAGTGCTGTTGATTTGAAGTGTAGAGTGAGTCCTCAGCTAACCCAGCAAGTTCATGTGTACACTGTCTCTTTGAGGCAGCGAACTTGGTAATTTCTGTGAGTGTCCATTGAGAGAGAGAGAGAGATTCAGGACACTTTAAAGACATGTCTGTGGTGAACTTTGGAACTGGGATTCACTGATGGTTACCTGCAAGGAAAGATTAAGACTGGCAGAGTGTCTGAAATTGCAAAAAAAAAAAAAAAAAAATCTAAGTTAACACAGATGTGTGAGCAATCTTGCTGAACAATGTTGTTTCACGCATGATTTCATGTATATTATACCATGTGGCCAGGAGTGATGCTCATGTTACACTTAAAAAGGTTCTTTGTGTCAAACACCTTCTGTCCAGTTGCACAGAACTTTATTTTCCCTGTTGTTATTTCTCTGGAACGACATGTAAACATTCATGAGACAACGGTTTATGACATTTCCAGATTGTTTGAACATCTGCCAACATTAAAGCTTGGGGCTGATGTGAGAGTCAAGTTGGTTTCAGACCCACTGCCACTGACCAGGCTGGGATCCCAGATTGCTGTGTGGAAGCATAACAGATAAGGAGGTTAGGATCTTGTCCAGATTCCACTTGGTACCAGGTTAAAATTCATTCATTCTACTGCTCCTGGGAAGGTTTGAAGTTTGTAATGGCTTTGCAGTTGATACTGACTGTGTCTCCTGGAGACACTGACATGGATTCTGGAGTCTGAGTCATCACAATGTTCTTGCTGGAATCTGAATTTATAAATCAAATATTAGTCCATACGAATGGGATCGTGCCTCTAAATAGCATTTTACTTTTGTAAATATTCCCATGTGCTTCTTTACCTAATGACCGTAGCCTGTCATCCACCCATGATGCTGATGTTCAGTTTGAGAATGCTCTTTCATTCGCCCATTTTGGAGCTGATCCAGAATGGACAGAAGTCAATGGAAAGACTCCCACTGACTTCCATGGGTTTTGGATCAGACCCTTATTTCTTTAAAATGTTCTTTCTCTCTGTTTTGCAGTTTTCCATGAGACAAAGTTAATCAGAAATTAGTGCAACTGTGAGCAATATTTAGGATTTGATAGACTTTTTGTCTGAACATTTTATTTTTCTTTAAAGACCAATTATACTTGTAATTCACCTAGTCCCATGTTGGTTCAATTCTTATCCTGGATCCAGAGCTCTAGCAGCCAGATGAACTGAGCTGATGAATAGAGCCCTGCAAATCTGCAGATATCAACGGACCATTTTTGCAGCTCGCGGATCAGATGCGGATACAAATTTTATATCTGTGCACGGCAGTACTAGTGAGATTATATTGATAGGTCTGACCACTTCTGGGATGATCTCTCAAACCCGGAGAGTGAAATGCAACATTTATAACATATATATATAGCTCAGAGCAGGAGAGAATGATCAGACAGTTGGGAGTATGCAAAGCATCTTGTCTCACTAGTTCTGACAAAGACTTTTCTGTTAGACATATCGGGACCGATTATACGTTGGCAAGATACATTATGGTTGCAGCTTAATTTCTATTTAAAGCTGTATTTTGTATCCTCTCTAAAATCTACAAAAGAAATCAGATTGGTCTGAAAGCTGATCGGTGAGGTCAGTGGTTGGGGTAGGCCTTGTAGGGAAAATGTGAATTCCTTTGATCTGCGAATTGCTGAGAATACAGCACCATTCAAAACGGGCTGGTTTAAAGTTGCGTAAATGCTTTAATGGGTGAAATAGGAAAGTTCAACCCTATAGATGTGGGGACAAGAGCCTCTGTTACAGTGACATTTATCAGGCTGAATGGAAATAAGTGTTGTAGGTGTGTTGTTGCTGGGATGCTGGTTAGAATAACTTATACTAGAGATCACCTCACAGCAATGAGAGAAATGGTGTGATCTTGTTGTGACAGAAACTGTTTTGGGGGAGTGGGGATTCAAGCAGGGTAAACCGCAGTTAGCCAGGTTTGAAATCTGAGTAGCTCAATCATGTCATCCCTGCACATCCTCATCTAGATATCGGCACTGGTGTAGCTACAATGATTCTTGGCCACTGATTGTTAAATCAATTGCTGCAACATTCTCTCTAGCAGAGAAGGGCAGTACACAGCTCCTAGCTGTGATTTATTTGTAATACATCGCATTAAAAAGTGGCTTACTTTTCTAGATGCTGTATGCACATTATGAAACGTCAGTCCAGGCTCCAAAGACAGAAGCCAAATTTAAGACAGGAGGCAACAGGAGCGTACACTAAACAGAGCGGAAAGAAGTTGCAGTATAACTAATCAGCACAGGATGCAGCTCTTTCCTAGAGGAACAGAGCAAAGAGGTTTTTGTACTGGGGTGTATCATTGTCTGGCAGGTGTGAGCATATTGCTAGCAATAATCTCCAGTATCGGCTTCAATTGACTGGTGTGAGTGAAGTCATTGCCTGACCCACTGCCAATGAACTAGTCTCAGACTGCAGAGGGACAGGAGTAAGTGCTGAAGTAAGGTGCTTAGGAGATTGTCAGTGTCTGTGTTGGTACCTGGCCATAGAGCGATAAGCACTGGAACTAGCTTTGTTGTTGATAATGACCCTCTCTCCTGGAGACACTGACAGGAATTCTGGAGTCTCAGTCATCACAACCTGTCCCCTGGAGTCTGGCTGGGGGTTACAATAAATATAAATAAGCAGGATAACATTGATGAAGAACAATACATTTTAGTGAACAGAAGGACAATCCTCCTACAAAAAGAACAGGAGTACTTGTGGCACCTTAGAGACTAACAAATTTATTAGAGCATAAGCTTTCGTGGACTACAGCCCACTTCTTTATGCATCCGAAGAAGTGGGCTGTAGTCCACGAAAGCTTATGCTCTAATAAATTTGTTAGTCTCTAAGGTGCCACAAGTACTCCTGTTCTTTTTGCGGATACAGACTAACACGGCTGCTACTCTGAATCCTCCTACAGGTGACTTGAAATATGCAGTTAATCCCCTCAGTTGCAGTCATGTCTCTGTATTTTGTGAATGGGATTAAGCACTATTAAGCACAGTTTGATATAGGAAGTACTCTTTAAACCAATCTCTCTCCTGTTGCTGTTCTTACCCTGAATCCAGAACACTAGGAGCTGGAGAAGCAGTGGCTGAGACCAGGTCTACAGGAGTGTTTTTCTGTTTTGGCTGTACTGGGAAAGTGTTCCCAGTGTGGACGAGGCTTTTATCAGCACAACCACACTTTAGCCAGTATAGTTTATTCCAGCCCTCACAGTGAATCAAGCTTCACCAATAACAATGCAGGTTTACTGGTATAAATTGCATCAACAGCGAAGGCTTTTGCCAGCACAGCTATGTCGGGCACAAGTCACACCCAGGACCGATGTAGCTGTGCCAGCAACAGTTTACAGTTTATACCTGGCCTGGGAGGTCATCTTGATATATCTAGAGTGACGGAGCCTGATCTTTAAAAATATGAAAAGCGGAGGCACTCTGTCTAACTGGACATCCTCTGGGCCCCAGTACAGAGGCTTCAGCTAAAAGGCTGTATACAGCCCTTGATTTGTGCATAGAACCCTTAGAAACAATCCGGCTGTTAGCTGGGTATCCAGCCTCTGTGTCAGTGTTAATTCTCTACAGGATTTGATACACCCCTATGCAGGCAGCCAGCACAAGGCCTATGCACCAACCAAGTCATGCATAAGCCCCCCAAACCTGTAGTACTTAAGTGGTGCACAAGTCCTGTGTATATCTTCGGTACCGTTCTGCCCAGAGTCCAATCTGGTGGAGCTCACTGAACTGAAACTCCAGGAAAGCAGTCGGCACTCCAGGGCTCAGTACTAGTTTCCATAAAGTCAAACAATCCTCAGGCCCCCAATCCCTGCCTCCCACCCACCCTCTTCCCCTAAATCCAAAACCAGGCTATAAAAGATGCAATATGTTCCAAAAATCGTGTGTTTGTGCCGCAGAAGGTCAGTTGGCCTGTTGGAGGAAAATCATTCCAGGGTAAGAGAGACAGAGACCAGACATTGGGGACGGAGAACAAGTGTCCTTATAAAACAACACTAGAGCAAAACTCCAGCAGACACTGCAGTGACGCAGTCCTCAGTTGTAGTGTATGAGCCCATCACTAGGAAGCTGGAGTGTTTATTCATGTGGGAGCTGAAAGTCACAGAGCTGGGGACAGGCTTGAACTGTGATAAGAAGAAATGTTTCTTCTGAGCCACCACCTACACACTTAGCAGGTTCCCACTGGATTTTACTCACAGCCCCAGCAAAAAGGGGACTGGACCCTTTCCCCATGTATCTGACCTGCTCCCGTGGGCCTTTCCCCAGTGATCTGGACTAAAATGGCTATTCACATTGTTTCTTGGCAAAACCCTCTTGGAGACCTGAAAAAGGCCCATTTTCGGCTCCATCTGCTCTCTCCCAGGCCCCATCTTCTCATTCCTCCTTCCCAGTAGCGGAGGCGGGCGGCCTGCAGCTTGTGACGCAGCCTGTCAGTGTCATTCCAATTGTCCACCAGGGCTGTTGGCGAGGGAGCGCTGTGAGATGTTCCTTTGCTGCCTCTGCAGCCTTCCCAGCCCCTGACAATCCCGGAGCTCAGGACTTTATTCCTCTCTTCCCCCGGCCCACCCACACCAGCGCTGTCCATAGAGCACTGCGCTGAGCATGTCTCTGTTTTAATTCTGAAATGCCAATGCAGCAAGTGAGAATAATTGTTTGGGTTTTGGGAACAAAATAATTTACCCTGGGAAAAACAGGCACCTAGTTCAGGTGAAGTAGAATCCCTGATAGGGCCATGTACTTATTCCTATTTGTGCTGCAGGCTGTGAGCAGTGGGAAAACAGTGGCCCACCAAGCAAAGTATTTATGTCCTGACCAAACTTCTGTCCCGGTATCAAGTGTGGCAGTTGCACTGACAAAGTGAACATTTAGGAAGCAGCTGTGACACTGAATTGAACTGCATAGGCAAGTTTTTATATTGGTCTGTATCCCTGTGCGCGGGGTTTCAAAACCTTGCTGACTATAATAATCTCCAGCATCTTCAGCTTGTACGCTGCTGATTGTGAGAGTGAAATCGGTCCCAGACCCACTGCCACTGAACCGGTCTGGGATCCCAGAGGCGCGGGTAGAAGCGTCATAGATGAGGAACTTAAGAGCTTGGCTGGGTTTCTGTTGGTACCAAGCTAAATAGCTACTGCCTAAAAAGACTTTTATGCTAGAGTTGGCTTTGCAGTTGATGGTGACTCTGTCTCCTGGAGACACTGCCAGAGATTCTGGCGTCTGAGTCAGCACAATGTCCCCAATGGAGCCTGAGTAGGCAAAAATAAACGTTAATAGAATATATATTAATATATTTCAATCAAACTAAAAGGTATTGTATGTTTAAAAATATCCCCACGGGCATCTTTTCCATAGTTATGATTGTTCCTCTCCTGGCTGTGAGGCTGACATTTAGCTGCTGGTGGCTTTTCTGTTCTAATCTATTTTTCATTACTCATGTAGGGCCTGAGTGAAAGCCCACTGAATCCTCTGAAAGACTCACTTCATTTGAGTGGGCTTTGGATCAAGACTATGGTTTTCAAATAAGGTTTTTCTCTCTTAATTGCAGTCAAAATGTGAAAAAGGCACTCAGTAGTTAATGCAACTCCTGAGGATTCTTTAGAGTTTAATATACAAATTTCATAAATGTCTTGAAGAGAAATGAAAGGATGATTTTACTTTATGTAAAGCCAGTTCACTCTTCTTTTGATCCTTACTGTGGATGCAGAGCACTAGCAGCGAGATGAGTTGAGCCTGTGAGATCATCTTGATACGTCCGACGGGCCCGATGCCGATCAACAAACCGTAAAGCATGACGTGGAACATTTATAACGGCTCAGAGCAGCAGGGGAATATCACTGGGGTGTGAAATATGCAAATTTTGGTCAGAGATAAAAATTAACTTCTGATACCAAATTGCCTCAGAAAAGGGCTCCAGCCCCAGGCTCGCACACACTCACCTCCACTCTGGCAGCCCAGGCCTGCCAGATTGTGGCACTCAGATGGTGCCCCCCCAACCACAGCGCCCTGGGAGGTTGCTCACTTTGCCTACCCATAAGGCCAGCACTGCTCATAGTTTGAAGTGTATGATGGCCTGTGGGTGGTCAGAGGTCAAGGGAGTAGTCTTGCTTCCATCTGGCAGAATGAAAAGTTCCCTGTTGTTTTGGGTCTTGGATGAGGTGAAGGTCATGAGGCGATGTTGCCTCCAGATAGCATAGTAGGTGGCAAGAACAAGCTTAAAACATAGCAATGCCTGTCCTGTGACAGAGCCAACCGTCAGCCCCCTGGTTTTGAACTTCCATGTCGTCTGTGAGCAAAGTTCAATCACTTCAGATGTAGCATGATCAGATGTGCTGCAAATGGCTATCAGTGGGGCCGTCATGTCTTTGCTGCCATGGCCAGTTTGTATGATGTACATCATACACTTACAGGCTGCTTACGTAGACAAGGGTTGCTTGGTACCCTCATAGACTTGCACAATGCCCTTCCCTTAGCTGTTGAATGGTTAAGATATTTATACTAACACAGTTGGCTTGAATGTCTATGTAAATACAATCACAATAAAAAAAAGTATCACTGTTGTACTGGACATTTCCACCCAAACATAACATCACCACTGATATCTGTTTGATAAGGGAACTGTCATTACTCTCTGGTTCCCTGCTCCTTTATATTCGCTCTCACCTCAGACACACTATTGTAATACCTATAAATGTAATGAGAGCCTTGATCCAGAATTTCATGAGCTGACCAACCAGATTCACAAACACAGAACCATAATGTTATGTGACGGTAGTACTTTGCCTTTAACTTTTCTTTGTGAATCTCACATAGAATCAGTTCCCATTGTAAGTGTAAAGGCAGAAATGTTAACTTTTGAATGTTAATTGGGAACTGTTTAAAAACACTTTTCGGGAGGCCCAAAAGGCCACAACCGAGAGAAAAGGCTGTACTTAGGCGTGGCAGGATTGGATTTCTTTTTTGTAATTTTAGTGGATAATACTAATTTTTATTTTAAGCATTTTTTTATTTTATTGACTTTAATTTTCTTGAGTGCATGAAATTATGGGGGTTTTTAACTTTTTTTTAAATCAGTTTGAATATTCACAGTTGTGGGAAATGAAGGGAGTGTCAGACAATAATTTAATGAGGGTAAGTGTCAAGATTCAAAAAATTAAAGCTTTATTTGTAACAAGCCGAATTTGAAAGTCGAAGTCACAGAATTTTCCCCATAATAAAGTCTTCAGTTCCCACAGCTAGGGGTTTGAATGAAAAATAAAAATAAATCTCAGGCCTTTTGTTAGAGGTACTGGAATCTGAAATTATTTGCTAGAGCCAACAGACAATTCCAGATTTCAAAAGTTCTTCAAATTTGAGCAAGTCCTTGTTTTAGTGCATAACAATGAGCTTCTCAATTTGGTCTTGGGAGAGGCGCATGCAATGTTTGTCTTGTACTTTTCTGAACAGACTGATCTTTCCCCAGACTGTGAAGTTACTGGAATTGCAAGTGCAGGTAATGCCACACCGGACATAACAGGAAATGACTGGGATTCACATCTCCATATTCAAGGGCTATTATGCTGTCATCAGAGGGCACATCATGTTCCACGTACAAGTCAAAATCATCCTTGAAATCTTGTCTTGAAAGGGAAAATACAGACTATTTTTGTAGTTGCTAACATTGTGTGACACCTGAACTTTGACAAATGGATCAAACACTTTACAGTTAGCAGAAGAGAACTTGATCATAGAGTCCACTGGGTTCTTTGCAGGATACGGACGCCTTCAGTTTACTTTGAAATTTTGATGCATTAGCATGCATTGAAGATGAAAGGACTTGCTTTTTGGAGCCCTTTGACTTGAATTCTACTTCTTTTAAGGGATTAGCTATATCAGTAGCAACATGTGAATTGCAGCAACTGGGCATATCAATGTGATCTATCAAGGTGCCTCTGTTTCCATTTGCAAATGAACCCTATGGAGTTTTACCAAAAATAGAAAGAAACGTTAACTTGCAATACAATCCTCACTGGTTTCCATTGTCCTTGGCTATCGGGCATAGTTTCATTGCCTTCTTTGTGGTGACTGAATGCTCTTCTTTAATGAGGAAGTCTGTCATGTCCCAGTGCGCATGGAAGAATTTTGCTTCCTGGAGACAGGAAAAGCAGTGTGTTGGCACAACGTGAGGGGGGACATGCAAACCTGATGGACTCACATTGTTGCTTGTGCAGACTTGAAAAAATGCTAGACATTGTCTGTTTGCATGTTTAAATATCGCTGGAAAATGTACTACGCTTTTGTGGTATGTAGTTGTGGACAGGATTTGGGATATCAGAGTAATTTGGGTTATTTTTACACACAATGTTTTTCTTTCCTGGGGTTTCCCCCTCTGCCTCTGCTCAAAAAATATTAAAGGATTTATTCAAATTTAAAGCAGCGTATTTTGAAAGGTGGTGTATCTCAGATATTTCTGGATCAAATGAACAATGATCTCTAGAAAGGAATAAATATGTTAAAGAATAACTTTATATTGTCCCCAAATTGTTAATCACTCGCTGAAAGACCAGACGTGGGAACTGGGGCCACTGGAGGTGGAGAGTAGTCAATGGAAGGAAAAAACCCATGTCCATATAAACCAGTACCATGATTTAGTTTGATCATATTCTGGAGATTGCTGTGACATTGAAAAAGGCTGTAAGGCCCAGTTGATTTCCAGGTGTATAAATCACAGGGAAGTCAGTAGGAGAGGCAACCAAGTAATCCAGGGCAGGATTGGGCCTGCAATGTTTGGTGCTGTCATGGTGGTTGTATTTGGTTGCTGAAAGTCAGAGTTGGAGATGGCCTGGCCCTTTGAATAGCAAACGGGTCTGCTGAGCACCCATGTGATGCAGTTAGCAGGTTCCCACCAGAGCCTGTCAGTGTCCCTGTCCTCTCTGCAGGGTTCTGGAGCTGATGGTGCAGTTGGATGGGCCTCAATGGGAGGAGACCCCAGTAAAGCTGCCAGTATCTCCTATGTTCAGTACCAGCTTGAGTAAAAACAGATGAATCTTCAACCCCTCACCACTGTCCCCAGCCTAAAAATATGTCAAATGCCCTTCGACAAAGGAGGAAATATGTTGTTGGGCTTCTTCCTATATTGGCTCACTTGTGAACCTGACAACTGCCCAGTTTCTCCTACAAAAGCCCCATGTTGCTGTGACCTTCCCCCCATCTGAGGAAGGCTGGATGCAGCCAATAGCTCCTGTCTTTTATTCCCAGCTTCTCCACATGGTAATGCTGCCAATAAAGCTCTGGGAGGGCGGGCTCTGGTTTAATTCTGAGTTGCTCAGGCAGGTTTTACAAGACAGCAAGAAAAGAACTGTTTGGGGGAATCAGGGAATAAGATCGTTTGTGCAGGAAAATATGACCCCCAATTCAGCTACTCCAAAAAACCATTTCTCTATGGAAAGAAATGTCTTTAGCAGTAACCTTGCCTGGCTTGACACTATACGTCACTGTGCTAGTGTTGTGTCAGGCGTCACCAGGTGGTGCTGTGATACGTATTCTTTCAAGTTGTTTTTCTGAATGTGCTAGCGGCTATGTAGTTTTGGGAAGACATGCTGTGATGTTGTTGGTTTTGGTTATGCGAGGTTGTGAGGAAAGGGAGCGGTATGAGAAGCAGGAGAGTTTCTCTGCCTTGGTGTCTGATTATTTTTGAATTTTTGAAGCAGATTTGCAGTCTAGGAACGGGACATTCGTGCTGGGATAGATTCCTGAGAGAAGGGTTTCCCTGCAGGCTGCTTGTGATTGCCTCTCTCCCAGGTCTGGTGTATATGTGTGAATAAAAGAAGTTATGCTTGGGATACTCAGACTCCACATCACTGATTTTCCCTTCACTGAGAAGCTGACCTGCAAGGCTGGGACATTTGGTGCCGCTTGGCACTGGGTCGACATTGGTGCTACAAGTGGGACACTGTTGATGGGAAAAAGTCAGCAATACTATGGACAATTCAGCAGGGGGAGCAGAAGGACTCTGTGGTGCTGAAAGATTTTTCAAAACACTGTCTGAAAGCTAGGTAGCAGTTACACTATGGATAGGAAGCAGCTGTTACCCTGAAAGGAACAGGATGGAGGTTTTTGTATTGGTCTGTATCACTGTGAGAGGTGAGCTGCGAGACTGCTGACAATAATAATCTCCAGCATCTTCAGCTTCAACCTTACTGATTGTGAGGGTGTAATCAGTGCCAGATCCGCTGCCGCTGAACCGCGCTGGGACCCCGGATTGCAGGGTAGAAGCAAGATAGATAAGGAGCTTCGGAGCTTGTCCTGATTTTTGTTGGTACCAGGCTAAGTAGTGATAGCTACCACTGGTGAGGCTTGAACTGGCTTTGCAGCGGATAGTGACTGTGTCTCCAGGAGACACTGCCAGGGATTCTGGAGTTTGAGTCATCACAATCTGCCCATTGGAATCTGAATTAAGAAACAGAATATAAATTACTATGTACATGTATAGTCTCTCTTTCTCTCATATATGTGAAGATTATAGTTAATCAAAATAAACAATACTTTGATTTTATAAACTTTCCCACGTGCCTCTTTACATACGTATGATAGCATCATTGTCAGAGGATGAACTAACATTAAGTTTGAGGTGGCTGTTTCATTCCAAGCTATCTTCAATTGCTTGTATTTCCTTTGCAGTTCCAATGAAAAGGAGAGACCCTTCTCAGAAGTTTGTCACTAACTAATGTTTATGGATTCACACACAACATTCCTAGATCTGTAAAGTTTTTCTATGGATCACTGTAGCTGAAATCATCCCATGCCCCCTTCATTTGATTCTTACCCTGGATCCAGAACACTAACAGCCAGATAAACTGAACCGGAGAGACCATCTTGCTACGTCTGACTGGCGTGATGCAGATCAGCAAACTGTAACCAGCGACATGGAACATTTATACTGGCCCAGAGCGGCAGGGCAGCATCACCTGGGTGTGAAATATGCAAACTTAGTTCAGAGAGAAAAAATCCCAGCTGTCCTAAACACGTGCAGAAAAAGGGAAATGAGAGGCCGTGGATGAAATAGGCAAGTTCAACCTGTCTGGCCCTGGGAACGCATCCTCAACTTTCATTAAAATGGCAGTTCTGTTAATAGTGATGATGGTGTCCCGAGGTCCCGGTCTTGATCAGGACCCTATTTTGTTGGGTGCTGAACTACCCCATATTAGGTTACGGTCCCTGCACCTCACTTTGTGTTGAAATGGCCTGTGTCAGGGTGGAAGGGGAATACATGTTCTCAGATCATCAGTATTGCTTGGTAGCTCATTGAAAGTTTAATAAACTGACAATCTTGTAACTTGCTAGAATTAAGTTTTTGGTGCTAGGAAGTGCGTTTTATTTTGTTTGTAACCATACCTGTCTCTGTTCCTCTTGCTTAGTATCATGTAAATCTCTGTTCTTGGTTATTTCAACTAACTTTTAGTTTTACTACAAACCATCTCAGTGCTGTTGCATTGAAGTGTAGAGTGAGTCCTCAGCTAACCCAGCAAGTTCATGTGTACACTGTCTCTTTGGAGGCAGCAAACTTGGTAATTTCTGTGAGTGTCCATTGAGAGAGAGAGAGATTCAGGACACTGCAAAGACATGTCTGTGGTGAACTGGGGTTCACTGATGGTTACCTGCAAGGAAAGATTAAGACTGGCAGAGTGTCTGAAATTACAAAAAAAAAAATAAAAAAATATCTAACACAGATGTGTGAGCAATTGTGCTGAACAATGTTTTTTCATGTATGATTTCATGTGTATTATACCATGTGGCCAGGAGTGACGCTAATGTTACACTTCAAAAGGTTATTTCTGTCTAAGGCCTTCTATCCAATTGCACAGAACGTTATTTTCACTGTTATTTCTCTGGAACGACATGTAAACATTCATGAGACAATGGAGCTTTCTGAGGAAAGTTTATAGTTCAGTTTACAACATTTCCAGATTATTTGAACATCTGCCAACATTAAAGCTCTGGATGGATGTGAGAGTCAAGTCAGTTTCAGACCCGCTGCCACCAACCCAGGCTGCCACCCCAGATTGCAGTGTAGAAGCATAACAGAAAAAAAAGGTTAGGAGCTTGTCCAGATTCCACTCGGTACCAGGTTAAAATTAATTCATTCTACTGCTCCTGGTAAGGTTTGAAGTTTGTAATGGCTTTGCAGTTGATACTGACTGTGTCTCCTGGAGACACTGACATGGATTCTGGAGTCTGAGTCATCACAATGTCCTTGCTGGAATCTGAATTTATGAATCAAATATTAGTCAATGTGAATGTGATCGTGCCTCTAAATAGTATTTTACTTCTGTAAATATTCCCATGTGCTTCTTTACCTAATGACCATAGCCTGTCATCCACCCATGATGCTGGTTAGAATAACTGTTATACTAGAGATCACCTCACAGCAATGATACAAATGGTGTGATCTCGTTTTACGGAAACTGTATTGGGGGAGTGAAGGACATAAATCCGCACCGTATAGAGGTCAAGCATAGGAGTTTATTACACACAGCGCTGGCAGAGTGTCACCTTGCTTATTAGGCTCAGAGACACTGTCAATCAAGTGATTACAATAGAATATATAGATTTTTCATGGGCAGGGGAAAGTGACGGGGTAGGCAGTTCCACACCCCGGGATAGGTTTTGCAGCAAGACAAGATAGCACATTAGCCAATGGTTAAAAGGCTACATAATGTCTCCGCCCATGGTCTTAAGTTAGCAAGTTAACATTTAATTAATACTTTGATAAAATATATATGTTGAATTCTGATTTGGGGTCCATAGGAATGGAGCAACTTCTTTGATTGTCCAACAGGTACATTCCTAGGGGTTAAAGGAAACAAACAGTGAAAGTACATGACAATACAGATTGTCTTCTTTATGTCTTAAGGCAGGGCATTGGTCCCTTGGAAGGGAGGTGGAAGGATGCCATATTTTATACTGACATATGCCAATTTTTATAAACTCAAGGTTGGATCTATGGGAAGAACATTCCCTACAGAAGACACTGACGCAATAGGAACAGGGATCCTTTGTTCAATTTGAAACATTGGATGAAACATAATTATTCAGTTATTGCTTTAACATCTGCCATTTCTACTGACCAAGCATATCTTAGCAAAGGCAATGTGATCTTGTTTACCCCAGCTTTCTCTTAGCTGATCGCTATTTGCTAGGCCGCTGGTCTCTCGATCATACTCTGGACTTCAGGTCTGGAAAAGAGCTGGCACAATCCATATACCAGGTTGTTATATAAAATGCGCATGCAATTTAACCCTTCAGGGAGTGGGGATTCAAGCAGGGTCCTTTAAATCGGCTTCTGTACCCAATGACTGGAAGTTAGCCAATGTAACACCAATATTTAAAAAGGGCTCTAGAGGTGATCCCGGCAATTACAGACCGGTAAGTCTAACTTCTGTACCAGGCAAATTAGTTGAAACAATAGTTAAGAATAAAATTGTCCGACACATAGAAAAACATGGTTTCTGTAAAGGGAAATCGTGTCTTACTAATCTATTAGAATTCTTTGAAGGGGTCAACAAACATGTGGACACCAAGGGGGATCCAGTGGACATAGTGTACTTAGATTTCCAGAAAGCCCTTGACAAGGTCCCTCACCAAAGGCTCTTATGTAAATTAAGCTGCCATGGGATAAAAGGGAAGGCCCTTTCATGGATTGAGAACTGGTTAAAAGATAGGGAACAAAGGGTAGGAATTAATGGTAAATTCTCAGAATGGAGAGGGGTAACTAGCGGTGTTCCCCAAGGGTCAGTCCTTGGACCGATCCTATTCAACTTATTCATAAATGATCTGGAGAAAGGGGTAAACAGTGAGGTGGCAAAGTTTGCAGATGATACTAAACTGCTCAAAATCGTTAAGACCAAAGCAGACGGTGAAGAACTTCAAAAAGATCTCACAAAACTAAGTGATTGGGCAACAAACTGGCAAATGAAATTTAATGTGGATAAATGTAAAGTAATGCACATTGGAAAAAATAACCCCAACTATACATACAATATGATGGGGCTAATTTAGCTACAAGAAGTCAGGAAAAAGATCTTGGAGTCATCGTGGATAGTTCTCTGAAAATGTCCACGCACTGTGCAGAGGCGGTCAAAAAGGCAAACAGGATGTTAGGAATCATTAAAAAGGGGATAGAGAATAAGACTGAGAATATATTATTGCCCTTATATAAATCGATGGTACGCCCTCATCTCAAATACTGCGTACAGATGTGGTCTCCTCATCTTAAAAAAGATATACTGGCACTAGAAAAGGTTCAGAAAAGGGCAACTAAAATGATTAGGGGTTTGGAATGGGTCCCATATGAGGAGAGATTAAAGAGGCTAGGACTCTTCAGCTTGGAAAAGAGACTAAGGCGGGATATGATAGAGGTATATAAAATCATGAGTGATGTGGAGAAAGTGGATAAGGAAAAGTTATTTACTTATTCCCATAATACAAGAACTAGGGGTCATCAAATGAAATTAATCAGCAGCAGGTTTAAAACAAATAAAAGGAAGTTCTTCTTCACGCAGCACACAGTCAACTTGTGGAACTCCTTACCTGAGGAGGTTGTGAAGGCTAGGACTATAACAGAGTTTAAAAGAGAACTGGATAAATTCATGGTGGTTAAGTCCATTAATGGCTATTAGCCAGGACGGGTAAGGAGTGGTGTCCCTAGCCTCTGTCTGTCAGAGGGTGGAGATGGATGGCAGGAGAGAGATCACTTGATCATTGCCTGTTAGGTTCACTCCCTCTGGGGCACCTGGCATTGGCCACTGTCAGTAGACAGGATACTGGGTTAGATGGACCTTTGGTCTGATCCGGTACGGCCTTTCTTATGTTGTTCTTATGTACTTAGGGTAAATCGCAGTTAGCAGGGGTTGAAGTCTGAGTAGCTCAATCATTGTCATCCCTGCACATCCTTATCTAGATATTGGCACTGGTGTAGCTACAAGGATTCTTGGCCACTGATTGGGGGGGGGTGGGGAGGAGGATAGCTCAATATTCTGAGCATTGGCCTGCTAAACCCAGGATTGAGGGTTCAATTCTTGAGGGGGCCACTTAGGGATCTGGGGCAAAATCAGTACTTGGTCCTGCTAGTGAAAGCAGGGGGCTGGACTCGATGACCTTCCAGGTATATCTCCATATGTTGTTGTTAAATCAATTGCTGCAACATTCTCTCTCTGTCTAACTGGACATCCTCTGGGCTCTGGTACAGAGACTTCAGCTAAAAGGCTGTATACAGCCCTTGATTTATGCATAGAACCCTTAGAAACAATCCAGCTGTTAGCTGGGTATCCAGCCTCTGTGTCAGTGTTAATTCTCTACAGGATTTGATACACCCCCATGCAGGCAGGCAGCACGAGGCCTATGTACCAACCAAGTCATGCATAAGCCCCCTAAACCCGTAGTTCTTAAGTGGTGCACAAGCCCTGTGTATATCTTCGGTACCGTTATGCCCAGAGTCCAGTCTGGTGGAGCTCACTGAACTGAAACTCCAGGAAAGCAGTCGGCACTCCAGGGCTCAGTACTAGTGTGCATAAAGTCAAACAATCCTCAGGCCCCCAATTTCTGCCTCCCACCCACCTTCTTCCCCTAAATCCAAAAGCAGGATATAAAAGATGCAATATGTTCAAGAAATTGTGTGTTTGTGCTGCAGAAGGTCAATTGGCCCGTTGAAGGAAAATCACTCCAGGGTAAGAGAGACAGAGACCAGACCTAAGGGATGGAGAACAAGCGTCCTTAATAAACAACACTAGAGCAAAACTCCAGCAGACACTGCAGTGACGCAGTCCTCAGCTGTAGTGTATGAGCCCATCACTAGGAAGCTGGAGTGTTTATTCATGTGGGAGCTGAAAGTCGCAGAGCTGGGGACAGGCTTGAACTGTGATAAGGAGAAATGTTTCTTCTGAGCCACCACCTACACACTTAGCAGGTTCCCACTGGATTTTACTCACAGCCCCAGCAGAAAGGGGACTGGACCCTTTCCCCATGTATCTGACCTGCTCCTGTGGGCCTATCCCCAGTGATCTGGACTAAAATGGCTATTCACATTGTTTCTCGACAGAACCCTCTTGGGGACCTGAAAAAGGCCCATTTTCAGCTACATCTGCTCTCTCCCAGGCCCCATCTTCTCATTCCTCCTTCCCAGTAGCGGAGGCGGGCGGCCTGAAGCTTGTGACACAGCCTGTCAGTGTCATTCCAATTGTCCGCCAGGGCCGACTCCAGGCACCAGCCGACCAAGCACGTGCTTGGGCCGGCACCTCGGAAGGAGCGGCCAGTCTTGGGGTGGCTGGGGGCTCTTGGGGTTTTTTGTTTTTGTTTCAACGGCACGGCACAGGGGTGGGGGGGGCTGGTGCGGCGCTCGGGGGTAGGGGTCTTCGGCGGCGCGGCGCTGGGGAGGGTGGGGGTAGGCGCGGCGCTGGGGAGGGAGGGGGTTGGCGCGGTGCTCTGGGTTTGGGCGGCCTGGCGCGGAACTGGGGCGGGGTTTGGCGGCATGGCGCTGGGGGGGGTTCAGCGGCCCGGCGCAGCGCTCAGGGGGAGGGCGGGGGTTTCCGCAGCCCGGCGCGGCGCTGGGGGCGGGGGTTTCGGTGGGGCGGCGCTGGGGTGTGTGTGTTATGGCGGGGAGTTTAATATAAAAATTTCATAAATCTCTTGAAGAGAAATGCAAGGATGATTTTACTTTATGTAAAGCCAGTTCCCTCTTCTTTTGATCCTTACCGTGGATGCAGAGCACTAACAGCCAGATGAGTTGAGCCTATGAGATCATCTTGATACGTCCGACTGGCCTGATGCCGATCAACAAACTGTAAAGCATGACGTGGAACATTTATAACGGCTCAGAGCAGCAGGGGAATATCACTGGGGTGTGAAATATGCAAATTTTGGTCAGAGTTGAAAATTTACTTCTGATACCAAATTGCCTCAGAAAAGGGCTCCAGCCCCAGGCTCACACACAGTTACCCCCACTCTGGCAGCCCAGGCCCACCAGCTTGTGTCACTCAAATGGTGCCCCCCCAACCACAGCGCCCTGGGCAGTTGCTCACATTGCCTACCCATAAGGCCAGCCCTAAATGGGATGATGATGATGACTATGTGGGAAGTTTTTCAATGCACTGCTCATAGCTTGAAGTGTATGATGGCCTGTGGGTGGTCAGAGATCAAGGGAGCAGTTTTGCTTCCATCTGGCAGAATGAAAAGTTCCCTGTTGTTTTGGATCTTGGATAAGGTGAAGGTCATGAGGGGATGTTGCCTCCAGATAGCATACTATGTGGCAAGAACAAGCTTCAAACATAGGCATGGTCTATCTCATGACAGACCCAACAATCAGCCCCTGGTTTTGACTTTCCACGTCGTCTGTGGGCAAAGCTCAATCACTTCAGAAGTAGAGTGATTAGATGTGCTGCAAATGGCTATCAGTGGGGCTGTCATGACTTTCCCCTTTGCTGCCGTGGCCAGTTAGAAGATGTAGATTATACACTTGCAGGCTGCTTCCATAGACAAGGTTTGCTTGGTTCCTTGATGGACTTGCACAATGCCCTTCCCTTAGCTGTTGAATGGTTAAGACATCTATACTAACACACTTGACTTGAATGTCTATGTAAATACAATCACAATAAATAAAAAAGTATCACTATTGTACTGGAAATCTCCACCCAAACATAACATCAACACTGCTATCTCTTTGATAAGGGAACTGTCATTACTCTCTGGTTCCCTGCTCCTCTATGTTAGCTCTCACCTCAGACACACTATTGTAATACCTATAAATGTAATGAGAGCCTTGATCCAGAATTTCCTGAGAGCTGACCAACCAAATTCTCAAACCACAGAACCATAATGTTATGTGATGGTAGTTCTTTGCGTTTAACTTTTCCGTATGAATCTCACATAGAATCAGTTCCCATTGTTAGCGTAAAGGGAGAAACGTTAACTTTTGAATGTTAATTGGGAACTGTTTGCGGACACTTTGCTGGAGGCCCAAAAGGCCACAACCGAGAAAGAAGGCTATACTCAGGCGTGGCAGGATTCAATTTCTTTTTGTAATTTCAATGGATAATATTGATTTTTATTTTAAGCATTTTTTTATTTTATTGACTTTAATTTTCTTGATTGCATGAAATGATGGGTTTTTTTAACCTTTTAAAAAAAATCAATTTGAATATTCACAGTTGTGGGAAATGAAGGGAGTGTCACACAATAATTTAATGAGGGTAAGTGTCAAGATTCAAAAAATTAAAGCTTTATTTGTAACAAGCCTAATTTGAAAGTCTAAGTCACAGAATTCTGCCATAATAAAGTTTTCAGTTCACACAGCAGGGGGTTTGAGTGAAAAACAAAAATCTCAGGCCTTTTGTTACAGGTACTGGAATGCATAATTACTTGCTAGAGCCAGCAGACAATTCCAGATTTCAAAAGTTCTCCAAATTTGAGCTTAGTCCTTATTTTAGTGCATAACATTGAGCTTCTCAAGTTGGTCTTGAGGGAGGCGCATGCAACGTTTGTCTTGTACTTTTCTGAACAGACTGATCTTTCCCCAGACTGTGAAGTTACTGGAATTGCAAGTGCAGGTAATGCCACACTGGACATAACAGGAAATGTCTCGGATTCACATCTCCATATTCAAGGGCTATTATGCTGTCATCAGAGGGCACATCACATGCCATGTCAAGTGAAAATCATTCTTGAAATCTTGTCTTGCAAGGGAAAATACAGTCTATTTTTGTAGTTAAAATTGTGTGACACCTGAACCTTGACAAATGGATCAAACACTTTACAGTTAGCAGAAGAGATCTTGATCATAGAGTCCACTGGGTTCTTTGCAGGATACGGACGCCTTCAGTTTACTTTGAAATTTTGATGCATTAGCATGCATTGAAGATGAAAGGACTTGCTTTTTGGAGCCCTTTGACTTGAATTCTACTTCTTTTAAGGCATTAGGTAGATCAGTAGCAACATGTGAAACGCAGTGAAGGGGCATATCAATGTGATGTATCAGGGTGTCTTTGTTTCCATTTGCAAATGAACCCTGTGGAGTTTTACCAAAAATAGAAAGAAAGGTTAACTTGCAATACAATTCTCACTGGTTTCCATTGTCCTTGACCATCGGGCATAGTTTCAATGCCTTCTTTGAGGTGACTGCACGCTCTTCTTTAATGAGGAAGTCTGTCATGTCCCAGTGCACATGGAAGAATTTTGCGGCATTCAGCCAGGAAAAGCAGTGTGTTGGCACAACATGAGGGGGGACATGCAAACCCAATGGACTCACGTTGCTTGTCCGGACTTTAAAAAATGCTAGCCATTGCCTGTTGGCATCTTTAAATATCACTAGAAAATGTACTACATGTTTGTGGTATGTAGTTGTGGATAGGCTTTGGGATTTCTGAATATTTGGGTTATTTTTACACACAATGTTTTTCTTTCCTGGGGTTTCCCCCTCTGCTTCTGCTAAAAAAATATTAAAGGGTTTATTCAAATATAAAGCAGCGTATTTTGAAATTCTTGTATCTCAGATATTTCTGGATCAAATGAATAATGATTTCTAGAAAGGAATAAATATGTTCAAGAATAACTTTATATTGTCCCCAAATTGTTAATCACTTGCTGAAAGACCAGATGCGGGAACTGGGGCCACTGGAGGTGGAGAATAGTCAATGGAAGGAAAAAAAACCCATGTCCATATAAACCAGTACCATGATTTAGTTTGATGATATTCTGGAGATTGCTGGGACACTGAAAAAGGCTGTAAGGCCCAGTTGATTTCCAGGGGTATAAATCACAGGGAAGTCAGTAGGAGAGGCAATCAAGTAATCCAGGGCAGGATTGGGCCTGCAATGTTTGGTGCTGTCATGGTGGTTGTAATTGGTTGCTGAAAGTCAGAGTTGGAGATGACCTGGCCCTTTGAATAGCAAACGGGTCTGCAGACATCCCATGTGATGCAGTTAGCAGGTTCCCACCAGAGCCTGTCAGTGTCCCTGTCCTCTCTGCAGGGATCTGGATGCTGACGGTGCAGTTGGATGGGCCTCAATGGGAGGAGACCCCAGTAAAGCTGCCAGCACCTCCAATGTTCAGTACCAGCTTGAGTAAAAACAGATAAATCTTCAACCTCTCACCACTGTCTAGTGGGACACTGGTGATGGGAAAGAGTCAGCAGTACTATGGACAGTTCAGCAAGGGGAGCAGAAGGACTCTGTGGTGCTGAAAGATGTTTCAAAACACTGTCTGAAAGCTAGGTAGCGGTTACACTATGGATAGGAAGCAGCTGTTACCCTGAAAGGAACAAGATGGAGGTTTTTGTATTGGTCTGTATCACTGTGAGAGGTGAGCTGTGATACTGCTGACAATAATAATCTCCAGCATCTTCAGCTTCAACCTTACTGATTGTGAGAGTGAAATCAGTGCCAGATCCGCTGCCGCTGAACCGGGCTGGGACCCCGGATTGCAGGGAGCTTCCAGCATAGATAAGGAGCTTCGGAGCTTGTCCTGATTTCTGTTGGTGCCAGGCCAAGTAGTGAGTGCTACCACTGGTGAGGCTTGAACTGGCTTTGCAGCGGATAGTGACTGTGTCTCCAGGAGACACTGCCAGGGATTCTGGAGTCTGAGTCAGCACAATCTGCCCACTGGAGTCTGAATTAAGAAACAGAATATAAATTACTATGTACATGTATAGTCTCTCTTTCGTTCATATATGTCAATTGTATAGTTAATCAAAATATACAATACTTTTATTTTATTAACTTTCCTATGTGCCTCTTTACATACGTATGATAGCGTCATTGTCAGAGGATGAACTGACATTAAGTTTGAGGTGGCTGTTTCATTCCAAGCTGCCTTCAATTGCTTGTGTTTCCCTCGCAGTTCCAATGAAAAGGAGAGACCCTTCTCAGAAGTTTCTGTCACTAACTCATGTTTATGGGTTCACACAGAACATTCCTAGATCTGTAAAGTTTTTCTATGGATCACAGTAGCTTAAATCATCCCATGCCCCCTTCATTTGATTCTTACCCTGGATCCAGAACACTAACAGCCAGATAAACTGAACCGGAGAGACCATCTTGCTACGTCTGACTGGCGTGATGCAGATCAGCAAACTGTAATCAGCGACATGGAACATTTATACTGTTCCAGAGCGGCAGGGCAGCATCACCTGGGTGTGAAATATGCAAACTTAGTTCAGAGAAAAAAATCCCAAATGACCTAAACACGTGCAGAAAAAGGGAAATGAGAGATTGTGGATGAAATAGGCAAGTTCAATCTGTCTGGCCCTGGGAACGCATCCTCAACTTTCATTAAAATGGCAGTTCTGTTAATAGTGATGATGGTGCCCCGAGATTCCTGTCTTGATCAGGACCCTATTTTGTTAGGTGCTGAACTACCCCATATTAGGTTACAGTCCTTGCACCTCACTTTGTGTTGAAATGGCCTGTGTCAGGGTGGAATGGGAATACATGTTCTCAGATCATCAGTATTGCTTGGTAGCTCGTTTAAATTTAATAAGCTGACAATCACTGTTATACTAGGAATATCCTCAGAAAGGTGAAATCAATGGCGTTGTCTCCCTGATCAGTTGATCTATGCAGAGGGCTCATTCCTCCTTTAATTACTACCCCTTACTGGGTTTATTAGTCATCACCTTTGCAATTCCATTAAATAGTTTGTGAGCCCTGTAGCGTTGGTCCCCATGTTCTATGCAACATTGCTTAAATAGACCAGGATTTTCTTTCCTGGAGAGTTAACGTTAGACTCTTTTGTCCATATTTCAGCCCTTGAAATATTTCTCCTCACTTTCCAAATTGTAGTATGCCTTGCCGCTCCCCCTGGAAAGTTAGCTGAATGTGGCCATCTAGAGTCCGTTGCATGGAAATTCAGCCCGTTGTTTAAAAAGGTTTAGGTATAGAATGTCAAGTATCAGAGGGGTAGCCGTGTTAGTCTGAATCTGTTAAAAGCAACAGAGGGTCCTGTGGCACCTTTAAGACTAACAGAAGTATTGGGAGCATAAGCTTTTGTGGGTAAGAACCTCACTTCTTCAGATGCAAGTTACTTGCATCTGAAGAAGTGAGGTTCTTACCCTCGAAAACTTATGCTCCCAATACTTAGGTATAGAAGTGGCCATTCAGTAAATGTCCATTTCATGTGCAGAGTGTTGTGGGGTAGAACTCCCTGCAAGAAAATACTGTATTTTGTGCACAAACACACCAAATACTCATAACCCCCGCACCAAATATACCTTTCAGTGATGAGTCTTAGAGTCTAAGAAATTTAGTTTGTCTTTTAGGGAGACCAGATCGCAAGAGTGAAATATCAGGACACATTGGGCGAGCGGGGCGGGGGGAGGGGAGAGGACGACAATGACAGACACAGGTGCACAGAGCCATGAGAGGGGGCCCTAGGAAGCTGCGAGAGGGGTTGTACGGCCCCTGCTGCAGCCCGCACCACAAGCCACAGGGCAAGGACACCTATTGAATTCAATGAGAATTTTGCATGTGAATTGATGTACCTAGTTCTGAGATTATAAAGCCAGAAGGGATCCGGTGATCACCTGGTCTCACTGCCTGTATAGCACAGAAATTGAACTTTCCCAAAATAATTCCTAGAGGATAGCTTTTAGAAAAAGCTTTTAGAAAAACACCATGGCCCTTAGTATATTGTTAATCGTTAATTACTCTCACATTGAAAAGGTATGCCTTATATCCAGTCTGAATTTGTCTAGCTGCAACTTCCAACCGTTGGCTCATGCTCTACCTTTCTCTGCTAGACTGAAGTGCCCATTATTAACTATTTGTTCCCCATGTAGATACTTAGTCTATAACCAAGTCACTTCTTAACCTTCTTTTTGTTAAGCTAAATAGATTGAGGTCCTTGAGTTGATCACTATAAGGCATGTTTTATAATCCTTTAATCAGTCTTTGACTCTTCTCTGAACACTCTCCAATTTATCAATATCCTTCTTAAATCGTGCACACCAGAACTGGACACAGTATTCCAGCAGTGGTTGCACCAGTGCCAAATACAGAGATAAATAACCTCTCTACTCCTGCTTGAGATTCCCCTATTTAGGCATCTGGTCACCCTATTTCTGTAGGCATTTCCCCAGGTTTTTTTGTAAAAATTAAAACTGAACTTCCCCAGAAATTCTGTCATGTGGAATCATCGTGAAACTCGCATGGCTCCAACCCTGCCGATGAACCTTTAGGTCCACTGCACAGACCTCTGCCACTTGAGCTAATGGAGTAAGTGATGGCAGAGGCAGTAGGTTGTCATCCTATATGTGATAGATCAGCTCTATAGGGGGGATGAGACACTTTTTTTGCCACTGGGTTTCACAGATATCTGCTGACAGAAGAGGAACTGTGAAACTCAGGAATCCTGGGTCTATTCCAGGTTCCTGAATGGAGTGGTCTCTAGTAGTCAAAGACCCTTCTTCCCCGTCCCCTCCAGTCTATGTCTATCCTATCTAACCCGCCCCAGCTCCTCATCTGATTTCAACTGCCCCCCACTACCGCTCTGGATTCCTTGTCCCAGTTTCCTGGTCCTGTCTCACTCTCCTCTCTCCCCGCCCCATCCCTCAGATGGGATATTCGTTCCAGACTGGCAAAATTATAAGGCTTCCCAACATTTCGACACTTCCCATTCTAAATTTTCAGTTGCTTAACTATAGGCTAGCTCTGCCTACAACAAAGCATCTTCAGAACCTCTGATTAAAGGGATTATAAGTGTAGCAACCTCCATCATAGCTAGTCACCAAAGATTGAACCCGAGCCATCCAGACTTAAAAGCATGAGCTTCTACTACTTGAGTTCAAGATATAACTCCCTTATCTGGTAGCTATACAATTATCCTCTAAAAATCCACCAGAGGAAGGCACAAAACACATGTTGGACAGTGAATTACTAAAGTACCAAATATTATTATTAGACTTGCAATACTTTTCACAATGAACATCAGCGTGGGATAAACTGGGAGTTTAAGAATATTTGGAAAACAATTTTAGAATAACATTCAGTGCTATGGTTTAAAAGAAAAAAAAACCTGTTAAAACTCATAACTTAGCAGTATTCAGTGTTTGAGAAAAAACCAACTTCTAGGAGCTATGGGATACAAGTTAAGAATGTTGAAACAGGAAGATGTTATGCTTAGTTACCACTTGGGCAAGGCGGCGTGCTATGTAATACTTGCAAGATTTCACTGTAATGTTTTACAATATATAGCAGCGCAATGCTGATTCCATTGATAGGTTGAGCAATTCATGCTGATTTTATTTCAGCCCACATCTTAATAGTTTTGAACACTATAGATCACAATTTTCAGCTCAGTTGGTCTGAACATGCAGAGCTTTAAAACTGCTATGCTCTAAACTGTATATTAACTACAATTTTATAAACCTGCATGTCAGAGAACTGTGTGCCACTACTACTAGACAGTGGCACAAGGCAATTCAGTGTGAATCACAGAAATGTTGGACTGGAAGGGACATCAACAGGTCATCTAGTCAAACCCCTGCACTGAGGCAGGACTGAGTAATAACAACACTAGACCATCCTTGACAGGTGTTTGTCTAACCTCTTAAAAAATTCCAATGACTGCTATTCCATAACCTCTCTAGGTAATTTGTCCAGTGCTTAACTACCTTTACAGTTAGGAAGTTTTTCCTAATGTCTAACCTAAATCTCCCTTGCTTCAATTTAAGCCCATTGCTTCTTTTTCCTGCATGTCCTGAGTGGCACGGGGATGGGTCCAGGGAGTGGGATTGGGGGGAGGGAGGTCAAGGAAGTCGGTGGGTGTGTGGGGATGGACCAGGGGAAGCAGGGTGGAGGGACTGAGAGGGGAGGACTGGGATTGGGGGAGTTGGGGGGGCTGAGGGGGATAGGACAGGTCTGGGATGGGGGGAGTAGGGTAGGGACTGAGGGGAGCATGAATGGGACAGGGTAGAGAGAGCTGTGTAGAGTTGGGCGGGGCGGGGGATACAATGGGGCTGGTCTGGGGAGGGTTGGGGAGAGGGACAGGGTCTGGAGGGGATGAGACGGGAGCAGGACTGGAATGGGGGGAAGTTGAGGGGGTGGGACAGCAGGGGGAGTGATGGGGGTGGGATGACGGGAGAGGCTGAAGAAGAGATTTGGGGTAGGGCAAGGCTGAGGGCAGTGGGTTGGGGGGAGCAGAGGGACTGTGGGGGAGGCTGGAACGGGGGCAGGGACTGAGGGCAGTGGGTTCGGGATTGGAGGTACAGGGGGGACTGCGGGGGAGGCTGAGGGAACAGGGTCAGGGTGGGGGCTGAGGGCAGTGGGTCGGGTCTCCACTGGCATCTCTCAGCATTGCTGTGCCGGGTGGCAGACCTGCGCCAGCACTACCCTGGCGATGGAAGAGTGCTCAGTGGAAATGCAGACTTCATGACACAGAACCTCCTCACTTCAAACCTGGTGCTGCTCTGGTCAGTTGCTAGGCTCTTGTCACTTTCAAACCCATGCAGGGTATCTGGTTCTTTTTCAGTTCTCAGGTTAAGAAAAGCCTCTGCATTTTGTGAGGGCTTCAGCATTCACTTTCCTACTTGACAAACTGCCTGACGCATTGCTCCCAGGGCATTCATCTTTATCCATTATCGGCAGGTCCATCAGATTAACGAGCAACATAGGGGGAAGCAACACAAAGGTGTTAAGATTTTTAATTTTTCAAACCACTTTGGTCTCAACAGGGATAACAGCAAATCTGGACAGAGCAGATGGGTTTGGGTATTTATTTATTTATTTTTTTAAGTGAAAATGTTTGGGTCTGAGCAAAGGCTGCAAACTTCCCTTTGGAAACCTCTGCTGATCTTTTGCCCCAGGGGCTAACGACAGCCTGGAATCCGGGACAGATTTCCACATCCATGCAGGGTGAGATGATCAGGGGGAGGGGAGGGGAGGGACTGTGGGAGAGGCAGAGGGAACAGGGTCAGGGGGGCTGAGGGCAGTGGATTGAGGGTGGAGGGCACAGAGGGGACACTGCGGGAGAGTCTGAGAGAACAGGGTCAGGGTGGGGGCTGAGGGCAGTGGGGCTGAGGGGAGCCCCCCCAGAGGGACCTGCCAGGGGGCCAGGTGAGCCCAGCAGTGCTTACCTGGAGCGGCTCCCAGGAAGCATCCAGCAGGCAGGTCCCTCCCAGTCCCTCTGGCCCCTTCCTAGGGTCAGGTCGAGGGGAGGGATGCGGGGGGGCTTTCTGCCCGGCGACAGCTGCCTGCTGCTGGAGTCTATAAGCCCCACCCCGCTACAGCACGCAGGGGAGCGAGACCTCCTTGCTGCCTCTCTGTTTGCCCGGGGCAGGGGCAGGGCTACGCTCTGCAGGCTCCTGCCGGCCGGGTGGCGGGCCCCGTGGGCTGGCGCCGCCGTGCCGGGAGCTCAGCTGCGCGCTGCCCCAGGGCCCAGGGAGGAAAGGTGAAAGGTGAGTGGCGCCGGTGACACCGGCTTGCCGCAGTCCCCCTCATATAGGGTGACCAGACGTCCCGACCAATGTAAGGTTGGGACGCGGGACAAGTCCCCTAAAATCGGGACTGTCCCGATAATATCGGGACGTCTGGTCACCCTATTGTCTTTATATGTGCAATGAAAGGAATCAAACTATGAAAGTAAGAGAGCTATGGGCAAGTTCACTTTATCTGTACCCGATACAATGTTGCCTTCCGGTGTATTTTACTTCTAATAGATAAGGGACACATTCCGTAAATGGTGTCTGTGATCTGTCTGTGAGGCTCTGCTAGAGGAGATGGCCTAAAATGTTGGTTGTTATGGTCCTCTCTCCATGGTTAACGTTTCAACCAATTTCTATGATAAAGCCTATTTTAGTCCCTACGTGTACTTTTTCCTTGGAAAATATGTTTGCTTTGAAAATTGCCCAATTCCCTCTGAAGGGAAAGGGGAATGTTTCAGCAAAGTTTGAAAGAAATCATCAAATTGCTCGAAGATCAGGTCATGAACTGTAATTGATTTGAATAGTTTCCTTTTGTCTATAGTTTGTCTCCCTCTAGATCAAAACTAGCTTGTTCCTGCCCCTGTGAACAATCCCAGGTAGTTAAATCCCTTTGGACACTTGAGCACTGGTTGTATTTTTTTGGGAAAAAAAGGTTGGCCCCAGACCAGCTCCCACTGATTCTAGTGGGAAACCCAAGTCTGTTCCCTCTGATCTCAGTGGGAAGTAGGTCAGAAATGATACGCTGAATGTAGAGCTCAGAGAGGTGTTTGTGTTTTGTTTATCATTATGCAAGGGTGCCATAGCCTTGCTGCTGCTGCTGATTTCCATCATCTTCAGCTGACTGTGAGGGTGAAATCATATTTCTTGTTCCTCCCACTGAAATTGTTGGGAATCCCAGTGGCAAGAGAACAGGCATGAGAAATGAGAAGCTAAGGATTTTGTCTGGATTTTTGCTGGTACTGCATTAGCTCTGCTCAGGGCTTTGCAGTAATAGTGACGTTGTCTTCTGGAGACGCTGACAGGAATTCTGGAGACTGTAACATCACAATCTGTAATTACCAGCAAAGTCTAAATTGACACAGACGTGTGAGAAATCACACTGAACAGTGCCTTTAGTGCACACTAAATGATTGTATGTGTGTGATACCCTGGGGCCTGGTAGTGATGCTGATGTTAAACGTAAGAAGGATCTTTCCGTTTAAACCCTTCTGCCTAGTTGTTCCTGACATTACTTCGACTATTGTTTCTCTGGAATTTCGCATAAACATTCATATGTTAGTGTAGCTCTCTGAGGAATGTTTACAACATTTTCAGGGTTTTGAATGGACTGTTGTCCAGATCCACCATTCATGTGGCCTTTATAACCAATCTGTGTTTTGGATGGTCTCCAATGTGTGTGTGTTACAACCAACTCTCTGCAGTGCAGGGGGAGCTGTCTGGATATTTTACACGAACACCAAAGACAACATGAACTACTTTCCATGGAGCACCAGCTGAGATGTGAGGTGTGAGAGGTGAAAAAGAAACCAAATAAAATAATTCACCCCCACCACCCCAATTCAAATGACAGGCTATAAAAGAAGAAATATGTTTAAAACTCATATATTTGAGCCCCAGAAGGTTAGTGAGCCTGTTAAAGGGAAATCCCTCTAGGGCAAGAGATCTAGAAATCAGACCCATGGAGTGGAAAACTAGAGCCATAATAAAACCGCTCCAGCAGAGGCTGCAGTGACACTCTTCACCTGTAGTGTGTGGACCCATCCTTGTAGGATACTGGAGTGTTTATTGATATTGGAGCTGAAAGTCCTAGAGCTGGGGAGAGGCTGTAAGCCCAGTTCAGGCACCTCTGTGCGGGCACCAATGAGGTCAATGGGAGTGGTAGCCATGTAACCCGGGGCAGGACTGGCCCTGCCGTGTCTGTCACCCATTTCTGTGGGATGCTGTAGTGTTTATTTTATTTGTTGAGGTCAGCATTAGGGAAGGCCTGGCCCTTTCAGCAGGAAGCTTCTCTGTTGAGCAAGCATGTGATGAGCAGGTTCCCACAGGATTTTACTTACAGCCCCAGTAGAAAGGGGAATGGATCCATTCCCCCTCATCTCTGAGCTGCTCCTCAGTGATTCAGCTCAGTAATGTTAAGTATCAGAGGGGTAGCCATGTTAGTCTGGATCTATAAAAGGCGACGAATAGTCCTGTGGCACCTGGTAGACTAACAGAAGTATTGGAGCATAAGCTTTCGTGGGTGAATACTCACTTCGTCAGATGCATGTAGTGGAAATTTCTAGAGACAGGTATAAATATGCAAGCCAGAATCATTCTAGAGATAACGAGGTTAGTTCAATCAGGGAGGATGAGGCCCTCTTCTAGCAGTTGAGGTGTGAACACCAAGGGAGGAGAAACTGCTTTTGTACGTGGCTAGCCATTCACAGTGTTTGTTTAATCCTGAGCTGATGGTGTCAAATTTGCAAATGAACTGAAGCTCAGCAGTTTCTCTTTGAAGTCTGGTCCTGAAGTTTTTTTGCTGCAGGATGGCTACCTTTACATCTGCTATTGTGTGGCCAGGGAGATTGAAGTGTTCTCCTACAGGTTTTTGTATATTGCCATTCCTAATATCTGACTTGTGTCCATTTATCCTTTTACATGGGGACTGTCCAGTTTGGCCGATGTACATAGGGGCATTGCTGACACATGATGCTGTATATTACATTGGTGGATGTGCAGGTGAATGAACCAGTGATGATGTGGCTGATCTGGTTAGGTCCTGTGATGGTGTTGCTGGTGTAGATATGTGGGCAGAGTTGGCATCAAGGTTTGTTGCATGGATTGGTTCCTGAGTTAGAGTTACTATGGTGCAGTGTGTGGTTGCTGGTGAGAATATGTTTAAGGTTGGTGGGTTGTCTGTGGGCGAGGACTGGCCTGCCCCCCAAGGTCTGTGAAAGTGAGGGATCATTGTCCAGGATGGGTTGTAGATCACTGATGATGCATTGGAGAGGTTTTAGCTGAGGACTGAGGGTGATGGCCAGTGGAGTTCTGTTGGTTTCTTTCTTGGGCTTGTTTGGCAGCAGAAATACTTGTCAAGAAAAATCTTTCAACCAGCCCCCAGTTCTACTTAATCACACGGCAGCTCTGCCAATATAGCATTGGAGAGACAAGGTGGGTGAGGTAATATCTTTTATTGGATCAACTTCTGATGGTGAGAGAGACAAGCTTTCGAGCTACACAGACCTGACCTGAGGAAGAGCTCTGTGTAGCAAACAAGTTTGTCTCTCTCACCAACAGAAGGTGGCCCAATAAAAGATATTACCTCACCCACCTTGTCTCTCTAATATCCTGGGACCAACACAGCTACAACAACACTGCCTAATATAGTATTGGGACATTTTCTTTCTGAAATGCTCAGGCAGTCTCCGTAGGGCTCGCAACAGTAGTTATTTTTGGGACTCAGAGTAAACTCAGTTAATCCAGAAAAAGAATGACTCCTTAATTTTTGTAATGGAAAAACCCTTCAATATGGGAGCAAATTTGTCCAACAGCAAACTTGTCTAGTAAGCAAAAGAGCAACAAGAGTGCAGTGAAATCTCAGGCCCAAATACTGAGGTGCTGAAAGACTGATCAAACCTCCAGGGTAGCAGTTTCTTTGAGAAGGTGACTGTTGAGGAAGCAGCTGTGACATTGGACAGAACAGCACAGGCAGGTTTTTGTACTGGTCTGTATCACTGTGAGAGGGTAGCTCTTGTGCTGTTGACAATAATAATCTCCAGCGTCTTCAGCTTCAACACTGCTGATAGTGAGGGTATAATCACTTCCTGATCTACTACCACTGAACCGGGCTGGGACCCCAGATTGCAGGGTGTCAGAATAATAAATAACGCATTTAGGAGCTTGTCCCAATTTCTGCTGATGCCAGGATAAGAGCTCTTTGCCTGAAGAGCTACTGGTGAGGTTTGAACTGGCTTTGCAGTTGATGGAGACTCTGTCTCCTGGAAACACTGCCAGGGATTCTGGAGTCTGAGTCAGCACAATCTGCCCACTGGAGTCTGAAGTTAGAACAGAATAGAAATGAATACATTGTTAATATACAGTAGGTCAAAGCAATCAAGATTGTTTTTCATAAATAGTCTCCTGCGCACATGCCCTATTTACGATAGCTCATTACCTGGCTGAGAGGCTAACGTTAGGCTTCAGGCAGCTCTGTCACTGTAACACTTTTCATTTGCTCATTTAGGGCACATTGGAGTCCATGGAAAGCCTTCCATGCACTTTAATGGGCTTTACAACAGGCCCAAATATTTTAAACGTGGTCTTGCTTTCTCATTGGTGCTTAAAATGAGAGAGCGATGCTCAGAAGTTAGCAGAACCCTCTCAGGGGTATTAAGGGTTTGATAAACAAGGTTCCTAGATCTTTTCATTTCTCTTTAAAGGAGGATCTTGCTTATACCAAGCCAGTTCCCTCTTGGTTTTTTCTTACCCTGGATCCAGAGCACTAACAGCCAGAGGAGCTGAGCCTGGGAGATCATCTTGGTTTGTTTGAATTGACAGATGCTGATCAACAAACTGTAACGAGTGACACGGATCATTTATAACAGCCCCGAGCTGCAGGGGATAGTTGCTTCGGTGTGAAATATGCAAATTTGGGTTAAATATGAAAATTCCCATCTGATCCAAACCATCAGAAAAAGGGAAGGGATGGGGCATTAGGATAATAGACAAGCTCAACTCAGCAGGGTCGGTGGCAGCTCCCTCAGGTTGTGTTGAAATGGGAAGAGTTGATGTTGCCGATTAAGTCTATAGCAGTAGCGCCCAGAAACCTCAACCAGCATCAGTGCCTCATTGTGGCAAATGATGTAGTAACACACAGGAACACACAATCCCTGTCGCTTGTGTTGAGTTGAAATGGCAGTGGACATTGTTGAATGGAAATAAATGGTCGCAGCTCATCATTGTGCCCTCGATGCCACTTTAAATGTAATGAACTTTAGTTTTACCGTTATCCTAGAAATCTCAGTGCAGTACCATCAATAGTGTGATCTCCTTCCTTAGGGGAACTGGGCAATGGGACACCCTCTGCCCTCAGACCTCCTGCTACCCCTGAGTTATAATCTTAGAGACCTTGTTTTATGCACCCACAGTTGTGTGAAACTTCTGACCGTTCCTATGTTAGTATGAAGGTAGGTTAAACCTGGTGGCCTAATGTTAGACTCCAAAGGCCATATTTAGACACAAAATAAGTGGCCTCATTTTCAAAGCACATAGCATCTAGCTGCTGCAAAATGAAACATAGTAAAGTGATGCCATCTGGTTGCACTTATGTGGAAAGTCAGCTTTGTGTTTATGGAGGTTTTAGATGTAGAGCTGATGGAAATGTTTCACAAAAAGATTTCAATTTTTTTTAAAAAAACCTGTTCTTTTTGAGGATACAGACTAACACGGCTGCTACCCTGAAACCTGTCAATTTTTTTTGAACTCTATACTTTCAGTTCACTGATCTCCTCCCAAATATTTTCCCTTCCCTGTACACTATTTGCAGAGGGAGGGGGAAAGTGTGTGTGTGTGTGTGTGTGTGTGTGTGCGCGCGCGCGAAGGGGGTTGATAAAAAATGAAATGGTTTTTTTCCTGAAAAATTGTTTTAAATTTTTGTCAGGGTAAAAATGAGCAATTTCACAGAACTTCAACTGAAATGAATTTTTTTTCCCTATGAAATACTTCACAAAATATACTTCCCTCTGTTTAGATTATGTTCAAGATATACAGTACTTGCTAACCAGATCACATGGTTACAGAAGCAGCTTATCTGCCTGAGGTAAGTTTTTAGATACGTATTTTTCCATTTTTGTTCTCTCAAGTTTTATTTACTGAGAGTTTTATATATTAAACTTAAAATTTATTTATTTTGAGTTTTATTTACTAAGCAATATTATGTCATAAATGATTGCATGTGCATTTGACCGGGCAGTGATGCTCATGTTACATGTAAGAAGAATCTTTCAGTCTAAAACCTTCTATCTGGTTGCTCCTCAAGTTATTTCCTCAGTTATTTCCCTGGAATGACATGTAAATGTTCACACATTAGTGTAGCTCTCTGAGGAATATTTATGAATCCATTTACAACGTTTTTGATTTTTGAGTTTCTACCTCAGCAAACATTAGTTCTCAGAACTGACTGTGAGAGTGAAATCCGTTCCAGTTCTACTGCCACTGATTTGTAGAGCCCTGCAAATCTGCAGCTATCCACTTTATATCCACGGATATCTGCATCCACGGATGTGGTTGTATTGTTTACCATCTTTATGGAACGTGGATTGGATGCAGATCCAAATTTTTGTATCCGCGCAGGGCTCTAACAGTGAGATAGGGCACTGGTGTGGGTGCAGCTGTGAATGCAGACACATGTAAAAGTGGAGTGTGAATTGTGGGTCAGATACAAGTTAATTATTGCAGATCAGATGTGGATCCAAATTTTTGAATCCGCACATGGCTCTACTGATATGCACTGGGACCCAGGGTGCAGTGTAGAAGCATAACAGGTAAGGAGTTTGAGTCTCTGCAGGTTTCCGTTGGTACCAAGTTAAATTATTATTCATTCAGCTGTTGCTGATAAGGCTTGAACTGGCTTTGTAGCTGTTGGTGACGGTGTCTTCAAGAGACACTGAGTGGGACTCTGGAGTCTGAATCCTCACAATGTCCCTGCTAGCATCTGATGTCAAGAATAAAATATTTAGTGAATATAAATATGAATGGTCCTCTAAATGCTATTGTGTTTATAAATATTCACATGTGCATCTTTGCATAATAATCATAGCTCATCACCTAGCTGTGATGCTGACGTTCAGCTTGAGGAAATTCTTTTATTATGCTCATTTCGGACCTGGTACAAATCAATGGAAAGACTCACATTGACTTCCATGGGTTGTTGATCAGGTCTTTATTTTTTTTTAAACGTGCTTTCTCTCTTTTTCTCTTTCAATTTTAAATGAGATGAAGTGGATCAGAAGTTAGTGTTAATAAGGGAATATTTAGAATTTGATAACCAAGAGTTCTTGATCTTTTCATTTTTAAAGGCCAATCAAGTTTTAATTCATCCAGTCCCCTCTTGGGTCAGTTCTTAACCTAAATCCAGAGCACTAAGAGCTGGAAGAACTGAGCCACGGGAATCATTGTGATGTGTCTGAGCTGCCCAGTGCTGATCACTAAACCACGGAGAGTGAAACAAAATGTTTATAACAGCTGTCTTTATAATCGCATTTACCCTAGGAGCTTTTATCAGCACATCCATATTGGTCACAATTCAGACATGATCATAAATGTGACTGACACAGATATTTCAGCAACAGTTTGTAGAATAGACCTGGCTGAGAGATCAACTGATACATCTGAAGTGACAGATCCTGATCCTAGAAACATTGTGTTAAAGTGTTAAATCGTGTATGTTAGCACCGACATGCAGGGGACTGTCACACTGTGTGGAAATATATAAAACAATCCAGTCAAAATATACAAATGGACACAGTGTGTAACTTAGAGACTAACAAATTTATTAGAGCATAAGCTTTCGTGGACTACAGCCCACTTCTTCGGATGCGAAGAAGTGGGCTGTAGTCCACAAAAGCTTATGCTCTAATAAATTTGTTAGTCTCTAAAGTGCCACAAGTACTCCTGTTCTTTTTACTGTGTAATTGTACATCCTCTGAGCCCCAGGGCAGAGGCTGCAGGTACAGAGCTGATCTGTGCGTATGGCCATTAAGATCAATCTGGCTGTTAGCTGGGTGTCTAGAATGTTTGTATCACTATTAATTCTCCACAAGATTTAATTCATCCCTATGCAAATGGCCAGCACAAAGCTGTGCACCAATCAAGTCATGCTTACACTCCCAAAACACATGGTACTTTATGGCATAGACCCTATGTGACTCTTCAGCACCTTTTATGCTAGGAGCCCAGTAGTTCTCTGAACTGAAACCCCAGGAAAGCAGCTGGCACCTCCAGGGCTCAGTACCAGTTTGCATAAAGTCAAACAAATCCTCAGGGCCCCAATCCCTGCCCCAACAGTTACCCTGTCTCACAGACCCCACGTTCTTGTTCCCTCTTCCCTGTAGCAGAGGAGGGCTGCATGCAGCTCCTCACACAGCCTGGCAGTGTCATTCCATGTGCCCACCACTGTCATCACAGCGTGTGGCTAGGGAGCACCCGGAATGGTTCCTTTGCTGCCTCAGCAGCCCTGGAGCTCAGTGTGGATTCGGGGGGGCTCTTTCCCTTTCTAAACAACGGCATCGTGCCCAAAATCAGGAAGGGGGAGCAGGCGCCGCACACGCTCTCTACTCCTTGTCACCCCTTTCCACTAGTGTACCTGGAAGGGGGAGCAGGTGCCGCACATGCTCTCTACTCCGTGTCACCCCTTTCCACTAGTGTACCCTATCGGTGGTTGCCCGCATTCTCCACCACTAATATTACCTTGGTTCCCCTAAAAACCAACCCAGGGTCACACTTGTATTAGTTTTATTACAATGCCGCTGTTAGGTCACATAGAAAAGAGATGGAGCTCATTCATACACGCACACATTCACTGCATTCATACCCTCATGCACCCACACACTTACACAGGCAGAGAGTTACTGGAGACAGCATGGAAGCTGAGAAGCCGAAGCGTGGTAGATCTGGTGTGTCTGCCTGCAGTCACGAATCCAGGCTGCTGAGTAGGTCAAGAAACAGGGGCTTGTGTGCATGCCTTCTTCCTCTTATTTTGGAACTGGGCGGCTCCTGTCCGGTACACTGAGTTTCCTTTCTGTGTCCGTCACTGAGAAGCATTCCCAGACTAGTTCCTTTCATGCATACCAGGTTCTTTTTTTCTTTACAGCACTTCATGCCTGCCTTCTCAGGGCAGATTATATCAGACACACCTGTCTCCAGGCACCTCTCTCCTTGCAGTTCCTCTCCACCCAGTCCCACATACACTCCCTTGTTCACACTCTCTCTGAGGGATGGGATATTACAAAGCTTGGAAGTTCATACAAGTGGTAACTTGAAAAGGTTACAGAGCTTGCAAATGTTACAAAACTTCAAAGGCTATGCTAACAATCACTGACTTTACAAAGCCCGCAAAAAGATTGCAGAACTCGATACGAGTTATAGATCTTACAATCGCATTTGAGCGGAGGCTTTACATAACACTCAGGTTCCCTAACCAGAGGAGAGCCTCTATATCACGGGAGGCCACGCTCTGTGAACTGCCCTCCAGATATCGAACTGGGCTCTCTTCCATCACATGAGCTATTATCTGCAATGCTGTCCCACAGCCTCAACATGGAGGGTTAACCAGACCAAGCCAGTGCATAGTGGCGGTAACTCTGGATGAGCCAGAGCGTAACCTATTTACCTTAGTCCAGGACCTACGATCAAGTGGACAAGGAGATAGGTGCAGTGATGGACTCCTTCATGTGTTGCTGTTTCCCACTGTTGCGTCCACTCTATAAGAACATGAACATTCTGTTGGTGGAGGCTGACAAGGGGCCAGTCTTTACTACCCTGTCCTGCCCCTCCCTGCCCAGCACTATCCATTTCACATTGCGTCCTTTGGATGACCCATGATAGAGGAGGTTGTGGCCACTTTGTGTTGCTGTGACCTGGTCTCCTGCTGTGATTAATATTGCAGGGGAATAATCCTGTGCAAACGCAGAGAAATTCTAGCCCTGCAGAATCCATTGCTGTCTCAAGATCGACCTTTTTCTCACTACCTAGCCTGTAGCCTTGTCCTGTAAGATCTCAGCACCTGGGTCCTCTCGACAGTTCAGTTGGGTGGAGCTCAATGGAAGAAAACCCCAGTCAAGCAACCCAGCACCTGCAATGGTCACTATGAGTTTGGGTAAAATCAATCCTCAAACCCCAACCTCTGCAGCCAGCCCTAAAAAATGTCAAATGCTCTCAGACAAAGGAGGAAATACATGTTGTGCTTTTTCCCATCTGAGCCCACTTGTGAACCTGACAACTGCCCAATTGCTTCCTCAAAGGCCCCATGTTTCTGCAACTTTCCCTTTGTCAAAGGAAGACTGGATGCAGCCAATAGCTCCTCACTGTATTATTTTACGTGTCCACCAGAGTGGGTCGCTAGAGAGTAACATGAGTTGTTTCTTCATTCGGGAAGATGAACTTGATGCCCCTTCTAGGCTCTGCGAGCTCTGGAGTTCAGGAATTTGGTTCAACCTCTCCAAAAAGCAGCACTGCCAATAAAGCGCTAGGAAGGGCTGTGTCTGTTTTAATCCTGAAATGCTCAGAGGGGGCAGCAAGTACAAGTTATTTTGGTGAATTGTGGAGTAAAATCATTTATGCAGGAAAAAATGCCCCGATCCGCTTCTCCTGCAGCAAAGAGATTTCTTTATTGCAAGAAATGTGTCTAGTGGCAACCTTTTTTGACAGGACAGTATACCTTGCTAGATATGTGACACCAGATGGCGCTGTTACACAGTCTTCCAAGTTGTTCAGAGTGTGCGAGTAAGTGTTTTGGGAAGACATGCTGTGTGGTTGTTAATTTTGGCTATGCAGGAGTCCGAGGAAAGGGAGCTAGCTGTGTGAGTAGCAGGAAAGTTTGATGTCTGTCTTGCTCTCAGATTAAATTGTTGAGGCAGATTTGGTTCTTGGGATATGAGCATTGGTGCTGGGAAAAGATTCCTGAAAGAGGGGTTTGCTTGCATGCAGTTTGTGATCACCTCTGTTTCAGGACAGGTGTTGCTGTAAATAAAACAACTTATGCTTTGTAACCTCAGACTGCTCAGCACTGATATCTCCTGATCTGAGAAGCTGGGCTGCAAGTGCAGGAGATCTGCTACTGCCCAGCAAAGTGTCAGCACTGGTGTTGGGAAAGAGACAACAGTATTATAGAAAGCTGTAGGAGTAGGGGAGTGTTGCCTGGTGTTGAAAGACTGATCAAAATTCTGTCTGTAATCTAGTGTAGCAGCTACACTATGTATAGAATGCAGCAGTTACACAGAAAGAGACAGCGTGGTAAGGTTTTTGTATTGGTCTGTATCACTGTGCGAGGGGTATCATAGGTCTGTTGACAATAATAATCTCCAGCATCTTCAGCTTCAACTCTGTTGATTGTGAGTGTGTAATCGGTGCCAGATCCACTGCCGCTGAACCGGGCTGGGACCCCGGATTGCAGGGTAGAAGCACGATAGATAAGGAGCTTCAGAGCTTGTCCTGATTTCTGTTGGTACCAGGCTAAGTAGTGATAGCTACCACTGGTGAGGCTTGAACTGGCTTTGCAGCGGATAGTGACTGTGTCTCCAGGAGACACTGCCAGGGATTCTGGAGTCTGAGTCATCACAATGTCCCCACTGGAGTCTGAGTTAACACAAAGAATGTCAGTTAACATATACATGTACAGCCTTTCTATATAGTGTCACTCTGTCTAGTGGGTGTGTATGTGTGTATAATACATACATACATTTTAAAATACACAATATTTTGTCTATAAATATTCACATGTGCCTTTTTACATGCTAATAATAGCAAATTTTCTGAAAATGATGCTAACGTTGTTTGAGCTGGTTCTTTCATTCCTCATTGCTTCTAATTTTTTGTGTTTTTCTGAAACCTGTTTTTTCTCTTAGTTGCACTTAGAAGGAGACAAGCATTTCAGAAGTTACTGTCGCTAACTAAGGAATGTTTATAGATCAATATATCTACATCTCATAAATTTTTCCATAGATCACTGTAGCTTAAATCATCCAGCGCCCACTTCAATTGATTCTTACCCTGGATCCAGAGCACTAGCAGCCAGATGAGCTGAGCCTGGGAGATCATCTTGATACGTCTGAGTGGCCCGATGCTGATCAACAAACGGTAACGAGTGACACGGAACATTTATAACCGCTCAGAGCTGCAGGGCAGTGTCAGTTGTATGTGAAATATGCAAATTTAGTTCAGACATGAAAATTCCCAGCTGACCTAAAAACGTGCAGGGAACGGGAAGTAAAAGGACTAAGGAGGAAACAAGCAAGGTCAATTCGACGGCCCCTGGGGCAGCCCTGCCAATTTGTATTCCAATGAGGCAGTTCTGATGATAGTGAAGGTAGTGCCCAGATGTCCATATCTGGAGCAGGACCCTATTTTGTTCGGTGCTAAACAGCCACATATTAGATTACAGTCCCTGTCCCTCACTTTGTGTTGAAATGGCATTTGTCAGGGTGGAATGGGAATAAATGTTCTCAGCTCATCAGTATTACCTTGCTGCTCATTTACATTTAATGACCATAGAATCATTTTTCTACTAGGAATCTCCTCAAAAAGATATTGATGTGATTTCCCTGCATAAGGGGATCTATGCAGAGGCTAACCCCCCCCTTACTTACTCCTCCCTTCTGAGTTTATAAGTCATAACTTTAAAGACCCTATTGTGATGCACAGGGTTGTGGGAACCTTAGTTTCCTGACCGTTCTGCCATTTAAATCCCAAAGGTAGCTGCAGTGTACAAGAACAGGCTGATATCCCATTAAATAGTTTGTGAGCCCTGTCATTTCCTGTGTTCTATGTCACATTGTATAAATAGACCATGATTATCATTCTGTTACCTCCTCATCTATTATAGGGAGTGGACTACATCCACCCTGATTGAATTGGCCCTGTCAACACTGGTTCTCCACTTGTGAAGTAACTCCCTGCTCTCCATGTGTCAGTATATAATGCCTGCATCTGTAACTTTCACTCTATGCATCCGAAGAAGTGAGGTTTTTACTCACGAAAGCTTATGCCCAAATAAATCTGTTAGTCTTTAAGGTGCCACCAGACTCCTTGTTGTTTTTGTAGATACAGACTAACACGGCTACCCCCTGATACTTGACATTCTGTTACCTGGAGTTTCTCAGAACCCAAAGCAGTGGTAACAACTGTTTCTCTCCAGGCAGTGTCAGGAATAAATCGATGGGAACACAGCTCATCCATCTCATAAATGATTGGCACAAGCAGAAGTGCTTACATCTAAAACTACTTTTTTATTAGCTCTCAAGCACACACACACACACACACACATGCTGTCGCAGTAGGGTTAGAGCATTTCAAAACAAGTATATTTACCTATTGTTAAGAAATGGTTGCGAGGGATCAGCAACCAGGCTTCAGGGGGATCCCGTCTTCAGTCTAACTGCTGAGGAACTTAGCTGTCAGATCCTTGCCCAAAGAAAGCTTCCCTGGACTGCTCCAAAGCAAATTTTTGGTCTGATCTTTTATAGCTAACTTCAAACAAAGCACATAACCTATTGTGACTAGTGAGCAGTTCTACTTTCAGCAAAACTACTCATTATCTCTTATCACAGCATTTCTAGTCATAATAATAAAATGTACATGTTAGAGGCACCTAAAACCAAGGTTGCTGTCCAAACACTCCTTTTATTTTCATGGAACATTGACTTCTTAGCCCATCTAAGATTTTCCTAGCTATGTGATGTTGGGTTTTCAGCTAGCAGCAGGTGAACATACAAAATTGCTGACTGCAGTACTGTCAAATTCTGGTGCAACAATTCCTGGAGAGTTAAAGTTAGATTCCTCAGTCCATATTTTAACAGCTAAAATATTTGGTCTAATTTTGAAAAGCGTGGAACGGCCAATGGGCGATACTGGAAAGGTAGTTGAATGTGGCCATCTGGTGTCAGTTCTGTGGAAGTTCAGCTTCTTGTTTAAAGGAGGTTAAATATGCATAGTAACCACTCAGGAAACATCCCTTCTCTGTGCCCTGGTGCCAGGGCCGGCTCTAGGTTTTTTGCTGCCCCAAGCAAAAAAATTTTTGGCTGGCCCCCCCCGCCAGCCCTGGGCTCTCTCTCTCTCGCCCCCACCCCCAACTGCACCCTCCTGCCGCCCCAGCCCTGGGTCTCTGGTAACTCGCTCCCAGGGCAGGTCATTCAGCAGGAATTTTAGATGTGCACAGAACACAGACAGGATTGGTTCCCATATGATTACAGAACTGCAGTAAAGTGGAACAATTTTCAGCTTGTGTGATTGATGGATATCTGGATGCATATTATAAGATTGTCCTCCATAAATGAGGAAAAGTTGAGATGCCTTTATTATTCTATTGTTCCTCTCTTTCTTTCTATGGGGAATTTGCCAATATCACTGTCTTACTTTTAAACAACTAAAACTAAAAAAAAAAAAAAGTAATTGCTGTTGAAAATAGCAGTTCCAGTCCTAATAACCACTGGGAAGCATTTCTTGCTCAATTTATTCTACTTTTTCTACAGCAAGTTACAGTGGATCAGTATATTTGATTTGGGAGAAACAGCTGCCCATATTGAGCTTGAGCACTCCTGAATTTTGAGGGTGTTCAAATCTGGAAGGCAGGTGCTAGATTCCCTTTCTGAATATTAGCTAAATCTGGAAAAGAAAAGTCAATTTCTGCTTCCATGGCTCAGAAGTGTAAATCCTCCTACGTGCCTGGTACTGTATCTAAAGCTGCCCAGGACCTAGTAGAGCCTCCCCTCCCTTACTTTTCATTTTAAATTCTAGTGGGATCCATGTACCTCCCTTGCTAGGCTTCAGATAGAGAGGGGCACTGTCCATTTAGTCCACCCAATTCTTTCTTTGGGGGAGGGCCCAGGGCTGGGGTAGCAGGAGGTGCGGGTGGGGGTAGAGCCCAGGGCTGGGGCGGCAGGAGGTGCGGCGGGAGGCAGGAGGTGCAGGTGGGGGCCAGAGCTGGGGTGGTTGGGGGTGTGGGTGCAGGGGGGGGAAGAGCCCAGGGCTGGGGTAGCAGGAGGTGCGGGTGGGGGGAGAGCCCAGGGCTGGGGCAGCAGGAGGGTGCAGGTGGGGGCTCCTTTGTTTAACACAGTCCCTACCCTACCCTCCCACTCCCTTTCACAGGCCCCATGTTCTTGTTCCTTCTTCCCTAGCAGAGGAGGGCTGCATGCAGCTCCTCACGTGGCCTGTCAGTGTCATTCCATGTGTCCACCACTGTCACCCCACCGTGTGGCTACGCAGCGCTGGGAGTTTTTCCGTTGCTGCCTCTTCAGCCTTCCCAGCCGTTGGCAGCTCTGGAGCTCAGGTTCCCTAACCAGAGGGGGATCTCTGTACCAAGAGAGGCCAGGCGCTGTAAGCCCCCCTCCAGATGTCAAACTGGGCGCTCTTCCATCACATGAGTTATCTGCAGCGCTGCCCCTCAGCCTCAATGTGGACAGTAAAGTAGGCCAAGCTGGGGAATAGTGGCGGCAACTCTGGATGAGCCAGAAAATAACCTGTTGAGCCTGGTCCAGGATCTACGATCCAGTGGATAAGGAGGCAGGTGCAGCCATAGACTCCTGAAATTCCTTAGTGTGTCTGACTCTTTCCCACTGATGCTTCCAGTCTATAAGAACGTGACTGCTCTACTGGAGGAAGCTGACATAGGGCCTGTCTTGACTACCCTGGCCTGCCCCTCCCTGCCCAGCATTACCCACGTTGCATTGCGTCCCTTTGGATGACCCATTATAGAGGAGGTTGCAGCCACTTTGCATTGTTGTGACCTGGTCTCATGGTGGGATTAGTATTGCAGGGAAATAATTGTGTGCAAGCCCAGAGGAATTCCAGCCCTTCACATCCCCTCCAGAGTCTATTGTCTCATAAGCTCCGCCTTTGGTGCTGCTTACTTAGGCTGCACTTTTATCCTGTGAGATCTCAGCGCCGGACTCCTCTCTACAGGGATCTGGATGCCGACAATGCTGTTGGGTGGAGCTCAATGGAAGGAAATCCCAGACAAGCAACCAGCACCTACAATCCTCAGTACCAGTTTGGGTAAAACCAAATAAATCCTCAAACCCCAACATTTGCCCCCAGCCTGAAAAATGTCAAGTGCCCTCATATAAAGGAGGAAATATGTCTGTGGGGTTTTTTCCACATCCGAGCCCACTTGTGGACCTGACAACTGCCCAGTTGCTTCCTCAAAGGCCCCATGTTGCTGTGACCTTTCCTCTGTCAGAGGAAGGCTGGATGCAGCTCCTGTCTGTGTTATTCCACATGTCCAGCAGAGTGGGTCGCTAGAGAGTAACATGAGCTGTTCCTTCATTCCAGAAGGCAGGGCTGCCCAGAGGATTCAGGGGGCCTGGGGCAAAGCAATTTTGGGGGCCCTTTAATTAATTAAGCGCCATTTTAATTTTTACTCACACGACGGCACTCCGGGTCTTTGGCGGCATTTCGGCGGCGGGTCCTTCATTCGCTCCGGGTGTGTTCGGCGACAGTGAAGGACCCGCCACCGAAGTGCTGCCGAAGATCTGAAGTGCCGCCCTGTCAGTAAAAACGCTGCCGGGTGAGTATATTCTCATGGGGGCCCCTGCGGGGCCTGGGGCAAATTGCCCCACTTGCCCCCCCCCTCTGGGCAGCCCTGCCAGAAGGTGAGCATGATGCCTCTTCAACCCTTCTAGGCTCTGCTAGCTCTGGAGTTCAGGAACTTGGCAGTCCACAGCTAGAAGGTTTGAATGAAAAACAAAAATCTCAGGCCTTTTGTTACAGGTACTGGAATGCATAATTATTCGCTAGAGCCAGCAGATGATTCCAGATTTCGAAAGTTCTCCAAATTTGAGCTTAGTCTTTATTTTAGTGCATAACGTTGAGCTTCTCAATTTGGTCTTGGGAGATGAGCATGCGACTTTTGTCTTGTACTTTTCTGAACAGACTGATCTTTCCCCAGACTGTGAAGTTACTGGAATTGCAAGTGCAGGTAATGCAACACAGGACATAACAGGAAATAATTGGGATTCACATCTCCATATTCAAGGGCTATTATGCTGTCATCAGAGGGCACATCACGTGCCACGTACAAGTCAAAATCATCCTTGAAATCTTGTCTTGAAAGGGAAAATACAGACTATTTTTGTAGTTGCTAAAAATTGTGACACACCTGAAACACTTTACAGTTAGCAAGAAATCTTGATCATAGAGTCCATTGGGTACATTGCAGGATATGGGTGCCTTCAGTTTACTTAGAAATTTTGATGCAAAATTATGCATTGAAAATGAAAGGACTTGCTTTTTGGAGCCCTTTGACTTGAATTCTACTTCTTTTAAGGCATTAGCTACATCAGTATCAACATGTGAATCGCAGCGAAGGAGCATATCAATGCGATGTATCAGGGTGCCTTTCTTTCCATTTGCAAATGAACCCTGTGGAGTTTTACCAAAAATAGAAAGAAACGTTAACTTGCAATACAATTCTCACTGGTTTCCATTGTCCTTGACCATCGGGCATAGTTTCATTGCCTACTTTGAGGTGACTGCATGCTCCTCTTTAATGAGGAAGTCTATCACATCCCAGTGCGCATGGAAGAATTTTGCGGCATTCAGCTGGGAAAAGCAGTGTGTGGGCACAACATGAGGGGGGACATGCAAACCCAATGGACTCACGTTGCTTGTCCAGACTTTAAAAAATGCTAGCCATTGCCTGTTGGCATGTTTAAATATCACTAGAAAATGTACTACATGTTTGTGGTATATAGTTGTGGATAGACTTTGGGATTTCTGAATATTTGGGTTATTTTTACACACAATGTTTTTCTTTCCTGGGGTTTCCCCCTCTGCCTCTGCTAAAAAAAATATTAAAGGGTTTATTCAAATTTAAAGCAGCGTATTTTGAAAGGTGTTGTATCTCACATATTTCTGGATCAAATGAACAATGATCTCTAGAAAGGAATAAATATGTTCAAGAAAAACTTTATATTGTCCCCAAATTGTTAATCATTTGCTGAAAGACCAGACGCGGGAACTGGGGCCACTGGAGGTGGAGAATAGTCAATGGAAGGAAAAAACCCATGTCCATATAAACCAGTACCATGATTTAGTTTGATGATATTCTGGAGATTGCTGTGACACTGAAAAAGGCTGTAAGGCCCAGTTGATTTCCAGGGGTATAAATCACAAGAAAGTCAGTAGGAGAGGCAATCAAGTAATCCAGGGCAGGATTGGGCCTGCAATGTTTGGTGCTGTCATGTGCTTGTATTTGGTTGCTGAAAGTCAGAGTTGGAGATGGCCTGGCCCTTTGAATAGCAAATGGGTCTGCAGAGCAACCACGTGATGCAGTTAGCAGGTTCCCACCAGAGCCTCTCAGTGTCCCTGTCCTCTCTGCAGGGCTCTGGATGCTGACGGTGCAGTTGGATGGACCTCAATGGGTGGAGACCCCAATAAAGCTGCCAGAACCGCCCATGATTTGAGTAAAAACAGATGAATCTTCAACCCTTCACCACTGTCCCCAGCTCTAAAAATATGTCAAATGCCCTCAGACAAAGGAGGAAATATGTTGATGGGCTTCTTCCTATATTGGCTCACTTGTGAACCTGACAACTGCCCAGTTTCTCCTTCAAAAGCCCCATGTTGCTGTGACCTTCCCTCCATCTGAGGAAGGCTGGATGCAGCCAATAGCTCCTGTCTTTTATTCCCAGCGTCTCCACATGGTAATGCTGCCAATAAAGCTCTGGGAGGGCGGGCTCCGGTTTAATTCTGAGTTGCTCAGGCAGGTTTTACAAGACAGCAAGAAAAGAACTGTTTGGGGGAATCAGGGAATAAGATCATTTGTGCAGGAAAATATGACCCCCAATTCAGCTACTCCAAAAACCATTTCTCTCTGGAAAGAAATGTCTTTAGCAGTAATCTTGCCTGGCTTGACAGTATACGTCACTGTGCTAGTGTTGTGTCAGGAGTCACCAGGTGGCGCTGTGATACGTAGTCTTTCCAGTTTTTCTAAATGTGCGAGCGGCTATGTAGTTTTGGGAAGACCTGCTGTGATCAGGGCGGGTGCAAGGATGTTTCGTGCCCTAGACGAAACTTCCACCTTGTGCCCCCCCCCCAAACCCTGTGGCAGCTCTCCGCCCACCCCTCCGCCCTAAGGCACCTCCCCGCGGCAGCTCCGCCCTGAGGGGGCCCCCCCCCCCGCAGCAGCTTCCCGGGGCCTGGGGAGCCGTGCAGCAGCTCCTTGCCCCAGCTCATGTCTGTTCCGCCTCCTCCCCGAGCACGCCATCGCCGCTCCACTTCTCCTGCCTCCCGGGCTTGCGGTTCCAATCAGCTGTTTGGCACTGCAAGCCTGGGAGGGAGAGAAGCAGAGCGGGGGGGCGTGCTCAGGGGAGATGGCGGAGCAGAGGTGAGCTGGGGCGGGGAGTTCCCCTGCATGCTGCCCTCCCCCCCTTACTTGCTGCAGGCGGCCCTCCCTGTGCCCTCCTGCCCCAGCTCCCTCTGCCTAAATGCCTCTGCCGACCGAGGCGGCCGAAGATCCGGCCGCCACAGTCGCCACCAAAGGACGCGAAATGCTGCCCCCCAAATGCTAGTGCCCTAGGCGACCGCCTAGGTCGCCTAATGGGTTGCTCCGGCCCTGGTTGTGATGTTCGTTTTGGTTATGTGAGGTTGTGAGGCAAGGGAGCTGTATGAGAAGCAGGAGAGTTTCTCTGCCTTGGTGTCTGATTAGAGTGAATTTTTGAAGCAGATTTGCAGTCTAAGAACTGGACATTGGTGCTGGGATAGATTCCTGAGAGAAGGGTTTCCCTGCAGGCTGCTTGTGATTGCCTCTCTCCCAGGTCTGGTGTATATGTGTGAATAAAAGAAATTATGCTTGGGATACTCAGACTCCACATCACTGATTTTCCCTCCACTGAGAAGCTGTCCTGCAAGGCTGGGACATTTGGTGCCGCTTGGCACTGGGTCAACATTGGTGCTACAAGCGGGACACTGGTGATGGGAAAGAGTCAGCAGTACTATGGACAGTTCAGCAGGGGGAGCAGAAGGACTCTGTGGTGCTGAAAGATTTTTTGAAACACTGTCTGAAAGCTAGGTAGCGGTTACACTATGGATAGGAAGCAGCTGTTACCCTGAAAGGAACAGGATGGAGGTTTTTGTATTGGTCTGTATCACTGTGAGAGGGTCGCTGCTATACTGCTGACAATAATAATCTCCAGCATCTTCAGCTTCAACCTTACTGATTGTGAGAGTGAAATCAGTGCCAGACCCGCTGCCGCTGAACCGGGCTGGGACCCCGGATTGCAGGGAGCTTCCAGCATAGATAAGGAGCTTCGGAGCTTGTCCTGATTTCTGTTGGTACCAGGCCAAGAAGTGAATGCTACTAATGCTGACGCTTGAACTGGCTTTGCAGCGGATAGTGACTGTGTCTCCAGGAGACACTGCCAGGGATTCTGGAGTCTGAGTCAGCACAATCTGCCCACTGGAATCTGAATTGAGAAACAGAATATAAATTACTATGTACATGTATAGTCTCGCTTTCTCTCCTATAAAATACAAGAATATTATAGTTAATCAAAATATACAATACTTTGATGTTGTAAACTTTCCCATGTGCCTCTTTACATATGTATGATAGCATCGTTGTCAGAGGATGACCTAACATTAAGTTTAAGGTGGCTGTTTCATTCCAAGCTAAATTCAATTGCTTGTATTTCCCTTGCAGTTCCAATGAAAAGGAGAGACCCTTCTCAGAAGTTTGTCACTAACTCATGTTTATGGGTTCACACAGAACATTCCTAGATCTGTAAAGTTTTGCTATGGATCACTGTAGCTTAAACCATCCCATGCCCCCTTCATTTGATTCTTACCCTGGATCCAGAACACTAACAGCCAGATAAACTGAACCGGAGAGACCATCTTGCTACGTCTGACTGGCGTGATGCAGATCAGCAAACTGTAACCAGCGACATGGAACATTTATAGTGGCCCAGAACTGCAGGGCAGCATCACCTGGGTGTGAAATATGCAAACTTAGTTCAGAGAGAAAAATCCCAGCTGACCTAAACACGTGCAGAAAAAGGGAAATGAGAGGCCGTGGATGAAATAGGCAAGTTCAACCTGTCTGGCCCTGGGAACGCATCCTCAACTTTCATTAGAATGGCAGTTCTGTTAATAATGATGATGGTGCCCCGAGGTCCCGGTCTTGATCAGGACCCTATTTTGTTGGGTGCTGAACTACCCCATATTAGGTTACAGTCCCTGCACCTCACTTTGTGTTGAAATGGCCTGTGTCAGGGTGGAATGTTCTCAGATCATCAGTATTGCTTGGTAGCTCGTTTAAGTTTTAATAAGCTGACAATCATTGTTATACTAGGAATATCCTCAGAGAGGTGATATCAATGGCGTTATTTCCCTGTATCAGTTGATCTATGCAGAGGGCTCATCTGTCCCTTAATTAGTACCCCCTACTGGGTTTATTAATCATCACCTTTGAGAACCCCATGTTCTATGTAACCTAACTTTCCAGGGGGAGCGGCTAGGCATACTACAATTTGGATAATGAGGACAAATATGTCCAGGGGTGAAATATGGATGTAAGAGTCTAATGTTAAATCTTCAGGAAAGAAAATCATGGTCTATTTAAGCAATCTGAATGTGGCCATCTAGAGTAAGTTGCATGGAAGTTCAGCCTGTTGTTTCAAAAGGTTTAGGTATAAAAGTGGCCATTCAGTAAATGTCCATTTCCTGTGCAGAGTATTGTGGGGTAGAGCTCTCTGCAAGGAAATACTGTATTTTGTGCACAACACACCAAATACTCCTAACTGCACCAAAAATACCTTTCAGTGATGACATTCTAGAGTCTAAGAAATGTGTTAAAAGAATGGCTTTTTTATGTTGCCCCCAAATGTTCATTTACCTGCTAGAAGAATAGATCAGGGAAGTGAATATACTTTTCATTGTCTTTTATTTGTTTGAATAACATATCCCGTGTACTGACCAAGTGAAAGGGAACCCCTCCCCCCTTCTAAAAGAACATTACAGTAATGGTCCAAAATACTGCAGTGATGCTTTATAAGCTGTAGAATTGGTACCATTACTGTAGGTTGTCTTTATACATGTGATGAAATGAATCAAGCTGTGAATGTAAGAGAGCTATGGCCAAGTTCACTTTATCTGTACCCTACACAATGCTGCCCTCCAGTGTATTTTACGTCTATCCTAGTAGATAAGGGACACATTCCCTAAATGGTGTCTGTGATCTGTCTGTGAGGCTCTGCTAGAGGAGATGGCCTAAAATGTTGTTTAGTATGGTCCACTCTCCATGGTTAAAGTTTCAACCAATTTCTATGATAAAGCCTATTTTAGTCCCTATGTGTATTTTTTCCTTGGAAAATATGTTTGCTTTGAAAATTGCCCAGTTTCTTCTGAAGGGAAAGGGGAAAGTTTCAGCAGAGTTTGAAGGAAATCATCAAATTGCTCAAAGATCAGGTCATGAACTGTAATTGATTTGAAAAGTTGCCTTTTGATTGTAGTTTGTCTCCCTCTAGATCAAAACTAGGTTGTTTCTGCCCCTTTGAACAATCCCAGGTAGTTAAATCCCTTTGGACACTTGAGCACTGGTGGTATTTTTTGGGGAAAAAAAGGTTGGCCCCAGACCAGCTCCCATTGATTCCAGTGGGAAAGCCAAGCCTGTTCCCTCTGATCTCAGTGGGAAGTAGGTCGGAAATGATACGCTGAATGTAGCAGCTCAGAGAGGTGTTTGTTGTTTATCATTATGCAAGGGTGCCATAGCCATATTCTGCTGCTGATGATTTCCATCTTCTTCAGCTGACTGTGAGGGTGAAATCATATTTCTTGTTCCTGCTGCTGAAATTGGTGGGAATCCCAGTGGCAAGAGAACAGGCATGAGAAATGAGAAGCTTAGGATTTTGTCTGGATTTTTGCTGGTACTTCATTAGCCCTGCTCACGGCTTTGCAGTAATAGTGATGCTGTCTCCTGGAGACCTGACAGGAATTCTGGACACTGTATCCTCACAATCTGTAATTACCAGCAAAGTCTAAATTAACACAGACATGTGAGCAATGACACCGAAAAGTGCCTTTAGTGCACACTAAATTGTATGTGTGTGGTACCCTGGGGCCTGGTAGTGATGCTGATGTTAAACTTAAGAAGGATCTTTCCATTTAAACCCTTCTGCCTAGTTGTTCCTGACATTACTTCGCCCATTGTTTCTCTGGAATGATGCGTAAACATTCATATGTTAGTGTAGCTCTCTGAGGAATGTTGTAAACATTTTCAGGGCTTTTAATGGACTGTTGTCCAGATCCATCTTGGATTCATTCATGTGGCCTTTATAACCAATCTGTGTTTTGGATGGTCTCCAGTGTGTGTGTTACAACTAACTCTCTGCAGTGCAGGGAGAACTGTTTGGATATTTTACACGTACACCAAAGACAACATGAACTACTTTCCATGGAACACCCGCTGAGATGTGAGGAGTGAGAGGTGAAAAGGAAACCAAATAAAATAACTCACCCCCACCACCCAAATTCAGATGACAGGATATAAAAGAAGAAATATGTTTAAAACTCATATATTTGTGCCCCAGAAGGTTAGTGAGCCTGTTAAAGGGAAATCCCTCTAGGGCAAGAGATCTAGAAATCAGACCCATGGAGTGGAAAACTAGAGCCATAATAAAACCACTCCAGCAGATGCTGCAGTGACACTCTTCACCTGTAGTGTGTGGACCCATCCTTGTAGCATACTGGAGGGTTTATTGATATTGGAACTGAAAGTCATAGAGCTAGGGACAGGCGGTAAGACCCAGATCAGGAACATAGGTACGGGCACCACTGAAGTCAATGGGAGTGGTAGCCATGTAACCCGGGGCAGGACTGGCCCTGCCGTGTCTGTCACCCATTTCTGTGGGATGCTGTAGTGTTTGTGGTTTGGTTGTTGAGGTCAGAGTTAGGGAAGGCCTGGCCCTTTCAGCAGGAAAGCTTCTCTGTTGAGCAATCACATGATTAGCAGGTTCCCACAGGATTTTACTCACAGCCCCAGTAGAAAGGGGATCTGATCCATTCCCCCTCATCTCTGAGCTGCTCCTCGGTGATTCAGCTCAGTAATGTTAGTTATGCTGTTTCTCCACAGGCCCCTCTGAGCCCTTCTTGGGGACCTGCCCACTTCCCTTCCCCTCTCTAAGCCCCCCAATTCTACCACATTCCCGCTAACAGAGGAGGGTTGAATACGCCTAGGAACCTGCTCCTGTCATGGCATGTGTCTCCGAGTGGGTTGCTAGGAAGTGAGGAGAGTTGTTCCTCCCCAGCATATGAATTCACATCCTCTCCAGGCCTCCCAGCTCAGGGCATCAATTCAGTTCCTCTACATGGTAGCTCTGCCAGACAGCACTGAGCTGGCCGTGTCTGTTCTCATTCTGAAATTCTCACACAGTCTTTATAATGCAGCAAGTGTGTGTGTGGAATAAAGTAATTGAAATCCTGAAAAAAATTCCATTGTGAAGCAGGAGAAGTGAAAATTGCTTTTATATGGAAGGAAATTTCTCCAGGGGCAAACTCTCCTGCTTATTTATATTTGTACTGCAGGCTGGGAACATGTTGGCGGCTTGTAGGGCTGAAAGTTTGCCCCAAATAGCATGTAGCAGTTGATTGAGAAGGTGGCTTGGCTAAGGAAGCAGCTGTGACACTGAACGGAACAGCACAGGAAGGTTTTTGTATTGGCCTGTATCACTGTGAGAGGTGAGCTCCAGCTTTGTTGACAATAATAATCTCCAGCATCTTCCGCTTCAACCTTACTGATTGTGAGAGTGAAATCGGTTCCAGACCCACTGCCACTGAACTGGTCTGGGATCTCAGCGGCGCGGGTGGAAGCCTCATAGATCAGGAGCTTTGGAGCTTGTCTGTGTTTCTGTTGGTACCAGGCTAAGTAAATAGTACCTGAAGAGCCTGTAATGCTTTCACTCGCTTTGCAGTTGATGGTGACTCTGTCTCCTAGAGACACTGCCAGGGATTCCGGACTCTGAGTCATCACAATGTCTGCACTGGAATCTGAATTTACAAAGAGAATATAAGTTAATACAAATACAGATCTAGTCAATCAAACTCAACAATATTGTACCTGTAAAATAGTCCCATGTGCATCTTTACACAATTGCTAAACCTAGTTACCTGGCCGTGATGCTAACATTAAGCTCAGAATGGCTCTTTCAGCCTAACCCTTATTCCCATTTCTTGTTATTTCCTCAATCTTCTCCCTTTTCTTAATTTCAGTTAAAATGAGATAAAGATTTTGATAAATTAGTGTAATTCTCTGATGGTTGTTTGTTGAACATTTATATCTCAGTAATTCCTACTGGCTTCAACCAGATTGGACCCAGTGGTTCCGGCTGCTATCCAGACAAATAATAGGTGACAGTCCCTGCCACAGCGAGCTTACTCTCTGAATAGACTTTGATTATAGATATAATTTATGGGTCAAAATACACCATTTCTAGATCGTTTAAAAATTTCAGTAGATCATTGTACTTCATCAAATTCCTTTTGATCCTTACCCTGGACCCAGAGCACTAACAGCCAGATAAGCTGAGCTCGAGAGATCATCTTGATACGTCTGACTGGTCTGATGCTGATCAACAAGCTGTAACGAGTGCCTCGGAGCATTTATAACAGCTCAGAGCAGCAGGGGGAGGTCACTTGGTGTGAAATATGCAAATTGGGTTCAGAGATGAAAATTCATGCCTAGTTCATAGACGTGCACAAAAAGGGAAGGGGTCGGGGTGAAATTGGCAAGTCCAACCCCACAGTCCTGGGGGCAAGAGCCTCTCTGTTAAAATGTCGTTTGTCAGGACAGAATGGCAATAAGTTATCCTAGCAATAATAATATGCTGGAAGGGGGTTAGTCTCACTGTTATGTTGCAGATCTCCTCACAGTAATGATACAAATGGTGTCAGGGAAACTGTACTGCATGGGGGAGGGCTGCAGTCGATGGTGAACACAAATTTATTTGTATTACGTAGTGCTAAGAGGTGCCAGTCTGGGCTCAGGACCCCGCTGTGTTAGATGCTGTACACACACATTATGAAAAGTCAGTCACTGCTCCAAAAATGCTACAATCTAAGTCTAAGATAAGAGACAACAGGTGAAGGGGGGAAAAACCACCAGAGCAGAACAGCTCAAGGTAACAGTGAGATGGTTTTGAGACGTTCGCATCAGCCATTTCAGCAACCAGTCCTTGTCATTGTGTATGTCCACCAGAGTGGGTCACTGGAAAGCACCAGGAGCTGTTCCTTCCCTCCCAGGGACCCACTGTTTCTGCTGCCTTCTAGTCCCGCCCAGCTAGAGATATGATTCAAAATCTAATCCCCACATGGCAGCGTTGTTAATAACAGGCTGGGATGACATTTTCTCTTCAAAGCCTGAACACTTGGTCTCTGTCAAGCAGCCAGTAAGAATTACTTTGGAAGCAAGGAGTAACATCATGTAAGCCAGAAAATAAATGCCGCCCTCGATCACATCATGTAAAATCCCTGCTTCATACAAGGAAATTTCTCCAGCAGCAAACTCATCTGGGCTGGCTGCTTATTTTAAATTGTCCTGTAGGCTGGGGAAGGGTGGTAGCACAGAGGGACTGTGACCCAAGGAGCGAGATTCTGAAAGGCTGTTCAAATGAAGTATAGCAGCTGGCCAGAGACGGTGACTGTTTAGTAAGTGAAATGAACAGCACAGGGATGAATTTGTACAGGTCTGAATCAGGGTAAGAGGGGTTGCTCTTGCCTTGTTGACAATACTATTCTCCTGTATCTTCAGCTTCAACACTGCTGATCGTGAGAGTGAACTGACCCACTGCCAATTAACTGGGCTGGAACCCTATAGGCAAGGATAGAAGCACTACAGATGAGGAACCTAGGAGCTTTTCTAGATTTCTGTTGGTACCAGGCTAAATCATAGATTGTAAAAATATTTCTGTGGCTTGAACTGGTTTTGCAGTTGAGAGACACTGAGCCTGCAAGCTTGTCTTGATGGTTCAGAGCCGTCCAGTACTGCTCGATTAACCATGGAGAGTGAAATGCAATATTGCTTTGTACTGGGAAAAGATCCCGCTCAGTGCAGCAGGAAAAGATCAGTCAGATATGAGTAAGCAAAGCATCTCGTGTCACTCCCTGTAATAGATGGTTAGCCCTTAGATCGGCAATTCTTAACTTTTTTGGAATCATGCCCCTCCTTAGCATTTTGTTTTTATTTGGAGGCTGCCACCTTTCCCTTTACAATAGTGAGGATACTGCCACCTAGCATTGCTAATGTGTTGATATCAGGTAGCTTTTTAAAAGCACGCATCTTAATTGACACGCAATTATATGGAAGTATTTCTCAATTTCAACATCAAGGCGTGCTAGTACACATTTCAACCTCATGCACAAAGTCACAACACCATTCCCTCATGGGCCCCGCCACTTGAAATGCCGATCAGATTTCTGTTGGTTCTAGGCCAAGTGCTCAATGGCTGAATTGATAAGACTTGAACTGGCTTTGCAGTTGATGGTGACTCTGTTTCCCGGAGACCCAGCCAGGGATTCTGGAGTCTGAGTCAGCACCATCTGCCCACTGGAGCCTGGATAGGGAAAACAATTAAAATAAAAAGAAACTGATCAATTGAACAAAATAATGGTTACTGAACCAAAGCTGCATCTTTCAACATCTGGTCTGTTACATTCATTTAGCCCCTTTTGTTACAATCTGGCTTTTGTGCACTTGGGATGGCATTAAATTACATATTTAGTTTGGTAAATAATTCTATAGATTTTAAGGCCTATTTTTAAATGGTCTCTCCTCTGTTCTTGTCCCTACCCGGAATCCAGAGCACGAGGAGCCAGAGGAGGTGAATCTGCGAGATCATCTTGATACTTCTAGCTGGCAGAAACCTGAGCTCAGAATCAAAAGTGTTGAATTGTAACATTTATATCTGCTCCACTGTGCAAGGAAATATCACTTGGGTGGAAACATGCAAAGCAGCTGTTCTGTGTAAATGTCCCATATACAGCCTTGATCTGGGACTGCAGCTCCCACTGATGGTAAGAAGAGATTGTACAGATAGGTGACAGCAGGATATGGCCCTTACAATCTGCATGTTAGCTGGCTATCGGTGGGGTGTGTGTCACTGCTAATTTAATCACTCTACAGTGCCTGGAACCCACAATGTGCCGGGAGAGAGGTTTGCAAGGTGGGCACCTGGATCCTTTACTTCAGTGCTGGATTCCACTGTGGAATGTTTGATTACACGTGGGCACAGAATTGGGCTGGGAGGAGGGTGAGCTGCTAGTATTTAAATCCATGATACAGAATTTTTTGAAGGGCTGCAAAAAACCCCTTAGGGACAGATTCAGTGATGGTGGTGTGGGGAGGTCCAAATTCCACCTCTCTGCCAGTGAGGCCCATGGTGTCCCAAAGAAGTCCACCTAAGGGAGTGCAGGTTGTGTTTGTGCTACCACCCTTCTTCAGGAGTCACCCAGAACTGGGGCTCCCTGGGAGAGTGAGGAGAGGTTCTGGATCAGCACATTCTGTGGCCATGCAGCCTGCTTACCCTAGAGCCAGGCACTTCTTGGGCTGTGTAGACCCTAGCGGTTGTACCTGCTTGGGGAAAGGTACAACTTGCTTCCCAAGAAGACCTTGTGCTGGTTGGGTATAAACAGGTTTGTTGGTTTAGACCCTCTGTAGTGTGTTTCTTTCTCATAAGTTCTATCTTTCTGGCAGCTGAATCACATCTCAGTGCCTCTCTACAGGGATCTGGATGCTGCTACTGTAGTGGGGCAGAGCTCACTGAATGGAAGCTTGTGCATCTGTCTTGGTGAGGACTGCTTTGTGTAAAACCAAACCCAATCGCCAGACTCCCTCCTCCAAAAATTCAAGTTACACAATAGAAAAGAAAATCTGTGTTTTAAACATCATTTATTTGAACGACTAAAGATGAATTCACCTGTTAAAGAAAATCATTCCAGGATAATAGACCTAGACACTGTATTCAGGGAAAACAATACTTCAGCAGACACGGCACCCTGTCCTCAGCTGCTGTGTTTGGGACCAGGGTTTGAGGACATTGTGGTATTTATTTTAAATGACAGCTGAAAGTCACAGAGCTGGTGAAATGTCTGGATCCTGGTGAGAGAAAACATTTCTATTGTACAATCAGTTTAGGCATTTCAGAAGTTCCCATTGGAGTTACTCACAGTCCTAATCCAAACCGAATCAGATCCTTTTATGACTGCATTCTTAGCTTGGTTGTCTGTCCCTCTGTAGTGACTGGACCACATGGTGTTTTTGAGCTAACAGATTTGTTCCTTTAGCTCAGTCAAGATTCATGTGATTAAACCCCTAAGGTCCCAGGTTCAATTCCTGCTGCGAGCAACCCATTTAGGGCTGTTACACTTTCACCACAATTTTAAGCATCCCGTCTTCATTGATTCAACCTAAAAATGGTGCGGCCATTACCTGAATAGTATGTCCAGTTCTGGTGCCCACGCTTCAGAAAGGAAGTTCAAAGTTCAGAGAAGAGCTAAAAGAATGTTTTGCAGTCTGGAAAATCTGCCTTACTGTGAGAGACTTAAGGAGCTCAGTCTACTTATCAAAGAGTGAATTAAGAGGCCACTTGACAATGGTCTCTAGATACCTACACAAGGAGAAGATACTTGTTACCAGGGAGTTCCTTCATGTAGCAGGCAAAGGTATAACAAGCTCCAGTCTCTTGAAACTGTAGCTCAACAAATTCAAGCTCGAAATGAGATGCGTATTTTTAAACAGTGAGGGTAATTAGTGATTGAAGCAGCTCACCAAGGGATGTGGTGGATTCTCCATAAGATTTGATATCTGCCTAAAGAAATGCTATAGCTCAACCAAAAGACAGGAGTTACTAGCTGGAATTTTCTGGCCAAGAGGTCAGACTAGATTGCCATAAGGGGCCCTTCTGGCGTTAACATCTATGAATTTATAAAAATGCTATTTTTGTTTCCCTTTTGAGCTCATCTTGGGGACCTGGGACCTGTCCAAACTTTACTCCTTCCCCTCTGTCGAAGGATCCACATTGCTGCATCCTTTCCTCTAGCAACTGCGGGGTGAATGTAGCACCTTATACAGTCTGTCCTCATCTTTCCATGAGTCCACCACAGCAGGTTGCTAGAGATCAACATGAGGTTTTCTTTGTAGGGTTTGAACTTTTTGCTTCTGCATCCCTCCTAGCCGAGGGTCTCCCTAGAGCACAGGCCTAGGGTTGGCTGAAAAAAATGGGAATAGTAGTATAATAGTAGAATAAAAATGTTTATTAAAATAGCCACATAGTTAGTCATTGTTCTTCAGAAATATTTGTCAAGAAAAACCTTTCAACCAGCCCCAGTTTTGCTTAATCACATGGCATCTTTGCCAATATAGCATTGGAGAGGCAAGGTGGGTGAGGTAATATCTTTTATTGGACCAACTTCTGTTGGTGAGAGAGATGCTTTCGAGCTACACAGACCTGACCTGAGGAAGAGCTCTGTGTAGCAAACAAGTTTGTCTCTCTCACCAACAGAAGCTGTCCCAATAAAATATTTTACTTCACTCATCTTGGCTGTCTAATATCCTGGGACCAGCACGGCTACAACAACACTGCCTAAGATAGTATTGGGACATTTTCTTTCTGAAATGTTCAGTCTCCAGAGGGCTTGCAACACGAATTATTTTTGGGACTCAGAGAGTAAACTCATTTAATCCAGAAAAAAAACAACTCCTTAAATATGGGAGCAAATTTCTCCAACAGCAAATTAGTCTAGCAAGCAAAAGAGCAATAAGAGTGCAGTGGAATCTCGGGCCCAAATACTGAGGTGCTGAAAGACTGATCAAACCTCAAGTGTAGCAGTTTCATTGAGAAGGTGAGTGTTGAGGAAGCAGCTGTGACATTGGACAGAACAGCACAGGCAGGTTTTTGTACTGGTCTGTATCACTGTGAGAGGGTCGCTCTTGTGCTGTTGACAATAATAATCTCCAGCGTCTTCAGCTTCAAAACTGCTGATAGTGAGGGTATAATCACTTCCTGATCTACTACCACTAAACCGGGCTGGGATGCCAGATTGCAGGGTGGAAGCATAATAAATAAGGAGTTTAGGAGCTCGTCCTGATTTCTGCTGATACCAAGCTAAGAGCTCTTTGCCTGTAGAGCTATGGGTGAGGCTTGAACTGGCTTTGCAGTTGATGGTGACTCTCTCTCCTGGAGACACTGCCAGGGATTCTGGAGTCTGAGTCAGCACAATCTGCCCATTGGAACCTGAAGTTAGAACAGAATAGAAATGACTACATTGTTAATATACAGTAGGTCAAAGCAAACAAGATTGTTTTTCATAAAGAGTCTCCTGCGCGCATTCCCTATTTACGATAGCTCATTCCCTGGCTGAGAGGCTAACGTTAGGCTTCAGGCAGCTCTGTCACTGTAACACTTTTCATTTGCTTGTTTAGGGCACATTGGAGTCCATGGAAAGACTCCCATGCGCTTCAATGGGCTTTACAACAGGCCCAAATATTTTAAACGTGGTCTTGCTTTCTCATTGGTGCTTAAAATGAGAGAGCGATGCTCAGAAGTTAGCAGAACCCTCTCAGGGGTATTAAGGGTTTGATAAACAAGGTTCCTAGATCTTTTCATTTCTCTTTAAAGGAGGATCTTGCTTATACCAAGCCAGTTCCCTCTTGGTTTTTTCTTACCCTGGATCCAGAGCACTAACAGCCAGAGGAGCTGAGCCTGGGAGATCATCTTGGTTTGTTTGAATTGACAGATGCTGATCAACAAACTGTAACGAGTGACACGGATCATTTATAACAGCCCCGAGCTGCAGGGGATAGTTTGGGTGTGAAATATGCAAATTTGGGTTAAATATGAAAATTCCCATCTGATCCAAACCATCAGAAAAAGGGAAGGGATGGGGCATTAGGGTAATAGACAAGCTCAACTCAGCAGGGCCGATGGCAGCTCCCTCACTTTGTGCTGAAATGGGAAGAGGAGTTGTTACCAATTAAGTCTATAGTAGTAACGCCTAGAAACCTCAACCAGGATCAGTGCCCCATTGTGGCAGATGGTGTAGTAACACACAGGAACACACAGTTCCTGACGCTTGTGTTGTGTTGAAATGGCAGTTGACATGGTGGCCTAATGTTAGACTCCAAAGGCCATATTTAGACACACAAAATAAGTGGCCTCATTTTCAAAGCACTTAGTTTAGCATCCAGCAGCTGCAAAATGAAACATAGTAAAGTGATGCCATCTGGTTGCACTTATGTGGAAAGTCAGCTTTGTATTTGTAGAGGTTTTAGATTTAGAGCTGATGGAAATGTTTCACAAAAAGATTTCAAAATTTTTTGAACTCTATACTTTCAGTTCACTGATCCCCTCCCAAATATTTTCCCTTCTCTGTACACTATTTGCAGAGGGAGGGGGAAAGTGTGTGTGTGTGTGTGTGTGTGTGTGTGCGCGCGCGAGGGGGGTTGATAAAAAATGAAATGGGGGTTTTCCTGAAAAATTGTTTTAAATTTTTGTCAGGGTAAAAATGAGCAATTTCACAGAACTTCAACTGAAATGAAATTTTTTTCCTATGAAATACTTCACAAAATATACTTATCTCTGTTTAGATTATGTTCAAGATATACAGTACTTGCTAACCAGATCACATGGTTACAGAAGCAGCTTATCTGCCTGAGGTAAGTTTTTAGATCTGTATTTTTCCATTTTTGTTCTCTCAAGTTTTATTTACTGAGAGTTTTATATATTAAACTTAAAATTTATTTATTTTGAGTTTTATTTACTAAGCAATATTATGTCATAAATGATTGCATGTGCATTTGACCGGGCAGTGATGCTCATGTTACACGTAAGAAGAATCTTTCAGTCTAAAACCTTCTATCTGGTTGCTCCTCACATTATTTCCTCAGTTATTTCCCTGGAATGACACGTAAATGTTCACACATTAGTGTAACTCTCTGAGGAATATTTATGGATCTATTTACAACGTTTTTGATTTTTGAGTTTCTACCTTAGCAAACATTAGTGCTCAGAACTGACTGTGAGAGTGAAATCCGTTCCAGTTCTACTGCCACTGATGTGTAGAGCCCTGCAAATCTGCAGATATCCACTTTATATCCACGGATATCTGCATCCACGGATGCGGTTGTATTGTTTACCATCTTTATGGATCGTGGATTGGTTGCAGATCCAAATTTTTGTATCCGTGCAGGGCTCTAACAGTGAGATAGGGCGCTGGTGTGGGTGCAGCTGTGAATGCAGATACATGTAAAAGTGGAGTGTGGATTGCGGGTCAGATACAAGTTAATTATTGAAGATCAGATGTGGATCCAAATTTTTGAATCCACACATGGCTCTACTGATATGCACTGGGACCCAGGGTGCAGTGTAGAAGCATAACAGGTAAGGAGTTTGAGTCTCTGCAGGTTTCAGTTGGTACCAAGTTAAATTGTTATTCATTCAGCTGTTGCTGATAAGGCTTGAACTGGCTTTGTAGCTGTTGGTGACGTTGTCTTCAAGAGACACTGAGTGGGACTCTGGAGTCTGAATCCTCACAATGTCCCTGCTAGCATCTGATGTCAAGAATAAAATATTTAGTGAATATAAATATGAATGGTCCTCTAAATAATATTGTGTTGTTTATAAATATTCACATGTGCATTTTTGCATAAGGATCATAGCCCATCACCTAGCTGTGATGCTGACGTTCAGCTTGAGGAAATTCTTTTATTATGCTCATTTCGGACCTGGTCCAAATTGGATACACATCAATGGAAAGACTCACACTGACTTCCATGGGTTGTTGATCAGGTCTTTATTTTTTTTAAACGTGCTTTCTCTTTTTTTCTTTTTCAATTTTAAATGAGATGAAATGGATCAGAAGTTAGTGTTAATAAGGGAATATTTAGACTTTGATAGGCAAGAGTTCTTGATCTTTTCATTTTTAAAGGCCAATCAAGTTTTAATTCATCCAGTCCCCTCTTGGGTCAGTTCTTAACCTAAATCCAGAGCACTAAGAGCTGGAAGAACTGAGCCTGTGGAAAGCAACAGAGGGTCCTGTGGCACCTTTGAGACTAACAGAAGTACTGGGAGCATAAGCTTTCGTGGGTAAGAACCTCACTTCTTCAGATGCAAGTGCATCTGAAGAAGTGAGGTTCTTACCCACGAAAGCTTATGCTCCCAGTACTCCTGTTAGTCTCAAAGGTGCCACAGGACCCTCTGTTGCTTTCCACAGGCTCAGACTAACACGGCTACCCCTCTGATACTTGAGCCTGTGGAATCATTGTGATGTGTCTGAGCTGCCCAGTGCTGATCACTAAACCACGGAGAGTGAAACAAAAATGTTTATAACAGCTCAGAGCAGGCGGGAAGGATCAGACACCGATGAGTATGTAAAGCATCTTGTCTCACCTTTTCTGACAGACTTGGCCATCAGAGAAATAGGGACCGATTCTAACATGGCAAAATACAAGGTAGTCTCATAAAGTCCATGGGCCTGACTCTGATCTCAGATACTTTGCTTTAACTCCACTTACCTCAACAGAGCTACTCCTGGCTTACAGTGAGATCATAATGGAGCCCAATGAGATTTCCTTGTATCCTGTAGCAGAGAATAGTGTCCAAAGAACTGATTTATTTGCCTTATCTCAGAATATTTGGGTTTCTGGAGCCTGATCATCACAATGTCCCTGCAGGGTCTGCATGCTTGGGGAATGATATTAAAATAAATGTGTATAATATCTGCCAAAATTATTTAGTTTGATTAATGAAAGGCAATCTTTCTATGTGTGACCTAGAATGGTAATTTAATCCCCAGTTAATTCATGCCTGTGTACTCTGTGAATTGGATTAAGCTGTATTGTCAGTTTGTTAAATAAATTAATAGCACGTTAGATGGTCTACTTAAACCAGTTTCTCCACTGTTGTTCTTAGCCTGAATCCAGGAGCGAGAGAAGCAGTGACTGAAGCCAGATCTACACTAGGAGCACTTTGCCAGGACAGATATACCCATTCACTATGAGCAAAGTGCTTCTAGTGTGGGCACAGTTCATACCTGCTAAACTATGTATAGCTTTTACCTGTATAGCTTTTTCCAGGCCTCCCATCTCCCGGCATAACAAACGGTACCAATAAAAGCACAGTACTGTTTTTATAATCGCATTTACCCTAGGGGCTTTTATCAGCACATCCATATTGGTCACAATTCAGACATGATCATAAATGTGACTGACATAGATATACCAGCAACAGTTTGTAGAATAGACCTGGCCTGAGAGATCAACTGATGCATCTAAAGTGACAGATCCTGATCCTAGAAACATTGTGTTAGTGTTAAATCATGTATGTTAGCACCGACATGCAGGGGACTGTCACACTGTGTGGAAATATGTAAAACAATCCGGTCAAAATATACAAATGGACACTCTGTGTAACTGTACATCCCCTGAGCAGCAGGGGAGAGGCTGCAGGTACAGAGCTGATCTGTTCATATGGCCGTTAAGATCAATCTGGCTGTTATCTGAGTGTCTAGAATGTGTGTATCGCTATTAATTCTCCACAAGATTTAATTCATCCCTATGCAAATGGCCAGCACAAAGCTGTGCACCAATCAAGTCATGCTTACACTCCCAAAACACATGGTACTTTATGGCACAGACCCTGTGTGAATCTTCAGCACCTTTTATGCTCAGAGCCCAGTTAGGTGCAGTTCACTGAACTGAAACCCCAGGAAAGCAGCTGGCACCTCCAGGGCTCAGTACCGGTTTGCATAAAGTCAAACAAATCCTCAGGGCCCCAATCCCTGCCCCCACTGTTACCCTCTCTCACAGACCCCACGTTCTTGTTCCCTCTTCCCTGTAGCAGAGGAGGGCTGCAATCAGCTCCTCACACAGCCTGGCAGTGTCATTCCATGTGCCCACCACTGTCATCGCAGCATGTGGCTAGGGAGCACCTGGAATTGTCCCTTGGCTGCCGCTGCAGCCTTCCCAGCCTCGGCAGCCCTGGAGCGCAGGTTCCCTAACCAGAGGAGAGCCTCTATGTCACGGGAGGCCACACTCTGTAAACTGCCCTCCAGATGTCGAACTGGGCTCTCTTCCATCACATAAGCTATGGCTATCTGCAATGCTGCCACACAGCCTCAACATGGAGGGTTAACCAGACCAAGCCAGTTCATAGTGGCGGTAACTCTGGATGAGCCAGAGCGTAACCTATTTTCCTTAGTCCAGGACCTACGATCAAGTGGACAAGGAGATAGGTGCAGTGATGGACTCCTTCATGTGTCGCTGTTTCCCACTGTTGCGTCCACTCTATAAGAACATGAACATTCTGCTGGTGGAGGCTGACAAGGGGCCAGTCTTTACTACCCTGTCCTGCCCCTCCCTGCCCAGCACTATCCATTTCACATTGCTTCCCTATGGATAACCCATGATAGAGGAGGTTGTGGCCACTTTGTGTTGCTGTGACCTGGTCTCCTGCTGTGATTAATATTGCAGGGGAATAATCCTGTGCAAACGCAGAGAAATTCTAGCCCTGGAGAATTCATTGCTGTCTCAAGCTTGACCATTCTGTCACTACCCAGCCTGTACCTTTGTCCTGTAAGATCTCAGCACCTCTCTACAGTGCAGTTGGTTTGATCTCAATGGAAGAAAACCCCAGTCAAGCAACCAGCACCTGCAATGGTCACTATGAGTTTGGGTAAAACCAAATAAATCCTAAAATCCCAACCTCTGCCCCCAGTCCTAAAAAATGTCAAATGCTCTCAGACAAAGGAGGAAATACATGTTGTGCTTTTTCCCATCTGAGCCCACTTGTGAACCTGACAACTGCCCAATTGTTCCCTCAAAGGCCCCATGTTTCTGCAACCTTCCCCCTGTCAGAGGAAGACTGGACGCAGCCAGTAGTTCCTGACTCTGTTGTTTCACGTGTCCACCAGAGTGGGTCGCTAGAGAGTAACATGAGTTGTTCCTTCATTCGGGAAGGTGAACTTGATGCCCCTTCTAGGCTCTGCTAGCTCTGGAGTTCAGGAACTTGGTTCAACCTCTCCAAAAAGCAGCACTGCCAATAAAGCGCTAGGAAGGGCTGTGTCTGTTTTAATCCTGAAATGCTCAGAGGGGGCAGAAAGTACAAGTTATTTTGGTGAATTTTGGAGTAAAATAATTTATGCAGGAAAAAACATGTCTGATTCAGCTGCTGCTGCAGCAAAGAGATTTCTTTATTGTAAGAAATGTGTCTAGCAGCAACCTTTTTTGCAGGGCAGTATACCTTGCTAGATATGTGACACCAGATGGCGCTGTTACACAGTCTTCCAAGTTGTTCAGAGTGTGCGAGTAAGTGTTTTGGGAAGACATGCTGTGTGGTTGTTAATTTTGGCTATGCAGGGGTCCGAGGAAAGGGAGCTAGCTGTGTGAGTAGCAGGAGAGTTTGATGTCTGTCTTGCTCTCTGATTAAATTGTTGAGGCAGATTTGGTTCTTGGGATATGAGCATTGATGCTGGGAAAAGATTCCATGAAAAAGTGGTTTGCTTGCATGCAGTTTGTGATCACCTCTGTTTCAGGACAGGTGTTGCTGTAAATAAAACAAGTTATGCTTTGTAACCTCAGACTGCTCAGCACTGATTTCTCCTGTTCTGAGAAGCTGAGCTGCAAGTGTAGGACATCTGCTACTGCCCAGCAAAGTGTCAGCACTGGTGTTGGGAAAGAGACAACAGTATTATAGAAAGCTGTAGGAGTAGGGGAGTGTTGCCTGGTGTTGAAAGACTGATCAAAATTCTGTCTGTAATCTAGTGTAGCAGCTACACTATGTATAGAATGCAGCTGTTACACTGAAAGAGACAGCGTGGTAAGGTTTTTGTATTGGTCTGTATCACTGTGCGAGGGGTATCATAGGTCTGTTGACAATAATAATCTCCAGCATCTTCAGCTTCAACTCTGTTGATTGTGAGTGTGTAATCGGTGCCAGATCCACTGCCGCTGAACCGGGCTGGGACCCCGGATTGCAGGGTAGAAGCACCATAGATAAGGAGCTTCGGAGCTTGTCCTGATTTCTGTTGGAACCAGGCTAAGTAGTGATTGCTACCACTGGTGAGGCTTGAACTGGCTTTGCAGCGGATAGTGACTGTGTCTCCAGGAGACACTGCCAGGGATTCTGGAGTCTGAGTCATCACAATGTCCCCACTGGAGTCTGAGTTAACACAAAGAATGTCAGTTAACATATACATGTACAGCCTTTCTATATAGTGTCACTCTGTCTAGTGGGTCTGTATGTGTGTATATGTGTGTGTATGTATGTATAATACATACATACATTTTAAAATACACAATATTTTGTCTATAAATATTCACATGTGCCTTTTTACATGCTAATAATAGCAAATTTTCTGAAAATGATGCTAACGTTTGAGATGGTTCTTTCATTCCTCATTGCTTCTAATTTTTTGTGTTTTTCTGAAACCTGTTTTTTCTCTTAGTTGCACTTAGAAGGAGACAAGCATTTCAGAAGTTACTGTCGCTAACTGAGGAATGTTTATAGATCAATATATCTACATCTCGTAAATTTTTCCATAGATCACTGTAGCTGAAATCATCCAGCGCCCACTTCAATTGATTCTTACCCTGGATCCAGAGCACTAGCAGCCAGATGAGCTGAGCCTGGGAGATCATCTTGCTATGTCTGAGTGGCCCGATGCTGATCAACGAACGGTAACGAGTGACACGGAACATTTATAACCGCTCAGAGCTGCAGGGCAGTGTCAGTTGCATGTGAAATATGCAAATTTAGTTCAGAGATGAAAATTCCCAGCTGACCTAAAAATGTGCAGAGAAAGGGAAGTAAAAAGGACTAAGGAGGAAACAGGCAAGGTCAATGCGATGGCCCCTGGGGCAGCCCCTCCGATTTGTGTTCCAATGAGGCAGTTCTGATGATAGTGAAGGTAGTGCCCAGATGTCCATATCTGGAGCAGGACCCTATTTTGTTCGGGGCTAAACAGCCGCATATTAGATTACAGTCACTGTCCCTCACTTTGTGTTGAAATGGCATTTGTCAGGGTGGAATTGGAATAAATGTTCTCAGCTCATCAGTATTACCTTACTGCTCATTTACATTTAATGACCATAGAATCATTGTTCTACTAGGAATCTCCTCGAAAAGATATCGATGTGATCTCCCTGCATAAGGGGATCTATGCAGAGGCTAAGCCCCCCCTTACCTACTCCTCCCTTCTGAGTTTATTAGTCATAACTTTAAAGACCCTATTGTGATGCACAGGGTTGTGGGAACCTTAGTTTCCTGACTTTTCTGCCATTTAAATCCCAAAGGTAGCTGTAGTGTACAAAAACAGGCTGATATCCCATTAAATAGTTTGTGAGCCCTGTCATTTCCTGTGTTCTAGGTCACATTGTATAAATAGACCATGATTATCATTCTGCTACCTGGAGTTTCTCAGAACCCGAAGCAGTGGTAACAACTGTTTCTCTCCAGGCAGTGTCAGGAATAAATCAATGTGATCACAGCTCATCCATCTGATAAACAATTGGCACAAGCAGCAGTGCTTACATCTAAAACTACTTTTTTATTAGCTCTCAAGCACACACACAAATGCTTTCACAGTACGGTTAGAACATTTCAAAACAAGTATATTTACCTAGAGTTAAGAAATGGTTGCGTGGGATCAGTGACCAGGCTTCAGGGGGGCCCCGCCTTCCGTCCAGCTGCTGGCGAACTTAGCTGTCAGATCCTTGCCCAAAGAAAGCTTCCCTGGCCTGCTCCAAAGCAAATTCTTTGGTCTGATCTTTTATAGCTAACTTCAAACAAAGCCCATAACCTATTGTGACTCCTAGTGGGTCACCAATTCTCCTACTTTCAGCAAAACTACTCTTATCATCACAACATTTCTAGTCATAATAATAAAACTTACATGTTAGAGGCACCTAAAACCAAGGTTACTGTCCAAATATTCCTTTTATTTTCATGGAACATTGACTTCTTAGCTCATCCTCCCATTCCGGTAGCAAAAACTGCAAACATGCTGTTGTTTGGCCTTGCCTCTCAGAGCCCAAGATTTTCCTAGCTATGGGATGTTTGGTTTTCAGCTAGCCGTGGGTGAACATACAAAATTGCTGACTGCAGCACTGTCAAATTCTGGGGTACCATGCAGAAATGACAAATTCTGGGGTAACAATTCCCAGAGATTTAAAGGTAGATTCCTTAGTCCATATTTTGACACCTAAAATATTTGGTGTAATTTTCAAAAGCATGGAACTGCCAATGGGCAATGCTGGAAAGGTAGGTGAGTGTGGCCATCTGGTGTCAGTTCTGTGGAAGTTCAGCTTCTTGTTTAAAGGAGGTTAAATATGCATAGTAGCCACTCAGGAAACATCTCTTCTCTGTGCCCTGGTGCAGGACCATATAGATTCCCTGATCTTTGCAACTGTCACTAATGACAATGGGATTATAAATGGTGTCGGAGGCCTGCCTGGAGCATGTGGTTCTGCTGCTGCTGGTATCCTTTGGGATTCCTTCTGCGGTTGGGTCATTTTAAATTTTGCCTAGGAGTCAATGAGAGAGAGAGATCAGCACAGTTTCTGACCATGCTACACACACACACGTTCATCCTGGCAATGACACCTGTTGTTTGGGCTGTACAGCCCCTGTACTCAGTGCAGATTAGGCACCCCTATAGGTGCTTTGTGCATCTGCAGCCTGTTGCTTGAGAGTTTCCTGCACTACGGTATAATCCAGCATAAACCGGGGTATGGTTGGCCTTAGGTAGGAATGGATACACTGAACTGAACAGCTCAGCAAGGGTTTTGTATTGTGTATATCGTTACGCAATGGGTATCATAACCTTATTGATGATAATAATCTCCATCCTCTTCAGCTGATGGTGAAGGTGAAATCCTCCTCTGGTCTATTGCACTGAAACGGGTGGGAATCCCCGTGACAAGATAGCAAGCATGATACATTTGAAGTTTAGGATTTTGCCCAGAGTTTTGGTGTTCGCAGGCTAACGCACTGCAATGCTTGCTCCGGCCTGGCAGTCAATGGTGACTCTGCTTCCTGGAGATACTGACCCAATCTGCCACTGATGTCTGAAATTACAAATATAATCTGAGTTAACACAGGGGTGTGATCAGTCACAGAAAACAATATTCTGTCATAAATGATTGCATGTGCGTTATACCATGTAGCCTGGAAGGGATGCTGATATTGCATTTAAGGAGGATTTTTCAATCTAAAACCTTGTACCCAGTTGCTCATAACATTATTTCCCCTGTTATTTCTCTGTTATGATGTGTAAAAACTCATCCATTAGTGTAGCTCTCTGAGGAATGTTCATGGTTCAATTTACAGCATTTGGAAATTTTTGAATGTGCATTTTCTGCCCACATTAAAGCTCAGGACTGAGAGTGAAATTGCTTCCAGATCCAGTGCCACTTACCAGGGCTGGGACCCCAGATTGCAATGTGGAAGCATAATAGATAGGAATTTTGGAGCTTGCTCATACTGCAATGGTGCCAGCTGAAAAGTTTTTTCATTTTGCTGCTGCTGGAAAGGTTTGAACTGTCCTTGCAGATGATAATGACTATGTATCCTGGAGACACTGACAGGGATTTTATAGTCTGAGTCATCACAATTTCCCCGTTGGCGTGTGGAATCATGGGAGGTCACTGTGGTTTGGTCACGTGCGGCTCTGTAGGTGAGTCCTGACCTAAGTTCCCTCTAAGCTTTGGGGCTGGGCGGCAGCAGGCTATCAAGTGCCACACAGTTCAGGTGTCCCTCCGCCCACTGTCGTGCTGCTCCTGCCCTCTGCCTTGGAGCTGCTCCTGGGAGCCTCCTGCTTGCTATGCAGAGCAGGCGGGAATGGTGGTGTTGATGTCAGGGTGCCCCCCTCCCCCGCCCCTGTACCCCATCTCTGTGGGGGGGGGATGCAACAGGGCTCAGGAGTGGGACAGAGGGAGCTTGCTGGTGGCTGCTGCTGCTGTCTGCTTTGAGTGACAATCTACTTAAAAGGGCAACGTACAGCAGCAAATCATAGGGCTGAAAAGAAACAGTAGCGCTCAGGATTTTTGTGACACTCCACCATTTGGGCTGCATTTTGCCATCGTCTGAAATTCTGCGCTTTAATTCAAACAGTCCCTGAGTTTCTGTCTTTTTCCATTGTGAATATAGAGTCATAACACTGTAAATTGATGCGTAAACGCTAGAACGACAGTAACCTCCAGAGAGCTGCCGCTGGTGGCGAGAGAGGGCTGGGTCCTCTGTAGAATAAGGGAAAAAATGGCCCCTTTCAGTGAGGAATGTGGGCTGGGAGAGGTGTTCTCCCACCCTGGATCCATGTTGCCCGGGACTGGGGCAATGGCCTGTCTTCTCTCTCAACGCGCAGCTCCATAGCAGAGCTGTCAGCCAGGACTCCACACTTTCGGCGTATGGATACTTGAAGTTTTATATAAACTAAAACTGAGAATGCGAGGAAGCCGTTCCACTTCTCCCAAAACTCAAGGGGATGCTGTACATACACACTTCTTCCTCAATGTCACCCTCCTGTCCCCGTGTGTACACACTGGGGCTTTAAGGAGGGATAGCTCAGTGGTTTGAGCATTGGCTTGCCAAACCCAGGGTTGTGAGTTCCCTCCTTGAGGGGGCCACTTGGGGATCTGGGGCAAAATCAGTACTTGGTCCTGCTAGTGAAGGCAGGGGGCTGGACTCAATGACCTTTCAAGGTCCCTTCCAGTTCTAGGAGATGGGATATCTCCTATAATTATTATTTATTATTAAGGAAAAACACCACAGAGCATGAGAGTGAGCAATATTGATTACCTGAAGGATGTCGCAGGGCAGCTGCAGTCCACTGGAGAGTCCTGCTAACCTGTGAACGTACTTGAAGGGGCAACACGTGTCTCTGTCTCTCTCTCTCTCTCTCACACACACACACACACACACACACACACACACACACACACACACACACACACACACTCTTTTACACTCACCTCCCAACACATAGTATTATTGTTGTTGTTGCTGCTGATACTTCCTGCAATGCACATATATTCTCTGTAATTTTATTCTTTCACCGTGTGGTTGTTGAGTTTTTTGACTGGTCTATGCATTTCATAATTTTTATTTCTCTTACACTTACATTTAATTCTTTGAGTAGTGAGTTCTAAAATGCCTAACCTGTCCTGGCTAGAGTAATTATCCCTATAGTAACTTTAAAAATATATATATTATATTGAGGGTTTTTTCTTACTGGTGGCACACATCCGCACATTACCTCGATAATTTGGTGCACATAACAAAATTAGTTCTGCACATGGATGGAAAAAATTAGAGGCAAAATTGGTCCTGACTCAATTTCCCTCTACCTGGAATATAATAAATACAGACCAGCCTCAGCTGTTCCATTCCCTCTCGTGGAGCCTGTCCGAGGTGGGCTGGGCCCCAACCCTTGCAGAGGGCCAGCTGCCCTCTGATCTGGAGTCTGAATTTATGAATAAAATATGTCAGTTATAGAAATGTGACTGTCACTCTAAATCATATTGTGTTTTTGTAAACATTCTTGTGCATCTTTACATAACCTTTGTAGCTAGTCACCCAGCTGGGATGCTGGAGGAAGCTCTTTTCTTCTGTTCATTTAGGACCTGATACAAAATTGATAGAGATCAATGGAAAGATTCCCAGGTCCAGATCCACAAAGTTACTCAAATGCCTAAACCTCAGACGTAGGCACCGAAGTCCCATTTTTAGGCACCACTGTGATACATAAAACTCCTGCTCAGCTGCTGCCTAACCCTGTACCCATCTAAACTCACTTGTTGCCTACATTTTTGCTGTTAAGTTCCCTGGCTGTCTGTTTCTGCCTCTGGGCATGTGCAATGATACCTCACCGAAGGTGTCCATGTGCCTGCCTCCTGTCTAAGCCCCAGAGCAATCCACAAACCAGGGAAAGTGGGCGGAGGAACACCGGTCTCACATGTTGGGCCTGATCCAGTAGGTGTGCTCAGAGATTGCCTTACTCCACCCAAAACAGTCCGGGGTAGGGAAGAGAGGCCTCGGTTATAATCTTTAGGCCAGTGGTTAGAGCGCTCACTTGGGTTGTGGTTCCCCGCCCCCTATTCAAGTCTCCTGTCTGCCTGACAAGAGAAGGGATTTGAACAGGGATCTGCTGCATCTCAGGTGGGCACCCTAACCACGGGTCTATGGGATGTTTCAATGTGGGTCTCTCTTACTCTCTTGTTGAAGTTGTTCCACTTTAATGGAATAATTAAATATTACTTGAGCCAGAGAGAGAGAGAGTGAGAATCACACAATAGTCCCTTGGTGGATCTGGGCCTCACTGACTTCCCCGGGTTTTGGATCAGGCCCTTACATCTTGAAATGTTCTTTCTCTCTTTGCAATTTGAAATGAGACAAAGGCAATCAGAAATGGGTGAAACTCTGAGGAATATTTACGACTTGATAGACTAGAGTTCTGACTTTTTTTCATTTTTCGTTAAAGGCCAATTATACTTTTAATGTCTTGTTCCGTCTTGGTTTAATTTGGTTAATTTGGCAGCACTTCCAGCCAGAAGAAGTGAGCCTGGGAGATCATTTTGATGCATCTGAGCTGTCCAGTGCTGATCATTTAAAGATGGAGAGTGAAACGCAACATTTTATAACCACTCAGAGAAAGAGAGAAAGATCAGGTAATTCTGAGTATGCTAAGCCTCCTTTGTGTCATTGGCTCAGCCCTTAGACATATAGGGAGTGATTCTATAATGGCCAGATACAGGTAACTCCCATGAAAGTCAATGGGTCTGATTCTGATCTAAGTTACACTCAGTTATATTCCTCTAGAAAGAGATTCATAGATTCCGAGGTTGAAAGGGACCATTGTGATCATCCAGTCTGACCTCCTGTATAACACAGGCCATAGATCTTCCTCAAAATAATTCCTAGAGCAGAATTTTAGAAAAACATCCAATCTTGATTTACAAATCATAAGTGATGGAGAATCCATCACAACCCCTGGTAAATTGTTCCAAAGGTTAATTACATTCAGTGTTAAAAATTTAATCCTCATTTCCCATCTGAATTTGTCTAGCTTCAACTTCCAGCCATTGGATCATGTTCTACCTTTCTCTGCTAGATTGAAGAGCCCATTATCAAATATTTTGTCTCCATGTATGTACTTACAGACTGTAATCAAGTGACCCTTTAACCATCTCTTATTTAAGCTAAATAGGAGACTTAAGAAGCTCAATTGAAGAAAGCAGGTTGGAATTAAGCAAGATGATTTAGGATTTTTCTTGTGGATCCTATGGCGCCAATCCTGCTCTCATTGATTTCATTGGGAGAACTAACCCTGTTCCCACTGATCCCAGTGGGAAGTAGTAGGAACTGATACACTGAACAGAACAGCTGAGGGAGGGTTACGTATTGGTTGCATCATTTTGCAAGGGGTGTCGTAGCCTTGTTGACAATAATAATGTTACACTTAAGAAAGCTCTTTCAGTCTAAATCCTTGTGCCTAATTGCTAACAACATAATTCCCTGTTACTTCTCTGCCCCTTTCAGCTGGAAATATTTGTTCTCAGCTGCTGTATGAAGGTTTTAGTAGGTTTCCACTGGAGTTCACTGGCAGACCCAATAGAAAGGGGACTGGATCCATTCTCCACATCTCTGAGCTGCCCCTGTGTGTCCCTTCTCAGTGGTTCACTTATAATGTTAGTTTTGTTGTTGCCCCAGGAACTCCCCATCACCCTTCTCAGGTACAACTGTCCTTCTACTGTCCAAACCCCTGCATTTCTACTATGTTTCCTCTTACAGGGAAGCTTCCTGGGTTTCATCTCCTGTCATACCAGGCATCTACCAGAGTGGGTCACTAGATGATGAGGTGAGTTGTTCCTGTCCAACATACGGAAACTGTAGAGCTCAGGGCATCACTTCTGCTCCCTACAGAACTATCTGTAAAGCACTGGGCTGACCTGAAATGCTCGCAGTCTTTTTAGGGCAGTAATTCATCACTATCGTGTTCCCATTATGCCTCTGGCGTTTAGGGTAGCGACAAAGCTCCTCCACTCCTGTCCCGTTTCTGGCAAAGCTTTCAATGGTTCCCCAGCTGTGCCCCAGGTTTTTCCATTCTGCTTCCTCAGCTCTTCGCATGTTTTTTTGGGGTTCGCTTGATTTCACTTGCGTTCCGGTGTCCATCTTATTGCCACTCTGGTGATGGAATCAGTTCCCATCCGAAGCACATGGCCAATCCATCTCCAATGCCTCCTGGCAGTGATGGTGCTCAGATCCTCTTGGCTGCACTGTGTCAGTAGATCTTGGTTTGAGATTGTTCTGTTTTCTGAGGCAGGTTGTATGGAATGAAGACAGTTTGGACATGTCATACTTTCTCATTCCCTAGCATTCTGCATTATAAAGTAATGTTGAAAGTACGCAACTCTGATAAATCTTGAGTTTCCTTTTGGTTTTGTATGTTGATGATTTTCAGACTGTATTTAAGCTCCTGAAGGTGTCCCTGGCTTTATTGATTTTGTTCCGAATGTCCTGGCTTGTTCCACTATCCTGGCTAATGGTGCTGCCCAAGTATATTAATGTTCACCGCGAGCAGCTGCATGTTCTGCTTGTGTTGCCAGATTATCAATATAATGCCGTTTGTCCACTTTCACAAGGCGTTTGTCCTCCCAGTGGGCCTTGCTATACTGCTTGCGGTATTTGTCCATTAGTTTCTGGGATTTTGTCTAAAACCTTTTTCTTCAGGGCGCGTCTGGTTTCTATGGCGTTCCATGTGCTGGGTGTAATTCACTGCTTCCTTCTCTTCTATCTGTAGCCTAGATAAATTGCTGTTACTTTGTCCCACTTCTTGTTGATCTCCTCATTTGCATTCCCCTCCTCTTCATCAAGGTCTGCAAGTGCCTGAAACCTGTTCTTTAACTGCAGTATGAAGGTTTTCTGTATTTCAGGGGACTTTACCTTGTTAATGTCATAATGTCTATGTCCTTTGTTTGGTGGACCCACACTTCTCAGTTTGAGCTTGATGGAGGCTGTCAGAAGGTGGTGGTTGCTGCCAACCTCTGCACCCCTTCTCACTTTCACATCTGTCAGTGAGCGTTGCCATTTGCCATTGATCATGATATGGTTAATCTGGTTCTTACCTCTGCCATTTGGAGAACATGTCAGCTTGTGAATTATACGGTGTTGAAATAAGGTTCCGTCTCTGATTAGGTCATTCATATTACAGAAATCAACAAGCCTCTCTCCATTTTCATTCATGGTGCCACACCCATGTCTTCCCATTGCTTTGTCATTGTTTGTGTTGACTTTATCGACCTTGGCATTCAGGTCTCCGATGGTGATAGTTAGGTCGTGGAGTGGTACTCTCTCTAACTCTCTAACCTGTAATGTAAGGTAGAATTTGTTCTTTACTACTTCAGCGCTGTCATTTGTCAAAGCATAGCACTGAATCAGGGTGATATTATCATCTTTGCCTTTCAGTCTGGCTCTCATAAGTCTGCTGCTGATGGACTTCCACTCAAGCAGGAAATGCTCCAAAAGGATGGCACCACCCTCATGGTGTTGTCCATCATCCCGTCTAGAATACAGCAAAATTTCTCCTGAGGCTATTGTTACTCTTCCTGATCCCATCCATCCGCTTCCTTTCGGCTTTCACCCCTGGCCGTCATATGGGTCATTGACTCCTGAAGCCCATCACACACAGTAATGGTCGCTGTTTCCGTAAAATATATATATATATATATATATATTTTTATGGGACAGGGTTATTAGTCCTGTGTCTAAACCCCAACCTGGAGGACCAGGGTGTCTGTTTGTCTGGCCGCTCCCCCACAGACCAATCCATCATGGTTGAATCTACCAGGAGCAAAAAGCCCACGCTGACACAGACTCTGGGGATCGTTAGAGCACATAATCTGTCCCCCCACGACAAAGCACAGACACTGGAGGACAGTAATTAGGAGGCAAGTAAAGTAATTTAAAGCCAGAAATAAAAAAAAATACCACTGTGGTTGTGGAGAAGTTAAAAACTTTTCTGTGTGGAGGGAAGATTCTCTAGCAGCAAACTGTCTGCTAATTTATATGTATTATAGGGTGGAGAGGGCAGATATGTGTGTTTCTGGGGCTGAAAGTTTGCCCCCAAATAACATGTAGCATTTGCACTGAGAAGGCGGCCGTCTGAAGGAAGCAGCTGTTACACAGAACGGAACAGAACAGGGAGGTTTTTGTATTAGTCTGTATCACTGTGAGAGGTGAGCTATAGGCTTGCTGACAATAATAATCTCCAGCATCTTCAGCTTGAACGTTGCTGATTGTGAGAGTGAAATCTGTTCCAGACCCACTGCCACTGAACCGGTCTGGGATCCCAGAGGCGCGGCTGGTAGCACCATAGATAAGGAGTTTAGGAGCTTGTCCTGATTTCTGTTGGTACCAGCCTAACAAGGTATAATCACCTGTAACGCCTGCACTGGCTTTGCAATTGATAGCAACTCTGTCTCCTGGCGACACTGCCAGGGATTCTGGAGTCTGAGGCCTTGTCTACACTACGAGAGTAGTTCGATTTTACTTGCATCGAATTTTTGTAATCGATATTGCAAAGTCGAACGTGTGTGTCCACACTAAGGACAGTAATTCGACTTTGTGCGTCCACACTAACGGTGATAGCGTCGACATTCGAAGCGGTGCACTGTGGTCAGCTATCCCACAGTTCCCGCAGTCCCCTCTGCCCATTGGAATTCTGGGTGTAGCCGGCAATGCCTTCTGGGTAACAAAATGAGTCGAGGGTGCTTTTGGGAAACTGTCGTCATCCGTCCATCACTCCCGCCCTCCCTCCCTGAAAGCGCCGGCGGGAAAACAGTTCGCGCGCTTTTCCAGTCATTGACAGCGCGGACGCCACTGTACTCCGAGCATGGAGCCCGCTGCGACCATCGCTGCAGTTGTGGCCGCTCTCAACGTCTCGCAGCTTATCATAAAGGTTTCCCTGAGGCAGATGCAGAAAAGTCAGGCAAGGAGGCTACGGCACCGCGGTGATGTCCTGAAGTCTGAGAGTAGCACAGACCTGTCAGAAAGCAGGCGACCCAGCGCCGAGGACATCACAGTGGCAATGGGTCATGTTGATGCCGTGGAACGGCGATTCTGGGCACGGGAGACAAGCACTGAGTGGTGGGACCGCATAGTGCTGCAGGTCTGGGATGAATCCCAGTGGCTGCGAAACTTTCGCATGCGGAAGGGAACTTTCCTGGAACTTTGTGAGTTGCTGTCCCCTGCCCTGAAGCGCAGTGACACCCGGTTGCGAGCTGCACTGAGTGTACAGAAGCGAGTGGCCATAGCCCTGTGGAAGCTTGCAACGCCAGACAGCTACCGGTCAGTCGCGAACCAGTTTGGGGTGGGCAAATCTACCGTGGGGGTTGTTGTGATGCAAGTAGCGAAGGCAATCGTTGATGTACTGCTGCCAAAGGTAGTGACCCTGGGAAACGTGGAGGCGATCATAGATGGCTTCGCAGCGATGGGATTCCCAAACTGCGGTGGGGCCATAGATGGAACTCACATCCCTATCCTGGCACCGGACCACCAGGCCACCCAGTACATTAACCGAAAGGGATACTTTTCCATGGTGCTGCAAGCACTGGTGGACCACAGGGGACGTTTTACCAACATCTACGTGGGATGGCCGGGCAAGGTTCATGACGCTCGTGTTTTCAGGAACTCTGGTCTGTTTAGACGGCTGCAACAAGGTATTTACTTCCCGGACCACAAAATAACTGTTGGGGATGTGGAGATGCCTATAGTCATCCTCGGGGACCCAGCCTACCCGCTAATGCCCTGGCTCATGAAGCCCTATACTGGCGCCCTGGACACTGAAAAAGAACTCTTCAACTACCGGCTGAGCAAGTGCAGAATGGTGGTGGAGTGTGCTTTTGGCCGTCTCAAGGGGAGATGGAGAAGCTTACTGACTCGCTGTGATCTCAGCGAAACCAATATCCCCATTGTTATAGCAGCTTGCTGTGTGCTCCACAATCTCTGTGAGAGCAAGGGGGAGACCTTTATGGCGGGGTGGGAGGTTGAGGAAAATAGCCTGGCTGGTGATTACTCACAGCCAGACAGCCGGGCGATTAGAAGAGACCAGCGGGAAGCGCTGTGCATCCGGGAGGCTTTGAAAGCAAAGTTCCTGAGTGAGCAGGGTAACCTGTGATTTTATAGTTTGTGTACTGAGAAGCTAAACCTGCCCCCGTTTCTTTACCCAGGTAATGTTGACTATCCTATCCAGTTACATACCCCCTTCACCCCCCCTCCAACACACGTGTCGAAATAAAAATAGTTCTACTTTGTTAAAGCACACCGTTTTCTTTAATACTGTTTTAGCGGGAATTTTTTAAAACTGGGACGCAGACTGTGGTGCGGGGCGGGTCTAGTGTTGTGATGCGAATGCAGCTTCTAAACTCAAGGATTGACAGGCTCCGCTGCGGTGGGATGCTTGTTTCAACGGAGCCTGTCACCCCTCCTGATCGGGACTGTGTGTATGGGAGGTCTATTTGACTTTGTGGCAGGGGGAGGACGGTTACAGATCCCATGCTGTGTGGCTCTGTGATCCTGTCTAAGGACCGGCGCTTAAGATCTGTAACTGCCCTCCCCCGCCACAAAGTCACAGAGCAACCCACCCCCCCCAACATTACATCAAAACAACCTCCCAGACTAACCGGGGCAACTAGTCACTGCATCACTGCACTGTGTATATGCCCTGCTGCTGTGCCTGCCCCCGACTATGTACCCTGCCAAAGGAGACTGTCCTGTCCAATTTCCAACCCCCTTTCCCCTCCTCCTCCAAAAGAACATGATTGAAACAGTAGTTAACAGAAACGAATTTTTTATTATCAACTACACATGGCATTGGGAGGTGAAACTTGGACGTGGGCTTGTGTCAGGCGGGAAGGAAAGAACTTTTCAAATTTTGGGAAATGAGAGCCTTCTGCTACTAGAGCTCTCTGCAGGGGTGGAGTGAGAGTTAGCAGGGACTCTGCCGCCTCTCCTTCTTTGCACTTTGGGTGAGGTGGGTATGGGACTTGGTGGCGGGGGAGGGCGGTTAGAGATGGACTGCAGCGGGGCTCTGTCCTCCTGCCTCCGTTCCTGCAGAACATCCACAAGGCGCCGGAGCGTGTCCGTTTGCTCCCTCAGTAGTCCAAGCAGCGTTTGAGTCGCCTGCTGGTCTTCCTGCCGCCACCTCTCCTCCCGATCCATGTTGGCTTGGTGCATTCGGGTCAAGTTCTCCCGCCACTGGGTCTGCTGTGCTGCCTGGGCTTGGGAAGAGGCCATAAGCTCAGAGAACATGTCCTCCCGTGTCCTCTTCTTCCTACGCCTAATCCGCGCTAGCCTCTGGGAGTGTGATTCCAGGCTAGGTTGTGAGACAGTCGCAGACGGGGCTGTGGAAATGGGAAAAAGGGAGTGAATTCCTCTGAAAGATAAATGTAGTTGTGAACAAAGAACATAGTCTTTCTCTGTGAACAAGACCATGCACAGCACCTTTCACATGCGCACTCAGCACAAGGTCGAATTCTCGGCCTTCGCATTCTGTGCCTGGGGTCTTGAACAGCACATTTGAGAAGCGAGGCAGCACAACGGAATTTCTGTTGCAGGCAGACATGGTAAGCCGTACACTTGTGGCAGTTTAAAACTTTTATATTACCACTGGCCTCATTTCACATTTAAATCAATGTCAGTCCCTGCTGCCAGCAATCCGGCAAGCGGGAACTCTGCCCCTGTCCCACCCCCTCGCGGCTGTCCCCGGGAATGATCCCTTTCGGCTGCCCCTCTCCCGCCTCCACCGCGTGGCTGCAAACCAGCGGTGACAGTTCTGTAAAGGAACGGGAAAGCAGTCCCAACACTAACATTCCCCTACCTAATTAAAAGCAGGTCACCATGGCCGACATCACCCTGATGAGGATCTCCGAGAGCGACAAAGAGAGAATGCTCCGGGAAAGCCTCCAAAGACCAGGGCCGTATGCCGCCCTGCTGTGCAGAGCAATGATCCCCGAGTACCTGATAATCTCGTGGCGCGGCAACGTGTCGTACTTCGGAGGACCCAATAAGGCCGCTCTCCCCAAGAACCTCATGCAACGGCTTTCAAGTTACCTCCAGGAGAGCTTCATCGAGATGTCCCAGGAGGATTACTGCTCTATCCCCGCACATATAGACCGCATTTTACTGTAGCTGCAGTAGCAGGGAATACACAGTAGAGCGGCTTGTGCAGGACAATCACTGAAAACCGGACATTGCTAGATTTCTTTTCAAAACTTGCACTGCCCCTTACTAAACCGTTAAGCGCCTAGGGCACACTAATCATGAACAACCCATTCTTTTAATTGTTAATATTCCTGTTTTGTTAAAAATAAATGTTTAGATGTTTACAACACTTACTGGCTGATCCTTCACCAGATTCTGTGTCCGGGGTAATGGCTGGGGACGCTTCGTAGGGGATCTCTGTAAGGGTGATGAAGAGATCCTGGCTGTCGGGGAAATCAGCGTTGTGAGATCTGCCAACTGCCTCGCCCTCCTCATCTCCTTCCTCATCTTCCCCGTCCCCTAACATGTCTGAGGAACCGGCCGTGGACAGTATCCCATCCTCAGAGTCCACGGTCACTGGTGGGGTAGTGGTGGCGGCAGCACCGAGGATGGAATGCAGTGCCTCGTAGAAACGGGATGTCTGGGGATGGGATCCGGAGCATCCGTTTGCCTCTTTGGTCTTCTGGTAGCCTTGTCTCAGCTCCTTGATTTTCACGCGGCACTGCGTTGCATCCCGGCTGTATCCTCTCTCTGCCATGTCTTTAGAGATCTTCTCGTAGATCTTTGCATTCCTTCTTTTGGATCGCAGCTCGGAAAGCACGGACTCATCGCCCCACACAGCGATGAGATCCAAGACTTCACGATCAGTCCATGCTGGGGCTCTCTTTCTATTCCCAGACTGCATGGCCATCACTGCTGGAGAGCTCTGCATCGTTGCCAGTGCTGCTGTGCTCGCCACGATGTCCAGACAGGAAATGAGATTCAAACTGGCCAGACAGGAAAAGGAATTCAAATTCAAATTTTCCCGGGGCTTTTCCTGTGTGGCTGGTCAGAGCATCCGAGCTCGCACTGCTGTCCAGAGCGTCAACAGAGTGGTGCACTGTGGGATAGCTCCCGGAGCTATTAGCGTCGATTTCCATCCACACCTAGCCTAATTCGACATGGCCATGTCGAATTTAGCGCTACTCCCCTCGTCGGGGAGGAGTACAGAAGTCGAATTAAAGAGACCTCTATGTCGAACTAAATAGCATCGCAGTGTGGACGGGTGCAGGGTTAATTCGATTTAACGGCGCTAACTTCGACATAAACGCCTAGTGTAGACCAGGCCTTAGTCATCACAATCTGCCCACTGGAGCCTGAATTCACAAAGAGACTAGAAGTTAATACAAATACAGATCTAGTCAATCAAACTCAACAACATTGTGCCTTTAAAATATTCCCATGCGAGTCTTTGCACAATGATTTTCCCTAGTCAGCTGGGCGTGATGTTAATGTTGAGCTCCAGACACTGTTTCATTCTAGCCCTTTTGCCCAGGGCTCATAATTTTCTCAAACCTCTTTGTCTTAATTCCGGCTAAAATAAGTTAAAGATTTTCATAAATCAGTGTAATTCCTGGCACCTGTTTATTCTTGAACATTAATATTTTGGTAATCCCTGAACGCCTCTAACAGTTTTGATCCAGTTGTTCCAGATGCTGTACAAACAATAAGTGACAGTTCCTGCCACACAGAGCTAACTAACTGGATTTAGATTATAGTTTATGGGTCAATGTACAACATTTCTAGTTCTTTTAAGCTTTTCAAGGATCATTGTACATTTAATTCATCAGATTCCTTCTGGGTTTGATCCTTACCCTGGATCCAGAGCACTAACAGACAGATGAGCTGAGCCTGCGAGATCATCTTGATACGTCGGAGTGGCCCGATGCTGATCAACAAACTGTAACGAGTGACACGGAGCATTTATAACAGTTCAGCACCGCAGGGGAAGGGTGTGAAATATGCAAATTGGGTTCAGAGATGAAAATTCACATCTTGTCCTTGAACATGCCCAAAAAGGGAAGTGAAAGGGCCCTGGGTGACATAGGCAAGTTCAACCAGTTGCTCCTGGGTACAAGTGTCTCTGTGTTAAAATGACATTTGCCTGGGATTAAAGGAAATAAAAGTTCTCAGCATACTGTGATTTCTGGGATGCTGGTTAATATCACAGCTACACTGGAGATCTCCTCACAACTGGTGATACAAAGTGGTGTGATCCACCTTTGAGAGAGAAACAGTACTGGGGGGTGAGGGTCTTCTAGCAGGGAGAATCCTCACTTAGCAGAGGAAAATCCTGATTAGCCCAGTCAGTGCCATCCCTGCTCATCCTCATCTACACGCGAAAAGTTTCAGTTCTGCTGAATTGATGTTTTCCAATGAAAAACCGTTTTGTCAGAAAATTCCCATCCATCTCCAAGTCTCTTGTTAGCTTCAGTCCGGTATTTAACCTATTTGATGAAATCAGCAATATTAGTAAAATATTATTTTGACCCAATGAACTATTTTCTCCCTCCTTTAAAAGGTAAGTTCAGATGCAGATGTTTGTGGAAAATTAGTTTGCTTCTAAACAATTCTATCCAAGAAGTGATGAGTAATTAAGTGTTGACATCCCTGTCCTGAGGAGCATACATTGTAAATAGGAGAGATCTTTGTTTTAGAAGATGAGTAAACTGAGGCAGAGAGAAATGTTGCATCCAAGGGTGAGTTAGTGGACTAGATGGGAAATAGACCTCATAAGCTTTTGATATTGAACTCTTCTAGACTCATTCCTGCACCCTTCTGTCTCAGTGGCTCCTTCTGTAAAATGGGGTGATAGTGCTATTGGGAGGGTTTGTCTGGTCAGTGCTCTGAGCTTAGCAAATTCTATCATTGTTTGTTCTGTGTTTGTACTAAGCCATACACTGAAACGCTACTATCTCTGCAGGGAATCTAGGCATGTCAGTGCGTGGGCGCTATCTGGGGAATGGCTTAGGGAAGGGCAGAAGTGTGATGATTTACTACTAGCCACAGCCTGCAGTCCTTTATCCCTGGTGGTGAGGATGTGCAATGGTTTCAAGCTAAAAACTGAACTGGGGTCGGCACTTTCTCTCCTATTTGATATTGTCTGAAATAAGGACCAGAATCTGTAGGTTATTGGACCATAGAGAAGTGATTCAGGAAATGTAGTGTAGGAGATGCATGCGCCATATTGTGGATAGGGGGCCAACTGCTTTGGGTCTTGTATGGGAAGGGAGGCAGTCACTCTGCTCATTCTGCTTATGCAAGTAATTTCTAGATGCTTGATATGTTGGCCTATAGGAGCTAATACTCCTCAATAGTTAAAAGGAAGCCATTGAGTATATTAAGAATCACCCTGTAAATTCCAGTCTCTGCGCTACTACAGTGAGGGAACTGTAGAAATGGAAGGAAGAGATAGAAAGTGGGGTGAAGTGTCTGAAATTCATGGACACGCCATCACTTTGGGACAAGAGCGGTTGGAGAGAATACTCTGACTTTCTACAGGCATCAGCTGTTACACTGAAGAACAGAAACTAAAGAAAGCAGGGAGGTTTTTCTATTGGTCTGTATCACTGTGAGAGGGAAGTTATTGCTTTGTAGACAATAATAATTTCCAGCATCATCAGGTTCTACCTGGCTGATTGTGAAAGTGAAGTCATTGCCAGACCCACTGCCACTGAACCGGTCTGGGATCCCAGAGGGACGGGTGGAAGCGCTGTGGATAAGGAGCTTAGGAGCTTGTCCTGATTTCTGTTGGTACCAGGTCATGTAGCTGCCGACACTGGAACTCGCTTTGCAGATGATGGTGACTTTGTCTCCTGGAAACACTGCCAGGGATTCTGGAGTCTGAGTCAGCACAATCTGCCCCTTGGCATCTGGATGAGAGGAAGAACACAAGAAAAAAACAATGAAATACTATTATAAAAAATAAATCTGCAAATATCTAGCGTCTAATTTTCATTTAACCACCTAGTTACATTGTTTGTGTCCACTAGAAATCTATCTGCCTGTGATCTCATGGGATGAAGAATTAATGTAGGTTTGATGAAGAAATCTTTGATAAACATTGGTGAGAGATTATCATCTTAATCTAATACCCCCTTAATGTTCTTACACCGAATCCAGAGCACTAGGAGACATGAGATGAGGCTGTGAAATCATTTTGGTCCCTCTAGTCGGACAGACCGTGAGAATCTAAGGTAGGAAGTCTAGCAAATAACAAATTTTATCTGTGCCCTGCATTGCAAGGAACCATCGTGTGGGTGGAAGCATGCAAAGCAGCCAGTCTGTGTAAAGATCCATTCCCTGTGCCCCAGTGTAAAGAAAGGGCCTCGTATAGCCCTCAGGCTCCGAGTGCAGCTCCTGTTGTTGGAGCTGAGTATTGCACACATGGAGTTGGCTATGGCCTTGTTATCAACATGGCTTTAATATACCCAGTGTGTGTGTCTGCATCCCTGGTTATTTTGAGCCAGAATCTAAGAAGCTTTGTTTGAGTAGTATCTGACTTTCCTATCCCTTCTATTGATATCAGTGGGACTGCTTGTGGGGTGAGATACCAGTCGATGTGAGTGTCAGAATCTGCTCCTTCCATGACACACACTTGGTTCAACACTGGTGTTGTTGGGTTGCCCGTGCAGCCCTTTTAGAGCTGATCTTCTCAGGACGCTTGCCTGTGAACATCCGGCGATCCTGGTTAAAAGCCCTCATTCTCTTTCAAGGGCCCTGCATTTTCTTCAGGGTTTGAAAAGCTACTAAGCTTTTATTTAATCAGAATAAGCACTATAGTAATATGACAATAGGTGTTAGTAACCCCTCTGCATCCTATTGCCAGAGGGAAACTGTGATCTTATAAGAGCCCAGCAGTGCTTTCCTTCCCGAGCACAGTCTAGCTCTCCAACCCCTTCTGTGATCCTGCACCTAAGGAGCCCACCAGTGACCCTTCCAATTCAATCACCGCACAAAGATCCAAGTGAGCTGTCTGGATGGAGCTTCTGTCCAGGAGTCCAGGACTGTCTCTCTGTGCACCTAGCAGTATATGTTCATTCTGGTCTTCGTCCCACAATATACTGCATCACACAATTCAGCTTAACATCTCTTGTCATATAACAACATCACATAGTATATAATTTCTTATTAACATAGTCTCACCTTTACAGTGAGTTTGGCCTTGTCCACATTAGAAAAGTTTTGCTGGCAGAGCCATACCTGTCGAACTATATTGGTAAGTCCTCCTAGCATGGATGCAGCTTATCCTAGCATTCACTTGCTTCTGCCAGCACAGTTTACACCAGTTCCCTGAGAGGCATAATCTATACCGGCCAAAGCACTTCTATGCCTGCATAATAGCATTCGCACTGGGTTTTATAGTAACGTAGCTATGTTGGTGAAAAATCACACCCAGACTGGCACAGCTGTGCTTTGAGAAGCATTAAGTGTAGCTCAGCCCTGAACCAAAATCCCAGATATAAGCGTCTCCAAACGATGGAAGAGTTTGTCTCTGGGAAGTGACTTTTGTCACTGGTTACTCTCTCTATCAGTGTGGATGTGGATCTCCAGTGTCTGTCTCCAATATGTGTGTGGTGGCCCCATCGGTAGCCTTCAGCAGTTTCACAGGCAGGTCTTCACAAGGATCTTTAATTTCACAGTGAATCATCCCATGCAGTTATAATTATTCCTGGGCAGAGAAGTGGGATATTAGGGACTTTAAGGGACTCTGAGTTGAACAGGATGTAAACACCTAGAGATTTTTCTGAAGAAAGGTGCAAGGATCCTCTCCTAGAGCTCTCTCCAATCATTCAGTTGCTGGGGTCCGTTGTCGAAGAGGCAGCACATCCAGCCTCAGATTTCGGCACATCCTGGGGGATGTACAGTTGGTTGGGGTCATCGGTGTGTGGGGGAATCCAGCTTCTGTGCTGGCTCTAGGTCAGTCTGCTCTTGTCCCTCAGCCCTGACCCACTGGGCTGCCAAGGCTTCCCCTGGACACCGTCTTCTGGGACCCGGAATTCCAAAGGGTGTTTCCCCATAACACAGGGGAGCTGTGGAAGAGTTTAGCATCAGGCTAAATTATCTCACTGAAGGCTTGTCTGGTGGTATTCAGGTTGGACAGACAATGAGCTCTGCCACTGGCTTGCTGGGAGAGCTTGTCTAAGTGCCTTCCCCGTCCCTGTCTCAGCTTCCCCATCAGTAACCATAGTGACCCTGTACTGTACAGCACTTTGAGATCTGTGCACAAAAAGCAGTAGATAAGTGCTATGTATGTTGCTTCATGGTGCATATCAGTTTTATGGGGTTTCACTACACAGACCTACGGGGTCTCAGAGGCGCTGGGACACTCTAACTCATCAGCCATGATAACTGCTAGCTACTGCATGTTTCTTCCCTTTCACATGTGTTTACAGGTTAAGAGAGAGGAAAATCTAAGTGATGGGATCCTGTCTATGGAGTATTTGATGGACTGTCAATGTAGTTTTTCATGCTGTCCTTAGGACCAAGAATCAATGGATTTTCTTCCAGTTTGTCAGCTTTACTCAGAGATGGACATGGGCCTTGTTTGTTAGGGTTTATTTTAATTTAAATTGGCTAATAGCAAAAATGTTATTTCCCAAACCTTTCTTCTCTCTCTAATTTTTCCTCCATCCTGTCAAGTGAAGGGAGCAGCCTGGCAAGAGAGTAGTGTTGTCAGGTGACAGAGCAGAGCAGAGAAGAGAAAGGCACTCTGTTATTGTGGATGTAAAGGGGAAGCTTTACTGAGGTTTCTGGGCATAGCCTAGTTCTCTCGCTCCCATACTGACTACACACGACCTGTTCTACTTACGGAAACCCAAAAGCTTCCTCAAACTTCTGTGCTGAGAAGTTACGGAATGGGTTGCTGATTGACCTACAAAAAGCAGAGTTTGCCTTTTAAGAAAAAACTAAAAAAGGAAATGGCCCGTACAGACAATCTGAGTGTTTGTTGGGTATCCAGCGTTTTTGCTATTAATCTAACTCTTCTCACAGTTTACAGTTAACAGAGACGTTGGGAGGCTGGGCTGAGTTTAACATTCGACTAATGTGGAATATTTTCCATTCAACAGAGAATTGAGATTTGCAGTTTGTGAGTTGAGAAGTTTTTAAGTACTGACAGAAAGAGGCTGCAGAAAGCACTGGGGACCATGGTAATGCTGACAGTGATGAACTCCAGCATCATCTGTTTGAGTCGACTGGTTGTGGGAGTGTCGTCAGGGTCAGACTCACTAAAACTGAACTGGTCCGGGATTCCCAAGGGACAGAAGGCAGAATAGGAACTAAGGAGAGTAGGCGCTTGTCCAGGGTCCTGTTAGCACCAGACATTTTCAGTGAGAGCGAAGGAGGGAGGTTAAATTACACCTCTGTCCACCAGTCATGTCCCTTGCGCCAGAGGATGATGGATGTTGGGAAGGTTGGGAGGAGGGGGTGAGAATAATGAAGAGCAGAGCTGATGAGGGTGGGGGCAGCACAACTGATTTATCTGCATTCCTTCCAAACGCCTGCAGCGATTTTACTATCGTGTTAACTTTGTTATAGATGACTTCGCTGAAATGTCAGATACTGCAGAACAGCATGGGTAAGTGTTGCCACCTAGTGGCCATGACAGTGTTCTGTAGCGCTATTTGAAGGGTTTGAAATAATACATTGAATATAATGGGCCACGTTCTCAGATGCCGTGATTGCATTGACTTCAGTGGATGTAGGCTTGCAGAGATTTTGGCCTGATGCTCTCACATATAAAGATACACGAGGATATGCTGGAATTACTTGCTAACCAGACAAGTGTCTATGTGAATGACCCCCATTCCAACATGTTAATATCAACATTTCAACAGGTTAATATAGTGAAGTAGGTGCCTTTTTAAAAGGTCAGCTTTGATTTTATTATAACAGTGTTTGCTGGTTTGGACTTTTATTTACTGGATGGCTCATTCATTTGTAGAGCTGAGATCTATAATTTCTGCACTTTGCAAGCTCATTAAGAAGCGCCTAGGCTTGCACTGTAACATCCTACTTTGAAGTGCAGCACCGTTTAATAGCAGTGACGATAAGGGATTGATCCTCCACTGGTGTAAAGTAGCTTAGTTCACTTGACTTCACGGAAGATATATCGATTTACACTAGCTGAGGATGTGTTCCTACGGATAAAGTAGTGTCTGTCCCCATTGATTCTAGTCTCCCATATCCCCTGGTGACAGCTGTAAAATAATGGGAGAGAACAACAGGACTATTGGATGAAAAGCCCAAAGTCTGACAGACCCCATTTCCTTATGAAAGGACAGCAGTTGCATTGGCTCTGTCACACTGTATAGGAAGCAGATGTTACAGTGAGGAACAGAAACTGGAGAAAGCAGGGAGGTTTTTGTACTGCTCTGTATCACTTCTGAGATGGTGCCGACACTAATAATTTCCAGAATCATCAGCTTCAACACGACTGATTGCGAGAGTGAAATCAGCACTGAACCGGCCTGGGATCCCAGAGGGACGGGTGGAAGCCCGGTGGATAAAAAGCTTTGGAGCTTGTCAGTGGTTAGGGCACTCACTTGGGTTGTGGTTCCCCACTGCTACCCAAATCCCCGAGAATTGATCAGGTTTGCCTGACAGAGAAGGGATTTGAACAGGGATCTGCTGCATCTCAGGGGGGTGCCCTGACCATGGGGCTATGGGATGTTTCAATGTGGGTCTCTCTTACTCTTTTGTTGTTGTTCCACTTTAATGAAATAATTAAATATTAATTGAGCCAGAGAAATAGTGAGAATCTCACACAATAGTCCCTCGGTGGATCTGGGCCTCACTGACTTCCCCGGGTTTTGGATCAGGCCCTTACATCTGAAAATGTTCTTTCTCTCTTTGCAATTTGAAATGAGACAAAGGTAATCCGAAATGGGTGAAACTCTGAGGAATATTTACGACTTGATAGACTAGATTTCTGACTTTTTTTCATTTTTCGTTAAAGGCCAATTATACTTTTAATGTCTTGTTCCCTCTTGGTTTAATTTGGTTAATTTGGCAGCACTTCCAGCCAGAAGAAGTGAGCCTGGGAGATCATTTTGATGCATCTGAGCTGTCCAGTGCTGATCATTTAAAGATAGAGAGTGAAACGGAACATTTTATAACCACTCAGAGAAAGAGAGAAAGATCAGGTAGTTCTGAGTATGCTAAGCCTCCCATCTCATCCTTTGTGTCAGAGGCTCAGCCCTTAGACACATAGGGACTGATGCTATCATGGCCAGAGACGGGTAACTCCCATGAGAGTCAATGGGCCTGATTCTGATCTCAGTTACACTCAGGTATATTCCTTTAGAAAGATTCATAGATTCCAAGGCCAGAAGGGACCATTGTGATCATCCAGTTTGACCTCCTGTATAACACAGGCCATAGAACTGCCTCAAAATAATTCCTAGAGCAGAATTTTAGAAAAACATCCAATCTTGATTTACAAATCATCAGTGATGGAGAATCGATCACGACCCCTGGTAAATTGTTCCAAAGGTTAGTTACAGTCAGTGTTAAAAATGTATGTCTTATTTCCCATCTGAATTTGTCTAGCTTCAACTTCCAGCCACTGGATCATGTTCTACCTTTCTCTGCTAGATTGAAGAGCCCATTATCAAATATTTTGTCTCCACGTACGTACTTACAGACTGGAATCAAGTGACCCTTTAACCATCTCTTATTTAAGCTAAATAAGAGACTCAAGAAGCTCAATTGAAGAAAGCAGGTTGGAATTAAGCAAGAAGATTTAAGATTTTTGTTGTGGATCCTGTGGCGCCGATCCTGCTCTCATTGATTTCATTGGGAGAACTAAACCTGTTCCCACAGATCCCAGTGGGAAGTAGTAGGAACTGATACACTGAACAGAACAGCTGAGGGAGGATTACGTATTGGTTGCATCATTTTGCAAGGAGTATCATAGCCTTGTTGACCATCGTAATCTCCATCATCTTCAACTGGTTGTGAAGGTGAAATCATATTCCTGGTTACTGCCATTGAAAGGGGTGGGAATCCCAGTGGCAAGACAAGCAAGATGAATAAGAATATTAGGATTTTGTGTGGATTTCTGTTGGTTCCCTTCTAAAGCATTGATAATGCCTGTACTGGCCTTGCAGTCAATGGTGCCTCTGTTTCCTGGAAATATTGACTGGGATTCTGGTGGCTGAAATGACAACCAAAATCTAAATGAACATAGATGTTTGATCTATCACACACACCTAGATTGTGTTATAAATGATTACATGAGCATTATACTGCATGGCCAGGCACTGAAGCTAATGTTACACTAAAGAAAGATCTTTCAGTCTAAATCCTAGTTGCCTGGATGCTAACATTATTTCCTGGTATTTCTCTGCTCCTTTCAGCTGGAAATGTTTGTGCTTAGCTACTGTGTGAAGGTTTTAGGAAGTTCCCACTGGAGTTCACTGGCAGACCCAATAGAAAGAGGACTGGATCCATTCTACACATCTCTGAGCTCCCCCTGTGTGTCCCTTCTCAGTGATTCACTTATAATGTTAGTTATGTTGTTTCCTCAGGAACTCCCTATAGCCCTTCTCAAGTACAACTGTCCTTCCACTCCCCAAGGCCCTGCATTTCTACTATGTTTCCTCTTACAGGGAAGCTTCCTGTGTTCCATCTCCTGTTATACCAGTCATCTACCAGAGTGGGTCACTAGATGATGTGGTGAGTTGTTCCTGTCCAACATCTGGAAGCTGTAGAGCACAGGGTATCACTTCTGCTTCCTACCCCAGCAAAGCACTGGGCTGACCTGAAATGCTCGCAGTCTTTTTAGGGCAGTAATTCATCATCATCGTATTCCCATTACGCCTCTGGCGTCTAGGGCGGCAATGAAGCTCCTCCACTCCTGTCAGTTTCTGGCAAGTCTTTCAATGGTTCCCCAGCTGTGCCCCAGGTTTTTCAGCTCGGCTTCCTCAGCTCTTCGCCATGTTTTTTTCAGGCACCCTTGTTTTCACTTGCCTTCAGGTGTCCATCTTTTTGCCACTCTGGTGATGGAATCAGTTTCCATCCGAAGCACATGGCCAATCCATCTCCAACGCCTCCTGGCAATGATGGTGCTCAGATCCCCTTGGCTGCACTGTGTCAGTAGATCTTGGTTTGAGATTGTTCTGTTTTCTGAGGCAGGTTGTGTGGAATGAAGATAGTTTGGACATATCCTACTTTCTCATTCCCCAGCATTCTGCACTAGAAAGTAATGTTGAAAGTACGCAGCTCTGATAAATCTTGAGTTTGGTTTTGATGTTGTATGTTGATGATTTCCAGACTGTATTTAAGCTCTTGAAGGTGTTCCTGGCTTTATTGAATTTGTTCTGGATGTCCTGGCTTGTTCCACCATCCTGGCTGGTGATGCTGCCCAAGTATGTGAATGTTTCTACATTGGTGAGAACATAATTCTCTATCCATACTGGTGATGGTGAGGCAACATTAAAGGTCATGATATCGTTCTTATTGCAGTTGATTTGCAGACAATTTGCTTGCTGAATGTCTTGGGTCGAGTTGTTTTCTCTTGCATATGGTGTTGGTTATGTTTTTCAAGAGATCAGAAGGGTGTCCATTTAATGACTCTTGGCATGTCTTTTGCTGCATTACGCAGTCGATGGTGATGTTAAAGAGGTTTCAGACATGACACACCCCTGACGTACTCCTGTTTCCACTTTAAAACTGAGCTTACTGTGATCAACGCCGCTGTAAAATTGAAATAAAAGCTTTTGATGATGTTGATTATACAGATAGAGATTCCATATACCGGAAGAATGCACTGTAGGCTGGCCTGTGAATGCTATCAAAAACCTTCGCAAAGTCTATGAAATTTATGTAGAGTTGCCGTTGCCATGCTAAGCATTTCTTTATTATGTTTTGTAGAGTGAAGATCTTATCTGTGCATCCATGCCCTTTCCGAAAACCAGCTTGCTTTTTTCTGAGAACGCTATCGACTGCCTCTGATATACGCTGGACTATGATCTTACACGATACTTTGCTTGGCACAAATAAAAGTGTGTTACCATGCCAGTTATTACAATCACAGAGAGTTCCTTTCTTTGGTATCTTCACTATAACCTCATTGGTCTACTCATCGGGCACTTTTTCCCAGACGGGGGCCAGGATAGATGCTGCTAACTCAAGATTTACCTTGAACAATTCTCCATTCAAGTTATCCGTGCTGGGAGCGTTCCCATTTTTTTAAGGATTTGATGGCTTGAATGATCTCTTTCTTAATTGGGGTGTCTGTGTTGATATCAAGATCTTTTTCTGCCTCCTGGATGTTTGCTTCCTCTTTAGGTGGCTCCATGTTCAGCAATTCTTTGAAATGCTCTGTCCAGCACATTTCTTGTTCTTCTTCAGTTGTTAGTAGGTGTCCTTGTTTGTCCCTGATGAGTGTGTTTGTTGGTGTCTGCCATTTACCACTTATAAGCCACGTCATTTTGTAGATTCCTCATTCACCACAAGCAGCTGCATCTTCTTTAGCTGCAGAACGAAGGCTTTCTGTATTTCAGGGGACTTTAGCTTGTCAATGTCATAACGTCTATGTCCCTTGTTTGGTGGACCCACACTTCTCAGTTTTAGCTTGATGGAGGCTGTAAAAAGGTGTTGGTTACTGCCAACATCTGCACCCCTTCTCACTTTCACGTCAGTGAGCATCGCCATTTGCCATTGATCATGATATGGTCAATCTGGTTTTTATCTCTGCCATTTGGAGAACACCATGTCAACTTGTGAATTTCACAATGTTGAAATAGAGTTCCGCCGATGACTAGGTCATTCATATTACTGATGTCAAGAAAACTCTCTCCATTTTCATTCATGGCGCCACACCCAGGTCTTCCCATTGCTCTGTCGTTTGTATTCTCCTTACCGACCTTGGCATTCAGGTCTCCCATGACGATAGTTAGGTCGTGGCGTGGTACTCTCTCTAACTGCACCTGTGATGTAAGGTAGAATTTGTCCTTTACTACTTCATCACTGTCATTTGTCAGAGCACAGCACTGAATCAGGATGATATTATTATGTTTCCCTTTCAGTCTGGCTCTCATAAATCTGCTGCTGATGGATTTCCATTCAAGCAGGAAATGCTCCACTCCCTTCTTAAAAAGGACGGAAACCCCCTCATGGTGTTGTCCATCATCCCATCCAGAAAAAAGCAAAGTTTTTCCCGAGGCTGTTGTTAATCTTCCTGATCCCGTCCATCTGCTCTCACTGACACTCAGGATGTGGAAGCTGTAGCATCTCATCTCTGCTGGGACCTGAACTAGCTTTCCTGTTTCGTACATTGTCCATACGTTTGTTTTTTGTCTTGGTGTTGAGCACTTCAGTCTTCATGCCAGTGGCTTCCGTTCGGCTTTCACCACTGGCAGTATTATGGGTTGTTGACTCCTGAAGGCCATCACACACAGTAATGGACGATTTCTCCATCACTGTTTCCGTAACGTTTTTTTTTTTTTACGGGACAGGGTTATTAGCCCTGTGCCTAACCCCCAACTGGAGGCCTAGGGTGTCTGTTTTGTCTGGTCCCTCCCGCACAGACCAATCCGGCATGTCTGAACCTACCAGGAGCAAAAAGCCCCCGCCGACACAGATGCTGGGGATCGTTAGAGCACACAAGCTGTCCCCCCACGAGAAGGCACGGACACCAGAGGACAGTAATTAGGAGGCAAGTAAAGTAACTTAAAGCCAGAAATAAATAATATACCACTGTGGTTGTGGAGAAGTTAAAAACTCTTCTGTGTGGAGGGAAGATTCTCTAGCAGCAGCCTCTCTGCTAATTTATGTGTATTACTGTGTGGAGAGGGCAGGTATGTGTGTTTCTGGGGCTGAAAGGTTGCCCCCAAATAACATGTAGCATTTGTACTGAGAAAGCGGCTGTTTGAAGGAAACAGCTGTTACACAGAATGGAACGGAACAGGGAGGTTTTTGTATTGGTCTGTATCACTGTGAGAGGTGAACTATAGCTTTGCTGACAGTAATAATCTCCAAAATCTTCAGTTTGAACGTTGCTAATTGTGAGAGTGAAATCGGTTCCAGACCCACTGCCTGTGAACCGGTCTGGGATCCCAGAGGGACGGGTGGAAGCATGGTAGATAAGGAGCTTTGGAGCTTGTCCTGATTTCTGTTGGTACCAGGCTATGTAATGAGTGCTACCACTCGTGACGCTGGAACTGGCTTTGCAGTTGATGGTGACTCTGTCTCCAGGAGACACTGCCAGGGATTCTGGAGTCTGCGTCAGCACAATCTGCCCACTGGAGCCTGAATTCACAAAGAGACTAGAAGTTAATACAAATACAGATCTAGTCAATCAAACTCAACAACATTGTGCCTTTAAAATATTCCCATGTGAATCTTTACACAATGACTCTCCCTAATCAGCTGGGCGTGATGGTAACATTGAGCTCCAGACACTGTTTCATTCTAACCCTTTTGCCTACGGCTCATAATTTTCTCAAACCTCTTTTGTCTTAATTCCAGCTAAAATAAGATAAAGATTTTCATAAATCAGAGTCATTCCTGGCAACTGTTTATTCTTGAACATTAATATTTTGGTAATCCCTGAACGCCTCTAACAGTTTTGGTCTGTTTGTGCCAGATGCTGTACAGACAGTAAGTGACAGTCCCTGCCACAAAGAGTTAACTAACTAAATGGATCTTGATTGTCGATTATAGTTTATGGGTCAATGTACAACATTTCTAGTTCTTTTAAGCTTTACAAAGGATCATTGTACTTTTAATTCATCAGATTCCTTCTTGGTTTGATCCTTACCCTGAATCCAGAGCACTAACAGCCAGATGAGCTGAGCCTGTGAGATCATCTTCATACGTCTGAGTGGCCCACTGCTGATCAACAAACTGTAACGAGTGACACGGAAGATTTATAACAGTTCAGCACTGCAGGGGAAGGGTGTGAAATATGCAAATTGGGTTCAGAGATGAAAATTCACACCTGGTCCGTGAACATGTACAAAAAGGGAAGTGAAAGGGCCCTGGGTGACATAAGCAAATTCAACCAGTCGCTCCTGGGTACAAGTGTCTCTGTGTTAAAATGACATTTGTCTGGAATTGACAAGGAATAAAAGTTCTAAGCATACTGTGATATCTGGGATGCTGGTTAATATGCTACACTGGAGATCTCCTCACAACTGGTGATACAAAATGGTGTGATCCGCCTTTGAGAGAGAAACAGTACTGGGGGGTGAGGGTCTTAAAGCAGGGAGAATCCTCAGTTAGCAGAGGTAAATCCTGATTAGCCCAGTCTGTGCCATCCCTGCTCATCTCCACCTACACTGCGAAAAGTTTCAGTTCTGCTGAATTGATGTTTTTGAATGAAAAACTGTATTGTCAGAAAATTCCCATCCATTTCCAAGTCTCTCCTTTGCTTCAGTCTGATATTTAACCTATTTGATTAAATCAGCAATATTAGTAAAAAAAAATATTTTGACCTAATGGTCTATTTTCTGCTCAGGTAAGTTCAGATGCATGTTTGTGGAAAAGGAGCTTGGTGCTAAACAATTCTAATCCAACAAATGATGAGTGTTAGCATCCCTGTCCTGAGGAACTTGCATTGTAAATAGGGGTTATCTTTGTTTTAGAAGATGGGGAAACTGAGGCAGAGAGAAGTGTTGCATCCAAGGGTGCCTAGTGTTAGCGGGAGAAATGGGAAATAGACCTCATAAACTTTTGATATTGGACTTTTCTAGGCTCATTCCTCTAGAGCTGCCTCTCACTGGTCCGTATCTGAGCAAAAATTCCCATTGACTTCACTGGTAATGTTGTTGCTCACGTAATGACTGCAGCATGTCAGCCTGAGTAAGTGTTTGCAACACCCCTCAAAATACCACTCTCCTGGCAAGAGTGATTTTTATGGCATTAAAGTAAAAGTAACATTAAGGGGTTTTTCATTCTTATAGAATCATAGAATATCAGAGTTGGAAGGGACCTCAAGAGGTCATCTAGTCCAACCCCCTGCTCAAAGCAGGACCAATTCCCAGCTAAATCATCCCAGCCAGGGCTTTGTCAAGCCGGGCCTTAAAAACCTCCAAGGAAGGAGACTCCACCACCTCCGTAGGTAACGCATTCCAGTGTTTCACCACCCTCCTAGTGAAATAGTTTTTCCTGATATCCAACCTGGACCTCCCCCACTGCAACTTGAGACCATTGCTCCTTGTTCTGTCATCTGCCACCACTGAGAACAGCCGAGCTCCATCCTCTTTGGAACCCCCCTTCAGGTAGTTGAAGGCTGTTATCAAATCCCCCCTCATTCTTCTCTTCTGGAGACTAAACAATCCCAGTTCCCTCAGCCTCTCCTCATAAGTCATGTGCTCCAGACCCCTAATCATTTTTGTTGCCCTCCGCTGGACTCTTTCCAATTTTTCCACATCCTTCTTGTAGTGTGGGGACCAAAACTGGACACAGTATTCCAGATGAGGCCTCACCAATGTCGAATAAAGGGGAACGATCACGTTCCTCGATCTGCTGGCAATGCCCCTACTTATACAGCCCAAAATGCCGTTAGCCTTCTTGGCAACAAGAGCACACTCTTGACTCATATCCAGCTTCTCGTCCACTGTGACCCCTAGGTCCTTTTCTGCAGAACTGCTACCTAGCCATTCGGTCCCTAATCTGTAGCAGTGCATGGGATTCTTCCGTCCTAAGTGCAGGACTCTGCACTTGTCCTTGTTGAACCTCATCAGGTTTTTTTCGGCCCAATACTCTAATTTGTCTAGGTCCCTCTGTATCCGATCCCTACCCTATAGTGTATCTACCACGCCTCCTAATTTAGTGTAATCTGCAAACTTGCTGAGAGTGCAGTCCACACCATCCTCCAGATCATTAATAAAGACATTAAACAAAACCGGCCCCAGGACCGACCCTTGGGGCACTCCGCTTGAAACCGGCTGCCAACTAGACATGGAGCCATTGATCACTACCCGTTGAGCCCGACGATCTAGCCAGCTTTCTATCCACCTTACAGTCCATTCATCCAGCCCATACTTCTTTAACTTGGCGGCAAGAATACTGTGGGAGACCGTATCAAAAGCTTTGCTAAAGTCAAGGAATAACACATCCACTGCTTTCCCCTCATTCACAGAGCCAGTTATCTCATCATAGAAGGCAATTAGGTTAGTCAGGCACGACTTCCCCTTCGTGAATCCATGCTGACTGTTCCTGATCACTTTCCTCTCCTCTAAATGTTTCATAATTGATTCCTTGAGGACCTGCTCCATGATTTTTCCAGGGACTGAGGTGAGGCTGACTGGCCTGTAGTTCCCCGGATCCTCCTCCTTCCCTTTTTTAAAGATGGGCACTACATTAGCCTTTTTCCAGTCATCTGGGACCTCCCCCGATCGCCATGAGTTTTCAAAAATAATGGCTAATGGCTCTGCAATCTCATCCGCCAACTCCTTCTTATCAAAGGCCGCAGTGGATACGTTTTGGCTACCAGGCTGGCAAATGTTTATGACTGTTTGGGAGGCAGATTATAAATCACACCCTTGCTCTGCCCTGCAGTTTGGTCTGTTATTGTTAAGGAGTGTGACATGAAAGCAAAAGCAGAAGCTTAGGAAGCCAGAGATCTGAGTTCTAATTCTGCCACTGCCACTCACTGTGTGGCCTTTGTCAAGGCACTGCACCATTCTGCCTCAGTGACGACTCCTGTAAAATGGGATGATAGTGCAATTGGGAGGATTTGTCTGTACAGTGCTCTGACCTTAGCAAATACTGTCATTGTTTGTTCTGTGTTTCTGTTAAGCCATATGATAAAACATTACCATCTCTGCAGGGAATCTAGGTATGTCAGTGTGTGGGGGCTGTCTGGGGAAGGGCAGGAGACGTGTGATGTTTTGCTGTTAGCCACAGTCTCCAGCCCTTTTGTCCCTGGTGGTGAGGATACATCAGGGCAATGGAGGCTGCAGTAGTCTTCACAGAGCAACTGCCTCCACAGCTAAACCCCTGCAGAGAACAGCGGCACGCGGCATGATACTGGCCCTGTGCTGCTGCCTGGGCTAAGAGACTAGCAGATAAAGTGCAATGGTTACAAGCTAAAAACTGAATTGGGTTCGGCACTTTCTCTCCTATTTGATATTGTCTGAAATAAGGACCAGAATCTGTAGGTTATTGGACCATAGAGAAGTGATTCAGGAAATGTAGTTTAGACAATCCTTCTCTCTGTCTCATCTGCGACCAGCCTTAAGGAAATGAATGCACCATATTGTGGAAAGGGGGACACCTGCTTTGGGGCTTGTATGGGGAGGGAGGCAGTCACTCTGCTCATTCTGCTTACGTAAGTGATTTCCAGATGCTTTATACGGTGGTTGCCATTTGTCAGTTGATACATTGCTCTTGTTTTGTAATGTTGGTAGGAAATTGGATCCAGCCTATAAGAGTTAATATTCCTCAGTAGTTAAAAGGAAGCCACTGAGTATATTAAGAACCACCCTGTCTCTGCGCTACTGCAGTGAGGGAGCTGTAGAAATGGAAGGAAGAAATAGACTATACGGGGAGGTGTCTGAAATTCATGGACACTCCATCACTTTGAGGCAGCAGCAGTTGGAGAGATGCTTTGACTTTGTATAGGCATCAGCTGTAACAAAGAGGAACAGAAACTGAAGAAAGCAGGGAGGTTTTTGTATTGCTCTGTATCACCGTGAGAGGCCAGCTATTAGTCTGTAGACAATAATAATCTCCAGCATCATCAGATTCAACTCGGCTGATTGTGAAAGTGAAGTCAGTGCCAGACCCGCTGCCGCTGAACCGGTCTGGGACCCCAGAGGGACGGGTGGAAGCGCTGTGGATAAGGATCTTAGGAGCTTGTCCTGATTTCTGTTGGTACCAGGACATCCAGCTACTAGCACTGGAACTGGCTTTGCAGTTGATGGTGACTCTGTCTCCTGGAAACACTGCCAGGGATTCTGGAGTCTGAGTCAGCACGATCTGCCCACTGGCATCTGGATGAGAGAAAAAACATGATAAGAAAAGCCAAATGAAATACTATTATAAAAATTAAACTACAATTATGTAGTGTCTAATTTTCATTTAAGGCACCTAGTTACATTGCGTGTGTCCACTTGAAATATATCTGCGTGTGAGCAACATTGGTGAGAGATTATCATCTTAATCAAATATCTCCCTTGATTGTCTTACCCTGAATCCAGAGCACTAGGAGACAGATGAGATGAGTCTGTGAAATCATTTTGGCCCCTCTAGTCTGACAGACTGTGAGAATCTAAGGTAGCAAGTCTAGCAAATAACACTTTTATCTGTGCCCTGCATTGCAAGGAACCGTCGTGTGGGTGGAAGCATGCAAAGCAGCCACTCTGTGTAAAGATCCATTCCCTGTGCCCCAGTGCAAAGAAAGGGCCTCGGATAGCCCTCAGGCTCCGAGTGCAGCCCCTGTTGATGGGACTGAGTGTTGCACACATGGACTTGGCTATGGCCTTGTTATCAACATGGCTTTAATACCCAGTGTGTGTCTGTCTGTATCATTGGTAACTTTGAGCCAGAACCTGAGAAGCTTGTTTTGAGTAGTATCTGACTTTGCTATCCCTTCTATTGATATCAGTGCGACTGCTTGTGGGGTGAAGTACTACTCAATGTATGTCATGATCTTCCACTTCCAGGACACACACCTTGTTCAACACCGGTGTCGCTGGGTCACCAGTGCAGCCCTTTTTACCCCTCTGATCTTCCTCTCAGGACACTTGCCTGTGAACGTCAGGCGATCCTGGTTAAAAGCCCTAACTGTGTTTCAAAAGCTCTGTAGATCCCTTCAGGGCCTCCCAGTTCTGGGTTTGAAAAGCTACTAAGCTTTTATTTAACCAGAATAAGCACTATAGTAACATAAGAGTTTTCAGTAACCCCTCGGCATCCTATTGTCAGAAGAAAGTGTGATCTAATAAGACCCCAGCAATGCTTCCCTCCCTAGCACAGTCTAGCTCTCCAACCCCGTCTGTGATCCTGCGCCTTCTGTCCTAAGGAGCCAACCAATGACCCTTCCAATTCAACCACCCCACAGAGATCCAAGTGAGCTGTCTGGATGGAGCTTCTGACCAGGAGTCCAAAACTGTGTGACTGTGCACCTAGCATTATGGTCCTCGTCCCACAATATACTGCATCATACAACTCAGCTTAACATCTCTTGTCCTATAACAACATCTCATATCATCTAATTTCTTATTAACATAGTCCCATCTTTACAGTGAGTTTGGCCTTGTCTACATTAGAAAAGTTTTGCTGGCAGAGCCATACCTGTTGAACTCTATTGGTAAATCCTCCTAGTGTGGATGTAGCTTCTCCCAGCTTAAAAGTGCTTCTGCCAGCACAGTTTACACTGGTTCCCCAAGAGACATAATCTATACCAGCCACAACAGTTCTATGCCTGCATAATTACATTTACACTTGGTTTTATAATAATCTAGCTATGTCAGTGAAAAATCACACCCAGACTGGCACAGCTGTGCTGTGAGAAGTGTTAAATGTAGCTCAGATCTAAGATTGGTAGAACTTGGCCCTATATTTGCAGCGTTTTGATTAGAGTTGGGCCTGAACCAAAATCCCGAATACGAACGGCTCCAAACGATGGAAGAGCTTGTCTGTGGGAAGTGACTGTTGTGATTGGTTGCTCTCTTTCTGAAGAAAATAACCCTCAAATCAACTTCCGGTGTGGATATGGATCTCCAATGTCTGTCTCCAATACGTGTGTCGTGGCCCCATTGGTAACTTTGGCCTTCAGCAGATTCACAGAGGGGTCTTCACAAGGATGTTTAATTTCACAGTGAATCATCCCGTGTAGTTATAATTATTCCTGGGCAGAGAAGTGGGATATTAGGGGCTTTAAGGGATGGTGAGTTGAACAGGATTAAACACCTAGAGATTTTTCTGAAGAAAGGTGCAAGGATCCTCCTTTAGAACTCTCCCCAATCCATTCAGTTGCCGGGGTCCATTGTAGAAGAGGCAGCACATCTAGCCCCAGATTTCGGCACATCCTGGGGGATGTACAGTCAGTTGGGATCATCAGTGTGTGGGGGAATCCATGCTTCTGTGCTGGCTCTAGGGCAGTCTGCTCTTGTCTCTCAGCCCTGACCCGTTGGGCTTCCAAGGCTTCCCCTGGCCACTGTCTTCTGGGACTTCCAAGGCTGTTTCCCCGCAACACAGGGGAGCTGTGGAAGCGTTAATGTTTTATCAGGCTGCATTATCTCACTGAAGGCTTTTCTGCTGTATTCAAGTTGGATGGACAATGCCCACTGCCTTACTGGAGGAGCTTGTCCAAGTGCCTTCCCCGTCCCTGTCTCAGCTTCCCCATCAGTAACAATAGTGACTCTGTACTGTACAGCACTTTGAGATCTGTGCACAGAGAGGAGTAGATAAGCACTACGTATGCTACTTCATAGCACATACCAGTTCTATGGGGTTTTGCTACACAGACCTACTGGGTCCCAGAGGTGCTGGGACACTCTAACTCATCAGCCACGATGACTGCTAGCTACTGCATGTTTCTTCCCTTTTACATGTGTGTACAGGTTAAGAGGGAGGAAAAGCTAAATGATGGGATCCTGTCTGTGGCGTATTTGATGGACTGTCAATGTAGAGTTTCATGCTGTCCTTAGGACCCAAAGTCAATAGATTTACTTCAAATTTATGTCAGCTTAACTCAGAGATGGATCTGGCCCTTGTTTGTTAGGTTGTTTTTTTTCATTTAAATTGGCTAAGAGCAAAAATGTTCATTACCGAACGCACTTTACTTCTCTCTCTAATTTTTTTTCCATTGTGTCAAGTGAAGGGAGCAGGCTGGCAAGAGAATAGTGTTGTCATGTGACCGAGTAGAGTAGAGACAGGCACTCTGTTATTGTGGATGTAAAGGGGAAGCCTAGTTTTCTAGCTCCCATACTGACTACGCACGACCTGTTCCACTTACGGAAACCCAGAAGCTTTGGCAAAGCTCTGGGCTGGGAAATTATGAATGGGTTGTTGATTGACCCACAAGAAGCAGAATGTGCCTTATAAGAAAAAAAATAAAAAATGAAATGGCCTGTAGACACAACCTGAGTGTGTGTTGGGTATCCAGGTTTTTTTGCTATTAATCTAAGGGTACGTCTATACTTACCTCCGGGTCCGGCGGTAAGCAATCGATCTTCTGGGATCAATTTATTGTGTCTTGTCTAGACGCGATAAATTGATCCCGGAAGTGCTCGCCGTCGACGCCGGTACTCCTGCTCCGCGAGAGGAGTACACGGAGTCGACGGGGGAGCCTGCCTGCCGCGTATGGACCCGCGGTAAGTTCGAACTAAGGTACTTCGACTTCAGCTATGTTATTCACGTAGCTGAAGTTGCGTATCTTAGTTCGAAGTGGGGGGTTAGTGTGGACCAGGCCTAACTCTTCTCACAGTTGACAGTTAACAGAGACGTTGGGAGGCTGAGCTGAGGTTAACATTAGACTAATGTGGAATATTTTCCATTCAACAGAAACCGAGAATTGAGATTTGCAGTTTGTGAGTTGAGAAGTTTTAAAGGAATGACAGAAGACCAGACCATGGTAATGCTGACAGTAATGAACTCCCACATCATCTGTTTGAGTCTACAGATTGTGGGAGTGTCGTCAGGGTCAGACTCACTAAAACTGAACTGGTCCGGGATTGCCAAGGGACAGGAGGCAGAATAAGAACTAAGGAGAGTAGAAGCTTGTCCAGGTTCCTATTAGCACCAGACATTTTCAGTGACAGCAAAGGAAGGAGGTTAAATTACACCTCTCTCTACCTGTCATGCCCCTTGCAGCAGGGGGATGGTGGATGTTGGGATCGATGGGAGAAGGGGGTGAGAATAATGAAGAGCAGAGCTGATGAGGGTGTGGGCAGTACAACTGATTTATCTGCATTCCTTCTGAATGTCTGGATCGATTTTAGTTATAAACGACTTAGCTGAAATTTCAGATGCTGCAGAACAGCATGGGTAAGTGTTGCCATCTAGTGGCCATGACGATGTTCTGCAGTATTAGTTGAAGGGTTTGAAATAATACATTGAATATAATGGGCCACGTTCTCAGATGCCGTGATTGCATTGACTTCAGTGGATGTAGGCTTGCAGAGATTTTGGCCTAATGCTCATACGTATAAAGATACATAAGGATATGATGGAATTCTCTTAGACACTTGCTAACCAGACAAGTGTCTATGTGAATGACCTCCATTCCAACATGTTAATATCATCATTTCAACAGGTTAATATAGTGAAATAGGTACCTTTGTCAAAGGTCAGCTTTGATTTTATTATAATAGTGCTTGCTGGTTTGGACTTTTATTTACTGGATGGCTCATTCATTTGCAGAGCTGAGATCTATACTGTCTGCACTTTGCAAGCTCGTTAAGAAGCTGCTAGACTTGCACTGTAACATCCAGCTTTGAAGTGCAGCACCGTTTAGTAGCAGTGACTATAAGGGATTGATCCTCCACTGGTGTAAAGTAGCTAGCCTAGTTCATTTAACTTCATTGAAGATAGACTGATTTACACTATCTGAGGTCTGTCCCTAAGGGTAAAGTGTCTGTCCCCATCGGTTCTAGTCTCTCCCATATTCCATAGTGACAGCTGAAAAATGATGGGAGAGAACAGGACCATTGGATGAAAAGCCCAAAGTCTGACAGACCCCATTTCCTACGAAAGGACAACAGTTGCATTGGTTCTGTCACACTGTAAGGGAAGCAGATGTTACAGTGAGGAACAGAAACTGAAGAAAGCAGGGAGGTTTTTGTACTGCTCTGTATCACTTCTGAGCTGGTGCCAACACTAATAATTTCCAGAATCATCAGTTTCAACACGACTGATTGCGAGAGTGAAGTTAGTGCCAGACCCGATGGCCACTGACCCGGCCTGGGATGTACGTGTGGAAGCCCTGTGGATAAAAAGCTTTGGAGCTTGTCAGTCCTTTGGGAACTCGCTTCGGTTGTGGTTCCCCACCCCTGTTCAAGTCCCCTGTCTGCCTGACAAAGAGAAGGGATTTGAACAGGGATCTGCTGCATCTCAGGTGGGCGCCCTAACCACGGGGCTATGGGATGTTTCGATGTGGGTCTCTCTTACTCTCTTGTTGAAGTTGTTCCACTGTAATGGAATAATTACATATTATTTGAGCCAGAGAGAGAGTGAGAATCTCACAATAGTCCCTTGGTGGATCTGGGCACCACTGACTTCCCCGGGTTTTGGATCAGGCCTTTACATCTTAAAATGTTCTTTCTCTCTTTGCAATTTGAAATGAGACAAAGGTAATCAGAAATTGGTGCAACTCTGAAGAATATTCAGGTCTTGATAGACTGGAGTTCTGACTCTTTTTTCATTTTCCTTTAAAGGCTAATTATACTTTTAATTTGTCCTATAGTAAAATAAGACCAAGATTTTCAGAAGTCCATGTCAGAAGTCATTGTCATTCATGGAGCGTTCGAGAGTTCAATGGAAGGAAACCCCAGTCAAGCAACCAGCACCTGTAACAGTCAATATGATTTGGGGTAAAACCAAATACATCCTCAAACCCCAACCTCTGCCCCCAGCCCTAAAAAAATCAACTGCCCTCAGAAAAAGGAGGAAATATGTTTTGTGCTTTTTCCCATCTGAGCCCACTTGTGAACCTGACAACTGCCCAATTGTTCCCCCAAAGGCCCCATGTTTCTGCAACCGTCCCTCTGTCAGAGGAAGACTGGACACAGCCAATAGCTCCTGACTCTGTTATTTCACGTGTCCACCAGAGTGGGTCACTAGAGAGTAGCAGGAGCTGTTCCTTCATTCGGGAAGATGAACTTGATGCCCCTTCTAGGCTCTGCTAGCTCTGGAGTTCGGGAGTTTGGTTCAACCGCTCCAAAAAGCAGCACTGCCAATGAAGCGCTAGGAAGGGCTGTGTCTGTTTTAATCCTGAAATGCTCAGAGGGGGCAGCAAGTACAAGTTATTTTGGTGAATTGTGGAGTAAAATCATTTATGCAGGAAAAAACATTTCCGATTCAGCTGCTGCTGCAGCAAAAAGATTTCTTTACTGAAAGAAATGTGTCTAGTGGCACCTTTTTTGCAGGGCAGTATACCTTGCTAGATATGTGACACCAGATGGCGCTGTTACACAGTTTTCCAAGTTTTTCAGAGTGTGCGAGTAAGTGTTTTGGGGAGACATACCGTGTGGTTGTTAATTTTGGCTATGCAGGGGTCCGAGGAAAGGGAGTTGTATAAGTAGCAGGAGAGTGTGCTGTCTGTCTTGCTCTCTGATTAAATTGTTGAAGCAGATTTGGTTCTTGGGATATGAGCATTGATGCTGGGATAAGATTCCTAAAAGAGGGGTTTGCTTGCATGCAGTGTGTAATCGCCTCTGTTTCAGGACAGGTGTTGCTGTAAATAAAACAAGTTATGCTTTGTAACCTCAGCACTGATTTCTCCTGTACTGAGAAGCTGAGCTGCAAGTGTAGGAAATATGCTACTGCTCAGCAAAGTGTCAGCACTGGTGTTGGGAAAGACACAACTGTATTATAGAAAGGTCAGTTGTAGGAGTAGGGGAGTGTTGCCTGGTGTTGAAAGACTGATCAAAATTCTGTCTGTAATCTAGTGTAGCAGCTACACTATGTATAGGAAGCAGCTGTTATACTGAAAGAGACAGCGTGGTAAGGTTTTTGTATTGGTCTGTATCGCTGTGCGAGGGGTACCATAGGTCTGTTGACAATAATAAACTGCAGCATCTTCAGCTTCAACTTTGTTGATTGTGAGTGTGTAATCGGTGCCAGATCCACTGCTGCTGAACCGGGCTGGGACCCCAGATTGCAGGGTAGAAGCACCATAGATAAGGAGCTTCGGAGCTTGTCCTGATTTCTGTTGGTACCAGGCTAAGTAGTGATTGCTACCACCGGTGAGGCTTGAACTGGCTTTGCAGCGGATAGTGACTGTGTCTCCAGGAGACACTGCCAGGGATTCGGGAGTCTGAGTCATCACAATGTCCCCACTGGAGTCTGAGTTAACACAAAGAATGTCAGTTAACATATACATGTACAGCCTTTCTATATAGTGTCACTCTGTCTAGTGGGTGTGTATGTGTGTATATGTGTGTGTATGTATGTATAATACATACATACATTTTAAAATACACAATATTTTTTCTATAAATATTCACATTTGCCTTTTTACATGCTAATAATAGCAAATTTTCTGAAAACGATGCTAACGTTGTTTGAGCTGGTTCTTTCATTCCTCGTTGCTTCTAATTTCGTGTTTTTCTGAAACCTGTTTTTTCTCTTAGTTGCACTTAGAAGGAGACAAGCATTTCAGAAGTTACTGTCGCTAACTGAGGAATGTTTATACATTCTACATCTCATAAATTTTTCCATAGATCACTGTAGTTTAAATCATCCAGCGCGCACTTCAGTTGATTCTTACCCTGGATCCAGAGCACTAGCAGCCAGATGAGCTGAGCCTGGGAGATCATCTTGCTACGTCTGAGTGGCCCGATGCTGATCAACCAACGGTAATGAGTGACACGGAACATTTATAACCGCTCAGAGCTGCAGGGCAGTGTCAGTTGCATGTGAAATATGCAAATTTAGTTCAGAGATGAAAATTCCCAGCTGACCTAAAAATGTGCAGAGAAAGGGAAGTAAAAAGGACTAAGGAGGAAACAGGCAAGGTCAATGCGACAGCCCCTGGGGCAGCCCCTCCGATTTGTGTTCCAATGAGGCAGTTCTGATGATAGTAAAGGTAGTGCCCAGATGTCCATATTTGGAGCAGGACCCTATTTTGTTAGGTGCTAAACAACCGCATATTAGGTTACAGTCACTGTCCCTCACTTTGTGTTGAAATGGCATTTGTCAGGGTGGAATGGGAATAAATGTTCTCAGCCTGTCAGTATTACCTTACTGCTCATTTTCACTTAATGACCATAGAATCATTTTTCTACTAGGAATCTCCTCAAAAAGATATCGATGTGATCTCCCTGCATTAGGGGATCTATGTTGGGGCTAACCTCTCCCTTACCTACTACTCCCTTCTGAGTTTATTAGTGATAACCTTAAAGAACTTATTGTGATGCACAGGGTTGTGGGGACCTTAGTTTCCTGACTATTCTGCCATTAAGATCCCAAAGGTAGCTGTAGTGTACAGGAACAGGTTGATATCCCATTAAATAGTTTGTGAGCCCTGTCATTTCCTGTGTTCTATGTCGCATTGTATAAATAGACCATGATTATCATTCTGTTACCTGGAGTTTCTCAGAACCCGAAGCAGTGGCAACAACTGTTTCTCTCCAGGCAGTGTCAGGAAAAAATCAATGGGAACACAGCTCATCCATCTGATAAACAATTGGCACAAGCAGGAGTGCTTACATCTAAAACTACTTTTTTATTAGATCTCAAACACACACACACATACACACACACACACACACACACATATGCTGTCGCAGTAGGGTTAGAGCATTTCCCTAGAGTTAAGAAATGGTTGTGAGGGATCAGTGACCAGGCTTCAGAGGGCCCCGTCTTCCGTCTAGCTGCTGGGACTGCTCCCAAGCAAATTCTTTTGCCTGATCTTTTATAGCTAACTTCAAACAAAGCCCATAACCTATTGTGACTCCTAGTGGGTCACCAATTCTCCTACTTTCAGCAAAACTACTCATTATCTCTTATCAAAACATTTCTAGACATCATAATAAAACATACATGTTAGAGGCCCCTAAGACCAAGGTCGCTGTCCAAACATTCCTTCTATTTTCATGGAACATTCACTTCTTAGCTCATCCTCCCATTCGGGTAGCAAAAACTGCAAACATGCTGTTATTTGGCCTTGCCTCTCAGAGCCCAAGATTTTCCTAGCTATGGGATGTTTGGTTTTCAGCTAGCCGTGGGTGAACATAGAAAATTGCTGACTGCAGTACTGTCAAATTCTGGGGTACCACACAGGAATGTCAAATTCTGGGGTAACAATTCCCAGAGATTTAAAGGTAGATTCCTCAGTCCATATTTTAACAGCTAAAATATTTGGTCTAATTTTGAAAAGCGTGGAATGGCCAATGGGCGATACTGGAAAGGTAGTTGAATGTGGCCATCTGGTGTCAGTTCTGTGGAAGTTCAGCTTCTTGTTTAAAGGAGGTTAAATATGCATAGTAGCCACTCAGGAAACATCCCTTCTCTGTGCCCTGGTGCAGGACCACACAGAGCCCCTGATCTTTGCAACTCTCACTGACGACAACGAGATTATAAATGGTGTCGGAGACCTGCCTGGAACATGTGGTTCTGCTACTGCTGGCATCCTTTGGGATTCCTTCTGCGGTTGGGTCATTTTAAATTTTGCTAGGGAGTCGATGAGAGAGAGAGAGAGAGAGAGAGAATCAACACAGTTTCTGACTATGCTACACACACATGCTCATCCTGGCAATGCCACCTGTTGTTTGGACTGTACAGCCCCTGTACTCTGTGCAGATTAGGCACTTCTATAGGTGCTTTGTGCATCTGCAGCCTGTTGTTTGAGAGTTTCCTGCACTACGGTATAATCCAGCATAAACCGGGGTATGGTTGGTCTTGGGTAGGAATGGATACACAAGGGTTTTGTATTGTGTATGTCATTATGCAGGAGATATCATAACCTACTGACAATAATAATCTCCATCATCTTCATTTGATTGTGAATGTGAAATCTGATCTATTGCACTGAAACGGGTGGGAATCTCCGTGACAAAATAGCAAGCATGATACATTTGAAGTTTAGGATTTTGCCCAGATTTCTGGTGGTCGCAAGCTAGAGCACTGCAATGCCTGCTCCGGCCTTGCAGTCAATAGTGACTCTGCTTCCTGGAGATACTGATCCAATCTGCCCCCGGTGTCTGAAATTACATATATAATCTGAGTTAACACAGGGGTGTGATCAATCACAGAAAACAATATTCTGTCATAAATGATTGCATGTGCGTTACACCATGTAGCCTGGAAGGGATGCTGATGTTACATTTAAGAAGGATCTTTCAATCTAAAACCTTGTACCCAGTTGCTGATAACATTATTTCCCCTGTTATTTCTCTGCAATGACATGTAAAAATTCATCCATTACTGTAGCTCTCTGAGGAATGTTCATGGTTCAATTTACAGCATTTGCAAATTTTTGAATGGGTTTCTTCTGCCCACATTAAAGATCAGGACTGTGAGTGAAATTGCTTCCAGATCCAGTGCCACTGACCGGGGCTGGGACCCCAGATTGCAATGTGGAAGCATAATAGATAGGAATTTAGGAGCTTGTTCATACTGCAATGGGGCCAGGTGAAAAAGTTTTTTCATTCTGCTGCTTCTGGTAAGGTTTGAACTGTCCTTGCAGATGATAATGATTGTGTATCCTGGAGACACTGACAGGGATTTTATAGTCTGAGTCATCACAATTTCCCAATTGGAGTGTGGAATCATGGGAGGTCACAGTTGTTTGGTCAGGTGCGGCTCTGTAGGTGAGTCCTGACCTAAGTCCCTCTAAGCTGCACGGCCAGGCGGCTGCCCAGCAAGCTATCAAGTGCGACGCACTTCAGGTGTCCCTCCTCCCACTGCCGTGCTGCTCCTGCCCTCTGCCTTGGAGCTGCTCCCCGGAGCCTCCTGCTTGCTATGCAGAGCAGGCGGGAATGGAGGTGCTGATGGCCGGGTTCCCACTCCCCTGTCCCTGTACCCTATCTCTGTGGGGGCGGGGGGAATGCAACAGGGCTCAGGAGTGGGACAGAGGGAGCTTGCTGGTGGCTGCTGCTGCTGTCTGCTTTGAGTGACAATCTACTTAAAAGGGCAACGTACAGCAGCAGATTCTTTGGGCTGCCTTTTGCCATCATCTGAAATTCTGCACTTTAATTCAAAAGATCCCTGAATTTGTCTTTTTCCATTGTGATTATAGAGTCATAACGCTGTAAACTGATGTGTAAACACTGGAATAACAGTAACCTCCACCGAAATGCTGCTGGTGGAGAGAGAGGGCTGGGTCCTCCGTAGAATAAGGAAGAAAAAGGGCCCCTTTCAGTGAGGAATGTGTGTCCCTGATGAGAGTGTTTGTTGGTGTCTGCCATTTACCACTGATAAGCCCCCTCATTTTGTAGATGGTTCCTTGTTCACCACGAGCAGCTGCATCTTCTGCTTGTGTTGCCAGATTATTAATACAATGACGTTTGTCCGCTCTCACAAGGCGTTTGACCTCCCAGTGTGCCTTGCTATACTGCTTGCGATATTTGTCCGTTAGCTTCTGGGCTTTTGTGTCTAAAATGTTTTTCTTCAGGGCTCATCTGGTTTCTGTGGTGTTCCATTTGCTAGGTGTAATCCACTCCTTCCTTCTCTTCTACCTGTAGCCTAGATAAATTGTTATTTTGTTCCACTTCTTGTTGAGCTCCTCATCTGCATACCCCTCCTCTTCATCAAGGTCTGAAAGTGCCTGAAACCTGTTCTTTAACTGCAGTATGAAGACTTTCTCTACTTCAGGGGACTTTACCTTGTCAATGTCATAATGTCTATGTCCTTTGTTTGGACCCACACTTCTCAGTTTTAGCTTGATGGAGGCTATCACAAGGTGGTGGTCGCTGCCAACATCTGCACCCCTTATCACTTTCACATCTGTCAGTGAACGTCGCCATTTGCCAATGATCATGATATGGTCAATCTGGTTCTGATCTCTGCCATTTGCATAACACCATGTCAGCTTGTGAATTTCACGATGTTGAAATAGGGTTCCGCCGATGACTGGGTCATTTCTATTACAGAAACTAACAGGCCTCTCTCCATTTTCATTCATGCTTCCACACCCATGTCTTCCCATTGCTCTGTTGTTGTTTGTGTTCTTCTTACCGAGGTTGGCATTCAGGTCTCCCATGACAATAGTTAGGTATTGACGTGGTACTCTCCATAACTCTGCCTGTAATGTAAGGTAGAATTTGTCCTTTACTTCTTCATCATTGTCATTTGTGGAAGCATAGCACTGAATCAGGGTGATATTATGTTTTCCTTTCAGTCTGGCTGTCGTAAGTCTGCTGCTGCTGGATTTCCATTCAGGCAGGGAATGCTCCACTCCTTTCTTCAAAAGGATGGCCACACCCTCATAGTGTTGTCCATCATCCCATCCCGAATACAGCAAAGTTTTTTCTGAGGCTGTTGTTAATCTTTCTGATCCCATCCATCTGCTTCACTGACACCCAGGATGTGGAAGCTGTAGCGTCTCATCTCTGCTTTGACCTGAGCTAGGTTCCCTATTTCGTACATTGTCCGTATGTTCCAAAAACCAAGTTTGGTTTTTGTCTTGGTGATGAGCACTTCAGTCTTCATGCCAGTGGCTTCCTTTCAGCATTCACCACTGGCAGTTATACAGGTCCTTGACTCCTGAAAGCCATCACACATAGTAATTTCTCTGTCGCTGTTTCCGTAATATATATATACTTTTTACAGGACAGGGTTGGCCTTGTCCCTAACCCCCAACCTGGAGGACCAGGGTGTTTGTTTTGTCTGGCCCCTCCCCCACAGACCAATCCGGCATGGTTGAACCTACCAGGAGCAAAAAGCCCCCGCCGACACAGACTCTGAGGATTGTTAGAGCACACAAGCTGTCCCCCCACGACAAGGGACGGACACTAGAGGACAGTAAATAGGAGGTGAGTAAAGTAATTTAAAGCCAGAAATAAAAAAAAAAAAGGCCACTGTGGTTTTGGAGAAGTTAAAAACGCTTCTGTGTGGAGGGAAGATTCTCTAGCAACAGACTGTCTGCTAAGTTATGTGTATTACATGGTTGAGACAGCAGGTATGTGTGTTTCTGGGTCTGAAAGTTTGCCCCCGAATAACGTGTAGCATTTGCACTGAGAAGGCGGCTGTTTGAAGGAAGCAGCTGTGACACAGAATGGAATGGACTGGGAGGTTTTTGTATTAGTCTGTATCACTGTGAGAGGTGAGCTATAGCCTTGCTGACAATAATAATCTCCAACATCTTCAGCTTGAACGTTGCTGATTGTGAGAGTGAAATCCGTTCCAGATCCACTGCCTGTGAACCGGTCTGGGATCCCAGTGGCACGTGTGGAAGCATGGTAGATAAGGAGTTTAGGAGCTTGTCCTGATTTCTGTTGGTACCAGGCTAAGTAGGTATAAGCACCTGTAATGCCTGCACTGGCTTTGCAATTGATAGTGACTGTGTCTCCTGGAGACACTGCCAGGGATTCTGGAGTCTGAGTCATCACAATCTGCCCATTGGAGCCTGAATTCACAAAGAGACTAGAAGTTAACACAAATACAGATCTAGTCAATCAAACTCAACAACATTGTGTCTGTAAAATATTCCCATGTGCGTCTTTACACAATGACTCTCCCTAGTCAGCTGGGCGTGATGCTAACATTGAGCTCCAGACACCGTTTCATTCTAACTGTTTTGACTACGGCTCATAATTTTCTCAAACATCATTTTCTTAATTCAAGCTAAAATAAGTTAAAGATTTTCATAAATCAGAGTCAGTCCTGGCACCTGTTTATTCTTTAACATTAATATTTTGGTAATCCCTGAACGCCGCTAACAGTTTTGGTCCGTTTGTGCCAGATGCTGTACAAACAATAAGTGACAGTCCCTGCCACAAAGAGCTAACTAATTAAATGGATTTTGATTGACCCATAAACTATAATCTACAATGTACAATATTTCTAGTTCTTTTAAGCTTTTATAAGGATAATTTTACTTTTAATTCATCAAATTCCTTCTGGGTTTGATCCTTACCCGGGATCCAGAGCATTAATAGACAGATGAGCTGAGCCTGTGAGATCATCTTGATACGTCTGACTGGCCTGATGCTGATCAACAAACTATAACGAGTGACACGGAGCATTTATAACAGTTCAGCACCACAGGGGAAGGGTGTGAAATATGCAAATGGGTTCAGAGATGAAAATTCACACCTGGTCCATGAACATGTACAAAAAAGGAAGTGAACGGACCGTGGGTGACATAGGCAAGTTCAACCAGTCGCTCCTGGGTACAAGTGTGTCTGTGTTAAAATGACATTTGTCTGGGATTACAAAGAATAAAAGTTCTCAGCATATTGTGATTTCTGGGATGCTGGTTAATATCACAGCTACACTGGAGATCTCCTCACAACTTGTGATACAAAATGGTGTGATCTGCCTTTGAGAGAGAAACAGAACTGGGGGGTGAGGGTCTTCAAGCAGGGAGAATCCTCAGTTAGCAAAGGTAAATCCTGATTAGCCCAGTCTGTGCCATCCCTGCTCATCCTCATCTACACGCGAAAAGTTTCAGTTCTGCTGAATTGATGTTTTCCAATGAAAAACCATTTTGTCAGAAAATTCCCATCCATCTCCAAGTTTCTCCTTTGCTTCAGTCTGTTATGTAACCTATTTGATGAAATCAGCAATATTAGTAAAAAATAATTTTGACCCAATGAGCTATTTTCTTCTCCCTTTAAAAGGTAAATTCAGATGCATGTTTGTGGAAAAGGAGCTAAATGCTAAACAATTCTGTCCAACAACTGATTAGTAATTAAGTGTTGACATCCCTGTCCTGAGGAGCATAGGTTGTAAATAGGGGAGATCTTTGTTTGAGAAGATGAGTAAACTGAGGCAGAGAGAAATGTTGCATCCAAGGGTGCCTAGTGAGTTAGTGGATGAGATGGGAAATAGACCTCATAAACTTCTTCTAGACTCATTCTTGAACTGTTCTGTCTCAGTGACTCCTTCTGTAAAATGGGATGATAGTGCTATTGGGAGGGTGTGACGTTGTGCAGTCTGTATGGTTTTATAAAAATATGATAAGTGAATATAATTTAACTGGAATATGCTTCATGCAAAAGGTCTCTTGTTAGGTATCATTACAAAGTTTATAATCTACTGAGTGTGATCATGCTATTTGTATAAATGTACCACTCTTGTATCTAAAACTAGAAATATGAAATATAACTCTGAGGGCCTATTGTAATTATGTCAAGTGTGGGCCATTAAGGATGGTTTGGAATCTTGATGACTCCCATTGTCTGCAGATGGCTGTATTTACCTGTGAGTCTTCCTGTATATGTGTGTGCTGGCAAGTGGGTAATGAAGTCTTGCAGTGACATGTGATCATGTCACCTGAACTGGAATCCATCTTTAACCTGGTGCTTTTCCAGTGAGGGGGGGTGGAAACCCAGAGGGACAAAGGGTTCCCGCCTTATGCAAAAGATATATAAAGGGGTGGAAGAGAACAGAGAGGGAGAGGAGCCATCATGAAGAATCCCCTAGCTATCACCTGAGTTGCAACAAGAGCTGTACCAGGGGAAAGAATTGTGCCCAGGCCTGGAAGGTGTCCAGTCTGAGAAAAACTTACTGAAACATATCTGAGGGTGAGATTATCTGTATTTAGTTTGATTAGACATAGATTTGCGCATTTTATTTTATTTTGCTTGGTGACTTACTTTGTTCTGTCTGTTACTACTTTGAACCACTTAAATCCTACTGTCTGTATTTAATAAAATCACTTTTTATTTAGTAATTTACTCAGAGTGTGTATTAATACCTGGGGGAGCAAACAGCTGTGCATATCTCTCTATCAGTGTTATAGAGGGCAAACAATTTATGAGTTTCCCCTGCATAAGCCTTATGCAGGGTAAAACGGATTTATCTGGGTTTAGACCCCATTGGGAGTCGGGCATCTGAGTGCTAAAGACAAGCACACTACTGTGAGCTGTTTTCAGGTAAACCTGCAGCTTTGGGACAAGTGATTCAGACCCTGGATCTGTGTTAGAGCCAGACAGGAGTGGCTGGCTCAGCAAGACAGGGTGCTGGAGTCCTGAGCTGGCAGGGGAAACAGGAGCAGGGGTAGTCTTTGCATATCGGGTGGCAGCTCCCAAGGGGGTTTCTGTGATCCAACCCGTCACAGTGGCGTAGTCGAGCAGGATCTGTGCACAGCTGATTGCTTTGAGATACCGGTAGTGATTTTAAGTGAGTTTTAAGTGTGGTGGCTGGAGAACAGACAAAGTGGTTACTGGTTTGTTATTTTCTGTTTGCTTATTTCGGGAACGGGAAGTAGGGACAGAAAAGGAAGCAAAATAAGTAAGAATGAAGATCAAAAGAAGCTAAAACTACACAAGTTGCAAATTGCCCAGAAAGACTGAACAATGGGCGCTGGGAATGTCTCTGTTAACTAAGAAGCCCCTGAGCTGAGTGCATCTCAGTTTCAGTGAACTGCAGATGGGTGTGGCCCAACCTCTGTCTGTGCCACAAGTACTCCTGTTCTTTCTGTCTGTGCTGAAGCTGACTGGAGTGTCTAACCTAGCAAGACAGGAGGGGATGGATGCCTGTTCTGGCAGGAGGGGGTTCTCTGTGGTATCCCAGCTCGTTGAGTGATGGTCTCAAGGGAAGACGAATGGAAATTGATGTACAATTTGCCCGGGAAAAGGCTGCCCACCAACCTGGACTTAAGAGACAAAGCAATTAAGACCCAGAAGGGCAGGGGAGGTGTGATGATTTACTACTAGCCACAGCCTGCAGTCCTTTATCCCTGGTGGTGAGGATGTGCAATGGTTACAAGCTAAAAACTGAACTGGGGTCAGCACTTTCTCTCCTATTTGATATTATCTGAAATAAGGACCAGACGCTGTAGGTTATTGGACCATAGAGAAGTGATTGAGGAAATGTAGTGTAGACAATCCTTCTCTCTGTCTCACCTGTGACCAGCCTCAAGGACAGGCATGCACCGTATTGTGGAAACGGGGCCACCTGCTTTAGGGCTTGTATGGGGAGGCAGGCAGTCACTCTGCTCACACAATTTCTGGATGCTTTATATATTGACCTTGTTTTGTACTGTTGGTAGGAAATTGGATCCAGCCTATAACAGCTAATACTCCTCAGTAGTTAAAAGGAAGCCAATGAGTATATTAAGAATCACCCTGTAAATTCCAGTCTCTGCGCTACTGCAGTGAGGGAGTTGTAGAAATGGAAGGAAGACATGGACATTGGGTGAGGTGTTTGAAATTCACGGACACTACATCAATTTGAGGCAGCAGCAGTTGGAGAGAATACTCTGACTTTCTACAGGCAACAGCTGTTTCAGTAAGGAACAGAAACTGAAGAAAGCAGGGAGGTTTTTGTATTGGTCTGTATCACTGTGAGAATTATAGCCTTGACAATAATAATCTCCAGCATCATCAGCTTCTACGCGGCTGATTGTGAAAGTGAAGTCAGTGTCAGATCCACGGCCACTGAACCGGTCTGGAACACCAGAGACACGGGTGGAAGCGCCATATATGAGGAGCTTAGGAGCTTGTCCTGATTTCTGTTGGTACCAGGACATGTAGCTGCTAACACTGGAACTGGCTTTGCAGTTAATGGTGACTCTGTCTCCTGGAGACACTGCCAGGGATTCTGGAGTCTGAGTCATCACAGTCTGCCCACTGACATCTGGATGAGAGAAAAAACATTATAAGACAAGCCAAATGAAATACTATTATAAAAAAATTATACTACAAATATGTAGTGTCTAATTTTCATTTAACGACTTAGTTTCATTGCTTGTGTCCACTAGAAATATATCTGCCTGTGATCTCATGGGATGAAGAATTAAGTTAAGTTTGATGAAGAAATCTACGATAAACATTGGTGAGAGATTATCATCTTAATCTAATATCTCCTTGATGTTCTTACCCTGAATCCAGAGCACTAGGAGACAGATGAGATGAGTCTGTGAAATCATTTTGGTCCCTCTAGTCTGACAGACCGTGAGAATCTAAGGTAGCAAGTCTAGCAAATAACACTTTTATATGTGCCCTGCATTGCAAGGAATCGTCGTGTGGGTGGAAGCATGCAAAGCAGCCACTCTGTGTAAAGGTCCATTTCCTGTGCCTCATTGCAAAGAAAGGGCCTTGTATAGCCCTCTGCCTAAGAGTGCAACTCCTGTTGATGAAGCTGAGAATTGCACACATGGACTTGGCTTTGGCCTTGTTATCAACATGGCTTTAATACCCAGTGTGTGTGTCTATATCATTGGTAACTTTGAGCCAGAACCTGAGAAGCTTGTTTTTGCTATCCCTTCTATTGATATCAGTGGGACTGCTTGTGAGGTGAGGTACCACTCAGTGTGTGTGTGTGTCCCGATCTTCCAGTTCCAGGACACACAGCTTGTTCAACAGCCCTTTTAACCCTCTAATCTTCCTCTCAGGACACTTGCCTGTGAAGAAGATCCCTTCAGGGCCTCCCACTTCTGGGTTTGAAAAACTACTAAGCTTTTATTTAACCAGAATAAGCACTATAGTAACATAAGAGTTTTCTCTGCATCCTACTGCCAGAGGGAAAGTGTGATCTTATAAGAGCCCAGCAGTGCTTCCCTTCCCAATCACAGTCTAGCTCTCCAACCCCTTCTGTGATCCTGCACCCTCTCTCCTAAGGAGCCAACCAATGACCCTTCGAATTCAACCACCACACAGAGATCCAAGTGACCTATCTGGATGGAGTGTCTGTCCAGGAGTCCAAGACTGTGTGTCTGTGCACCTAGTAATCTGGTCTTCATCCCACAATATACTGCATCATACAACTCAGCTTAACATCTCTTGTCCTATAACAACATCTCATATCATCTAATTTCTTATTAACATCATCTCATCTTTACAGTGAGTTTGGCCTTGTCTACATTGGAAAAGTTTTGCTGGCAGAGCTATACCTGTTGAACTATATTGGTAAATCCTCCTAGTGTGGCTGCAGCTTCTCCCAGCATAAAAGTGCTTCTGCCAGTACAGTTTACACCAGTTCCCCAAGGGACATCATCTATACTGGCCACAACAGTTCTAGGCCTGCATAATTGCACTGGGTTTTATAGTAACGTAGCTATGTTGGTGAAAAATCACACCCAGACTGGCACAGCTGTGCTGTGAGAAGTATTAAGTGTAGCTCAGGTCTAAGAGTCATAGATCTTTGCCCTGTATTTGCAGTGTTTAGATTAGAGTTGGTCCTGAACCGAAATCCCAGATACGAACGGCTCCAAATGGTGGAAGAGTTTGTCTGTGGAAAGTGACTATTATGATTGGTTGCTCTCTCTCTGAAGGAGATAATCCTCAAATCAACTTCCAGTGTGGATGTGGATCTCCAGTGTCTGTCCCCAATGTGTGTGTCGTGGCCCCATCGGTAGCTTGGGCCTTCAGCAGATTCACAGAGGGGTCTTCACAAGGATCTTTAATTTCACAGTGAATCATCCCATGTAGTTATAATTCTTCCTGGGCAGAGAAGTGGTATATTAGGGGCTTTAAGAGACAGTGAGTTGAACGGGATCTAAACAACTAGAGATTTTTCTGAAGAAAGGTGCAAGGATCCTTCTCTAGAGCTCTTCCCAATCCATTCAGTTGCCAGGGTCCGTTGTAGAAGAGGCAGTACATCCAGCCCAAGATTTCAGCACATCCTTGGGGGATGCCCATCGGTTGGGGTCATCAGTGTGCGGGGGAATCCATGCTTCTGTGCTGGCTCCAGGGCAGTCTGCTCTTGTCCCTCAGCCCTGACCCACTGGGCTGCCAAGGCTTCCCCTGGCCACTGTCTTCTGGAACCCGGAATTCCAAAGGGTGTTTCCCCATAACACAGGAGCTGTGGAAGAGTTAATGTTGCATCAGGCTGAATTATGTCACTGAAGGCTTTTCTGCTGGTATTCAAGTTGGACGGACAATGAGCTCTGCCACTCAATTGCTGGGAGAGCTTGTCTAAGTGCCTTCCCCTGTCACTGTCTCAGCTTCCTTATTAGTAACAACAGTGACTCTGTACTGTACAGCACTTTGAGATCTGTGCACAGAGAGCAGTAGATAAGCACTAAGTATGTTACTTCATAGCACATATAATTTCTAAGGGGTTTTGCTACACAGACCTACTGGGTCCCAGAGGTGCTGGGACACTCTAACTCATCAGCCACGATGTCTGCTAGCTACTGCATGTTTCTTCCCTTTCACATGTTTTTACAGGTTAAGAGGAAGGAAAATCTAAATGATGGGATCCTGTCTGTGGCGTATTTGATGGACTGTCAATGTAGAGTTTCATGCTGTCCTTAGGAGCCAAAGTCAATGGACTTACTTCCAGTTTATGTCATCTTAACTCAGATGGATCTAGGCCTTGTTTGTTAGGGTTTTATTAAATTTAAATTGGCTAATAGCAAAAATGTTTTTTCCCAAACCTTTCTTTTCTCTCTAATTTTTCCTCCATTGTGTCAACTGATGGGAGCAGGCTGGCAAGAGAATAGTGTTGTCATGTGACAGAGTAGAGCAGAGACAGGCACTCTGTTATTGTGGATGTAAAGGGGAAGCTTTACTGAGGTTTCTGGGTATAGCCTAGTTCTCTAGCTCCCATACTGACTACACACGACCTGTTCTACTTACGGAAACCCAAAGTCTTTCTCAAAGTTCTGGGCTTAGCAGTTACAGAATGGATTACTGATTGGGCTAGAAGAAGCAGAGGGTGCCTTTTAAGCAAAATCTAAAAAAATAAATGGCCTGTCAAGACAATCTGAGTGTTTATTACATATGCAGGGATTTTTCTATTAATCTAACTCTTCTCACAGTTTACAGTTAACAGAGATGTTGGGTGGCTGGGCTGAATTTAACATTAGAATAATGTGGAGTATTTTCCATTCAACAGAAACAGAGAATTGAGATTTGCAGTTTGTGAGTTGAGAAGTTTATAAGTAATGACAGAAAGAGGCTGCAGAAAGCGCTGGGGACCATGGTAATGCTGGTAGTAATGAACTCCAGCATCATCTGTTTGAGTCGACTGGTTGTGGGAGTGTCGTCAGGGTCAGACTCGCTAAAACTGAACTGATCTGGGATTTCCAAGGGACAGGAGGCAGACTAAGAAGTAAGCAGAGTAGGCGCTTGTCCAGGGTCCTGTTAGCACCAGACATTTTCATTGACCGCGAAGGAGGGAGGTTAAATTACACCTCTGTCCACCCGTCATGTCCCTTGCACCAGGGGACTGTGGATGTTGGGAAGGCTGGGAGGAGGGGGTGAGAATAATGAAGACCAGAGCTGATGAGTGTGGGGGCAGCAGAACTGATTTATCTGCATTCCTTCCAAATGGGTGGAGCAGTTTTACTATTGTGTTAACTTTGTTATAAAGGACTTAGCTGAAATTTCAGATGCTGCAGAACAGCCTGGGTAAGTGTTGCCATCTAGTGGCCATGACAATGTTCTGTAGCACTAGTTGAAGGGTTTGAAATAATACGTTAAATATACTGGGCCACGTTCTCAGGTGCCATGATTGTGTTGACTTCAGTGGATGGAGGCTTGCATAGATTGGCCTGATGCTCACACGTATAAAGATACATAAGGATATGCTGGAATTCTTTTAGACACTTGCTAGCCGGACAAGTGACCTCCATTCCAACATGTTAATATCAACATTTCAACAGGTTAATATAGTAAAATAGGTACCTTTTTAATAGGTCAGCTTTGATTTTATTATAACAGTGCTTTGAACTTTTATTTACTGGATGGCTCATTCATTTGTAGAGCTGAGATCTATACTGTCTGCACTTTGCAAGCTCGTTAAGAAGCTGCTAGACTTGCACTGTAACATCCAGCTTTGAAGTGCAGCACCGTTTAGTAGCAGTGACTATAAGGGATTGATCCTCCACTGGTGAAAAGTAGCTTAGTTCACTTGACCACGGGGCTATGGGATGTTTTGATGTGGGTCTCTCTTACTCTCTTGTTGAACATGTTCCACTTTAATGCAATAATTAAATATTAGTTGAGCCAAAGAGAGAGTAAGAATCTCACACAATAGTCCCTCGGTGGATCTGGGCCCCACTGACTTCCCCGGGTTTTGGATCAGGCCTTTACATCTGAAAATGTTCTTTCTCTCTTTGCAATTTGAAATGCAATCAGAAACTGGTGCAACTCTGAGGAATATTCGGGACTTGATAGACTAGAGTTCTGACTCTTTTTTCATTTTCCTTTAAAGGCCAATTATACTTTTAATTTGTCCTGTTCCCTCTTCGTTTAATTTTTACCCTGGATCCACGGCACTAACAACCAGGTGAACTGAGCCTGTGAGATCATTCTAATGCATCTGAGCTGTCCAGGGCTGATCATTAAATGATGGAGAGTGAAACACAACGTTTTATAACCGCTCAGAGAAGGAAAGAAAGATCAGGTAGTTCTGAGTATACTAAGCCTCCCGTTTCATCCGTTGTGTCAGAAGCTCAGCCCTTAGACATATAGAGACTGATTCTATCATGGCCAGATACAGGTAACTCCCATTAAAATCAATGGGCCTGATTCTGATCTCAGTTACACTCCGTTATATTCCTCTAGAAAGATTAATAGATTCCAAGTTCGGAAGGGACCATTTTGATCATCAAGTCTGACCCTCCTGTATAACAAAGCCCATAGAACTGCCTCAAAATAATTCCTAGAGCAGAACTTTTAGAAAAACATCCAATCTTGATTTACAAATCATCAGTGATGGAGAATCGATCATGACCTTTGGTAAATTGTTCCAAAGGTAAATAACATTCAGTGTTAGAAAGAACAACAGGAGTACTTGTGGCACCTTAGAGACTAACAAATTTATTAGAGCATAAGCTTTCGTGGGCTACAGCAGAAATGTATGCCTTATTTCCCGTCTGAATTGGTCTAGGTTCCAGCCATTGGATCGTGTTCTACCTTTCTTTGCTAGATTGAAGAGTCCATTATCAAATATTTTATCTCCATGAACGTACTTACAGACTATAATCAAGTGACCCTTTCACCATCTCTTATTTAAGCTAAATAAGAGACTCAAGAAGCTCAATTGAAGAAAGCAGGTTGGAATTAAGCAAGAAGATTTACGATTTTTGTTGTCAAGTATCAGAGGGGTAGCCGTGTTAGTCTGAATCTGTAAAAAGCAACAGAGGGTCCTGTGGCACCTTTGAGACTAACAGAAGTACTGGGAGCATAAGCTTTCGTGGGTAAGAACCTCACTTCTTCAGATGCAAGCATCTTCTTGCATCTGAAGAAGTGAGGTTCTTACCCACGAAAGATTTTTGTTGTGGATCCTATGGCGCTGATCCTGTTCTCATTGATTTCATTGGGAGAACTAAACCTGTTCTCACTGATCTCAGTGGGAAGTAGTAGGAACTGATACACTGAACAGAACAGCTGAGGGAGGGTTACGTATTGGTTGTATCATTTTGCAAGGAGTATCATAGCCTTGTTGACAATTGTAATCTCCATCATCTTTAGCTGGTTATGAAGGTGAAATCATACTCCTGGTTACTGCCATTGAAAGGGGTGGGAATCCCAGTGGCAAGACAAGCAAGATAAATAAGAATATTAGGATTTTGTGTGGATTTCTGTTGGTTCCCTTCTAAAGCATTGATAATGCCTCTACTGGCCTTGCAGTCAATGGTGCCTCTGTTTCCTGGAAATATTGGAAGGGATTCTGGTGGCTGAAACAACAACCAAAATCTAAATTAACATAGATGTGTGATCTATCACACTCACCTAGATTGTGTTATAAATGATTACATGAGCATTATACTTCATGGCAGGCACTGAAGCTAATGTTACACTTAAGAAAGATCTTTCAATCTAAATCCTAGTTGCCTGGATGCTAACAACATTATTTCCTGCTATTTCTTTGCATCTTTCAGCTGGAAATATTTGTGCTTAGCTACTGTGTGAAGGTTTGTGAAGGTTTTAGGAGGTTCCCACTGGAGTTCACTGGCAGACCCAATGGAAAGGGGACTGGATCCATTCTCCACATCTCTGAGCTGCCCGTGTTTCTCTTCTCAGTGATTCACTTACAATGTTAGTTATGTTGTTTCCTCAGGAACTCCCTATCACACTTCTTATGTACAACTGTCCTTCCCCTCTTCAAGGCCCTGCATTTCTACTATGTTTCCTCTTATAGGGAAGCTTCCTGTTTTCCATCTCCTGTTATACCAGTCATCTACCAGAGTGGGTCACTAGATGATGAGTTGAGTTGTTCCTCTCCAACATCTGGAAGCTGTAGAGCACAGGGCATCACTTCTGCCTCCTACCCCAGCAAAACTATCTGTAAAGCACTGGGCTGACCTGAAATTCTTGCAGTCTTTTTAGGGCAGTAATTCATCATCATCATGTTCCCATTACGCCTCTGGCGTGCTTTAGGCTGGCAATGAAGCTCCTCCACGCCTATCTGTTTCTGGCAAGGCTTTCAGTGGTTCCCCACCTGTGCCCCAGGTTTTTCAGCTCGGCTTCCACAGCTCTTCGCCATGTTTTTTTTGGGCTCCCTTGTTTTCACTTGCGTTCAGGTGTCCATCTTTTTGCCACTCTGGTGATGGAATCAGTTTCCATCCGAAGCACATGGCCAATCCATCTCCAACGCCTCCTGGCAATGATGGTGCTCAGATCCTCTTGGCTGCACTGTGTGAATAGATCTTGGTTGAGATTGTTCTGTTTGGACATGTCATACTTTCTCATTTCCCAGCATTCTGCACTATAAAGTAATGTTGAAAGTATGTAGCTCTGATAAATCTTGAGTTTGCTTTTGGTTTTCTATGTTGATGATTTCCAGACTGTATTTAAGCTCCTGAAGGTGTTCCTGGCTTTATTGATTTTCTTCCGGGTATCCTGGTTTGATCCTCCATCCTGGCTGATGGTGCTGCCCAAATATGTGCATGTTTCTACATTGGTGAGAACATAATCCTCTATCCATACTGGTGATGGTGAGGCAATATTAAAGGTAATGATATCTGTCTGATTGCAGTTGACTTTCAGTCCAATTTGCTGGCTGAGTGTGTTGAGTCGAGTTGTTTTCTCTTGTATATGGTGTTGGGTATGTGATAGGAGAGCGACATCATCTGCGAAGTCCAGTTTTTCAAGAGATCAGAAGAGTGTCCATTTAATGACTCTTGGCATGTCTTTTGCTGCATTACCCAGTCAATGGCAATGTTGAAGAGGTTTTCAGACATGACACACCCCTGACCTACTCCTGTTTTGACTTCAAAACTGAGCTCACTGTGATCAACACTGCTGTAAAATTGAAATAAAAGCTTTTGATGATGTTGATTATACAGATAGGGATTCCATATACCTGAAGAATGCACTGTAGGCTGGTCCTGTGAATGCTATCAAAAGCCTTCGCAAAGTCTATGAAATTTACGTAGAGTTGCCATTGCCATGCTAAGCATTGTTCTATTATGTTTTGTAGAGTGAAGATCTGGTCTGTGCATCCATTCCCTTTCCGAAAACCAGCTTGCTCTTTTTTGAGAATGCTATTGACTGCCTCTGATATACGCTGGACTATGATCCTACACGATACTTTGCTTGGCACAAATAAAAGTGTGATACCACACCAGTTATTACAATCACTGAGAGTTCCTTTCTTTGGTATCTTCACTATAATCCCATTGGTCCACTCATCTGGCACTTTTTCCCTTTCCCAGACTGATGTAAATAGAGGGGCCAGGATAGATGCTGCTAACTCAGGATTTACCTTGAAGAATTCTCCAATCAAGTTATTCTTGCCAGGAGCTTTCCTATTTTTTAAGGATTTGATGGCTTGAATGATCTCTTCCTTAGTTGGGGCGTCTGTGTTAATTTCAAGATCTTCTGCCTCCTGGATGTTTGCTTCCTCTTTAGGTGGCTCCATGTTCAGCAGTTTTTTGAAATACTCTGTCCAGTGCATTTCTTGTTCTTTTTCGGTTTTTAGTAGGTGGCCTTGTTTGTCCCTGATGAATGTTTGTTGGTGTCTGCCGTTTACCACTGATAAGCCACGTCATTTTGTAGACGGTTCCTTGTTCATCACAAGCAGCTGCATCTTCTGCTTGTATTGCCAGATTATCAATATAATGACGTTTGTCCACTCTCACAAGGCGTTTACCTCCCGGTGTGCCTTGCTATATTGCTCGAGGTATTTGTCCGTTAGCTTCTGGGATTTTGTGTCTAAAACATTTTTCTTCAGGGCTCGTCTGGTATCTATGGCATTCCATGTGCTGGGTGTAATCCACTCCTCCTTTCTCTTCTGCCTGTAGCCTAGATAAATTACTGTTATTTTCTCCCACTTCTTGTTGATCTCCTCATCTGCATTCCCCTCCTCTTCATCAAGGTCTGCAAGTGCTTGTAACCTGTTCTTTAGCTGCAGTATGAAGGCTTTCTGTATTTCAGGGGACTTTAGCTTGTCAATGGTCATAACGTCTATGTCCCTTGTTCGGTGAACACACTTCTCAGTTTTAGCTTGAGGGAGTCTGCTAAAGGATGTTGGTCACTGCTTGTCTTGGTGTTGAGCACTTCAGTCCTCATGGCAGTGGCTTCCTTTTGGCTTTCACCACTGGCAGTCATACGGGTCGTTGACTCCTGAAGGCCATCATACACAATCATGGTCGATTTCTCCATCACTGTTTCCGTAACCTATTTTGTTTTTTATGGGACAGGGTTGTTAGCCCTCTGCCTAACCCCCAACTGGAGGACCAGGGTGTCTGTTTTGTCTGGCCCCTCCCCCACAGACCAATCCGGCATGGCTGAACCTACCAGGAGCAAAAAGTCCTTGTCGACATAGTCTTGGGGGATCGTTCGAGGATGCAAGTTGTCCCCCCATGACAGGGCACTGACACCAGACGACAGTAATTAGGAGGCAAGTAATGTAACTTAAAGCCAGAAATAAAAAAAATGCCACTGTGGTTGTGGAGAAGTTAAAACTTCTTCTGTGTGGAGGGAAGATTCTGTAGCAGCAGACTGTCTGCTAATTTATGTGTACTACATGGTGGAGACGGCAGGTATGTGCGTTTCTGGGGCTGAAAGTTTGTCCCCAAATAACCTGTAGTATTTGCACTGAGAAGGCGGCTGTTTGAAGGAAGCAGCTGTGACACAGAATGGAATGGACAGGGAGGTTTTTGTATTGGTTTGTATCACTGTGAGACTTCAGCTGTATAGCCTTGCTGACAATAATAATCTCCGGCATCTTCAGTTTGAACGTTGCTGATGGTGAGAGTGAAATCGGTTCCAGACCCACTGCCTGTGAACCGGTCTGGGATCCCAGTGGCGCGGTTGGAAGCACCATAGATAAGGAGTTTAGGAGCTTGTCCTGATTTCTGTTGGTACCAGGCCATGTAATGAGTGCTACCAGTGGTGGCGCTGGAACTGGTTTTGCAGTTGATGGTGACTCTGTCTCCAGGAGACACTGCCAGGGATTCTGGAGTCTGAGTCAGCACAAGCTGCCCACTGGAGCCTGAATTCACAAAGAGACTAGAAGTTAATACAAATACAGATCTAGTCAATCAAACTCAACAACATTGTGCCTTTAAAATAGTCCCATGTGCGTCTTTACACAATGACTCTCCGTAGTCAGCTGGGCGTGATGCTAACATTGAGCTCCAGACACCGTTTCATTCTAACTGTTTTGACTACAGCTCATAATTTTCTCAAACATCATTTTCTTAATTCAAGCTAAAATAAGTTAAAGATTTTCATAAATCAGAGTCAGTCCTGGCACCTGTTTATTCTTTAACATTAATATTTTGGTAATCCCTGAACTCTTCTAACAGTTTTGGTCCGTTTGTGCCAGATGCTGTACAAACAATAAGTGACAGTCCCTGCCACAAAGCTAACTAACTAAATGGATTTTGATTGACCCATAAACTATAATCTACAATGTACAATATTTCTAGTTCTTTTAAGCTTTTCTAAGGATCATTTTACTTTTAATTCATCAAATTCCTTCTGGGTTTGATCCTTACCTGGGATCCAGAGCATTAACAGACAAAAAAGCTGAGCCTGTGAGATCATCTTGGTACGTCTGAGTGGCCCGATGCTGATCAACAAACTGTAACGAGTGACACGGAGCATTTATAACAGTTCAGCACCAGAGGGGAAGGGTGTGAAATATGCAAATTGGGTTCAGAGATGAAAATTCACACCTGGTCCATGAACATGTACAAAAAAGGAAGTGAACGGACCGTGGGTGACATAGGCAAATTCAACCAGTCACTCCTGGGTACAAGTGTGTCTGTGTTAAAATGACATTTGTCTGCGATTACAAAGAATAAAAGTTCTCAGCATATTGTGATTTCTGGGATGCTGGTTAATATCATGGCTACACTGGAGATCTCCTCACCAGGGGCGGCCCTATGCACCAGCAAAGCAGGCAGTTGCTTGGGGCAGCCCATTTGCAGGGGCGGCAGGGATCCAGCATGGGAGCTAAGAACCAACAGGGGGCCCTGGGAGCTGTAGTTCCTTGGTTAGCTCCCTGCCTATAGAGCCAGCCGTGGAGCAGGGATAGAACTACATTTCCCAGCATTCCCTTGGCCACTACCAACAGGAAAGAGGGGGAGGAAGTGAGGAAGCGGAGACCTCCTGCTGCAGCCTGCTGTGAATGGAGAGCTGCACTGTGAGTAGGGATACCATATTTTAACATTCAAAAAATAGGACACTTCACAGGGAGGGAGGGTAGCCCCACCCTGCCACCATCCATTCCCTCCAACTGCCCCCCACAGAAACCCCAACCCATCCAACCCCCCCTGCTCCCTGTCCCCTGATCACCCCCTCCCGGGACCCCTGCCCCAACTGCCCCCCAGGACCCCACCCCCTATCTAAGCCCTACTGGTCCTTGGTCCCTGATTGCCCCCTCCTGGGACCCCACCCCCTATCTAAGCCTCCCTTCTCCTTGTCCCCAACTGCTCCCTCCTGAGAGCCCCCCCAATTTACCCCCAGGACTCCACCCCCTACCTGTCCCCTGACAAACCCCTGGGACTCCCATGCCTATCCAACTGCTGCCTGTCCCCTGACAGCCCCCCCCCCCCGAACTCCTGACCCATCTAACCTCCCCTTCTCCCTGCCCCTGACTGCCCCCCCGAACCTCCGCCCCATCCAACCCCCCCGCTCCCTGTCCCTTGACTGCCCCCCTGGAACCCCCTACCCCTTCTCCAACCCCCCCCCCCAGCCCCCTTACCGTGCCAATCAGACCAGCGTGTCTGGCTTCGCGCAGCGCCAGACACGCTGCTGCATACATGCTGCCATGCTCCCTTGTGGAGCCACAGGCCCCCCCCCCCCCCCCAGCACCTGCCTTCCAGATTTGAACACCTCAAAATTCAGGAGTGCTCAAGCTCAGTTTGGGCAGCTGTTACTTCATTTCTCCTAAATCAAATATACTGATCCACTGTAACTTGCTGTAGAAAAGGTAGGATAAAATTGAGCAAGAAATGCTTCCCAGTGGTTATTAGGACTGGAATTGCTATTTTCAACAGCCATTGCTTTTTTTGTTTGTTTGTTTAAAAGGAAGACAGTGATATTGCATTGGCAAATTCCCCATAGAAAGAAAGAGAGGAACAAAAGAATAATAAAGGCACCTCAACTTTTCCTCATTTACGTAGGACAGTCTCATAATATGCATCCTCCAATCACACAAGCTGAAAATTGTTCCACTTTACTGCAGTTCTGTAACCATATGGGAACCAATCCTGTCTGTGTTCTGTGCACATCTAAAATTCCTGCTGAATGACCTGCCCTGGGAGCGAGTTACCAGTGACCCAGGGCTGCAGTGGAAGGAGGGTGCAGGTGGGGGGGGCAGCCCAGGGCTGGGGTGGCAGGAGGTGTGTGTGTGGGGGGGGTAGGAGGAAGCCCAGAGCTGGGGCGGCAGGGGGGTGCGGGTCTGGGGGGGGAGAGGGCAGGGCTGGGACGGCAGGGGTGTGTGATGGGGGACAGCCAAAAATTTTTTTGCTTGGGGTGGCAAAAAACCTAGAGCCGGCCCTGCTCCTCACAACTGGTGATACAAAGTGGTGTGATCCACCTTTGAGAGAGAAACAGTACTGGGGGGTGAGAGTCTCCCAGCAGGGAGAATCCTCAGTTAGCAGAGGAAAATCCTGATTAGCCCAGTCAGTGCCATCCCTGCTCATCCTCACCCACACTGTGAAAAGTTCAGTTCTGCTGAATTCATGTTTTCAAATGAAAAACCATTTTGTCAGAAAATTCTCATCCATCTCCAAGTCTCTCCTTTGCTTCAGTCCGGTATTTAATTTATTTGATGAAATCAGTAATTGTAGTAAAAAATTATTTTGACCCAATGAGCTATTTTCTCCTCCCTTTAAAAGGTAAATTCAGATGCATCTTTGTGGAAAAGGAGATAAATGCTAAACAATTCTGTCCAATAACTGATTAGTAATTAAGTGTTGACATCCCTGAGGAGCATAGGTTGTAAATAGGGGAGATCTTTGTTTGAGAAGATGAGTAAACTGAGGCAGAGAGAAATGTTGCATCCAAGGGTGCATAGTGAGTTATTGGATGAGACGGGAAATAGACCAGTAAGCTTTTGGTATTGAACTCTTCTAGGCTCATTCCTGCACCCTTTGGTCTGAGTGGCTCCTTCTGTAAAATGGGGTGACAGTGCTGTTGGGAGGGTTTATCTGGTCAATGCTCTGAGCTTAGCAAATACTGTCATTGTTTGTTCTATGTTTCTATTAAGCCATATACTGAAACACTATCATCTCTGCAGGGAATCTAGGTATGTCAGTGTGTGGGGGCTATCTGGGGAAGGGCCCAGGGAAGGGCAGGAGAAGTGTGATGATTTACTACTAGCCCCAGCCTGCAGTCCTTTTATCCCTGGTGGTGAGGATGTCCAATGGTTACAGGCTAAAAACTGACTTTGCTATCCCTTCTATTGCTATCAGTGGGACTGCTTGTGGGGTGAGGTACTACTCAGTAAGTGTGTCATGATCTGCTCCTTCCAGGACACATACCTTGTTCAACACGGGTGTCACTGGGTCACCAGTGCAGCCGTTTTACCCCTCTGATCTTCCTCTCAGGACACTTGCCTGTGAATGTCAGGCGATCCTGGTTAAAAGCTCTAACTGTGTTTCAAGGGCCCTGCAGATCCCTTCAGGGCATTCCACTTTTTGGTTTGCAAAGCTACTAAGCTTATATTTAACCAGAATAAGCACTATAGTAACATAAGAGTAGCTGTCAGTAACCCCTCTGCAGCCTACTGCCAGAGGGAAAGTGTGATCTTATAAGAGCCCAGCAGTGCTTCCCTTCCTGATCGCAGTCTAGCTTTTCAACCCTTTCTGTGATTCAGCACTCTCTCTCCTAAGGAGCCAACTAGTGACCCTTTGAATTCAACCACCCCACAAAGATCGAAGTGGGCTGTCTGGATGGAGCTTCTGTCCAAGGAGTCCAAGGCACCTAGCAGTATATATTCATTCTGGTCTTCATCCCACAATGTACTGCATCATACAACTCAGTTTAATATCTCTTGTCCTATAACAACATCTCATATAATCTAATTTCTTATTAACATTGTCTCATCTTTACAGTGAGTTAAGTCTTGTCCACATTAAAAATGTTTTGCTGGCAGAGCTATACCTGTCGAACTATATTGGTAAATCCTGCTAGTGTGGATGCAGTTTCTCCCAGCATAAAAGTGCTTCTGCCAGTACAGTTTACACCAGTTCCCCGAGAGACATAATCTATCCGAGCCAAAGCACTTTCATGCCTGCATAATTGCATTCACACTGGGTTTTATAGTAATGTAGCTATGTTGATGAAAAATCACACCCAGACTGGCACAGCTGTACTGTGAGAAGTGTTAAGTGTAGCTCAGGCCTAAGAGTGATAGAACTTTGCCCTATATTTGCAGCGTTTAGATTACAGTTGGGCCTGAACCAGAATCCCAGATATGAACGGCTCCAAACGATGGAAGAGTTTGTCTGTGGGAAGTGGCTTTCATGTCTGGTTATCTCTCATCAAGGAGACAACCCTCAAATGGACTTCAACTGTGATTATGGATCTCCAGTGTCCGTTTCCAATATGTGTTTCATGGCCCCATCGGTAGCTTGGGCCTTCAGCAGATTCACAGAGGGGTCTTCACAGGGGTCTTGTCCCTCAGCTCTGACCCACTGGGCTGCCCAGGCTTCCCCTGGCCACCGTCCTCTGTGGCCCTGACTTCCCTGTCCATTTCCCCACAACAGGGGGGAGCTGTGGAAGAGTTAATGTTGCATCAAGCTGCATTATCTCACTGAAGGCTTTTCTGCTGGTATTCAAACTGGACGGACAATGAGCTCTTGCCTAAGTGCCTTCACCTGTCTCTGCCTCAGCTTCCCCATCAGTAACAATAGTGACTCTGTACTGTACAGAACTTTGAGATCTGTGCACAAAAAGCGGTCGATAAGCGCTACTTATGTTACTTCATGTCACATGCCAGTTCTATGGAGCTTTGCTACACAGACCTACGGGGTCCCAGAGGTGCTGGGACACTCTAACTCATCAGCCATGATGTCTGCTAGCTACTGCATGTTTCTTCCCTTTTACACGTGTTTACAGGTTAATAGGGAGGAAATGCTAAATGATGGGATGGTTTTGTGTGGAGTATTTGATGGACTGTGAATTTAGAGTTTCAATTCATGCTGTCCTTAGGACCCAAATTCAATGGATTTACTTCCAATTTAGATCAGCTTAACTCAGAGATGGATCTGGGCCTTGTTCGTTAGTTTTTTTTTTTTTAATTTAAATTGGCTACCAGCAAAAATGTTCTTTACCGAACACACTTTACTTCTTTCTCTAATTTTTCCTCCATCGTGTCAAGTGAAGGGAGCAGGCTGGCAAGAGAATAATGTTGTCATGTGACAGAGTAGAGAAGAGACAGGCACTCTGTTATTGTGGATGTACAGGGGAAGCTTTACTGAGGTTTCTGGGTATAGCCTAGTTCTCTAGCTCCCATACTGACTACACACGACCTGTTCTTCTTACGGAAACCCAAAGTCTTTCTCAAAGTTCTGGGCTGGGATGTTATGAATGTGTTTCTGATTGACCTATAAGAAGCAATGTGTGCCTTTAAAAAAAACAAAAAAGAAAGAAAAGAAAAACTAAATAGCCCATAGAGAGAATCTGAGTGTTTGTTGGGTATCTAGGGTTTTTTCCTATTAATCTAACTCTTCTCACAGTTTACAGTTAACAGAGACGTTGGGAGGCTGGGCTGAGGATAACATTAGACTAATGTGGAATATTTTCCATTCAACAGAAACAGAGAATTGAGGTTTGCAGTTTGTGAGATGAGAAGTTTTTAAGGAATGACAAAAAGAGGCTGCAGAAAGCACTGGAGACCTTGGTAATGCTGACAGGGAGACATGGTTACAGGTTAAGAGGGAGGAAAATCTAAATGATAGGATCCTGTCTGTGGCGTATTTGATGGACTGTCAATGTAGAGTTTCATGCTGTCCTTAGGAGCCAAAGTCAATAGATTTACTTCAAATTTATGTCAGCTTAACTCAGAGATGGATCTGGCCCTTGTTTTAGGTTTTTATTTTTAAAGAGCTAAGAGCAAAAATGTTCATTACCGAACATGCTTTACTTCTCTCTCTAATTTTTCTTCCATCGTTTCAAGTGAAGGGAGCAGGCTGGCAAGAGAATAGTGTTGTCATGTAGCAGAGCAGAGAAGAGACAGGCACTCTGTTATTGTGGATGTAAAGGGGAAGCTTTACTGAGGTTGCTGAGCATAGCCTAGTTCTCTAGCTCCCATACTGACTACATACGACCTGTTCTACTTACGGAAACCGAGAAGCTTCCTCAAAGTTCTGGGCTGGGAAGTTACAGAATTTGTTGCTGATTGGGGTACAAGAAGCAGAGGGTGCCTTTTAAGAAAAAACTAAAAAATGAAATGGCCCGTACAGACAATCTGCATGTTTGTTGGGTATCCAGGTTTTTTTGCTTTTAATCTAACTCTTCTCACAGTGTACACTTAACAGAGACATTGGGAGGCTGGGCCCAATGAATATTTTCCATTCAACAGAAAAAGAGAATTGAGATTTGCAGTTTGTGTGTTGAGAAGTTTTTAAGTAATGAAAGAAAGAGGCTGCAGAAAGCGCTGGGGACCATGGTAATGCTGACAGTAATGAACTCCAGTGTCATCTGTTTGAGTCTACTGATTGGGGAGTGCCATCAGGGTCAGACTCACTAAAACTGAACTGGTCTGGGATTCCCAAGGGACAGGAGGCAGAATAAGAACTAAAGAGAGTAGGCACTTGTCCAGGTTCCTGTTATCACCAGACATTTTCAGTGACAGTAAAGGAGGGAGGTTAAGGGATTGATCCTCCACTGGTGTAAAGTAGCCTACTTCATTTGATTTCATTGAAGATAGACTGATTTACACTAGCTGAGGATCTGTCCCTAAGGGTAAAGTAGTGTCTGTCCCCATCGATTCTAGTGATGGTGACAGCTCTAAAATGATTGGAGAGAACAACAGGACCATTGGGTGAAAAGCCCAAAGTCTGACAGACCCGATTTCCTTGTGAAAGGACAGCAGGTGCATTGGTTCTGTCACACTGTATAGGAAGGATAAGTTATAGTGGGGATCAGAAACTGGAGAAAGCAGGAAGGTTTTTGTACTGCTCTGTATTACTTCTGAGATGGTGCCGACAGTAATAATTTCCAGAATCATCAGCTTCAACACGACTGATTGTGAGAGTGAAATCAGCGCCAGACCCACTGCCACTGAACTGGGCTTGGATCCCAGAGGGACGGGTGGAAGCCCTGTGGATAAAAAGCTTTGAAGCTTCTCAGTGTTAGGGCACTCACTTGGGTTGTGGTTCCTCATCCCTATTCAAGCCCACTGTCTGCCTGACAAAGAGAGAGGATTTGAACAGAGATCTGCTGCATGGGATGTTTTAATGTGGGTCTCTCTTACTCTCTTGTTGAACTTGTTCCACTTTAATGGAATAATTAAATATTAATTGAGCCAGAGAAAAAGTGGGAGTGACACAATAGTCCCTTGGTGGATCTGGGCCCCACTGACTTCTCCGGGTTTTGGATCAGGCCTTTACATCTGAAAATGTTCTTTCTCTCTTTGCAATTTGAAATGAGACAGAGGCAATCAGAAATTGGTGCAACTCTGAGGAATATTCAGGACTTGATAGACTAGAGTTCTGACTCTCTTTTCATTTCCCTTTAAAGACCAATTATACTTTTAATTTGTCCTGTTCCCTCTTGGTTTAATTTTTATGCTGGATCCATGGCACTAACAGCCAGATGAACTGAGCCTGGGAGATCATTTTGATGCATTTGAGCTGTCCAGGGCTGATCATTAAACGATAGAGAGTGAAATGCAACATTTTATAACCGCTCAGAGAAGGAGAGAAAGATCAGGTAGTTCTGAGTATGCTAAGCCTCCCGTTTCATTCTTTGTATCAGAAGCTCAGCCCTTAGACACATAGGGACAGATTCTAGCATGGCCAGATACAAGTAACTCCCATTAAAGTCAACGTGCCTGATTCTGATCTCAGTTACAGTCTGGTATATTTCTCTAGAAAGATTCATAGATTCCAAGGCTGGAAGGGACCATTGTGATAATCCAGTCTGATCTCCTGTATAACACAGACCATAGAACTGCCTCAAAATAATTCCTAGAGTAGAACTTTTAGAAAAACATTCACTCTTGATTAATAAATAATCAGTGATGGAGAATCCATCACGACCCTTGGTAAATTGTTCCAAAGGTTAGTTACATTCAGTGTTAAAAATGTATGCCTTATTTCCCATCTGAATTTGTCTAGCTTCAACTTCCAGCTATTGGATCGTGTTCTACCTTTCTCTGCTAGATTGAAGAGCCCATTATCAAATATTTTGTCTCCATGTACATACTTACAGACTGGAATCAAGTGACCCTTTAATCATCTCCTTGTTAAGCTATATAGGGAGAGTCAAGAACCTCAATTGGTATCTGGTGTGTTTCCTAATCCTTTAATCATTCTCATAACTCTTCTCGAAATCCTCTCCAATTTATCAACATCCCTCTTGAATTGTGGGCACCAGACCTTCACACAGTGTTCCAGCAGCGGTCACACCGGTGCTAAATACAGAGGTAAAATAACCTCTTTGCTCCTACTCGAGATTCCCCTCTTTATGCATCCCAGGTTTGCATTAGCTCTTTTGGACACAGCATCACCCTGGGAGCCCATGTTCAGCTGCCCAATTTACCAGGTGATCCTGATCACTCTGTATCAGTGACCTGTTCCTTTTTTTATTTACCACTGCCCTGATGTTTGTATATAAGCAAACTTTAACAGTGATGATTTTATGTTTTTTTCCAGGTCATTGATAAAGATATTAAATTGCGTAGGGCCAAGAACCAATCCCTGCGGGACCCGACTGGAAACAATTGATGATGATTCTCCATTTACAGTCATATTTTGAGACCTATCAATTTTTAGGCAGTTTTTAATCAATTTAATGTGTGCTAGGTTAATTTTAATTTTAATTAAAAATTAAGGAAGAAATATGTTGAAGAATAACAATTTGTATTGTCCCCAAATTGTTAAATAATCTACTGAAAGAGCAGACCAGGGAAATGAAGACAGATTTTTTGCCAAGTACTAGAGCTGGGGGACTCATCAGGGGAAGATAAGAACACACCTGTACAAAACAGTGATGTGGTCTAGTACCTTAATAGTCCTGCTGATTGCTGTGACACTGATACAGGCAGTAAATTCCAATTCAGTTCCATGGGTGTAAATCCCAGGGATGAGAATAGGAGTGGCACTCTGGTAATCTGGGGCAAGTTTGGGCCCTACAGTGTTTGGGCCCACTTCTGTAGGATGCTGTGGTGTTTTACTGTATTTGGTTGCTGAAAGTCAGCGTTAGGGAAGGTCTGGCCCTTCATGCATTTAGCCCGTTCCCATTGGATTTTACTCACGGGCCCAGTAGATAGCGGATTGGATCCTTTCATCATGTCTCTGAGCTTTCCCTGCAGGTCTCTCCTCAGTGATTCAGCTTAAAATTTTAGTTATGTTGTTTTCTGATCCCTTTGTGCCGTTCTCAGGGACCTGACAATTGCGCTGGCAGCAGTTAGGAGGGAAATAAAGTAATTTAAATGCAGAACATATACCTCTGTACTGGAGGAGAAGGTAAAAACTTTTCTGTATGGAAGGAAAATTCTGCAGCAGCAAACTCATTTGCTTATTTATATTTATTTGCAGCTTAAGGAGTGCAAGGGAGAAGTGTCTTGGGGGCGGGAAGTTTGCCCCCAGATAGAGGTAGAAGTTGCATTGAGAAGGTGGCTTTGTTAACAAAGCAGGTGCTGTGCTGAATGGAAAAGCACAGGGAGGTTTTTGTATTGGTCTATATCGCTGTGAGAGAGGCCAGCTCTTGCCTTGCTGACCATAATAATCTCCAGCATCATCAGCTTGCATGCTGCTGATTGTGAGAGTGGGGTCCCATAGGCATGGGTAGAAGCGTGATAAATGAGGAGCTTGTCTGTGTTTCTGTTGGTACCAGGCTAAGTAACTAGTGCCTGAAGAGCCTGTAATGCTTTCACTGGCTTTGCAGTTGATAGTAACTCTGTTTCCTGGCGATACTGCCAGGGATTCTGGAGTCTGTGTCATCACAATGTCTCCGCTGGAGTCTGAATTTACAAAGAGAATATAAGTTAATAGAAATACAGATCTAGTCAATCAAACTCAACAGTGTTATACTTCTGAAATAGTCCCCTGTGTATCTTGACAGAATTTCTATACGTAGTTACCTGGCAGAGATACTAATGTTAAGCTCAGGAAGGATCTTTCATGCCAACCCCTTTTCCCATTGTTCATAATTTTCTCAAACCTCTTCATTTTCTTAATTATAATGAGATAAAGGTTTCGATAAATTAGTGCAATTCTGACTGTTTACCAAAACACAAATATTAAAAAATAATCCCTAAAGGCCTCCGCTGGTTTGTGCCCTATTGTTTCTAGGCATTGCACAAACAAATAATAAGTGACAGTCCCAGCCACAAAAAGCTGATAAACTAAATGCATTTTGATTATACATTACAATTAATGGGTCAATATACAACATTTCTAGGTCTTTTAAAATTTTCAGAGGATCTTTGTACTTTTAATTAATCAGATTCCTTCTGGGTTTGATCCTTACCCTGGATGCAGAGCACTAACAGCCAGATGAGCTGAGCCTGCGAGATCATCTTGATACGCCTGAGGGGCTCAGTGCTGATCAATAACTGTAATAAGGTGACTTGGAACATTTATAATCACTCAGCGCAGCAGGGGGAGGTCACATGGGTGTGAAATATGCAAATTGGACTCAGGAATAAAAATTCACACCAGATCCATAAACATTCACAAAAAGGGAAGTGAAGGGGCCATGGGTGAAATAAGCAAATTCAACCAGATTCTCCTGGGGACAAGAGTCTCTCTGTAAAATGGTATTTGTAAGGGAAGAAATGGTCTCTCCATATTATTGTTACTGAGATGCTGGTTAAGAACATGGTTATACAAGTGATCTCGTAATAACGATTCAAACTGTGATCTCTCTTTGACAGAAAAACTGTGTTGTGGAAGGCTTCAGTCAGGGGTAAACCCTGATTAACTTAATCTGTGCCATCCCTGCACGTCCTCATCTACACCTAGATGTCCACATTGGTGCTGCAGCATTGTCTCTAATAGAGGAGGGCTGGACACAGCTCCTTGTTATGATTTATTTGTAATGTGTAGAGTTAACAGGTGCTGATCTGCGATCAGGGCCCCATGGTGCCAAGTGCCATAACCATTATGAACAATCAGTCCCTGCTCCAAAGATGCTACAACCTAAGATTCCAAGTATAAGAAAACAGGTGGAGAAAACCAAAAAAACCAGAACCAAATAACAGAGAGACAGTTTTGAGAATTTTACAAAGCCTCATTCCCTGTGCCCACCACAGTGGGTCAGTGAAAACCGCCAAGAGTTGTTCCTTCCCACCCAAGGATTAAACCTGTCTCTTCTACCTTCCTGCCCCTGCCAGTAGACAAGACCCGAAGTCCATTCCCCCCACTGTAGCATTGCTAATAAAATACTCTGCAAACCTGAACACTCAGACAGTCTCTGGCTATGTCTACATTGTCCCACAGTTTGAACGATGAGGGTGTGAATAGCAGAGTGCACCGAAGTGCTGGGCTGTAACTCCCCTCCATAGGGGCTGTGGACATAAACAAAAAGGTTCCTAGTTTGCACTAATGTAAAGCTGTTTGTGAGAGTGAACTGAGACACTTGCAAACGAACTGGACTGGACCCCCAGAGGCGTGGGAGGGTGGGGGAAGCACTAGAGATAAAGAACCTAGGAACTTGTCTAAATTTCTATTGGTACCAGACTAAATCATAGATGGCAAAAGTATTTCTAAGGCTTGACCTGGTTTTGCAGAGGATAGTGAGTGTGTCTCCCGGAGACGCTGCCAGGAGATTATGGAGTCTGTCAGCACAATCTGCCCATTTAAATCTGAATTTACAAACAACATTTAAGTTAGCACAAATCTGATTGATCAAACTAAGTAATGTTTTGCCTGTACAACTATTGCCATGTGCATCTTCCCATAAGTGTTATATCTCGTCGTCTGGCGGTGATGCTAGTGTTAGAATTTAGGCAGGTGTGATTCCCTTTCTAATTGCTTATAACTAGTCTTGGCAATTCAGTTTTTATTTTTTTATAATTTTGATGGATAATATAGATAAAAGTATTTTTTCTGTTTTTATCCATTTACATTTTCAGTTGTGGGAAATTGGGGGCGGGGGAGAGGCACGTCAGACAATAGGTCAAGCCAATGCGATTTCAACCTCCTCCCCTGACTCTGAGCTCTGGTGTCTAACCCAAGCCATAATGTCCACACTGCTACTTTCAGAGCACTAGCCCAAGCAGTGCTACTGCCAGTCTGTCCATCCTGGCTAGAGGCACATTCCCATCTACAGTGTTGACATAACCCTTGGTGTCCTAGAGGAATCCACCTTAGGAAGCGCAGGTTTTGTTTGTGCCACGACCCTTCGTCAGGAGTCACCCAGAATTGATCAGGTATAAGCTGTGTCTGGGAGATTCGGGATCAGCAACACCCTGGCCACGCAGCCTTTCTATCTAGAGCCAGGGGCTACTTGGGCTGTGGAGTCCCTTGAGTTGTACTGGTAAGTGGAAGGTGTAATTTGGTCCACTAGAGCACCTTGTGCTGCTGGGGTATAAAGTCGGTTGTAGATTCAGTCCCTCCAGAGGGAGTTTGTCTCTCATAAGTTCTACCTTCATGAGGGAAGAGAACTGGGAGTATGACTCACTGCACGGCCGTGTGTGTGTGTGTGCGCGCGCGCGCATGCGCGCAGTGGCGGGGTATGGGGTGTGCAGACTGTAGGGAATTCACATTTCTCTCCCGTCTGGGCAGGACCCTGCAGACGGGCAGCATGTTCTGTGGAGCTGGAACCAGCGGCATGGCAGTGATTGTACTGTTGTATGGCCTGCTGCTTGCCATACTCTTGTTTAAGCTCATTTCAGTAACATGTCAATGAAAATGCTGAGAAAGCTCATGCCTGGCAAACTCATAGTTGCTTTCTGAGAGGACAGCAGTTGCATAGAGTTTGTCAGAAGAGACTACTGTATCACAGGCCATCAGATTTCATCCAGATACCCCTATGTTGAGTCCAGCAATTTCAGCTAAACCCAAGCAAACATTTATGTCCTCATGAGACCACACTGTTGTGTGTTGCAGGCAGAAAACAGGAGAGACCAAGGTGCCACCAATGCCTGAGATGGCAGGGAATTGATTAGTTACGTTGGTACTGTTGCCTTATGCAGGAAGCAGTTGTTACACTGAGGAACAAAAATGGCTCTGAGCAGGGAGGTTTTGCACTGGTCTGTATCACTGAGGATTTGGTTCCAGTCTTGTTCACAATGATAATCTCCAAAATCATCAGCTTGAACCCCGCTCATTGTAAAAAGTAAAATTAGTGACAGATGCATTGCCGCTGAACCAGCCTGGGCTCCCAGAAGGAGCTTAGGAACTTGTTCTGATTTCAGTGGATAGCAGGCCATGGAGCTTCTAGCACTGAAACTGACTTTGCAGTTGATAGTGACTGTCTCTCTTGTGTACACAGAGAAGGATTCTGGAGTCTGAGTCACCACAACCTCTTCCCTGGAGACTGAAGAAACAGTATCAGTTAATACGTAGTTGTGTTGTCAATTAAACTAAATAATATTGTGTGTTTATGAGGATTTCCATGTGCCTCTTTCTGTACTATTTATAACTCATCACTTGGTTATAATGCTAACATTAAGTGCCAGGCAGCTGATCAGAACTTTCTCAAAACTTTTTTTTTGATATGTAGTTAAAATAAGACCAAGATTTTCAGAAGTCAGTGTCACTCGTGGAGCATTTGAGGTTCGATATACAATACTGCTAGGTTATTATGTTTTTCAGTGGGTCCCTGTAGTCTTAATTCATCTTATGCCCCCTTGGTTTTACCTTTACCAGGATCACAGGCACTGACTTCCTGAGTTCTCGGGGGGGGGGGGGGTGTTCAATCCCTCTCTGACCTAGGCCCCACCCCCACTCCACCCCTTTCCCTAAGCCCCCATCCCGCCTCTTCCCACCCCCATTCTGCCCCCTCCCTTGCCCTCACTCTGTCCCCACCCTGACTCTTCCCGCCCTGTTCTGCCTCCATTCTTTCACCTCCCCCCAGTGCCTCCTGCACGCTGCTGGATCTCCGGCAGGTGGGAAACACTGGGGCAGGGCCGCCCAGAGGATTCAGGGGGCCTGGGGCAAAGCAATTTTGGGGGCCCCTTCCATAAAAAAAAGTTGCAATACTATAGAATACTATATTCTTGTGGAGGCCACTGCGGGGCCCAGGGCAAATTGCCCCACTTCCCCCCTATGCCCCCCCACCCCCCCTGGGCGGCCCTGGGAAAAATAAACATTTAAAAAACGTCCACATCTCGGCACAAACCCAGTTTTGAGAACTTCTTTTCAAGTCACCTTTACAAGGTATCACTGGTTCTCAGCATCAGCTAGTGCTAAAAGGCTCGAAAGCTCATTGAAAGGATTGGACAAATATTTTCCGTCAAAACTTTTTTTGGATCAGAAACTAGGGGTTTTTAGAAAGCAGAAAAAATCACGGACAATGTCTGCTTTCCTTCAAAATTTGTTGTGTTTTTTTTAATTGAAAAGCTGAAATTAGTCTGCCAAAACCTGAACATGGTTTGGGGTTTCAGAAGTATGTGGCCAAATATTTGCTGCTTGCTGTGTTTGATTGTTTAAAGAAACAATAAAAAAAATTCTGCTTAAAAAAAATCCAAAACTTTTGAACTACCTCAGCTTGTGACCAAATGCCTGAGCCCATCCAGTCAGAGATTTTTCCAGGTTTCTACAAAAACAACAAGGAGTCTGGTGGCACCTTAAAGACTAACAGATTTATTTGGGCATAAGCATTCGTGGGTAAAACCCTCACTTCTTCAGATGCACCAAATAAATCTGTTAGTCTTTAAGGTGCCACCAGACTCCTTGTTGTTTTTGTAGATACAGACTAACACGGCTACCCCCTGATACTTTCCAGGTTTCTGATACTCTGCTGGCTTCCTTGACTCATATCTGTCTCCATAACTTTGGGTTCATTTAGATTAGAACTAAGAACAAAAGAACGGCCATACTGGGTCAGACCAAAGGTCCATCCAGCCCAGTATCCTGTCTACCGACAGTGGCCAATGCCAAGTGCCCCAGAGGGAGTGAACCTAACAGGTAATGATCAAGTGATCTCTCTCCTGCCATCCATCTCCACTGTCTGACAAACAGAGGCTAGGGACACCATTCCTTACCCATCCTGGCTAATAGCCATTAATGGACTTAACTTCCATGAATTTATCTGTCTCCTAGAGACTGGCTCCATGGGGTCCCTCACAAACTGGAGACGGTTACAGTGGGTGTGTCTTTAGTATAGCTTATGGACATACTCCATGAACTGAGCATTTGAGCTTGTTCCAGAATCTGGGATGAGTCTATGTTGTGAAAACTGAAATGCTCAAAATAGCACATGCATGTGAATGGACACAGGATGCTAAAATTAAATTAACTCAGGGGTTCTCAAACTGGGGGTCGGGACCCCTCGGGGTCACGAGGTTATTACTGGGGGTCGCGAGCTGTCAGCCTCTACCTCAAACCCCGCTTTGCCTCCAGCATTTATAATAGTGTTAAATATATAAAAAGTGTTTTTAATTTATAAGGGGTTTGCTATGTGAAAGGGGTCACCAGTACAGAAGTTTCAGAACCACCAAATTAACCTCTCTGGAGCCTTGGGGAATGCAGGGGAGGGTGGGGGGTCTCCCTTGGTAGGGTGGGGAAGGAGGTAGGTGGTGTAGGATATTGCTCTTCTCATGTGATCCCTCCCCATGGCTCTCTTGGCTCTATCACTATTAATCTAGAGTGGCTAATTTTAAATGAATCTCCCCTCCCCTGACATGAATCTCCCTATGGCACTGAAATTAAATGTAGACTATAATTTGGCATTTGAGAAGTGAAAGGGATGGTGGTAGCCCTAAGGGAAAAGATAACAGCTTGGCTCATTGTGTTAAATAGCTGTTTGCAAGCCTCAAACTGCTGAATGAGCTTTAGGGTAGGGAAGGCTGTGCCTCCCCAAGCAGCCTGCCCTTGCCCCCATCCGACCCCCACTCACTTCCTACCCCCCGACTACCCCCCTCAGAATCCCTGACCCATCACTGCCCCCCCAACCACCACCCCGGGACTTCACCCCCCACCAACCCCCCCGTCCCCTGACTGCCTCGATCCCTATCCACCCCCCCGCCGAGTCCTGTCAGACCCCCGGAACGCCTACGATCCAACCCCCTGTTCCCCGTCCCCTGACCGCCCTCCCCAGCAGCGCTGTCCAGGGCCGTTCCTGGGTTACCGCCGCCTCTCCCCTCTCTTGGAGCCTCAGCTCGCCGCGTCCAGGAGCTTCCCTGGCCAGCGCTGCAGTGGCGTGGATCCAGTGGGACCGGAGCTCGCAGCCCTGCCCCCTTACCACACGGCTCTGACTCAGTGGGAGGAGTTCAGGCCCTGCGCTGCAGCACTGTCCAGGGCCGCTCCTGACGCGGCACACTGAGGCACCGGGGGATGGGGAAAGGCAGAGGCGGGGCGGGGGCCCCTGCGGAGCCCGGGGCTTGGGGCAAATTGCTCCACTTGCCCCCCCCCCCCGGGCGGCCCTGCACTGGGGGTGGAGGGGGAGGAGCAGCTGATCAGCGGGGCTGCCGGTGGGTGCTGAGCACCCACTACTATTTTTCTGTGGGTGCTCCAGCCGCAGAGCACCCACAGAGTTGGCGCCTATGCCCTGGATCTTAGTTCAATCCAGCAGGCTTTGGGCATCTCCCTCATTCTGTGTTGACGGCCAGAAGAAGAGGAGTGAGAAGGCTTTGTTCTTTCATTTCTGCCGTCTCAAAGCCTGCTCCAGGTTGGGGGCTGCGGGGAGAGGGCACCATCTCTCCCTTCCAATCTGTGGGGAAGAAAGATACTTTGTGGGCGAGTGGGGAGGAAAGAGAGAACGAGCCCCTGGCATGGTGTGGAGAATGTGGGATCCTGTTGTGCGGAAACATAGCCTCTGATATGCTAGGGAAAATGGGGGACCCTGCTGAGGGGAGAGGGGAAGATAGAACTTGCAGTGGGGGTGAACTGGGGGACCATGTCATAGGTAGAAGGGGGAAATGGCGGTAGAAAATGGGAAGAGAGAAATTGATAGAATGGTGAAAGTGAGAATGATGGTTCACACAGAGCCAGTGGCATGAGGAGAGAATGGGAGACACTAATATGGGGAGAAGGATGTAGGGGGTGCACAGAATCTCTGCCCGGGATGAAATCAGAGGGAATTGCAAGGAGTCCCTGAAATAGAGGAGGATGGGGGGGGTGGTGGCACATAGGGAGTTTCTATGTTATGGAGAGATGCCATGAGCCCCTGGTATGTGCAGTGAGATTGGCCTAAATAAGCTGTGAAGCATGCGTCTCCCTAGTAAGTTAGTGTTGGCATAATAGACTTCTGTAAGGCCTTTGGCTTAGTCCCTTAAACATTGTGATTAAACAATCAGCTCTATACAAAATCTATGTAGCACATATTGTATGGATTAAAAACAGTTGAACCAATATATCTTGGAATGTAATTGTTATTGGGGAATCATCATCCAATGGAGATTTTTCTAGAGGGGTCCCATAGGGATCTTTTCTTGGCTCATTACTAATCAACACCTCTGTCAATGATCTGGAAGAAAATACAAAATCATTCCTGTTAAATTTGGCAGATGACACAAAGATTGGCCAAGTGATAAATAATGATAGAACAGTTATATCTTGGTAATCTGACTCATTCAAACTTCATGTGTTTGAATACATCCAAATGCAAGACCATATATCTGGGAACAAAGAATGTAGGTCATATTTCCAGGATGGAGGACTGTATCCTGGAAAGTAATGACTCCCAAAAAGATTGAAGGGACACAGTGGATAACCAGTAGAACATGAACTCCTGCTGCAATGCTGTGGCTGAAGGAATTAACTCAAACACTGGATGCATAAACAGGGGAATATCACATAGGAATAGGGTGATGGCGTTTCCTCTGTATATGGCACCCAGGCTAGAATACTGTGCCCAGTTCTGGTGTTCTCCACACTTTTTGAAGGATATTGAAAAATTGAAAAGGGTTCAGAAAAGAGCGAGAAAAATGATTCAAGGTGTGAGGAAAAACCTGCCTTTCAGTGAAAAAGTGAAGAAGCTACATCTATTTAGCTTTTCCAAGAAAAGGTAAGAGATAACTTGGTTGCAGTGTTGAAGTACTTATATTGAGAGAAGACTTCAGACAGAGAAATTTTTAACTAACAAAGACATAAAAGATCCAATGACTGGTAGCTGAACCTAGATAAATTCAAGCACATTTTTAATAATGAAGGTAATTTACCATTGGAATAACTTACACGGGGTGTGATGGATACTCCATTTCTTAAGTCTTGAAATCAAGATTGAAGGTGAGATTTTCTAAGGTACTTGGAAAATCATGCCCAGATGTCTTCACAAAGAGATGCAATAGTTCAAACAGAAGTTACGGGATTAATGCAGGAATTACTGGGAGAAATTCTATGGCCTTTGTTATACAAGAGGTTAAGACTAGATGGTCAAAATGGTCCCTTCTGGCCTTAACATGTGAATCTGTATCTCACTCAATATTGTAAGCTCATTGAGAACATGCTAGGTTTGTATCATAATGTCAGCCTTCAAGAGTGACACGCCTAAGTGATTAAGTGTAAAGTAATGAATCTCCCTGTTAAATCTTATGTTTAAGGTTATGTTTATGTCATGGAGGTCACGGAATCAGTGACTTCTGGAGACCGCAGTGACATTTTCTGCCCTGGGGCTGGAGCTCAGCAGGGGGACCTTCTGGCGGTGGGGGATCCCGCAGCTGCCAGATGCCGAGGGTGGCAGGGCACCCCCTCACAGCTCCAGCTGCCACAGGCAGCGAGGGGACCCCAGAGCTCTCACTCCCTGCAGCAGAGGGGCCCCCTGCAGCTTCCCAGCAGTGGCAAGCAGTGAGGGGACACCCCTCCCCCTGGCAGTGAGAGGACCTCCCTGCAGCTGCTCAGCCTTGGCCGATGGCAAGTGGACCCCGCCACTGCTCAGCCATGCTGGGGGACCCCCTGCAGCTCCCAGGTGCTGTGGGGGGGAAGGGGATCCCAGAGCCCCCAGCTGCTGTGAGTGCTGGACCCTCCTCCCTCCCCGTTTTGTCAGGGATATTTTTAGTAAAAATCACAGACAGGTCACGGGCTTCCATGAATTTTTGTTGTTTGCCTGTGACCTGTCCGTGATTTTTACTAAAAATATCTGTGACAAAATCTGAGCCTTACTTATGTTTGTTGTAAATTTAGGGAGAGAATTGGACAGTGGGGTAAGGCTGATAGACACCAGGTGCCTTTTGAGAAGTCAGTAGCTGTACTGATTCTGTCACTGTACAGGAAACAGCTGTTACAGTGAGGGACAGACATAGCTCAGAGCAGGGAGGTTTTTGTACTGGTCTGTATCACTGTGAGAGGTGAGCTCCAGCCTTGCTGACAATAGTAATCTCCAGCATCTTCAGCTTCAACCCTGCTGATTGTGAATGTGTAGTCAGTGCCAGACCCACTGCCACTGAACCGGTCTGGGATCCCAGAGGGACGGGTGGAAGCGCTGTAGATAAGGAGCTTAGGAGCTTGTCCTGATTTCTGTTGGTACCAGGCCATGTAGTTGTTAACACTGGAACTGGCTTTGCAGTTGATGGTGACTCTGTCTCCTGGAAACACTGCCAGGGATTCTGGAGTTTGAGTCATCACAATCTGCCCACTGGAGTCTGCATGGGGAAAGTAATTAAAAAAAAAAATGTAACAGCAATCAAAATAAATTTTCAGTGTCTGGTCTGTAATATTTGTTTAAACCCTTTTGCATTCAGTCTTCTATGTACCGTGAACGGCAATATGCTGTATGTATTTCATAAAGAAATTTGCAACATTTTCTATGTCAAATAAGCCAAACTCTGTTTTGACTGTTCTTACCATGAATCCAGAAGACGAGCAGCCAGAGACACTGAATCTGTGAGATCATCTTGATATTTCTAGAGTGACAGACACTGAGCTCAGAATCACAGTGTTAGACTGTCACATTTATATCTGCTCTGAGTGCAGGGGACTCTTACGCTGTATGGAAATATGCAAAACAATCCAGATGAAATATGCAAAGCAGGCCCTCTGGGTAGCTGTACATCTCCTTGACCTTTCCCATTGAACGCCGAGAGTTGGGCTGTTTTGAGTGAGAGCAGGGAGGGTTTTTAGCAATGACGTAAGGAATATTTAATAAAGCTGGAAAACCCCTTTGGGATGGATCCAGTGGCTCTAATGGCAGAAGGAATAAATTACACCTCTCTGTGGCAGTCAGAACCCTCATTACCTCAGGCAGATTGACCCAGGGCAGGTTGTGCTGCTGTGACCCTCCTATCAGGGCGGGCTCCAGGCACCAGCTTGCCAAGCAGGTGCTTGGGGCGGCCACTCCGGAGAGGGGCGGCACGTCCAGCTATTCAGCGGCAATTCGGCAGACGGTCCCTCACTCCCGCTTGGAGCGAAGGACCTCCCGCCGAATTGTCGCCGCAGATCCTGATCACGGCTTTTTTTTTTTTTGCGCCGCTTGGGGCGGCAAAACCCCTGCTGGTGGAAGCTGACAAGGAGCCTGTCTTGACTACCCTGTCCTGCCCCTGCCAGCACCAACCACTCCTTGAGGTGCATCGTCTTCCTTTGGATGCCCCATCATAGGGAAAGTGGGTGGGGGTCACTTTGTGTTGCTGTGACCTGGTCTCATGATGCGATTACCCTTGCAGGGTAAAAATCCTGTGCAAGCCCAGAGGAATGCCAGCCCTTAGCATCCCCTCCAGAGTCCATTTCTGTCTTATAAGCTTGACCTTTATGTAGTTTACCCAGGCTGTACCTTTGTCATTTAGGATCTCAGCCCCCGAGTCTCTCTACGGGGATCTGGATGCTGACAGTGCAGATGGGTGGAGGTCAGCCTGAGCCAAGTATTCACCAGGGTGGTTTGCTAGAGAGTAACATGAGTTGTTCCTTCATTCCAGAAGGTGAGTTTGAAGCCTCCTCAGCCCTCCTAACCTTTGCTAGCTCTGGAGTTCAGGACCTTGGTTCAGGCTCTCCACACGGCAGCACTGCCACTAAAGCACTGGGAGGGTAGGTCCGTTTTAATCCTGAAATGCTCAAACTGGCCAATAAGTAAGAGAGAGGTGCTAGATCCTGCTGACAATAATAATCTCCAGCATCTTTAGCTTCAACTCTGCATATTGTGAGGGTGTAATCAGTGCCAGACCTACTGCCGGTGAACTGGGCTAGAACCCTGGATTGTAGGTAGGTAGCATATTAGATAAGGAGCTTTAGAGCTCACTAATGGTAGCTATCACAACTTAGCCTGGCACCAACAGAAATCATTTCTGTTGGTGCCAGGCTAAGTTGTGATAGCTACCATTGGTGAGACTGGAACTGGCTTTGCAGTTGATGGTGACTCTGTCTCCAGGAGACACTGCCAGAGATTCTGGAGTCTGAGTCATCACAATCTGCCCACTGGAGTCTGAATTAACAACCAGAATGTAAATTTATGTACATATGTAGTATCTCTAAACATATAATGTGTGTGTGTGTGTGTCTCTCTCTCTCTCTAGTCTATACGTATAGTCTGTCTGTCTATCTAATCATATAGCTAATCAAAATACACAACACTTTATACATATTGCCATGTGCCTCTTTCTATACTAAAAATCATTTTCAGAAGAAAGAGCTAACATTAAGTGATCCGTTATTTTCAATTGCTTGTATTTTTCTCAAACCTGTTTTCTCTCTTAGTTGAAATAGGAGACAAGCGTTTCAGAAGTTACTGTCACTAACTGAAGAATGTTTATGGATCAATAATCAGCATTTCTAGATCTCTTAATTTTTTCCATGGATTATTGTAGTTTAAATCATCCAGCGCCCTCTTCATTTGAATCTTACATTGGATCCAGAGCAGTAATGTCCAGATAAGCTGAACCTGCGTGATCATCTTCATAGGCCTGTCTGGCTCAGTGCTGACAAACAAACCATAACGAGTGACATGGAACACTTATAACTGCTCAGAGCTGCGGTGCAGTGTCACTTGGGTGTGACGTATGCAAATTTAGTTCAGAGATGAAAATCCCCATCCAACCTAAAAACATGCAGAAAAAGGGAAATAAAAGGTGCCATGGGTGAAATAGGCAGGCTCAATCCAATGGGCATTGGGGCAATATCATCAGTTTGTATTCTGATGGCATTTCTGATGATAGAGACCGCTGGGCATCCCCATCACTATCTGGATCATAAGCAATGTTCCCTCTAATTTTTTATATCCATGTACGGAATGAATTTTGTTATGTGCACTAATATGGAGGTGATCTGTAGTGTGGGTAGGGCCGAGGGGTTCGGTGTGTGGGAGGGAGCTCAGTGCTAGGGCAGAGGGTTGGGATGTGTGTGGGGGGGTGAGGGCTCTGGCTGGGGGTGCGGGCTCTGGGGTGGGTCCAGGGATGAGCGGTTTGGGGTGCAGGAGGGGGCTCAGGGCTGGGTCAGAGGGTTGGAGTGCTGGGGGGGGGGTTCTAGCTGGCTATGTGGGCTCTAGGTTGGGGCCGGGGATGAGGGGTTTGGGGTGCAGGCTGCCCCAGGGCTGTGGCAGGTAGAGAGGACTCCCCCTAGCCTTCTCTCACTGCAGCAACCGGGGACCGGGGGAGAGGCGTCTCTCCCCGCTGCACGCCTGCACAGCCCTTAATAGTCTGCAGCCACACAGCTTAGAGGGAACTTAGTTCTTAGTTCATGAGCCTGTTTTGTTGGGTGTTGAAAAAACCTATATTAGGTTACAGTCCTTGTCCTTCATTTTATGTAGAAATGGCATTTGCCAAGGTGGAATTGAGAATATATGTTTTCAGCTCATCAAATGTTGCTTAACCACTTGTTTAAATGTTATGAGTGTGGACTCATGCATATACTGGGAATCTCCTCACATAGATTATATTGATGATGTTGATCTCCCTGCATTAGGGGAACTGCGCATCATCTTTGACCTGCATCTGTGGGGCTCTCCTAGAGGAGTCAACCTAATATGTTGTTTATTATGGAGAAGTGGTAATCTCTTCGTGGTTAAGCTGGCTACCAGTTTCTCCTAGAAAGCCATATATATTATTCCTTTTATGTGTTGTTTACCTTGAAAATTGCAAGATTCCCTCTGAAGGCAAAGGGAAATACTTTGTGAAGTTGGAAGGAAGGTCATCAACTTGCTTTGAGATGCAGGCCATTAAAAGTAGTTCTTCATTGTCAGTGGCTCTTGTTCTTCTTCTTGTAAGTCTTCCAAGATGTCACAACCTTCCTCGTGTCCTCCTTCAGCGACTTGAACCACCTTTTTCTGGGATTTCCTTGTGGTCTTGATCTCATGGCTACTAGATCTTGTATTCTCTGTTCTACATTTCCCCTATCACATGGCTTGGATATTTCAGTTGATACTCCCGCAGATTTTCAGTGATGAGGGCTCCTTGCATCATAGCTCGTCCCATTTCATTTGATTGCAATCAGTTTCTGTTATAAAGCCCTATATAACTACTTCTGTGTATTTTTCCTTGGAAAAGTTGTTTGACTTGAAAATTACCAAATTCCTCCTGAAGGCAAAGGGGAATGTTTCATAATATTTGCATAAAGGTCATCAAGTTGATCTGAGATACAGGTCACTAAAAATAATCCTGATTTGAAATGTTGCCTTTTCCCAATAGTTTTTTATCTCCCTCTAGCTCAAAAATAGCTTGTTACTGCCCCTTTCAACAACCCTAGATAGTTAAATCTCTTTGAGTATTTGGGCATTGTCTGTATTTTAAGAAAAGAGGTTGGAATTTAGCAACAATATTAAATATTTCGGATGTGGATTCTTATGGCTCCAGTCCAGCTCCCACTGATTTCATTAGGAAATGTAAATCTGTTCCTACTGAACTGCATGAGAATTAGGTAGGAATTGATACACTGAATGGAACCGCACAGAGAGGTTTTTGTACTGTGTGCATCATTATGCAAGAGGTGTATTGGCCTTGCAGTAAATGGTGACTGTTTTCTGGAGATAGTATTGTTGTAGCTATGTCAGTCCCAGGATATTAGAGAGACAAGGTGGGTGAGGTAATATTTTCTATTGGACCGACTTCTGTTAGCAAGAAAGACCTGAAGAAGAGCTCTGTGTAGCTCAATAGCTTTTCTTTCTCTCCAACAGAAGTTGGTCCAATAAAAGATATTACCTCACCCACCTTGTCCTGTATCCCCTTCGTTTGATTCTTTTCTGGATCCAGAGCACTAACAGCCAGATAAGCTGAGCCTGTGAGATCACCTTGATACGTGTAACCAGCCAAGTGATGATCAACAACTCATGATGAGTGACATGGAACATTTGTAACCGCTCAGAGCTGCTGGGAGATGTCTTGGGTGTGCAATATGCAAATTTAGTTGAGAGATAAAATGCGCCTCCTGACCTAGAAACCTGCAGAAAAAGGGAAGTAAAAGGGGCTGTGGTTAAATAGGCAAGTTCAACCCGACAGGTCCTGGGGCAGCAGCCTCAATTTGTGTTTCAATGGCAGTTCTGATGATAGTGATGGTGGGGCCCAGAGGTCCCTATCTGGATCAAGACCCTATTTTGTTGGGCGTTGAACAATCCCATATTAGGTTACAGTCACAGTCCCTCACTTTGTGTTGAAATGGCATTGGTCAGGGTTGAATGGGAATTAGTGTTCTCAGCTCCTCTGTATTTGATGAGCTCACGATCATTGTTACGCTAGAAATCTCCTCATATCGATGATATCGATGGTGTGATCTCCCTGCATTGGGGATCTGCGCAGGGGGATAACCTGTCTCTTCCCTACTTCTCCCTACTGGGTTTGTTAGTCATCACCTTAGAGACCTTATTATGATGCACAGGGTTATGGGAACCTTAGCCCTGAATATTCTATTTTGCCATTAAAATCCCAAGGGTATCTGTAGTGTGCAGAAATAAGCTAGTGTCCCATTAGATAGTTTGTGAGCCCTGTATGGGTGCTCCCTGTGTTCTATGTAACGTTGTGTAAATAGGCCATGATTTTAATTCTTGGAGATTTAAAGTTAGACTCCTAAATCCATATTTCAGCACCTAAACTATCTGGCCTCCTTTTCAAAAGCCTGGAGCTATCTGGAAAGGTAGTTGAATGTGGCCATCTGGTGTCACTTGTGTGGAAGTTCAGCTTTTTGTTTAAAGAGGTTAGATATACAGCGCAGCTGTTCTGTAAATGGCCATTCCCGTTGTAGAGAGTGTAGTGTAGAGCTCAGTGCAAGGAAATACTGTATTTTGTGCACAAACACACCAAATACTCATAACCCCACCAAAAAAATACCTCTCAACAATGACACTCTATAGTAAAAGAAATGTGTTGAAGGAATAACTTTTTTCTGCCCTCAAAGGTTACGTTACTTGGTAAAGGAATAAAGAATGGAGGGAAATACACTTTCGATTGCTCAGTGTCTTTTAATCGATTTAGCAACATAATTTCTTTTTTGTTTAAATATGTACAAATAGTAACAGACACTGTATGTAGACCAAGTGAAAGTGAGAAACTTGTCCTTATAAAACACCATTACAGTACTGTTTTAAAACGTTGCAGTGATGCTAATATAAGCTGTAGAATTGGGACCATTGCTATAGTATTTTTACGTGTGTGTGTGTGTGTGTGTGTGTGTGTGTGTGTGTGTGTGTGAAAGGAATCAAGCTGTGAAAGCAAGATAGCCAGGGCTAAGATCAGTTGCTTATCTCTAATCCACTTGATGCAGTCCACAGCCTTGCTGTGTATTTTACTTGTATCTTGATAGAAAAGCGAGCGTTTTCTTATACAGCATCTTTGATCTGCATCTGAGGGGCATCTGACTCTAGGGGAGTCAGCCTAAAATGTTGTTTGTTATGGAGATGCAGTAACATCAACATGGTTAAGGTTGCTTTCAATTTCTCTTAATCAGCTCTAAATTATTTCCTCTGTGTATTTTTGCCTTGGAAAATTTGTCTTGAAAATTGCAAGATTCCCTAAGAAGGGAAATATTTTGTAAAGCTTGAAGGAAGGTCATCAACTTGCTTTGAGATACAAGTCATTAAAAATAATTCTTCAGTATCAGTGGCTCTTGTTCTTCATCTCCAAGCGTTCTTGGCAAGTGCATTTTCCAAGCTGACACCAACCTTCCTCATGTCCTCCTTCAGTGTCTTGAACCACCTTTTTCTGGGTTTTCCTCGTGATCTTTGTCCCATGACTACTAGCTCTTGTACTCTGTAGCTAACATATCCCACATCTCTCTCGCATATGACTGAGCCATCTCAGTCAGAACTGCCTCATTTTTTTCAGTGACAGGGGCTCGCAGCATCATGGCTCAGACTGTTTTATTGCATAACCTGTCTGCTCTCCAGGGCCGGCACCAGGCACCCAAGCACATGCTTGGGGCGGCACCTGGTAAGGGGCGGCGGGGGGAGCGCGGCGCAGCATTCTGCGGGGAGGGGGGGGAGCTCCGGCGGCGCGGCAGGTGGCGGGGAGCAGGCTCTGGCATGCGGCGCTCGGCGGGGGGGTGGCGCGGGCGCGGCGCTGGACGGGGGTTCTGGCGGCGCTCGGGGGGGGGAGGTTCTGGCAGCACTCGGCGCGGGGGGGGGCGGCCTCCGGCGCTCGGCGCGGGGGGGGCGGCGCTCGGCTGGGGGGGGTGGCGGTGCGGCGCTCGGCTGGGGGGCTCGGGGGGTGGTGCTTTTTTTTGCTGCTTGGGCAGCAAAAAAGCTAGAGCCGGCCCTGCTGCTCTCATCTTATCCCCTGTTCACCTGAACATTCTTGTTTTGGGACTATAAAGTAGTTGTACTTCTCTCTTGTTAGTTCTGTAGCTTTCTTATCTAAACATCTTTGTTTGCCTAGTAATTCCCTTCTGCACTTTACTTTGTAGTTTAGTTGGCACATTTTTATTGCAGAGAATTCTCGTCGACTCTCTCCATTTACACCAAGAGTTCTTCATGCGACTCATAACATCTACATCCCCATTCCCATCATGGTCAACACTGAGCCGAGGTATTTAAATTGTTGCACAGACTTTAATTCTATACCATCTACTTTTACTGGCTTCTCATTGTTCCTCTGAAAAGCATTGTGCATATTCTGTCTTTTGTAGGCCAATTTGTAAGCCATTTTCTTCTAATATAGCCCTCTAGGTCCCATTCCAGTTCATATTTATCTTCATGTCACAACATAATGCCATTGATGAAAATCATGCTCCATGGAGCCTCTCCCCTAATCTCCTGCATCAAGGTGTCTATTGCAATCACAAATAGGGATGGACTTAAGGTTGATCCTTGATGTAGACCTACTCTCACAGTCAATAACTCATTGTCGCGGCAGGTGCTTCTGACTACTGTTGTGCTACCCTCAGACATGTTCATGATAGTCTGAACAATATCTCTGGCAGATTGAATGCCTGCAAGACTCTAGGAACTCTGTCATAAGCCTTCTCTAACTCTACAAACACTAAGTGCAGTTCCCTGTGTTTCTTCTTTTACTACTTCTGCAATTTTCAGGCTGCAAATACTGCATCCATTGTTGACCTTCCTGGCATAAACCTAAATTGGTTGTTGCTTATTTGATCTCCAACTCCTCCTGAAGCTTTTCTTGATAATTCTTTCCAGTCATTTCATCTTGAGACTCATTAACTTGATGGATTGGTAATTACTACATTTGTGTTGCATCTCTTTTACGCTAGAAAGTAGGGACCAATGTGGTGTTCTGCCACTCGGCAGGCTTTTTTCCGGTACTTAGAATTAAGTTGAAAACGTTTGTCATCTTCACCACTCCTTTGTGGTCTACTGCTTTAAATGCCTCAGTGGGTAGATCGTTCAGACCACCGCCTTCAAAATAAACCTGATTTGAAATGTTGCCTTATGTCTAAAGTTACTTTGTCTCCCTCTAGTTCAAAAATAGCTTGTTGCTGCACTTTTGAACAATCCTAGATAGTTAAATCTGTTTGAACACTTGAGCACTGGCTGTATATGAAGAAAGCAGGTTGGAATTAAGCAAGATGATTTAAGATTTTTGTTGTGGATCCTATGACGCCAATCCTGCTCTCATCGATTTCATTGGGAGAAGGAAACCTGTTCCCACTGATCTCAGTGGGAAGTAGTAGGAACTGATACACTGAACAGAACAGCTGAGGGAGGGTTACATATTGGTTGCATCATTTGGCGAGGGGTATCATAGCCTTTTGGACAATAATAATCTCCATCATCTTCAGCTGGTTGTGAAGGTGAAATCATAGTCCTGGTTACTGCCATTGAAAGGGGTGGGAATCCCAGTGGCAAGACAAGCAAGATAAAAAAGGATATTAGGATTTTGTGTGGATTTCTGCAGGTGCCTGTCTAAAGCATTGCTAATGCCTTACTGGCCTTGCAGTCAATGGTGCCTCTGTTTCCTGGAAATATTGACAGGGATTCTGGGGACTGCATCATCACAATCTACCCACTGATGGCTGAAACAAAAACCAAAATCTAAATGAACATAGATATGTGATCTATCACACTCACCTAGATTGTGCTATTAATGATTACATGAGCACTATACTGTGTGGCCAGGCATTGAAGCTAATGTTACACTTAAGAAGGATCTTTCAGTCTAAATCCTTGTGCCTAGTTGCTAATAACATTATTTCCTGTTATTTCTCTGCGCCTTTCAACTGGAAACATTTGTGTTTAGCTACTGTGTGAAGGATTTAGGAGGTTCCCACTGGAATTCGTTGGTTGATCTAATAGAAAGGGGACTGGATCCATTCTCCACATCTCTGAGCTGCCCCTGTGTGTCCCTTCTCAGTGATCCACTTATAATGTTAGTTATGGTGTTTCCACAGGAACTGCCCATTGCCCTTCTCAGGTACAAATGTCCTTCCTCTCTCCAAGACCCTGCATTTCTGCTATGTTTCCTCTTACAGGGGAGCTTCCTGGGTTCCATCTCCTGTCATACCAGGCATCTACCAGAGTGGGTCACTAGATGATAAGGTGAGTTGTTCCTGTCCAACATCTGAAAGCCGTAGAGCTCAGGGCATCATTTTTGCTCCCTACCCTGGCAGAAGTATCTGTAAAGCACTGGGCTGACCTGAAATGGTCACTGTCTTTTTAGGGCAGTAATTCATCATCATCATGTTCCAATTACACCTTTGGCATTTAGGGCAGCGATGAAGTTCCTCCACTCCTGTCTGTTTCTGGCAAGTCTTTCAGTGGTTCCCCAGCTGTGCCCCAGGTTTTTCAGCTCGGTCTCCTCAGCTCTTTGCCATGATTTTTTTTTCCAGGTGCCGTCTTTTTCGCTTGACCATCTTATTGCCACTCTGGTGATGGAATCAGTTTCCATCCAAAGCACATGGCCAATCCATCTCCAACGCCTCCTGGCAATGATGGTGCTCAGATCCTCTTGGCTGCACTGTGTCAATACATCTTGGTTTGAGATTGTTTTCTGAGGCAGGTTGTGTGTAATGATGGTGCTCAGAACCTCTTGGCTGCACTGTGTCAATAGATCTTGGTTTGAGATTGTTCTGTTTTCTGAGGCAGGTTGTGTGGAATGAAGATAGTTTGGACATATCCTACTTTCTCATTCCCTAGCATTCTGCACTAGAAAGTAATGTTGAAAGTACACAGCTCTGATAAATCTTGAGTTTGGTTTTGGTGTTGTATGTTGTTGATTTCCAGACTCTATTTAAGCTCTTGAAGGTGTTCCTGGCTTTATTGAATTTGTTCTGGATGTCCTGGCTTGTTCCACCATCCTGGCTGGTGATGCTGCCCAAGTATGTGACTGTTTCTACATTGGTGAGAACATAATCCTCTATCCATACTGGTGATGGTGAGGCAATATTAAAGGTCATGATATCGTTCTTATTGCGGTTGATTTGCAGGCAATTTGCTGGCTGAATGTCTTGTGTCAAGTTGTTTTCTCTTGTATATGGTGTTGGGTATGTGATAGGAGAGCAAGATCATCTGTGAAGTTCAGTTCTTCAAGGGATGAGAAGGGTGTCCATTTAATGCCTCTTGGCATGTCTTCTGTTGTACACTGCATTACTCAGTCGATGGCAACATTGAAGAGGATTGCAGACATGACACACTCCTGACGTATTACTGTTTTCACTTCAAAACTGAGCTCACTGTGATCAACACTGCATGTGAAGTTGAAATAAGAGCATTTGATGATGTTGATTATACAGAAAGGGATTCCATATACCCGCAGAATTCACCATAGCCTGGTCCTATGAATGCTATCAAAAGCCTTCTCAAGTCTATGAAATGTATACAGAGTTGCCGTTGCCATTCTAAGCATTGTTCTATTATGTTTCAAAAAGTGAAGATCTGGTCTGTGCATCCACGCCCTTTCCGAAAACCAGCTTGCTCTTTTCTGAGAATGCTATCGACTGCCTCTGATATACACAGGACTATGATCTTACACAAAACTTTGCTTGGCACAGATAAAAGTGTGATACCACGCCAGTTATTACAATCACTGAGAGTTCCTTTCTTTGGTATCTTCACTATAACCCCATAGGTCCACTCATCTGGCACTTTTTCCCTTTCCCAGACTGATGTAAATAGAGGGGCTAGGATAGACGCTGCTAACTCAGGATTTACCTTGAACAATTCTCCATTCAAGTTAAAAAAGTGAAGGGCCTTTCCCTTTTTTAAAAGGATTTGATGGCTTGAATGATCTCTTTCTTAGTTGGGGTTTCTGTGTTGATATCAAGATCATCTTCTGCCTCCTGGATGTTTGCTTCCTCTTTAGGTGGCTCCCTGTTCAGGAATTCTTTGAAATACTCTGTCCAGTGCATTTCTTGTTCTTTTTCGGTTGTTAGTAGATGGCCTTGTTTGTCCCTGATGAGTGTGCGTTTGTGTCTGCTGTTTACTACTGATAAGCTGCGTCATTTTGTAGAAGGTTCCTTGTTCACCACAAGCAGCTGCCGTTTGTGCACTCCCATAAGGCATTTGACCTCCCGGTGTGCCTTGCTATACTGCTCGTGGTATTTGTCCATTAGCTTCTGGGATTTTGTGTCTAAAATGTTTTTCTTCAGGGCTCATCTGGTTTCTATGGCGTTCCATGTGCTGGGTGTAATCCACTCCTTCCTTCTTTTCTGCCTGTAGCCTAGATAAATTGCTGTCACTTTGTCCCACTTCTTTGTCCTCATCTGCATACCCTTCCTCTTCATCAAGGTCTGCAAGTGCCTGAAACCTGTTCTTTAACTGCAGAATGAAGGCTTTCTCTATTTCAGGGGACTTTACCTTGTCTATATCATAACGTCTATGTCCCTTGTTTGGTGGACCCACACTTCTCAGTTTTAGCTTGATGGAGGCTGTTAAAAGGTGTTGATCACTGCCAACATCTGCACCCCTTCTCACTTTCACATCTGTCAGTGAGCGTTGCCATTTGCCATTGATCATGATATGGTCAATCTAGTTCTTATCTCTGCTATTTGGAGAATACCATGTCAGCTTGTGCATTTCAAGATGTTTAAATAGGGTTCTGCCGATGACTAGGTCATTCATATTACAAAAATCAACAAGCCTCTCTCCGTTTTAATTCATTTTGCTACACCCATGTCTTCCCATTGCTCTGTCATTTGTGTTGTCCTTACCGAGCTTGGCATTCAGGTCTCCCATGATGGTAGTTACATCTTGGTGTCGTACTCTCTCTAACTCCGCCTGTAATGTAAGGTAGAATTTGTCCTTTACTTCTTCATCACTGTCATTTGTCGGAGCATAGCACTGAATCAGGGTGATATTATTATGTTTCCATTTTAGTCTGGCAAGTCTGCTGCTGATGGATTTCCATTCAAGCAAGGAATGCTCCACTCCCTACTTCAAAAGGATGGCAACACCGTCATGGTGTTGTCCATCATCCCTTCCAGAAAACAGCAAAGTTTCTCCCAAGGCTGCTGTTAATCTTCCTGATCCCGTCCATCTGCTCTCACTGACACCTGGATGTGTAAGCTGTAGTGTCTCATCTCTGCTGGGACCTAAGCTACTTTTCTTGTTTCGTACATTATCCGGATGTTCCAAAAAGTTTGGTTTTTGTCTTGGTGTTCAAGATTTCAGTCTTCAAGCCAGTGGGTTCCTTTCAGCTTTCACCACCGGCAGTCATACGGGTCATTGACTCCTGAACCATCACATGCAGTAATGGTCAATTTCTCTGTCGCTGTTTCCGTAACATATTTTGTTTTTTACAGGACAGGGTTGTTAGCCCTGTGCCTAACCCCCAACCTGGAGGACCAGGGTGTCTGTTTGTCGGGCCCCTCCCCCACAGACCAATCCGGCATGATTGAAACTACCAGGAGCAAAAAGCCCCCGCCGACACAGACTCTGGGGATCATTAGAGCACACAAGCTGTCCCCCCACGACAAGGCACGGACACCAGAGGACAGTAATTAGGAGGCAAGTTAAGTAACTTAAAGCCAGAAATAAAAAAAATGCCACTGTGGTTGTGGAGAAATTAAATGCGCTTCGGTGTGGAGGGAAGATTCTCTAGCAGCAGACTGTCTGCTAATTTATGTGTATTACTGTGTGGAGAGGGCAGATATGTGTGTTTCTGGGTCTGAAAGTTTGCCCCCGAATAACGTGTAGCATTTGCACTGAGAAGGAGGCTGTTTGAAGGAAGCAGCTGTGACACTGAATGGAACGGAATGGGGAGGTTTTTGTATTGGTCTGTATCACTGTGAGAGGTGAGCTACGGTATTGCTGACAATAATAATCTCCGGCATCTTCAGCTTGAACGTTGCTGATTGTGAGAGTGAAATCGGTTCCAGATCCACTGCCTGTGAACCGGTCTGGGATCCCAGAGGCACGGGTGGAAGCATCATAGATAAGGGGCTTCGGAGCTTGCCCTGATTTCTGTTGGTACCAGCCTAGTAAGTGAAGGCTACCAATGGTGACACTGGAACTGGCTTTGCAGCGGATAGTGACTGTGTCTCCAGGAGACACTGCCAGGGATTCTGGAGTCTGAGTCAGCACAATCTGCCCATTGGAGCCTGAATTCACAAAGAGACTAGAAGTTAATACAAATACAGATCTAGTCAATCAAACTCAACAACATTGTGCCTTTAAAATATTCCCATGTGCGTCTTTACACAATGACTCTCCCTAGTCAGCTGGGCATGATGGTAACATTGAGCTCCAGACACTGTTTCATTCTAACCCTTTTGCCTACGGCTCATAATTTTCTCAAACCTCTTTTGTCTTAATTCCAGCTAAAAGAAGATAAAGATTTTCATAAATCAGAGTCATTCCTGGCAACTGTTTATTCTTTAACATTAATATTTTGGTAATCCCTGAACACCTCTAACAGTTTTTGTCCATTTGTGCCAGATGCTGTACAGACAATAAGTGACAGTCCCTGCCACAAATTAATTACTTACTAAATGGATCTTGATTGTAGATTATAGTTAATGGGTCAATGTACAACATTTCTAGTTCTTTTAAGCTTTTTAAAGGATCATTGTACTTTTAATTCAACGGATTCCTTCTTGGTTTGATCCTTACCCTGAATCCAGAGCACTAACAGCCAGATGAGCCGAGCCTGTGAGATCATCTTGATACGTCTGAGTGGCCCAGTGCTGGTCAACAAACTAACGAGTGACATGGAACATTTATAAAAGTTCAGCACCGCAGGGGAAGGGTGTGAAATATGCAAATTGGGTTCAGAGATGAAAATTCACACCTGGTCCATGAACATGCACAAAAAGGGAAGTGAAAGGGCTGTGGGTGACATAGGCAAGTTAAACCAGTCGCTCCTGGGTACCAGTGTCTGTGTTAAAATGACATTTGTCTGGGATTACAAGGAATAAAAGTTCTCAGCATATTGTGATTTCTGAGATGCTGGTTAATATCACGGCTACACTGGAGATCTCCTAACAAGTGGTGATAAAAAATGGTGTGATCCACCTTTGAGAGAGAAACAGTACTGGGGGGTGAGGGTCTTCAAGCAGGGAGAATCCTCAGTTAGCAAAGGTAAATCCTGATTAGCCCAGTCAGTGCCATCCCTGCTCATCCTCTTCTACATGCGGAAAGTTTCAGTTCTGCTGAACTGATGTTTTCCAATGAAAAACCATTTTGTCAGAAAATTCCCATCCATCTCCAAGTCTCTCCTTTGCTTCAGTCTGGTATCTAACCTCTTTGATGAAATCAGCGATATTAGTAAAGAATTATTTTGACCCAATGAGCTATTTTCTTCTCCCTTTAAAAGGTAGATTCAGTTGCATGTTTGTGGAAAAGGAGCTTGCTGCTAAACAATTCTATCCAACAAGTGATTAGTAATTAAGTGTTGGCATCTCTGTCCTGAGGAGCATACATTGTAAAGGGAGAGATCTTTGTTTTAGAAGATGAGTAAACTGAGGCAGAGAGAAATGTTTTATCCAAAGCTGCCTAGTGAGTTAGTGGATGAGATGGGAAATAGACCTCATAAGCTTTTGATATTGAACTTTTCTAGGCTCATTCCTGCACCCTTCTGTCTCAGTGACTCCTTCTGTAAAATGGGGTGACAGTGTTGTTGGGAGGGTTTGTCTGGTCGTTGCTCTGAGCTTAGCAAATACTGTCATTGTTTGTTCTGTGTTTCTATTAAGACATACACTGAAACGCTACCATCTCTGCAGGGAATCTAGGTATGTCGGTGCGTGGGGGCTATCTGGGGAAAGGCCCAGGGAAGGGCAGGAGAAGTGTGATGATTTACTACTAGTCACAGCCTGCAGTCATTTTATCCCTGGTGGTGAGGATGTCCAGTGGTTTCAAGCTAGAAACTGACCTGGGGTCAGCTCTTTTTCTCTCCTATTTGATATTGTCTGAAATAAGGACCAGAAGCTGTAGGTTATTGGACCATTGAGAAGTGATTCAGGAAATGTCCCATCTGCGACCAGCCTTAAGGACATGCATGCACGGTCTTGTGGAAAGGGGGCCACCTGCTTTGGGGCTTGTATAGGGAGGGAGGCAGTCACTCCGCTCATTCTGCTTAGGCAAGTAATTTATGGATGCTTTATATGTTGGTCTTGTTTTATAATGTTAGTTGGAAATTGGATCCAGCCTATAAGAGCTAATACTCCTCAGTAGTTAAAAGGAAGCCACTGAGTATATTAAGAATCACCCTGTAAATTCCGGTCTCTGCGCTACAGCAGTGAGGAAGCTGTAGAAATGGAAGGAAGACATGGACAATGCAGTGAGGTGTCTGAAATTCAAAGACACTCCATCAGTTTGAGGCAGCAGCAGTTGGACAGAATACTCTGACCTTTTACAGGCATCAGCTGTTACAGTGAGGAACAGAAACTGAAGAAAGCAGGGAGGTTTTTGTATTGCTCTGTATCACTGTGAGAGGTAAGCTATAGCCTTGTAGACAATAATAATCTCCAGCATCATCAGCTTCTACCCGGCTGATTGTAAATGTGAAGTCAGTGCCAGACCCACTGCCACTGAACCGGTCTGGGATCCCAGAGGGACGGGTGGAAGCGCTGTGGATAAGGAGCTTAGGAACTTGTCCTGATTTCTGTTGGTACCAGGACATGTAGCTGCTAACACTGGAACTCGCTTTGCAGTTGATGGTGACTCTGTCTCCTGGAAACACTGCCAGGGATTCTGGAGTCTGAGTCATCACTATCTGTCCACTGGCATCTGGATGAGAGGAAAAACACAAGAAAAAACAAATGAAATGCTATTATAAACAATAAATCTGCCAATATCTAGTGTCTAATTTTCATTTAACCACCTAGTTACATTGTTTGTGTCCACTAGAAATGGATCTGCCTGTGATCTCATGGGATGAAGAATTAATGTAGGTTTGATTAAGAAATCTATGATAAACATTTGTGAGAGATTATCTTAATCTAATATCTCCCTTGATGTTCTTACCCTGAATCCAGAGCACTAGGAGACAGATGAGATGAGTCTGTAAAATCATTTTTGTCCCTCTAGTCTCACAGACCATGAGAATCTGAGGTAGCAAGTGTAACAAATAACACATTTATATGTGCCCTGCATTGCAAGGAACCGTCCTGTGGGTGGAAGCATGCAAAGCAGCCAGTCTGTGTAAAGATCCATTCCCTGTGCCCCAGTGTAAAGAAAGGGCCTCGTATAGCCCTCAGACTCCGAGTGCAGCTCCTGTTGATGGAGCTGAGTATTGCACACATGGACTTGGCTATGGCCTTGTTATCAAGATATGCTTTAATAGCCAGTGTGTGTTTGTCTGATCATTGGTAACTTTGAGCCTGAATCTGAGAAGTTTGTTTTGAGTAGTATCTGACTTTGCTATCCCTTCTATTGATATCAGTGGGACTGCTTGTGAGTTGAGGTACTACTCAGTGTGAGTGTCATGATCAGATCCTTCCAGGACACACACCTTGTTCAACACCGATGTGGCTGGGTCACCAGTACAGCCCTTTTACTTCTCTGATCTTCCTCTCAGGACACTTGCCTGTGAACATCTGGCGATCCTGGTTAAATGCCCTAACTCTCTTTCCAGGGTCCTGCAGATCCCTTCAAGGCCTCCCACTTCTGGGTTTGAAAAGCTACTAAAGTTTTATTTCAGCAGAATAAGCACTATAGTAATATGACAGTCGCTTTCAGGAATCCCTCTGAGTCATACTGGCAGAGGGAAAGAGTCCAGCAGTGCTTCCCTTCCCAATCACAATCTAGCTCTTCAACCCCTTCTGTGATTCTGCGCCCTCTCTCCTAAGGAGCCAACCAATGACCCTTCGAATTCAACCACTGCACAAAGATCCAAGTGGGCTGTCTGGGTGGAGCTCCTGTCCAGGAGTCCCAGACCGTCTCTCTGTGCACCTAGCAATATATGTTCTTCTGGTCTTCGTCCCACAATATACTCCATCATACAACTCAGCTTAACATCTCTTGTCCTATAACAACATTTCATATCATATAATTTCTTATTAACATAGTCTCATCTGTACAGTCAGTTAGGGCTTGTCCACATTAGAAAAGTTTTGCTGGCAGAGTTATACCTGTTGAACTATATTAGTAAATCTTCCTAGTGTGGATGCGGCTTCTTCCACATAAAAGTGCTTCTGCCAGCACAGTTTACACCGGTTCCCCAAGAGATGTAATCTATACCGGCCAAAGCATTTTCATGCCTGCATAATTGCATTTACACTGGGTTTTATAGTGACGTAGCTATGTTGGTGAAAAAATCACACCCAGACTGGCAAAGCTGTGCTATGAGAAGTATTAAGTGTAGCTCAGGCCTATATTTGCAGTGTTTAGTTTAGAGTTGGGCCTGAATCAGAATCCCAGATATGAATGGCTCCAAACGATGGAAGAGTTTGTCTGTGGGAAGTGACTTTTGTGATTGGTTGCTCGCTCATCAAGGAGACAGGTTAAGAGGGAGGAAAATCTAAATGATGGTGTAGCGGGGTGGTCACCTGCTCCAACTTTAAAGGGCTTAAAACAGCCCAGGAGAGGGCAGTGGCTGGGAGCAAGCAGTTCCCAGGCTGTTTGGGGAAGCAGGCTCAGCTATGGCCACGCCCCAATCAGGGCTCAGCTGGCCCTTATAAGAGGGCAGTGGGCCAGGAGCAGACAGTCTCCTCTAGCTGTGGAGGGAGACGGGCCTGGTGGCTGTGGAGTGTACCAGAGTACCTGAGGTGGAGCAGGACTGGGGGAAGGCCAGAGGAGCCGGGGAGCTCCGGCCTGTAAACCCCCCAGGCTGCAGGCCTAGTGTAAGGCCGAATAGGTACTGGGGCTGCAGGGGGCAGCCCAAAGGTAGGCAGAAGCAGCAGGTCCAAATCCCCCTTGCCAGTGATGAGTGGCACTTACACTGCAGTCTGCCCCAGGGAACGGGGGCTAGTTAATGACTGACAGTGGCCATACTGAGGTGTGGTGGGGATAATGGGTGCGGGTTCCCCTGGGTGGGGAGACCCAGAGAGCGGGTATACTGCTAGGGGGCAGCGCCTGAGGACAAGGGGCACTGGGTCCGGGAGGGACTTGGGCCCAGTGGCAAGCAGGACACCGGCCTGCAGAGGGCGCTCCGGAGCTGGAAACGCTAATTCTCTGGACGACCAGCAGGAGGCGCTGTAGGAGTGAGTCTCCGCACCGCTACATCATGGGGGAGAATGTGGGCATAGGCGGTCCGCCCCGATACAAGGGGCAGCACAAGGATGGCGGGACTATTGCCCGGAGACTTGAAGGAAAAGGGGCTGATGGATCCCGGTTACATTGGGGTCTTCTATGCGGAGACCCCGGGGTTATCCCTGGTTGGGCCCCGGTGGCAGCGCCCCAGCGGAAGGGGGCAGAAGATCTGCAAGGGATCCGGGACGCCCAACAGGGACTATGGGAGGTGCATTTGGTCCTCCATGAGCTGGTGGGCAAGCTGTCAAGGGACCAGCGGGCTCTGGTGAAACTTCTCCAGAGGGAGTTTTAGGGCAGCTGCCAACAGCAGGACGGGAAGCGGAGCACCAAGGAGGCAGGTGGAAGGGCACAGAGCTTGTTATGCCTATGGACAGATGGGGTATTTAATATGGGACTGTTCCCATAGGGGTGGGGGCAGGGTGCCGCAGCCCCAGCAGGGACAAGGAGAGGTCTCGAGGACAGTTGGCCGGGTGAAGGAACCCAGGTGGCTGCTGACCTGTTGGGCCTGTGGCCGACCGGGCCATGTCTGGTGGACATGCCCAGGCCCAACGCGGAAGCTGCCGGGTACCTGGACACATTAGGAGGCACTTCCCAGACTGTTGCTGGGCAGGTCGCCAATGGGGAAACCCAGACCAAATGGGCCCAGCAAGAGGCCGGGACCCAGGTGGTCCGGGAGCAGGAAACCAAATGGACCCAGACTCTGAGAGTGGAGGGTCCAGGAGACGCCGAACTACGGGCGTGACTGGAGGCCACGGAGCTGGCCCGTTGGAAGGCCGAGACCCAGTCCCGGGAGATGGCCTGAGCCTGGGAAGTGGCGGAGAGGAAGTGTGCGACACTGGAGCGTTAACTTCGGGAAGCCCAGGCCAAGAGGCCCCCCCTTCCCCTAGGGGTGGGGTTTTTGAAGGGTGTGTGTGTAGCGGGGTGGTCACCCGCTCCGGCCTTAAAGGGCTTAAAACAGCCCAGGAGAGGGCAGTGGCTGGGAGCAAGCAGTTCCCAGGCTGTTTGGGGAAGCAGGCTCAGCTATGGCCACGCCCCAGTCAGGGCTCAGCTGGCCCTTATAAGAGGGCAGTGGGCCAGGAGCAGACAGTCTCCTCTAGCTGTGGAGGGAGATGGGCCTGGCTGCTGGGGAGTGTACCAGAGTACCTGAGGTGGAGCAGGGCTGGGGGAAGGCCAGAGGAGCCGGGGAGCTCCGGCCTGTAAACCCCCCAGGCTGCAGGCCTAGTGTAAGGCCGAATAGGTACTGGGGCTGCAGGGGGCAGCCCAAAGGTAGGCAGAGGCAACAGGTCCAAACCCCCGTTGCCAGTGATGAGTGGCACTTACACTGCAGTTTGCCCCAGGGAACAGGGGCTAGTTAATGACTGACAGTGGCATACTGAGGCGAGGTGGGGATAGTAGGTGGGGGTTCCCCTGGGTGGGGAGACCCAGAGAGTGTACTGACAAGGGGCACTGAGTCCGGGAGGGACTCGGGCCCAGCGGCAAGCAGGACGCTCCGGAGCTGGAAATGCTAATTTCCTGGATGACCAGCAGGAAGCACTGCAGGGGTGCGCCCTCGCAAGCTACAGATGGGATCGTGTTTGTGGAATATTTGATGGACTGTCAATGTAGAGTTTCATGCTGTCCTTAGGAGCCAAAGTCAATGGATTTACTTCCAATTTATATCAGCTTAACTCAGAGATGGATCTAGGCCTTATTTGTTAGGGTTTTTTTTTAATTTTAATTGGCTAACAGCAAAAATGTCCTTTCCTAAGCCTTTCTTCTCTCTCTAATTTTTCCTCCATCGTGTCAACTGATGGAAGCGGCTGGCAAGAGAGTAGTGTTGTCAGGTGACGGAGCAGAGTAGAGCAGAGACAGACACTCTATTATTGTGGATGTAAAGGGGAAGCTTTACTGAAGTTTCTAGGCATAGCCTAGTTCTCTAGCTCCCATACTGACTACACACGACCTGTTCCACTTATGGAAACCCAAAGTCTTTCTCAAAGTTCTGGGCTTAGCAATGACAGAATTTGTTGTTGATTGGGCTACAAGAAGCAGTGTGTGCCTTTTAAGAAAAACTAAAAAAAGAAATGGCCCGTACAGACAATCTGAGAGTTTGTTGGGTATCCAGGTTTTTTTTTTTTTTTTGCTATTAATCTAACTCTTCTCACAGTTTACGGTTAACCGAGACGTTGGGAGGCTGGGCTGAGTTTAACATTAGACGAATGTGGAATATTTTCCATTCAACAGAAACAGAGAATTCAGACTTGCAGTTTGTGAGTAGAGAAGTTTTTAAGTAATGACAGAAAGAGGCTGCAGAAAGCGCTGGGGACCAGTAATGAACTCCAGCATCATCTGTTTGAGTCGACTGATTGTGGGAGTGTCGTCAGGGTCAGACTCACTAAAACTGAACTGGTCTGGGATTCCCAAGGGACAGGAGGCAGAATAAGAACTAAGGAGAGTAGGCGCTTGTCCAGGTTCCTGTTAGCACCAGACATATTCAGTGACAGTGAAGGAGGGAGGTTAAATTACACCTCTGTCCACCTGTCATGCCCCTTGCACCAGGGGACAGTGGATGTTGGGAAGGGGTGTGTGTGAAAATAATCAAGAGCAGAGCTGATGAGGGTGGGGGCAGCACATCTGATTTATCTGCTTTCCTTCCAAATGTGTGGAGCGATTTTACTATCATGTTAACTTTGTTATAAACGACTTCGCTGCAGATGCTGCAGAATAGCATAGGTAAGCGTTCCCATCTAGTGGCCATGACAATGTTCTGCAGCATTAGTTGAAGGGTTTGACATAATACATTGACTATAATGGGCCACGTTCTCTGATGCCGTGATTGCGTTGACTTCAGTGGATGTAGGCTTGCAGAGATTTTGGCCTAATGGTCAAATGTACAAAGATACATAAGGATATGCTGGAATTCTTTTAGACACTTGCTAGCCGGACAAGTGTCCTCCATTCCAACATGTTAATATCAACATTTCAACAGGTTAATATAGAGAAATAGGTGCCTTTTTAATAGGCCAGCTTTGATTTTATTATAACAGTGTTTGCTGCTTTGGACTTTTATTTACTGGATGGCTCATTCATTTGTAGAGCTGAGATCTATACTGTCTGCACTTTGTAAGCTCATTAAGAACCCACACTTCATTAACATTAAGACCAGGATACAGTCCACCCAACAGAGCAGATGTCGCAGGCAAATTGCTGGATAAAGTGTATGAAAGAGAAATTGAGCAGTGTGCAAAAGGTTTAGAGCGTAAAATTGTTAACCTGAGTCTTGATGGGTGGAGCAATGTCCACAATGTGCTTGTGTGACAACAGAAGAAGAGAATGTCTTCCTTACAGAAACAATTGATGCATCAGGAAATGCGCACACAGCAGAATACTTACAAGAAGTAGCAGTAAAAGCTATAACAAACTGTGGGGAAAAATTCAAATGTCTAGCATGCAGCTTGGTCACAGACAATGCTGCAAATGTATCCAAGATGAGAAGAAATTTAGGAGAGTGAAGAGCATCCCAAGCCAAAGACTTCAGTGTTCCAGAAATAAAGGCTAATGTTCTTGAAATCGCAAAATACTTCTGTAACAACCACTTTGCAGCAGCTGCTCTGAAAAAAGTGGGAGGAACTCTAACTTTCCCACAAGACATGTAATCATACGGAAAGGAGTTTGTTGCGTAAACAAACTGGGCAATTTTGTAATCAATTACCTCTTTTTGTAATCTGCTGGTTCTTATCATAGACTTATCTATGGTTGCTTCTGGATGATGGAGATTTTTTTTTCTTTTTGCTACAGGTGATATACCGTGGCTATGTGACATACATGTTGTGACTGAAACACTACAATTGGCAGATAACTCTGAAACTATAGAAAATGATTGTGATCTTGAAGGTGGCTAGTCTTCAGAATCCTGTATGTTGAGGATGGAGTCTCTTAAATAACTGCATTGACTTATTTTGTTTAATATTACCATACTGCTCATTTAGTGTTACTCATTGCATTCACTGACACTCAGTACTACTTTAAAGGTGAAATTGTAAAAGGAAGATCTGCCTATTTCAGCTATTTATTTTTTATCACAACTGAATCAAAAATGATAGTACCATAGAGTAACAACTATATTTTTTGCTCAAACATGAGAATTCAAGAATAGTCCAGAAGGAAGACAGGCAGTCCTTAAGAAAGAAGTATGAAATGAAAGTTTACCAACCTGAAGATCCTGCATGTTCAGACATGTTCCTTTTATCATCTTTAACGCAGCTTCCTCCTGAGTGGTAACAGAGGGTCTGGCTGGAGAATCTTGCCTGCATGCTCGGGGTTCTACTGATCGCCGTGTTTGGGGTCGGGAAGGAATTTTCCTCCAGGGTAGATTGGCAGAGGCCCTGGAGGTTTTTCGCCTTCCTCCGCAGCATGGGGTGGGGGTCGCTAGCTGGAGGATTCTCTGCGACTTCAAGTCCTTAAATCACAGGATTTGGGGACTTCAACAGCTGAGTCAAGGGAAGGGGGTGGGTCAGCTTTTGTGGCCTGCATCATGCAGGAGGTCAGACTAGATGATCATACTGGTCCCTTCTGACCTTAAAGTCTATGAGTCTATAAGAAGCTGATAGGCTTTCATTGTAACATCCAGCTTTGAATGCACAGTTTTGCAGCACAGTTTAGTAGCAGTGACATAAGGGATTGATCCTCCACTAGTGTAAAATAGCCTAGTTCATTTCACTTCGGTGAAGATGGACTGCTTTACACTAGCTGAGGATTTGTCCCCACGGATAAAGTAGTATCTGTCCCCATCGATTCTAGTCTCTCCCATATCCCATGGTGACAGCTCTAAAATGGTGGGCAAGCACATAACCATTGGATGAAAAGCCCAAAGTCTGACAGACCCCATTTCCTATGAAAGGACAGCAGGTGCATTGGTTCTGTCACACTGTAAGGGAAGCAGATGTTACAGTGAGGAACAGAAACTGGAGAAAGCAGGGAGGTTTTTGTACTGCTCTGTATCACTTCTGAGCTGGTGCCAACACTAATAATTTCCAGAATCATCAGCTTCAACGCTACTGATTGCGAGAGTGAAATCAGCGCCAGACCCACTGCCACTGAACTGGCCTGGGATCCCAGAGGGACGGGTGGAAGCGCTGTGGATAAAAAGCTTTGGAGCTTCTCAGTGCTTAGTGCACTCACTTGGGTTGTGGTTAACCACCACTATCCAAGTCCCCTGTCTGCCTGACAAAGAGAGAGGATTTGAACAGGGATCTGCTGCATGTCAGGTGGGTGCACTAACCTTGGGGCTATGGGATGTTTCGATGTGGGTCTCTCTTACTCTCTTGTTGAAGTTGTTCCACTTTAATAGAATAATTAAATATTAATTGAGCCAGAGAGAGTGAGAATCACACACAAGTCTCTTGGTGGATCTGGGCCCCACTGACTTCCCCGGGTTTTGGATCAGACCCTTATATCTTAAAATGTTCTTTCTCTCTTTGCAATTTGAAATGAGACAGAGGCAATCAGAAATTGGTGCAACCCTGAGGAATATTCAGGACTTGATAGACTAGAGTTCTGACTCTTTTTTCATTTTCCTTTAGATGACACTTATACTTTTAATTTGTCCTGTTCCCTCTTGGTTTAATTTTTACTTTGGATCCATGGCACTTCCAGCCAGATTAACTGAGCCTGGAAGATCATTTTGATGCATCTGAGCTGTCCAGTGCTGATCATTTAAAGATGGAGAGTGAAACACAACATTTTATAACCACTCAGAGAAGGAAAGAAAGATCAGGTAGTTCTGAGTATGCTAAGTCTCCCGTCACATCCCTTGTGTCAGAGGCTCAGCCCTTAGACATATAGGGACTGATGCTACCATGACCAGATACAGGTAACTCCCATGAGAGTCAATGGGCCTGATTCTGATCTCAGTTACACTCAGTTATATTCCGCTAGAAAGATTCATCGATTCCAAGGCCAGAAGGGACCATTGTGATCATCCAGTCTGACCTGTATAACACAGGCCATAGAACTGCCTCAAAATAATTCCTAGAGCAGAACTTTTAGAAAAACATCCAATCTTGATTTACAAATCATCAGTGATGGAGAATCGATCATGACCCTTGGTAAATTGTTCCAAAGGTTAGTTACATTCAGTGTTAAAAATGTATGTCTTATTTCCCGTCTGAATTTGTTTAGCTTAAACTTCCAGCCATTGGATCATGTTCTACCTTTCTCTGCTAGATTGAAGAGCCCATTATCAAATATTTTGTCTCCACGTACGTACTTACAGACTGGAATCAAGGGACCCTTTAACCATCTCTTATTTAAGCTAAATAGGGAGACTCACGAAGCTCAGTTGAAGAAAGCAGGTTGGAATTACGCAAGATGATTTAAGGTTTTTGTTGTAAATCCTATGGCACCGATCCTGCTCTCATCGATTTCATTGGGAGAACTAAACCTGTTCCCACTGATCTCAGTGGGAAGTAGTAGGAACTGATACACTGAACAGAACAGCTGAGGGAGGGTTACGTATTGGTTGCATCATTTTGCAAGGGGTGTCATAGCCTTATGGACAATAATAATCTCCAGCTGGTTGTGAAGGTGAAATCATACTCCTGGTTACTGCCATTGAAAGGGATGGGAATCCCAGTGGCAAGACAAGCAAGATAAATAAGAATATTAGGATTTTGTGTGGATTTCTGCTGGTGCCCATCTAAAGCATTGCTACTGCCTGTACTGGCCTTGCAGTCAATGGTGCCTCTGTTTCCTGGAAATATTGACTGGGATTCTGGTGGCTGAAATGACAACCAAAATCTAAATGAACATAGATGTGTGATCTATCACACTCACCTAGATTGTGTTATAAATGATTACATGAGCATTATACTATATGATCAGGCACTGAAGCTAATGTTATACTTAAGAAAGCTTTTTCAGTCTGAATCCGTGTGCCTAGTTGATAATAACATTATTTCCTGCTATTTCTCTGCGCCTTTCAGCTGGAAACATTTGTGCTTAGCTACTGTGTGACGGATTTAGGAGGTTCCCAATGGAGTTCACTGGCAGACCCAATAGAAAGGGGACTGGCTCCATTCTCCACATCTCTGAGCTGCCCCGTGTCTCTCTTCTCAGTGGTTCAATTATAATGTTAGTTATGTTGTTTCCCCAGGAACTCCCTATCGCCCTTCTCAGGTACAACTGTCCTTCCCCTCTCCAAGGCCCTGCATTCTTACTATGTTTCCTCTTACAGGGAAGCTTCCTCGGTTCCATCTCCTGTCATAGCAGGCATCTACCAGAGTGGTCACTAGATGATGAGGTGAGTTGTTCCTGTCCAACATCTGGAAGCTATAGAGATCAGGGCATCACTTTTGCTCCCTACCGTAGCAGAACTATCTGTAAAGCACTGGGCTGACCTGAACTGCTCAGCTTCCACAGCTCTTCACCATGTTGTTTTCGGGCGGCCTTGTTTTCACTTGCCTTCAGGTGTCCATCTTTTTGCCACTCTGGTGATGGAATCAGTTTCCATCCGAAGCACATGGCCAATCCATCTCCAACGCCTCCTGGCAATGATGGTGCTCAGATCCTCTTGGCTGCGCTGTGTCAATTGATCTTGGTTTGAGATTGCTCTCTTTTCTGAGGCAGGTTGTATGGAATTAAGACAGTTTGGACATGTCATACTTTCTCATTCCCTAGCATTCTGCACTAGAAAGTAATGTTGAAAGTATGCAGCTCTGATAAATCTTGAGTTCGGTTTTGGTGTTGTATGTTGATGATTTCCAGACTGTATTTAAGCTCCTGAAGGTGTTCCTGGCTTTATTGATTTTGTTCCGGGTGTCCTGGCTTGTTCCACCATCCTGGCTGATGGTGTTGCCCAAGTATGTGAATGTTTATACATTGGTGAGAACATAATCCTCTATCCATACTGGTGGTGGTGAGGCAACTTTAAAGGTCATGAAATCATTCTTATTGCGGTTGATTTACAAACCGATCTGCTGGCTGAATGCGTTGAGTCGAGTTTTTTCTTGTATATGTTGCTGGGTATGTGATAGGAGAGCGACATCATCTGTGAAGTCCAGTTCTTCAAGGGATGAGAAGAGTGTCCACTGCATTACCCAGTCAGTGGCAACGTTGAAGAGGATTGGAGGCATGACACACTCCTGACGTACTACTATTTTAACTTCAAAGTTGAGCCCACTGTGCTCACAATGCAAGTAAAGTTGAAAGAGAAGCTTTTGATGATGTTGATTATACAGAAAGGGATTCCATATGCCCATAGAATTCTCCATAAGCTGGTTCTGTGAATGCTATGAAAAGCCTTCTCAAAGTCTATGAAATTTATGTAGACTTGCCATCAGGGCCGGCTTTAGCAAGAGAAGGGCCCGATTTCTGGGGGCGGTGCTTGCTGCCTGCAAGCCCTGCCCCCAGGAATCGGGCTGCGCTCCGGCGAGAGCTCCGGCCGGGGTCGCGGGGTTTGGGTCTGGGCTGGAGCTGCCAGGGCCAGGGGTGCTTGGCCGGCGCTGCTCAGCCAGGGCCGGGGGCCCAGGGCCTGAGCCGAGCCGGAGCCATGGGGGCCGGAGCCGCTTGGCCGGGCCAGGGCTGGAGGGAGCTGCTCGGCCAGGGCCGGACTGGGCCGCGCCACGCTGCGCCTCCCCAGAGCCCTCCTCCTCGCGTCCCCCTCTGCCCCAGCTTACCTGCTACTGCCTGCCTGTCCCTGCTTGTTTTCAGGGGAGGGAGAGGAGCAAGGGGACGGAGCTTTCAGGGGAGGCGAGGAGGGGGAAGTGAGCTGGGGGAGGGGTGTGGACAGCTGCGGGGCCCTTTTAGGCATGGGGCCCGATTCAGCCGAATCAGCTGAATCGGCCTAAAGCCGGCCCTGGTTGCCGTTGCCATTCTAAGCATTGTTCTATTATGTTTTATAGAGAGAAGAGCTGGTCTGTGCATCCACGCCCTTTCAGAAAACCAGCTTGCTCTTTTCTGAGAACGCTATCTACTGCCTCTGATATACGCTGGAGTATGATCTTACACAATACTTTGCGTTTCACCGATAAAAGTTATTACAATCACTGAGAGTTCTTTTCTTTGGTATCTTCACTATAATCCCATTGGTCTACTCATCTGGCACTTTTTCCATTTCCCAGACTGATGTAAATAGAGGGGCCAGGATAGATGCTGCTAACTCAGGATTTACCTTGAGGAATTCTCCATTCAAGTTATTCTTGCCAGGAGCTTTCCTATTTTTTAAGGATTTGATGGCTTGAATGATCTCTTTCTTAGTTGGGGCGTCTGTGTTAATATCAAGATCTTCTGCTCCTGGATGTTTGCTTCCTCTTTAGGTGGCTCCATGTTCAGCAGTTTTTTGAAATACTCTGTCCAGTGCATTTCTTGTTCTTTTTCGGTTGTTAGTAGGTGGCCTTGTTTGTCCCTGATGAATGTTTGTTGGTGTCTGCCGTTTACCATTGATAAGCCCCCTCATTTTGTAGATGGTTCCTTGTTCACCACAAGCAGCTGCATCTTCTGCTTGCGTTGCCAGATTTTCAATATAATGCCTTTTGTCTGCTCTCACAAGGTGTTTGACCTGCCAGTGTGCCTTGCTATACTGCTTGCGGTATTTGTCCATTAGCTTCTGGAATTTTGTGTCTAAAAGGTTTTTCTTCAGGGCTCGTCTGGTATCTATGGCGTTCCATTTGCTGGGTGTAATCCACTCCTTCTTTCTCTTCTGCCTGTAGCCTAGATAAATTGCTGTTATTTTGTCCCACTTCTTGTTGATCTCCTCATCTGCATTTCCCTCCTCTTCATCAAGGTCTGCAAGTGCCTGAAACCTGTTCTTTAACTGCAGTATGAAGGCTTTCTGTATTTTAGGGGACTTTAGCTTGTCAGTGTCATAACGTCTATGTCCCTTGTTTGGTGGACCCAGACTTCTCAGTTTTAGCTTGATGGAGGCTGTCACAACAGCTGGTCACTGCCAACATCTGCACCCCTTCTCCCTTTCACATCTGTCAGTGAGCGTCGCCATTTGCCATTGATCATGATATGGTCAATCTGTTTTTTATCTCTGTGATTTGGAAAACACCATGTCAGCTTGTGAATTTGATGATGTTGAAATAGGATTCCGCAGATGACTAGATCATTCATATTACAGACGTCAGCAAGCCTCTCTCCATTTTCATTTATGGTGCCACACCCATGTCTTCCCATTGCTCTGTTGTTTGTATTGTCCTTCCCGAGCTTGGCTCTCAGGTCTCCCATGACGATAGTTAGGTCGTGGCGTGGTACTCTCTCTAACTCCGCCTGTAATGTAAGGTAGAATTTGTCCTTTACTACTTCATCACTCTCATTTGTCAGAGCATAGCACTGAATCAGGGTGATATTATCATCTTTCCCTTTCAGTCTGGCTCTCATAAGTCTGCTGCTGATGGACTTCCACTCAAACAAGGAATGCTCCACTCCCTTCTTTAAAAGAATGGCAACATCCTCATGGTGTTGTCCATCATCCCATCCAGAATACAGCAAAGTTTTTCCCGAGGCTGTTGTTAATCTTCCTGATCCCATCCATCTGCTCTCGCTGGCACTCAGGATGTGTAAACTGTAGCATCTCATTTCTGCTGGGACCTGAGCTAGCTTCCCTGTTTCGTACATTGTCTGTAGGTTCCAAAAACGAAGTTTGGTTTTTGTCTTGGTGTTGAGCACTTCCGTCTTCAAGCCAGTGGGTTCCTTTCGGCTTTCACCGCCGGCAGTCATACGGGTCATTGACTCCTGAACCATCACACAGAGTAATGGTTGATTTCTCCATTGCTGTTTCCGTAACATATTTTGTTTTTTATGGGACAGGGTTGTTATCCCTGTGCCTAACCCCCAACCTGAAGGACCAGGATGTCTGTTCGTCTAGCCCCTCCCCCACAGACCAATCTATCATAGTTGAACCTACCAGGAGCAAAAAGCCCCCGCCGACACAGACTCTGGGGATCGTTAGAGCATGCAAGCTGTCCCTTCATGACAAGGCACGGACCCCAGACAGTCTGCTAATTTATGTGTATTACTGTGTGGAGAGGGCAGGTATGTGTGTTTCTGGGGCTGAAAGTTTGCACCCAAATAACGTGTAGCATTTGCACTGAGAAGGTGGCTGTCTGAAGGAAACAGCTGTTACACAGAATGAATAGAACAGGGAGGTTTTTGTATTGGTCTGTATCACTGTGAGAGGTGAGCTATAACTTTGCTGACAATAATAATCTCCAGCATCTTCAGCTTGAATGTTGCTGATTGTGAGAGTGAAATCGGTTCCAGACCCACTGCCGCTGAACCGGTCTGGGATCCCAGAGGGACGGGTGGAAGCCCTGTAGATAAGGAGCTTAGGAGCTTGTCCTGACTTCTGTTGGTACCAGCCTAGTAAGTGAAGGCTACCAAGGGTGACGCTGGAACTGGCTTTGCAGCGGATAGTGGCTGTGTCTCCAGGAGACACTGCCAGGGATTCTGGAGTCTGAGTCAGCACAATCTGCCCATTGGAACCTGAATTCACAAAGAGTATATAAATTAATACAAATACAGATCTAGTCAATCAAACTAAACAACATTGTGCCTTTAAAATATTCTCATGTGCATCTTTACACAATGACTCTCCCTAATCAGCTGGGCATGATGGTAACATTGAGCTCCAGACACTGTTTCATTCTAGCCCTTTTGCCTACGGCTCATAATTTTCTCAAACCTCTTTTGTCTTAATTCCAGCTAAAAGAAGATAAAGATTTTCATAAATCAGAGTCATTCCTGGCAACTGTTTATTCTTTAACATTAATATGTTGATAATCCCTGAATGCCTCTAACAGTTTTTGTCCATTTGTGCCAGATGCTGTACAGACAATAAGTGACAGTCCCTGCCACAAATTACTTATTAACTAAATGGATCTTGATTGTAGATTATAGTTAATGGGTCAATGTACAACATTTCTAGTTCTTTTAAGCTTTTCAAAGGATCATTGTACTTTTAATTCAACGGATTCCTTCTTGGTTTGATCCTTACCCTGGATCCAGAGCACTAACAGCCAGATGAGCTGAGCCTGTGAGATCATCTTCATACGTCTGACTGGCCCGATGCCGATCAACAAACTGTAACGAGTGACACGGAGCATTTATAACAGTTCAGCACCGCAGGGGAAGGGTGTGAAATATGCAAATTGGGTTCAGAGATGAAAATTCACACCTGGTCCATAAACATGCACAAAAAGGGAAGTGAAAGGGCCATAGATGACAAAGGCAAGTTAAACCTGTCGCTCCTGGGTACAAGTGTCTCTGTGTTAAAATGACATTTGTCTGGAATTACAAGGAATAAAATTTCTAAGCATACTGTGATATCTGGGATGCTGGTTAATATCACGGCTACACTGGAGATCTCCTCACATCTGGTGATACAAAATGATGTGATCCACCTTTGAGAGAGAAACCATACTGGGGGGTGAGGGTCTTCAAGCAGGGAGAATCCTCAGATGGCAGAGGTAAATCCTGATTAGCTCAGTCAGTGCATCCCTGCTCGTCCTCACCCATTCTGCGAAAAGTTTCAGTTTTGCTGAACTGATGTTTTCCAATGAGAAACCGTTTTGTCAGAAAATTCCCATCCATCTCCAAGTCTCTCCTTTACTTCAGTCCCATATTTAAGCTATTCGATGAAATCAGCAATATTACTAAAAGGTTTAGACCTAATGATCTATTTTCTCCCCAGGTAAATTCAGATGCATGTTTGTGGAAAAGGAGCTTGGTGCTAAACAATTCTATCCAACAGCTGATGAGTAATTAAGTGTTGGCATCTCTGTCCTGAGGAACTTACATTGTAAATAGGGGAGATCTTTGTTTTAGAAGATGGGGAAACTGAGGCAGAGAGAAATGTTGCATCCAAGGGTGCCTGGTGAGTTAGTGGGAGAAATGGGAAATAGACCTCATAAGCTTTTGATATTGGACTCTTCTATGCTCAGGCCTTTAGAGCTGCCTCTCACGGGTCCTTATCTGAGCAAAAATTTCCATTGACTTCACTGGTAGGGTTGTTGCTCACGTAATGACTGCAGTATGTGGCCCTGAGTAAGCATTCATATCACCCCTCAAAATACCACTCTGCTGGTGAAAGTGATTTTTATGGCATTAAAGTAAAATTAACATTAAGGGGTTTTCATTCTTATCAAAGGCAGCAATGGATGAGTTTTGGCTCCTGGGCTGGTAAATGTTAATGACTATTTGGGAGGCGGATTATAAAAAAACCCCTTGCTCTACCTGCAATTTGGTCTGTTATTGTTAGGCAGTGTTACATGAAAGCAAAGGTACAAGCTTAGGAAGCCAGAGATCTGAGTTCTAATTCTGCCACTGCCACTCACTGTGTGGCCTTTTTCAAGGCACTGCACCCTTCTGCCTCAGTGACTCCTTCTGTAAAATGGGATGATAGTGCAATTGGGAGGGTTTGTCTGTACAGTGCTCTGACCTTAGCAAATACTGTCATTGTTTGTTCTGTGTTTCTGTTAAGCCATACAATAAAATGCTACCATCTCTGTAGGGAATCTAGGTATTCAGTGTGTGGGGGCTGTCTGGGAAAGGGCAGGAGAAGTGGAATGTTTTGCTGCTAGCCACAGTCTCCAGCCCTTTTGTCCCTGGTGGTGAATATGTATCAGGGCAATGGAGGTTGCAGTAGTCTTCACGGAGCAACTGCCTCCATAGCTAAACCCCTGCAGAGAACAGCAGCACGCGGCATGATACTGGCCCGGTGCTGCTGCCTGGGCTAAGAGACTAGCAGATAAAGTGCAATGGTTACAAGCTAAAAACTGAACTGGGGTCGGTACTTTCTCCTATTTGATATTGTCTGAAATATGGATGAGAATCTGTAGGTTATTGAACCATAGAGAAGTGATTGAGGAAATGTAGTGTAGACAATCCCTCTCTCTGTCCCATCTGCGACCAGCCTTAAGGACATGCATGCACCATATTGTGGAAAGGGGGGCACCTGCTTTGGGGCTTGTGTTGGGAGGGAGGCAGTCACTCCGCTCATTCTGCTTACGTAAGTTATTTCCAGATGCTTTATATGGTCGTTGCCATTTGTCAGTTGATATATTGATCTTGCTTTGTAATGTTGGTAGGAAATTGGATCCAGCCTATTAGAGCTAATATTCCTCAGTAGTTAAAAGGAAGCCACTGAGTTATGAACCATCCAGTCTCTGTACTACTGCAGTGAGGGAGCTGTAGAAATGAAAGGAAGAAATAGACAATGGGGCATGTGTCTGAAATTCATGGATACTCCATCACTTTGGGACAGCAGCAGTTGGAGAGATGCTTTGACTTTCTATAGGCATCAGCTGTTACAAAGAGGAACAGAAGCTGAAGAAAGCAGGGAGGTTTTTGCATTGCTCTGTATCACTGTGAGAGGAGAGCTTTTACCTTGTTGACAGTAATAATCTCCAGCATCATCAACTTCAACCTGGCTGATTGTAAAAGTGAAGTCAGTGCCAGACCCACTGCCACTGAACCGGTCTGGGATCCCGGAGGGACGGGTGGAAGCCCTGTAGATAAGAAGCTTAGGAGCTTGTCCTGACTTCTGTTGGTACCAGGACATCTTGTTAGTAGCACTGGAACTGGCTTTGCAGTTGATGGTGATTCTGTCTCCTGGAGACACTGCCAGGGATTCTGGAGTCTGAGTCATCACAATCTGCCCACTGGCATCTGGATGAGAGAAAAAACATTATGAGAAAAACCAAATGAAATACTATTATCAAACTTAACGCTGGGACTATCTCGTATCTAATTTTCATTTAAGGCACCTAGTTACATTGTGCGTGTGTCCACTTGAAATATATCTGCGTGTGAGCAACATTAAATATCTCCTTTGATTGTCTTACCCTGAATCCAGAGCATTAGGAGACAGATGAGATGAGTCTGTGAAATCATTTTCATCCCTCTAGTCTGACAGACCGTGAGAATCTAAGGTAGCAAGTCTAGTAAATAACTCTTTTATCTGTGCCCTGCATTGCAAGGAACCGTCGTGTGGGTGGAAGCATGCAAAGAAGCCACTCTCTGTAAAGATCCATTCCCTGTGCCCCAGTGCAAAGAAAGGGCCTCGGATAGCCCTCAGGCTCCGAATGCAGCTCCTGTTGATGGGACTGAGTATTGCACACATGGACTTGACTTTGGCCTAGTTATCAACATGGCTTTAATACCCAGTGTGTGTGTCTGTATCATTGGTAACTTTGAGCCAGAACCTGAGAAGCTTGTTTTGAGTAGTATCTGACTTTGCTATCCAGGGCTTTGGAGCAGAGCCTGGAGCAGGAGCATGGAGCAGCTCCGGAGCAGGGAGCTGCAGGTTTTTGCCTGTTGCTATCCCTTTTATTGATATCAGTGGGACTGCTCGTGAGCTGAGGTAGTACTCCGTGTGTGTGTGTGTGTGTGTGTGTGTGTGTGTGTGTGTGTGTGTGTGTGTGTGTGTGTATGTGTGTGTGAGACGATCTTCCCCTTCCAGGACACACATCTTGTTCAACGCTGGTGTTGCTGGGTCACCAGTGCAGCCCTTTTACCTCTCTGATCTTCCTCTCAGGACACTTGCCTGTGAACGTCAGGAGATCCTGGTTAAAAGCCCTAACTCTCTTTCCAGGGCCCTGCAGATCTCTTCAGGGCCTCCCACTTCTGGGTTTGCAAAGCTACTAAGCTTTTATTTACCAGAATAAGCACTATAGTAATATGACAGTAGCTTTCAGTAACCCCTCTGCATCCTAATGCCAGAGGGAAAATGTGATCTTATAAGAGCCCAGCAGTGGTTCCCTTCCTGATCACAGTCTAGCTCTCCAACCGCTTCTGTGATCCTGCACCCTCCCTTCTAAGGAGCCAACCAATGACCCTTCCAATTCAACCACCACACAAAGATCCAAGTGAGCTGTCTGGATGGAGTTTCTGTCCAGGAGTCCAAGACTGTCTGTCTGTGCACCTAGCAGTATATGTTCATTCTGGTCTTCATCCCACAATATACTGCATCACACAACTCTGTTTAACATCTCTTGTCCTATAACAACATCTCATATCATCTAATTTCTTATTAACATAGTCTCATCTTTACAGTGAGTTTGGCCTTGTCTACATTGGAAAAGTTTTGCTGGCCGAGCTATACCAATTGAACTATATTGGTAAATCCTCCTAGTGTGGATGCAGCTTCTCCCAGCACAAAAGTGCTTCTGCCAGCACAGTTTACACCAGTTCCCCGAGGGACATAATCTATACCGGCAAAGCACTTCTATGCCTGCATAATTGCATTTACTCTGGATTTTATAGTAACGTACCTATGTTGGTGAAAAATCACACCCATACTGGCACAGCTGTGCTATGAGACGTATTAAGTGTAGCTCAGGCCTAAGAGTGATAGAACTTGGCCCTATATTTGCAGCATTTAGATTAGAGTTGGGCCTGAACCAGAATCCCAGATACGAATGGCTCCATACGATGGAAGAGTTTGTCTGTGGGAAGTGACTTTCGTGATTGATTGCTCTCTCTATCAAGGAGACAGCCCTCAAATCAACTTCCAGTGTGGATGTCGATCTCCATTGACTGTCTACAATATATGTATCGTGGCCCCATCGGTAGCTTGGGCCTTTAATTTCACAGTGATTCATCCCATGTAGTTATAATTATTCCTGGGCAGAGAAGTGGGATATTAGGGGCTTTAAGGGGCTGGCGGTTGAACAGGAGGTAAACACCTTGAGTGGTTTTTTTTTTTTTTTTTTTTTTTTTTGAAGAAAGGTGCAAGGATCTTCCCCTAGAGCTCTCTCCAATCCATTCAGTTGCTGGGGTCCCTTGTCGAAGAGGCAGCACATCCAGCCCCAGATTTCGGCACATCCTGGGGGATGCCAGTCGGTCGGGGTCATCAGTGACGGGGGAAATCCGTGCTTCTGTCCCGGATCTAGGTCAGTCTGCTCTTGTCCCTCAGCCCTGACCCACTGGGCTGCCAAGGCTTCCCCTGGCCACTGTCTTCTGGGACTTCCAAGGGCATTTCCCCACAACACAGGGGAGCTGTGGAAGAGTTAAAGTTGCATCAGGCTGCATTATCTCACTGCTGGTATTCAGGTTTCAGGGACAATGAGCTCTGCCCACTGGCTTGCTGGAGGAGCTTGTCTATGTGCCTTCCCCGTCCCTGTCTCAGTTTTCCTATCCGTAACAATAGTGACCCTGTACTGTACAGCACTTTGAGACCTGTGCACAGAGAGCAGCAGATAAGTGCTAGGTATGTTACTTCATCGCACATGTCTGTTCTATGGGGTTTCGCTGCACAGACCTACCAGGTCCCAGAGGTACTGAGACAATCTAACTCAATGGTTCTCAACCAGTGGTACTCAAAGGTCTTCTGAGGGTACATTAACACATCTAGATATTTGCTTAATTTTACAAGTGGCTACATACAAAGAACTAGCAAAGTCAGTACAAACTTAAATTTCATAGAGACAATGACTTTTTATACTGCTCTATATACTATCCACTGAAATGTAAGTTCAATATTTATATTCCAATTGAGTTATTTTATAATTATATGGTAAAAATGAGAGAGCCATTTTTCAATAATAGTGTGTTGTAACTCTTTTGTATTTTTCTGTCTGATTTTGTAAGTAAGTAGTTTTTAAGTGAGGTGAAACTTGGGGTACGCAAGACAAATCAGACTCCTGAAAGGGGTAGAGTAGTCTGGAAAGGTTGAGAGCCACTGCTCTACCTCATCAGCCATGATGTCGGCTAGCTACTGCATGTTTCTGTGGATTGCCACGGGCACGCAGGGGCGAAAGAAAATGCAGGCCTGTTATTTACCAGGCTGCATGTGGCAATAGACTATATTGGTAAGGGATGCAAGGAGAGTATGGGTCACGATGCAAACTGCAGACACACACACACACCCCTAAAATTAATCAATTTAACCTTTTATTGGGGATAATTACAAGGGGTAAGGGAGCAGCGTTTGATTAGCTAATAGAGTTAATGAAACTTAAAACACACAATGACTAAAATATCTACTAACAATATTTATAAACAAAGATTCAGCATTTAGTAATAACTAGGGTTACCATATTTCAGCAAGAAAAAAAGAGGACGGGAGGAGCCCCGCCCTAGCCCCGCCCCTGCCCCTCCCACTTCCCGCCCCCCCAGAACCCCCAACCCTCCCCCCGTTCCTTGTCCCCTGACTGCCCCCTCCTGGGACCCCTGCCCCTAACTGCCCCCCAGGACTCCACTCCCTATCTAAGCCTCCCTGCCTCTTGTCCCCTGACTGCCCCAACCCTTATCCACACCCCCACCCCCAGACAGACCCCTGGGACTCCCACGCCCCATCCAACCACTCCCCACCCCCTGACAGCCCCCCCCCAGAACTCCCAACCCATCTAAACCCCTCTGCTCCCTGTCCCCTGACTGCTCCGATCCATCTCCCCACCCCTGCCACCTGACAGCCCCCCCCAGAACTCCCAAACACTCCCCCCCTGCTCCTTGTCCCCTGACTGCCCCCTCCTGGGACCCCTGCTCCTAACTGCCCTCCAGAACCCCACCCCCTACCTAAGACTCCCTGTTCCTTGTCCCCTAACTGCCCCCTCCTAAGACCCCCCCCAACTGCCCCCCAGGACCCTACCCCCTACCTGTACCCTGACTGCCCAAAACTTTCTCCACTCCCCCCAAAAAGCCCCCCCCGTTTCTTGACCTCCACCTCCAGAACCTTCCTGCCCCCTGACCTCCTTACCCTGCTGCTCAGAACAGAGTGTTGGGCTCTGTGCAGCCGAGCCGGACACGTGGCTGAGCTCTCCAGCACAACAAAACTTGGTCCCTGGCCCTGCACAACAAAACCCGGTCTGGCCCTGCACAGTGCTGCCGGACTGGGCTGCAAGGGAGCTGCTGGCTCAGAATGCAGGGCGGATCCGGCTCCTCTACAGCTGCTCCTGAGTCCAGCCCGGGACTTCCCTGCAGCCCTCCCAGCCACTCGCTCTGCTAATCCCGGACATTGTGAGTGCTTTACAAATTCCCCCCGGAAGCTATTTTTAGCACACAAAAGGAGGACATGTCCGGGGAAATCCGGACGTATGGTAACCCTAGTAATAACTGATACTTACAAATACAAAGCAACGCATAACGACCGGCAAACGTAGAAACTCTGTCTGAAACACGTGAGGCTTCGAGGTGATCAGGCTCGGTTACGGGTGTACACAGGATTCGTTTTTCTTTCTCCTCTCCCTGCCTGCACGTGGCAGGCAGGCCCATAAAGTACCAACTATGACATCATAGAAGTGTCATAGGGGACGGGGCCCAACACCTGTTTGTGTTCATTTCTGATTAGCACAAGCAAAGTTTACACCGAGTAGGGGAGCAGGTGCCTCAAAGTCTGGCTTCGCCCCCAAAAGGTGAGGAAATGCATATTGTTTTAGAATGTGTGCAACACTGAATGACAAAAGAAGAGGCCAGGGCAATCCCGGTATGGGCAAGTTTTACAGGATGCAGACAGGAACTCATCTCAACAGTTTCTTCTCTTTTACATGTGTTTACAGGTTAAGAGGGAGGAAAAGCTAAATGATGGGATGGTGTGGGTGGAATATTTGATGGACTGTCAATGTAGAATTTCATGCTGTCCTTAAGACCCAAAGTCTATGGATTTACTTCCAATTTATATCAGCTTAACTCAGAGATGGATCTGGGCCTTGTTTGTTAGTGTTTTATTTAATTCAAATTGGCTAACAGCAGAAATGTTCTTTACTAAACAAACTTTGCTTCTCTCTCTAATTTTTCTTCCATCGTGTCAACTGATGGGAGCGGCTGGCAAGAGAATAGTGTTGTCATGTGACAGAGTAGAGAAGAGAAGAGACAGGCACTCTGTTATTGGGGATGTAAAGGGGAAGCTTTACTGAAGATGCTGGACATAGCCTAGTTCTCTAGCTCCCATACTGACTACACACGACCTGTTCTACTTACGGAAACCCGAGAGGTCTCCCAAAGTTCTGGGCTGGGAAGTTACAGAATGGATTACTGATTGGGCTGCAAGAGTGAGGCTTTTAAGAAAAAACTAAAATTGGAAATGGCCTGTACAATCTGAGTGTTGGTTGAGTATCCAGGGTTTTTTTCTACTAATCTAACTCTTCTCACAGTTTACAATTAACAGTGATATTGGGAGGGTGGGTCGAGTTTAACATTAGAGTAATGGGGAATGTTTTCTGTTAAACAGAAACAGAGAATTGAGATTTGCAGTTTGCGAGTTGATATGTTTTTAAACAGAAGGAGGATGTAGAAAGCAGTGGGGACTATGGTAATGCTGACAGTAATGAACTCCAGCATCATCTGCTTTGAATCTGCTGATTATAGGAGTGTTGTAAGGGTCAGACTCATTAAAATTGAACTGGTCTGGAGTTCCCAAGGGACAGGAGGCAGAATAAGAACTAAGGAGAGTAGAAGCTTGTCCAGGTTCCTATTAGCACCAGACATTTTTAGTGACAGTGAAGGGAAGGAGGTCAAATTACACCTCTGTCCACCTGTGAGGCCCCTTCCACCAGTGCATGGCGAAAGGACCCACAGTGGTGTTGGGGAGGCTGGGAGCAGGATGTGACAGTAATCAAGAGCAGAGCTGATGAGGGTGGGGACAGTAGAACTGATTTATCTTCATTCCTTCCGAATGTGTGGACTGAGTTTACTATCCTATTTAACTTTGTTATAAACTATTTAGCTGAAATTTCAGATGCTGCAGAATAGTATGGGTAAGTGTTGCCATCTTGTGGCCATGACATGAATGTTCTGTAGCATTGAAGGGTTTGAATTAATACCTTGAATATGGTGGGCCATATTCTCTGCTGCCGGGATTGTATTGACTTCAATGGATGTAGGCTTGCAGAGATTTCAGCCTAATCCTCCACTGGTGTAAACCAGCATAGCCCAAGTAACTTCACTGATTTACACCAGTTGAGGGTCTCTCTCTCTATATCTCCCCCTTGAGTTTAGTCTCTTCCATATCCCGTGCTGACCACTCTAAAATGATGGGAGAAAACAGGACTATAGGGAGAAAAGCCCAACAAATCCCATTTCCTTATGAAAGGACAGCAGGTGCATTGGTACTGTCACTCTGTATAAGAAGCAGCTGTTACAGTGAGGAACAGAAAGTGAAGAAAGCAGGGAGCTTTTTGTACTGGTCTGTATCACTGTGATGAGCTATAGCCTGGCTGACAATCCAGCATCATCTGCTTCAACCCTGCTGATTGTAAATGTGTAGTCACTGCCAGACCCACGCACTGAACCGGTCTCAGAGGCACCATAGATAAGGAACTTGGCAGCTTATCCCAATGTCTGTTGATACCACATCACGTTCCGTTGATTCTGTTAGCACTGGAACTGGCTTTGCAGTTGCTAGTGACACTGTCTCCTGGAGATGCTGAGAGAGATTCTGGAGTCTGAGTCATCACAGTGTCCCCAGTGGAGTTTGCATGGGGAAAAAAATTAGAAGACATATGGATTCATAGACTACAAGGCCAGAACATACCATTGTGATCATCTAGTCTGAGCTGCAGCATGGTACAGGCCATAGCCCCTCCCTGAATTAATTCCTGTTTGAACTAGAGCAAGTTGTTTAGAAAAACATGCCAGCTTGATTAAGAAATGTCTAGTGATGGAGAATCCAACACAACACGTGGTAAGTTGTTCCAATAGTTAACAGCCTTCACTCTTAAACATGTTCACCTTATTTCTAGTCTAAATTTGTCTACCTTCACCTTCCAGCCACTGGATCCTGAGATAAAATAAATCCAATTAAGAATATTTTTAAAAAGGAAATTGAATATGTCTAATTTCCATTTATTCTACTTAGTTACATGAAGCACTTTGTATACTGTAAATGTAGGATTCTGCAGTCTTATGTGGTAAGAAGTATTCTTGGTTTGACGAAGAAATTAACAACCTTTAATTCTTTCTATACAATTATCTTACTCCAGTGTATCCTGTTGTTGTTCTTACACTAAATCCAGAGCACTAGGGGTCAGAGAAGCTGCGTCTGAAAGATCATCTTAAGATTTCTGGACTGACTGACCCTAAGGTCAGAAGCCTAAAGTCTAGGGTATGAAAGATTTATACGTACCCTGTAGGACCTGGAAATGTCAACCTGGTGGAAATATGCAAAATATGCAAAAAGCTGCTCTGTGTAAAAGGGTTCTGTGAATGTTCCTCGGAGCACAGACTGCAGAGAAAGGGCCATGTACATCCCTCAGGCTGAGAGTTCAGCTCATATTGAGTTGAATGAGAGATTCAGACATGTAGTGAGAGCAGGATATGGCTCTTATAACCAATATGGGAATTAACTGAGTACCCAGAGCCTGAATGTCTGCGTCTTCAGCAACTTTTACCTTCTCCATTTTCACTCAGGGGTTCATTCTGCCCCTCTTTCTCATGTTAAGTACTACCTTACTCCTCGCAGATAAGGTTCTACTCAGCATGAGTAGAGGTTACAGAACTGGATTTGCAGTCCCCTCACGTCTCTGTGCCTCAGTTTACCCCCATTTAAATCCAGCTTGGCTGTTTCTTCCAAAAGTTATGCTGTAGTTCAAACAGGCATTAATTCAGGGAAGCTCTGGGGCCTGCAAAGTACCAGAGGTCAGACTAGATGATTACGATGGTCCCATCTGGCTTTATAATGTATGAACACCCTGAGTCACCTGGGGGAGACAGCCATCAGAGTAGCTATTACAGTCTGTGAAGACTGAATGGGTCTAAATGCCCTGACAATGGAGCAGCCATCCTCATGCTCATTCTAACAAGCAAAAGGTGGTCTGAGGCTCCAGGAGACTTCACTCTTAGGCCTTCAAACAATGACTGTTACACTCTGGTGAACTATCTGGCAACTGGGCCCAGACTCAAGTGATGGACACTGTTCATTGGTGCTTCCTTGAAAGAGGTGGTGACAAACGGGACAAGCGGAGGAAAGAGGAAACATCATCAGGACATGTGGGTAGTTGTGACCAGGGTGGGTCAGAGGAGGATCTCTGTTGTTTAGGGACTTGTCTACACTTGCAATATAATTTGGATTACGGTATGGTGTCAATTTAAAATACAATAGCTATTCTTGAATAACTCCATGTGTGGATACTTTTATTCTGGAATAAGAGTTGGCCTCCACTAGAAAGTTAGGTGGCCCTTTCTATGTAGCTCAGGGGTGTGAAAAATTCACACCTGTGAGAGATGTACTTAAGACAATGTAAGCCCCAGAGCAGACTGCACTAAGTTGATGGAAGAATTCTTCCATTGACATAACTGCGTCCTCTTGGAGAGGTAGATTTCCTCCAGAGATGGAAGAACTCCTCCTGTTGTTGTAACGTGTCTACACTTAAGTGCTATGCAGCTGCCCTGCTCTAGCATTTCTAGTGTAGATATAGCCTAAAAGCGCCTTATTCCTGTTGTGCTTAATACTCTTGCAAATCAGGTTCAGCTAAAGAGGAGCAAGCACACTTATTCTGGAATAAGATTGTCTACTCACGGAGCTATTCAGGAATAGCTACTCTGAGTTAATAGCTGTTCAAGAATAGGTATTAATAGTTAATAGCTATTCCGGAATGACTCCATGTGTAGATAAGCGCGTAGGGAATATGAGTTGGTTCAGTTCTTGTTCTGTAATTTAAGAAGCTAGCCTGTTTGATTTCACTTGTTGTAAAGTGTAAGATTAGATAAGATCAAACGCACATGCTATCTCTTTATTCTTGAAAATCCTTGTTTCTCTGATACTTTGTTCCAACTGCTAAATAGAAACACTTTGTTTTAAGGAGGCTATTGGTCACTATCGTTGGTCACAGGTTCTCAAAAGGAGGAAACAAAACAAAAAAGTGATAAAGGATTTAGAAGAAAACCTGACTTATAAGGAAAGGTTTAAGACAAAGACTGGGCAAATGTAGTCTTGAGAAATGAAGAGAAAGGGGGGACTGGATAAGAGTCTTCAATAATGTTAAGGGCTGTTATAAAGAGGACTGTGATCAATTGTTTTCCAGGTCTGCTCAAGGCAGGATGAGAAGTAATGGGCATAATCAGCAGCAGGGGAGATTTAAGTTAGATATTAAGAAAATCTTTCTAACTCTAAGGGTAGCTAAGATCTGAAATAGACTTCCAAGAGAGGTTGTGAAATCCCTGTCATTGGAGGTTTTTAAGAACAGGTTGGACAAACACTTGTCAAGAATGGTCTAGGTTGACTTGGTCTTGACTCAGCGTAGGGGGCTGGACTTGACTTCTCAAGGTCCCTTCTAGGCCTACATTTCTATCATTCTATGAAACACAGCTGCTCGGAATCCAGTTAGACCTGGCGGGTGTTAAGGGGCAGGTATATACGATGTCTTGGTCATGATCAAAGAGTCGGAGGATTCCATGATTCCACCGTGAGACAGGTGAGGGAAGAGGCTTAACACCTATGGGGATACACTGAGAGACACCAGAGAGGGAGCAGATTCAGCTGGTCCCATAGGTGTGACTGCAACATATGGAAAGGGGTCTAAGTGCATTTGGCTTGTGTCCACACTAGCACTTATGTCAGCAAAACGTATATCAGTCAGGGGTATAAATATTCCACCCCCCTGAGTGACATAAGTTTTGCTGAGATAAGCGCTGGTGTCTTTGTCTTAAAGTGGCTACACAAGCTTTCTAGTGTAGACGTGGCCTTAGTCTTTGGCTGCTTCCTTCCCCAGCATTCCATACAATCTGCTGTTTCTGCTCATGCAGGTAGCTTCTAGAGGCTTTGTACAGTGGTCACCATTTGTCAGCTGATGTATGGCTTGTATTGTAATGATAGTGGGAGCTTGGACCCTGCCTATAGGAAGGAGTGCATAGACTTGAGTGGACAAAGGGAAGCTGCTGAGTTTATTTCAATATATCAGCCTGTAAATTCCAGCCAGCTGGGAGCTGTAGAAATGAGAAGATAAAATTAGACTGTGGTTTGTGGTTTCTCAAAAGGTGACCAAAATCTGGCACACACTTGCCTGCTCTGGGAGTGGGTAGGAAACAGCTGTTACACCGAATAACAGAAATAGAACAAAGGTTTTTGTATTGGTCTGTATCACTGTGAGAGGGAAGCTCTGTCCCTGCTGACAATAATAATCTCCAGCATCATCCGCCTCAACCCGGCTGATTGTAAAAGTGAAGTCGGTGCCAGACCCGCTGCCACTGAACCGGTCTGGGATCCCAGAGGGACGGGTGGAAGCGCTGTGTATGAGGCGCTTAGGAGCTTGTCCTGATTTCTGTTGGTACCAGGCCATGTAGCTGCCAACACTGGAACTGGCTTTGCAGTTGATGGTGACTCTGCCTCCTGGAGACACTGCCAGGAATTCTGGAGTCTGAGTCATCACAATCTGCCCCTCGGAATCTGGTGGAAAGGAAAAACATTATAAGAAAAATAGGAAAATCAAATTAAATACTATTAAAAATGGAGAGCTGCAAATTTTAAGTTGAACCGCTTAGTTACATTAAAGTCTGTGTCCACTGGAAATGTCTCCTTGTGATCTAATGGGATGAAGAATTAATGTTGATTTGATGACGAGATCTATGATGACGATTATCTTAATCTAATACCTCCCCGGGTGGTGTTCTTACCCTGAATCCACAGCACCAGGAGCCAGATCAGATGAGTCTGTGAAATCATCCTTGTCCCTCTAGTCTGACGGTCACTGAGAATCTAAGGCATAAAGTCTAAGTCTAACTTTTATATCTGCCTGGCATTGCAAGGAAATGCCACTCAGGTGGAAATATGCAAAGCTGCTGCTCTGTGTAAATGAGCATTCCCTGTGCCCCGGCGCAAGGGTGTAGAGAGAAAGGGCCATGTGCAGCCTTCGGTGTGAGAATGCAGCTCCTATGGACGAAACCGGGTATTATTGCTCACGTATCTGCTAGGGCTTTTATAATCAATGTAAGCTTTAGGTGAACATCCAGTGTTTGTGTCTGTATCATTTGGAAGTTAGAGCCAGATTCTGAGAAGTACCTCACTTCAGACACAATCGTACTGATTTCCCTGAGACTGCTTGTGCAGTAAAGTACTATTCAGCTCTGCAGTTCCTGTGTTTAGATTAGAGTTGGGTCTGAACCAAAATCCCAGGTTCAAGCTGCTCCAGACTGTGGAAGTGTTTGGCTGTGCTTCTGGAGCGGACTGTCACGACTGGCCCCTCTCTCTTTAAAGGACTGAACCAAAGTGCTGAATCCAACCTCCTTGAAACGTTAATAAATGTGGCTCTCAGTCTGTCTCCAGTACATGCCACTCTGACCCATCTGTAGCTTGGATCCTGCAGCACATTCATGGACAGGCCATCAGGGTTCTGGGTGTTCACAGCTAGAGGCACCTGGAATAGCCAGGAGCAGAGAACTGAGATATGAAGGGCTGTAAGACTGAATGAGATTTAAGCAATTAAAGATCTTGCTGAAAAATGGCATTATCCATAACAGGAACCGAGTCCATTTAGGAAGTTTGTGTGAGGTTTGTTTTGGCGATAGGTGGTAGATCGACAGCTTTGGGAAGAGGAGACCTGGGGCCTGACCATCTCCTTCCATGGGGAGTGAAAATAAGCTGTGCATGGACTCTCTTGAAGAGCTTTCTCCAATCCATTCTGTTGCTGGGGCCCCTTGTGCAAGAAGCAGCGCTTCTGCCCCCGAACACTGCACAGTCTGGGGGATGCACAGGAGGTCAGGGCCATTGGTGTGGTGGGGACTATGCTTTTGTGTTGGCTCTAGGGCTGTCTGCCTTTCTGCCTCAGCCCTCAGCCACTGGAACCATGCTGACAAGGTTTCCTCTGGCCTGGCCTGGCCTCCCCTGTGGTCCACCACTCCCAAGGGCACACATGGGTAGTTGTGGAAGAGTTAATGCTCACTCAGGTTACATTAGGTCTCTGAAGTCTTTGGGGGAGTTTGGTCAAGTTACTTCGCCTCAGTTTCCCCTTCAGTAACTATAGTGATTTTTCCTGTGGAACACTTTGAGATCAGTGCACGGAGACCAGTAGAGAAACGCTAAAGTACTACGACTTCATGGCACATGACGGTTCCATAGGCTTTTGCTGCTGTGGTCTTGGTGGCTCTGGGAAACTAACTCATTAGCCATGACAACCGCTGGGTGGTGCTTGTGTTTCTTTCCCTATACATGTGTTAGCAAGTTAATAGAGCTCATAGAAACCAATGGGATCATGGCTGGAGAGTTTTTGATGGAGTGTTGAGCTGAATGTTTTCCTTAAAGGAGCCAAAGTCAATGGATCTTCTTCCAATTTATACCAGCTTAACTCAGAGAAGAATCTGACCCTCAGTTGTGTTTTTTTAAACTAGCTAACAGCCAAAACGTTCTGAATTTAATACACTCCACTTCTCTCGTTCACTAGTTTTGTCATCTTGTTGATCACAGATTTTGTCATCAGCTGATCGCAGCAGACAGCCAAATGAATAGTGTTGTAATTTGACGGAACAGTATATAGAAGAGACAAGAATAGTATGTGAGGGATTTAAGTCTTTTGCCATGTGTGATGTGGTAGAGACTGGTCTCAGATTTTGCTGTAACCCCCAGGAAAACCCTTCCCTGTTGCCAAGTATCAGAGGGGCAGCCGTGTTAGTATGTATCCTTCCCTTTTGTATGTTCTGACTTTATCTAAACCATCAAATGTTCCTTACTGTTACGTAAGAATGAAAGAAGAATGTTTTCATCCTGTGCGAGCAGTGGTTAGACTGTATGCCCCCTAGGGGGGAAAAGTCTTTGAAGATTAAGTCAAAAGAAAGCAGCAGAATGGTGCCTGAAGTGTGACCCTAGCTCTGTCCCCATATGGAGAGTATCAGGTGCACAAACATTGTGAGTCCGTATGTGAAGCAGCTGATTCACAGAGCAAAGCCAATGCAATAGTACAGCACTAATCTGTCATACAGTTTTGTACACAGTTTGATGGCCCCCGAGAGCCTGCAAGCAAAACCCTTCTAGAGAGTGTGAATTGCTCAAGAGCCCTTGGTATCCAACGCACTGATTATAGCAGAGAGGTTCAGATTTCACAAGTGGAATCAGCTGTTGGGTGAATCTATTTCTTCCTTGGCCACAGGGTTAAAAAAGATTGTCATAACACTGTGCTTTTAAGGATGGGCTTAACAGGGCCCTAAGAGAAAATTGTGGGGGGGTTGCTTAATGAAAGCATAGAGAAGAGGGTTCTAACTGAGGAAATCTGACTTTTAAAGGCTCAGTAGAAATTGGTCTAGCAATGGAAAGTGTGACACGGGAGCTAAAATGGAAGTAGAAATGCATACATCTGTAACCACAGGCAAGAGGTGGTCCACTCAGCAGACAGACCCATGTTATGGGTGTGGAAAAGGGTTCCACACTCCCCATGACTGCTGATTTAAACATGCCTGTTGCAGTAATAAAAAATGGCATATCCAAGCGGTTTGGCTCGTTGAGAGAAATAAGAAAGAGTATAGGGTATAGATAAAGGAATATCAATGTATACTCTGTGGACAGAGGCAGTAGTGACACACACTGCGAGAGTGGGGTAGCCAGCCTGGATATGTATAGCGTGAGGAGAAATGGCAAGTCAGCAATTTGGTTGACCCTGCGGGTGGTTTGCCTGCATGCTGTTTTTAATCACCTCTGTTTCAGGACTGGTGCATGTGAGTAAATAAAACAAGTTTAGCTTAGTATTCTTAACCTCGACATCACTAATTTCACTTATGCTGAGAAGCTGACTTGAAAGGACCAGACATCTCGGCAGAGACTCAGCACTACTGTCAGCAGTGGGACACTGGTGTAGGAAAGAGACAACAGTATTACAGAAAGATTAGCAGTGGGAGCAGGGAATTTGGCCTGGTGTTATAAGAGTGCCAAAATGCTGTGTGAAATCTAATGTAGCAATTATGTATCAGAAGCAGCTGTTAGAATGAAAGGGACAGGATGGGGAGGTTTTTGTATTGGTCTGTATCACTGTGAGAGGGTAGCTGCGATACTGCTGACAATAATAATCCCCAGCATCTTCAGCTTCAACTCTGCTGATTGTGAGAGTGAAATCAGTGCCAGACCCACTGCCGCTGAACCGGGCTGGGATCCCAGAGTCACGGTTGGAAGCATGATAGATAAAGAGCTTCGGAGCTTGTCCTGATTTCTGTTGGTACCAGGCTAGTTTCTCAAAGCCACTGCTGTAGAGACTTGAACTGGCTTTGCAGCGGATAGTGACTGTGTCTCCAGGAGACACTGCCAGGGATTCTGGAGTCTGAGTCAATACAATCTGCCCATTGGAGTCTGAATTAACAAACAGAATATAGATTAGTATGTACATGCATAGTGTCTCTCTACATAGTGTTTCTATCTCTCTGTGTAGTCTGTACAATTGGCGTATCTCTCCACAGTATAGATAATCGAAATACCCAATATTTTGTCTTGATAAATATTCCCATGTGCCTCTTTCCATACTTCTGATAGTTCATCTTCTGAGAATAACATTCATAAGAAGTTTGAGGTGGTTCTTTTATTCCCCATTGTTTTCAATTGCTTGTATTTTTCTCAAACCTGTTTTTTCTCTTAATTGTAGTTAGGAGACAAGCATTTCAGAAGTTACTGTCACTAAGTGAGGAATGTTTTTTAGATCAATAATTAACATTTCTAGACCTCTTAATTTTTTCTGTGGATCATTGTGACTTAAATTATCCAGTGCCCCCTTCATTTGATTCTTACCTTGGATCCAGAGCACTAATAGCCAGATAAGTTGAACCTGAGAGATCATCTTGCTACGTCTGACTGGCCCAGTGCTGATCAACAAACTGTAACCAATGCAATGGAACATTTATAAAGGCTCAGAGCTGCAGAGCAGTGTTACTTGGGTGTGAGATATGCAAACTTAGTTCAGAGATGGAAATTTCCATGTGAGCTAAAAACATGCATAAAAAGGAAGTAAAAGTGGCCATGTATGATATCAGCAAGTTCACCCTTATGGACACTGGGGCAGTATCCTCAATTTGTGTTCAAATGGCAGTTCTGATGATAGTGAAGGTGGCGGCCAGAGGTACCTATCTTGCTCAAGACCCTATTTTGTTGAACAAATCCATATTAGGTTGCAGTTCCTGTTCCTCACGTTGTGTTGAAATGGCATTTTTCGGGGGGGGGGGGGGGGGGATGGGAATTAATGCTCTCAGCTCATCAGTGTTGCTCAGCTGCTTGTTAAAATTGAAATGGTTCTACTAGGAATCTCCTCAAAAAGAAGATCTCAGTGATGTGATCTCCCTGCACCAGGGGATCTGCTCAGGGGACTAACATTCCCTTTCCTACTACTCCCTACTGGGTTTCTTAGTCATTACCTCAGAGACCGTATTGTTATACACAGTGTTGTGGGAACCTTAATCCTGAATCTCCAATTTTCCCTTAAAATCCCAAAGGTAACAGTGTATAGGAATAGGCTAGTGTTCCATTAAATGGTTTGGGAGCCCTGTAGCGGTGCTCCCTGTGTTCTCGTTAACATTGTATAACTAGACCATGGTGATTATTCCTGGAGATTTAAAGTTAGACTCCTAAATCCATATTTCAGCACCTAAACTGTCTGGCCTCCTTTTCAAAAACATGGAGCTCTCAGCTACCCCTGGAAAAAGAGTTGAATTTGGCCAACTGGTGTCAGTTGTTGGGTAGTTTAGCTTCTTGTTTAAGGAGGTTAGAGATACTAGGGTTAGATAGACGCTTGGATTAAACCTCTGCAAAATATGGCGTGGAAATCAGTGCAGAGAAAACCAAGCTGATGACAAACAAACGTGATGGGATCAGCTCACATATCACTGTCCGTGGACAAGAGCTGGAGACAGTGAAACAGTTCAAGTATTTGGGGGCAATCTTCACTGATGAAGGATCCAAGGCAGAAATTTGGGCAAGAACTGCGGAAACTGCAGCAGCAGTGGCAAAGCTAAAGCCAGTTTGGAGGAATAAGAACATCTCCCTGGAATCCAAACTGAAACTGCTGCACACATTGGTCATCTCCATTTTTCTGTATGCGTGCGAGACATGGACCCTTACGGAAGAACTTGAATGGAAAATACAGGTAGTAGAGATGAGATACTTCCGTAAAATCCTGGGCATCTCCTACTTCGACCACACACAAATGAAGAGGTCCACAACATCATCACCTATGACCATGTGCTGGGTCATATGAAGATCTCCTGACGACCATGAAGAAGCACAAGCTGAAGTGGTACGGCCATGTAACAAGATCATCTGGCCTATCCAATATCATCCTCCAAGGGACAGTATGGGGAAGAGAAGAAGAGGTAGACAGAAGAAGAGATGGATACACATTTTTCTTTAAAGGTCCATTATATTTTTAATTCATCCACTCCACTCTTGATTTAGTTCTTACTGTGAATGCAGAGGACTAGCAGCCAGATGACCTGAGCCTGCAAGATCATTTTGATGCATCTGAGCTGTCCAATTGCGGATCACAAAACCCTGGAAAATAAACACAACGGTTATAATGGCTCAAAAGGGGAGGAAAGATCAGGCAGTTATGAGTATGCAAAGCATCTTTTTTCATTCTTTATGACAGGGACTTGGACCTTAGACTATAGCAGGGGTTCTCAAACTGGGAGTTGGGACCCCTCAGAGGGTCAAGAGGTTATTGCATGGGGGGTCGCGAGCTGTCAGCCTCCACCCCAAACCCTGCTTTGCCTCCAGCATTTATAATGGTGTTAAATATATAAACAAGTGTTTTTAATGTATAAGGTGAGTTGCACTCAGAGGCTTTCTGTGTGAAAGGGGTCACCAGTATAAAAGTCTGAGAACCCCTGACCTATAGGGACCAAGTCTACCATGGCAAGATACAAATAACTGCTATTAAAGTCAGTGAGCCAGATTCCGATGTCCGTGTCAATGGGTTAACTCCATTTACCTCTTAGGCGTTTAAGTGAGATCCGAATGGGGCCCAAGGGAGTTTTTAGTGTCCTGTAGAGGAGAACATTGCCCACAAAACTGATTCATTTGCCTTATTTCAGAATGAGTGTAATGATTATAATTTCAAACATCTTATCTCACTCCTTGGGTCTCTGGCTCAGCAGTTTGACCCAGAGGATCTGATTGTTGCCTGTATTATTGGTGCCCTGTGGAAGGGGAATAGTGTCCTGAGAATGCTTTATCTGGATTTTTTTCCAGATGTGTGTGGTAATTTTATTAGTGTATTGACTTTCAGATGCTCCCACAGATGGAGTGATGCCATCTGATGGCCGGTATATGCAAGTTCAGCTTTATTAGTCAAATGGGTTGTTAAGAATACATTTGAATTTCTTTAGAAACCTTTTAGCTAGGTAAAGCTTGTTAGGTGATCGAGCCTATTGGCCTGTCATTTTAACAGTTCATTTTACAGCCCGGCAGTATCATCTGCACAAAGTTACGGTTGCATCTAAATTTCGGTTTAATGCTAAATTTTGTATCATCTCTAAAATCTAAAGAATAAATTAGATCAGTTCGAAAAGTAGTAGATCAGGTCAGTGGTTGGGGAGATCCTGTAGGGAAAATTTGAATCCATTTTATCAGAGATTTGAGGTAACAGCACTTTTAAATGAGCTGGTGTCAAAGTTGCACAAATAATTCAATGTTTTTTTTTTGAGCACAGCTGGGGAAAAGAAACCCCAGGAAAGCAATAAACATTGTGTGTAAAAAAATAACCCAAATACTCAGCAACCCCAATCCCTTCCCATAATTTTGTATATATGAGTGTGTATATAGAAAAGAAGAAATATGTTCAAGAATAACTTTGTCTACAAATTGTTAACCTACTGTAAAATCAGACTAGGGAAATGATTACAGATTATTTTTTCCTGAGTACTAGAGATGGGGAATAGTTAGTGGAAGAAAAAAACATAAGAATGGCCTTACTGGGTCAGATACTGGGTCAGACCAATGTCCCATCTGATCCAGTATCTTGTCTTCCGACAGTGACTGGTGCCAGATGCTTCAGAGGGAATGAACAGAAGTGGATCAAATGATCCCACCCCCTGTCATTCAGTCCCAGCTGCTGGCAGCCAGAGATTTAGGGACACCCACAGCATGGGGTTGCATCCCCAGCATCTTGGCTAATAGTCATTAATGGACCTATCCTCTATGAACATATTTAATTCTTTTTTGGAACCCAGTTATACTTTTTGTCTTCACAACATCCCCTTGCAATGAATTCCACAGGTTGACTGTGTGTTCTATAAAGAAGTACTTCTTTATGTTTGTTTTAAACGTACTGCAAATTAATTTCATTAGCTGACCCCCGGTTCTTGTGTTATGTGAAAGGGGTAAATAAAACTTCCTTATTCACTTTCTCCATGCCATTCCTGATGGTATAAACCTCTGTGATATTCCCACTTCTCTGTACCTTTTCCACTTCTAATCTATCTTTTTTTTTTTTTTTTTTTTTTTTTTTTTTTTTAAGATGAGGCAACCAAAACTGCACACAGTGTTCAAGGTTTGGTCATACCATGGACTTATATAGTGGCATGATGATCTTTTCTGTTTTATTAGCTGTCCCTTTCCTAATGATTCCTAGCATTGTTCGTTTGTTTGACTGCTGATGCACATTGAGTGGAAGTTTTTAGAGAACTATCCATGATGTCTCCAAGATCTCTTTCTTGAATAGTAAGCTGATTTGGACCCTCTTGTTTTGTATGTATAGTTGGGATTATGTTTTCCAATGTACATTACTTTGCACTAATTGAATTTCATCTGCCATTTTGTTGCCTAGACACCCAGTTTTGTGTGATCCCCTTGTAATTATTTACAGCCAGCTTTGGACTCAATTATCTAAAGTAATTTTGCATTATCTGCGAACTTTTTCACCTCACTATTTACCCCCTTTTCCAGATCATTTTTGGATCTGTTGAACAGCACTGGTCCCAGTACAGATCCTTGGAGGACCCCACTATTTACCTCTCTCCACTGTGAAAACTGACCATTTATTCTTACCCTTTGTTTTCTTTCTTTTAACCAGTTACAGATCTGTGAGAGACTCTTTCCTCTTATTTCAGCACTGCTGACTTTGCTTAAGAGCCTTTGATGTGGGACCTAGTCAAAGGCTTTCTGAAAGTTCGAGTACACTATATCAACCGGGTCATCCTTGTCCACAGGCTTGTTGACACCATCAAAGAATTCTAATAGATTGGTGAGGCATGATTTCCCTTTGCAAAAGCTGTATTGACTCTTACCCAACAAATCACGTTAATCTATGTGTCTGATAATTTTGTTCTTTACTTTAGTTTCTATCAATTGGCCTGGAACTGAAGTTATGCTTATCGGCCTGTAATTGCTGGGGTCACCTCTGAAGCCTTTTTTTTTAAAATTGGCCTTACATTAGCTATCCTCCATTCATCTGGTACAGAGGCTGAGTGATAGTTTACATAGCACAGTTTGTAGTTCTGCAATTTCTTTTATAAGTTCCTTCAGAATTCTTGGCTGAATCCCATCTGGTCCTAGTGACTTATAACTGTTTAATGTATAATTTCCCCCCTCACCCCCAAAACACACCTGTATAAAAAAGAGCTACAATTTAGTACCTCAACAGTCCTGCAGACTGCTGTGATGTTGATACAGGCTGTGAGGCCCATTTCAGTCACATGGGTGCAGGCCCTGTTGAAATCCATAGGAATGGCACCCATGTAATCTGTGGGAGGATTGGGCCCTGCAGTGTTTGGGCCCTTTACTGTGGTTCTGTGGTATTTATTTTATACACTTGCTGAAAGTTAGAGCTTGGGGAGGGCTTGCCCTTTCAGCAGGAAATGTTTCTGCTGAGCGTCCCATGATTCATTTAGCAGGTGCCCCCTGGAGTTTACTGTCAGCCCCATTAGAAAGGGTCTCCTCAGCGATTCACTTAAAATGTTAGTTATGTTGTTTCCCCAGAAACTGTCCCTAGCCCTTCTCGGGGACCTTACAACTGTCCTTCCCCTCTCCAAGGCCCTTCATTTCTAATCCATCTAACAGAGACGCCTCCTAGATTCCATCTCCTGTCATACCATGTATCTACCAGAGTGGGTCACTAGATGGTGAGGTGAGTTGTTCCTGTCCAACATCTGTCATCTCTAGAGCTCAGGGCATGGCTTCTGTTTCCCACCCTGGTGGTGCTATCAGTAAAGCACTGGGCTGACCTGAAATGCTCATAATGTCATTTTAGGGCAGTAATTAGGAGGAGAATAAAGTAATTTAAAGCCAGAAGGAAAAAAAAAATGCCACCATGGTTGTGCAGAAGTTAAAAACTCTTTGGTGTGAAGGGAAGTTTCTCTAGCAGCAAACTGTCTGCTAATGTATGTGTATTACAGGCTGGTGAGTGCAGGGATGTGTGTTTCTGCGTCTGAAAGTTTGCCCCCAAATAACGTGTAGCATTTGCACTGAAAAAGCGGCTGTTAGAAGGAAGCAGCTGTTACACTGAATGGAAGAAAGCAGGAAGGTTTTTGTAGTGGTCTGTATCACAGTGAAGGGGGCATCTTAGCCTTGTGGCCAATCATAATCTCCAGCATCTTCCATTTATTTGGACGTTGCTGATTATGAGAGTGAAATCGGTCCCAGACCCACTGCCACTGAACCGGTCTGGGATCCCAGTGGCACGAGTGGAAGCATAATAGATAAGGAGATTAGGAGCTTGTGTGGATTTCTGTTGTTACCAGGCTAAGTAGGTATAAGCACCTGTAATGCTTGAATTGGCTTTGCAATTGATAGTGACTCTGTCTCCTGGCAACACTGCCAGGGATTCTGGAGTCTGAGTCATCACAATCTGTCCACTGGAGCCTGAACTGATAAAGAGAATATATGTTAATACAAATACAGATTGAGTCAGTCAAACTCAACAACATTGCATCTTTCAAATATCCCCATGTGCGCATTTACACAATTGATATACCTAATCAGCAGGCCATGATGCTAAGGTTGAGTTCCAAACTGTCTCTTTCTAAGCCTTTTATCTATTGCTCCTAATTTTTTGAAACGTTTCTTTTCTTAATTCCAGTTAGGCTGAGATAACCATGTTCATAAACTCAGCATTTCTAGTGTAGACATAACCTAAGAGCACCTTGCTTCTGTTTTGCTTAACCCACTTTCAAAGGGGATTCAGGTAAACAGGAGCAAAGCACACTTATTCCAGAATAAGATTGTTCACTCATGTAGTTATCCAGGAATACCTACTCTGATTTCATAGTTATTCAAGAATACTTATTAATAGTTAATAGCTATTCTGGAATAACTCCATGTGTAGACAAGCACTAAGGGAATACGAGTTGGTTCAGTTCTTGTACTGTAATGTTAGAAGCTAGCCTGTTTGATTTATCTTGTTGTGAAATGTAAAATTAGATTAATCCAAACACACATGCTATCTCTTTGTTCTTTTAAATTCTTGTTTCTCTGATACTTTGTTCCAACTGCTAAATACTTTGTTTTAAGGAGGCTATTGGTCACTATCACTGATCACAGGTACACAAAGGTTCCCATAAAATGGCTACACAAGCTTTCTGGTGTAGACGTGGCCTTAGTCTTTGTATGGGCTGCAAGGGAAGAAAGCAGCCAATCTGCTGTTTCTGCTCAGGCAGGTAGCTGCTGGATGTTTTTAACAGTGGCCGCCATTTGTCAGCTGACGTATGGCTTGTATTGATTGTAACGATAGTGGGAGCTTGGATCCTGCCTGTAGGAAGAAGTGCATAGACTTGAGTGGACAAAGAGAAGCTGCTGAGTTTATTGTAATAAATGAACCTGTAAATTCCAGCCGGCTGGGAGCTGTAGAAATGAGAAGATGAAATTAGACTGTGGTTTGTGGTTTCTCAAAAGCTGCCCAAAATCTGGCACACGGTTGCCTGCCCTGGGAGTTGTTAGGAAACAGCTGTTACATCGAGTAACAGAAATGGAACAAGGGTTTTTGTGCTGGTCTGTATCACTGTGAGAGGGAAGCTCTGTCCCTGCATACAATAATAATCTCCAGCATCATCCACCTCAACCCGGCTGATTGTAAAAGTGAAGTCGGTGCCAGACCCACTGCCACTGAACCGGTCTGGGATCCCAGAGGGACGGGTGGAAGCGCTGTGGATAAGGAGCTTAGGAGATTGTCCTGATTTCTGTTGGTACCAGTACATGCTGCTATAAGCAGTGGCACTGGCTTTGCAGCGGATAGTGGCTGTGTCTCCTGGAGACACTAACAGGGATTCTGGAGTCTGAGTCATCACAATCTGCCCATTGGAATCTGGCAGAGAGGAAAAATATTATAAGAAAAATTAGGAGAATGAATTTAAATGCTATTAAATAAGCAAAAGTGCAAATATTTATTGACTAAATTTCAGTTGAACCAGTTAATTACATTAAAGTCTACATCCACTGGAAATGTCTCCTTGTGATCTCCTGGGATGAAGAATCAATGTTGATTTAATGAAGAGATCTATGATGATCAAATCTTGGTGAGAGATTATTATCTTTATCTAATAGCTCCCCTGGCGGTGTTCTTACCATGAATCCACAGCACTAGGAGCCAGATCAGATGAGTCTGTGAAATCATCCTGATTCGTCAAGTCTGACAGACACTGACAATCTAAGGCATAAAGTCTGAAAAACAAAACTTTTATATCTGCCCGGCATTGCAAGGAAATGCCACTCAGCCAGAAATATGCAAAGCAGCTGCTCTGTATATATGTGCATTCCCTGTGGCACAGTGCAGAGGGTGTAGAGAGAAAGGTCCATGTACAGCCTCTGGTCTGAGAATGGAGTGTCTTTGAATGAAACCAGGTATTATTGCTCACCTGTCAGCTAAGGCTTTGATAATCCTTATAAGCTTTAGGTGAACACCAGTGTTTGTGTCTGTATCATTGATAAGTTGCAGCCAGATTCTGAGAAGTTGCAGCCAGCTCACTTCAGAAGCAATCGTACTGATTTCCTTGGGACTGCTTGTGTAGTAAGGTACTCTTCAGCTCTGCAGTTACCGCGTTTAGATTAGAGTTGGGCCTGAACCAAAATCCCAGGTTTACGCAGCTCCAAACTAAGGAAGAGTTTGGCTGTGCATCTGGAGCTGACTGTCACAACTGGCCCCTCTCTCTTTAAAGGACTGAACCAAAGTCCTGAATCCAACCTCCTTGCAATGTTAATAAATATGTCTCTCAGTCTGTCTCCAGTACATGCAACTCTGACCCATCTGTAGCTTGGATCCTGCAGCACATTCATGGAGAAGCCATCAGGGTTCTGGGTGTTCACACCTAGAGTCACCTGGAATAGCCATGAGCAGAGAACTGAGATAAGAAGGGTTTTAGGTTTGAATGAGATTTAAGCAATTAAAGATCTTCCTGAAAAATGCCATTATCCGTAACAGCAAGTGGGTCCATTTACGAAGTTTGTGTGAGGTTTGTGCTTGTGTACGTGGCGGATCGACAGCTTTGGGAAGAGAAGACCTGGGGCCTGACCATCTCCTTCCATGGGGAGTGAAAGTAAACTGTGCCTGGACGCTCTCAAAGAGCTTTCTCCAATCCAGTCTGTTGCCGGGGCACCTTGTGCAAGAAGCAGCGCTTCTGTCCTCCAACACTACACAGCCTGGGGGATGCACAGGAGGTCAGGGCCATTGGTGTGGTGGGGACTATGCTTTTGTGTTGGTCTAGGGCTGTCTGCCTTTCTGCCACAGCCCTGAACCACTGGGACCATGCTGACAAGGTTTCCCCTGACTGGCCTCCCCTGGGGTCCTCCACCACTCCCAAGGGCACACACGGGTAGCTGTGGAAGAATTAATGCTCACTCAGGTTACATTAAGTCTCTGAAGTCTTTGGGGGAGCTTGGTCAAGTTACTTCGCCCCTGCCTCAGTTTCCCCCTTCTGTAACTATAGTGAATTTTCCTGTAGAACATTTTGGAATCAGTGCACGAAGACCAACAGAGAAATGCTAAGTACTATGATTTCATGGCACATGACTGTTCCATAGGCTTTTGCTGCTGTGGTCTTGGTGGCTCTGGGAAACTAACTCATTAGCCACAACACCTTCTGGCTGGTGCATGTGTTTCTTTCCCTATACATGTGTTAGCAAGTTAATAGAGCGCACAGAAACTAACCAATGGGCTCCTGGCTGGAGAGTTTTTGATGGAGTGTTGAGCTGAATGTTTTCCTCAAAGGAGCCAAAGTCAATGGATTTTCTTCCAATTTATACCAGCTTAACTCAGAGAAGAATCTGACCCTCAGTTGTGCTTTTTTAAACTAGCTAACAGCCAAAACGTTCTGAATTTAATACACTCCACTTCTCTCTCTCTAGTTTTGTCATCTTGTCAGCTGATCGGAGCAGACAAGCAAATGAACAGTGTTGTAATTTGACGGAGCAGTATATAGAAGAGACAAGAAGAGTATGTGAGGGATTTAAGCCTATTTGCCGTGTGTGGTGTGGTAGAGACTGGTCTCAGATTTTGCTGTAACCCCCATGAAAACCCTTCCCTGTTGCTTATTCTGATTTTATCTAAACCATCAAATGTTCCTTATTTTTACTTAAGAATGAAAGAAGAATGCTTTCATAATGTGCTTACAGTGGTTAGACTATATGCCCCCTGGGGGGGGGACGGGGGACTGGGATCGACTGTGAAGATTAAGTCGAAAGAAAGCAGAAGAATCGTGCCTGAAGTGTGACCCTGGCACTGTCCCCATATGGACAGCAGCAGGTGCACTGGCACTGTGAGTCTGTACGCGAAGCAGCTGATTCACAGAGCAAAGCAAATGGGATAGTACAGCTCTAATGTGTCATACAGATTTGTACGCAGTTTAATGGCCCCAGAGAGCCCGCAAGCAAAATCCTTCAAGAGAGTGTGAATTGCTCAAGAGCCCTTGGTATCCAACGCACTGATTATAGCAGAGAGGTTCAGATTTCACAAGTGGAATCAGCTTGCAAGTGAATCTATTTCCTTCTTGGTGACAGGGTTAAAAAAGATTGTCATAACACTGTGCTTTTAAGGATGGGCTTAACGAGGCCCTAAAAAAATTGTGTGGGGGTTGCTTAGTGAAAGCATACAGAAGAGGCTTCTAACTGAGGAAAGTCTGATTTTTCAAAGGCTCAGTAGAAATTGGACTAGCAATGGAAAGAGTGGCACAGGAGCTAAAATGGAAGTAGGAACGCATACACGATCTGTAACCCCAGGCAAGAGGTGGTCCACTCACAAGACAGACCCATGTTATGGGTGTGGAAAAGGGTTCCACACTCCCCGTGACTGCTGATTTAAACATGCTGTTGCAGACACTGTAATAAAAAAGGGCATATCCAAGCAGTTTGGCTCGCTGAGAGAAATAAGAAAGAGTATAGGGTATTGATAAAGAAATATCGATGTATACTCACTGGACAGAGGCAGTAGTGACGCACAGAGCGAGAGTGGGGTAGCCAGCCTGGATGTGTATAGCATGAGGAGAAATGGCAAGTCAGCGATCTGGTTGACCCTGCGGGTGGCAGGAAAAACGCTCAATATGGAATTGGACACATGCCAGCAGTGTCCGCTGTTTCACACTCAGAATATAAGGAAACTTTGAAAAATACCATATTGAGGGAGACACTGATGTTGCTAAAAACATATACAGGAGCAAAGATGGTGCCAATTGGAATGATGCAAGTGAAGTGGAGTATAACAATAAGCAATGTTTTTTAGACTTTTATGTCATTGAGAAGGGGGGATGGGCCCTGTGGGGCTGTGAATGGTTACATAAGTTTCTCCTGGATTGGAAATCTATTAAGATGCTGCATACTTTAAAAAGTGGCCTGGAGCGAGTTGGGAGCTCCTATCATTCCAACTGTTAAAAGTGATGCCGTAAGAGCATGTGGAGATTTTAGGGTCAGCATAAACCCTCAACTGAATGTTGAAAAATACTGCCTGCCTCAAATTGAAGACATTTTTCCTACACTAGCGAAGGGACAATGATTCAGCAAAATTGATTTGTCGCAGATCTACCTACAGTTGAAATTTCAGAAAGAGTCTAAGGCATACCTCAAAATCAACGCACAAACGAGACTGTACCAGACGACAGGCTAGCGTTTGGTGTTGCTTCAGCTCCTGCTACATGACATTGGACCAAGTTTTGCAAGGTATCCCACGAATGGTGGTGTTTGGATGATGATATTGTGACCGGTGGAAGTGATGCAGAACATCTAGAAACCCTGAAAAGGGCATTAAAATGTATAGAAGAATATGGGTTATGACTTATGAGCCAATCGCATCAAATACAACTGTGTCAAGGACTCAATAGCTTATCGTGGGCACATTATTGATGCACAAGGTCTACATAAACCTCAGAAGAAGATTAAAGCGGTCCTAGAAGCGCCACCGACAGAGGATGTGTCACAACTTAGATCATTTCTAAGTTATATTAGCTACTAGATCTGATTTGTACCAAACCCAGTAACTGTATTGCATCCACTGAACTGTTTGGTGCAGGCTGGTCAGAAGTGGCTATCGTCATGTGAGTATCTAAAAGCTTTCCTGGAAGCAAAATAATTGGTCACATCTAACAGTGTGTTTACACACTTTAACCCATCCTTGCCTATCAAGTTAGCATGTGATGCTTCCTCCCATGGAACTGGGGCCATTAAATCACACACCATGGCAGATGGCAGTGAAAGACCTGAAGCATTTGCCTCCAGATCTCTCTCAGCACAGAATGTAACTATGCACAGATAGTCAAGGAAGCTTTAAGTCTGATGTGGGCCTTGAGGAAATTCAACCAGTATCTAAATGAAAGGAAATTCACCCTTGTCCTAGCTTGCTAACCCCTAGTAGCAATCGTTCATCTGAGGAAGGGAGTTTCGGTGACAATGGACGCACATATGCTACGACAAGCTCTCATCTCAGCTGCTTACATCTATGACATTGAATTCAAAAGAACAGAAAGTGCAGGCAAATGCCGGCAAGCTCTCCCACTTGCCCTTGCTGGTTGAAGGGCAACCTGTAATAGAGAGAGAATCTATTGACTTGGTCCGCTTGTTTCAGACTGAGTGCTCCCCAGTAACTTGTAGTTAGATCAAGCAAGAAATCAAGAGGGCTCCCACAGTCGCTCAGGTCTATGAAGCTACTATAAAGGGCTGAAAATATACTGACAGCCTTAAGATGCACCTTATTACACATGCAAAGGTGAAGTTACCATATATTAAGGATGTCATGTGGGGAATTTCTTTCATTATATATAGTATAATGCACAAGAGTCTCAGGAGTTCCAGGTAGGTCTCCTGCAGAAGTAAAAATGAAGGCATTTGCCAGAAGTTTTATGTGGTGGCCAGGCATTGACCAATGAATAGAGCAGATTGCTAAGGAATGTTTGCGATGCCAACAGGTACAGCACATGCCTAAACCAGCACCATTACACTCCTGGGAACGGCCATCAGCTCCCTGGCCATCTCTACATACTAATTTTGCAGGACCCTTTTGGGGAATGATGTATCTAGTAGTGATGGGAGTGCATTCCAAATGGCCAGAAGATTTTTGCATGAAAACTACAACAGCTGCACAGACAGTAGAAAAACCTTGGAAGTTTGTTTGCAAGAGATGGACTGCCAATTTAGTTCAGAAGAGTTTTGGTGGTTTATAAAGAAAAATGGCATTAGACATATCACCTCAGCTCCATATCACCCAGCCACCAATGGCTTGGCTGAAAGTTCTGTGCAAACTTTTAAGCAAAGGCTACGATCCAGAGCACGTAAGAAGGGGTCATTACAGCAGAAACTGGCATGCTTCTTGCTAACATATTAAAATGCAATGCCTGCCATGATAAAGCAAACATCTGGAATGCGGTGTATGAGCCAAAATCTCAGGTTACACTCTGACTTACTAAAGTCAGACCTACATCTACAAGTCCATAATCATCTAATAAGTCAAGCTAAGGCATGAGGGATCAGTGAACCTTGTCAGCTACAAGTGGGTCAAACTGTGTTTGTGCATCTATTGGGGACCCAGTACGTGGGGTCCGGCAAATGTTAGTGCACCAATGAGTCCTTTGTCTTATACCGTACAAGTGTCACCCAATACGTTTTGGTGCCACCACATGAACCAATTGCGTTATTCAAGGGTGATTCCGTGCCTAACAAAAGAAGCAAAATTTGGGAAGCTGCCACTTGTTCCAACATTGGTGCTCCCACTTGAAGCCACAACAATTATTGTTATCCTGGAAAGCAGCTGTGCTGAACAACCAGCATCATCTCAGGGAATGTGCAGATGTTCCTTCAGATGTGCCAAACTCTTCCCCAGCCCCACAAACATGTCAAGTGCCCTCATCTAAAGGAGAAAATACGGTTTTGTGCTTTTTCCCATCTGAGGCCACTTGTGAACCTGACAACTGCCCAAATGCTCCCTCAAGGGCCCCATGTTGCTGCCACCTTCCCTCTAGCAAGTGAAGGATGGACACAGCCAATAACTCCCGTCTGTGTTATTCCAAGTATCCAAGTGGGTCGCTAGAGAGTAGCAGGAGTCGTTCCTTCATTCCAGAAGGTGAGCGTGATGCCCCTTCAACCCTTCTACACTCTGCCAGCTCTGGAGTTCAGGACCTTGGTTCAGGCTTCTCCACATGGCAGCATTGCCACTAAAGCACTGGGAGGGCTGTGTCTGTTTTACTCCTGAAATGCTCCAAGTGGGGAGCAGCAAGTAAGAGTTATTTTGGTGAATTGGGGAGTAAAGCTGTTTATGCAGGAAAAAATGCCCCCAATTCAGTGGCTGGCCTAACTCTCCTCCCCCCGAACTCCTCCAAAAACCCAAAACCTTCTTAACCAGGCAAAAAAAGCCTCTGGCAGCAAAGTTTAATCACAGAACTGTATAGTCAACTGTCTTTGTGTCTCCAAGTGGTGCTGTTACACATAGTCCTCCAAGTATATTCTTAATGTGTGAGCAGATGTTCCCTTTTGGGAAGACACGCTGGGTTATTGTTAGTTTGGGTTATGAGGGCTCTGCGGAAAGGGAGCTGTGTGAGCAGCAGCAGGAGAGGTTGCTCTGTCTTAGTCTCTGATTAAATTCTTGAGGCAGATTTGCTCCCTGGGACATGTGCACTGGTGCTGGGATGAGATTCCTGATAGAGAGGTTTGCCTGCATGCTGTTTTTAATCACCTCTGTTTCAGGACTGGTGTATATGAGTAAATAAAACAAGGTTAGCCATGTGTTATGCCATGCGGCCTGGCAGTGATGTCAATGTTACACTTAAGAAGGATCTTTGTCTAAAACCTTATATCCAGTTTCTCGTAACATTATTTCCCATGTTATTTCTCTGGAATGACGTGTAAACATTCATACGTTAGTGTAGCTTTTTGAGGAATGTTTATGGCTCAATTTACAGTATTTTCAGAGTATTGAGTACATTACCTCTGCCAACATTAAAGCTCAGGACGGATAGTGAGAGTGAAATCAGTTTCAGACCTACTGCCACTCTCTGTTCCGGGATCCCACATAACAGTGTGCAAGATTAGTAGGTTAGCAGTTTAGGAGCTTGTCCAGATTTCAGTTGTTACCAGTTTAGAATTTCTTTCTACTGCTGCTAGTAAGGCATGAACTGTTTTATTTTTTTCCTGCTCTTTCATTCTGCTCATTTAGGATCTGATCCAAAATGGATAGAGGTGAGTGGAAAGACTCCCACTGACTTCTATGAGCTTTGGATCAGGCCCTTATTTCTCTAAAATATTGTTTTCTTTCTTTTTTGCAATTTTAAATGGGAACAAGAGTTGATCAGAAATTGGTGCAACTCTGAGAAATATTCATGGTTTGATAGCTAAGACTTCTAGATTTTTTTCATTTTTCTTTAAAGGTCAATTATGCTTTTAATTCATCCACTCCACTCTTGATTTAATTCTTACTGTGAATGCAGAGGACTAGCAGGCAGATGACCTGATCCTGCGAGATCATTTTGATGCATCTGAGCTGTCCAACTGCTGATCCCAAAACCCTGGAAAATAAACACAACCGTTATAATGGCTCAAAAGGGGAGGTAAAGATCAGGCAGTTATGAGCATGCAAAGCATCTTGTTTCATTCTTTATGACAGGGACTCGGACCTTAGACCTAGAGGGACCAATTCTACCATGGCAAGATACAAATTACTACCATTAGAGTCAATGAGCCTGATTCTGATGTCCGTGTCAGTGGATTAACTCCATTTGCATCTTTGGAGTTTGTGAGATCCGAATGGGGCCCAAGGGAGTTTTTAGTGTCCTGTAGAGGAGAACATTGGTCACAGAACAGATTCATTTGCCTTATTTCAGAATGTGTGGAATGGTTATAATTTCAAACATCTCGTCTCACTCCTTGGCTCAGCAGTTTGACCCAGAGGATCTGATTGTTGCCTATATTACTGGTGCCCTGTGGAAGGGGAATAGCATCCTGAGAATGCTTTGTCTGAATGTTTTTCCAGATGTGTGTGGGGATTTTATTACTGTACTGACGTTGTATTAGCTATTTACTTGGAATGTCAGATGCTCCCACATATGGAGTGATGCCATCTGATGGCCGGTATATGCAAGTTCAACTTTATTAGTCAAATGGGTTGTTGTTATAGTACATTGAATCTGATTGTACATATGTTAAAATAATTAAGAATACATGTGATGTACTTTAGGCACCTTTTAGAAAGGTAAAGCTTGTTAGGTGATCAAGCCTATTGGCCTGTCATTTTAACAGTTCATTTTACAGCCCGGCAATATCATCTGTACAAAGTTACAGGTGCATCTAAATTTTGTATGCTCTCCAAAATCTACAGAATAAATTAGATCAGTTTGAAAACTAGTAGGTGAGGTCAGTGGTTGGGGAGATGTTGTAGGGAGAATTTGAATCCATTTTATGCAGATATTTGAGATAACATCACTTTTAAATGAGTTGGTTTCAAAGTTGCACAAATAATTCAATGTTTTTCTGAGCGCAGCTGGGCAAAAGAAACCCGAGGAAAGAAATAAACATTATGTGTAAAAACAACCCAAATACTCAGAAACCGCAATCCCTTCCCACAATTTTGTATATATGTGTGTATATATTGGATCCAGCCTATAAGAGGAAATACTCTTCACTAGTTAAAAGGAAGATATTAATAATCACCTGACAAAAATTCCAGTCTTTGTGATACTAAGAGCTGTGGAAATGACAGGAAGGAATGGATAATGGGGGATGCCTGAAATGGACAGACACTCCCCCACTCTGACACAGCAGCAGTTGGAACAATGCTTTTTCTGTCTATAGGAAATAGCTGTTACAAAGAGGAACAGAAGCTGAAGAAAGCAGGGAGGTTTTTGCATTGCTCTGTATCACTGTGAGAGGCCAGCTTTGATCTTGTTGACAATAATAATCTCCAGCATCATCAGCTTCTACCCGGCTGATTGTAAAAGTGAAGTCAGTGCCAGACCCACTGCCACTGAACCGGTCTGGGATCCCAGAGGGACGGCTGGAAGCGGTGTAGATAAGGAGCTTAGGAGCTTGTCCTGATTTCTGTTGGTACCAGTTTATGTTGCTATTAGCATTGGAACTGGCTTTGCAGTTGATGGTGACTCTGTCTCCAGGAGAGACTGCCAGGGATTCTGGAGTCTGAGTCAGCACAATTTGCCCCTTGGCATCTGGGTGAGAGGAAAAATATTACAAAAAAATCACATGAAATATTATTATAAAATAAATCTGCGAATATCTACTGTCTAATTTTCATTTAAACCATCTAGTTACATTATTTGTGTCTATTGGAGAGAGATCTCCAGTGAGCGGATGGGATGAAGAATTGATGTAGGTTTGATGAAGAAATCTATGATCATTAAGTCTTGGTGAGAGATTCTTCATCTACTACTTCCCATGATGTTGTTCTTACCCTGAATCCAGAGCACTAGGAGCCAGATGAGATGAGTCTGTGAAATCATTTTTGTCCCTCTAGGCTGAAAGACCGTGAAAATCTAAGGTACAATCTCTCAGAAATAACACTTTATATGGGCCCTGCATTGCAAGGAGATGTCACTCAGGTGGAAATATGCAAAGCAGCTGCTCTGTGTAAATGTCCATATGTAAATTGTATAGCTCAGTCTCAGAATGCGGCTTTTGTAGATTGAACTGAGTATTGCACATGTAAAGAGGGCTACGGCTCTTGTTATCAATGTATGTTTTAACACAGTACCCAATGTGTGTCTGTATCACTGGTAACTTTCAGTCAGAATCTGAGAACCTGACCCGGTGCTCTGTGCTGCTCGGTGGCATGGCTGGCTCCAGCCGGGTGGCACAGCTACCTGTCCTGGTGCTCTGGGCAGCACAGCTGTAGCGCCGCCAGCCACCGGTGCTCCAGGCAGCGCAATAAGGGGGCAGGGAACAGGGGAGGTTAGATAGAAGGCAGGGGAGTTTGGGGTGGTGGTCTGAATAGGTGGCGGGGTGGTCAGAGGGAGGGGAACAGGGGGGTTGAATGGGGGCAGGGGTCCTGGGAGGCAGTCAGGAAGGAGAGGTGGGTTGGATGGGGTGGCAGGGGGCAGTCAGCGGCAAGGGTTCTGGGGACAGTCAGGGAGAAGGTGTGGTTGGATGGGGCGGGATCCTAGGGGGAGCAGTCAGGAATGAGAGGAGGGGTTGGATGGGGAGGTTGGTGGCAGTCAGGGGTGGGGGTCAGGGAACAGGGAGGGGTGGATGGGCAGGAGTACCGGGAGCCGTCAGGGGTTGAGAAGCAGAGGGAGTCGGATGGGGGTGGGGGCCAGGCCATGCCTGGTTGTTTGGGGAGAGACAGCCTCCCCTAACAGGCCCTTTATACAAATTTGAAAACCTAGTGTGGCCCTAAGAACAAAGTTTGCCTGCCCCTGTTCTGTTAATATCAGTGGGGCGGCTTGTGGGATGAGATACTACTTAGTATGAGTGTCATTATCTACCCCTTCTGGGAGGGACACACACCTTGTTCAACACCCGCATCTCTGGGTTGCCAGTGCAGCCCCTTTACCTCTCTGATCTTCCTCTCAGGACACTTGCCTGTGAATGTTGGGTGATCCTGGTTGCTTTTCCTAACTGTTTCTAGGGCCCTGCAAATACCTTAAGGGGTTCCAACTTCTGGATTTGAAATCCACTAACTAGAGTAAACATAACAACATAACAGTAGCTTTCAAGAACCATTTATGTCCTACTCTCGTGGGAAAACATAATCTTATAAGAGCCCATCAGTGCTACCCTTCCTGATCACTGTCCAGCTGTCCTCCACCCTCTGTCACCCTTCTCCCTCTCACCTCCTGATGACCCTTCCAATGTCCCCCACCCCCGCAAAGATCCAAGCAGGCAGTCTGGGTGGAGGTTCTATCCAGGAGTCCAATCCCCTGTGTCTCTGTGCACCTAACGGCATATGTTCTTCTTGATCTTCATCCCACAACATACACCACCTAGCATCTTGTGTCCTTTAACACCATCTTATACTGTATCATTTCATATTAGCATTGTGTCTTCTTCACAGTGAGTTAGGCTTTGTCTATATTAATGTTTTGCAGGCATAGCTATACTGGTTGAACTATATTGGCAAACTGTCCTAGTGTAGTTGCAACTTCTACCAGGATAAAAGTGCTTCTGCCGGCACAGCTTACACCAGTTCCCTGAGAGACATAATCTATACTAGCAGAAGCACTTTATGCCTCTTGATCATTATCTGTTAGGTTCACTCCCTCTGTGGCACCTGGCATTGGCCACTGTCAGTAGACAGGATATTGGGCTGGATGGACCTTTGGTATGACCCAGTATAGCCGTTCTTATGTTCCTATGTTCTCTATCTGCATCTAAACTAGTTCTTCTAGCAGCATAGCTATGTTGGTCAAAAATCACACTCATTCTGGCATAACTGTGCAGTGAGAAGTGTTAAGTGTAGCTCAGGCCAAAGGATGATAAAACTTTGCCCAGCATTTGCAAAGTTTAGGTTAGAGTTGGGTCTGAACCAAAATCCTAGATACAAAGAGCTCCAAACGTTGGACAAGTTTGTGCATCTGGAAGTGACTTTGATGATTGATCACTCGCCCTATTAAGGGCCTAAACAAAGTTCTCAAGCCAACCTCCAGTGTGGATGTGGATCTCCAGTGTCTGCCTCCAGTATGTGTATCTTGGTCTCATCAGAGCCTTGGGCCGTCAGCAGATTCACAGCAGGGTCTTCACAAGGCTGTTTAATTTCACAGTAACTCATCCCACGTAGTTATAATTATTCCTGGGCAGAGAAGTGGGATATTAGGGGCTGTAAGGAATTGAGAGTTGAACGGGATTTAAACAACTTGAGTTTTTCTGAAGGAGAGGAAGGAAAACTGCAAGGATCTTCTCCTACAGCTTTCTCCAATCCCTTTTGTTGCTGGGGTCCCTTGTGGAAGTCAGCACATCCAGCCCCATAACTCTGTACATTCTGGGGGACGTACAGTTGCTCAGTGCCATCTGGTTGTGGGAGAACTGAGCTTCTATGCTGGCTCTAGGGCAGTCTGCCCTTCTCCCCCAGCCTTGACCCATTGGACAGCCAAGGAACCATGACCACCCTCTTCTGGGGGCCTTCTCTTTCATGGGCATTTTCCCGCAACACAGAGCAGGCTGTGGAAGAGTTAATGTTGCCTCAGACAGAAAGACAGGAGAAATAGTAATTCTACTCTACTCAACACTGTTAAGGCCTCAACTGGAGTCCTGTGTCCAGTTCTTGGCACCACACTTGGGGAGAGATGTGAAAACGTTGGAGAAAGTACTGAGGAGAGCTACAAAAATAATTACAAGTCTAGAAAACATGACCTACCAGGAAAGATTGAAAACATTGGATTTGTTTAGACTACACAAGAGACAAATGCGGGGGGACATAAGTCTTCAAGGATGTAAAAAGAGAGATTTAGGTTAGATATTAGGAAAAACTTCCTAACAGTAAAAAGAAGAACAGGAGTACTTGTGGCTCCTTAGAGACTAACAAATTTATTAGAGCATAAGCTTTCGTGGACTACAGCCCACTTCTTCGGATGCATATAGAATGGAACATATATTGAGGAGATATATATACACACAGAGAGCATAAACAGGTGGGAGTTGTCTTACCAACTCTGAGAGGCCAATTAATTACTCTGATTCCTAACAGTAAGCATCATTACAGACTGTAACAAATTACTAAGGGAGAGTAGCATGGGTATGTGTTGCCATCTTGTGGCCTTGATATGAATGTTCTGTAGCATTAATAGAAAGGTTTGAATTAATACGTTCAATATGGGCCATATTCTCTGCTGCCAGTATTATATTCGCTTCAGTGTATGTAGGCTTGCAGAGATTTTGGTCTAATGCTCCCGTGTATAAAGATACATAAGGATATGATGGAATTCTTTTAGACACTTGCTAACCAGACAATCTTACTATATGAACAACCTCTCTTTTCATCATTTAAAAACATTAATATACTGAAATATGTATTTTTTAAAGCTTAGCTTTGATTTTCTTTTAACATTTCTGCTGCTCTGGAGTTTTATTTACTGGCTTATTCCTTTGTAGAGCTGAAATCTATATTCTCTGCATTTTGCAAGCTCATTAAGAAAGCGCTAGGATTGCAATGTAATGTGCAGCTTTGGAGAGCAACAGAGTTTAGTAGCAGTGACTATATGGGACTGATCCTCCACTGGTGCAAATCTGCATAGCCCAGGTAACTTCGCTGAGGATCTCTCTCTCTGTGTGTGTAAAGTAATGAATCTTCCCCCTTGAGTTTAGTCTCTTCCATATCCCATGGTGACAGCTCTAAAATGGTGGAGAAAACAGGACCCTGGGGAGAAGAGCCCAAAGCCCGACAGACCCCATTTCCTTATGAAAGGACAGCAGTTGCATTGGTACTGTCACTCTGTATAGGATGCGGCAGTTACAGTGAGGAACAGAAACTGAGGAACGCAGGGTGGTTTTTGTACTGATCAGTATCACTGTGATGAGCTATAGCCTGGCTGACAATCCAGCATCATCTGCTTCAACCCTGCTGATTGTGAATGTGTAGTCAGTGCCCAACTCACTCACTGAACTGATCTGAAGCACGAGATGCATGGGATGAGGCAGGATAGATAAGGAGCTTGGGGAGCATATCCCAATGTCTGTTGATACCAGGCTACGTTGCTTGTAAACATTGGAACTGGCTTTGCAGTTGATAGTGACTGTGTCTTCTGGAGACACTGGAGTCTGAGTCATCACAGTGTCCCCAGTGGAGTTTGCATGGGGGGGAAAACTTAGAAAAAATATGGATTCATAGACTATAAGGCCAGAACATACTATTGTGATCATCTAGTCTGAGCTGCAGCACAGCACAGACCATAGCCTTTCTCTGAATTAATTCCTGTTTGAACTAGAAAAACATGCCAGCTTGATTAAGAAATTTCCAGTAATGGAGAATCCAACACAACCCTCGATAAGTTGTTCCAATGGTTAATTTCACTCCCTCTGAAACATTTGCACCTTATTCATAGTTGAAATTTGTCTACCTTCAACTTCCTGCCGCTGGATCTTGAGGTAAGAAAAACCCAATTCGGCATATTTTTTGAAAAGGAAATTGCATATGTCTGTTGTCTCATTTTCATTTAATCTCCTTAATTACATAAAGTGCTTTATATATAGTAAATGTATGATTCTGCGGTCTTATGTGGTAAGAAGTATTGTTGGTTTGACAAAGAAATTAAGAACCTTTAATTCTTTCTATACGATTATCTTACTCCAGTGTATCCTGTTGTTGTTACACTGAATCCAGAGCACAAAGAGACAGGGAAGCTGAGTCAGAAAGATCATTATAAGATTCCTGGACTGACTGATCCTAAGCTCAGAAGCCTAAAGCCTAGGGAATGAAACATTGATATGTACCCTGCCAACCCTGGACATGTCACTCTGGTGGAAATATGCAAAAGAGCTGCTCTGTGTAAATGGGTTCTGTGAATGTTCCTCGGCCGATAGAGAAGGGGCCGTGTACATCCCTCAGGCTGAGACTGCAGCTCGTATTGAGTGGAATGGGAGATGCGAACATGAAGTGAGAGCAGGATTTGGGTCTTATAACCAACATGGGCCTTAACTGATTTCCCAGAGTGCATGTCTGTATCTTCAACAACTTTTACCTTCTCCATTTTCACTCTGGGGGTGATTCTGCGCCCCTTGCTCATGTTGAGTTGTATCTTACTCCTAACAGGTAAGGTTCTACTCAACGTGAGTAAAGATTGCAGAATCTTGCACTGCATTTTCAATCCCATCACTACTCCGTGCCTCAGTTTACCCCCATTTAAATCCAGCTTGGCTGTTTCTTCCAAAAGATGTGCTGTAGTTCAAACAGGAATTAATTCAGGGAAGTTCTGAGCCCTGTATAGTACCGGAGGTCAGACTAGATTATTATAACAGTCCCATCTGGCTTTATAATGTATGAACACCCTGAGTCGCATGGGGGAGACAGCCATTAGAGTAGCTATTACAATCTGTTAAGAGTGAAAGCCGACCTATGCCCCAGAGCAGACTGCACTAAATTGACAGAAGAATTTGTCCATTGACTTAGCTGCTGCCTCTTGGGGAGATGGATTTAATACTCCAGAGATGGAAGAACCCCTCCCATCGCTGTAATGTGTCTACACTTAAGTGCTATGCAGCTGTCCTGTTCTAGCATTTCTAGTATAGACGCAGCGTGCCTTGTTCCTGTTTAGCTGAATCCACTTTGAAAATGGATTCAGCTAAACAGGGGCAAAGCACACTTATTCCAGAATAAGACTGTCCACTCATGGATTTATTCAAGAATAGTTATTCTGAGTTAATAGTTATTCAAGAATAGTTATTAATAGTTAATAGCTATTCCGGAATGACTCCATGTGTAGACAAGCGCTAAGGGAATATGAGTTGCTTCAATTCTTGTTCTGTAATTTAAGAAGCTAGCCTGTTTGATGTAGCTTGTTGTCAAGGGCAATATTAGATTAGACCAAACACACATGCTGTCTGTTGTTCTTTTAAAATCTTTTTTCTCTGATACTTTGTTCCAACTGCTAAATAGAAACTCTTTGTTTTAAAGAGGGTATTGGTCACTGTCACAGGCTCCCAAAGGAAGGGAACCAAACAAAAATGTGATAAAGGATTTAGAAAACCTTGACTGATGAGGAAAGGTTTAAGAAAAAGACTGAGCAAGTTTAGTCTTGAGAAAAGAAGACTGGGCGGGGGACTGGTTAGCAATCTTCAACAATGTTAAGGGCTGTTTTAAAGAGGACTGTGATCAGTTGTTTTCCAGGTCTGCTCAAGGCAGGATGAGAAGTAGTGGGCTTAATGAGCAAGGGAGATTTAGGTTAGACATTAGGAAAAAACTTTCTAACTATAAGGGTAGCTAAGCTCTGGAATAGGCTTCCAAGGGAGGTTGTGGAATCCCCATCATTGGAGGTTTTTAAGAAGATGTTGGACAAACACCTGACAGGAATTATCTAGGTTGACTGTGTCTTGGCTCAGCGTAGGGGGTTGGACTTGACTTCTCAAGGTCCCTTCATGCCCAACATTTCCATCATTCTATGATTCTATGAAACAGCCTCATTTAGACCTTGGGGTGATAAGGGGCTGGTATATACGATTACTGCAGGCTGGGAGCTGTAGAAATGAGAAGATGAAATTAGACTGTGGTTTGTGGTTTCTCAAAAGGTGACCAAAATCTGGCACATAATCATCTGCTCTGGGACTGGCCAGGAAACAGCTGTTACACAGAGTAACAGAAATGGAACAAAAGTTTTTGTATTGGTCTGTATCACTGTGAGAGTTGAGCTTTGACAATAATAATCTCCAGCATCATCCACCTCAACCCGGCTGATGGTAAAAGTGAAGTCGGTGCCCGACCCACTGCCACTGAACCGGACTGGGATCCCAGAGGGACGGGTGGAAGTGCTGTAGATAAGGAGTTTAGGAGCTTGCCCTGATTTCTGTTGGTACCAGGACATGTAGCTGCCAACACTGGTACTGGCTTTGCAGTTGATGGTGACTCTGTCTCCAGGAGACACTGCCAGGGATTCTGGAGTCTGGGTCAGCACAAGCTGCCCACTGGAGTCTGTATGGGAGGAAAAACATTATAAGAAAAATAAGGAAAATCAAATTAAATGCTATTAAAAAAAGGAGATCTGCAAATAGTTAATGCCTAATTTTCAGTTGAACCATTTAGATTTATCTAAGTCTGTGCCCACTGTAAATGTCTCCTTGTGATCTCATGGGATGAAGAATTAATGTTGATTTGATGAAGAGATCTATGATAATTAAATCTTGGTGAGAGATTATTTATTATCTTAATTTAATAGCTCCCCTTTTGTAGTTCTTACCCTGAATCCAGAGCACTAGGAGCCAGATCAGATGAGTCTGTGAAATCATCCTTGTCCCTCTAGTCTGACAGTCACTGAGAAACTAAGGCATAAAGTCTAAGAAATGAAACTTTTATATCTGCCCGGCATTGCAAGGAAATGCCACTCAGATGGAAATATGCAAAGCTGCTGCTCTGTGTAAATGAGCATTCCCTGTGCCCCGGCGCATAGGGTGTAGAGAGAAGGGACCATGTGCAGCCTTCGGTGTGAGAATGCAGCTCCTATGGATGAAACCGGGTATTATTGCTCACATGTCAGCTAGGGCTTTTATAATCATCATAAGCTTTAGGTGAACATCCAGTGTTTGTGTCTGCATCGTTGATAAGTTACAGCCAGAATCTGAGAAGTACCTCACTTCAGAAGCAATCGTACTGATTTTGGTGGCACTGCTTGTGCAGTAAGGTACTATTCAGCTCTGCAGTTAGGTTAGAGTTGGGTCTGAACCAAAATCCCAGGTTTAATCTGCTCCAGACTCTGGAGGGGTTTGGCTGTGCACCCGGAGGTGACTCTCACATCTGGCCCTCTCTCTTTAAAGGACTGAACCAAAGTCCTGAATCCAACCTCCTTGAAACGTTAATAAATGTGGCTCTCAGTCTGTCTCCAGTACATGCCACTCTGGCCCATCTGTAGCTTGGATTATGCAGCACATTCATGGACAGGCCATCAGGGTTCTGGGTGTTTCACACCTGGAATAGCCCTGAGCAGAGAAGTAAGCTAGGAAAGGGCTTTAAGGTTACATGAGATTTAAGCAATTAAAGATCTTTCCGAAAAAGGCCATTAACTGTAACAACCACCAAGTTTATTATGATGTTTGTGTGAAGTTTTTTGCTGGTGACAGGTGATGGATCGACAGCTCTGGGAAGAGCAGGCCTGGGGCCTGACCATCTCCTTTCATGGGGAGTAAAAGTAAACTGTGCATGTGCCCTATTTCAGAGCTTTCTCTAATTCTGTTGCTGGGGCCCCCATGCAAGAAGCAGCGCTTCTGCCCCTGAACACGGCACAGCCTGGGGGATACACAGAAGGTCAGGGCCATTGTTGTGGGGGTGACTATGCTTCTGTGCTGGCTCTAGGGCTATCTGCCTTTCTCCCACAGCCCTCAACACTGGGACCATGCTGACAAGGTTTTGCCTGGCTGACCTCCCCTTGGGACCTCCACCACTCCCAAGGGCACACACGGGTAGCTGTGGAAGAGTTAACGCTCACTCAGGTTACATTAGGTCTCTGAAGTCTTTGGAGGAGCTTGGGCAAGTTACTTCACCCCTGCCTCAGTTTCCCCATCTGTAACAATAGTGAGTCTCCCTGTAGAACACTTTGAGATCAGTGCATGAAGACCAGTAGATAAACGCTAAGTACTATTACTTCATGGCACATGACTGTTCCATAGACTTTTGCTGCACAGATCTGCTGTGATCCTGGAGGTGCTGGGAAACTAACTCATTAGTCATGTCGACTGCTGGCTGGCACATGTGTTTCCTTCCCTGTACATGTGTTTACAAGTTAATAGGGTGCACAAAAGCTAACCAATGGGCTCCTGGCTGGAGAGTTTTTGAAGGAATGTTGAGCTGAATGTTTTCCTCAGAGGAGACAGTCAATGGATTTTCTTCCAATTTATCCCTCAGAGAAGAATTTGACCCTTAGTTTTTTCTGTTACACTTGGCTAACTGCAAAAATGTTCTGAATTTAACACACTCTGCTTCTCTCTAGTTTTGTCATCTTGTCAGCTGATTGGAGCAGATAGGCAATTGAATAGTGTTGTAATAGGATGGAGCAGTATAGAGAACAGACACGTATGTGAGGGATTTAAGAGTATTTGCCATGTGTGATGCAGCAGAGACTGGTCTCAGATTTTGCTTTAACGCCCAGGACAACCCTTCCTTGTGGCGTGTTCTGACTTCTTTTAAACCATCAAATGTTCCTTACTGCTTTGTAAGAATGAAAGAAGAATGTTTTCATCCTGTGCGAGCAGTGGTTAAACTATACGCCCCCTGGTGGGGGGAAAATGACCGTGAAGAATAATGGAAAGCAGCAGAGTGGTGCCTGAAGTCTGACCCTAGCCCTGTCCCCACATTGCGAGCAGCAGGTGCACTGACGCTGAGAGTCTGTACGCGAAGCAGCTGATTCACAGAGCAAAGCAAATGGAATAGTACCGTACTAGTCCGTCAGACAGTTTAGTATGCAATTTGATCGCCCCAAAGAAGTCCACAAGCAAAACCTTTAGAGATCATGCAAATTGTTCAAGAGCACTTAGTGCCCAAACCACTGGGTATAGCAGAGAGGTTCAGGTTTCACAAGCGGAATCAGCTTGAAGGTGAATCTATTTCTGCCTTGGCTGCAGGGTTAAAAAGACTGTCAGAACACTGTGCTTTTAAGGATGGGCTCGACAAGTCGCTAAGAGATAGATTTGTGTGGGGACTGCTTAACACAAGCATACAGAAGAAGCTCCGAACTGAGGAAAATTTTACTTTTAAACACGCACTAGAAATTGCAGTAGTGATGGAAACTGTGCCATGCGATGCAATAGAATTGCATCCCGGAGCTAAAAAAGAAGTAGGAATGCATATGCCATCTGTAACCCCAGGCAAGAGGTGTCCACTCAGCAGACAGACCCATGTTATGGGTGTGAAAAAGGGGTCCATGCTCCTTCTGATTGTCGATTTAAAGATGCCTATTGCAGATGCTGTAATATAAAAGGGCATATCCAAGTGGTTTGTCGCACTGCGAGAAATAAGGAAGAGACTAAATCAGGGTATAGAAGAAGGAATATCATGTACTCTCTGTAGACAGAGGCAGTAGTGACACAGACAGCTAGAATAGAGTAGCCAGCCTGGAGAGAGAGAGAGAGAGAGAGAGAGAGAGGAAAAATGACAAGTCAGCAATCTGTCTGACACCCGGGGTGCTGGGAAAAATGCTCAGAATGGAATTGGACACAGGCTCTATAGTGTCCATTGTCTCACGCTCAGAATATGAGAAATTTTTTTAAAATACCAAATTGAGGGAGACACCGATGTTGCTAAAATATATACAGGAGAAAAGCTTGTGCCTGTTGGAATGAAGCAAGTGAATGTGGAGTATAACAATAAGCAATATTTATTAGACTCGTATGTCATTGAGAAGTGGGGACTGGCCCTGTGGGGATAGGAATGTTTACATAAGGTTCCTCTGGCTTGGAAATCTAAAAAGATGCTGTAGTCACTTTCAGCAGACCCCACTAAAACAATAGCTAGCAGGGATATTGGCATCGGGAGCATGTAAGGAAGGCATAGAAACTTCAAAACACATGAAAGCGAAAATAATCATAGCAGTAAAGGCGCACCCCGTTTAACAAAGTTCAACCTGTCCTTTACGATGTTCACTCAAAGGTAGATGCTGAACTGGACTGTCTGGAAAGAGAAGGCATTCTTTCAAAAGTGGCCTGGTGCAAGTGGGGAACTCCTATTGTTCCAACTGTATAAAAAAAAAAAAAGTGGTGTAATAAGGGTGTGTGGAGACCTTAAGTTCACCATAAACTCTGTACTGAAAGTTGAAGGATACCCCCTGCGGTGAACTGAAGACATTTTTGCTAACTGGTAGGTGGACAACAGTTCATCAAAATTGATTTGCACAAGCCTACCGACGGATGGAAGCTGAGGAAGAATCTAAGGCATACCTCAAAATCAACACTCTCAAGGGTCTGTCCCAATACAACAGGCTAGTGTTTGGTATTGCTTCACCTCTTGCTACATGGCAATGGACCAAGTTTTGCAAGGTATTCCGAGAACACAACGTTATTTGGATGCCATTATTGTGACCTGTGAAAGTGAAGAGCAAATAGGGGTTACAAGCCAGTCACATCAAATGTGAATTTTTCAGGGACTCGAAATTTCCAATTTCCAAGCTTTCTCCAATCCATTCTGTTGCTGGGGCCCCCAGTGCAGTCCTTTTGCAATCGCTTAATAAGCATCTGGCTCAGTATGCAAATAGGCATACATTGTGAAGCTCACAAATCCACAGTGACCAGACAGGGAGAGAAGTGTCTGTTACCCCCTACCTGAAAGGAACCTTTCTGAGACATGTTACCTCCTGGTTATCGGACTTAAGAACATAGTATTTAAGGAGTTGTGTGTCTATACTGAAGATTATCTGTTCATACATTTTTGCAATGATTATGATGATCAATGGACTACTGGCTCTCAGTAGAGACCTCACATGCCATTCTTTAGTGAGTTATTTGATCCAGCAGATCCCTGTAAAACCCTGTGTACCCTATCTGCATTCTGTCAGTTGGCACGAAAAAGTCCTTGAGTCACAGACTGGAGTTTAATTTTCAGGCTCCCACTCATCCCACTGCAGAGGCAACATAGTTAGTTCCTGGGATGGGTAATAAGGGATGCTTCTTGTTGTTGGACAAAAGTTCTTCTGGGTGATTGATGGCTTCCTAAGGAAGTCCCATTTAGGCCTTGTCCTAGTCGAAGGATGGTGGCCATGACACAGGTCTCTTAAATTAGAATGGTACAGCTTCATTTTTCTCTGTATTCTCGGCTTCAGCAGAGTACCTTTCTCCCCCAGATGGATGTTTTTATAACTGATGTGTTGAACTGTTATTTAAAGACTGGATGTATGTGGAGGAAAATAATACTTATCCTGTGGTCAAATACAGATTCAGAAGAGGAGGCGCAGTCAGTAAAGAAAACTAAGAAGCCACCAAAGAGAAAACCATCCTCTTCAAAACCCGATAGAGTTCTTAAGCAGGATCCTGTTGTTTATGTTTCAGAGACAGGTAATGTGTGAAACACATGATATATTCAGCTGTCATGGGAGAGTTGCTTTTACTAAATAGTTAAACATAACAGACATAATATTCAAGGAGGAGTGCTTTTTTAAAAGGGAAAGGTAAGCTTTAGAAATGTCATTACTAGGCTACCAAAGTCTTCAACAGGCTAAAAGTTATGGGATGGTGAGTGATCATTGAGGCTGTTAAGGTCCTCTTCTCCCTTTGGTGTTGGAGATGGTGGTCAGTCTTGCTTTGGTTCTGGTCAGGCATATACCATCTCTCCTTGTTTCCATTGGTTTAGTCAGGAATGTCCTCTCAAGAATTGGCATATGCACTCTTTTCAGTTTCCTCAAGTGACGTTTATAATCTTTGGGGTCAAGGATAACTTCCAAACACTTAAGCTCTTCATGAGCATTCTTTTTAAAATGAGCTAAGTTTTCAGAGAGCTATCTGAGTTTTCAGAGAGAGCTTTTCATTTGGTATCTGACTAGCCAGTCTTTTCTCTCCTGCAATTGCTTACTTCATTAAAGTCAGTGGCAAAACTTCTTTGTTTTCAGTCTTTACCTCCTTGATTCTGACTTTCAAACTCTTAAATAAACCAAATATATTGTCAAAGTATTAATCCATCTGCTATCAGACTATTAGGAAGATTGATATTAGGAAAGCTGATAACAGTAAAATTCTTTTGTACTCTGCTACTTTTATAGTAGTACTTCTTTAAAAATACCATCTATGCTATCTCAGCTGTCTAAGTTCTGATGAGACTGGTTGCAAAGAACCACTCTACTCTGAATCTAGTGGTTTTGGTTGCGATATGAGAACTGGAATGCCCAAGGAAACTGCTTTTATGACTTCTTGTTAGCCAGTGTGGTGAAACAGGAGTTTACTTTTGTGGCTGGTTTGGTATATCTTATGAAAGAATAACCACTAGTTTTGGGTTGTGTTTGCCCTATTTCTCAGTTCGTCCTGAATTTGGCATCCTCAGTTGTGACCCACTGAGGCACGGTTACAGAAGGCATGTTGTGTTACTGTTTGTTTGGGTTGTGCATGGTTCTGAGGATAGGGATCTCTGTGAGCAGCAGGAAAGGTTGTTCTGTCTTACTCTCTGATTAAATTCTTGTGAGAGATTTACTCTCTGGGATATGGGCATTGGTGTTGGGATGAGATTCCTGAAAGAGGGGTTTGATTGTATGCTGTTTTTACCACCTCTGTTCCAGGACGGGTGTGTATTGTGTAAATAAAACAAGTTATGCTTGTTATACTTACACTCGGCATTGTGGATTTCTCTTACTCTGAGAAGCTGGGCCAGACATCTGCTTGGCAGGGGGACAACACTGGTGTTAGAAATGGGATACTGGTATTGGGAAAGAGACAACAGTATTATAAAAAGGTCAGCAGTGGGTGCACCGGACGCTGGTGTTGCAAGACTGATCAAAATGCTGTCTGAAATCTAGTGTAGCAAGTAGGCATAGGAAGCAGCTGTCCACTGAAAGGAACAGGATGGGGAGGTTTTTGTATTGGTCTGTATCACTGTGAGAGGCAAGCTCTTGCCTTGTTGACAGTAATAATCTCCAGCATCTTCAGTTTCAACTCTGCTGATCGTGAGAGTGAAATCAGTGCCAGAGCCACTGCCGCTGAACCGGGTTGGAATCCCAGATGGCCGGGAGGTAGCATCATAGATAAGCATTTTAGGAGCTTGTCCTGATTTCTGTTGGTACCAGGCTAGTACTTGATAGCTACCACTAGTGAGGCTTGAACTGGCTTTGCAGCGGATAGTTACTGTGTCTCCAGGAGAAACTGCCAGGGATTCTGGAGTCTGAGTCATCACAATCTGTGCATTGGTGTCTGTGTTAGCAAACAGAATATAAATTAGTATGTACATGTGTAGTCTTTCTCTAGTCTGTACATTCAGCATGAACGTGTATAAAATATATATCAATAGTATAGTTCATTAAAATACACACTATCTTGTCTTTATAAATGTGCCCATGTGCCTCTTTCCATACTTACAAAAGTTCCTCATTCTGAAAATGATGCTAACTTTAACTTTAAGGTGGTTCTTACATTCTAAATTGTTTTCAGTGTCTTCTATGTTTCTCAAACCCATTTTCTCCCTCTGTTGCAATGAGGAGACAAGCATTTCTGAAGTTTCTGTCAATACCTGAGGAATGTTTACTGATAAATAATCAATGTTTCTACATCTTTTATTTTTTTCCGTGGATCATTATAGCTTAAAGGCTACAGCGCCCCCTTTGTTTGTTTCTTACCCTGGATCCAGAGCACTAGCAGGCAGATAAGTTGAGCCTGTGAGATCATCTTGGTATGTCCGATCGGCCAGCGCTCATCAACAAACTGTAACGAGTGCCATGGAACATTTATAACAGCCCAGCGCTGCGGTGCAGTGTCACTTGGGCGTGAAATATGCAAATTTAGTTCAGAGATGAAAATTCCCAGCTGACCTAAAAACGTGCAGAAAAAGGGAAGTAAAAGGGGCGGTAGATGAAATACGCAAGCTCAACCTAGGAGTCCTGGGGCAGCATCCTCCATTTGTGTTCCAATGGCAGTTCTGATGATAGTGCCGGGGTGCCCAGAGGTTCCTATATGGATCAGGACCCTGATTTGTTGGATGCTGAGCAACCCCACGTTAGGTTACAGTCCCTGTCCCTCACTTTGTGTAGAAATGGCGTCTGTCAGTGTGGAATGGGAATAAATGTTCTCAGCTCTCAGTGTTGCCTGGCTGCTCATTTAAATTTATGGAGTGTGGAGTCATTGTTATACTAGGAATCATCTCAGATAGATGATATTGATGGTATGATCTCCATGCATCAGGGGATCTGAGCAGGGGGCTAACCCTTCCCTTCCTTACTGGGTTTGTTAGTCATCACCTCACAGACCTTATAGTGATGCACAGGCTTGTGGGAACTTTATCCCTGAATCTCCTGACTATTCTGCCATTAAAATCCCAAAGGATACAGCAATAGGCTAGTATTCCATTAAAGAGTTTTTGAGCCCTGTAGCAGCACTTCCCATGTTCTATGTAACATTGCATAAATAGAGCATTATTTTCATTCCTGAAGATTGAAAGTTAGACTTTTAAGCGTGGGGCTCCCAGCACCTCCCACTGAAAAGATAGTTGAATGTGGCCATCTAGTGTCAGTTGTGTCAAATGTCAGCTTTTTGTTTAAAGAGGTTAGATGTGCAATGCCGCTGTTCTGTAAATGTCTGTTTCCTGTGCTAGGTATAGTGGGGTAGAGCTCACAGCAAGGAAATCCTGTATTTTGTGAACAAACAAATCAAAGACTCAGAACCACACCAAAAATACTTTTCAATAATGACATTCTGTAGTGGAGGATGTGTGTTAAAAGAATAGCTTTTTTATGCCCTCACAGGTTAATTTACCTGTTAAAGAAATAGATAATGGAAGTGAATATACTTTTGATTTCTCAATGTATTTTAATTGATCTAGCAACATAATTTCCTTTTTAAAAATAAAAAAAGTATTAACAGTAACAGACTTGGTGCAAACCAAATGAAAGAGAAACTTGCCCTTTATAAAATGTCAGTACAGTACTGATCCAAAACAGTGCAATGACGCCAGTATAAACTGTAGAACTGGGACCGTTGCTGTAATGTTCTTATATGAGTGGTGAATTGAGTCCATCTGTGAAAGCAGGAGAGCCAGGGCTAAGATGAGTTTATCTGTAACCAATGTGATGCAGTCCACAGCCTTCTAGTGTATTTTTACTTATGTCCTAATATAACAGTGTTTCTTTATACAGCATCTTTGATCTGCATCTGTCGTGTTGTCATAGAGAAGTCAACTTATAGTGGTGTTTATTATGGAGACAGCAACATCTCCATAGTGAAGGCTGCAACTAATTTCTACTATAAAGCCCAATATTACTCCCTCTATGTGCTTTTGCTTTGGAAAATGTGTTTGCCCTAAAAATTGCAAGATTCCAAGATAACACTAGCACTGTGAGCCTGTAGATGGAGACAGGCCAGTCCTTGCTTACAGACAGCCCCCCAACCTGAAGCAAATACTCACCAGCAACTACCCCGCACACAACAAAAACAACGAATCCCAGGAACCAAACCCTGCAACAAACCCCAGTGCCAACTCTGTCCACATATCTATTCAAGGGACACCATCATAGGACCTAACCACATCAGCCTCCCCATCAGGGGCTCATTCACCTGCACGTCTACCAATGTGATATATGCCATCATGTGCCAGCAGTGCCCCTCTGCCATGTACATTGGCCAAACCGGATAGTCTCTACTACAGATGCAGATCAAAGATGCTGTGTAGACACTACCTACGCCGCCGGGAGGGGTTCTCAGGTAGATCCACCTCCCTGAGAGAGGTGGTAGCTAGGTCGATGGAAGAATTCCTCCATTGACCCAGTGCTGTCTACACTGTGGGTTAGGTTGTCTTAACTACACCATTCAGGGGTGTGGAATTTTCACATCCTTGCGCAATGTAGCTGGTTCAGCCTACCTTTTTAGTGTAGGCCAGGCCTAAGAGCTATTGTGGATTTGATGATTACATGCATCCATCCATTTAATACATATACTGTGCCCTTCAGCCTGGTACCTAGAAGGCATATTTATCAGGTAGCAAATTTGAAAACTAATGTAAATGAATCTCCCCCTTGTTGCTTTCTTACCCTGATTCAAGAGCATGATGAGCCAGAGAATCTGAGTCTGCCAGATCATCCTCTACACTGATTGATACAAAAATATTAAATTTTAAACTGACATGTTTATGTTGGCTTGGCACAGCTGGGGAATGCTGCGTGGGTGGAAATGTGCAAACCAACAACTCTGTGTAAATGAGCATTGCCTGTGACCAGAGACTGCAGGTAAAGGGGCACACCTTGGACACAGGCCTCCCGTCACTCAGCCACGCAACTTGAGCATGTTTTTGACCACTCCCTTTCCACACATCCAGACCACATCGAAATCCTGCTGCTTCTTTCTCCTCAACTTCTCCAACATGTCTTCTTTTATTTCCATCTTTCAATGAGGTCCCCACCTTGACTACTGCAATGACCTACCCTCTGGCCTTCAAAACACGCTCCCATCATCCCCCTACTACAGTCAATGTACAAAGAAGAACAGGAGTACTTGTGGCACCTTAGAGACTAACAAATGTACAGTTCTGCTAACAGTCATCTTGTTCACCCATCCCTTGATCATATCCCTTCTTTCTTTGCAGCTCTTCACTGGCCCCTATCTGCTGTCACATTGGAGATAAGCTTCTTGTCACCACCTTCAAAGCTCTGCATAGCTCTGCCCATCCCTAGTTACCCTCTCTTGTCCAGCTTCACGGCCATCCCATCCCCTCAGCTCTGCCAGCTCTCCCAGCCTCATCCACCCATTTGTCAGCTTCTCACACAATCGTCTCTGTGCCTTCGTCCTCACAGAGCCCTCTGCATGTCACAGCTGCCCTGGCAACCTCTGCAAGCCCCCTGACATGTTTAAGTTTAGATTCCTCTTGAAGGCCCACTTCAGCCGTGCTGCCTGCAGTGAGTGTAGCTGTCTTGTACTAATGTCCTTGTTTGTTGTACTGTTCCCCCTAACTTCTGTCTTCAGATTGTGATCTCCTTGGGGCAGGGAACAACCCCTCTGGGACATTCACCTAGCACATTGTGAATAGGACCGTTCACAAATAACAATCTGTGAGTACATGTCCTATTTAATAGCAGTGATGGTTCCATGCGTGTATTTAAGGACCGTGTGGCCCTTACATTAAATTTGTACATTAACTCACTATTTAGGGGTTGAGTCACCATGCCATTTACTCCAGTTTATGCCAGTGTATCTCCTTTGAAATTAACAGAGTTACACTGCAAAGAAGGAGAGTTACATAGTGGTAAATCAGGTCCTTATCGTCTCGCACTAGTAACTTGTAGCCATCTGTATTTTAAGTGGCATTTAGCTCCTCCTGGCAGATTTGTAAGGTGTGAAATGTAGCTGTTTTACCTCTCTGCTGGACTACTTAGCATACTTGTGCATGAACAGGATTGACAGGTTGGGAAGGAGGTTGAAAATAAGGGATTTGATTCCCTTCTGTTTTGGTGCACTTTGTTCAGCCATTTACACCTGTGCAAAGTGAGTGCAAAGGTGGTGTAAGATGCCACCAATCGGATCTAGCAGCCTTTACTCCCCCTTTACACTCCCTTTGCAAGGAGGTAAATGCCAACCTAGGGGACAAGCCAGTGGAGAATCCAGCCTTATGATTTTAAAGAGTTTGGAGGAATAGTTTAGAGGTATGTCTACACAGCATTCGGGAGGTGTGATTGCAGCACATGTAGATATACTCGAGCTAGTTTTGATGTAGCTAGATCAGTGGTTTTCAACCTGTGGTCCACGGACACCTGAAGATCCACAGACTATGTCTAAGATTTCCAAGGGGGTCCGCACCTCCATTTGAAATTTTGTAGGGAATCAAATGAAAAAAGGTTGAATACCACTGAGTTAGATCAAAGCTAACTTGAGTAATAATAGCACTGTAGTCGCATCTGATGCTTTCTTGGGACACCCAGAACTGTAGGTCACCTTGTTACCCCTCTGCCTCAGTGAGAGAGGTTTGGTAGAGTTAATCTATGGCTATGTCTACACTACACAGCTTTTAGCGACATGGCTGTGTTGCTACAGCCGTGCTGCTAAAAGTCGTGCAGTGTAGCCACTGTTTGTCAGCTCTTCTACCCACAAAAAACTTCCACCCCACAATGAGCGGCATTTGCATTGTTGGTAGGAGAGCACTCCTGCCAACAACATGCTGTTCACAATGGCACTTGTCGCAGCAAAATTTTAGTCCTTCGGGGGTGATGGGGGTGGTTAACACCTCTGAAAGACAAAAGTTTTGTCGTTCAATTGCCAGTGTAGACATCGCCTATGTGTCAGCTCCCTGATGGAGGCAAATACCATGCTGTCTATGTCATTCTGTTAATTTGCTTTTCCTGTGGGCTCAGTATGCAACTATAATTCCCATCGTCTCTGGCTAACTCTGCTCCGTTTACTTTCAAGACCTGGGCAGACTGTCAAGTCAACATTCCTTTATCTGGGAAACCTTTGTTTATCAACCCTCCCTGGTTAGCTTGGTTAAAACATATTTTCAGTATAAACATATAGCTTCTGAATTGCTATCCATACATAAAAAGAGCAGGAGTACTTGTGGCACCTTCTTGACTAACAAATTTATTAGAGCATAAGCTTTCGTGGGCTACAGCCCACTTCTTCGGATGCATATAGAATGGAACATATATTGAGGAGATATATATACACATACAGAGAACATGAACAGTTGGGAGTTGTCTTACCAACTCTGAGAGGCCAATTAAGTAAGAGGAAAAAAAAACTTTTGAAGTGATAATCAAGATAGCCCAGTACAGACAGTTGGATAAGAAGTGTGAGAATACTTACAAGGGGAGATAGATTTAATGTTTGTAATGGCTCAACCATTCCCAGTCCTTATTCAATCCTAAATTGAAGGCAGGAGCGCCAGGAGGAAGGCGGAGAGCCCGGCCGGGGCCCCGCTCTCCCCGACTGGCAGGAGCGCCGGGGGGGGAGGGCGGTGAGCCCGCCGCGGGCTCCAATCTCCCTGACCGGCCGGAGCGCCGCGAGGAGGGCGGAGAGCCCGGCCGGGGCCCCGCTCTCCCCGACCAGCCGGAGCGCCGGGGGGAGGGCGGCGAGCCCGCCGCGGCTCCGGTCTCCCTGGCGGCAGGAGCGCCGGGGGAGGGCAGGAAACAGCTGTTACACTGAGTAACAGAAATGGAAGAAAGGTTTTTGTATTGGTCTGTATCACTGTGAGAGGGAAGCTCTGTCCCTGCTGACAATAATAATTTCCAGCATCATCCACCTCAACCTGGCTGATTGTAAAAGTGAAGTCAGTGCCAGACCCACTGCCACTGAACCGGTCTGGAATCCCAGAGGGACGGGTGGAAGTGCTGTGGATAAGGAGCTTAGGAGCTTGTCCTGATTTCTGTTGGTACCAGGCCATGTAGCTACTAACACTGGAACTGGCTTTGCAGTTGATGGCGACTCTGTCTCCTGGAGACGCTGCCAGGGATTCCGGAGTCTGAGTCAGCACGATCTGCCCCTCGGAATCTGGATGGGAGGAAAAACATTAGAAGAAAAATAAGGAAAATCAAATTAAATACTATTAATAAAGGACAGCTGCAAATAGTTAGTGCCTAATTTTCAGTTGAACCACTTAGATATATTAAAGTCTGTGTCCACTGGAAATGTCTCTTTGTGATCTCATGGGATGAAGAATTAATGTTGATTTGATGAAGAGATCTATGACGATTAAATCTTGGTGAGAGATTATTTATTATCTTAATTTAATAGCTCCCCTGTTGTAGTTCTTACCCTGAATCCAGAGCACCAGGAGCCAGATCAGATGAGTCTGTGCAATCATCCTTGTCCCTCTAGTCTGACAGTCACTGAGAATCTAAGGCATAAAGTCTCAGAAATGAAATTTTTATATCTGCCCGGCATTGCAAGGAAATGCCACTCAGGCTGAAATATGCAAAGCAGCTGCTCTGTGTAAATGGGCATTCCCTGTGCCCCGGCGCAAAGGGTGTAGAGAGAAAGGGCCATGTGCAGCCTTCGGTGTGAGAATGCAGCTCCTATGGATGAAACCGGGTATTATTGCTCACATATCTGCTAGGGCTTTTCTAATCCTTATAAGCTTTATGTGAACATCCCGTTTTTGTTTCTATATCATTGATAAGTTACAGCCAGAATCTGAGAAGTACCTCACTTCAGACACAATCGTACTGATTTCCCTGGGACTGCTTGTGCAGGAAGGTACTATTCAGCTTTTCAGTTACCGTGTTTAGATTAGAGTTGGGTCTGAACCAAAATCCCAGGTTCAAGATGCTCCAGACTGTGGATGTGTTTGGCTGTGCAGCCGGAGCGGACTGTTACAACTGGCCCCTCTCTCTTTAAATGACTGAACCAAAGTCCTGAATTCAACCTCCTTGAAATGTTAATAAATGTGGATCTCAGTCTGTCTCTAGTATATGCAACTCTGGCCCATCTGTAGCTTGGATCCTGCAGCACATTCATGGACAGGCCATCAGGGTTCTGGGTATTCACACCTAGAGTCACCTGGAATAGCCATGAGCAGAGAAGTGAGATATGAAGGGCTGTAAGGTTGAATGAGATTTAACCAATTAAAGATCTTTCTGAAAAATGCCATTAACAAGTTTATTTATGAAGTTTGCATGAGGTTTGTGCTGGTAACAGGTGGTGGATCGACAGCTTTGGGAAGAGGAGACCTGGGGCCTGACCATCTCCTTCCATGGGGAGTGAAAGTAAACTCTGTATGGTCCCTCTTTCAGAGCTTTCTCCAATCCATTCTGTTGCTGAGGCCCCCAGTGCAAGAAGCAGCGCTTCTGCCCCCGAACACTGCACAGTCTGGGGGATGCACAGAAGGTCAGGGCTATTGGTGTGGGGGTGACTATGCTTCTGTGCTGGCTCTAGGGCTGTCTGCCTTTCTCCCACAGCCCTCAGACTGGGACCATGCCAACAAGATTTTCGCTGGCTGACCTCCCCTGGAGTCCTCCACCACTCCCAAGGGGACACATGTGTAGCTGTGGAAGAGTTAACGCTCACTCAGGTTACATTAGGTCTGTGAAGTCTTTGGGGGAGCTTGGGCAAGTTACTTCACCCCTGCCTCAGTTTTCCCCATTTGTACCTATAGTGAGTGTCCCTGTAGAACACTTTGAGATCAGTGCATGAAGACCAGTAGATAAACACTAAGTACTATGACTTCATAGCACATGACTGTTCCATAGGCTTTTGCTGCACAGATCTGCTGTGACCCTAGAGGTGCTGGGAAACTAACTCATTAGCCACGACAACTGCTGGCTGGTGCTTGTGTTTCTTCCCCTATACATGTGTTAGCAAGTTAATAGAGCTCACAGAAACTAACCAATGGGCTCCTGCTGGAGAGTTTTTGATGGAATGTTGAGCTGAATGTTTTCCTCAAAGGAGCCAAAGTCAATGGATTTTCTTCCAATTTATACCAGCTTAACTCAGAGAAGAATCTGACCCTTAGTTGTGTTTTTTTAAATTAGCTAACAGCCAAAACGTTCTGAAATTAACACACTCTGCTTCTCTCTCTAGTTTTGTGATCTCGTCTGCTGATTGGCGCAGACAGGCAATTGAATAGTATTGTAATACAGCAGAGCAGTATAGAGAAGAGACACGTATGTGAGGGAGTTAAGTGTATTTGCACTGGGTGATGCATCAGAGACTGGTCTCAGATTTTGCTTTAACCCCCCAGGGCAACCCTTCTTTGTTGTGTGTTCTGACTTCCTTTAAACCATCAAAATGTTCCTTACTGTTTCGTAAGAATGAAAGAAGAATGTTTTCATCCTGTGCTAGCAGTGGTTAGACTATACACCCCCTGGGTGCAGGGGAAATGACTGTGAAGAATAGTTGAAAGCAGAAGAGTGGTGCCTGAAGTCTGACCCTAGCCCTGTCCCCACGTTGAGAGCAGCAGGTGCACTGACACTGAGAGTCTGTACGCGAAGCAGCTGATTCACAGAGCAAAGCAAATGGAATAGTACCGTACTAGTCCGTCATACAGTTTAGTATGCAATTTGATCGCCCCAAAGAAGTCCACAAGCAAAACCCTTAATGCAAATTGTTCAAGAGCACTTAGCGCCCAAACCACTGGGTATAGCAGAGAGGTTCAGGTTTCACAAGCGGAATCAGATTCAACTTCAAGCTATTTCCTCCTCGGCGACAGGGTTACAAAGACTGTCAGAACACTGTGCTTTTAAGGATGGGCTCAACAAATCGCTAAGAGACAGATTTGTGAGGACTGCTTTAACACAAGCATACAGAAGGGGCTTCTAACTGAGGAAAATTTTACTTTTATACACGCCCTAGAAACTGCAGTAGTGATGGAAACTGTGCCATGGGATGCAGTAGTATTGCATCCCGGAGCTAAAAAAGAAGTAGGAACGCATACGCCATCTGTAACCCCAGGCAAGAGGTGTCCACTCAGCAGACAGACCCATGTTATGGGTGTGAAAAAGGGGTCCATGCTCCTTTTGATTGTCGATTTAGAGATGCCTATTGCAGATGCTGAAATATAAAAGGGCATATCCAAGTGGTTTGTCGCACTGCGAGAAATAAGGAAGAGACTAAATCAGGGTATAGAAGAAGGAATATCATGTACTCTCTGTAGACAGAGGCAGTAGTGACACAGACAGCTAGAATAGAGTAGCCAGCCTGGAGAGAGAGAGAGAGGAAAAACGACAAGTCAGCAATCTGTCTGACACCCGGGGTGCTGGGAAAAATGCTCAGAATGGAATTGGACACAGGCTCTATAGTGTCCATTGTCTCGTGCTCAGAATATGAGAAATCTTTTTAAAATACCAAATTGAGGGAGATACCGATGTTGCTAAAATATATACAGGAGAAAAGCTTGTGCCTGTTGGAATGAAGCAAGTGAATGGGGAGTATAACAATAAGCAATATTTGTTAGACTCGTATGTCATTGAGAAGTGGGGACTGGCCCTGTGGGGATAGGAATGTTTACATAAGGTTCCTCTGGCTTGGAAATCTAAAAAGATGCTGTAGTCACTTTCAGCAGACCCCACTAAAACAATAGCTAGCAGGGATATTGGCATCGGGAGCATGTAAGGAAGGCATAGAAACTTCAAAACACATGAAAGCGAAAATAATCATAGCAGTAAAGGCGCACCCCGTTTAACAAAGTTCAACCTGTCCTTTATGATGTTCACTCAAAGGTAGATGCTGAACTGGACTGTCTGGAAAGAGAAGGCATTCTTTCAAAAGTGGCCTGGTGCAAGTGGGGAACTCCTATTGTTCCAACTGTATAAAAAAAAAAAAGTGGTGTAATAAGAGTGTGTGGAAACCTTAAGTTCACCGTAAACTCTGTACTGAAAGTTGAAGGATACCCCCTGCGGTGAACTGAAGACATTTTTGCTACACTAGTAGGGGGACAACAATTCATCAAAATTGATTTGCACAAGCCTACCGACAGATGGAAGCTGAGGAAGAATCTAAGGCATACCTCAAAATCAACACTGTCAAGGGTCTGTCCCAATACAACAGGCTAGTGTTTGGTATTGCTTCACCTCTTGCTCCATGGCAATGGACCAAGTTCTGCAAGGTATTCCGAGAACACAACGTTATTTGGATGCCATTTTTGTGACCTGTGAAAGTGAAGAGCAAATATGGGTTATAAGCCAGTCACATCAAATGTGAATTTTTCAGGGACTCGATACCTTATTGTGAGCATGTTATTGATGCACATGGCCTAGATAAGTCTTGGCAGAAGATTAAAGCTCTCCTGGAAGCTCCACTGCCAGAGGATGTGTCACAACTTTGCTTCTTTTCAGGATTCATTAACAACTATAGCCAATTTGTAGCAAACCTAGCCACCGACCTGTTTGTTGTAGACTGGTGAAAAGCGGGTATGGTCACATGAGCGTCAAAAAGCTTTTCTGGAAGCAAACAATTGGTCACATCAGACAGTGTGCTTACACAATGACAGACTGTAACTATGCCAAAATAGACAAGGAGCCTTTAAGTCTGGTATGGGGTGTGAAGAAATTCAACCAATACCAATATAGGAGGAAATTCACCTTTGTTACAGCCCACCAACCCTGAGTACCAATATTTCATCCAAGGAAAGGATGAAAGCAAGAACTGAAGCATGTATGCAATGACGGGCTGTCTTAGCTGGTTTCATCTATGACATTGAATTCAAAAGAACAGACGTGCATGCAAATCCAGATGGGCTCTCCCGCATGCCTTTGCTGGTTGAAGAGCAACCTGTGGACTGTAATAGAGACAGAATCTATTGACTTTGTCAACTTGTTTCAGACTGAGTGCTCCCCAATCACTTGTAGTTTGATCAAGCAGAAACCAAGAGGACTCCCACACTAGCTCAGGTTTATGAAGAGACACTAAAGGGCTGGAAATATACTGATAACCCTAATCTGGCATCCTTGTATGCACCCAAAGGTGAGTTTACCATACATCAGGGGTGTGTTGTGGGGAATTTCTGTTATACCTAGCAAACTGTGTATAAGAGTCTTAGAAGAGCTCCACATAGGTCACCTAGGGGTAGTATAAATGAAGGCACTTGCCAGAAGTTTTGTATGGTGGCCAGGCATTGTCTAACAAATAGAACAGATTGCTAAGGAATGGTCAGGATTCCAACAGGTACAGCACATGCCTAAACCAGCACCATTACACTCCTGGGAATGGCCATCAGCTCCCTGGCATGGTCTACATATTGATTTTGCAGGATCATTTTGGGGAATGATGTATCTAGTAGTGGTGGATGCCCACTCCAATTGGCTGGAAGATTTTTGCATGAAAACTACAACAGCTGCACAGACAATAGAATAATTTGGAAGTTTGTTTACAAGAGCTGGACTGCCAAAACAAGTTGAGTGACAACAGTCCTCAGTTTAGTTCAGAAGAGTTTTGGTGGTTCATGAAGAAAAATGGTACACCTCTACCCCGATATAATGCTGTCCTCGGGAGCCAAAAAATCTTACTGCATTATAGGTGAAACCGCGTTATATCTAACTTGTTTTGATCCGGCGGAGTGCACAGCCCCGCCCCCCCAGAGCACTGCTTTACCGCGTTATATCCGAATTCATGTTATATCGGGTTGCGTTATATCAGGGTAGAGGTGTATTAGACATATCACCTCAGCACCATACCACTCAGCCACCAATGGCTTGACTGAAAGGTTTGTGCAAACTTTTAAGCAAACGCTGTGATCCAGGGCATGTTAGAAGGGGTCATTACAGCAGAAACTGGCATGCTTCTTGCTAGCATATTGAAATGCAATGCCTGCCATGATAAACCAAACATCTGGAATGCTGTGTATGGGCGAAAATCTCAGGTCACACTCTGATTTATTAAAGCCAGACCTACATCTACAAGTCCAAAATCATCTAATAAGTCAAGCTAAGGTACGAGGGATCAGTGAACCTTGTCAGCTACAAGTGGGTCAAACAGTGTTTGTCCATCTATTGGGGACCCAGTACGTGGGGTCTGGCAAATGTTAGTGCGCCAATGAGTCCTTTGTCTTATACCGTCCAAGTGTCACCCAATATGTTTCGGTGCCACCACATCAACCAATTGCCTAACAAAAGAAGCAAAATTGGAGAAGCTGCCACTTGCTCCAATGTTGGTTCCCGAGCTTGAAGCCACAACAAGTAACGTTATGCTGGAAAGGAGCTGTGCTGAACAACCAGCATCATCTGAAGACATGTCACTTCTTCAAGGAAATGTTCAAATGTTGGTGGACACTATCCAGAAGGACAACACAAGCTACCTAAAGGACATGACTTGTAAATGGACGTTGTTTTTTTTGGTCCATCCACAAGTACTTCTGAGGAGTTGCACCCATTTCATTTTTTCCCCCTCAATACAAGAGCGAGTCAGCCAGCTGGCTCCAACCTTGTGTATGTGCCTGTGTTTCTAATCAGGGATTCATGCTATATCTGCAGTACATAGCAGCAGTTACTTTGTGTTGCTGTGACCTGCTGTCCTGGTGTGTTTACTATTGCAGGGGAATACGCCTGAGCAAGCCCAGCCCTTACCCTGTTTCCCCGAAAATAAGACATCCTCCGAAAATAAGGCCTACTTACAGTTTTGCCTCTCGTTGTAATATAAGGCATCCCCCCGATAATAAGACCTCCCCGATAATAAGGCATCCACCGATAATAAGGCATTTTTCATTTCTGAAAAATAAGACATCCCCTGAAAATAAGACCTAGCGCATCTTTGGGAGCAAAAATTAATATAAGACACTGTCTTATTTTCGGGGAAACAGGGTAGCATCCCCTTGAGTCCATTGCTGTCTCATAAACTTTGCCTTTTTGTAGGTTACCCAGGCTGTACCTTTGTCCTGTAGAACCTCAACCCTTGAGACCTCTCTACCGGGGTCTGAATGCTGACAGTGCAGTTGGGTGGAGCTCAGTGGAAGGAAACTCCAGCCAAGCAACCAGCACCTCCAGTGCTCAGTACCAGGTTGGGTAAAACCAAATAAATCTTCAAACCTCAACCTCTGTCGTCAGCCCCCCAAAAACATCAAGTGCCCTCATCTAAAGGAGAAAATATGTTGTTGTGCTTTTTCCCATCTGAGCCCACTTGTGAACCTGACAACTGCACAGTTGCTCCCTCAAAGGCCCCATACTGCTGCAATCTTCTCTCTGTCAGAGGAAGGCTGGATGCAGTCAATAGCTCCGGTCTGTGGTGTTCCAAGTGCCCAGAAGAGTGGGTTGCTAGAGAGTAACATGAATTGTTCCTTCCTTCCAGAAGGTGAGCTTGAAGCCTCCTCAACCCTCCTAGCCTCTGCCAGCTCTGGAGTTCGGGAACTTGGTTCAGTCTTTTCACATGACAGCACTAGGAGGGCTGTGTCTCTTTAAATCCTGAAATGCTCAGGGTGGTCAGCAAGTAAGAATTATTTTGGGGAATCACGGAATAAAATCATTTATGTAGCAACAAATGCCCCAATTTAGCTGCTGGGGGATAAAAATCAATCCCGCACCAAAACTTCTATCTTGAACAAGTCTAGCAGCAAACCTTTCTGACAGGACTGTACGCTCAACTGTCTTTGTGTCTCTAGATGGTGCTGTTATACAGTCTTCCACGGTTTTTGTTAATGTGGGAGCATATGGTCAGTTTTGGGAAGGTGTGACATTACTGATTAAAATATAACCAGATAGATCATTGTTGCAACCACTGTTATATATTTGCAACAAATCTTCTACAAAGCTTATCAAGTGAGGTATCTATGAAAAGGTTCTGATTTGCTGGTTAAGATTATGCTATCTGTATGCATGTATCATTTTATATTTGAAGCTATAAGTATTGGCTTTGTACCTGGATTTCAAATGTTTGCTCCGGGGTAATGCCCATGAAGTAGTTAGCCAGCTCATCTTGGAGGGACTATTCAAATTGAGTGGTCCATCAAAAGGACACTTAACTGGCAATTTACACTGAATGGACTGTCCTGCAATGTGCTGTCTGGAATATAGGTAATGGCTTCCTGCAATGACTCGAAATTGGGCATGGACATGTGGCTTGCCCATGTGATTCCAAACACTATCTGGTCACCTGTGCTGAGGTTTCTGTTTGAAACAATGGGTTTCCCTCCACGTGGCAGAGGATATAAATGGCCCTGGAAACCCCTCCATTTGCCTGTGTCCTGCTCAAATCTCTGGACTGTGGATTTATACTAATGGGAGTATTCTAACCAAGGGATGGAGGTCCAATGATGTGGAAGCAGCCAGAGACTTATCAAGCCAGCAGTTTATTCCATCACTGCTACAAGCCTGAACCAAGAACTTTGCAATTATTGTATGTATTTGATTCTTTTAGCCAATTTTAACTCTCACCTGTCTTTCTTTCTTTTTCTGAATAAACCTTTAGATTTTAGATACTAAAGGATTGGCATCAGCGTGATTTTTGCATACGATCTAAGTTATATATTGACCTGGGTGTGTGGCTGGTCCTTTTGGATCAGAAGAACCTTTCATTTGATGAGACTGGTTGCAAAGAACCACTCTTCTCTGAATCTAGTGGTTTTGGTGGTGATATAAGAACTTGAATGCCCAAGGAAACTGTTTTTATGACTTCTTGTTAGCCAGTGTGGTGAAACAGGAGTTTACTTTTGTGGCTGGTTTGGTATATCTTATGAAAGAATAACCACTAGTTTTGGGTTGTGTTTGCCCTATTTCTCAGCGGTTCGGCCTGAATTTGGCATCCTCAGTTGTGACCCACCAAGGCACAGTTACAGAAGGCACGTTGTGTTACTGTTTGTTTGAGTTGTGCATGGTTCTGAGGAAAGGGATCTCTGTGAGCAGCAGGAAAGGTTGTTCTCTGTCTTACTGTCTGATTAAATTCTTGAGAGAGACTTACTCTCTGGGATATGGGCATTGGTGTTGGGATGAGATTCCTGAAAGAGGGGTTTGAGTGTATGCTGTTTTTACCACCTCTGTTCCAGGACGGGTGTGTATGTGTAAATAAAACAAGTTATGCTTGGTATACTTACACTCGGCATTGTGGATTTCTCTTACTCTGAGAAGCTGGGCCAGACATCTGCTTGGCAGGGGGACAACACTGGTGTTAGAAATGGGATACTGGTATTGGGAAAGAGACAACAATATTATAAAAAGGTCAGCAGTGGGTGCACCGGACGCTGGTGTTGCAAGACTGATCAAAATGCTGTCTGAAATCTAGTGTAGCAAGTAGGCATAGGAAGCAGCTGTCCACTGAAAGGAACAGGATGGGGAGGTTTTTGTATTGGTCTGTATCACTGTGAGAGGCAAGCTTTTGCCTTGTTGACAGAAATAATCTCCAGCATCTTCAATTTCAACTCTGCTGATTGTGAGAGTGTAGTCAGTGCCAGAGCCACTGCCGCTGAACCGGGTTGGAATCCCAGATGGCCGGGTGGTAGCATCATAGATAAGCATTTTAGGAGCTTGTCCTGATTTCTGTTGGTGCCAGGCTAGTACTTGATAGCTACCACTAGTGAGGCTTGAACTGGCTTTGCAGCGGATAGTTACTGTGTCTCCAGGAGAAACTGCCAGGGATTCTGGAGTCTGAGTCAGCACAATCTGTGCATTGGTGTCTGAGTTAGCAAACAGAATATAAATTAGTATGTACATGTATAGTCTTTCTCTAGTCTGTACATTCAGCATGAACGTGTATAAAATATATATCAATAGTATAGTTCATTAAAATACACACTATCTTGTCTTTATAAATGTGCCCATGTGCCTCTTTCCATACTTATGAAAGTTCCTCATTCTGAAAATGATGCTAACTTTAACTTTAAGGTGGTTCTTTCATTCCAAATTGTTTTCAATAGCTTCTATGTTTCTCAAACCCATTTTCTCCCTCAGTTGCAATTAGGAGACAAGCATTTCTGAAGTTTCTGTCAATACCTGAGGAATGTATACTGAAAAATAATCAATGTTTCTACATCTTTTATTTTTTTCTGTGGATCATTATAGCTTAAAGGATACAGCGCCCCCTTTGTTTGTTTCTTACCCTGGATCCAGAGCACTAGCAGGCAGATAAGTTGAGCCTGTGAGATCATCTTGGTATGTCCGATCGGCCAGCGCTCATCAACAAACTGTAACAAGTGCCATGGAACATTTATAACAGCCCAGTGCTGCAGTGCAGTGTCACTTGGGCGTGAAATATGCAAATTTAGTTCAGAGATGAAAATTCCCAGCTGACCTAAAAACATGCAGAAAAAGGGAAGTAAAAGGGGCGGTAGATGAAATACGCAAGCTCAACCTAGGAGTCCTGGGGCAGCATCCTCCATTTGTGTTCCAGTGGCAGTTCTGATGATAGTGCCGGGGTGCCCAGAGGTTCCTATATGGATCAGGACCCTGTTTTGTTGGGTGCTGAGGAACCTCACGTTAGGTTACAGTCCCTGTCCCTCACTTTGTGTAGAAATGGCGTCTGTCAGTGTGGAATGGGAATAAATGTTCTCAGCTCTCAGTGTTGCCTGGCTGCTCATTTAAATTTATGGAGCGTGGAGTCATTGTTATACTAGGAGTCATCTCAGGTAGATGATATTGATGGTATGATCTCCATGCATCAGGGGATCTGAGCAGGGGGCTAACCCTTCCCTTCCTTACTGGGTTTGTTAGTCATCACCTCACAGACCTTATAGTGATGCACAGGCTTGTGGGAACTTTATCCCTGAATCTCCTGACTATTCTGCCATTAAAATCCCAAAGGGTACAGGAATAGGCTAGTATTCCATTAAAGAGTTTTTGAGCCCTGTAGCAGCGCTTCCCATGTTCTATGTAATATTGCATAAATAGACCATTATTTTCATTCCTGAAGATTGAAAGTTAGACTTTTAAGCGTGGGGCTCCCAGCACCTCCCACTGAAAAGATAGTTGAATGTGGCCATCTAGTGTCAATTGTGTCAAATTTCAGCTTTTTGTTTAAAGAGGTTAGATGTGCAATGCCGCTGTTCTGTAAATGTCTGTTTCCGGTGCTAGGTATAGTGGGGTAGAGCTCACAGCAAGGAAATCCTGTATTTTGTGAACAAACAAATCAAATACTCAAAACCACACCAAAAATACTTTTCAATAATGACATTCTGTAGTGGAGGATGTGTGTTAAAAGAATAGCTTTTTTATGCCCTCACAGGTTAATTTACCTGTTAAAAGAATAGATAATGGAAGTGAATATACTTTTGATTTCTCAATGTATTTTAATTGATCTAGCAACGTAATTTCCTTTTTAAAAATAAAAAAAAGTATTAACAGCCAATGAGCAGCATTTGCGTTGTTGGTAGGAGAGCACTCCTGCCAACAACACACTGTTCACACTGGCACTTGTCGCAGCACAACTTTAGTCTTTCGGGTTGGTGGGGGTGGTTAACACCTCTGAAAGACAAAAGCTTTGTTGTTCAATTGCCAGTGTAGACATAGCCTATATGTCAGCTCCCTGATGGAGGCAAATACCATGCTGTGTCATTCTGTTAATTTGCTTTTCCTGTGGGCTCAGTATGCAACTATAATTCCCATAATCTCTGGCTAACCCTGCTCCGTTTACATTCAAGACCTGGGCAGACAGGCAAGTCAACATTCCTTTATCTGGGAAACCTTTGTTTATCAACCCTCCCTGGTTAGCTTGGTTAAAACATACTTTCAGTATAAACATACAGCTTCTGAATTGCTATCCATACATACATCACACAACGATTATGGTGACAGGTGTGTTATAAGTTTTCATTTTGATATCTCGTATGACTTTCTTTGTAGATAAACACCAGGATAGCAATGTGTTAGGTGTAATGAGTTGGTCAGGCCAGATAAGAGTCGGTGCTGCATGACAGTGAACACTTTGCTAGGAGACACTGAAGGACTCTTAAGGTTACACTTTGGCACTATGAGCAGCAGCAGAACCTAGCTGCTCCAAGTATGTACCAAGGGTCCCGAACGGGTTGAACTTGGAAGTGTGGCCTGTACCAACATCTTGGCTGCCATAGCTAAACTGTTGTTCCTTGAGCTAGCTTGTACATGTGCTACAATCACACCTCCGGACCTAAGTGCAGTGTAGACATACCTACGAGTATGATTTTTCAAAGGCTGGAAAAACCATCTAGCACTATTGAGTTCTCAGTTTGTTTCAATCTCCTAATTGTTACCTCCTGTTAAACTCCAGGAGGCAGAATGGAGGATGGCTCATTGTTCATATACCCTGCAGGATGGCAGCTGTCCCAAGGAGAGCTGGTTGAAATTTTTCAACCAACATTTTTTTCCCACTGAAAAAAGGGTTCTGTCAAATAATTGTTTTGGAAAGAAAACCATTATTTTTGATATTTTTTTCAATGGGTAATTTTTAAACAAAACCTGAAAATGTTGATTTGGATTCACTTTGAATTTAAATTATCATTTTGTTTTGGTTTTCACATCCCTTGCCCCCAAATTTTAATACTGAAATTCTGAAATTTCCAATTGTCTTTCCCCCTTTCTCCCTTTTCAATGCAATAGATTAGAACAAATGATGTCTTGTAGGTGCCACAGAAGAAGAACAGAAGGAAAAGTGAAATTAACTGTGCCACTTGGTAAGGTTCTCAACCTTGAGGAGGTGTTCAAAAATTTCTGAGTGCTCATGTTATAGTATAATCTCAGGAGTAACAAAAATTCCAGCCCCAGGGATATTGCATGGGAAAGGTCAAAAAATGACAGGAAAGAACTGGATGGAGGAGTGAGGGTAAGCGAGAAGTGAGAATCCCATTTGCCCTGTAGGGGGCAGCAATTTCACAGGGCTGGTCTACACTGAAAACTCACAACAGCACAGCTACATCCTTCAGGGTGTGAAAAATCCACACTCCATGGTTAAGTCGACCAAATCCCCCGCGTAGACAGCGTTAGGTGCACAGATTGTGCAGGATGCAGCTGGAACACCAGAGGAACAGAAACTCGGGCTGTGTCTTCACTAGAAATGTCGCAGCTGCGCCACTGTAGTGCTAAGCACTATGTAGCCACTCACTACAGTGAGAGGAGGCTGAAGAGAGCAGGGAGGTTTTTGTATTGGTCTGTATCACTGTGTGAGAGGGGTGTCATAATGCTGTTGACAGTAATAATCTCCAGCATCATCTGCTTCTACCCGGCTGATTTTAAAAGTGAAGTCAGTGCCAGACCCACTGCCGCTGAACCGGTCTGGGATCCCAGAGGGTCGAGAGTTAGTGCTGTAGATAAGAAGTTTAGGAGCTTGTCCTAGTTTCTGCTGGTACAAAGCCATGTAGCTATAAGCACTGGAACTGGCTTTGCAGTTGATAGTGACGGTGTCTCCTAGTGACACTGAGAGGAATTCTGGAGTCTGAGTCACAAGGATGTCCCCTCTGGATCCTGCATGGAGAAAAATATTAAAATAAAGGAACATAAAGTCAATTTAAATCAAATGCAGTTGAACAAAGGGACGATGCAATGTTAGTGTCTAATTCTCCTTTGAAAAGTGTAACTATATTCACACCTGCTGACACTGGTTGTAATTAAGAGCTATTGTGGTCGCAAGAAACAAATCCACTCATCTCTCTAATGTGATTTAAAACATGTCTGACAGTCAGGGATTTAAGAGCCATGGCTGTCATCATCTATATCTTGGTAACAAATTATTTTAAGTTAACCTCTCCCCTGTTGCTTTCCTTACCCTGAATCCAGAGCACAGAGAGGCAGAGAAGTTGGATTTGTGAGATCATCTTGATGCTTCTAGACTGAAAGATACTGAGCTGAGGAACATAAAGCATTAACCAGTAATATTTATATCTGCTCCATAGAGCAGGGAAATGTCAGTCGGGTGGAAATATGCAAAACATCTCTATGTAAATGTGCATGCCCTGTGGCCCAGTGTGGAGACTGCAGGGAAGGGGCAAATACCATTTAATGGCAGTGAAAGTTGCAGACAAGGATCAGGGCGGTACATGGCTCTTCCATTCTGTGGCCCTGAGTCTTCTCTCTCTGAGCACTGGTTTTAAACAGTGTAATATGATTGCCTTCAATGGAGTTCTGATCTGCACCGGTGTACTTGAGAATCAGCTTTAGTTTGCCTGTGTGTTGAGTGTCCTGTGTCTGTGTCACTGATCACTTGAAACCATCCTGATTTATAGTGAATGTTTATATTCTTCAGTTCATAGGGATTTTCAGGGACAGATGCAAAGATGCTTTGTTTTATGGCTAGAATTTTTTAGCTCTTTACCATAGAGGAATAAAATGTTGATTTTACAAATGTCAGTTGTCACAGTTTACAAGTCTCATAGAGCAGGGAATGTTGTAATGTAGCGGGGAGCCTATGGTTTTCACCGGCTACAGTATATAGTGTAGTGACAATTTTGAATCCCAAGGTGGCTATAGATTTGTCCCCACACATGCAGATGTCTCTCTCACCATTTTCCTAGTAGTCTACAGATATCCTGTTGTGAATAACACCTGGTTTCGCTGTTTGGAGGGATCATGAAGAGCCGTTATTGATAAGTTGTATGGCATAATATGTTCTATATGTAAACTTATCCAAAAGGTGCGAGGATTATATCATGTCAGTGGGAAATTGCACATACCTATTAAGAACAAACAGACATTAACAGTAGAAGGGAAACGGCTGACTGTAATGTAGTGAATCACCTGGTATGTGAGAGTGAGAGCTCTATGGCTAAGTGGGGGAACTGGACTGTTGGGTGAAGCGTCCAAAGTCTGAGAGACAGAGGGCTACTGTGTGTGACAGCAACAGTTAAACTGAACCCCTGACTGTTCAGAAAGCAGCTGTTGCCCTGAGCAATAGAAACTCCAGAGAGCAGGGAGGTTCTTGTACTGCTCTGTATCACTGTGTGAGAGGTATCAGAGGGGTAGCCGTGTTAGTCTGAATCTGTAAAAAGCAACAGAGGGTCCTGTGGCACCCTTGAGACTAACAGAAGTACTGGGAGCATAAGCTTTCGTGGGTAAGAACCTCACTTCTTCAGATGCAAGTAATGGAAATCTCCAGAGGCAGGTATATATCAGTGTGGAGATAACGAGGTGTGAGAGGGTAGCTGTAATAATGCTGACAGTAATAATCTCCAGCATCATTCACTTCAACCCGGCTGATTGTAAATGTGAAGTCAGTGCCAGACCCACTGCCACTGAACCGGTCTGGGACCCCAGAGGGACGGGTGGAAGCGCTGCGGATAAGGAGCTTAGGAGCTTGTCCTGATTTCTGTTGGTACCAGGCCATGTAGCTACTAGCACTGGAACTGGCTTTGCAGTTGATAGTGACTCTGTCTCCTGGAGATACCAACAGCAGTTCTGGAGTTTGAGTCATGAGAATGTCCCCACTGGAGTCTGCATAAAATAATCAGAATATAAGACTGTTCAAATGAATTAATGTCTAACAGAAGGAAACTGCATTTTTTAATTTTTCCAATATTCTTTTCAAACAAATTGGTAATCTTTATCCTTTTTCTGATCTTACCCTGCATCCAAAGTACAAGAAGCCAAATCAACTGAGTCTGTGAGATCATCTTGATATTTCTGGACTGACATACATGAAGCATTAAACCCTAACACTTATATACGACTCACAGAGCATGGAAATGGCAGCAGGGTGGTAATATGCAAACTAGCTCTATGTAAATGTGCATTGCCTGTGCCCCAGTACAGAGATTGCAGAGAAGGGGCTGTGCACATTAAATCCCATTTAATTATAGAGAAAGTTGCATACAGAAAACAAGGACACAATGTAGCCCTTAGGCTCAATTTGTGTGTTAGCTCAATATGCAGTATTTGTGTTGCTGGTAGCATGTAACCTTTGCTGGGGATCAGGGATATTTCTTTGCTAGAGACTCTTGGAATAATTTTCATTAAACATGCACAAAGAGGTAAAAGTTTGTTATAGATTCATAGATTCTAGGACAGGAAGGGACCTCAAGAGGTCATCGAATCCAGTCCCCTGCCCTTATGGCAGGACCAAATACTGTCTAGACCATCCCTGATAGACATTTATCTAACCTACTCTTAAATATCTCCAGAGATGGAGATTCCACAACCTCCCTAGGCTGAGATCTGTAGGCCAGGGGCTTGATTTCCCGTTACCTGGCACTTCGTAGAATAATTTACACCTGTGCAGTGTGCGTGCAAAGAGGGTGTTAACACTACAACAGTGAGAGTGAGAGCATCTGGCCTTGTGCCGTTAGGTATTATGCACAACTATAAAGTATTGTTTTTAAAAGACTGAATGATCCACTCTATTTTCCTCCATTAGGCTGTATCATTGTTGTATATCCTTGCGTGGAGGTGGTAGCACCAAGTGTGAAAGTCTTTAAATCGGAGTTCAATATCTTCATAGAATCATCCATTTTAAGACCAGAGGGAGCCAATTGGCTCTTCAGCTACTCTGAACTACTGAATAACAAGCCAGAATATTTAATTTGCAAACTTCTTTTGCCAAACATCCAGGCTTGATAATTGCTGTTAAGTTCACCCCCTCTGGATTGCCTGGTGAGTAACATGCCATTAAGTTCTGTGGCATCTTATAGACTAACAGAAGTATTGGAGCATAAGCTTTCGAGGGTGAATACCCACTTCGTCAGACGCATGCCATTAAGTTGCACACCTGTTGTGTCTTCAGCCTAATCTGCACTATAAAAAGTTGACTGTTACAGATATGCTGGTGTAAGTATATTGGCAAATTCTTGTAGTGTAGAATGTCTTTGCTGGCATAGATTAGACCAGTTCTCTGAACTAAATAAACTATATTGGCAAAAGCACTTTTTTGTCGGTATAATGTATCTACACGTGGCCTTCTGCTGGTATCAAAATGTTAAAAATCACACTCCTAACTAATATTACTATACCAAGGAAAGTTTCTAGTGCAGACCTGGCCTTCACCCAGAGACCATGCTCTACAGTATGTATAAATCTGTCTGAGTTTCTCTTTTACTCAGTCTCATTTTTCTATAGCAGCTATCACTGTGGTATGTAAGACATGGTACAGAGGGTTAAAATATTACATATTACTATAGATAGAAATCCATGAAAATGGTGACCTGATTCATCTCTCTTTCACACCAGTTTGACTGTAGTATAATTGCTGACTTCAGTGGAACTGTGCTAGTGGTAAGCTATGGTAACACAATGGCATACCACTATTAAGCAATTGCATTCAAGCATATTCAGAAATCTTTGCTCTATGTGCGATGGACAGTGATATGTTTCGGCTCAAATTCTCATTGCTACAGGATCTGACAGTGGATCGATAATGTAGTGGGCTAGACATTCCTGAGCAAAACTCATTACAGTGATGATGAATTTTGTTTGTGCTGAACCCACCCAAGCAACACATGGGCCACAGGAGTGGAAATGTGTTTTTTACCTAAGACCGACCCACACAAACATTGTGGCATTTGCAGTGACGATGAAATCTCTGTTTTCCGGTTTGCATTCTGCTTGGGTTCTCCTGGTAGCACTACGGGACATATGGCACATCCCCCAGCATCAGTAGCAGAGCAGGAGGGCTGTCAGTGGAGAGCTAGGAAAATGTGCGGATGACTAACGTCAGAGAGACTATGGCTATGGACTATGACTAACTTCAGAGAGACTGAAACAAGCCAGGGGAATGGTCAACATGATGGCAAATGGAATTCAGTGTCGAGAAATGCAAAGTATTGCACATTAGAAGAAAAAATTAAATTACTCATATTCTTTATAGACGTCTAAATCAATAATTATCATAGCTAAAAGCCCATAGATAGCACTTTTCATCAGAAGAACTGAACTGTATCAGCTCAAGAAAGTGACCTGAGTATCATTTTAGACAGCTGAAAGAAAGCCTCTGGTCAAGAGAGCTGACATTAGTTAGGTTGCATAAGGAATAGGATGGAGAATAATACCAGTAATATTATAATACCTTTTCACAGATCAATAGTGCAGCCTTATCTGGAATACTGCATGCAGTACTGGTGACCTGGTCTCAAAACGGCTATTGTAGAACTAAAAGGAGTTCAGAGAAGATCAAGGAGAATTATCAAGGGCCTGGGAAAACATCTAGTATGAAGGGAGACTGAGAAGATTGGGATTGTTACCCTAGAAAGTAAAAAATAGGAATCAGGACAAAAGTATGTAAAATCATGAATGGTCTAAAGAAGGTAGATTGGGAGCGTCTAGGGTTATTCCCTCACTGCTATTGCAGGGTGACACAATTTGGGGATTTGTCTGTATAACCTATGAATTCTGAGTGATATTATGAAATGTTACTATGAAAACTGCTGTATCATGCATGCCTCTCGGTATGTGTAGCCTCCATGTCCTACTACCTGGAAGGCACATTTTTCTCAGACTGAGGACAAGGGAAAGGTTCTGACCTTTAAACAGCTGTGCTTTGACCACAATAGTTATGCTAAAGAGTAACTGCATCCTAGTTGATGGCAAGTTGAGCTGAAAGACTCCATGAGGGTGAATCTACACAGCACAGGATGCACCAGGGCAGCCCGCCTATGCTCCTGCACACAGATGGTCCTCCAGGGACTCCCAAGGGAAGGGTGAGCTAGTGAGGGGCATTGCAGTTAGGGTGTTTGTTGTGTTCTGTATGCTCTGTACACGCTCGTTACATGTAGAAGAGCAGTGGTGGTAGAATCTGTGCCATCTGTCTCTCTGAGTGTGGTTTACGCTTCACCGCTGCGACGGGCCTCCTGAGAGAGCGAAATGGGAACCCAGAAGGCTCACCTAGGGGGGTGCGAGGGCCAGTTCTAGGAGAGGGTGCGTTTCAGCTACAGAGGGAGGTTGAGGAGTCAGTGCTGGGACCAGGGTCTGGGAAGCTGGACTCCGTGGTCACAGCTCTCAGGGGGGAAGTGCTACACAGAGGGTTGCACTGAAAGCGTGTGCCTAGAGACCTGAAGTGTCAGACAGTGGCTGGACTCCATTCAGATGCTGGAGGCTTAAAACACCCAGGGACCCAGTGGATGTGTCCCTTTACCGCAGTCTAGAGAGTGGCTGAGAGGGACAGCTTTACTAGGTCTGACACAGGGTTTCTTGCACCTTCCTCTGAAGCTGCTGGGTCTAGCCACTGTTGAATAGTAATACTGGATTAAATAAACATGATGGCAGCACTGCGGGAAAGTGTAGTGTAAACAGGGCTCAGGTAGGCCTTATTTTTTTTACCATCATGTATCTAACCCTGCTCTGTGAACACCGGTGGGAAATTCTGAGTCCCATTTTTGCCAGTGTAGACAAGACCCCAGAACCTCAATTCTGCGGAGGGGTTTCTTCAGGGAAAGGGGAACTGCAGCAGTGACTGTACTTTGCTAGATAAGAGCCTGGATCAGGCAGAGGTTTTACTCTGACCACAGTTTGCTATGATTAGATTATTGCGGTTTGCAACTACCTGTTAGTGGTCGGGGAGCAACTGCAGAGTAAACAGTGCTGAGCCGCATGGTGGGAGCACCAAAGGGAGTGGAAGATCTGGCGGGAGGGGACCAAAGTCTGACACCCCCAGCCATCCCATTGCAGGGCAGCAGAAACACCAGTGCTATGAAGTGGCACAGGAAGCAGCTGAAATACTGAGTGAGAGTCTGAAACTAAACAGAGCAGGGAGGTTTTTGTGCTGGTCTGTATCACTGTGTGAGAGGGGAGCTGTAATGATACTGGCAGTAATAATCTCCAGCATCATCCGCTTCTACCCTGCTGATTGTGAGTGTGTAGTCAGTGCCCAACTCACTGCCACTGAACCGGTCTGGGATCCCAGGGGGGCGGTGGAGAGCACTGTAGATAAGGAGCTTAGGAGCTTGTCCTGATTTCTGCTGGTACCAGGCCACCCATTCGTTAACACTAGAACTGGCTTTGCAGTTGATGGTGACTCTGTCTCCTGGAAACACTGCCAGGGATTCTGGAGTCTGAGTCAGCACGATCTGCCCACTGGAGTCTGCATGGGAGAAAAGATTTAGGATAAAAAGAAATATAAAGTCATTCCAACATCAGCATATTTTACAAACTCTAAAGGTGCCTTGCCTAGAGCTCTCATTCTGCTAACCCTGTAATTGTTGCTAGGAATGATTGCTGGAAAGGGACATTTTTAGCATTTCTATCCTAGTAAAATTCTATAACTGTCTTTACAGCTAATTTCCCCCTGTTGTTGTTCTCACCCTGAATGCAGAGGACAAGGAACCAGAGAAGCTGAGTGCGGGGGATCATCTTGATAGGGTAGTCACAGATACCAAGTTATGAAGCACAAAGTGTGAAGGTGGCACACTTATATCTGCTCTGAACAGCTGGGAACTGTCACTCGGGTGGAAATATGCAAAGCAGCATCTGTGTAAATGTCCATTCGCTTTGCAGACCCAGGGCCACAGACGCCCCGCAGTCTGGTAATGTGTTTCTCATTCCTGGCAGTGAGGGATGCCTAGGTGGATCAGGCAGGGGATGGTCTCTCTAATCAGTGGGCCCGATTATCCAGGAGCTTTTCCTGATCAAGGAGTCCTGGACTTGGCTCAGTTAGTTCCTAAGCTTGGCAGTATCCAATGTCTGTGTCACTGGTAGTTTCTAACTCCCAGGGGTTATTTACGGTGTTCAGATTCCAGTGTTTATTCAGAGAGCAGTTTCCCAAATGGGTTATGAGGCTGTTAGTTAATAAGTTAATTAATTAATCTTTACATGGTGCTTTGAGAAATCACAAGTCCACTTCAGAGATTTTTATGATGACTATTGCCAGATTCCTTTGTGATACCTGTCACTGGATATAAATAAGGGATTAAGCGTTAAGAGATGAAGTTTGTTAGCTGTGGATGGTTGACGCACCGCCTGTTTCCTTCCTCCCTAAACTCGTTGAATGGGCTATTTACAGCTGCTGCCTACAATTCTTTTCCTCCAGCTCCCATGTGTTCTGGTTTCTGCCTTTTCCATTCCCTCAAACTGCTCTCAGCCTTTTCCTGGCCCAGTCTCTGTCCCCATCCTCCTCGACTTCTTGGCTGTGTTTGACATTGTGGATCACACGCTAATTGTTGAAGTCTTGTGTTCCCTTCGCTTTTGTGATGTTTCCCTGTCCTAGTTCTCCTCCTACCTCGCTCATTGTTCTTACATCATCTAGTTTGCTTGCTCGTTGTCCTCTCCTCTCCCACTCTGCCAAGGGAACCCACAGGCTTGTATCCTTAGCACCCTGCTTTGATGTATGGGGTGTGTGTGTGTGTGTGTGTGTGTGTGTGTGTGTGTGTACAGTGCCTAGAGGATGGGACCCCAATCCCAGGTGAAGCCTCCGGGTTTTCACTGTAGTATAGATGCTAAATAGTAACATTAAAGTGGGTGTCATACACAGAAGACACCTCAGCTCTCACCACCTTGCAATTTCTGCTAATGAATTTATATATCATGCAACATAGCATAATTAAACCTTGTAGGACCCTGCATAAGAGAGCCCACCAGGCCAGATGAACAACTGCCCAGTACCAAGTCCTGTTCGAGTGATAAGAAAGGGGAAATGTTGTGGTTTTTGGAGAAACGTGATGTTGCATTTTGACTCCACAGTCAGTATTGAATAGAGCTGATTGGAAAACTCATTTTTCATGTGAAAATATTAACTATAGTAGATTGCAACCAAATTATTCTGAGTGACAAAGTAGTGGCCCGTAGTTTTGACAAGACAGTTTCCCCAATCAAATACAAAGAGACATGGATAAAGGGGAAGAGAGGAGAGCGGAAAAAGAAAGTAAGAATAAGAGGCTCATTTAAGTGGTAGGTGGTGGTGGTTGTCAGCTTCAGGGTGAATGGTAGCTCTTTCCTCAGGCAGGCAGAATCCCTGGTCCATCTGAGATCCAGTTGGAAGACTGGATTGGAGGAGAGGTTAAGATGATAGATAAAGTTTCCTTCTCTTCCCCAAAGGAGAGAACAGACAGCATCAGATGAACAGGCGAAAAATAAACCCAGGATCATCTAAGGTAGTGTTGTTAAACCCAAGAAACACCATGGCCTGAGGTTCAATAGGCTTTGCACCTATTACAGCCAGAATGCAGAGTGGAGAATAAAACAAAAGTAAAGGATAGAGGCAGAGCAGAAAAGACCAGCTGTTCAAGAACAAGTCCCTCTATTTATGCCAGGGTCCACCAATGTGCCAACAAGACCTCCTGGTCACCATTAACACAGGCTTGACTGTAAAAGGTTACCACATGCGCTATGGGTTGGACTACACTGAGTATGTCCTTTACTTGGGAGGTATCATTTTAACAGATACTCCTTTGGGCCAGAATGATCCAACCTGTGTGCCTAAAGTTAGCTCTTAAATCCATGTTTGGCACCAAAGTAAAAATGGTCTGATTTTCAGAGGGCCTGAGCATCTTCAGCTCCCATGGACTTCAGTGCTGTTAGCGGGTGTCCAGCAGCTGTGGAAATCAGCCCTCCGTATAGATTTAGTAGCCTAACTTCAGGCACCCAGGTTTGGAAGTACAAGGAGCCAAATCAGCTGAGTCTGTGAGATCACCTTGATATTTCTGGCCTGACATACAGAAGTGTGAAGCGTTAAACCCTAACATTTATATATGCCTTACAGAGCATGGAAATGGCACCTGGGTCGTAATATGCAAAAGAGCTCTATGTAAATGTGCACTCCCTGTGCCCCAGTACAGAGATTGCAGAGAAGGGGCTGTGCACATTAAATCCCATTTAATTATAGAGAAAGTTGCATACAGAAAACAAGGACACAATGTAGTCCTTAGGCTCAATTTGTGTGTTAGCTCAATATGCAGTATTTGTGTTGCTGGTAGCATGTAACTCTTGCTGGGGATAAGGGATATTTCTTTACTAGAGATTCTTGGAATAATTTTCATTAAATGTGCACAGAGAGGCAAAAGTTTAAGAGATCTGAAGGCCAGGGGCTTAATTTCCCATTACCTTTTAGAGTAATTTACACCTGTGCAAAGTGGGTGTTAACACTACAACAGTGGGAGTAACAGTGCGAGCATCTGGCCTTGTGCTGTTAGGTATTATGCACAACTATAAAATATTGGTTTTAAAAGACTGAATGATCCACTCTCTTTTCCTCCATTAGGCTGTATCACTGTTGTATATCCTTGCGTGGAGATGGTAGCACCAAATGTGATAGTCTTTAAATCGGAGTTCAATGTCTTCATAGATTCATCAATTGTAAGACCAGAGGGAACCAATCGGCTCCTCAGCTACTCTGAACTACTGAATAAGAAGCAAGAATATTTAATTTGCAAACTTCTTTTGCCAAACATCTAGTCTTTGTAATTACTGTTACGTTTACCCTCTGGATTGCCTGGTGAGTAACATGCCATTAAGTTGCACACCTGTTGTGTCTTCAGTCTAATCTGCACTATAAAAGGTTGACCGATATAGATATGCTGGTGTACGCATATTTGCAAATTCTTCTAGTGTAGAATGTCTTTGCTGGCATAGATTATATCAATTCTCTGAACTAAATAAGCTATATTGGCAAAAGCACTTTTTTGTCAGTATAATATATCTACACGAGGGCTTCTGCTGGTATCAAAATGTTAAAAATCACACTCCTAACTAATATTAATATACCAAGAAAAGTTTCTAGTGTATACCTGGCCTTCACCCGGAGACCATGCTCTACAGAATGTATAAATCTGTCTGAGTTTCTCTTTTACTCAGTCTATAGTTTTTTCCATGGCACCTATCACTGTGGTATATAAGACATGGTACAGAGGGTTAAAATATTACGTATTACTATAGATAGAAATCCATGAAAATGGTGATGTGATTCATCTCTCTGTCACACCACTTTGACTGTAGTGTAATTGCTGACTTCAGTGGAACTGTGCCAATGGTAAGCCATGGTAACACAATGGCATGCCATTTTTAAGCCATTGCATTCAAGCATATTCAGAATTGTTTGTTCTATGTGCGATGGACAGTGATACGTTTTTGGGTCAAATGCTCATTTCTACAGGATCTCACAGTGGATCGATAATGTAGTGGGCTAAAGATTCCTGGCAAAACTCATTACAGTGATGATGAATTTTGTTTGTGCTGAACCCACCCAAGCAACACATGGGCCCCAGGAGTGGAAATATGTTTTTTACCTAAGTCCGACCCACACAAACATTATGGCATTTGCAATGAAGGTGAAATCTCTGTTTTGCGGTTTGCATTCTGCTTGGGTTCTCCTGGTAGCACTAGGGCACATATGGCACATCCCCCAGCATCAGTAGCAGAGCAAGAGGGCTGCCTGTAGGGAGCTAGATGTGCAGATGACACAAAGCTATTTAAGTGAGTCAGGACCAGAGAGGACTATAACTAACTTCAGAGAGACTGAAACAAGCCAGGGTAATGGTCAACATGATGGCAAATGGAATTCAGTGTCGATAAATGCAAAGTATTGGACATTAGAAGAAAAAATTAAATTACTCATATTCTTTATAGACTTCTAAATTAATAATTATAGCACTCTTCATCAGTAGATCTTAACTCAACTGTATCTGCTCAAGAAAGTGACCTGAGTATCATTTTAGACAGCTCAAAGAAAGCCTCTGGTCAAGAGAGCTGACATTAGTTAGGTTGCATAAGGAATAGGATGGAGAATAATACCAGTAATTTATAATACCTTTTCATAGATCAATAGTGCAGCGTTATCTGGAATACTGCATGCAGTACTGGTGACCTGGTCTCAAAAAGGCTATTGCAGAACTAAAAGGAGTTCAGAGAAGATCAATGAGAATTATCAAGGGCCTGGGAAAACGTCTAGTATGAAGAGAGACTGAGAAGATTGGAATTGTTACCTTAGAAAGGAAAAAATAAGAGGAATCATGATAAAAGTATATAAAATCATGAATGGTCTAAAGAATGTAGATTGGGAGCGTCTATTCTCTCTCTCAGAACATCAGGACAGAGGGCCAGTCAATGAAATTAAAAAGTGGGAAATTCACACAGATGAAATATGTTTTTACACAACATGTGATTAAGCTGTGGAGCTTGTTGATATAGGAAGTCATTGAAACCAATAATTTAACAAGATTTAAAATGAGACAGGATAGTTACATGTATAACGAGAATATCCAGAGTTGTTGTAATTCATACCAAACATTTTGAAAGGGATATTAGACCTTGTTCTTCGGGGTTTAAACTAATCTGTCCCAGAGATCAGAACAAGACCCATGGAGGTGACGGGGCAGGTTATCCCACATCTGTCTACTGCAGGGTTCTTACATCTTCATCTGAGATAGGTGCTGGATACTGGATGAGCTGACCTAGGATCTGATCCAGTCTGTCAGTTTACGATATTCCAGGTATTTCTGCCACGTGTGGCTCTTATAGCTGTTGGGTTTGGGAAAAGTGTGTCAGGCCACAGAGCCTGTGGCTCAAGGTTAACTGTTGCTCACTGTTTCAATCGAGATTAAACTGTCCACACTGGACACAGGTTCTTAGTATGAGTGGAAGGTGGGGTCCACCCTATAAGAGCAAAAGCATTGGGAATGTTGAAGGGAAACTTCTAGGTGGATCAGGCAGGGGATGGTCACTCTAATCAGTGGGCCCGATTATCCAGGAGCTTTTCCTGATCAAGGAGTCCTGGACTCGGCTCAGTTAGTTCCTAAGCTTGGCAGTATCCAATGTCTGTGTCACTGGTAGTTTCTAACTCCCAGGGGTTATTTACGGTGTTCAGATTCCAGTGTTTATTCAGAGAGCAGTTTCCCAAATGGGTTATGAGGCTGTTAGTTAATAAGTTAATTAATTAATCTTTACATGGTGCTTTGAGAAATCACAAGTCCACTTCAGAGATTTTTATGATGATTATTGCCAGATTCCTTTGTGATACCTGTCACTGGATATAAATAAGGGATTAAGCGTTAAGAGATGAAGTTTGTTAGCTGTGGATGGTTGAAGCACCGCCTGTCTCCTTCCTCCCTAAACTCATTGAATGGGCCATTTACAGCTGTTGCCTCCAATTCCTTTCCTCCAGCTCCCATCTGATCTGGTTTCTGCCCTTTCCTCTGCACTGAAACTGCTCTCATCCTTTTCCTGGCCCAGTCTCTTTCCCCATCCTCCTCGACTTCTTGGCTGTGTTTGACATTGTGGATCACACGCTAATTGTAGAAGTCTTGTGTTCCCTTCGCTTTTGTGATGTTGCCCTGTCCTGGTTCTCCTCCTACCTCGCTCATTGTTCTTACGACATCTAGTTTGCTTGGTCGTTGTCCTCCCCTCTCCCACACTGCCAAGTGAACCCCTAGGCTTACATCCTTAGCACGATGCATTGTGTGTGTGTGTGTGTGTGTGTGTGTACAGTGCCTAGAGGATGGAACCCCAATCCCAGGTGAAGCCTCTGGGTTTTCACTGTAGTACAGATGCTAAATAGTAACAATAAAGTGGGTGTCATACACAGAAGACACCTCAGCTCTCACCACCTTGCAATTTCTGCTAATGAATTTATACATCATGCAACATAGCATAATTAAGCCTTGTAGAACCCTGCATAAGAGAGCCCACCAGGTCAGATGAACAACTGCCCAGTACCGAGTCCTGTTCGAGTGATAAGAAAGGGGAAATGTTGTGGGTTTTGGAGAAACGTGATGTTGCATTTTGCACTCCACAGTCAGTATTGCATAGAGCTGTTTGGAAAACTCATTTTTCATGTGAAAATATTAATTACAGTAGGTTGCAACCAAATTATTCTGAGCAGTGACAAAGTAGTTTCCCGTAGTTTTGACAAGACAGTTTCCCTAACTGAATACAAAGAGACACGGATAAAGGAGAAGAGAGGAGAGCGGAAAAATAAAGTAAGAATAAGAGGCTCATTTAAGTGGTAGGTGGTGGTTGTTGTCAGCTTCAGGGTGAATGGTAGCTCTTTCCTCAGGCAGGCAGAATCCCTGGTCCATATGAGATCCAGTGGGAAGACTGGATTGGAGGAGAGGTCAAGTTGATGGATAAAGTTTCCTTCTCTTCCCCAAAGGAGAGAGCAGACAGCATCAGATGAACAGGCAAAAAATAAACAAAGGATCATCTAAGGTAGTGTTGTTAAACCCAAGAAACACTAGGCCTGAGGTTCAATAGGCTTTGCACCTATTACAGCCAGAATGTAGAGTGGAGAATAAAACAAAAGTAAAGGATAGAGGCTGAGCAGAAAAGAACAACTGTTCAAGAACAAGTCCCTCTATTTATGCCAGGGTTCACCGGCTTGACTGTAAAAGGTTACCACATGCGCTATGGGTTGGACTACACTGAGTATGTCCTTTACTTGGGAGGTATCATTTTAACATATATTTCTTTGGGCCAAAATGATCCAACCTGTGTGCCTAAAGTTAGCTCTTAAATCCATGTTTGGCACCAAAGTAAAAATGGTCTGATTTTCAGAGGGCCTGAGCATCTTCAGCTCCTATGGATTTCAGTGCAGTTAGTGGGTGTCCAGCAGCTGTGGAAATCAGCCCTCTGTATAGATTTAGTATCCTAACTTCAGGCACCCAGGTTTGGAAGTGTTGGTCTCAGGTGTTGAATAGCAATGGGTGTGTTAGAAGAGATGTTTTCCTTCTTATGTCATTCTCCCCATTGAATCAATGGAGAATTCATCTCCCATCAGATGTTGTCCTGTAATATGCTTTTAATCGAAAACGCTTTGTTATCTCTCTGCATATGGTGGCAATAATAACAACATCTATATGCGTAAGGAGAGGCATCATAACATTTGCGTTACCCCACGGCACTCCTACTGACCAGTTAAGACTGATTTCAAAGAGTGATCAAACAGCAAACCCCTGTTAGTCTGTGCACTCCCCCTCTTCCATACTCGAGAATTCCCTACAGCACATGGGCTATATGTTTGCTTGCAGCCTCCCTCCCCATTCGTAGCAGCTAGTGCAGGGGTTTCTCACTGTGTTGTAACAGTTTCCCACACTCTGCATATAGTTCCAGACACAGAGCAGGTTTTTAGCACCCTGTGAGCTGGACAGCAGCAATCCTACAGATACCGTGCTTGTCTACATGAAGCAGTTGCTGCACTACAGAAGCTGGCATTGAACAGTGTAGGGGAGTTTCAGTACAATGTGAGAGGGAAGCTGACGGTTCATTGACAATAATAATTTCCAGCCTTATCTGCTTCAGCTGCACTACTAGTGAGAGTGTAATCGGAGTAGCTGCTCCCAGACTGACTGCAACGGCACTGGGCTGGGACCCCAGAGGTGAGGATAGAGCCAGAATACATAAGAAATGTAGGAGCTTGTCCTGATTTTTGTTGGTTCCAGACTAAATAATTGCTTGTATTTGAACTGGTTTGGCTGGGGATAGTGACTTTCTCCTGGAGAACCTGATAAGGTTTCTGGAGAGTGAATCATCGCAATGTGCTGGCTGGAGTCTGAATGAACAACTAGCTATATATGAACATAGAAATAGCTGAGTTTTGCTTTCACTTTTTAAACTTTCTCTATCTAATTCCACACATCACCGTGTCAGGAGACATTGAGGGACTGTTAGAGTCACACTGTGGCAGCATGAGCAGCGTCACAGGCTAGTTGCTCAAGTATGTACCAAAGGTCCTGAGCGGCATTGCACATGGAAGTGTACCCTGTGCCAACATCCTGGCTACCACCGCTAAACTGTTGTAGTTACTCAAGCTTGCTTGTACATGTGCTGCAAGCACACCTCCCAATTGCAGTCTAGACATGCCTATGAGTATCATTTTTAAAAGGATGGAAAAACCACTTAGCACTGCTAATGTCACACTATTGAGTTCTCAGTTTGTTTCAATCTCCTAATTGCTACCTCCTGTTAAACTCCAAGGGGCAGAATGGAGGATGGCTCATTGTTCAGATACCCAGCAGGACGGCAGCCATCCTAAGTAGAGCTGGTTGGAATTTGTCAACAGAATTAAGGGTTCTGTCTAGGGTTGCCAACCCTTCAGGATTGTCCTGGAGTCTCCAGGAATAGAAATTTAAACTTTAATTAAAGATTATGTCATGTGATGAAACCTCCAACTTCCAACTCTTTAGGAATCTAGTTCTGTTAAACAATTGTTTTGGAAATTTGTTTGGCTCACAGCAGGACCAATTCCCAACTAAATCATCCCAGCCAGGGCTTTGTCAAGCCAGACCTTAAAAACCTCTAAGGATGGAGATTCCACCACCTCCCTAGGTAACCCATTCCAGTGCTTCATAACCCATCTAGTAATAGATTAGAACAAATGATGTATTGTAGGTTCCCCTCCCTCAGCCCCACTTTTTTGGGTACAGTAACTCCGCACTTAACGTAGTAATGTCCTGAAAAATGCTGCTTTAAGTGAAACGATGTTAAGCAAATCTAATTTCCCCATAAGAATTAATGTAAATGGGGAAAGCGGGGGGGGGGGGAGGGGGAGGACAAAAGACTATATACACACACACACACAACCACAATATAAATTTTAAACAGTTCAATACTGTACACAGCGATGATGATTGTGAAGCTTGGTTGAGGTGGTGGAGTCAGAGGGTGGGATATTTCCCAGGGAATGCCTTTCTGCGAAATGATGAACTTGCATGCGGCTGAGCCTTCAGGGGTTAACTCCCCCCCTTCCCCCGCCCTCGCATAGCAAGCAGGAGGCTCCTGCGAGCAGCTCCAAGGCAGAGGGCAGGAGCAGCACATGGCGGTGGGGGCAGGGCAGCTGAATTGCCTGGGAATTGATAGCCTGCTAGATGGCTGTCACACAGGGAACTTAGTGGAGCAGATAAGGGGCTGCCGGTCACCCTAGTTCCAAATGCCCACCAGCTAGCTCTAACGGGCTGCTCTTTCTGCAAGCTGTGGACAAAGCAAGCGGCCACCAAAGAATGGTGTAAGGAAGCAATTGTGCAACTTTAAACGAGCAAGTTCTCAAATTGATCAGCAACGTAACAATGTTAACGAGGACGACGTTAAGTGAGGAGTTACTGTATTTTCCTTTTGCCACACTCTAATTTTTCAGAATCTCTCCAACTGTAGAAAAGTTAGAGAACAACAGAGGGAAAAGAGAAATTAATTGTGCCACTTGGTAAGGTTCTCAAACTCAAGGACACATTCAAAAGTGGCTGAGTGATCACATTACAGTATAATGTCAGGAGTAACACAAATTCCAGCCCAAGGGCTATTGAATGGTGAGGGGGTCAAGGAATGACAGGAAAGAATTGGTTGGAGGAGTGAGGGTGAGCAAGAAGTGTGAGAGAGCCGAATCTGCCCTGTAGGGGGCAGCAGTTCCACAGGACTGGTCTGTGCTGTAAAGTTACATCAGCATAGCTACGTCCCTCAGGGGTGTGAACAATCCACATCCCAGAGAGACATAGTTAACTCAACCGAACCACCCACGTGGACAGCGTTAGGTGCACAGATACTGTGATGTGCAGGATGCAGCTGGAACACCAGAGGAACAGAAACTGCAGAAACTCGGGCTGTCTCTTCACTAGAAATGCTGCAGCTGTGCCACTGTAGTGCTAAGCACTAAGTAGCCACTCACTACAGTGAGAGGAGGCTGAAGAGAGCAGGGAGGTTTTTGTGCTGGTCTGTATCACTGTGTGAGAGGGGTGGTATAATGCTGCTGACAGTAATAATCTCCAGCATCGTCCGCTTCTACCCGGCTGATTTTAAAAGTGAAGTCAGTGCCAGACCCACTGCCGCTGAACCGGTCTGGGATCCCAGAGGGTCGAGAGTTAGTGCTGTAGATAAGAAGTTTAGGAGCTTGTCCTAGTTTCTGCTGGTGCAAAGCCATGTAGCTATAAGCACTGGAACTGGTTTTGCAGTTGATAGTGACGGTGTCTCCTAGTGACACTGAGAGGAATTCTGGAGTCTGAGTCACAAGGATGTCTCCTCTGGATCCTGCATGGAGAACAACATTAAAATAAAGGAACATAACGTCAATGTAAATCAAATGCAGTTGAATAAAGGGATGATGCAGTGTTAGTGTCTTATTCTCCTTTTCAAAGTGTAGCTATATTCATACCTTCTGACACTTCTTATAATTAAGAGCTATTGTGGTCTCACGAAACAAACCCACTCGTCTATTTAATGTGATTTAGAACATGTCTGTCACTGGCAGTCAGGGATTTAAGAGCCATGGTCCTTGTTATCTACATCTTGGTAACAAATTATTTTAAGTTAACCTCTCCCCTGTTGCTTTCCTTACCCTGAATCCAGAGCACAGAGAGGCAGAGAAGTTGGATTTGTGAGATCATCTTGATGCTTCTAAGCTGAAAGAGACTGAGCTGAGGAACATAAAGCATTAACTTGTAACATTTATATCTGCCCCAGCTAAGGAACATAAAGCATTAACCTGTAACGTTTATATCTGCTCTGTAGAGCGGGGAAATATCACTCGGGTGGAAATATGCAAAACATCTCTATGTAAATGTGCATGCCTTGTGGCCCAGTGTGGAGACTGCAGGGAAGGGGCGCAAACAAGGATCAGGGCAGTACATGGCTCTTCTATTTTGTGCCTCTGAGTCTTCTCTCTCTTAGCATCAGTTTTAAACAGTGTAATGTGATTGCCTTCAATGGAGTTCTGATCTGCACTGGTGTCCATGAGATTAAGCTTTAGTTTGCCCATATGCTGTAGTGGGCTAGAGATTCCTGCACAAAACTCATTACAGTGATGATGAATTTTGTTTGTGCTGAACCCACCCAAGCAACACATGGACCCCAGGAGTGGAAATGTGTTTTTTACCTAAGACCGACCCACACAAACATTGTGGCATTTACAGAGAAGCTGAAATCTCTGTTTTCCAGTTTGCATTCTGCTTGGGTTCTCCTGGTAGCATTAGGGGACAAATGGCACACCCCCCAGCATTAGTTGCAGAGCAGGAGGGCTGCCTGTAGGAAGCTAGGAAAATGTGTGGATGACACAAAGCTATTTAAGTGAGTCAGGACCAGAGAGGACTATGACTAGCTTCAGAGAGACCGGAACAAGCCAGGGGAATGGTCAACATGATGGCAAATGGAATTCAGTGTATTGCACATTAGAGGAAAATAATTTAACTACTCATATTCTTTATAGATGTCTAAATTAATAATCATCATAGCTAAAAGCCCCATGGATAGCACTTTTCATCAGTAGATCTTAACTCAACTGTATCAGCTCAAGAAAGAACGGACGGAAGAATCCCATGCACTGCTACAGACTAGGGACCGAATGGCTAGGTAGCAGTTCTGCAGAAAAGGACCTAGGGGTCACAGTGGACGAGAAGCTGGATATGAGTCAACAGTGTGCTCTTGTTGCCAAGAAGGCTAACGGCATTTTGGACTGTATAAGTTGGGGCATTGCCAGCAGATCGAGGAACGTGATCGTTCCCCTTTATTCGACATTGGTGAGGCCTCATCTGGAATACTGTGTCCAGTTTTGGGCCCCACACTACAAGAAGGATGTGGAGAAATTGGAAAGAGTCCAACGGAGGGCAACAAAAATGATTAGGGGTCTGGAGCACATGACTTATGAGGAGAGGCTGAGGGAACTGGGATTGTTTAGTCTCCAGAAGAGAAGAATGAGGGAGGATTTGATAGCAGCCTTCAACTACATGAAGGGGGGTTCCAAAGAGGATGGAGCTCAGCTGTTCTCAGTGGTGGCAGATGACAGAACAAGGAGCAATGGTCTCAAGTTGCAGTGGGGGAAGTCCAGGTTGGATATTAGGAAAAACTATTTCACTAGGAGGGTGGTGAAACACTGGAATGTGTTACCTAGGGAGGTGGTGGAGTCTCCTTCCTTGGAGGTTTTTAAGTCCCGGCTTGACAAAGCCCTGGCTGGGATGATTTAGTTGGGAATTGGTCCTGCTTTGAGCAGGGGGTTGGACTAGATGACCTCTTGAGGTCCCTTCCACCCCTGATATTCTATGATTCTATTCTATGAAAGTGAGCTGAGTATCATTTTAGACAGCTCAAAGAACGCCTCTGGTCAAGAGAGCTGACATTAGTTAGGTTGTATAAGGAATAGGATGGAGAATAATACCAGTAATTTATAATACCTTTTCAGAGATCAATAGTGCAGCCTTATCTGGAATACTGCATGCCGTACTGGTGACCTGGTCTCAGAACGGCTATTGCAGAACTAAAAGGAGTTCAGAGAAGATCAAGGAGAATTATCAAGGGCCTGGGAAAACGTCTAGTATGAAGGGAGACTGAGAAGATTGGGATTGTTACCTTAGAAAGGAAAAAATAGGAAGAATCAGGACAAAAGTATGTAAAATCATGAATGGTCTAAAGAAGGTAGATTGGGAGCGTCTATTCTCTGTCTCAGAACATCAGGACAGAGGGCCAGTCAATGAAATTTAAAAAGTGGGAAATTCAACACAGATGAAATATATTTTTACACAACATGTGATTAAGCTGTGGAACTTGTTGATGCAGGAAATCATTGAAACCAATAATTTAACAAGATTTAAAATGGGACAGGATAACGAGAATGTATAACGTAACATGTATAACGAGAATATCCAGAGTTGTTGTAATTCATACCAAACATTTTGAAAGGGATATTAAACCTTGTTCTTCAGGGTTTAAACTAATCTGTCCCAGAGATCAGAACAAGACCCATGGGAGTGACGGGGCAGGTTATCCCACATCTGTCTACTGCAGGGTTCTTACACCTTCCTCTGAGATAGGGGCTGGTCACTGGATACTGGATGAGCTGACCTTGGATCTGATCCCGTCTGTCAGTTTCCGATAGTCCAGGTATTTCTGCCACGTGTGGCTCTTATAGCTGTTGGGTTTGGGGAAAGGGTGTTTAGGCCACAGAATAGCCCGTGGCTCAATGTTAACTGCTGCTCACTGTTTCTATCCAGATTAAACTGTCCTCATTAGACACAGGTTCTTAGTAGGAGTGGAAGGTGGGATCAACCCTATAAGAACAAAAGCATTGGGAATGTTGAGGGGAAACTGCTAGGTCTGATGTAATAAATCCCAGTTTGGGGAATGTTGCATGCTGGGAACTCTAGATATGGCAGGAAAGAATGGGATGATGTGGAGGAGAGCCAGTACTGTGAGAGATTCCCCAACTGCCCTGTAGGTGGCAGCAGTTTAACAAAGATAATGCCTTTGGTCTGGGCGCAGCTGAGCAAGAGGAAAGTGCAGGAAAGCAGTGGAGTTTGTGTAGTGCTCTGTATCACTAGGTGAGAGGGTAGCTGTTACGCTGCTACCATTAATAATCTCCAGCAACACCAGCTTCAGTCCTGCTGATTGCAAAGGTGTAAGCAGTGCCAGACCCACTGCCACTGAACTGGTCTGGGATCCCAAAAGCACGTTGGGAAGCATCACTAATAAGAAGATTAGAAGCTTATCCCAGTTGCTGTTGGTACCAGGCCATCCTACTGCCAGTGCTGGAACTGCCTTTGCGGTTGATAATGGCTCCTGGAGATGCTGACAGGGATTCTGGTGTTTATTTGTAAAGTCTCAGAATTGCACAGTTGTTTCGTCAAACTCCCAGGCTTTGTGATTCCTAGTTAAATTCACCCGATTGGCTGTTATCTGGTGAACACCCACTCCAGTTGCACACCTGTGAAGTCTTTATCTGGAGACCACTGCCCCACTGCTTGCCTGCCTGTGGTTTTTATATAGCACCATTCTCTGAAATGTCTAATCACGCGCACAATACATTTAATAACTGATGAGAAAAAAAACCCTTGATTTTTCTTTCCACTCACCTGCTATTCAGTTAGACGTCTGTGTAACTCCACTGGACTGACACCAGAATCAAATCTTGAACGGCCTCTTTCCTAGTTCCTTTCTCCACTTTCTGCAATAAAAAGTTGTCTCTAATCCATTCCAAAAGCATGCTTGATAATCTGTGCCCTGCTGTTATTTTCCTCACAGACGTGTGGGTAGTTGAAGTCCCCCATCACCACCAAGTCCTGTGTTTTGAGTGATTTTGTTCGTCGTTTAAAAAAAAGCCTCATCCACCTCTTCTTCTGGCTAGGTGGTCTATAGCAGACCCCTATTGTGACATCACCCTTGTTTTTTACCCCTTTCATTCTTACACAGAGACTTTCAGTGGGTCTGGCTCCTACTTCTATCTCAACCTCCGTACAAGCGTATTCATCTTCAAGATGCAAGGCAACACCTCCTCTATTTTCCCCCTCCCTGTCCTTTCTGAACGTGTATTGTATAAAGGCGTGAGGTACAGAAGAGCTTCTCCGCGATCTGGGGAAGGGGTGCTAGGCCACAGAGCTGGATCCCAGTTCATTTCTGCTTCCTTTGAGCCCTGCTCCATCACTTTAACAGCACTCAGTCAGACAAGTAGCTGATAGAGCCTGGGCCTGGTGGAACCCAAGTGATAGAAAATGAGTCTGTACAGGAGGAGGTTGTGTTTGTTCTTATGCTACGATATTAGGTAACATTGCAGGCATGCAGGGCCTACTGTAGCACTGGAAGCTGTTCTAGTGATTCTGGTATGGTGAGGACTGCAGAGAATGGGGCTTCCTCTCCGCTCCTGCTTCTCCTGGGTGGAACATGGTGCCCTGGATGCTTTAGAAGATAGCAAGACAGTTCTTTGTCCACCTCATCACCTGACTGAGGAGCTGTTAGATCCTCTGACTGTCTTAGGAGGTGAGATCCAGCCTGTAAAAGAAAAGGCACTTTAACTGGAGAAGGGAAACAACTGCATACGATGTAATGAATCATGAAATCAATTAGAGTCTCAAGGCTACTGCATGGGAAATTCTAGAACTGAACTGAATTGTGAGGTGGGGGGGCTGTGAAGTGAGAGATCCCCAGCTGCCCAGCAATTCTGCTGATACTGTGACTTCAGGAGGCAACTGATATACCAGAGGAACAGAAAACAGAAGAGGACAGGGAGGTTTTTGTATTGGTCTGTATCACTGTGAGAGGCCAATAGTTACCCTGCTGACAGTAATAATCTCCAGCATCATCAGCTTCAACCCGGCTGATTGTAAAAGTGAAGTCAGTGCCAGACCCACTGCCACTGAACCGGTCTGGGATCCCAGAGGGACGGGTGGAAGCGCTGTGGATAAGGAGCTTAGGAGCTTGTCCTGATTTCTGTTGGTACCAGGCCATGTAGCTGCTAACACTGGAACTGGCTTTGCAGTTGATGGTGACTCTGTCTCCAGGAGAGACTGCCAGAGATTCTGGAGTCTGAGTCATCACAATGTCCCCGTGGGAGTCTGCATGCAGGAAGACAATTAACAGAATAATGTTTAACAAACAAAAGCTCCATCCTTCAATGTTTAGGTATTTAAGCACTATTATAAATTAGCTAAATACATCTTTTTCTAATATACATCTCATTATATTTAATTTAATTTTTATTAATGCTTGTGAGCTGCTCAGATGCTATAATGTTGAATGTCATAGAAATGCCTGTAAATGAAGAAAAAAAGTAAATCAAGCAACTATTGCTCCTTCTTACCCTGAATGCAGAGCACTAGCAGCCAGAGAAGCTGAGTCTGTGAGAGCATCTTGATGATACTAAACTGGCAGCCACAAACACACTGCGTTCATAAATGATCCATTTATATCTTCTCCACGTAGAGGGAATCGCTCTTGGGTAGAGATATGCAAAGCAGCCACTCTGGATAAATGTGCATGAATGGACAAAGACAGAGCTAGGGTTGCCAATTTTGGTTGGATGTATTCCTGGAGGTTTCATCACATGACATAATCTTTAATTAAAAATTAATCTTTAATTCCTGGAGTGTCCAGGATGACCCTAGAGGGTTGGCAACACTACTGAGAGCACAGAGCCCATGATGGCAGAGATCAGATTATATATAGACTGGGGGCAGGATATAGCCTTTGCAACTGATCTGTGCCTCAACTTAGTGTCCAGGGGTGTGTGTGTATCTGGTAGATTCTAATGATCTTTGCTTAAGTACATGAGTTAGATCCCTCGGTATGTTTGGAGGGAGGCTTTTATATCAGGCTTTTTGTCTGTTTTACGCCGTGTCTGAGTCTATTAGATTTCTTCACTAAACACAAACAGAACGTTTTAAAGCATGAGATGAAAATGTGTTCAGCACCTAAGGAGAGTCTGGAAAGTACCATTTTGCCACCAGCCAAAAGGACGTGTTATTGCATTTGTGAACCCACTATTTCCCCTCCCTCCACAGAGTGCCCACTTTAGAAGGGTAGCCCCCTCTTTGTCCCAGCTGGCCACTGGATTGGAATGGAACTGGTGTGGGCAAAGCAGTAGCCGGGTTGTGTAGACACTGATGATGCGACGGTGCCTGTGGTATCTCACCTCCTGTGGATCTTAGGTTCTGTGGCACTGCACACAGCCAGGGGTAAGTGATCTAGTTTAGAGGGAGGGGCTTCATTCCCTGAGCTCTGGGGAGTTGCTTGGTGAAGGAAAATCTCCCCCTTAAGCTTTGTTTCACAGCTTGTGAATCAGAAGAGCACAGTTTAGAATGGATTCAAGAGCAGATGTTTTTCTAAAAGATGTTCTCTAGTTCAAACAGGAATGTATTCACGGAGGTCCAGTGGCCTGTGTTATACAGGAGATCAGACTAGATGATCACTGTGGTCCCTTCATAGATTATGAAGCCAGAGTCTTTCAATGTATAAACACCTCCATCGAGAGTCTTGAGCTCCCAGCTGGCAGGCTGGGAACATGTATTTATATCAGTCTGTGTGTAACGGTTTGGGACAATCTTTAGCTAGTGAGCTGTGGGGCCTCCAGTCACGTTGAAGATGACATCAGAGAACAGAAATGTGCAGACACTGTGTCTGCTACACAGAGCAGAGAGCTAAGCAGGACAGTTTGCTGCTGTGCAGCCTTTTCTAATGGACTTGGTCTGTGAGACACTCGAGGGGAATCACTGACAAGCAGATCCAGAAGCCCGGCAAATGGGGGAGAAGTAAAGAAAATGAAAATATCAGGAGACATAACAGTACAATTATTCTATCCCATTCCATTCAGGTTTTCTGATAATTTAGAGAGACACCTCTGCATCAAATTCAGTCTGTGTAATTCAGAGGAGCTGAGAGGGGTCAATGCACATCTGTTGACTTTTTCTTTTTTGTATTTTCCCCAAAAAAGTGAAATGAACCACAAATTCATGTTGCATTGAACTGGATCTGGTGCAGGATGCACATACGCTCATCTGGTTAGAATCAAAAGTAACAACTGAATGTTAACAGTCCCATATTGCTAAGAGCTAATGGAGATTCTATTTTAACTCCAGTTGTTGAGGTTTGTGCCATAGGAATCAGAGGATCTGAGTTCTGTCCTTATTGTCTCAACACCCTTCTGAATGAAAATGGACAGTTTTGAATTTTGAGTTGGCTACAGGTTAGTCACAGATGAATACAATGCATGCAGTGTCGGGTTCTCATATTTACAGTTTCCTATTAATTTATAAGCTCTTTGGGGCAGGGACCACCTTTTTGTTGTGGTGTCTGGCAACCAGGGAAGGGCCGCAAGACGGCAGAGGACAATTCCCTGGAGCAGCTGACGGAAGGGGGAAGGAGTTGTGAGAGTTATGGGCAGGAGAGGGCATACCCTTAGCACTCTACACTAAGGTATTCTGGGTTGCAGGGCAGCCCATCGACAGCCCTGAAGAGGCTGCTGTAAGTTAGAACAGACCCCAGGGTCTAACTTGCACTGGGTGCTGCAGTGGACCCGGCAGGGGCAGAATTTTAACGTTGCCCGTCCCCTTGGGCTGCATCTCTCAGGAAACACAGCACAGAATCTGCCCCCTCGGGTTTATAGGCTGAAAGGAAGCATAAACGAAATGACAGGAAACCACTTGGATGTGTTCAGGTTAGAATATCTGTTCTGTGGAGTTTTTACATCAGCTGCTCTGCCTCTGGAGGCCTGGGTGGAATTTAAAGCTGCCCTTCCCTCTTTTTTTGTCCTTCTGTTCTTTCTCTCCCTGTTTCCCCCCCCCCTTCTCAACCCAAGATGCCTGCTCGCGAGGAGTAGTGTGGTGTCTGAGCATTCATGGACTGTCTTGTGGCATCAAATATTGTTTCTGGTCATTAGGAAGGAGCTCGTCTTCCCTTCCTGCATTGATTTCTTCTTCATCATCAATCGTATCCAAAAATTGTATCAAATGTGCTGCACTTTTACTCAGAATTAAGCAAAGGACCAAGGTTCTCTGATTTATGAGACTCTACTCCACCTAGTGGTGATTCAGAGAAGGAGACAGCGTCAAAGAGGTAACTAAGGGCTGACACTCTGATTGATCCTGCAGGCACAGTAGCAGCTATTTAGAAGAGTCTGTGTAGGAGTTGAAGTTTTAATGAGCAAAGCTACAGACCAGCACAGGAAAGTTCTGTATTGATCTGTATCGCTGGGAGAGGGAGGTTTTAGCCTGACTGAGGATGATAATCTCCAGCACCTTCCGCTTCAACCCTATTAATTGTGAGGGTGAAATTAGTTCTGTGTCCATTGCCACTGAACTGGCTGGAGCCCCAGAGGCAAGGGTGGAAGCACCATAATAAATAAGCTGCTTGTCCCAATTTCTGTTGGTACCACTCTAAGCAATTGTGAGATCCTGAGCCTACTTTACAGTTCGGGTGACCCTGTGTTCCGGAGACACTTCCAGGGATCCTGGAGTCTGCGTCATCACAATCTGCCCTCTGGAGTCTGAATATATGAATAAATTATCCGTATATAAATACATAGGGCTCTTAGTGCAGCTAAGCAATAGTCAGTGGAAACATTTATATTTTCATCGTTGCATGGCTGATTCAGAATAGAATTTTAATCTTATAACCACGAAGTGGTGCAGAAGGGGGTGAAGGTAGAGCTTGAGTTACTAGTGCTTCAAGCAGGAGTGACAGTGGTCATATCTCCTCTTGGCCACTGGCTCTGCAGGGGAGAACACCATGGAGAGCTACTCTCGTAAGTTATAGGGGTGAGGAAGAAATTTCCCAGGAGCCCGGTTATTCCCTCACTGCTGTTGCAGGGTGACACAATTTGGGGATTTGTCTATATAAACTATGAATTCTGATTGATATAATGAAGTTATTATGAAGTGTTACTATGAAAACTGCTGTATCATGCATGCCTCTCTGTATGTGTAGCCTCCATGTCCTACTAACTAGAAGACGCATTTTTCTCAGACTGAAGACAATGGGAAGGTTCTTACCTTTAAACAGCTGTGCTTTGACCACATTAGTTATGCTAAACAGAAACTGCATCCTAGTTGATGGCAAGCTGGGCTGAAAGACTCCACGAGGGTGAAGCAACTCAGCATGTAGAAACCTGGATGCAACAGGGCATCCTGCCTATCTTTCTGCACACAGATGGTTCTCCAGGGACTCCCAAGGGAAGGGTGAGCTAGTGAGGGGCATTGCAGTTAGAGTGTTTGTTATGTTCTGTATGCTCTGTACACGCTCGTTACATATAGAAGAGCAGTGGTGGTAGAATCTGTGCAATCTGTCTCTCTGAGTGTGGTTTACGCTTCACTGCTGCTACGGGCCTCCTGAGAGAGTGAAATGGGAACCCAGAAGGCTCACCTAGGGGGGGTGCGAGGGCCAGTTCTAGGAGAGGGTGCGTTTCAGCTACAGAGGGAGGCTGAGGAGTCAGTGCTGGGACCAGGGGCTGGGAAGCTGGACTCCATGGTCACAGCTCTCAGGGGGGAAGTGCTACACAGAGGGTTGCACTGAAAACGTGTGCCTAGAGACCCGAAGTGTGGGACTATGGCTGGACTCCATTCAGGGGCTGGAGGCTTAAAACATCCAGGGATCCAGTGGATGTGTCCCTTTACTGCAGTCTAGAGAGTGGCTGAGAGGGACAGCTTTACTAGGTCTGACACAGGGTTTCTTGCACCTTCCTCTGAAGCTGCTGGGTCTAGCCACTGTTGAATAGTAATACTGGATTAAATAAACATGATGGCAGCACTGCGGGAAAGTGTTATGTAAACAGGGCTCAGGTGGGCCTTATTTTTTTTACTATCATGTATCTAACCCTGCTCTGTGAACACCGGTGGGAAATTCTGAGTCCCATTTTTGCCAGTGTAGACAAGACCCCAGAACCTCAATCCTGCGAAAGGGTTTCCACAGGGAAAGAGGAGGAGCAGCAGTGACTGTACTTTGCTAGATAAGAGGCTGGATCACACAGAGGTTTTACTCTGACCACAGTTTGCTATGGTTAGATTATTGCTCTTTGCAACTACCTGTTAGTAGTCAGGGAGCAACTGCTGAGTAAACAGTGCTGAGCCGCATGGTGGGATCACCTGAAGGGAGTGGAAGATCTGGCGGGAGGGGACCGAAGTCTGACACCCCCAGCCATCCCATTACAGGGCAGCAGAAACACCAGTGCTAGGAAGCGGCACAGGAAGCAGCTGAAATACTGAGTGAGAGTCTGAAACTAAACAGAGCAGGGAGGTTTTTGTGCTGGTCTGTATCACTGTGTGGGAGGATAGTTGTAATGCTGCTGACAGTAATAATCTCCAGCATCATCCGCTTCAACTCTGCTGATTGTGAATGTGTAGTCAGTGCCCGACCCACTGCCGCTGAACCGGTCTGGGATCCCAGAGGGACGGGTGGAAGTGCTGTGGATAAGGAGCTTAGGAGCTTGTCCCGATTTCTGTTGGTGCCAGGCTATAGCACCACCAATGCTGGAACTGGCTTTGCAGTTGATGGTGACTCTGTCTCCTGGAGACACTGCCAGGGATTCTGGAGTCTGAGTCATCACGATCTGCCCACTGGAGTCTGCATGGGAGAATAGATTTAGGATAAAAAGAAATATAAAGTCATTCCAACATCAGCATATTTTACAAACTCTAAAGGTGTCTTGCCTGGAGCTCTCATTCTGCTAACCCTGTCATTGCTGCTAGGAATGATTGCTGGAAAGGGACATTTTTAGCATTTTTATTCTAGGAAAATTCTATAACTGTCTTTACAGCTAATTTTCCCCTGTTGTTGTTCTCACCCTGAATGCAGAGGACAAGGAGCCAGAGAAGCTGAGTGCGAGGGATCATCTTGATAGGGTAGTCACAGATACCAAGTTCGGAAGCACAAAGTGTGAAGGTGGCACGTTTATATCTGCTCTGAAGAGTTGGGAACTGTCACTCGGGTGGAAATATGCAAAGCAGCATCTGTGTAAATGTCCATTCGCTTTGCAGACCCAGGGCCACAGACGCCCCTCAGTCTGGTAATGTGTTTCTCATTCCTGGCAGTGAGGGATGCCCAGGTGGATCAGGCAGGGGATGGTCTCTGTAATCAGTGGGCCCCGGTTATCCAGGAGCTTTTCCTGATCAAGTAGTTCTGGACTCGGCTCAGTTAGTTCCTAAGCTTGGCAGTATCCAATGTCTGTGTCACTGGTAGTTTCTAACTCCCAGGGGTTATTTACGGTGTTCGGATTCCAGTGCTCATTCAGAGAGCCGTTTCCCAAATGGGTTATGAGGATGCTAATTAATAAATTCATGAATTAATTAATCTGTACATGGTGCTTTGAAAAATTACGACTCCACTTCAGGGATTTTTATGATGATTATTGCCAGATTCCTTTGTGATACCTGTCACTGGATATAAATAAGGGATTAAGCGTTAAGAGATGAAGTTTGTTAGCTGTGGATGGTTGAAGCACCGCCTGTCTCCTTCCTCCCTAAATTCATTGAATGGGCCATTTACAGCTGTTGCCTCCAATTCCTTTCCTCCAGCTCCCATCTGATCTGGTTTCTGCCCTTTCCGCTGCACTGAAATTGCTCTCAGCCTTTTCCTGGCCCAGTCTCTTTCCCCATCTTCCTCGACTTCTTGGCTGTGTTTGACATTGTGGATCACAGACTAATTGTAGAAGTCTTGTGTTCCCTTCGCTTTTGTGATGTTGCCCTGTCCTGGTTCTCCTCCTACCTTGCTCATTGTTCTTACGTCATCTAGTTTGCTTGGTCGTTGTCCTCCCCTCTCCCACACTGCCAAGTGAACCCCTAGGCTTACATCCTTAGCACGATGCATTTTGTGTGTGTGTGTGTGTGTGTGTGTGTGTGTGTGTGTACAGTGCCTAGAGGATGGAACCCCAATCCCAGGTGAAGCCTCTGGGTTTTCACTGTAGTACAGATGCTAAATAGTAACAATAAAGTGGGTGTCATACACAGAAGACACCTCAGCTCTCACCACCTTGCAATTTCTGCTAATGAATTTATACATCATGCAACATAGCATAATTAAGCCTTGTAGAACCCTGCATAAGAGAGCCCACCAGGTCAGATGAACAACTGCCCAGTACCGAGTCCTGTTCGAGTGATAAGAAAGGGGAAATGTTGTGGGTTTTGGAGAAACGTGATGTTGCATTTTGCAGTATTGCACAGTCAGTATTGCAGAGAGCTGTTTGGAAAACTCATTTTTCATGTGAAAATATTAATTACAGTAGGTTGCAACCAAATTATTCTGAGCAGTGACAAAGTTGTTGCCCGTAGTTTTGACAAGACAGTTTCCCTAACCGAACACAAAGAGACATGGATAAAGGAGAAGAGAGGAGAGCGGAAAAAGAAAGTAAGAATAAGAGGCTCATTTAAGTGGTAGGTGGTGGTTGTTGTCAGCTTCAGGGTGAATGGTAGCTCTTTCCTCAGGCAGGCAGAATCCCTGGTCCATATGAGATCCAGTGGGAAGACTGGATTGGAGGAGAGGTCAAGTTGATGGATAAAGTTTCCTTCTCTTCCCCAAAGGAGAGAGCAGACAGCATCAGATGAACAGGCAAAAAATAAACCCAGGATCATCTAAGGTAGTGTTGTTAAACCCAAGAAACACTAGGCCTGAGGTTCAATAGGCTTTGCACCTATTACAGCCAGAATGTAGAGTGGAGAATAAAACAAAAGTAAAGGATAGAGGCTGAGCAGAAAAGAACAGCTGTTCAAGAACAAGTCCCTCTATTTATGCCAGGGTCCACCGGCTTGACTGTAAAAGGTTATCACATGCGCTATGGGTTGGACTACACTGAGTATGTCCTTTACTTGGGAGGTATCATTTTAACATATATTTCTTTGGGCCAAAATGATCCAACCCGTGTGCCTAAAGTTAGCTCTTAAATCCATGTTTGGCACCAAAGTAAAAATGGTCTGATTTTCAGAGGGCCTGAGCATCTTCAGCTCCTATGGATTTCAGTGCAGTTAGTGGGTGTCCAGCAGCTGTGGAAATCAGCCCTCCGTATAGATTTAGTATCCTAACTTCAGGCACCCAGGTTTGGAAGTGTTGGTCTCAGGTGTTGAATAGCAATGGGTGTGTTAGAAGAGATGTTTTCCTTCTTATGTCATTCTCCCCATTGAATCAATGGAGAATTCATCTCCCATCAGATGTTGTCCTGTAATATGCTTTTAATGGAAAACCCTTTGTTATCTCTCTGCATATGGTGGCAATAATAACAACATCTATCTGCGTAAGGAGAGGCATCATAACATTTGCGTTACCTCACGGCACTCCTACTGACCAGTTAAGACTGATTTCAAAGAGTGATCAAACAGCAAACCCCTGTTAGTCTGTGCACTCCCCCTCTTCCATACTCGAGAATTCCCTACAGCACATGGGCTATATGTTTGCTTGTAGCCTCCCTCCCCATTCGTAGCAGCTAGTGCAGGGGTTTCTCACTGTGTTGTAGCAGTTTCCCACACTCTGCATATAGTTCCAGACACAGAGCAGGTTTTTAGCACCCTGTGAGCTGGACAGCAGCAATCCTACCGATACTGTGCTTGTCTACATGAAGCAGTTGCTGCACTACAGAAGCTGTATTGAACAGTGTAAGTAGGATTCAGTACAATGTGAGAGGGAAGCTGATGGTTCATTGACAATAATAATCTCCAGCCTTATCTGCTTCAGCTGCACTACTAGTGAGAGTGTAATCGGAGTAGCTGCTCCCAGACTGACTGCAACGGCACTGGGCTGGGACCCCAGAGGTGAGGATAGAGCCAGAATACATAAGAAATGTAGGAGCTTGTCCTGATTTTTGTTGGTTCCAGACTAAGTAATTGCTTGTATTTGAACTGGTTTTGCTGGGGATAGTGACTTTCTCCTGGGGACCCTGATAAGGTTTCTGGAGAGTGAATCATCGCAATGTGCTGACTGGAGTCTGAATGAACAACTAGATATATATGAACATAGAAATAGCTGAGTTTTGCTTTCACTTTTTAAACATTCTCTATCTAATTCCACACATCACCGTGTCAGGAGACATTGAGGGACTGTTAGAGTCACACTGTGGCAGCATCAGCAGCGTCACAGGCTAGTTGCTCAAGTATGTACCAAAGGTCCTGAGCGGCATTGCACATGGAAGTGTACCCTGTGCCAACATCCTGGCTACCACCGCTAAACTGTTGTAGTTACTCAAGCTTGCTTGTACATGTGCTGCAATCACACCTCCCAATTGCAGTCTAGACATGCCTATCAGTATCATTTTTAAAAGGATGGAAAAACCACTTAGCACTGCTAATGTCACACTATTGAGTTCTCAGTTTGTTTCAATCTCCTAATTGCTACCTCCTGTTAAACTCCAGGGGGCAGAATGGAGGATGGCTCATTGTTCAGATACCCAGCAGGACGGCAGCCATCCTAAGTAGAGCTGGTTGGAATTTGTCAACAGAATTAAGGGTTCTGTCTAGGGTTGCCAACCCTTCAGGATTGTCCTGGAGTCTCCAGGAATAGAAATTTAAACTTTAATTAAAGATTATGTCATGTGATGAAACCTCCAACTGCCAACTCTTTAGGAATTAAAGATTAATTTTAATTAAAGATTATGTCACGTGATGAAACCTCCAGGAATACGCCAACCAAACTTGACAACCCTAGTTCTGTTAAACAATTGTTTTGGAAATTTGTTTTGCTCAAAGCAGGACAAATTCCCAACTAAATCATCCCAGCCAGGGCTTTGTCAAGCCAGACCTTAAAAACCTCTTAGGATTGAGATTCCACCACCTCCCTAGGTAACCCATTCCAGTGCTTCATAACCCATCATAGTAATAGATTAGAACAAATGATGTATTTGTAGGTTCCCCTCCCTCAGCCCCACTTTTTTGGGTACAGTAACTCCGCACTTAACGTAGTAATGTCCTGAAAAATGCTGCTTTAAGTGAAACGATGTTAAGCAAATCTAATTTCCCCATAAGAATTAATGTAAATGGGGAAAGCGGGGGGGGGGGGGGGAGAGGTTCCAGGGAATTTTTTTTCGACAGACAAAAGACTATATACACACACACACACAACCACAATATTAAACAGTTCAATACTGTACACAGCGATGATGATTGTGAAGCTTGGTTGAGGTGGTGGAGTCAGAGGGTGGGATATTTCCCAGGGAATGCCTTTCTGCGAAATGATGAACTTGCATGCGGCTGAGCCTTCAGGGGTTAACTCCACCCCTTCCCCCGCCCTCGCATAGCAAGCAGGAGGCTCCTGCGAGCAGCTCCAAGGCAGAGGGCAGGAGCAGCACATGGCGGTGGGGGCAGGGCAGCTGAACTGCCTGGGAATTGATAGCCTGCTAGATGGCTGTCACACAGGGAACTTAGTGGAGCTGATAAGGGGCTGCCGGTCACCCTAGTTCCAAATGCCCAACAGCTAGCTCTAACGGGCTGCTCTTTCTGCAAGCTGTGGACAAAGCAAGCGGCCACCAAAGAATGGTGTAAGGAAGCAATTGTGCAACTTTAAATGAGCAAGTTCTCAAATTGATCAGCAACGTAACAATGTTAACGAGGACGACGTTAAGTGAGGAGTTACTGTATTTTCCTTTTGCCACACTCTAATTTTTCAGAATGTCTCCAACTGTAGAAAAGTTAGAGAACAACAGAGGGAAAAGAGAAATTAACTGTGCCACTTGGTAAGGTTCTCAAACTCAAGGACACATTCAAAAGTGGCTGAGTGATCACATTACAGTATAATGTCAGGAGTAACACAAATTCCAGCCCAAAGGCTATTGAATGGTGAGGGGGCCAAGGAATGACAGGAAAGAATTGGTTGGAGGAGTGAGGGTGAGCGAGAAGTGTGAGAGAGCCGAATCTGCCCTGTAGGGGGCAGCAGTTCCACAGGACTGGTCTGTGCTGTAAAGTTACATCAGCATAGCTACGTCCCTCAGGGGTGTGAACAATCCACATCCCAGAGACATAGTTAACTCAACCGAACCCCCCGCATGGACAGCGTTAGGTGCACAGATACTGTGATGTGCAGGATGCAGCTGGAACACCAGAGGAACAGAAACTGCAGAAACTCGGGCTGTGTCTTCATTAGAAATGCTGCAGCTGTGCCACTGTAGCGCTAAGCATTAAGTAGCCACTCACTACAGTGAGAGGAGGCTGAAGAGAGCAGGGAGGTTTTTGTGCTGGTCTGTATCACTGTGTGAGAGGGGTGCTGTAATGCTGCTGACAGTAATAATCTCCAGCATCGTCAGCTTCTACCCGGCTGATTTTAAAAGTGAAGTCAGTGCCAGATCCACTGCCACTGAACCGGTCTGGGATCCCAGAGGGTCGAGAGTTAGTGCTGTAGATGAGAAGTTTAGGAGCTTGTCCTAGTTTCTGCTGGTGCAAAGCCATGTGGATGCTAGCACTGGAACTGGCTTTGCAGTTGATAGTGACGGTGTCTCCTAGTGACACTGAGAGGAATTCTGGAGTCTGAGTCACAAGGATGTCTCCTCTGGATCCTGCATGGAGAACAATATTAAAATAAAGGAACATAACGTTAATGTAAATCAAATACAGTTTAACAAATGGACGATGCAATGTTAGTGTCTTATTCTCCTTTTCAAAGTGTAGCTATATTCACACCTTCTGACACTTCTTATAATTAAGAGCTATTGTGGTCTCACGAAACAAACCCACTCGTCTATTTAATGTGATTTAGAACATGTCTGTCACTGGCAGTCAGGGATTTAAGAGCCATGGTCCTCGCTATCTACATCTTGGTAACAAATTATTTTAAGTTAACCTCTCCCCTGTTGCTTTCCTTACCCTGAATCCAGAGCACAGAGAGGCAGAGAAGTTGGATTTGTGAGATCATCTTGATGCTTCTAGACTGAAAGAGACTGAGCTGAGGAACATAAAGCATTAACTTGTAACGTTTATATCTGCTCTGTAGAGCAGGGAAATGTCACTCCCGTGGAAATATGCAAAACATCTCTATGTAAATGTGCATGCCCTGTGGCCCAGTGCGGAGACTGCAGGGAAGGGGCAAATACCATTTAATGGCAGTGAGAGTTGCAGACAAGGATCAGGGCGGTACATGGCTCTTCCATTCTGTGCCTCTGAGTCTTCTCTCTCTTAGCATCAGTTTTAAACAGTGTAATATGATTGCCTTCAATGGAGTTCTGATCTGCACTGGTGTCCATGAGATTAAGCTTTAGTTTGCCCATATGCTGAGTGTCCTCCTATGTCTGTGTCACTGATCACTTGGAACCATCTTGATTTCTATTCAGTGTTTATATTCTTCAGTTCATAGGGATTTTCAGGGGGAAGCAGGGAGGCTTTGCTTTATGGCTAGAATTTCTTAGCTCTTGACTACACAACAATAAAAAGTGTATTTTACAAATGTCAGCGATCACATTTTACAAGTCTGATGGAGACAGGGAAAGCTGTAATGTAGCAGGGAGCCTATGGTTCATTTTGACCAGTTAACCTGTGTTGTTACAGTATATAGTGTAGTGACAATTTTGAATTCCAAGGTGGCTATAGATTTGTCCCCATATAATGCATGTCATGCAGATGTCTTTTACACCATTTTCCTAGTAGTCTACAGAAATCCTGTTGTGAATAATACCTGGTTTCGCTGTTGGGCAGGATCATGATGAGTCGTTATTGATAAATTGTAGGATATTTATCCTCTATGTAAACTTATCCAAAAGATGCTAGGATTATATCATGTCAGTGGGAAATTACACATAACTATTAAGAACAGACAGACATTAACAGTAGAAGGGAAACTGCTGACTGTAATGTAGTGAATCACCGGGTATGTGAGGGTGAGAGCTCTATGGCCAAGTGGGAGAACTGGACTGTTGGGTGAAATGTCCAAAGTCTGAGAGACGGGGGGCTACTGTGTGTGACAGCAACTGTTAAACTGAACCTGTGACTGTTCAGAAAGCAGCTGTTGCCCTGAGCAATAGAAACTCCGGAGAGCAGGGAGGTTTCTGTACTGCTCTGTATCACTGTGTGAGAGGGGTGCTGTAATAATGCTGACAGTAATAATCTCCAGCATCATCAGCTTCAACCCTGCTGATTGTGAATGTGAAGTCGGTGCCAGACCCACTGCCACTGAACCGGTCTGGGATCCCAGAGGGACGGGTGGAAGCGCTGCGGATAAGGAGCTTAGGAGCTTGTCCTGATTTCTGTTGGTACCAGGCCATGTAGCTGCTAACACTGGAACTGGCTTTGCAGTTGATGGTGACTCTGTCTCCTGGAGATACCAACAGCAGTTCTGGAGTCTGAGTCATGAGAATGTCCCCACTGGAGTCTGTATAAAATAATCAGAATATAAGACTGTTCAAATGAATTAATGTCTAACAGAAGGAAACTGCATTTTTTAATTTTTCCAATATTCTTTTCAAACAAGTTGGTAATTTTTACCCTTTTTCTGATCTTACCCTGTATCCAAAGTACAATGAGCCAAATCAGCTGAGTCTGTGAGATCATCTTGATATTTCTGGACTGACATACATGAAGCGTTAAACCCTAACATTTATATACGACTCACAGAGCATGGAAATGGCACCAGGGTGGTAATATGCAAATTAGCTCTATGTAAATGTGCATTGCCTGTGCCCCAGTACAGAGATGGCAGAGGGGGCTGTGCACATTAAATCCCATTTAATTATAGAGAAAGTTGCATACAGAAAACAAGGATAAGGCTCAATTTGTGTGTTAGCTCAATATGCAGTATTTGTGTTGCTGGTAGCATGTAACCCTTGCTTGGGATCAGGGATATTTCTTTGCTAGAGACTTTTTGGAATAATTTTCATTAAAGGTGCACAAAGAGGTAAAAGTTTAAGAGATCTGTAGGTCAGCGGCTTGATTTCCCGTTACCTGGCACCTCGTAGAATAATTTACGCCTGTGCAGTGTGCGTGCAAAGAGGGTGTTAACACTACAACAGTGAGAGTGAGCGCATCTGGCCTTGTGCTGTTAGGTATTATACACAACTATAAAATACTGTTTTTAAAAGACTGAATGATCCACTCTCTTTTCCTCCATTAGGCTGTATCATTGTTGTATATCCTTGTGTGGAGGTGGTAGCACCAAGTGTGAGAGTCTTTAAATCGGAGTTCAATATCTTCATAGAATCATCGATTTTAAGACCAGAGGGAACCAATCGGCTCCTCAGCTAGTCTGAACTACTGAATAACAAGCCAGAATATTTAATTTGCAAACATCCAGGCTTTATAATTACTGTTAAATTGACCCTCTGGATTGCCTGGTGAGTAACATGCCATTAAGTTCTGTGGCACCTTATAGACTAACAGAAGTATTGGAGCATAAGCTTTCGTGGGTGAATGCCCACTTTGTCAGACGCATGCCATTAAGTTGCACACCTGTTGTGTCTTCAGCCTAATCTGCACTATAAAAGGTTGACCAGTACAGATATGCTGGTGTATGCACATTGGCAAAATTCTTGTAGTGTAGAATGTCTTTGCTGGCATAGATTAGACCATTTCTCTGAACTAAATAAGCTATATTGGCAAAAGCGCTTTTTTGTAGGTATAATGTATCTACATGAGGCATTCTGCTGGTATCAAAATGTTAAAAGTCACACTCCTGACTAATATTACTTTACCAAGAAAAGTTTCTAGTGTAGACCTGGCCTTCACCCGGAGACCATGCTCTACAGTATGTATAAATCTGTCTGAGTTTCTCTTTTACTCAGTCTCATTTTTCCATAGCACCTATCACTGTGGTATGTAAGACATGGTACAGAGGGTTAAAATATTACATATGACTATAAATAGCAATCCATGAAAATGGTGACGTGATTCATCTCTCTGTAACACCACTTTGACTGTAGTATAATTGCTGACTTCAGTGGAACAGTGCCAGTGGTAAGCCATGGTCACACAATGGCATGCCATTTTTAAGCAATCACGTTCAAGCATATTCAGAAATGTTTGCTCTGTGTGCGATGGACAGTGATATATTTCAGCTCAAATGCTCATTTGTACAGGATCTGACAGTGGATTGATAATGTAGTTGGCTAGAGATTCCTGCGCAAAACTCATTACAGCGATGATGATTTTGATTGTGCTGAACCCACCCAAGCAACACATGGACCCCAGGAGAGGAAATTTGTTTTTTACCTAAGACCGACCGACACAAACATTGTGGCATTTGCAGAGAAGCTGAAATCTCTGTTTTGCAGTTTGCATTCTGCTTGGGTTCTCCTGGTAGCACTAGGGGACAAATGGCACATCCCCCAGCATTAGTAGCAGAGCAAGAGGGCTGCCTGTAGGAAGCTAGGAAAATGTGTGGATGACACAAAGCTATTTAAGTGAGTCAGGACCAGAGAGGACTATGACTAGCTTCAGAGAGACCGGAACAAGCCAGGGGACTGGTCAACATAATGGCAAATGGAATTCAGTGTATTGCACATTAGGGGGAAAAAATTTAACTACTCATATTCTTTATAGACGTCTAAATTAATAATCATCATAGCTAAAAGCCTCATAGATAGCACTTTTCATCAGTAGATCTTAACTCAACTGTATCAGCTCAAGAAAGTGACCTGAATATCATTTTAGACAGCTCAAAGAATGCTTCTGGTCAAGAGAGCTGACATTAGTTAGGTTGTATAAGGAATAGGATGGAGAATAACACCAGTAATTTATAATACCTTTTCATAGATCAATAGTGCAGCCTTATCTGGAATACTGCATGCAGTACTGGTGACCTGGTCTCAAAAAGGCTATTGCAGAACTAAAGGGAGTTCAGAGAAGATCAAGGAGAATTATCAAGGGCTTGGGAAAACGTCTAGTATAAAGGGAGACTGAGAAGATTGGGATTGTTACCTTAGAAAGGAAAAATAGGAAGAATCAGGACAAAAGTATGTACAATTATGAATGGTCTAAAGAAGGTAGATTGGGAGCATCTATTCTCTCCATCTCAGAACATCAGGACAGAGGGCCAGTCAATGAAATTAAAAAGTGGGAAATTCAACACAGATGAAATATATTTTTACACAACATTTGATTAAGCTGTGGAACTTGTTGATGCAGGAAGTCATTGAGACCAATAATTTAACAAGATTTAAAATGGGACACAATAACGAGAATGTATAACGTAACATGTATAACGAGAATATCCAGAGTTGTAATTCATACCAAACATTTTGAAAGGGATATTAAACCTTGTTCTTCAGGGCTTAAACTAATCTGTCCCAGAGATCAGAACAAGACCCATGGGGGTGACGGGGCAGGTTATGCCACATCTGTCTACTGCAGGGTTCTTACACCTTCCTCTGCGATAGGGGTTGGTCGCTGGATACTGGATGAGCTGACCTTGGATCTGATCCCGTCTGTCAGTTTCCGATAGTCCAGGTATTTCTGCCACGTGTGGCTCTTATAGCTGTTGGGTTTGGGGAAAGGGTGTTTAGGCCACAGAAGAGCCCATGGCTCAATGTTAACTGCTGCTCACTGTTTCTATCCAGATTAAACTGTCCTCATTAGACACAGGTTCTTAGTAGGAGTGGAAGGTGGGATCCACCCTATAAGAGCAAAAGCATTGGGAATGTTGAAGGGAAACTTCTAGGTCTGATGTAATAAATCCCAGTTTGTGGAATGTTACCTAGAGTTCCCAGCATGCATGGCAGGAAAGAATGGGATGATGTGGAGGAGAGCCAGTACTGTGAGAGATTCCCCAACTGCCCTGTAGGTGACAGCAATTTAACAAAGATAATGCCTTTGGTCTGGGAGCAGCTGAGCAAGAGGAAAGTGCAGGAAAGCAGTGGAGTTTGTGTAGTGCTCTGTATCACTAGGTGAGAGGGTAGCTGTTACGCTGCTACCAGTAATAATCTGCAGCAACACCAGCTTCAGTCCTCCAGACCCACTGCCACTGAACCGGTCTGGGATCCCAAAAGCACGTTGGGAATCATCACTAATAAGAAGATTAGAAGCTTATCCCAGTTGCTGTTGGTACCAGGCCATCCTATTGCCAGTGCTGGAATTGCCTTTGCGGTTGATAATGGCTCCTGGAGATGCTGACAGGGATTCTGGAGTTTATCTGTAAAGTCTCAGAATTGCACAGTTGTTTCGTCAAACTTCCAGTGATTCCTAGTTAAATTCACCTGATTGGCTGTTATCTGATGAACACCCACTCCAGTTGCACACCTGTGAAGTCTTTATCTGGAGACCCACTGCTTGCCTGCCTGTGGTTTTTATATAGCACCACTCTCTGAAATGTCTAATCACGCGCACAATACATTTAATAACTGATGAGAAAAAAAACCCTTGATTTTTCTTTCCACTCACCTGCTATTCAGTTAGACGTCTGTGTAACTCCACTGGACTGACACCAGAATCAAATCTTGAACGGCCTCTTCCCTAGTTACTTTCTCCACTTTCTGCAATAAAAAGTTGTCTCTAATCCATTCCAAAAGCATGCTTGATAATCTGTGCCCTGCTGTTATTTTCCTCACAGATGTGTGGGTAATTGAAGTCCCCCATCCCCACCAAGTCCTGTGTTTTGAGTGATTTTGTTCATAATTTTTAAAAAAAGCCTCATCCACCTCTTCTTCTGGCTAGGTGGTCTATAGCAGACCCCTATTGTGACATCACCCTTGTTTTTTACCCCTTTCATTCTTACACAGAGACTTTCAGTGGGTCTGGCTCCTACTTCTATCTCAACCTCCGTACAAGCGTATTCATCTTCAAGATGCAAGGCAACACCTCCTCCCTTTTCACCCTCCCTGTCCTTTCTGAACGTGTATTTTATAAAGGAGTCAGGTACAGAAGAGCTTCTCCGCGATCTGGGGAAGGGGTGCTAGGCCACAGAGCTGGATCCCAGTTCATTTCTGCTTCCTTTGAGCCCTGCTCCATCACTTTAACAGCACTCAGTCAGACAAGTAGCTGATAGAGCCTGGGCCTGGTGGAACCCAAGTGATAGAAAATGAGTCTGTACAGGAGGAGGTTGTGTTTGTTCTTGTGCTATGACATTAGGTAACATTGCAGGCATGCAGGGCCTACTGTAGCACTGGAAGCTGTTCTAGTGATTCTGGTATGATGAGGACTGCAGAGAATGGGGCTTCCTCTCTGCTCCTGCTTCTCCTGGGTGGAACATGGTGCCCTGGATGCTTTAGAAGATAGCAGGACAGCTCTTTGTGCACCTCATCACCTGACTGAGGAGCTGTTAGGTCCTCTGACTGTCTTAGGAGGTGAGATCCAGCCTGTAAAAGAAAAGGCACTTTAACTGGAGAAGGGAAACAACTGCATACGATGTAATGAATCATGAAATCAATTAGAGTCTCAAGGCTACTGCATGGGAAATTCTAGAACTGAACTGAATTGTGAGGTGGGGGGGCTGTGAAGTGAGAGATCCCCAGCTGCCCAGCAATTCTGCTGATACCGTGAATTCAAGAGACAACTGATATACCAGAGGAACAGAAAACAGAAGAGGACAGGGAGGTTTCTGTATTTGTCTGTATCACTGTGAGAGGCCAATAGTTACCCTGCTGACAGTAATAATCTCCAGCATCATCAGCTTCAACCCGGCTGATTGTAAAAGTGAAGTCAGTGCCAGACCCACAGCCACTGAACCGGTCTGGGATCCCAGAGGGGCGGGTGGAAGCGCTGTGGATAAGGAGCTTAGGAGCTTGTCCTGGTTTCTGTTGGTACCAGGCCATGTAGCTGCTAACACTGGAACTGGCTTTGCAGTTGATGGTGACTCTGTCTCCAGGAGACACTGCCAGAGATTCTGGAGTCTGAGTCATCACAATGTCCCCGTGGGAGTCTGCACGCAGGAAGACAATTAACAGAATAATGTTTAACAAACGAAAGCTCCATCCTTCAATGTTTAGGTATTTAAGCACTATTATAAATTAGCTAAATACATCTTTTTCTAATATACATCTCGTTATATTTAATTTAATTTTCATGAATTCTTGTGAGCTGCTCAGATGCTATAATGTTGAATGTCATAGAAATGCCTGTAAATGAAAAAAAAAAGTAAATCAAGCAACTATTGCTCCTTCTTACCCTGAATGCAGAGCACTAGCAGCCAGAGAAGCTGAGTCTGTGAGAGCATCTTGATGCTACTAAACTGGCAGCCACAAACACACTGCGTTCATAAATGACCCATTTATATCTTCTCCACATAGAAGGAATGGCTCTTGGGTAGAGATATGCAAAGCAGCCACTCTGGATAAATGTGCATGAATGGACAAAGACAGAGCTGGGTTGCCAATTTTGGTTGGATGTATTCCTGGAGGTTTCATCACATGACATAATCTTTAATTCCTGGAGTGTCCAGGATGACCCTGGAGGGTTGGCAACACTACTGAGAGCACAGAGCCCATGATGGCAGAGATCAGATTATATATAGACTGGGGGCAGGATATAGCCTTTGCAACTGATCTGTGCCTCAACTTAGTGTCCAGGGGTGTGTGTGTATCTGGTAGATTCTAATGATCTTTGCTTAAGTACATGAGTTAGATCCCTCGGTATGTTTGGAGGGAGGCTTTTATATCAGGCTTTTTGTCTGTTTTACGCCGTGTCTGTGTCTATTAGATTTCTTCACTAAACACAAACAGAACGTTTTAAAGCATGAGATGAAAATGTGTTCAGCACCTAAGGAGAGTCTGGAAAGTACCATTTTGCCACCAGCCAAAAGGACGTGTTATTGCATTTGTGAACCCACTATTTCCCCTCCCTCCACAGAGTGCCCACTTTAGAAGGGTAGCCCCCCTTTGTCCCAGCTGGCCCCCTGGATTGGAATGGAATGGGTGGGGGCAAAGCACTAGCAGGGTTGTGTAGACACTGATGATGCGACGGTGCCTGTGGTATCTCGCCTCCTGTGGATCTTAGGTTCTGCGGCACTGCAACAGCCAGAGGGTAAGTGATGTAGTTTAGAGGGACGAGCTTCATTCCCTGAGGTCTGGGGAGTTTCTTGGTGAAGGAGAATCTCCCTCTTAAGCTTTTTTTTCACAGCTTCTGAATCAGAAGAACAAAGTTTAGAATGGATTCAAGAGGAGATGTTTTTCTAAAAGATGTTCTCTAGTTCAAACAGGAATGAATTCACGAAAGTCCGGTGGCCTGTGTTATACAGGAGATCAGACTAGATGATCACTGTGGTCCTTTCATAGATTATGAAGCCAGAGTCTTTCAGTGTATAAACACCTCCATCGAGAGTCTTGAGCTCCCAGCTGGCAAGCTGGGAACATGTATTTATATCAGTCTGTGTGTAACAGTTAGGAACAATCTTTAGCTAGTGAGCTGTGGGGCCTCCAGACATGTTGAAGATGACATCAGAGAACAGAAACATGCAGACACTGTGTCCGCTACATAGAGAAGGGAGCTGAGCAGCAGGGTTTGCGTCTGTTCAGCCTTTTCTAATGGCCTTGGTCTGTGAGACACTCGAGGGTAATCCTTGACAAGCAGATCCAGAAGCCCGGCAAATGGGGGAGAAGTAAAGAAAATGAAAATATCAGGAGACATAACAGTACAATTATTCTATCCCATTCCATTCAGGTTTTCTTATCATTTAGAGAGACGCCTCTGCATCAAATTCAGGCTGTGTAACTCCCTTGCAATTCAGAGGAGCTGAGGGGGTCAATGCACATCTGTTGACTTTTTCTTTTTTGTTTTTTCCCAAAAGAAGTGAAATGAAACACAAATTAACATTGCAATGAACTGGATCTGATGCAGGATTCACATACCCTTGTCTGGTTAGAATCAAAAGTACACAACTGAATGTTAACGGTCTCATATTGCTAAGAGCTAATGGAGATTCTATTTTATCTCCAGTTGTTGAGGTTTGTGCCATAGGAATCAGAGGATCTGAGTTCTGTCCTTATTGTCTCAACACCTTTCTGAATGAAAATGGGCAGTTTTGAATTTTGAGTTGGCTACAGCTCATTCACAAATGAATACAATGCATGCACTGCCGGGTTCTCTTATATACAGTTTCCTATTAGTTTGTAAGCTCTGTAGAGCAGGGTCCACATTTTTTGTGTGTGTGGTGTCTGGCAACCAGGGAAGGGCCATAAGATGGCAGAGGACAATTCCCCCAGTGCTGGAGCAACACAGGGCTGATTGAAGTGGGGAGGAGTTGTGACAGTCATGGGCAGGAGAGGGTGTGCCCTTAGCACTCTACACTAAGAGGTATTCTGGGTTGCAGGGCAGCCCATCAACAGCCCTGAAGATGGTGCTGTAAGTTGGAACAGACCCCGGGGCTGCTCTAACTTGCTCTGGGTGCTGCAGTGCACCTGGCAGGGACAGGATTTTAACTTTGCCCACGTCCCTTTGGGCTGCATCTCTCAGGAAACTCAGCACAGAATCTGCCCCCTCAGGCTTACAGGCTGAAAGGAAGTGTAAACGAAATGACAGGAAACCACCTGGATGTATTCATGTTAAAATGTCGGTTGTGTGGAGCTTTTACATCAGCTGCTCTGCCTCTGGAGGCCTGGGTGGGATTTAAAGCTGCCCTTCCCTCTTTTTTTGCCCTTCTGTTCTTTCTTTCCCTGTTTTCCCCCCTTCTCTCCCTGAGATGCCTGCTCGCGAGGAGTAGTGTCATGTCTGATCATTCATGGACTGTCCTGTGGCATCAAATGTTTCTGGTCATTAGGAAGGAGCTCGTCTTCCCTGCCTGCATTGATTTCTTCTTCATCATCAATCGTATCCAAAAATGTATCAAATATGCTGCACTTTTATGCAGAATTAAGCAAAGGACCAAGGTTCTCTGATTCATGAGACTCTACTCCACCTAGTGGTGATTCAGAGAAGGAGACAGCGTCAAAGAGGTAGCTAAAGGCTGACACACTGATTGGTTCTGCAGGCACAATAGCAGCTGTTTAGAATAGTCTGTGTAAGATGTGAAGTTTTAGTGAGCACAGCTACAGAACAGCGCAGAAAAGATCTGTATGGATCTGTATCGCTGGAAGAGGGAGGTTGTAGCCTGGCCGAGGCACCTTCCGCTTCAACCCTGTTAATTGTGAGGGTGAAATTAGTTCTGTGACCATTGCCACTGAACTGGCTGGAGCCCCAGAGGCAAGGGTGGAAGCCTCATAATAAATAAGATGCTTGTCCCAATTTCTGTTGTTCCCAGGCTAAGCGATTGTGAGATCCTGAGCTGACTTTACAGTTCAGGTGACCCTGTGTTCCGGAGACACTTCCAGGGATCCTGGAGTCTGCGTCATCACAATCTGCCCTCTGGAGTCTGAATATATGAATAAATTATCCGTATATAAATATCTAGAGCTTGTCAGTGCAGCTAACCAATAGTCAGTGGAAACATTTATATTTTCATCGTTGCATGGCAGATTCTGAATAGAATTTTAATCTTATAACCACAAAGTGATGCGGCAGTGAGTGAAGGTAGAGCTTGAGTTACTAGTGCTTCAAGCACGAGTGACAGTGGTCATATCTCCTCTTGGCCACTGGCTCTGCAGGGGAGAACACCATGGAGAGCTACTCTCGTAAGTTATAGGGGTGAGGAAGAAATTTCCTAGGAGCCCGGTTATTCCCTCACTGCTATTTCAGGGTGACACAATTTGGGGATTTCTCTGTATAACCTATGAATCCTGACTGATATTATGAAGTTATTATGAAGTGTTACTATGAAAACTGCTGTATCATGCATGCTGTATATGTAGCCTCCATATCTACTAACTAGAAGACACATTTTTCTCAGACTGAGGACAACAGGAAGGTTCTTACCTTTAAACAGCTGTGCTTTGACCACATTAGTTATGCTAAAGAGTAACTGAATTCTAGCTGATGGCCAGCTGGGCTGAAAGACTCCACGAGGGTGAAGCAACTCAGCATGTAGAAACCCGGATGCAACAGGGCATCCTGGCTACCTTCCTGCACACAGATGGTTCCACAGGGACTCCCAAGGGAAGGGTGAGCTAGTGAGGGGCATTGCAGTTAGAGTGTTTGTTGTGTTCTGTATGCTCTGTACACGCTCGTTACATATACAAGAGCAATGGTGGTAGAATCTGTGCAATATGTCTCTGTGTGTGGTATACGCTTCACAGGTGCTACGGGCCTCCTGAGAGAGTGAAATGGTAACACAGAAGGCTCACCTTGGGGGGAGTTGGGGAGTTCTAGGAGAGGGTGTGTTTCAGCTACTGAGGGAAGCTGAGGAGTCAATGCTGGGACCAGGGGCTGGGAATCTGGACTGCGTGGTCGCAGCTCTCAGGAAGGAAGTGCTACACAGAGGGTTGCACTGAAAGTATGTGCCTAGAGAACTGAAATGTGGGACAGTGGCTGGACTCCATTCAGGGCCGGCTCCAGCATTTTTGCCACCCCAAGCAAAAAAAAAAAAAAATTCGGCAGCAGGTCCTTCGCCCCCGAATTGCCGCACGTGCCGACCCTCTATGTTGGCCGCCCCAAGCACCTGCTTGTTAAGCTGGTGCCTGGAGCTGGCCCTGACTCCATTCAGGCTCTGGAGACTTAAAACACCCAGGGACCCAGTGGATGTGTCCCTTCACAGCAGTCTAGAGAGTGGCTGAGAGGGACAGCTTGACTAGGGTCTCACACAGGGTTTCTTGCACCTTCCTCTGAAGCTGCTGGGTCTAGCCACTATTGGAGAGTAATACTGGGTTAAATAAACATGATGGCAAATGGCAGTACTGCGGGAAAGTGTAGTATAAACAGGGCTCAGGTGGGCCTTATTTTTTTTACCATCATGTATCTAACCCTGCTCTGTGAACACCGGTGGGAAATTCTGAGACCCATTTTTGCCAGTGTAGACAAGACCCTAGAGCCTCAATCCTGCGGAGGGGTTTCTGCAGGGAAAGGGGAGCTGCCGCAGTGACTGTACTTTGCTAGATAAGAGGCTGGATCAGGCAGAGGTTTTACTCTGATCACAGTTTGCTATGATTAGATTATTGCTGTTTGCAACTATGTGTTAGTGGTCGGGGAGCAACTGCAGAGTAAACAGTGCTGAGCCGCATGGTGGGAGCACCAAGGGGAGTGGAAGATCTGGCGGGAAGGGACGAAGTCTGACACCCCCAGCCATCCCATTGCAGGGCAGCAGAAACACCAGTGCTATGAAGCAGCACAGGAAGCAGCTGAAATACTGAGTGAGAGTCTGAATCTAAACAGCAGGGAGGTTTTTGTGCTGGTCTGTATCACTGTGTGAGAGGGGAGCTGTAATGATACTGGCAGTAATAATCTCCAGCATCATCCGCTTCAACCCTGCTGATTGTGAATGTGTAGTCAGTGCCCGACCCACTGCCGCTGAACCGGTCTGGGATCCCAGAGGGACGGGTGGAAGCGCTGTAGATAAGGAGCTTAGGAGCTTGTCCTGATTTCTGTTGGTACCAGGCCACCCCTCCGCTAGCACTAGAACTGGCTTTGCAGTTGATGGTGACTCTGTCTCCTGGAGACACTGCCAGGGATTCTGGAGTCTGAGTCATCACAATCTGCCCACTGGAGTCTGCATAGGAGAATAGATTTAGGATAAAAAGAAATATAAAGTCATTCCAACATCAGCATATTTTACAAACTCTAAAGGTGTCTTGCCTGGAGCTCTCATTCTGCTAACCCTGTCATTGCTGCTAGGAATGATTGCTGGAAAGGGACATTTTTAGCATTTCTACCCTAGTAAAATTCTATAACTGTCTTTACAGCTAATTTCCCCCTGTTGTTGTTCTCACCCTGAATGCAGAGGACAAGGAGCCAGAGAAGCTGAGTGCGGGGGATCATCTTGATAGGGTAGTCACAGATACCAAGTTATGAAGCACAAAGTGTGAAGGTGGAACGTTTATATCTGCTCTGAACAGCTGGGAACTGTCACTCGGGTGGAAATATGCAAAGCAGCATCTGTGTAAATGCCCATTCGCTTTGCAGACCCAAGGCCACGGACACCCCCAGTCTGGTTATGTGTTTCTCATTCCTGGCAGTGAGGGATGCCCAGGTGGATCAGGCAGGGGATGGTCTCTCTAATCATTGGCCCCGATTATCCAGAAGCTTTTCCTGATCAAGGAGTCCTGGACTCGGCTCAGTTAGTTCCTAAGCTTGGCAGTATCCAATGTCTGTGTCACTGGTAGTTTCTAACTCCCAGGGGTTATTTACGGTTTTCAGATTCCAGTGTTTATTCAGAGTAGCAGCCGTGTTAGTCTGTATCCGCAAAAAGAAGAACAGGAGGACTTGTGGCACCTTAGAGACTAACAAATTTATTAGAGCATAAGCTTTCGTGGACTACAGCCCACTTCTTCGGATGCATATAGAATGGAACATATATTGAGGAGATATATATACACACATACAGAGAGCATAAACAGGTGGGAGTTGTCTTACCACCTCTGAGAGGCCAATTAATTAAGAGAAAAAAAACTTTTGAAGTGATAATCAAGCTAGCCTAGTACAGACAGACAGTTAGATAACAAGTGTGAGAATACTAACAAGGGGAGACAGATTCAGTGTCTGTAATGGCTCAGCCATTCCCAGTCCTTATTCAAACCGGAGTTGATTGTGTCTAGTTTGCATATCAATTCTAGCTCAGCAGTTTCTCGTTGGAGTCTGTTTTTGAAGTTTTTCTGTTGTAATATAGCCACCCGCAGGTCTGTCACTGAATGACCAGACAGGTTAAAGTGTTCTCCCACTGGTTTTTGAGTATTTTGATTCCTGATGTCCGATTTGTGTCCATTAATTCTTTTGCGTAGAGACTGTCCGGTTTGGCCAATGTACATGGCAGAGGGGCATTGCTGGCACATGATGGCATATATCACATTGGTAGATGTGCAGGTGAACGAGCCCCTGATGGTATGGCTGATGTGATTAGGTCCTATGATGATGTCACTGGAATAGATATGTGGACAGAGTTGACATCGGGGTTTGTTACAAGGATAGGTTCCTGGGTTAGTGGTTTTGTTCAGTGATGTGTGGTTGCTGGTGAGTATTTGCTTTAGGTTGGGGGGTTGTCTGTAAGCGAGGACAGGTCTGTCTCCCAAGATCTGTGAGAGTAAAGGATCATCTTTCAGGATAGGTTGTAGATCTCTGATGATGCGCTGGAGAGGTTTTAGTTGGGGGCTGAAGGTGACAGCTAGTGGTGTTCTGTTATTTTCTTTGTTGGGCCTGTCTTGTAGGAGGTGACTTCTGGGTACTCGTCTGGCTCTGTCAATCTGTTTTTTCACTTCAGCAGGTGGGTATTGTAGTTTTAAGAATGCTTGATAGAGATCTTGTAGGTGCTTGTCTCTATCCGAGGGATTGGAGCAAATGCGGTTATATCTTAGAGCTTGGCTGTAGACAATGGATCGTGTGGTGTGTCCTGGATGGAAGCTGGAGGCATGTAGGTAAGTGTAGCGGTCAGTAGGTTTCCGGTATAGGGTGGTATTTATGTGACCATCGCTTATTAGCACAGTAGTGTATTCAGAGAGCAGTTTCCCAAATGGGTTATGAGGATGCTAATTAATAAATTCATGAATTAATTAATCTGTACATGGTGCTTTGAAAAATTACGACTCCACTTCAGGGATTTTTATGATGACTATTGCCAGATTCCTTTGTAATACCTGTCACTGGATATAATAAATAAGGGATTAAGCGTTAAGAGATGAAGTTTGTTAGCTGTGGATGGTTCAAGCACCGCCTGTCTCCTTCCTCCCTAAACTCGTTGAATGGGCTATTTACAGCTGCTGCCTACAATTCTTTTCCTCCAGCTTCCATGTGTTCTGGTTTCTGCCTTTTCCATTCCCTCAAACAGCTCTCAGTCTTTTCCTGGCCCAGTCTCTCTCCCCATCCTCCTCGACTTCCTGGCTGTGTTTGACATTGTTCATCACGCACTAATTGTAGAAGTCTTGTGCTCCCTTGGTTTTTGTGATGTTGCCCTGTCCTGGTTCTCCTCCTACCTCGCTCATTCTTATGGCATCAAGTTTGCTTGGTTGTTGTCCTCCCCTCTCCCACTCTGCCAACGGAACCACCAGGTTTCCATCCTTAGCACTCTGCTCTGATGCATTGTGTGTGTGTGTGTGTGTGTGTGTGAGTACAGTGCCTAGAGGATGAAACCCCAATCCCAGGTGAAGCCTCTGGGTTTTCACTGTAGTAGAGATGCTAAATAGTAACATTAAATTGGGTGTCATAAACAGAAGACACCTCAGCTCTCACCACCTTGCAATTTCTGCTAATTAATTCATACATCATGCAACGTAGCATAATTAAACCTTGTAGGACCCTGTATAAGAGAGCCCACCAGGCCAGATGAGCAACTCCCCAGTACCGACTCCTGTTAGAGTGATAAGAAAGGGGAAATGTTGTGGTTTTTGGAGAAACGTGATGTTGCATTTTGCACTCCACAGTCAGTATTGAATAGAGCTGATTGGAAAACTCTCATTTTTCATGTGAAAATATTAAGTACAGTAGGTTGCCACCAAATTATTCTGAGTAGTGACAAAGTAGTTAGTTTTGACAAGACAGTTTCCCGAGCCAAATACAAAGAGACATGGATAAAGGAGAAGAGAGGAGAACGGAAAAAGAGAGTAAGAATAAGAGGCTCAGTTAAGTGGTAGGTGGTGGTGGTTGTCAGCTTCAGGGTGAATGGTAGCTCTTTCCTCAGGCAGGAGGAATCCCTGGTCCATCTGAAATCCAGTTGGAAGACTGGATTGGAGGGGAGGTCAAGATGATAGATAAAGTTTCCTTCTCTTCCCCAAAGGGGAGAGCAGACAGCATCAGATGAACAGGCAAAGAATTAACCCAGGATCATCTAAGGTAGTGTTGTTAAACCCAAGAAACACCATGGCCTGAGGTTCAATAGGCTTTGCACCTATTACAGCCAGAACGCAGAGTGGAGAATAAAACAAAAGTAAAGGATAGAGGCAGAGCAGAAAAGAACAGTTGTTCAAGAACAAGTCCCTCTATTTATGCCAGGGTCCACCAATGTGCCAACAAGACCTCCTGGTCACCATTAACACAGGCTTGAATGTAAAAGGTTACCACATGCGCTATGGGTTGGACTACCCTGAATATGTCCTTTACTTGGGAGGTATCATTTTAAGATATATTTCTTTGGGCCAAAATGATCAGACCTATGTGCCTAAAGTTAGCTCTTAAATCCATGTTTGGCAACAAAGTAAAAATGGTCTGATTTTCAGAGGGCCTGAGCATCTTCAGCTCCTATGGATTTCAGTGCAGTTAGTGGGTGTCCAGCAGTTGTGGAAATCAACCCTCCATATAAATTTAGTATCCTAACTTCAGGCACACAGATTTGGAAGTGTTGGTCTCAGGTGTTGAATAGCAAAAGGTGTGTTAGAAGAGATGTTTTCCTTCTTATGTCATTCTCCCCATTGAATCAATGGAGAATTCATCTCCCATCAGATGTTGTCCTGTAATGTGCATTTAATGGAAAACGCTTTGTTATATCTCTGCCTATGGTGGCAATAATAACACCAGCTATCTGCATAAGGAGAGGCATGGTATCATTTGCGTTACCCCATGGCACTCCTACTGACCAGTTAAGACTGATTTCAAAGAGCGATCAAACAGCAAACCCCTGTTAGTCGTGCACTCCCCCTCTTCCATACTCGAGAATTCCCTACAGCACATGGGCTACATGTTTGCTTGCAGCCTCCCTCCCCATTCATAGCGGCTAGTTTAGGGGTTTCTCACTGTGTTGTAGCGGTTTCCAACACTGTGTATAGTTCCAGACACAGAGCAGGTTTTCAGCACCCAGTGAGCAGTGGGGTGGACAGCAGCAATCCTACCGATACTGTGCTTGTCTACATGAAGCAGTTGCTGCACTAGACAAGCTGGCATTGAACAGTGTAGGGGAGTTTCAGTACAATGTGAGAGGGAAGCTGACGGTTCATTGACAATAATAATCTCCAGCCTTATCTGCTTCAGCTGCACTACTAGTGAGAGTGTAATCGGAGTAGCTGCTCCCAGACTGACTGCAACGGCACCGGGCTGGGACCCCAGAGGTGAGGATAGAGCCAGAATACATAAGAAATGTAGGAGATTGTCCTGATTGTTGTTGGTTCCAGGCTAAGTAATTGCTTGTATTTGAAGTGTTTTTGCTGGGGATAGTGACTTTCTTCTGGAGACTCTGTTAGGGTTTCTGGAGAGTGAATCATCGCAATGTGCTGGCTGGAGTCTGAATGAACAACTAGATATATATGAACATAGAAATAGCTGAGTTTTGCTTTCACTTTTTTAACTTTCTCTATCTAATTCCACACATCACCGTGTCAGGAGACATTGAGGGACTGTTAGAGTCACACTGTGGCAGCATGAGCAGCGTCACAGGCTAGTTGCTCAAGTATGTACCAAAGGTCCTGATTGGCATTGGAAGTTTACCCCGTGCCAACATCCTGGCTACCACAGCTAAACTGTTGTTACTTGAGCTAGCTTGTACATGTGCTGCAAGCACACCTCCCAGTTGCAGTGTAGACATGCCTATGAGTATTATTTTTGTAAAGGATGGGAAAACCACTTAGTACTGCTAATGTCACACTATTGAGTTCTCAATTTGTTTCAGTCTCCTAATTGCTACCTCCTGTTAAACTCCAGGGGGCAGAATGGAGGATGGCTCATTGTTCAGATACCCAGCAGGACGGCAGCCATCCCAAGTAGAGCTGGTTGGAATTTTTCAACAGAATAAAGGGTTCTGTCTAGGGTTGCCAACCCTTCAGGATTGTCCTGGAGTCTCCAGGAATAGAAATTTAATGTTTAATTAAAGATTGTCATGTGATGAAACCTCCAGGAATATGCCCAACCAAAATTGACAACCCTAGTTCTGTCAAACAATTGTTTTGGAAAGAGAACTGTTGCTTTTGATACTTTTCAATGGGTGATTTTTAAACAAAACCAGAAAATCTTGATTTGGATTCATTTTTAACTTAAATTTTCATTTTGTTTTGGTTTTCACCTTCTCTCCCCCCTCCCCAAATTTTAATTTTGAAATTCTGAAGTTTCCAATTTTCTTTTCCCCTTTCTCCCTTTCAAATGCAATAGAATCATAGAAGATTAGGGCTGGAAGAGACCTGAGGGGGTCATCTAGTCCAACCACCTGCTCAAAGCAGGACCAATCCCCAACTAAATCATCCCAGCCAGGGCTTTGTCAAGATGGGCCTTAAAAACCTGTAAAGATGGAGATCCACCACCTCCCTAGGTAACCCATTCCAGTGCTTCACCACCCTCCAAGTAATAGATTAGAAAAAATGATATATTGTAGGTTTCCCTCCCTCACCCCAATTTTTTGGGTATTTTTCTTTTGCCACACTCTAATTTTTCAGAATGTCTCCAACTGTAGAGAAGTTAGAGAACAACAAAAGGAAAAGTGAAATTAACTGTGCCACTTGGTAAGGTTCTCAAGCTCAAGAACACATTCAAAAGTGGCTCAGTGATCACATTACAGTATAATGCAGGAGTAACATAAATTCCAGCCCAAAGGCTATTGAATGGTGAGGGGGTCAAGAAATGACAGGAAAGAATTGGTTGGAGGAGTGAGGGTGAGCGAGAAGTGTGTGAGAGCCGAATCTGCCCTGTAGGGGGCAGCAGTTCCACAGGACTGGTCTGTGCTGAAAAGTTACATCAGCATAGCTACATCCCTCAGGGGTGTGAACAATCCACATCCCAGAGAGATAATAGTTAAGTCGACCGAACCCCCCGCATGGACAGTGTTAGGTGCACAGATCGTGTGACTGTGCAGGATGCAGCTGGAATATCAGAGGAACAGAAACTGCAGAAACTCAGGCTGTGTCTTCACTAGAAAAGCTGCAGCTGAACCACTGTAGTACTAAGCACTAAGCAGCCATTCACTACAGTGAGAGGAGGCTGAAGAGAGCAGGGAGGTTTTTGTGCTGGTCTGTATCACTGTGTGAGAGGGTAGCTGTTATGCTGCTGACAGTAATAATCTCCAGCATCTTCAGCTTCAACCCGGCTGATTTTAAAAGTGAAGTCAGTGCCAGACCCACTGCCGCTGAACCGGTCTGGGATCCCAGAGGGTCGAGAGTTAGTGCTGTAGATGAGAAGTTTAGGAGCTTGTCCTAGTTTCTGCTGGTACAAAGCCATGTAGCTGCTAGCAGTGGAACTGGCTTTGCAGTTGATAGTGACGGTGTCTCCTAGTGACACTGAGAGGAATTCTGGAGTCTGAGTCACAAGGATGTCCCCTCTGGATCCTGCATGGAGAACAACATTAAAACAAAGGAACATAAGGTCAGTGTAAATCAAATACAGTTGAACAAAGGGACGGTGCAATGCTAGTGTCTTATTCTCCTTTTCAAAGTGTAGCTATAATCACACCTGCTGACATTTCTTGTAATTAAGAGCTATTGTGGTTTCAAGAAATAAACCCACTCATCTATTTAATGTGATTTAGAACATGTCTGTTACTGGCAGTCAGGGATTTAAGAGCCATGGTCCTTGTTATCTACATCTTGGTAACAAATTATTTTAAGTTAACCTCTCCCCTGTTGCTTTCCTTACCCTGAATCCAGAGCACAGAGAGGCAGAGAAGTTGGATTTGTGAGATCATCTTGATGCTTCTAGACTGAAAGATACTGAGCTGAGGAACATAAAGCATTAACCTGTAACCTTTATATCTGCTCTGTAGAGTGGGGAAATGTCAGTCGGGTGGAAATATGCAAAACATCTCTATGTAAATGTGCATGCTCTGTGGCCCAGTGCGGAGACTGCAGGGAAGGGGAAAATACCATTTAAAGGCAGTGAGAGTTGCAGACAAGGATCAGGGCGGTATATGGCTCTTCCATTTTGTGGCTCTGAGTCTTCTCTCTCTTATCACTGGTTTTAAACCATGTAACATTATTGCCTTCAATGGAGTTCTGATCTGCACTGGTGTCCATCAGAATCAGCTTTCGCTTGCCTGTGTGCTCAGGGCCGGCTCCAGGCATCAAACAAGAAAGCACGTGCCTGGGGCGGCACATTGTAAGGGGCGGCATTCCGGCAATTTTGGGGCGGCCAGCCCAATCCTGCAGGGGCACGAACTAGCGATCCCCGCTGCTCACCGTGCCGCCGGGCTCCCCGGGACACACCACTCCCTGCCGCCTGCACCGGCCTCCGCCTTCCGCGCCGCTCTGACCCCTGCCCGGCCGAGCCAGCTTTAAAGGAGCAGCTGAGCCAGCACCGCCTGCAGCCCCCGGGGGCTCCACCTGCCCGGCCGGGAGAGGCACCCCAAGGCCGGAGGGGGGAGCCCCTCACACCTGGTTGTGAGCGGGCTGCAGTGCCTGGCTGCCCACAGGCGGATGGAGCGGGCACCCTTCACCCCCCTGCGAGCCATGTTGACCACCCTCCATGCGCTACTGCAGCTGCAGGTTTTTTTTTTTTGCTTCAGCAGTCTGGCCACCCCTCCCCCCCTTTGTTTTTTGTCTGGGGTGGCAAAAAAGCTAGAGCCAGCCCTGTGTGTGCTGAGTGTCATGTGTCTGTGTCACTGATCACTTGAAACCATCTTGATTTCTATTCAGTGTTTATATTCTTCAGTGCATAGGGATTTTCAGGGGGAAGCAGGGAGGCTTTGCTTTGTGGCTAGAATTTCTTAGCTCTACACAACAATAAAAAGTGTGTTTTACAAATGTCAGCGATTACCTTTTACAAGTCTCATAGAGACAGGGAATGTTGTAATATAGCAGAAAGCCTAGGGTTCATTCTGACTGGCTAACCTGTATTGTGCACTATGTAGTGGAGTGACCATTTTGAGTTCCAAGGTGGCTATAGATTTGTCCCCATATAATGCATGTCATGCAGATTTTTTTTACACCATTTCCTAGTAGTCTACAGAAATCCTGTTGCGAATAACACCTGGTTTCTCGGTTGGGCAGGATCATGATGAGTTGTTATTGAAAAATGTAGGACATTTATCCTCCATGTAAACTTATCCAAAAGGTGCGAGGATTATATCATGTCAGTGGGAAATTGCACATAACTATTAAGAACAAACAGACATTAACAGTAGAAGGGAAACTGCTGACTGTAATGTGGTGAATCACTGGGTATGTCGGGGTGAGAGCTCTATGGTGAAGTGGGAGAACTGGACTATTGGGTGAAATGTCCAAAGTCTGAGGGACAGAGGGCTACTGTGTGTGACAGCAACAGTTAAACTGAATCCCTGACTGTTCAGAAAGCAGCTGTTGCACCGAGCAATAGAAACTCCAGAGAGCAGGGAGGTTTTTGTACTGCTCTGTATCACTGTGTGAGAGGGATGCTGCTACGCTGCTGACAATAATAATCTCCAGCATCATCCACTTCTACCCTGCTGATGGTGAATGTGTAGTCAGTGCCAGACCCACTGCCGCTGAACCGGTCTGGGATCCCAGAGGGACGGGTGGAAGCACCGTAGATAAGGAGCTTAGGAGCTTGTCCTGATTTCTGTTGGTACCAGGCTATAGCACCACCAACGCTTGAACTGGCTTTGCAGTTGATGGTGACTCTGTCTCCTGGAGACACTGCCAGGGATTCTGGAGTCTGAGTCAGCACGATCTGCCCACTGGAGTCTGCAATGTGAGAATAGATTTAGGATAAAAAGAAATATAAAGTCATTCCAACATCAGCATATTTAAAAAATGACAAAGCTGCATCTCTAGGTGTCTCGCCTGTAGCTCTCATTCTGCTGACACTAATTGCTGCTAGGAATGATTACTGGGAAGGGAAATTCTGAGCATTTGCAGCCTAGTAAAAGACTATAACTTGCTTTAAAGCTAATTTCCCCTGTTGTTCTCACCCTGAATGCAGAGCACAAGGAGCCAGAGAAGCTGAGTCTGGGAGATCATCCTGATACGTTAGCGACCGACAGACTGAGCTCAGAAGCATGAAGTGTGAAGGTGAAACATTTATATCTGCTCTGAACAGCTGGGAACTGTTACTTGGGTGGTGATATGCAAAGCAGCATCTCTGTGTAAATGTCCATCCCCTCTGCAGACCCAGGGTCATGTACACCCCTCAGTCTGGTTGCGTATCTGTCTTTCCTTGCAGAGAGGGATGCGGCGAGGGCTTATTTACAGAGTTCAGATCCTGGTTTTCATTCAGAAAGCAGTTTTCTGAATGGACTATTAGGATGCTAGTTAATAAATCCATTAATTAGTTAATCTTTACATGATGGTTTGAAAAATTACAAGTCCACTTAAGGGATTTTTATAATGATTATTGCCAGATTCCCTTGTAATACCGGTCACTGAATATAAATAAGGGATTAAACTTTAAGAAATGAAACTTGTTTGCTGTGGATGGTTACAGCAGTGTCCATCCTCTTCCTCCCTAAGCTTATTGAATGGGCCATTTACAGCTGATGCCTCCAATTCCTTTCCTTCAGCTCCCATCTGATCTGGTTTATGCCCTTTCCACTGCACTGAAACTGCTCTCGGCCTTTTCCTGGCCCAGTCTCCATCCCCATCTTCCTTGACGTCTCGGTTGCATTGGATGTTGTCGGTCAAACATTAAGTGTAGAAATCTTGTGCATCCCTTGGTGATGTTGCCCTGTCTTGGTTCTCCTCCTACCTCACTCATACTTATGGCATAAAGTCTGGTTGGTCATTGTCCTCCTCTCACCCACTCGGCCAAGGGAACACCCAGGCTTCCATCCTTAGCACCCTGCTCTGATGCCTGGAATGTGTTTGTACAGTGCCTAGAGGATGTGACCCCAATCCCAAGTGAGGCCTCTGGGTTTTCAATGCCAAACAGTAATATTAAAGTGGGTGTCATACACAGAAGGCACCTCAGCTCTCACCACCTTGCAATTTCTGCCAATGAATGTATATATCATGCAACGTAACATAATTAAACCTTGTTAGGACCATGCCTAAGAGAGCCCACCAGGCCACATGAGCAACTCCCCAGAACTGAGTCCTGCCAGAGTGATAAGAAGGGGGACATGTCACGGTTTTTAAAAGGATGTGATGTTGTATTTTGCACTCCACAGCCAGTAAGGAATAGAGCTGATCAGAAAACTCATGTTTTTCTTGTGAAAATATTAACTGCAGTAGGTTGCAACCAAATTATTCTGAGTCGTGATAAAGTAGCTAGTTTTGACAAGACAGGTTCCCCAACCAAATACGAGACCTGGATAAAGGTAAGGAGAGGAGAAGGGAAAAGGAAAGAAAGAACAAGAGGCTCCTTTAGGTGGTAGGTGAGTGATTGCTGCCAGCTCTTTCCTCAGGCAGGCAGAATCCCTGGTCCATCTGAGATCCCGTTGGAAGACTGGATTGGAGGAGAGGTCAAGATGATAAAGTTTCTTTCTCTTCCCCACAGGGGAGAGGAAACAGCATTAGATGAGCAGGCAAAAAATAAATCCAGGATAATCTAAGGTAGTATTGTTAAACCCAAGAAACACCATGGCCTGAGGTTCAATAGGCAGAGCCCTACAAATCCGCAGGTATCCACTTTATATCTGTGGACCATTTTTGTGGATAGCAGTGCGGATGCAGATACAAAATTTGTATCTGCGCAGGGCTCTGATGGTAAGAGCCAGGGGGAGGGGAGCTGTGAGGAACCGCAGCACAGACCCTCCATCTGCCCTGAGTGGGGAGCTTGGGGGGCGGTCTGGAGGCTGCTCGGGCCACCCACCCAGGGCAGGTGGAGGGATCCAGACTCCCCACAGCTGCCAACGCGGCTTTCCCAACCCGCGCGGGGTAGGGGGGGGACTCGGAGCTGCAGCCCGGCCACAGTAAGAGCCAGGTGGGAAGCTGTGGGGAGCTGTGGCGGACCCTCCACTGCCCTGCGTGGGGGGGCCTGAGCAGCTCCACAGGTCACCCCTCCCCTCCCCACTCCCAACCAGGCCTGCATGGAGCCTAGCCAGAGAATAGCCCCTGGTCGTGTCCCCGCCTGACTGAGGGCAGGTGGAAGGTCCGGGACCCCAGAGTGCAGGGAGGAAGCGCTGTACACAAGCTTTGACGCTTGTTCTGATTTCTGTTGGTACCAAGCTATTTTGTTGCAAGTGGCTGAACTGGCTTTGTAGATGAAAGTGACTCTGTCTCCTGGAGACAGTGAGGGATTCTGGAGTCTGAGGCTGGGTCTACACTACCCGCCTGAATCGGGTAGAAATCGACCTCTCGGGGATTGATTTAGAGACAAGATCCCTTGCACATAGCATTTCCATGGTGTAATATGGCCATTCCCCAATCCTTTGTAGTGTGATATTTCTTCATGGCCCATTTAATCTTGATAGGCCTCCTTAATGGGGATTGGGGGGCCATTCCTGTGCCTGGGTTCACAAGTTCAGAGCAAACATTTTTTTTAAGTTATAAAGCAAAACTTACATATTTCCTTATAGCATGGAATATAGCCACTTACAAGTGAGAGTAATGCAGGCAACAACTTACAAGCATTTCATATAGTGTAAACACTAAATACATCCTTATAAGACTAATACTTCTTTTGAACAAAACTAACTTACCGGTGAGCTGCTTTGGTTTCCAGCTATGACTTTGTTAGTTCTTAGCTAACACCTATGGCCTTGGCTAGAGCTGGCATTTGGTTTCCCAGCATCACCCATGTGCAGAACAGCAACATTATGTACCTGTGCAGATCCGTTGAATTACAGGCGTGGGGCGAATCATGGACTCAGTGACCACACACATGTAGAAAGCAGTGTTGCCAACTCTTGTTATTTAATCATGAGTCTTATGACATTTGGTATTGTCCTGGGGACACTTGATTCTGTGAGAATCACAGCATTTACTTGTTACAGAGAAATATCCATGTGCCACCCTTTGAAGGCCCCAAACCAGAAGGCAAATGAAAGAACTCAAATTGTATTTTTGTAATCTCATAATTTTTAAACCAGTCTCATGATTTTTGACTGTTCGTGGTAGACAATACTGATAAATTACTGACGAGCCCAAGTGTTAGCAGCATCAGGGACATGGGTTATAAGATCTTCTGGGCAGGTTCTGGTCTGCATTTGTTCTGAGAAGTGTTAAACACATCTAACAATAATAACACACTCTTTTTCTGTGTTCAGAATTTCATATATCCCCATCTCTGCAGAAGTGATACATTTGCCTGATGCCATCTAGTGGCAGTAGGGGGGATATTGAGTGCAATGATTTATTTTCCCTGTAGCCTGATGTGAGGTGAAAATACTTTTAAAGACATGTAAAAACATTTAATAGTCACAAAGGGAAATGACTAAGCATAGATTATCCTTAGTGATGCAAACAGATATATCTCCATTGTCTTCTGTGAAGATTCACTTAGTAAATAGTTAACAAAATAGTTTTAACTCAGTAAACAGAACTGTGCTTGTTGAAAGTTTTTTTTTTTTTTTTTGACACTCACTTTCTCTTCCATTTCCTGCCTTTAGTGGAGTTGCTTGTTTATTTGGTCAGCTGTTTGAATCCTTGAACAGGCTGAATATTTATTTTTAATGCTTGATTGTGTTTCTGTATATACAATATTAATGAATAGTTTTACATCAGCTTTCATGCATGTTCTTCATTAGATGCAGCAAAACTGCTTCCCATTAGCACATTGATTTCCTGTACAGATGCTGTATTCAGCATTCTCCTTGGTGCTAAACATATTAGGAAAATTCCATCACAATTAACATTCAGAGTAGCGGTAGGAAGAATGTGTCCAGTACATTTTCCCATCATGTGCTTTGCTATTTTTTTTCACTTACACGAGATTTCCCCAACTCTAGCTTTGCAATCGGCCACCCAGACCTCCCGCCCCCATTGCTACAAAGAAGCACAGTTTTGTATGCACACAAAATATGGGCTGACTACAGAAAGTCACAGAGGATGAATCTGGGACCGCTTGACATCAATGGGGGGTTTGTTGCTGACTTCAGTGGGGGCAGGATTTCCCCCACAGTGAGTGTGTGAGAGGAGATGGAAATGGGGATACAAGAATCACCAGTGAAACTAAAATTGAATGAAATCTTGTTCACCCTGTCTCTTAAGATAACGCAATAGTCGTTCCATTTTTCTGTTGAGAATTCTCCTTCATTCTCTTGTTTCTCTTGTCCTTCCTCTTCCCTTCCATGTCGGTCCTCCTCCTTGCCCCTCATCTCTTCCACCTCTTTCCACATATTACACGACCCTATGGCCAGCCCATTCACCCTGTTATCCACCCCATGCAAGCTGCTCATGTGAACTCCCCTTCGCAGTCAAAAAGCCTTGAGTGTCAACATATTTTCTCTCCCTTCCGGCCTCTTCCCACAAGATGCCAGGCAGTTCCTGAGAGGTGCTGACAGCCCTCAATGCTCTTTAATTCCAATGACTTGCAAGTATTAACTTATTTGATGGTTCAGAGGGCTCAAGAGACACTGAAGTCACTCCCTGCCTAATGGGATCCTCTTAGCCCATTGCAGGATTGGCCCTGCTCGGCCCCAGAATGCTGGGAGCATACAAAGAGGGGTACTGCAGTGAGGAGCCCTGGACATTGAGATATGTCATCCTGAGTCAGGGTGCAGCAGCTACACTGACCATGTGATGATCTTCACAGGAAGCAGCATTGACCACCCCTACCCCCTCGAGCAGGGAGGTTTTTGTATTGGTCTGTATCACTGTGAGAGGTGAGCTCTCCGTCTGCAGACAATAGTAATCTGCTGCATCATCTGCTTCAACTCTGCTGATTGAGAGAGTGTAAACGGTGCCAAACCCACTGCCACTGAACCGGGCTGGGACCCCAGAGGCAAGGGTGGAGCCATAATTGATAAGAAGTTTAGGAGCTTGTCCGGGTTTCTGTTGGTACCAGGAGACATAGTCGCTATCAAGGCTAGAACTGGCTGTACATCTGATGGTGACTTTTTGTCCCGGAGACACTGAGAGGAATTCTGGAGACTGAGTCATAGTGACCTGCTCATAGGAGCCTGGATTAAATGTGAAATAAAAATAAATACAGATAATTGGCCATCAATAGTGAGCAATATTATATGTTAATAATTTATTGATATTTTGCATCTTTAGATAATGTCATAAAATAGAGCAGGTAAAACAATAGGTTTGTAATCATCAATATATTTACACCATAACTGTGAGAAATGCATTTATTGGTTTAAATGCCAATCTAGCTAAAATATTTAGATTTTTTTTAAAACATCAATGGAGCTTTGTGCTTTTAAGCCAGTGCCCTCCAGTTCTGATTCTTACCCGGAATCCAAAGCGCCAGCAAGCAGACAAGCTGAGCCTGGGAGAACATCTTGATGTGTCTGAGGTGGCAGGTGCTGCTCAATAAACCGTGGAGAGTGGAACAAAATGTTTTATAGCCCTTTGGAGCAACAGGGCAGCATCACTGGGGAGTTCACATGCAAAGCAGCCCCTGTGTGCGGGATCCTGGCCTCCCTGCTCTGACTAGACATAGAGCTGGTTTCTGTGCATCATCGCAGTGTGGGGGGTCACTCGCCCTCGGGGGGGGGGGGGGGGCAGGATGGTCCAGTGGCTCAGGCACAGTAAATGCGGGGCCTGGTCTGGCTCTACCACAGCCTTAATGTGTGACCTTTGGCTAGTCATTGTAGGTCCAATCCTGTAAAGGACTGAGTGCTCTGAGTTCCCATTGAAATCAATGGGATCATCTACACAAGTAAGGGTGGCAGGATCTGACTATACATGTGCTCTATCCTTCTCCCATTGACATCAAAGGCAAAACTCCCATTGATGTCAATGGCCACAGAATTGGGTCCTAAATCTCTCTGTGCTGTATCTTCCCTGTTTGTAAAATGGGGAAGGAGTTGCTCATTGGTCATGCTGAGATATTACTGATTAGTGTTTGTAAAGGTGGATGGTGCTACATTAGTGCAGAAGGTGTTCATGGGCCTAACCCTCCCTGCCCACTGAGGGGAGGCTAATAATGCTGTTGGCCTTCATACAAGATTGTGAGGTGAGAAAATGTTGTGATATCTGGTGTTTTTCATAAAGCTCCAGCTCCTGGAGTCATGTGATCAGGTGAGAATCTCATTTTTTTTTTTTAAAGAGAGTTTCTAGTCCACATAGTTGTGGAGGAAAATCTGAAAATGTGAAATCCTGAAGGGAAATAAAAGCAGCCAACATTTATTGTTTATAAAGAAACTCTCATGATACGTTGGGCCCTGACTTGTTGATGGTTGACAATGCAACATTGAAGGATGGTTATGAAAATCTGCTCACAATTTGCACAGCTAAATACAGTGCAGAGTTTTGCTCAGGCCTCTGGGAGAGCAATTTCATGTGTCTTTCCACACAAACAGGGCATGATTTGCATGGACCCATTAGACCAGATCGTTCCTGAGTAGCTGTGCTCCCTGGGGAGCTGGACGTTGTTGCTCTGCAGCAGGGTATTACATCTTATCCATGAAATGGCCATTACAGCTATAACATGGAGTTACGTGGCCCCGTACTTCCTATATTTTGTTGTCTCTATTGTAGGTGAATTAGTTGGCAGTGATGGGTAATTGTGAGGGTCGTTGGTGCCTTTACCTTGTAGTTTGGGATCAGTTACACAGGGGCAGGGTTATATCACAGGCGGCAGGGGTTTGGATTTCCTTTCTCCCCTGACTCAAAACCTCCCTCCTCCAGATTATCCTCTAAACTCAGCCAATCTCTTTGCCCCAACCCTTCCTATTTCATTCCACCTCTGTCTTTCTCCATCCCTCCCTGCCTTAAAGCATCTTTGCCCTCCCCTGTCCTTGCTGGATCCCAGTGGATGCGTTGGACAATGGTCAACTCTTCTTGGTCTCATGCACCAATGGCTATGCCAAGCCTAGGCCACATATGCCCTAGAAGCAGCCCACAGGCAGTAATCCTGGCTTAGATTTAGTTCTCCAGACCATGAGCAGCCGAGATTCAGGACAGTCCAGGTTCCTGGCCATCAGGGCCGGTGCTACCATTAAGGTGAACTAGGCGGTTGCCTAGGGCACCAAGATTTGGGGGCGCCAAAAAGCGGTGCCCCCAATTCCCCCACCCCCTTGCGGTTGTGCCCCACCCCCCTGGCCCGGGGAGCCGTGCGGCAGTTCCTCACCCCAGCTCACCTCTGTTCCGCCTCCTCCCCGAGCACGCCGCCCCTGCTCTAATTCTCCTCCCCTCCCAGGCTTGCGGTGCCAAACAGCTGATTAGCGCCGCAAGCCTGGGAGGCGGGAGAAGTGGAGCAGCAATGGCGTGCTCGGGGAGGGGGCGTAGCAGAGGTGAGCTGGGGTGGGGAGCTGCTGCACGGCTCCCCGGGCCGGGGGGGGGTGGGAGCTGCCGCAGGGGAGGGCGGGGGGTGTCTCAGGACAGGGAGCTGCCGCATGGCTGGGGGCGGAGACGCAAGGTGGAAGTTTTGCCTAGGGCACGAAACTTCCTTGCACCGGCCCTGCTGGCCATGATTTGTTCAAAGCTCTAGTTTAAAGAAGGTGTTGAAGGTGCTGTGCCCGGATGGTTTTCACAGCCCATTGGTTGCTATTCAGGGCCTCCAGATACAGGGACGATCCACTGGAAGTGTTTGTTACAATAGTGTGTGAGAACTGGAGCTAACAAAGTCAGGACGTTTTTGTGCTGGTCTGTACCACTGGGGGGGCAGAATGGGGGTGGTGAGGAGGGAGTGCTGTAATAATGTTGGCATCTTCAGCTTGAATGACGCTGATTGTGAGAGTGTGATCAGCGTAGCCACTTCCTGACCCACTGCCTGTAAGGATTAGCCCTTTTCCCCACAGCACCGCACTGAGAGCTCATGTCCCGTTCATTCGCTGCTCTCCAGGATACAATCCCCCATCCCATAGTTATGTCTTTGCTCCTTAGGATAGGAGGTAACTGTGGTACTGCAGACACTGGGCTATGGGACCCCAATTTGCATGGAGGTTGCAACATCGATAAGAAGCTTAGGAGTTTGTCGTGATTTCTGTTGGAACCAGCCACCAGGCTACGTAGTTGCTAGTGCTGGAACTCACTTTGCAGTTGATGGTGACTCTGGCTCCTGGGGACACTGCCAGGGATTCTGGAGTCTGAGTCAGCACCATCTGCCCACCAGAGTCTGGATTGCAAGGAGAATGTAAATTAACATAATACATGAGTGAGAAAATTCATGTTTTCACTTTAGTTGTGTAGCATACTTTATCCTTTTCTCTCATTTAACTCCAAGATTACGAAAAATGAGTGCATTAAAAAAAAAACCCCAAAGAATGTTGAGATATTGTGTGTCTACATATACATGCGAGAGAGGTTTCCAGAGCTCAGTCTCCGGTGAGTGTTATCTCAAATGGAATCTTACCCTGGACCCAGAGCACTAGCAGCCAGATGAGCTGAGCCTGTGAAAGCATCTTGATATGGCCCGACTGACAGGTGCTTATCCATAAACCCTAAAGACTGTAAAAAGGGACTTCTCAGAGCAGCAGGGAAATCTCAGGCAGACGTCAATATGCAAAGCATCTCGCCTCGGGCCCTAGAATGGAGAACTGATTTGTTTGCATCATTTCAGATGTTCTGTTGTTTGTTTTTCTTGCTGTCCCTTCTCACAAAGTATTGCCCGTACTCAGAAGTCCAGCGTCTGCAGTGTGTTCAGGGTGATACGTGTCTGTGCTGCCACCTGCTGTCACGGGGGATGTTCAACTCCATTAGTTGGGTCATGCAGATTAATGAATGTAATACACAAGTGTATGACGATTTAAGAGTGTGTCACATTTAATACGGAGCCCTGTTACACAGCCCGGACTGGGTGATCCATCATCTGTTGGGGGTGCTTTGCAGCTGCATTGCCCCTGCAGGAGATCTGAGGCAGAGTCTATGCTAGGGCTGCTCAGGGACCTGCCGGGGGTGGGGGAGGAGGGAGATGCTCTACTCCATCCTCTAAAATGGAGCAGATCTCTCCCCCTCATGTGTCGTCCCCTCCTCATCCCTTCCAGGTGATTGGTCATTGGTGGATGGATGGGGCGAGCAGTCCATGCTCATGTGAATGCCCTTTGTGCAGGCTGCCCCAGTGGGGGACGCTCCCTGCACGGCCCAACCCTCCGGTCCTCCTGTCCAAGGACCATGTCTGTTCTGGCCCACACTGCTAGTCACACAAGGGCTGGCGCTTCAGGTCTACTGTTTGAACAGCCCTTCATTAAACAGCAACTCCTGCCATCCCCTCCACTGTGTAGAGAGGCCCAGATGTAGAGAAGCTGCTGCGGTTTTCCTGTTCTGGGAGGGGCAGGGTCTCAGGGTACATAGCCCCTGTGCACCCTGGAGGGAAATGCTGCAGAAGCTCCATGTGTTATTGGTCCCATGGTGTGTGTGTGTGTGGCAGATCTGCTGATCCACCAGTTGTTGCCCTTCATGGAGTGAGGATGCTAGGACCACAGAACTTGCCCCTGTCCTGAGGCTGGAGTAGAGATCACAGAGCCGATTTGCTGCCACTGTGTGGCCTGAGGGGAGGTTCTATCTCCCTGACATACCCTCAATGAGTTCCCCTGTGCCCCAAAGACTTAGAGCTGTAGTGGCTGAGTGGACCTATTCTGTCTGTACAGGGCAAACTCTCGAGGCGAGGCACTCAACAGTGATCAATCCCTGTAGCTGCTGTGTCCTCTGCAGCCTAGACCAGTGCCCTAACTGCTGGACCATCATGGCTGAAGGAGAAGGAAGATATTTCTCTCTCATGTTGTATGCCTGACAAGAGCAGGGCAGGATTCCCTGAGTGCTGGGGTGGGGATGGGGTGTCAGGTGGAGTGGGGGGGGATAAATATTTTGTTTTAAAACCTGTTTAAATAGACACAGAAATCAGAAACACAAACAATAGCCGAAGACTCCATTCTCCACTTCCTAACCCTCAGGGGTTACCTGCCATCTCCCAGGGGGTCACAAAATTCCATTGTCAACTAGAAGATAGATCCCAGACTAGCATTGCTAAAACACTGCAGGATTTTCTAAGTCCATGTTAGAGGCCATCTATAAACGATCAAGTATTTTGGACATTTTTTTCCTCTTACCTTCCACAGCTTTGAAGGGGTAAGGTAGAATAGTACATGCTTAAATACTGCCGCAATGGGTGCTACAGAAAGCATTCAGAAGGAAGGATGGATGGGAGGCTGAAAGGATGGACAGACAGATTAGGTAGAGAGCAGGGGACCTGCTGTCTTCATTTTTATCATTTATTTTTGGGTGCGGGAAGACTTCCTTCAGAGTTTGGAAATGTAGTCAGCTCAGTAGTTAAAAGTTTCCACATTTCTGCAGAAGCTTCTAAGTTATCCATGAGGCCAACTTCTGATGTTTTCAAAAAGAACAGGAGTACTTGTGGCACCTTAGAGACTAACAAATTGATTAGAGCATAAGCTTTCGTGGAAGTAGCCCACGAAAGCTTATGCTCTAATCAATTTGTTAGTCTCTAAGGTGCCACAAGTACTCCTGTTCTTTTTGAGGATACAGACTAACACGGCTGCTACCCTGAATTCTGATATTTTGTTTACTATAAATGGAACAAAATTTCCACAGCCTCAAAACTGGGGTTTCCTGGTTTACTTAGGTGCTTTCTAATCTGATCTATCTGAACTCTGTGGAGAAATTACTATATCGTGTAATAATTTAGGTATAAGTCAGTGTGTTTAATATTGTTCTGCACTGATGGGCTGTGAAAACTGGAAAGACACTGACAGAGTAACTGAAACACAGAGTTGCAATAGAAGTGATGAACCATTACGGAGGAAGGTTTTTGTACTGGCCTGAATCACTGTGTGAGAGGCAAACCATAGTCCTGTTGACAATAATAACTGCCAGCATCATCAGCTTGAAAACTGCTGATTGTCAAAGTGAAGTCAGTGCCAGACCCACTGCCACTGAACCGGTCTGGGATCCCGGAGGGACGGGTGGAAGCATAATAGATAAGCCTAGGAGCTTCTCCTGATTTCTGTTGGTACCAGTCTATCTCACTGCCGATGTTGGAACTGGCTTTGCAGTTGATGGTGACTCTGTCTCCTGGAGATACCAACAGGGATTCCGGAGTCTGCGTCATCACAATGTCTCCACTGGCATCTGTATGTGAAATCAAAGCATAAATCCAGGTGTGTCTGTAGTTGTACCTGATAGTGTAAGGATTTAAATTGTCACAGCATTGTTATCAACCAGGATTTTATTTAATATGAAACTATTTCAATTCTGTTCTTTATGTAGACAGAACATACAGAAGCATATAAATAAGAATTGGCATCTATTTGACGAGTCATTCCTTACCTATGTTCTGATGATACGCTGTAGCTTATTGTCCATCTCTTTATACACATTTTTACAATTCTAATCTAATGCACTTACCCTTCATAAAGAAAATGATCACCAAAATGAGCAGAGTGTGTGACCTCATCTTGAGAGCTCCGGACTTACAGCTGTTGCTCAATGCACCATGATCTGTGACATAGAGCCGTTATAACCCCTCTGAGCTACAGGGAAATGCCACTCATGCATGGATATGCAAAATAAGCATAACTATGTAAAAATTCCTAGCATGTGTATAGGGGTAGCTGGATTTGGGTGCCTGAAAGAACTGATGTCTGTGATGTTACGTTTACCACAAGGCCAGATTCCTCAGACAGTCCTATTGTAATTACTGGGACTGTTCAAAGAGTAGCGCAATACTCAACGTGAGTCAGGCTGTCAGAATCTGGCCCTAATTGCGGACTGTGTCCAGGCTCCATAGTGGGGATGTGGAGATGCTTCTCACTGAATGTAAAAGGAAATGACACATTTGAAAAGATTCTTTAAGGAAAGTGATGTTTACAGTTAAAAAGTCAGTTTGAATAAACAGGTCTCATTTTCTTGTCTCTGAGCCATCTGCATGGAGCCCTGTGTACTCCGTCAGAAGCCTGACCTGAATCCTGGGGCAGATCTCTGGATTCTGTGGCACTATAGTGACAATTTTGTGACTGTGGCAGGTGAAATAAAAAGGAGGTTTTTAGTGAATTATAAATAAAAATGAATAATGTGGTCAGATCAGCAGCCCCAGGGATACAACCATCAGTACAGAGAGCAGAGAAAATACCCCATGACTCACGTGACCACTCATTCACCATGAAGAACAATTAGTCCAGGGGAAAAGCTTATACATGATCCATAGGCTAAAAGTAGTTTGCAGGATCCATTTGGAAATGACCCAGGAACATGAATAACGCAAAAAACCAGCAGAGCAACAAACAAATAAATGTTTCTGGGTGAAATTCACCCTGAGGGGGCCAGAACAAGGCCTATGAACCACTGAAGCTTCATATAAACCCTCAAAATGCTAATTAATCTGCCTTGTGCCTGGGAAAATTTTACCCCAAATTTGCAATAACTAATTTTCCCCATGAATAATGCGCCTAGCTCTTTTAAATGTGAGGATAGATTCAAAAATTAATAGCAGGTTTTTTTAAGTACATCAGAAGCAGGAAGCCTGCCAAACAATCAGTGGGGCCATGGATGATCAAGGTGCTAAAGGAACACTCAAGGAAGATAAGGCCGTGCCGAAGAAGCTAAATGAATTCTTTGCATGGGTTTTCACTGCAGAGGATGTGAGGGAGATTCCTACATCTGAGCCATTCTTTTTAGTTGACAAATCTGAAGAACTGTCCCAGATTGAGATGTCAGTAGAGGAGATTTTGGAACAAATTTATAAATTAAACTGTAGTAAGTCACCAGGACCAGATGGTATTCACCCAAGAGTTCTGCAGAAACTCAAATATGAAATTGCAGAACTACTAACTGTGATATGTCACCTGTCACTTAAATCAGCTTCTGTACCAGAAGACTGGAGGATAGCTAAGGTGTCACTAATTTTTAAAAAAGATGATCCTGCAGTTACAGGCTGGTAAGCCTAACTTCATTCTAACTGATAGAAACTGTAGTAAAGGACAGAATTATCAGAAACACAGATGAACACAATTTGTTGGGGAAGAGTTAACACAACTTTTGTAAAGGGAAATCATGCCTCACCAGTCTATTATAATTCTCTGAAGGGGTCAACTAACATGTGGATCCAATCATAGAATCATAAAATATCAGGGTTGGAAGGGACCTCAGGAGGTCATCTAGTCCAACCCCCTGCTCAAAGCAGGACCAATCCCCAACTAAATCATACCAGCCAGGGCTTTGTCAAGCCGGGCCTTAAAAACCTCCAAGGAAGGAGACTCCACCACCTCCCTAAGTAACACATTCCAGTGCTTCACCACCCTCCTAGTGAAATAGTGTTTCCTAATATCCAACCTGGACCTCCCCCACTGCAACTTGAGACCATTGCTCCTTGTTCTGTCATCTGCCACCACTGAGAACAGCCGAGCTCCATCCTCTTTGGAACCCCCCTTCAGGTAGTTGAAGGCTGCTATCAAATCCCCCCCTCATTCTTCTCTTCTGGAGACTAAACAATCCCAGTTCCCTCAGCCTCTCCTCATAAGTCATGTGCTCCAGACTCCTAATAATTTTTGTTGCCCTCCGCTGGACTCTTTCCAATTTTTCCACATCCTTCTTGTAGTGTGGGGCCCAAAACTGGACACAGTATTCCAGATGAGGCCTCACCAATGTCGAATAAAGGGGAACGATCACGTTTCTCGATCTGCTGGCAATGCCCCTACTTATACAGCCCAAAATGCCGTTAGCCTTCTTGGCAACAAGAGCACACTGTTGACTCATATCACAGCTTCTCGTCCACTGTGACCCCTAGGTCCTTTTCTGCAGAACGGCTACCTAGCCATTCGGTCTAGGTGGTGATAATACAATACAATGATAATAGTATATTTGGACTTTCAGAAAGCCTTTGACAAGGTCCCTCACCAAAGACTTTTATGCAAAATAAGCAGTCATGGGATAAGAGGGAAGGTCCTCTCATGGATCAGTAACTGGTTAAAAGGCAGAAAACAAAGGGTAGGAATAAATGGTCAGTGTTCAGAATGGAGAGAGGTAAATAGTGGTGCCCACCAGGAATCTGTACTGTGTCCAGTGCTGTTCAACATATTTATAAATGATCTGGAAAAAGGGGTAAACAGCGAGGTAGCAAAATTTGCAGATGATACAAAACTACTCAAGATAGTTAAGTATTAAGCAGATTGTGAAGGGATCTCACAAAACTGGGTGTCTAGGCAACGAGATGGCAGGTGAAATTTAATGTTAATAAATGCAAAGTAATGCATGTAGTAGAGATAGAGAGAGCCTGGAGCACGGGGCCTGGTGCAAGACCTGAGGCCTGAACCACAGTCAACAAAACCAGGCTAAATTGTGAACCAAAGTAAGGCCATGTGTTAAAGCAGATGCTTACAAGTTCACTGTCCAGTACAGGAACTTGGCAAGGGCACTGCTAGCAGGGCTAAAACACAGGGACTCTATATAAATCCATGGTTTGCCCACAACTTGAATACTGTGTGCAGTTCTGGTTGCCCTATCTCAAAAAAATATATATTAGAATTGGAAAAGGTACATTTTAATCTCTCCATATTAGGAGAGATTAAAAAGACTTGGACTTTTCAGTTTGGAAAAGAGACGACTAAAAAGGGATATTATAGAGGTCTATAAAATCTGAATGGTGTGGAGAAAGTTAATAAGGAAGTGTTATCTACCCCAACACATGAACAAGGGATGAAATTAATAGCCCTAAGTTTAAAACAACAAGAAAGGAAGTATTTCTTCACACATCGCACAGGCAACCTGTGGAACTCATTGCCAGGGGATGTTGTGCAGGCCAAAAGTATAACTGGGTTCATAAAAGAATTAGATAAGTTCATGAAGGACAGGTCCATCAATGGCTTTTAGCCAAGATGGTCAGGGATGCAACCCCATGCTCTGAGTTTCTGTAGCCTCTGATTGCCAGAAGCTGGGAGTGGACAACAGGGGATGGATCACTCAATGGTTGCATGTTCTGTTCATTCTTTCTGAAACACCTGGCATTGGCCACTGTCAGAAAATAGGATACTGGCTAGATGGACAATTGGTCTGACCTAGTAAGGCTGTTCTTTTCTTCTCAGGGTAAGGAAGGACCCGAGGACTTGGCCCAGCAATAGGAAATATATATCTTACATACTACTCCAGCTATAGTACTCAGCTGTGGACTGTAATACTTTGGTCTAATTTTGGTTGTTGGGTTTAGTGTGCGAGTACTGGGTGGGGTTGGTGGCCTGTGATGTACAGGAGGTCAGACTGGATGATCTAGTGATCCCTTCTGGTCTTAAAGTCTTTGACTGTATGAGTATGACGCTGTATCGACGCACAAATGCAGGGTAAGGAAGGAGCAGAGGATTTGGCCTAGTAGTAAGTAGGGTATTAGAGTTTCTTATAAACAGCTGAGCTGTAACTACACACCAAGCAGGCCAGGCTGCAGTCGGATTTTACTTCGCCCTTGTTCCTGTTGAGCAGTGATGCAGTTCAGAGAGCTTGTCACACTCTCTCTCAGTTTTCAGTTGCAGAATCAGTCAATGACCCAAGATCCTTCCATGGTTTTGCTATGAAGTCAGTGAAAGGGTGATAGTTTGACACCCAGCTGTGGCACCCGCAGAGTTGAGCTCCTTATGCTTCATGCAGGACAGGAAGGTTTTGTGTTGATCTGTATCACTGTGACAGTGGCCAGTCCCAGCCTTGCTGAGAATAATGATCTCCAGCATCATCTGCTTCAGCGGCACTTACTCTGAGAGTGAAATCAGTCCGAGACACGCTGCCACTGGTCCGGGTGGGAACCCTGGAGGGATGGGAGGAAGCACCGTATATAAGGAGCTTTAGAGCTTGCCCTGATTTCTGTTGGTATCAGGCCATGTAACTGGTAGTGCAGGACCTGGCTTTGCAGCTGATAGTGTCTCTTGGAGACACTGTCAAGGATTCTGGACTCTGGGTTGTCACACACTCTCCTTAGGAGTCTAAATTTAGAAAGAAAATCAGACCTGACATATTATTACAGTTATGTAAAGCTCAGGACGGTATTTACAGTCCCTTCTAGGTTAAGAATGTATTAAGGTGTAATTTATAAAGTTCTGTGATATTATATTTTCCATCTTTTTAGATTTTTCCCCCTGATGCTATATTGCCTCAAAGCCTGGGTGGGCTTTTATTTCTTACCTGGAATGCAAACACCAGAGCTGCCTCAAACACTCATTTTCTCTGGGCCCATGAAGTCCCAGCCAACGCTTTTATAAAAGAGCTGGGGAAAAGTGGTGTGTGTTTGTGACTGTGCAAAGCTCATGTAAATTGACTCCACATCTGGAGTTTTCAAACATTCATTTTTGATTAGATGGCTTAATTGAATTGGCCTGAACCATACCCCTGAGATCTGCGCCTATCACAACACAGGGTGAACCTCATCCGATGCACAGAGTGCCCCAATAGCACTAAAGCAGTAAACCCACGACCACTCCAGGTCCTCAGACAACCCACAGCAAGTTTTGCAATAGCAGGGATTAATAATAGTGGCATCAGTATTGGGGCAGAGTTTAAGTCCTGCCTACTGAAAATGCTCCCTGTAGATCTAATGAGATAAAACAATCCGGATTGAATTGCAGTGGTACAAGTGGAATCCATTTCTTACCGGTATGTTCTCCCACTCACCTCATGGGGGTCATGTGACTCATGTGATCTTCCACATGGCTCCTCCTTGCCCCGCCTCCAGCCCGGGCCCCCCATGTTCTCCCCGTCCCCTCCCCATAATCCACCCACCTTACCTCGGGGGTGGGAGGGAGGCTCTGTCTATCCGTCTCCTGGCACGGCTGCTGTACTGCCCCAGCCCTTCCATGCAGGGTCTCCAGCCCTATTCTCTATCTCTGGAGGACAGGGCTGGGGGCGGTACAGGAGCTGCCAGCATTCTGCTCCTTTCCCCACGGCGGTTCCCCGGAGAGTCCTGCAGTTCAGGGCTCTCCTGGGAACTGCAGCAGGGAAAGGAGCAGAACATGGGGCCACCGGCCAGCCTCATGCCCGCAGCTCCTCCAGCGTGGATGCTGTACCACCCCCAGCCCTGTACCCCAGCGCGGCTGCTGCCTGGAGCTGGAGGAGATGCAGCTCCATGGAAGGACAGGGGGCGGGGCTGGGGTTCTGCTTCTTTCCCCCCTGCGGTTCCCGGGAGAGTCCTCCAGCAGGGCTGGCTGCTGTACAGATCGGAGGAGACCCTGCGTGGCAGGGTTGGGGTCGGTACTGCTGCTCCAGAGGAGTTGCGGGTGTGGGGTCACCGAGCAGCCCCACCTTCTGCCCCTCCTCTTTCTGGTACACCGTACCAGCAACAAATATCTTGGTGCTATGGCGTATCATACCATACCTCCCTACTTGTACTGCTGCTTCCACTCCTGTGGAGATGGATTTCAGTAGAGGGGGAACTGATTCCTGGGTGTGTTTGTTGATGACTTTGGGATTTTAGATGTGTATAAAATGTCAAGTGTATTTTGAGTGACTTTCTGTTTCTCATTTGCATTCATTGATAAAATTTGCCCTCCTGGTCGCAGCAGTGAGAAACAGTAAGCAGCGAGCTCCCTCTCTTTTCAGGGAGGTTTTTGTAATGGTCTGTATCACTGTGAGAGGGAAGCTGTTACGTTGCTGACAGTAATAATCTCCAGCATCTTCAGTTTCAATGCTGCTGATTGTGAGAGTGAAATCCGTCCCAGACCCACTGCCGCTGAACCGGTCTGGGATCCCAGAGGCGCGGTTAGTAGAATCGTAGATAAGAAGCTTAGGAGCTTGTCCCGATTTCTGTTGGAACCAGGCTAAGTAGTTGCTAATGCTGGTACCGGCTTTGCAGTTGATGGTGACTCGCTCTCCAGGGGACACTGACAGGGATTCTGGAGTCTGAGTCAGAACAATTTGGCCATAGGAGTCTAGATATGGAGAGAGAATACATGCAGTCATGGCACATTATTAAAAGTAATTAAAGCTGGATATTTAAATGAATTTTTAATTTAAGAATTTATTTAACATTAGTTTGCAAAATAAGTACTGCAGTATTATTTTAAGCTTAGCTAGTATTTTATTGCCTATGAAGTCTGTTCCTTGTTGATATAATGCTCACCCTGAGTCCAAAGCACTAGTATCCAGAGAAGCTGGGCCTGGGAGAGCATCTTGCCAGGTCTCCGTGGGGAATGCTGAACAGCTCACTAGGCAGTGCAAATGGGACCAGTTATAAATACTCAACAGCCCGGCTAGGCGACGCCCCCCCTGAGTGACTATGCAAATAATCAGCTGATATAAATTTACTGCATGTTAGTTGCAAGGCATTTCCTGTTTTTCTTGTGCAGTGTTGGTCTCTGTAACCTGGTGACAGCGACGTATGAGGTCAAGTTGCAACACGGATGGTTTTATGAATGGAATAACAGAACGTGATCTGTGGAGAGGGCACCAGGGATGTTGTTTGCGGCCTTGGGTATCTAAGCAGTTAAAATCTCCCAGGTCTTTTAACAGCAGTTTTCAGAGCCTTTATCTCAATTTACCTTTCAGTTACTCTCCTCCCCGCCCATGAAAATATTCATGGATTCTCCCCATTGCCCTTGTCCAAGCAGCTAGTTGGGCTGATGACCTATCCAAATTCTTATGACTCTAAGGACCTTCCTTTGGGATAGATTGTTGCTGGTGCCTCCATGGGTTTGCAAGGATGGGGGTGTGCTAGGAGCCCCCCCTGTAGGGCTGGTTACAGTTGCAGTCCTTGACCCACACAAACCCAAGGGATGTCTGGAGCTAGCACTGCTAACCTCCGCAGAAGTGATTGTGAGTCATGATCTCCACCCCCTGCACAAGAGATAGAGATGGCCAGCTCTGGAAGGGAGTGTGATTAAAATATGACCATATAGATCATTGTTGCGACCGCTGTTATATATAACAAATCTTGTATAAAACGTGGCATATAAGATGTCTATGGAAAGGTTATGATTTGCTGATTATGATTATACTATTTGTATGTATGTATCATTTTTGTATTTGAAGTTATGAGTATTGGCTCTATACCTGGATTTCAAATGTTTGCTCCTGAGATAACGCCCACAAGGTAGTTAGCCAGCACATCTTGAAGGGAGTATTCATATTAAGTGGCTCATAGAGTGACACTTAATTCACAATGAACCATGGGAAACACCCATCTACACCGAGTGGACATTCCATCTGAAGGATAGGTAATGGCTTCCTGCAATGACTAAGCGCAATCGGGCATGCACAGGTGACTTGTCCATGTGACTCCAAACTTGTCATCTGTAATTTTCCACTAGCTTTTCCACTAGCTGTGCTGAGGACTTTGCTTGAAACAATGGGTTTCCCTCCACATGGCAGAAGCTATAAAAGGCCCTGGAAACTCCTCCACTTTGCCTCTATCCTGCTCCAGCCTCTTTCCTGCTCAAGCCTCTGGACTATAAACTTATGCTAATTGGAGCATTCTAACCAATGGAGTGAGGACCTTCCAGATATTTGGAAGCAACCAGAGACTTGACTTAAGCCAGCAGTTTATTCCATCCCTGCTATAAGCCTGAACCAAGAACATTGCATTTACTGTATGTATTTGATTCCTTTAACCAATTTAAACTCTCATCTTTCTTTCTTTCTCTTTCTCTTTCCTTTTTATAAATAAACCTTTAGATTTTAGATACTAAAGGATTGGCAACAGCGTAATATTTGGATAAGATCTAAGTTGTATATTGACCTGGGTATGTGGCTGGTCCTTTGGGATCAGAAGAACCTGTTATTTGATGAAATTGGTTTTAAAGAACAACTCATCTTAAAATCTAGTGTTTTGGGTGGTGATATAAGGACTGGAATATCTAAGGAAACTGCTTTTGTGACTACTTCTTAGCCAGTGTGGTGAAACAGAAGTTTACTTTTGTTGCTGGTTTGGTATATCTCATGGGAGAATAACCTCCATTTTGGGGGTATACCTGCCCTATTTCTCAGCAGTTTGTCCTGAATTTGGTATTCTTAGTGGTGTCCCACAAGGCCAGGTTACAGGGAGTGTATGTGCATTGTTGTTATGTTTATTATTGTATTACAGACAGTGGCATCCCCTGGTTCCAATGAGAGTCAGGTCCCTGTTGTGCTCGGTGCTGTACAACCAGAGAGGAAAACACAGTCCCTGCCCTGAGGAGTTTACACACTAAGGATCGGATCCTGCCAACCCCTGCAGACATATGTAACTTCACTGATGTGAGCAGTTCCATGGACATCAATGGGAGAAGTCCTGTGAATGATGTGATGCATGTGGGAAGGGTTTGCAGGTCTAGGTTTAATTGATGATCAAATGAAACAAGTGGAAATTAATATAGGAGAGTAGTAGGAGAGAGAAGCCAAAGATCACAGTGAAAAGATCAAGTATCAGAGGGATAGCCGTGTTAGTCTGGATCTGTAAAAGCAGCAAAGAGTTCTGTGGCACCTTATAGACTAACAGACGTATTGGAGCATGAGCTTTTGCGAGTGAGTACCCACTTCTTCGGATGCAAAGTGAAAAGATCATGCAGTTACACAGGCCAGCAAGCACAGCAAACTCTGCATAGGACAGGGAGGGTTTTGCATTGGCCTGTGTCACTGGGAGAGGCCAGTCATTGTACAGCTCTGCAGTGATATTCTCCAGCATCATCAGCTTCCACACCGCTGACAGTGAGAGTGTAATCAGCGTGTCCATTGTCACCACCACTGCCACTGAAGAAGCCTGGGAGCCAAGAGGCCAGGCTAACAGGGTTATGAATGAGAAGTTCAGAGCTTGTCCTGGTTGCTTGATACCAAGCTACGTTGTTGCTAGTGCTCACCCTGGCTTTGCAGTTGCTAGTGGCTGTGTCTCCTGGAAACACTGACAGAGATTCTGTTGAATCAGAACTTTCTGCCCATTGGAATCTGGATATAGAAAAAAGAGAGGCAGAATAGGATGGGGTAAGCAGGATGATGGCATCATAATTATTCAAAGATTTACACAATTTAAGTTTCAGTTGAAGAGTGGAAATTAACTTACAATACAATAGATTTAATACATGAGTTCAACAATTCTTACATTTGTATTATTTCTTCCCTTGAAGCCAGAAATCAAATAGCATCCAGGGAAGAAGAGTCTGCGAGATCATCTTGCTTGTCTGTGATTGGCAGTGCTGGTCAGTGAGCACACAGTGGAAATCCACACATTTGTAAATGCTCAGAAAGGGGAAAGTCACTTGTGTGAATATGCAAAAGTGTCAAAACCTGGAAATCACCAGGATTATAGCCCCAGGAAAGCTTTTGTGAAATCTTTGGCTTGTCTGTTTCATGCAGCGGTTACATGAAAGAACTATTCATAGGTACTCACTGGTTTAGTCTTCAGGTGCCCAGACCGAGGTTTACATGGCATAAGATGGTTACAGTGGTAGATTTATTCTTTAACAAGGAAACTCTTCAATGGGGAGCAGAGCAGGCTGCAGGTGTCCATTCATTCCCCAATTTCCCTGTGTTTGAACACAAGCCCATCTATAACCATTTAGTGAAGTAGGGCCAAGTCGTGAGCCTTTTACTCACCCGGGGAGCTGTTAATCTCATAGGTAATCCCATGTATTTCATTAGGACTGCTCATGTCAGTAAGGGGATAAGTCTCAGTCTGGACTTATAGATGTTTTTGAAATTTGTGCTCAGGGAAGCCCAGTCACTCATTCGTTCTCCTTCCTCTTTAGTCAGCTTGTACCAATGAATCCTTCGGAGTCCAACTGGCCTGTTTGGCTTGAAATCTCCAGCTCTGCAATGTTGTGTCATAATACTGCCACCTGCTGGGCAATGGCAGAGTTGTCCACAGAATTTCGTCCGAGAACACCATGCCAAAGCAGATGTCGTAGCGCTCCCCAGGCAGTGTGGTGCTACACGGCCTGATGCTTCTTTCCCTTCTCATATCTGTGTCTTCATTTAGCCCCCCACTCACATGTTTCAAGCTGCGATTTATGTTGTGGAGCCAGTTTTCAAACATGAGGCCTTTCAGACTATGGCAGTACGGCCAGGCCAGGCAATATTTACACCACGGCCAGAGTTCAGGGTAGGGCAGCATTTGTATCCTCTGTGTGGTCACCATAACCCTGAGGTATTCTCTCATCCTACACCAGGAGGCCTGTGTAGTGTACAGATAGCACATGGGCCCTTATTAAGGAAGGACAGGCTTGTTATTAAGTTACTAGACTGGTGTTAAGAGATCTGGGTTCAGTTCCTGGCTCTGCCATAGTCTCCCTGTGTGACCCTGGACGAGTCACTTAATTTCGCTGTGTCTCAGTTCCTCATCTGTTACCTGGTGAACCCCGGCCACCCAGTAAATAGTTTGCTACTTTAAGAGTAAAGACCATCTTACAGCTCTCCCCACGTGCTCCTGATCAGGTCCCCTGGTAGTGCAACATCAGTGCACAGTAGAGTTGAGGAAGCAGCACCCTGGAGTGTTTCAAGCACTGTTGCTCATGCTGGCATGAGGCCATGAAATCTTTCAGGAGCACAGACCGGGACTCAGGGACTGGGCTCTCCCTGCCTCTTTCACACAGCACCGGACTCACTAACAGGGCCAGGTTTATCAGGGCACTTTGTCTGCTTTGATTATGCAAACTGGCTGGTTGCTCTGCCTGTTAGGAGATACAAGTAAATGCCCTCTGATATCAAGACTGCCGCGCTTTCTAGATAATATGTTGTTGCTCAAAGAGAAGTTCTGGGCTTGATGCAGAATGTATCGGCTAGCTTCTATAGCCAATATTATTCAGGAGGTCAGACTAGATGATCATGATAGTCCCTTCTGGCCTTAAAAACCTATGAACCTAAGTAAAATAAAATGAAGAAGTAAGGTTGATATTACATATCTGCATATCATTACTAATGTTGTTTAGTGGCACGATCTGTGGGTTTGTTTTAGTGTTCATGTACGAAATTTACACACACCTCAGACAAAAACTACATTTAGAGTTAAGATTGTCAGTACTAATCATTAATAAACTTGTTGTACTTAACCCAGACCCAAGCATGTAAAACCAAGGAAATTCAGAATTAAGGTTTACATTTTGTTAAAAAAAATCCAAACACTCTAAGGTAAGAAAAGTACTATTAAGGCATCCAAACCACTGTAACTATGCCCTGGGGGGGTGGGAGGAGGAGATCTTAAAAACTCCAATGTGTCTTTAAAAATCTTTCTAATTTAATCTGGGATCCTCAAACACTAAAGTGCTTTAATCACAATCAAATCTTAATTTCAGTGCATCATTACAGTGCAGAGTTAGGTTGTTTTGCTGCCCTTATTTGTGTATTTCCATACCATAACATGTTAAAATTTCTTTTAAATTTATCTCTGATTTTTCTAGGTTTAAAATGCTTGTTTTTGGTACAAGTACAATTCCCCTGTAATGTGTTTTACCCTAAATCACGAACATGTACTTGCAGCCAGAACTCCATCTTAATGTAGTTTCTGTCTGGGAGTGTACAAGCGACATTTATATTGCAGAGGAGAATATTATTGCACAGTATAGACAGAGAATGTGTGTCCTGGATCCCCAACACAAGGGTTCTTTGTGTGTGTGTGTGAGGGGGGTTATGCCTGTTCTGGGTCAAAACTTCTACAATTCTTAATCTTGTTGGGTCAGGATGGAAAAAAGTTCCCCCTTTGGACTATAGACACATGCCCCACTTGTACGGGTTGGGTTGTCAGGGCCAGTGTAGCAGGATCCCAACATCTATCAAGGACGCAACCACCCTCAGCTTCTTGAGAGTGAGGCAGGGCACTGGACATTGTTGTGCCAGACATGCCTAGTGCAGCCAGCCCACGTGCTCTAGCTGCTTAGCCACAAAGCTTCTGTTTGCTTCTGGAAACCAGCAACATTTGGCCCCTTGCCTAATAGGCTAATAAGGGCGCTTCGCTCTGGAGTGCAAGACACCAATGGATTTTACATCAGCCATGTACATAGACCTACTGAACGCTTAGGAAAGGGATCAAGCAGGGAACCAACCGTCCACAGTAAATCAGCCTGCAAGGGGATGTTTTGTCTTGTTCCCAGAAACTACTGGCAGCTTCCAAAATGGAATCATAGAACTGGAAGGGACCTCGAGAGGTCCAGTCCCCTGCACACAAGGCAGGACTAAGTATTATCTCGACCATCTCTGACAGTTCGGAAGTTTTTTCTAATGTCCAAGCTAAACCGCCCTTGTTGCAATTTAAACCCATTGCGTTTTGTCCTATCCTCAGAGGTTAAGAAGAACAATTTTTCTCCCTCCTCCTTGTAACAAGTTTATGTACTTGAAAACTGGTATCATGTCCACTCTCAATCTTCTCTTCTCTTCTCCAGACTAAACAAACCCAATTTTTTCAATCTTTCCTCATAGGTGGCCCACATCCAGGGCCGGCTCCAGGCACCAGTTTGCCAAGCAGGTGCTTGGGGCAGCCTCTCTGGAGAGGTGCGGCACGTCCAGCTATTTGGCGGCAATTCGGCGGACGGTCCTTCACTCCCGCTCGGAGCAAAGGACCTCCTGCTGAATTGCCGCTGCAGATCGTGATCGCGATCGTGGCTTTATTTATTTATTTATTTATTTTTGCCGCTTGGGGCGGCAAAAACCCTGGAGCCGGCCCTGCCCACATCTGATATGCTTAGTTTGTTCCTGGGAAGCATGTGAATCCTGGGAATGTGTTGGTATCTGGGGCTGTGTATTAATGGTTCAACGTACATTAATGTGGTGCAGGTTTGGTTGTATTTGATCTGTGCTGCATAAATAAGTAAATATTACCTTTACTATTTCCCATGCTCTACGGTTTTGTATGAAAACAACTTTAACTTCCAGCTAATTAAATTTTTTTCTGGATCTATATAATAATTCCCAATCAAAAATTACAGGAAGATTGTCAGTTCTTTGTGGTGGGGACCATTTTTTTCTGTGTTTGTACAGGTCCTAGCACAAAGGGGTCCAGGTCTATGTCTGTGGGTGCTCCTATGTAAGATGGTAATACAATAAATAAATTAAAACAAATAAGATTGCACTAAGCCTGAGAGTACATGTTAGTAATTTAAGATAAAATCCATTACAGGAATGTTGTCATTAGCTGAACACCAAGCATCACAAACCCAGGAAATTGAGAGGGAAGGTTAGATTTCTAAAAACGATGGAACTAATTGGAAATACGATTGTGAGATTTCACCAGTGACGCTCAGCTCTTGCTGTAACAAACTTCACAGCATAGCTAACACCTTGGAATAGCAATACAGTGTTCGAGTTTGAAATTATTCAAGTGGATGGGAGGAGTTTTCCTCTTTTTCTTGTAGCAGAACATTTGAAAATGTGACCATTGTTCTAGTTGTGTGGATTAGTGTCTATTACTCTGTACGCTTCATAGAAGCAGGGAGGTTTTTGTATTGGTCTGTATCACTGTGAGAGGGAAGTTGTTATACTGCAGGCAGTAATAATCTCCAGCATCATCAGCTTCAACCCTGCTGATTGTGAATGTGAAATCAGTGCCCGATCCACTGCCACTGAACCGGTCTGGGATGCCCGTGGGACGGCTGCTGGCGTAATAGATAAGAAGCTTGGGAGCCTGTCCAGGTTTCTGTTGGTACCAAGCGATGTAGCTGTTAATGCTTGTGCTGGCTTTGCATTTGATAGTGGCGGTCTCTCCCACAGACACTGAGAGAGATTCTGGAGTCTGAGTCATGACAATCTGCCCACTGGAACCTGGAGAGAGAAATCAAAATTGGCAGTTTGATAAATTGGAAAATGACATTAACATTGTTCAAAGCTTTACATTGAAACACCTGTAAAGTGAACAGGAAAAGCAAACTAGAAAATATACATGGAACTGTATTAAAATAAATAACCCACAGCTGTTTTTCCTTATTCTTTGTCTCATTCCTTATTAACCCTTTTAACACTTCCCTGTTTCTTACCCTGAATCCAGAAAAGCAGCAGCCAGAGAAGGGGAGTCTTTGAGATCATCTTGCTTCTGTGGGGTTGAAAATGCTCCTCAGTGAAGCATGTAGTGGAAATGGAACCATTTATGTGTTCAGCAGCTCAGTGAAGGACCATCAGCCATGTGTGAATATGCAAAGAGAGCTAAATTATGCAAATGACCAGATGTTAATGCCAGGGAGGAGCTTTGAAATATCTGACCTGATGGTGTCAGTGTAGCGTAGCTGTTACTGGATGTCATAACTCTAATACAGTTGCATGATCCAGATGGTAAAGCAGCCGGAGTTAGCTTTACAGGACAGAGGCAGTAGCAACAGCCATCGGATTAACGATGAGTAACCGAGCCAGTTGCACCTTTAAACACACCTAAGAAAAGCTAAAGTCATTCAGTCATTTCTTGTGTGGGGTTTAAATCCAATCAGCAGAGCCTCTTTCCGGTCATTGATTTTGTAAGACTTTTTCACTGTACTTGTACAGCCAGGCTATCGAGGAAGCAACAGTGCCTGTAGCTGCATGATTCTCTGCACCAGTGCTGGTAGCTTTTTACACCCCTAGGACAATGGCTGTTCTCAAAGGCTTTGTGGGCGTGCAGAAGCCGGTTGACGTGAGGTCTGGGAAGAGCTCACCCAAGGTCTGAGCATGCTCAGATTGGGATGCACGCGCAGCACAGAGAGGTTGACAAGTGACATCAGTGCGCCAGGCTCTTACGCTGCCTCCTGTGTCTGTGCCCTACACCCACTACCTCCATGCCATGGTAGGTGCCAGAGCCTGAGAGCTACGGGGGTGTTGTGTGAGCAGAGCAGGGGAGCCTCCAGCCCTCCCTCCATTGCTGTTCTCTGGCAAAGCCCCTTGGGATGCACATGTGGAGCTGTGGGTGGGACTGAGCCACTTGTTGGAATGAACCATTGTAGGGGCTACTCCAGCACAGCAGTAGGTGCCCTGATCCCGGGCTATAACACACCAGATTCCTCTCCTGAGTCCCGTACATTGAACCCACTGGGCTCTCCAGAGAAGGCAGTTTTCAATAACGATGCATCACTGGGGCTGAACAGGCAGGGCACCAGTGCCCCACCCCAGCTGTCACTTTGACTTACCCCATTAACCCAGCTGGTCGTCACTCCGGTGTGCCCATTGCTGCTCCTCACACTAGAGTAATCAGTGCCGGCTGGGCCATGGCACAGGCAGAGGGATGCAGCATATTGGCTGAGTCTAGAGGTGTCCTGTCAGTGGGGAGCTGGCCCCTGAAGGGGTTGGGAAATAGCCTAGATCTGACAGACTCCACAAGGGGGTATGGGGCAGCTCAGGTTCACCTGGGTGTAGTTGACTCACTGAGTAACTGTGAGGCAGTTAGTTAGGCAAGGAAGCAGCAGGAGAAAGCCCTGAGAATAAAGGCAGAAGGATTGCAGGGAGAGGCTCCCTCCGGCAGGCTGGGGAGAAGCTCCAGAGAGAGCAACACTCTGAAAAGGGAGGAGGAGGGCCAGGGCATGGGGAATTATCTCTAGAGATAAGAAGTAGCTCAGGAAACAGCAAGCAACTGAGAGATTGGCTCTGCCTGTTCCACACAAGGCCCTGAGATGGAGCCCAGTGGAGAGGACAGGCCTAGGTTCCCCTACCTACCTCAGCCAGGAACATTTAGAGAAGCAGCTCCTAAGCCCAGGAGAACTAGGGCTGGTTAGACACCTGCTAGTGCCATCATGCCACAGAATATCAACCTCCTTGTTCTCCTGATGGGGCACAGAGACTATCGAGGACCTGGCCCGAAGGATTTGGGACTTGAGTTTGGTGTGGTGGCATAAGGGAGGGACAAAGCCAGGTTAGTGTAGCTCCCCCTCCTGCTGCAAGGGGATGCTAACAGATGAAGACCCCACATTACATGTTCCTAATAGTTCAGTACTCAGTCTGAGGATATACACACCCTATGCCATTCTGGAACTGGGGGTGAGCACCCCTCTTTATGGCCACTCCAATGCCCTGCCCATTGGAGGGGGGGACACCTTGCATCTACCCAGTCACTCCGAAAATCCTGTGTGTGTGTCTGTTACCTGCTTGTGCCTCAGGGTTCATGTGCCTTTGGGGATTTGCTCCCACAGCAGCCTTTGAGAATCTGGATCACAAAGTCTTACCATACTCTACAAGCAACCAGGTGCCTGATCTTAACACAACCGTTTCAAAATCCCCAGGTTTCTGAGACCTTCTCAATGGGTGTCATTGAGGATCTATGGAAATGAAAGGAAACCCTGAAGCCATATTGGAAATGTATTTATAAGGGAAGTGCTGGATAACATTTTTCTGATGGGATAGTTTTCGTTTGGAAAATGCTGAATGGAGGAAATCGAAACTTTCCCTGGAAACGTTTCAGTTGTTGAAATTTTCAACAGAAAATTATCAAAATGCTTTGTTCCGATAGGATTGAAGCATTTCCTTTGATAGGGTTGAAATGTTATGTTTGGATTTTATCATTGTGACTTTTATATTATCCCCTACAATTGGAGTCAATAAAGTTTGAAAACCATGTTTCAAACTTATCAAAATAAAAAGGCATTTTTATTTTTCCAAAAGAAAACTTTGGAATTTTTATTTCACAGGAAACTTTTGACATTTCAAACAAAATGGGAATTCTGGTTTCAGACAAGCTCTGTAAAATAGAATGAAGTCTGTTTATTATAAGAAGAAGCCATTCTATTGTGAAAGGTAGATGGTGTATCAGCTGTTTGGAATGATGTGTACTGAAACACAGATAAGTATCTGTGGTGCGCTGGGATAAAGTGAGGATAAAGCAGGAAAAATATGTAGAGGCCCTCAGGTGTCTGTACATACAAGTGTCTATATGATTATATAAAGTCTTTGAGTCTTTTGGGGTTCTCCTTTTTACTATGTGTTTAGATATAGAATAAGTGACCCTCTTCCTTCACGTTTGATAGAACATTTGAAAACCTCAGAGTTGTATCTGCATCAAACAGTAACAGAAATGCACGCTGCAGAGAGCAGGGAGGTTTTTGTATTGGTCTGTATCACTGTGAGAGGGTAGCTGTTATACTGCTGACAGTAATAATCTCCAGCATCTTCAGCTTCTACGCTGCTGATTGTGAATGTGAAATCAGTGCCAGACCCACTGCCGCTGAACCGGGCTGGGACTCCCGACTGGAGGTTGCTAGCGCCGTAGATAAGAAGTTTGGGAGCTTGTCCAGGTTTTTGTTGGTACCAGTTTAAGTAACTGCCAACGCTCGTACTGGCTTTGCAGTTGATAGAGACTCTCCCTCCCACTGGCACTGCCAGAGATTCCGGGGACTGAGTCATCACAATTTGCCCAGAGGTGTCTGGATAAAGAGAGAAGATGGGTAGGGAATGAACCATGATACAATGCTGGATATGTTGAGTACACAGTTTGAATTTGCTAATGGAAATTTAAACTAAAATACAACACATCAAATATTTAAATACAAATCAAAGAAATGCAAGTGGCAACATTTTTTTATGTTCAGTCACATGGATTATTAGGTTTTCAAATGCTTTATTTTTTAAAATTTCTTACCCTGAATCCAGAGAACCAGCAGCCAGAGAAGGGGCGTGTGTGAGATCATCTTGCCAGACTGTGTTGGAAAAGCTTGTTCATAAACCTGGAGCAGAAATTGAAACATTTATGTGAGCTCAGTGAGGAAACTTCACCCATATGCAAAATGCATGTAAATTTACTGCACATTGGTTTTAGCACAGAGTTGTGAAATTTCCTGTTGCTGTTAGATGTTAGAATGAGATTGTGTTTTTCAAGGATTCAAGGGCTAATATACTCAGACCTCTCTGCAGATTTCACATGTACAATCTTCTATGGCCACCTGACATGGGATGACTTGCCATGCACAAGGGCTGGCTGGAATGTGGCAGTAAGAGAGCAGGTCAACAATGGGGTCTGTGAGCCAGGTGCTTGTGCCCCCACTCTGTGGTGGCTCCCTCACCTATTATAACAAAGCATCTCTTTAAACCAGGGGTCAGCAACCTTTCAGAAGTCAAAGATCTACGCATCATCAAAGATCTACAACCTATCCTGAAAGATGATCCCTCACTCTCACAGATCTTGGGAGACAGACTTGTCCTCACTCATAGACAACCCCCCAACCTCAAGCAAATACTCATCAGCAACCACACATCACTGAACAAAAACACTGACCCAGGAACCTATCCTTGCAACAAAGCCCGATGCCAACTCTGTCCACATATCTATTCAAGTGACATCATCATAGGACCTAATCACATCAGCCACACCACCAGGGGCTCGTTCACCTGCACATCTACCAATGTGATATATGCCATCATGTGCCAGCAATGCCCCTCTGCCATGTACATTGGCCAAACCAGACAGTCTCTACGCAAAAGAATTAATGGGCACAAATCTGACATCAGGAATCATAACATTCAAAAACCAGTAGGAGAACACTTTTAACCTGTCTGGTCATTCAATGACAGACCTGCGGGTGGCAATTTTGCAACAGAAAAGCTTCAAAAACAGTCTCGAACGAGAGACTGCTGAGTTGGAATTGATATGCAAACTAGATACAATCAACTTAGGTTTGAATAGAGACTGGGAATGGCTGAGCCATTACAAACATTGACTCTATCTCCCCTTGTAAGTATTCTCACACTTCTTATCAACCTGTCTGTACTGGGCTATCTTGATTATTACTTCAAAAGTTTTTTTTTCTCTTACTTAATTGGCCTCTCAGAGTTGGTAAGACAACAATTCATGCTCTCTGTATGTATATATATATCTCCTCAATATATGTTCCAGTCTATGCATCCGAAGAAGTCGGCTGTAGCCCACGAAAGCTTATGCTCAAATAAATTTGTTAGTCAAGAAGGTGCCACAAGTACTCCTGTTCTTTCAGAAGTGGTGCGCCAAGTCTTCATTTATTCACTCCAATTTAAGGTTTTGCGTGCCAGTAATACATTTTAACCTTTTTAGAACGTCTCTTTCTAGAAGTCTACAATATATAACTAAACTACTGTTGTATGTAAAGTAAATAAGGTTTTTAAAATGTTTACGAAGCTTCATTTAAAGCTGTTGTCCTGTAAGATGGTACATTCACTCTTGAAACTGCCATGTTGGGCAAAGAGAGCTCTGTTTTTCTCAGAATATTATTATTGTCTGTTTGGTATGAAGGGGGGTGTGTGTCTGCAGCTGTTCTGAGTATTTTCAATTATAAGAAAATCCTTACTGAGCATGAGTTGATGCAGCGGCTGAGATCTAGCCAGGTGTTAAAGTAACTTAAAGGACTTACTGGTACACCGGAGTCCTGAGCAGAGGGGCGTGATCCTCAACCGGAAAGGAGTGGGGCCTCAACCGGAAGAGGTGGGGCCTTTAAATCCCTGGGCCGGCCTGGGAAAGCTGCCCCCTGTCGGTACGGTCGGCTGTATACTGGTTCTTGCCAGTACACTGTACCAGACCATACTAGCTTACTTTCACCTCTGGATCTAGCGCTCTGATTTTTAGCAGGCAATCGTCACTGATTATTTAAAGGGAAAGTTACACACATGACACAACGGAAGTCCCGTCTATTCAGTAAGGGATCAAAGTTTTTGCTGGTAATTGTGTGAGTACTTTTTTGTCAGTTAGTTAAAAAGGGTTATTCACAACCAGAATGTTATTGACTGGGGGTGGGGCGTGAGCAGTGACTGACCGACACTGGCCCATTATTGACCTCAGACTTTCACCAGCAGAAGAAAGAACCTTGGAGAAGATCCATTCAGCTTTGACAGAGACCAAACAACTTCTCTCTCTCTCTCTCTCTCTCTCTCTCTCTCTCTCTCTGAATTTTGAATCTCTCACATCATTGGTGCCATGAGTATTACTGCACAAGAGAAACAGGAGTACAACAATACCAATGTTCTTAGGAAAGAAAGCAATCAAGCTGTCGAACCCCAAGTATTTCAGGAGCAGCCTCTTGTCTCACCAGACACCCATAGTGTGACATTAACTCAGGAGGACAATATTAAACTTACACCATTCTGTTAATGAAATCTCTGTTCCAGTTATGCTGGTTTTCTATTGCCACCTAGTGACCAATGCCAGAGTTGTCCACAGAATTTAGTTAACCAAAGGACTGCCCAAAAACAGCTGTTAGCGTGTTACCGTGGAGAGTGCGATACTGTATAGTCTGCTGCATGCTTTGATTGTGATGCACGTCTTCCCTTTTAGTTCTCCAGTGATACATTTCAATATGAAGTTGATATTTTGGGGCCAATTTTCCACCACAGGGCTGTGTTAGTCCAAACCCCACATGTTGATGCTCAATTTGTGATGTAGGCTCATGGAAGGGGAATTTATGCTGCTGTGTGTTGATCTGAGCACTAAGATGTGCAGTTTGGGAGTCCAACCGAGGCCCCATTGTTTGAAAATGAGGGCTCCTGATTGGACCAGGACATGTCTGGAACAATCTGGCCCTAGGCCTTGTACATTCTTTTTGTGTTTATGTGTGAGGCCCCAGTCACAGCTGCAGCCCCTCTGAGGGGAAAGAGGAATCAGTGTTTAAAAGAGCTACCGGGCAGCCTCTCTCCAGAACACTTCACACTCAGCCTCGCCCAGACTTGTCCCCTTACTTCAACTACAGCAGAGCTGACGGAGTGGGTGGGGTGGTGGCAGTCCTACAGAACACAGGTGTGTCAATAACTGTAACACATTTGTGAGCCCTGATTGGCTGAGACAATTCCATTTCAGCAAAATAGGTTAGAATAATGATCATCATAATTTCCAATATAATCTGGCTCTGGTACAGACTGATTATTAAGCAAAGTGGACTCTTAAGATCATCATTTTAAAAAGATTTATATATGAAATCTAAGTACAATCAAACTGATCAATACTGACATTTTAATGGGAACATCATCGGTATGGTGGAATATACAAAACCAGCAGAAATGGGCTGCACAAAGAAAGGGATGACAAAAGTTGTCTCACTGCTTGCACATACAGAACTGAATGAAGAATGTCAGAGCTAGAGGTGCTTTCCAGGTATAGAGGCCTATGCAGAATGAGTGTAGAACAGCTGGCCAGCACAAGCCACCCTACGCAGCATGGGGAGGTGTTTGTACTAGTCTGTATCACTGTCAGAGGCCAGCTGTTATACTGCTGACAGTAATAATCTCCAGCATCATCAGCTTCAACACTGCTGATGGTGAATGTGAAATCAGTGCCAGATCCACTGCCACTGAACTGGGCTGGGAGCCCCATAAGGCTAGAAGAAGCTTCATAGATAATAGATTTAGAAGCTTTTCCAGATTTCTGGTGGTACCAGGCTATTTCATCAGTAAGCCCCGAACTGGCTTTGCAACTGATAACAATGCTTTCTCCTACCGTGACTGAAGGGACTGAGTTGTAACAATCTCTCCACTGGTGTGTAGAAACAGAAGGAAAATCTGTGGTTTTCCCAATATGTTTTAAATGTACATTTCACAATTAAACATACTAGGAATTGTGTCCCATGCCAGGTCAACTACCAAGCTTTTTCAGACTTCATATTTTTATTCTTTCTTACCCTGGATCTGGAAAAAACATCATCATCAGGAAAAGCTGTGTGTGTGTGAAATCATCTTGACTCTTCTGGGTGACAAGAAGCTCAGAGCCCCACAGTGAAATGTAAAACGCAACCCGGTAGATTTATAATCCCTGCTCAGAGCAGTGAGGAAATGGCACTTGGTGTGAAAATGGGAAGAGGCCAAGCTATGTAAATTTCCTCTGTCAGGCTAGAGTCTGGAAATTATCCTTTTCTTAGATCATCATCTTCCGGGGGCTGTTGTTTTAAGAGAAACTTAGCCATCCATAGCCCAGAAAAATTACACCACCATCCTGAGAAAGGACATGGAAGTCATTTTAGATTTAGCTTGACATGTTTCTAATCAGAGGGCTCCTTTCTAGAAGCAGCTATGTTCATCCTTTAATGTGTACTTGTTTTTAAAGACACTGTTACAAGCCAAAATATTTAGCTCCCCGCAGCAGCCCCAGGATAGCAGAATCACAGGAGCGAAAGGTGGAAAATTCCATTAGGAATTTGAGCTTCCTCTGTGTTTTTGCATGGTCTCCAGTGCTCTGTCCAATCCAATTTTGAATAGTGGTAGTGATTGGTCTGGTTTAGGTCAAGTGCAGTAAACTGTATAGAACATCTCCATTAATGGATTGAAGGCAGATGTTTTTTTTATTTGTTGTTAACCTTTCTTGTAATGCCCCCTTCTGCTAGGGACTCCATAAGCATAATGCAGGCCTTCCCATAAGGGTTTACAATCTAAAAGACAAAGCAGACAAGCGAGAGAAGGAGAAAAGGTGATGACTGGCCTTGTCTTGCTCATGTAATCTTTTGATGAAATTATTTGTGAGATCTATGCACTGTCTGCCATTACCCCTCATTCATGCCATTGTTAGTCCATTAATGACTTGTGTGCATCACAGTAAAAGTGGGTCTTTGGGAGGAAAAGAGTGGGGAGAAGGGGGTGGCCTGCTGGAGTGGCTTGGGAAGGAGATTTCATGTGTAAGAAGCAGCATGGAACTAAGTCCAGGTGGTTGCTAAAGAAGTGGACAAATGAGTCATCCAGGATGCTGACAAGAGGACTTTACCATTGCTCCTCTCCTATCATGTTCCTTTGATTTTCTACATTTAAAAAAATGTTCCATTTCATTTAATAATCTCTTGCACTCTACCCTAGAATTTCAAGGTGCTTTAAAAATATTAACACATTAGGTGTCCCAGCACCCGAAAGGAGGAAAATTAACATATCTTCTTAGAGATGGTAAACCAAGACATGGAGAAATCAAATGTCTTGGCCAAGAAAGTGAGTGAGTTAGAGACTGGGCTGGGGCTAGATCCTATGTCTCATGACTCTCCACTATTACATTAACCACTAGGCCATTGGCATCTTGTGGACTGTCTTGTGGCTCTCAGGTCTCTGTACATATCAGCGTCTATATGATTATATAAACTCTTTGAGTCTTTTGGTGTTCTCCATTTTACTGTGTGTTTAGATATAGAATAAGTGACCCTCTTCCTTCACGTTTGACAGAACATTTGAAAACCTCAGAGATATCTGCAGCAAACAGTAACTGAAATGCACGCTGCAGAGAGCAGGGAGGTTTTTGTATTGGTCTGTATCACTGTGAGAGGGAAGCTGTTACTCTGCTGGCAGTAATAATCTCCAGCATCATCAGCTTCTACGCTGCTGATTGTGAATGTGAAATCAGTGCCAGACCCACTGCCGCTGAACCGAGCCGGGACCCCCGACTGGAGGGTGCTAGCGTAGGCGATAAGAAGTTTGGGAGCTTGTCCAGGTTTCTGTTGGTACCAGTGTAAGTAATTGCTAATGCTCGTACTGGCTTTGCAGTTGATAGAGACTCTCCCTCCCACTGGCACTGCCAGAGATTCCGGGGACTGAGTCATCACAGTTTGCCCAGAGGAGTCTGGATAAAGAGAGAAGATGGGAAGGAAATAACAGTGACACAATGCTGGATATGATGAGTGTTCAAACACTGAAACACAGTTTGAATTTGCCAGTGGCAATATAAACTAAAATACAACACATCAAATATTCAAATAATTCACATCAAATAAATCCAAGTGGCAACATTTTTTATGTTCAGTGATATGAATTATTAGGTTTTCAAATGCTTTATCTTTTAATTTCTTACCCTGAATCCAGAGAACCAGCAGCCAGACAAGGGGCGTGTGTGAGATCATCTTGCCAGACTGTGGTTTGAAAAGCTTGTTCATAAACCTGGGATGGAAATTGAAACATTTATGTGTGGTCTCTGAGGAAACCTCACCCTTATGCAAAATGCATGTAAATTTACTGCACATTAGTTTTGTGAAATTTCCTGCTGCTGTGAGATGTTACAATGAGGTTGTGTATTTCTAAGATTCAAGTGCTAATGTACTCAGAGCTCTCTGCAGATTTCACATGTACAATCTCCTGTGGCCACCTGACATAGCCCCCTGACAGGACTGGCCATGGCACACGGGCTGGCTGGAGTGTGGCAGTAAGAGAGCAGGTCAACAGTGGGTCCTATGAGCCAGGTGCTTGTGCCTGCACTCTGTGGTAGCTTCCTCACCTATTATATCAAAGCATCTGTTTATACAAAGCTCTGCATTGTAGCATGATGAGCAGAATTGGAGAAAGCGGGTCAGGTTTGAGGGGGAACTGGTTTTGGTAAGACCAGGGGCTCGGGAAACAAGCAGAGGCCAGGCTGCTAAGGGAGAAACTCTAGCACCTCCGCATGTGACACGCATCTCTGCGTGTTTTTCAAAGTTCTCTTTCCCAAAGCTGTGTCTGCCTATTGCATCATTTATTGCTGGTGAACATCAATCGTAGGGGATCCTGCTTTGTGTACAGAGACTGAGTTCACCTCACCTCACTGAATAATGCATGCTTTCTAAATGCCTCACATTCTTCTGCCCACTCACCGTTACCCAGAGATTGTCGTAATATGGCACAAAACTAGCCTATTCAAGCAGAAGTCCTGTCTTTGGCCAGTATGCACCTTCCCAGCTGTTGTCCTGTGAGATGGTATATTCACTCTTGAAACTGCCATACTGGGCAAAGAGAGCTCTGTTTTTCTCAGAATATTATTATTGTCCATTGGGTGTGAACGGGCCTGTGTGTCTGCTGCTGTGCTGAATGTTTTCAGTTATAAGAAAAACCCTACGAAGCATGAGTTGATGCAGAGGCTGGAATCTAGCTCTCTGATTTTTTTATCAGGCAAACGTCACTGATTGTTAAAAGGGAAAGTTATGCGCATGACACAACGAAAGTCCCATCTAACCAGTAAGGGATCAGAATTTTTGCTGGTAATTGTGAGTACTTTTTTGTCAGTGTAACGGAGCCCTCCTGGCTCCTCCACAAAACTCAGTCAGAGACCACTCAACGTATATGCACCAGTGCTCTTTTATTCTTGTGTCAGTTCCCACCACCTGCTATATATACTTTATACACTGTCTTCAGGCCAACACCCTGGGGGACTGCTAGCTTCCCCAGCTAGCAGGGATCTAGAGCCATACGCTCCTTCCCTTCCTGTGCCCCCCTTGGCTTCCTACATGCCAGCTTTATACAGCCGGCTGCCTAATCAAGCCCGCAGGTGCCTATGTTCAGTAATCAGGGCGCGGTCTTCCCTGCCAGCCCCAACTAATTCCCCTTAATTTGAGCAGGCTAACAGGGACCCAGCCAGGATCTCTTGGCCAGCACCCTATTACAGCCAGGTAGTTAAAAATGATATTTCACAACCAGAATGTTATTGCCCATGGGCGGGCAGGACAGCTATCCCCAGTGACTGACCTGCATTGGCCCATTATTGACCTCAGAGTTTCACCAACAGAAAAGAGAGAGAACCGTGGGGCAGATCCATTCAGCTTTGACGGAGACCAAACACAAGGGAAACAGGAGTTCGACAATACTAATGTTCTTAGGAAAGAGAGCAAATCAAAATGTCCCAACCCTAAGTGCGTTAGGAGCAGCCTCTTGTCTCATCAGACCCCCATAGTGTGACATTAACTCAGGAGGACAGTATTAAACTAACACCATTCTGTTAATGAAATCTCCATTCCAGTTGTGCTGCCTTTCTATTGCCATCTCGTGGCCAATGCCAGAGTTGTCCACAGAATTTAATTCATCAAAAGACTGCCCAAAAGCAGCTGTTAGCGTGTTACCCTGGGGAGTGTGATACTGTACAATCTGTTGCATCCCTTGATTGTGAGGCGTGTCTTCCCTCTTAGTTCTCCAGTGGTATATTTCAATATGAAGTTGATACACTGGGGGCCAATTTTCCACCACAGAGCCTTTTAGACCAAACCCCTCATGTTGATGCTCAATTTGTGAATTAGGCCCATGGAAGGGGAATTTCTGCTCCTGTGTGTTGATCTGAGCACTAAGATGTGGAAATTGGGAGTCCCACCAAGGCCCAATTGTTTGACAATGAGGGCTCCTGATTGGGCCAGGACGTGTTGGGAACAATCTGGCCCTAGGCCTTGTACATTCTTTTTGTGTTTGTGTGTGAGGCCCAGTCACAGCTGCATCCCCTCTGAGGGGAAAGAGGAGCCAGTGTTTAAAAGAGCCACAGGGCAGCCTCTCTGCAGAACACTTCACACTCAGCCTGGCCCAGACTTGTCCCCTTACTTCAACTACAGCAGAGCTGACGGAGTGGGAGGGGTGGGGTGGTGGGAGTCCTACAGGATGCGGGTGGGTCAGTAACTGTAACACATTTGTGAGCCCTGATGGCTGAGACAATTCCATTTCAGCAAAATAGGGTAGGAGGTTTCATGCGTAAGAAGCAGCATGGCACTAAGTCCAGGTGGTTGGCCTGGTATCCCATGTCGGGGATCGTGTGGACTCTCTTGTGGCTCTTACTGAGGAACAGCTGATTCCTGAACAGCCCATAGTTAGATATCAACACAATGATGTGTGCTCATACTTGACATGGTGGCGCTGGCCATGGGGCAAGGATTATTTGGGGGATGTGCAGTATGAGACCAGATCAACAACACATTCCAGGAGTTGGGTGCTTGCTCATTCGCTAAGAGCTGAACTTTAACCAGAAACCACAGCTCAGCCTTAACTATAGCAGAGCTGGTGCTCCACTGTAATCACAGAATCAATTAAACTACAGACTCCATAGTGACATTAGTTTACAGTCCAGCACTTAGTGAATAGAGTCCACCCCCCACCCCGAGTATTTATTGCTTTGCCAGACAGACTGAGAAGCAGGAGGTTGTGTCTGTTTGTTGTTAGTCCCTGTTCTGTGAGTTGGGATCTGGATGGGAAATGAGTAGGGTCCGTCTGGTCCAAGTGCAGTGACACCAAGACAGAGCAAGAGTTTATGCAGGGGCTGGGATCAAGCTCTCTCCTTTGAAGCTGAACCCTCCAAGAGATCCCTTATTAGACATGTGCTCAGTGGTGAAACATCAGAGTCAAACTGGCCTGTTGATTCTCGAATCATTCAGCCAGAAATCGCTAGAAGTAGAAGGAAAATGAAAATAATTGACAATATTCTGACGTGTACTTTAAATGTACTAAAAGTTATGGATTCTGATAATTGTGTGTTCCAGTGCAGATCCCAACAGATCATTCTCAGTGTTCAGTTTTTCAGTGTTCTTCCTCAAACCTAGAAAAACAAAATCAAGACAAGTTTTCATATGGAATCCTTTTTGCCATGCTGAATGATCAGGAGCTCAGAGCCCTGCAGTGAAATCTGAAGTGCACCCTGACAGACTTCTGATCCCTGCTCAGAGCAGTAATGAAATGACACTCGGATGTGGATATGCAAAGTGACTGAGTGATGAAAATGATCTCTGAGATGTAGGGCGTAGTCTGAACATTCTGATATTTGTGCAACATCAGAACCCGAGCTTTAATATATCTGACCTGACGGTGTCAGTGTAGCGTAGCTGTTACTGGATGTCATAATGCTAATACAGTTGCATGATCCAGCTGGTAAAGCAGCTGGAGTTACCTTTACAGGACGCAGGCAGCAACAACAGTCGTCTGATTAATGATGAGTAACCGAGCCAGCTGCACCTTTAAACACAAGTAAGAAAAGCTAAAGTCATTCAGTCATTTCTTGTGTGGGGTTTAAATCCAATTAGCAGAGCCTCTTTCCGGTCATTGATTTTGTAAGACTTTTTCACTGTACTTGTACAGCCAGGCTACCGAGGAAGCAACAGTGCCTGTAGCTGCATGATTCTCTGCACCAGTGCTGGTAGCTTTTTACACCCCTAGGACAATGGCTGTTCTCAAAGGCTTTGTGGGCGCGCAGAAGCCGGTCGACGTGAGGTCTGGGAAGAGCTCATGTCAAGGTCTGAGCATGGTCAGATTGGGATGCATGCGCAGCACAGAGAGGTTGACAAGTGGCATCAGTGCGCCAGGCTCTTACGCTGCTTCCTGTGTCTGTGCCCTACACCCACTACCTCCATGCCATGGTAGGTGCCAGAGCCTGAGATCTACGGGGGTGTTGTGTGAGCAGAGCAGGGGAGTCTCCAGCCCTTCCTCCATTGCTGTTCTCTGGCAAAGCCCCTTGGGATGCACGTGTGGAGCTGTGGGTGGGACTGAGCCACTTGTTGGAATGAACCATTGTAGGGGCTACTCCAGCACAGCAGTAGGTGCCCTGAACCCGGGCTGTAACACACCAGATTCTTCTCCTGATTCCCATACGCTGAACCTGCTGGGGTCTCCAGAGAGGGCAGTTTTTAATAATGATGCTTCAATGGGGCTGCACAGGCAGGGACCAATGCCCCACCCCCAGCTGTCACTTTGACTTACCCCCATTAACCCAGCTGGTCGTCACTCCGGTGTGCCCATTGCTGCTCCTCACATTAGAGTAATCAGTGCCGGTTGGGCCATGGCACAGGCAGAGGGATGCAGCACATTGGCTGAATCTAGAGGTGTCCTGTCAGTGGGGAGCTGAAGGGGTTGGGGGACCAGCCTAGATCTCACAGACTCCACATGGGGGTATGGGGCAGCTCAGGTTCACCTGGGTGTAGTTGATTCACGGAGTGACTGGGAGGCAGTTAGTTAGGCAAGGAAGCACCAGGAGAGAGCACTGAGGAGAAAGGCAGAAGGATTGCAGAGAGAGGCTCCCTCCAGCAGGCTGGGGAGAAGCTCCAGAGAGAGCAACACTCTGAAAAGGGAGGAGGAGGACCAGGGGTTGGGGAATTATCTCTAGAGATAAGAAGTAGCTCAGGAAACAGCAAGCAACTGAGCGACTGGCTCTGCCTGTTCCAAACAAGGGCCCTGAGATGGAGCCCAGTGGAGAGGACGGGCCTAGGTTCCCCTACCTACCCCAGCCAGGAACATTTAGAGAAGCAGCTCCTAAACCCAGGAAAAGTAGGGCTGGTTAGTTCCTGCTAGTGCCATCCTGCCACAGAATTTCCACCTCCCTGTTCTCCTTATGGGGGACAGACTATCAAGGACCTGGGCTGGAGGATTCAGGACTTGACAATGCAGAGTTTGGTGTGGTGGCATAAGGGTGGGACAAAGCCAGGTTGATGTAGCTTCCCCTCCTGCTGCAAGGGGATGCTAACAGATGAAGACCCCACATTACATGTCCCTAATAGTTCTTCCTCCTCCAAGCTCAAACAACCCACTGACCCAGACATCCCCCCTATCATCCTTCCCAGCTGCTGCCTTTTGGGGGGCAGATTTGGCCAGCTAAGAAGCCACTGGAAAGCTGACTTTTTGATCAGCTCCTGCTGCTTTGTGCCTGCCAGACCCAGTCTGAGCATATGCACACCCCATGCCATTCTGGAACTGGGGGTGAGCACCCCTCTTGGTGGCACTCCAATGCCCTGCCCATTGGGGGGGGACACCCTGCATCTACCCGGTCACTCCAAAAAAATCATGTGTGTGTCTGTTACCTGCTTGTGCCTCAGGGTTCATGTGCATTTGGGGATTTGCTCCCAGAGAAGCCTTTGAGAATCTGGATCACAAAGTCTTACCATACTCTACAAGCAAACACGTGCCTGATCATAACACAGCCGTTTAAAAAGCCCCAGATTTCTGAGACCTTCTCAATGCGTGTCACTGAGGATCTATGGAAATGAAAGGAAATCCTGAGGCCATATTGGAAATGTATTTATAAGGGAAGTGCTGAATAACATTTTTCTGATGGGAGAGTTTTCATTTGGCAAATGCTGAATGGAGGAAATTGAAACGTTCCTTGAAAACGTTTCAGTTGTCAAAATTTTCAACAGAAAATTATCAAAACACTTTGTTCCGATAAGGTTGAAGCATTTCCTTTGATAGGGTTGAAATGTTATGTTTGGATTTTATCATTGTGACTTTTATATTATACCCTACAATTTGAGTCAATAAAGTTTTAAAAAATGTTTCAAACTTATCAAAATAAAAAGGCATTTTGATTTTTCCAAAAGGAAACTTTGGAATTTTTTTTTTAACAGGAAACTTTGACATTTCCAACAAAATGGGAATTCTGGTTTCAGACAAGCTCTGTAAAATAGAATGAAGTCTGTTTATTATAAGAAGCCATTCTATTGTGAAAGGTAGATAGGCTTATCAGCTGTTTGGCACGATGTGTACTGAAACACAGATAAGTATCTGTGGTGCGCTGGGATAAAGTGAGGATAAAGCAGGAAAAAATTGTAGAGGCCCTCATGTCTCTGTACATACAAGTGTCTATATGATTATATAAACTATTTGAGTCTTTTGGTGTTCTCCTTTTTACTGTTGTTTAGATATAGGATAAGTGACCCTCTTCCTTCACGTTTGACAGAACATTTGAAAACCTCAGAGTTATATCTGCAGAAATCGGAACTGCAATGCATGCTGCTGAGAACAGGGAGGTTTTTGTATTGGTCTGTAGCACTGTGCGAGGGTAATTGCTATCCTGCTGGCAGTAATAATCTCCAGCATCTTCAGCTTCTACACTGCTGATTGTGAATGTGAAATCAGTGCCAGACCCACTGCCACTGAACCGAGCTGGGATCCCCGACTGGAGGTTGCTAGCCGCGTAGATAAGAAGTTTGGGAGCTTGTCCAGGTTTCTGTTGGTACCAGTTTATTTTACTGCCAATGCTTGTACTGGCTTTGCAGTTGATAGAGACTTTCCCTTCCACTGGCACTGCCAGAGATTCTGGGGACTGAGTCATCACAATTTGCCCAGAGGAGTCTGGATAAAGAGAGAAGTTGGGTATGGAATGAACAATAATACAGTGCTGGATATGATGAGTATTCAAACACTGAAACACAGTTTGAATTTGCCAGTGGCAGTTTAAACTAAAATACAACACATCAAATATTCAAATAATTCACATCAATTAAATCCAAGTGGCAACATTTTTTTATATTCAGTGATATGGATTATTAGGTTTTCAAATGCTTTATTTTTTAATTTCTTACCCTGAATCCAGAGAACCAGCAGCCAGACAAGGGGCGTGTGTGAGATCATCTTGCCAGACTGTGGTTTGAAAAGCTTGTTCGTAAACCTGGAGTGGAAATTGAAACATTTATGTGTGCTCAGTGAGGAAACCTCACCCTTATGCAAAATGCATGTAAATTTACTGCACATTAGTTTTGTGAAATTTCCTGCTGCTTTTAGATGTTAGAATGAGGTTGTTTATTTCTAGGATTCAGGTGCTAATATACTCAGAGCTCTCTGCAGATTTCACATGTAGAATTTCCTGTGGCCACCTGACATGGCAGGGCTGGCCATGGCACAAGGGCTGGCTGGAGTGTGGCAATAAGAGAGCAGGTCAACAGTGGGTTCTATGAGCCAGGTGCTTGTGCCTCCACTCTGTGGTGGCTCCCTCACCTATTATATCAAAGCATCTGTTTAAAAAATGCTCTAAATTGTAGCATGATGAGCGGAAACGGAGAAAGTGGGTCAGGTTTGAGGAGGAACTGTTTTTGGTAAGACCAGGGGCTCGAGAAACAAGCAGAGGCCAGGCTGCTAAGGGACAAACTCCAGAGCTGCCTCATGTGACGTGTCTCTGTGTGTTTTTCGAAGTTCTCTTTCCCCCGGTTATGTCTACCTGTTGCATCATTTATTGCTGGTGAACATCAACAGTAGGGGATCCTGCTTTGTGTTCAGAGACTTAGAGTTCACCTCACTTCACTGAATAATGCATGCTTTCTAAGTGCCTCCCGTTCTCCTGCATACCCACTGTTACCCAAAGATACTGTCGCAATAGAGTACAAAACTATCCTATTGAAGCAGAAGTCCTGTTTTTGGCCAGTATGAACCTTCCCAACTGTTGTCCTGTGAGATGGTATATTGACTCCTGAAACTGCCATGCTGGGCAAAGAGAGCTCTGTTTTTTTCAGAATATTATTATTGTCCATTTGGTATGGAACAGTGTTTTGTGTCTGCTGCTGTGCTGAGTGTTTTCAATTATAAGAAAATCCCCACAGAGCATGAGTTGATGCAGGGGCTGGGATCTAGCTCTCTGATTTTTAGCAGGGCAGTCGTCACTGATTGTTAAAAGTTATGCGCATGACACAACGAAAGTCCATCTAATCAGTAAGTGGTCAGAATTTTTGCTGGTAATTGTGAGTACTTTTTTGTCAGGTAGTTAAAAATGATATTTCACAACCAGAATGTTATTGCCCATGCATGGGCAGGATAGCTATCCCCAGTGACTGACCTGCATTGGCCCATTATTGACGACAGACTTTTACCAACAGAAAAGAGAGAGAACCGTGGGGCAGATCCATTCAGCTTTGACAGAAACCAGACAGAAGGGGAACAGGAGTCCAACAACTAATGTTCTTAGGAAAGACAGTAAATCAAAGTGTCCCAACCCTAAGTGCTTCAGGAGCAGTCTTGTCTCACCAGACACCCATAGTGTGACATTAACTCAGGAGGACAATATTAAACTAACACCATTCTGTTAATGAAATCTCCATTCCAGTAGTGCTGTCTTTCTCTTGCCATCTTGTGGCCAATGCCAGAGTTGTCCACACAATGAAATTAATCTAAAGACTGCCCAAAAGCAGCTGTTAGTGCGTTACCCTGGGAAGTGTGGTACTGTACAGTCTGCTGCATCCCTTGATTGTGAGGCGTGTCTTCCCTCTTAGCTCTCCAGTGGTACATTTCAATATGAAGTTGATACTTTGGAGGCCAGTTTTCCACCACAGAGCTGTGTTAGTCCAAACCCCACATATTGATGCTCTATTTGTGATGTAGGCTCATAGAAGGGGAATTTATGTTCCTGTGTGTTGATCTGAGCACTAAGATGTGCAATTTTGGAGTCCCACTGAAGCCCCATTGTTTGAAAATGAGGACTCCTGATTGGGCCAGGTGTGTCTGGAACAATCTGGCCCTAGGCCTTGTACATTCTTTTTGTGTTTGTGTGTGAGGCCCAGTCACAGCCGCAGCCTGTCTGAGGGGAAAGAGGAGCCAGTGTTTAAAAGAGGCACAGGGCAGCCTCTCCGAAGAACCCTTCACAGTCAGCCTGGCCCAGACTTGTCCCCTTACTTCAACTACAGCAGAGAAGATGGAGTGGAAGGAGTGGGATGGTGGGAGTCCTCCAGGACTGTGGTGTGTCAGTAACTGTAACACATTTGTGAGTCCTGATGGGTGAGACAATTCCATTTCAGCAAAATAGGGTTGGAGGTTTCATGCGTAAGAAGCAGCATGGAACTAAGTCCAGGTGGTTGGCCTGGTATCCCATGTTGGGGATCTGATGGACTGTCTCATGGCTCTTACTGAAGAATGGCTGATTCCTGAACAGCCCGTAGTTAGATATCAACACAACGATGTGTGTTCTTATTTGACATGGTGGCGCTGGCCATGGGGCAAGGATTATTTGGGGGATGTGCAGTATGAGACCAGAGCCGACTAAACAGAAAGCACAGCTCAACCTTAACTATAGCAGAGCTCGTGCTCCACTGTAATCAAAGAATCCATTAAACTACGGACTCCATAGTAACATCGTCTACAGTCCAGCACTTAGTGAATAGAGTCTATCTCACCGACTGTTTATTGCTTTGCCAGACCAACTGATAAGCAGGAAGTTGTGTCTGTCTGTCTGTTAGTCCCTGTTCTGTGGGTTGGGATCTGGATGGGAAATGAGTAGGGTCCGTCTGGTCCAAGTGCAGTGACACCAAGACAGTGCAAGTGTTTCTGCAAGAGCTGGCATCTAGCTCTCTCCTTTGAAGCTGAACCCTCCCAGAGACCCCTTATTAGACATGTGCTCAGTGGTGTAACATCAGAGTCAAACTGGCCTGTTGATTCTCAAATCATCCAGCCTGAAATTGCTAGAAGTAGAAAGAAAATGCAAATAATTGACAATATTCTGACGCGTACTTTAAATGTACTAAAAGTTACGGATACCGATAATTGTGTGTTCCGGTGCAGACCCCAACAGATCATTCTCAGTGTTCACTTTTTCAATGTTCTTCCTCAAATCTAGAAAAATAAGATCAAGAAAAGTTTTGCACATGGAATAATTTTGGCCATCCTGAGTGACGAGGAGCTCAGAGCCCTGCAGTGAAATCTGAAATGTACCCTGACAGACTTATGATCCTTGCTCAGAGCAGTAAGGAAATGACACTCGGGTGTGAATATGGAAAGTGACTGAGTGATGTAAATTATCTCTGAGATGTAGGGTGTAGTTTGAAAATGTTGATATTTATGGATCATCAGAAGCCGGGGGTCTCTGTCACATGCAGAATATAATCATGCGCAGCCCAAAGAAAATAAAAATGGACCCCTTCAAATGACACTGAAATCATGTTAGGTCTTCACATCTGTCACACTGCTCCTTTCTACAGCACCCACATTCCTGCATAGTTACTTCTGTGATGCATCCTTGAGTCTAGGAAGGAAAATAAAAATATGACCGAACACATTGAAATTCATGACTGACATGAGCCAAGCTTTTGAAATTTCCATCGTAGCCCAAACTTTATAATATGATAGACATCAGAGGTAAAGACCTCTGCAGAGTTATCTTCCACTCTCGTGTTAAACTTCTCAGCTGACATCGCTGTCTTAGGGTAAATGCCCTTATACAGAAGTAAAGGACACAGACATTGAGCGGATTGTGCTGCTGTAAATAAAGGGAGCTCCATTAAAGTGAGTGGGGCTGTCTTGATCTACACCAGCTGAGGATGTGGCCCATTGAAACAAGAATTTTGGCCCTTTTTATTTTTTTTTAAATAATATGATTAGGTCCCCGCTTTGTGGAATGAATCACAAACGCAGCTGTGGAAAATGTTTTTTTTTTACAGCTGCTTCTGCTGTTTTGGGCTGGCTTGCTCAGTGTGGAGATGGGCTGTAATTTCTTTAGTGGGGTTTACAAGAAAAGTCAGAAGAAATCTTTTATATGTGGGGTATTATTACAGTTAGACATCCTGTGAACTGAGTTACTGAGTCTCTCTGTGTCTGATTGGTGAGCGATCTTCAGATGCTGGAAGGACAAGGATGCTCCAATGAGAATCTCTGTTCATAAATGCACAGGATCAAACCCATTTGCACCAGCTGGGGGGGTGGAGAGGAAACCACCTCCCTATGTTGAGATTAGAATGTCACTTCTGTGGAGTTTTTAAGTCAGTTGCTCTGTCTCTACATCCAAGGTGCTGTCTCTGCAATGCTGACTTTATTGACATACCAGGTGTTTGAATGTGTTTGGACTCTATTCTGGAATTAAAAGTTGTTTCTAGTCCTTAGGAAAGAGTTAGTCTTCCCTTCCTGTACTGATTTCATATTTTACCATCAATTGTATCAAACATGTAGCACTTTTATGTAGAACTCAAAAAAGATTGGAGGTTCTAGCTCTCTTCTCTGAACTGTTAGACTCCAGTGCACCTAATAGCCATTAAGAGAAATGTAGCGGGGTGGACACCCGCTCCTGCCCTGAAGGGCTTAAAACAGCTCTGGGAGAAGGCTGTGGCAGGGGAAAGCAGCTACTAGGCTGATTGGGGAAGTAGCCACAGCTGGGCCATGCCCCAATCAGGGCATAGCTGGCCTGTATATAAAGGCTGTGAGCCAGGAGCGAGAGAGTGTTCAGAGAGAGAAGGGCCTGGCTAAAGGGAGCTAGACACAGGTACCTGAGTGGAGCAGGGCCGGGGAAAGGCTGAGGAGCTGGGGAGCTCCAGCCTGAAAAGCCCCAGGCTGCGGCCTAGGAGAAGGCTAAGGGGTACTGGGGGTTGCAGAGGGCAACCCAGGTGTAGGCCAAGACAGCAGGTCCAAACCCAACCCTGCCAGTGATGAGTGGCTGATACTGCAATCTGCACCAGGGAGCGGGGGCTAGTTGGTGACTGGCAGTGGCCTTATCCTAAGGCGAGGTAGGGATAGTGGGTGGGGGTTCCCCTGGGAGGGGAGACCCAGTGTGTGTGGGTACTGCCGGGGGCAGCACCCAGAGCAAGGGGCACCGGGATCCTGGGAGGGACACGGGAGCCAGTAGGAGGACAAGGCGGATCACTGGCCTGCAGAGGGCGCTCCAGAGGCTGGTAAGCTAATTCCCTGGACGACCAGCAGGAGGCGCTGCAGGGGTGAGTCCGACCCCTTACAGAAAGCATCAAAGGTTGACAATTATTGATGCCGAAGCAGGAGTAGCAGATGTTTGGATGGTTCCATTTGTGAAGCAGATGTGTAATGAGCAAAACTAACTGAACTGAAGGGGCTGGATCAGATAGTGTCTTTTACTCTGAGCACAGTTTGTTTGAATTAGACTGTTGCCGTTTTCCAGTGTGGCTGCTTTACAAAGCAGAGGTGTAGTTCTCCATCCATTTCGTCAGCTCAGTAGAAAATTGCCTGGATTGTAACCTGCTGTCAGGAAGTTGGATGCAGCCCATAAGAGCAAATCCATGTTAGTGATTGGGAGCAATTGCTGAGTAAAGAGTGTGAACCCCTGAAAGGACTGGAAGTTCTTCAGTGTGGAGGGAGGTGACTGAAGTTGGACACACCCAGCCACCCCACTGCAGGGCAGCAGAGGCAACGATGCAATTAAGCTGCATAGGAAGCACCTGAAATACTGAGTGAGAGTCTGAAACTAAACAGCAGGGATGTTTTTGTGCTGGTCTGTATCACTGTGTGAGAGGGGGGAAGCCTTGTTGGCAGTAATAATCTCCAGCATCTTCAGCTTCAACCCTGCTGATTGTGAATGTGAAATCAGTGCCCGACCCACTGCCACTGAACCGGTCTGGGATCCCAGAGGGACGGGTGGAAGCATTGTAGATAAGGAGCTTAGGAGCTTGTCCTGTTTTCTGTTGGTACCAGGCTATAGCACTAACAATGCTGGTACTGGCTTTGCAGTTGATGGTGACTCTGTCTCCCAGAGACACTGCCAGGGATTCTGGAGTCTGAGTCAGCAAAATCTGCCCACTGGAGTCTGCATGGGAGAATAAATTTGGGATAAAAAGAAATATAAAAATTCTCCAACATCAGAATATTTGACACACTACAAAGCTGCATCTCTAGGAGTCTTGCCTGGAGCTCTCATTCTATTAACACTGTAATTGCTGCTAGGAGTGATTGCTGCAAGGGGAAATTCTTACTATTTCAATCCTAATAAATGATTGACTTTGGTTTAAACTCATTTTCCTTTGTTGTTCTTACCCTGAATGCAGAGCACGAGGAGCCAGAGTAGCTGAGTCTGTGTGATCATCTTGATATGTCTAGAGTGACAAACACCGAGCTCAGAAGCACAAAGTGTGAAGGTGGCACGTTTATATCTGCTCTGAACAGCTGGGAACTGTCACTCGGGTGGAAATATGCAAAGCAGCGTCTCTGTGTAAATGTCCATCCCCTCTGCAGACCCAGGGCCACGTACACCCCTCAGTCTGGTAACGCAGCTCCCATTCCTGGCAGTGAGGGATGCCCAGATGGGTCTGGCTGGGGATTGTTACTATAATCAATGGGCTCAGGTTGTTCTGGAGCTTTTCCTGATCAAAGATTCCAGAACTGGGGTCAGTGAGTTCATAAGCTCAGTGATATCCGGTGTCTGCATCACTAGGAACTTCTAATTCCCGGCCCTTATTTACAGTGTTTGCTTATTAGAGAGAAGTTTTGCAGAGGGGTTGTCAGGATGCTGATTAGTGAGTTCTTGACTGTTTCACAGGGCTTTGTAAAAGTATAGTGCTGCTTAAGGGCTCATTAATTATTATTCTTATTATATAGTTAATACTATATTTTACCTTATTGCCAGATTCCTTTCTAATATCTGTCACTGAATAGAAATAGGCACTTAAGCTTGAAGAGATGAAACTTGTTTGCTGTGGATGGTCGCAACGCTGCCCATTCTCTTCCTCCCTAAGCTCATTGAATGGGCCATTTACAGCTGTTGCCTCCAATTCCGCTTCTCCCCCCCGCATCTGTTCTGGTTTCTGCCCTTTCCACTCCACCAAACTGCTCTCACCTTTTTCTGGACCACTCTCCGTCCTCGGCTGCGTTGGGTGTTGTCAGTCACCTACTCATTGTAGAAGTCTTGTGCTCCCTTTTTTTTGTGATGTTGCCCTGTCCGGTTCTCCTCCTACCTCATGCATTGTTCTTACAGCATCTAGTCTGGTTGGTTGTTGTCCTCCCCTCTCCCACTCTGCCAAGGTACCCCTGAGGCTTCCATCTTTAGCACCTTGCAGTGATGCATCGTGTGTGTGTGTCTGTACAGTGCCTAGAGTAGGGGATCCTAATCCCAAGAGGGGCCTCTAGGTATTGACTCTAAGACAGATGCTAAATTATAATATAAATGTCTATGAAGGCACCTCAGCCTGCACTTCCTTATAACTCTGCTAATAATTTTGGATATCATCTGACCTACCATAACTGACCCCTATAGGACATTGCATAAGAAAGCCCACCAGGCCAGATGAGCAACTGCCCAGTACTGAGTCCTGTTAGAGTGATAAGAAAAGGGGACGTGTTGTGTTTTTTGGAGGAATGTGATGTTACATTTTTCACCCCACACTCGTATTAAATAGAGCTGATTGGAAAACTCACATCGTGCCTATGAAAATATTAACTACAGTAGATTGCAGCCAAACTATTCTGAGTAGTGACAAAGTAATTAGGTTTGACATCACAGTTTCCCAAATACAAAGAGACATGGATAAAAGAGGAGCGAGGAGAAGCTAAAAGGAAACAGAATGAAATGCTTCTTTGTATGTTAGATGGTAGGTTTGTGATGATTGTTGCCAGCTTTAGCGCTAAATTGTAGCTCTGTCCTCTGGCAGGCAGAATTCCTAGTCAATCTGAGATCTGGTTGGAAAACTGGATTGGAGGACAGGTAAAGATGATGGATAAAGTTTCTGTCTTTCTCCCAAAGTGGAGAGGAGACAACCTCAGAGGAACAGATGAAAAAGAAATCCTGGACTGTCTATGGGGGGTTGTTAAACCTAAGAAACATCATGGCCTGAGGTTCTACAGGCTTTACACCTGTTAGACCCATAAAATGGAGGTGAAAATAAAATCAAGGGATGGTTGCAGAGTAAAAAAGAACAACCAACAAGACCTCCTGGTCAACATTAACAAAGGTTTGAATCTGTAAAACCACATGAGCTATGGTTAGGACTATGCTGAACGTGCCCTCTAGTTGGAAGCTATCATTTTAACATATCTTCATTTGGCCGGAGCGATCAAACCCAGGTGCCAGAAGTTAGGCTCCTAAAACCATATTGGCACCTAAGTAAAAATGATCTCATTTTCAGAGGGGCAAAACATCTTTAGCTCCAACTGATTTCAGTTTAGTTAGTGGGGGCTCAGCAGCTGTGGAAACCAAGCCCCCATCTGGGTTTAGGAGCCTAACTTCAGGCACCCAGGTTTGGAAGTGTTGGTCTCAAGTGTTACATAGAAAGGGTGCTTTAGAAGAGATGCTTTCCTTCTTATGTCATTCTCCCCTTTGAATAAATGGAGGATTCATCTCCCAGCAGACGTATTCCTTTAATACTCTTGTATTGGAAACCCATTTGTTATCTCTCTGTATGGTGGCAATAATAACACCATCTATATGTATGAGCAGAGGCATCATCATTCGCATTTCTCCATCGCATTCCTGCTGACCAGCTGAGGCAGAATGCAAAGAACAATAGCAGTTCCAAATGGAAAACCCCTGTTAGTCCATCCGCTCCATCTTCTGTGCTGGAGTGTTCCCTACAGCAGATGTGCTACATTTTTTGGTTGCAGCCTCCCTGTGCATTCACAGCAGCTGGTGCAGGGGTTTCCAACCCTCTACATCTTGTTCCAGACCCAGAGCAGGTTCTTAACCTGCTGCGAGCAATTGGCAGGAAGGCAGCAGTCATATTGACACTGAGCTTGTCTGCATGGAGCAACTGTTCCACTCGACAAGCAGGCCCTGCAGAGCGCAGGGAGGTTTTGTTTCAGAGCTGTGCAATGTGAGAGGGAGCTGACAGTTTGTTGACAATAATGATCTCCAGCCTTATCAGCTTCAACTGCATTAACAGTGTGAGTGTAATTAGTGTAGCTGCTTCTGAACTGGGCCCTGCACTGGGCTGGGACCCCAGAGCCAGAAGAAATAAGAAGGTTAGGAGCTTGCCCTGATTTCTTTCAGTACCAGGCTAAGTAATTGCTAGTACTTGAACTGGTTTTGGCAGCTGATCATGACTTTCTCCTGGAGACACTAATAAGGATTCTGGAGAATGAGTTATGGCAATGTCCTGCCTGGACTCAGACTGAACTATGCAAAAATAAGTAACTATATACATATGAAAATAAAAATAAGAGTATTGTTTTAATTGTGTCTAATTACACACATCTCTGTGCTTTTTCACATTGTTACATTGTTTATATTGTTTTTCTTAATGTAACATAAAAAGGGAATAGTTTCTAAGTTGCATATAAATACCAAAGTGATGCCACTGGCTGGATATAAAGCATAAAATATATACGGTGACATTCGTAGATCTCTTTTTTTAAGCCAATATCATCTTGTTCTGCTCCCTACCCTGGATCCAGATTATTAGAAAACAGCTGAGCAGAGCCTGTGAGATCATCTGACTACCGTGGAGCTGTCCAGTGCTGATCCGTTAACTGTAAAGAGTAAAACAAAATACTTGTAACAGCAGAGAGCAGCAGAGGAATTTGATTTGGAGGGAACTGTGCAAAACGTCTCACCTCAGTCCATGTGTCACAGGCTCAGTCCTGGGGAGCTGAGAATGGATTTCTTAGCAGCATCTCCGAAATGTTTTCCTCCCGCATGGAAATTCATTTACCAAGTGGCATCTACATCACAGCGTTCCTTCCAGGATGGTTGGACCAAAGTTCAGCGTCATACATATTGTGAAAGGAATGAATACAGTGGAGGAAAATGTGTGTGTCCATGTATGTACTGTGTTGGGATCAGTCTGGTTTTCGCTCCTGTTTGTGGAAACCTTGAGCAGATTCTCCTTTGGGATGTTTGGAGCCAACATTGCTGGGAAGTTGAACAGAAAAAGAACTGGGTTTGTATGTCTGTAGAACTGAAATATTCAGGATTTTGGAGACTTTGAACCCCTCTAGCTGCAGAGATCGGGCTGGTGAGTGGAGGGAGACTAGAATCTCTGGAGTGGCTGGGAACAGCCCTGTCTGCTATTGTGCTCAGCTGGTGGTAACTTCCAGTCTGTCTGTCAAAGGCCTCATCAAGAGACAGGATTTCTAGTTAGCTCTTCAGCATGGGGCACCTACCTGACCAGCCACCGCACAGTGATCTCAAACTCTGCCACACCCGGGAGATGGGCAGGAGGGTATGTCCCTCAGCTCCCAGCTGGAGAAAGGGACAGACATGTTTGCTGCCCTCAGCCAAGAGAGTTTGGGTGCCTGGGTCTGAGTGTCTGCCCCCAAGGCTGGGGTTGGTTTATGCCCTCTGAGAGCCAGAGACAGTTAGGAGATGTGTGCCCAGGCGGATGCCCCATCCTCCCTCCATGGGTATCTCCATATCCATTTCTGCTCCTTTATGCAGGCTGCCACATCAGCCTGGAACTGCCCCTCAACCTCACTCGTACTCCTCCTCCTCTATGTCCCTTCTCCAAACTTCACTTCTTCAAATCCCCATATACTATCTCTCGAATTCCATTGGAGCATTTTATATTAATTGAGAAAGAAACTAATAACCACCAGGACACATTCACTAGCTACCCAAGTAACCACATAATCCTCTCCATTACCCTGTCCTTTCCCCATCCCAATCCCATCCCCTTGTTATTGCCTGTTGTGGTGGTGGTCTTTTAGACCCTAGTCCAGTAAACTCTTGTGCAAATTTTCAGTTTTACACTCTTGTACATTCATTAAATTCCAGACTTAAGGTGCATCGTGGATGCACTGGGACCACGCTCATGCATAATGGAGTTTGGCCAACTCTAGTGATTTTTAACACATCTCACAATAGTTGATGTTTAACTTAAAGATCTAGCTCCTGGACGCAAATGATTGAGAGTCCCTGTTCTTTTTTTTTTTTTAATAATTAAGTTTCCAGCCCTACTGGTTTCAGAGACAGGTTTGACCCTCAACGCCCCAAACCTGGAAGGCAATTGAGAATTATTATTTTTTTAAATCTCATGATTTTTGAACATTTGGAAATCCAGTATACATCCTGCTACAGTTACTCACCTGCATAATTGTTAGCAGGATCAGGAACACAGTTTGTAAGCTTTTCAGGGTCAAAATCTATCTGCATTTGTGCGGAGAAGTGTCTCACACACACCTAACAATACTGATACAGTGCTGTCTGTGTTCAGAATTTTAGCTATCTACGTCTTTGCTGGATTAGTGAAACATTTGTGTTCTGCCACCTGGTGGCAGTACAGGGGACATTCAGCGCAATGATTTAGTTTGCCAATATCCTGTTTTGATACAAGGACATACACATCTAATGACATTTATGAACATTTCACAATCACAAAGGGATATGATTAAGCAGAAACAACTGTTATTAGTACAAACAGATCATCTCACAGTCTCTTCTGTGAAGATTCACTCTTAATCAGTAGCACCTCTCTGTACATTAGCCTATTGCAGGAAAACTTGGGGATTGGGGGCCAGAATTTTATAGGTATATAGGTGCCCAACCTCCCAATGATTTCAAGGGGTACTAGGTAGTAGCTGATGTGAGTTATGTTGGCAGACTGTAGCCCATTGTTGGTTATAAGAATACAACGTTGAACTCTTACTGCAGTAGGTGTTCAATTAGTTACCATTGTATGAAATCCTTTGGTTTGTTGAAGAGAAACAGATTAGTTAAAACTTGTATGTAAAGAAGTCACCCTTGCACTGTATTTTCCTTTCTGCCATAGGGGAGGTTTTTCTTTCCTCTAGTTTTTCCTTCAAAAAGTCGGCAGCCCGAGGGTCAAATTCCCCATAGCCTTGCTCTTCCTCCTCATTTACACCTGGGCTGATTCTCCAGTGACCTGCACCTTTGTCTAATTGCTTACACCTGTGCAAAGTGAGTCCGAGATGTTTCCTGCTCAGGCTGGCAACATTTTGACATGCACTGTGCACTGGTGTAAGTGATGAGACAAGGGACCAGCACTGGAAGATCAGGCCCTCTGTCCATATGACTTGTAGTTTTAGATGAAGGACACAACAAAGATACAAAATCTCCATGAGGAGAAGGCAGAGAGCATCCCTTGCTCCTGCAATACTGCACAACCCCATTCCCCAGCAGACAGGTAGGGAAAGTTCTTTCAAATAGAGGTGCAGTGCACCAAAACTTGAATTATAGATACAGGCACCCTCTTGTACCTCTCCCCACACTTGGGATTTGAAGGCCAGAACCTGCTCCCATTGCTCCTGTGAAATTTACCATTTACTGTATGAGGGTCAGGATGGGGTCCTCACTTCCACCAAACCCTTCAGAGAGACATGGTGGATGAGGTAATATCTTTTATTGGACTAATAAAATATATTACCTTACCCAACTTGTCTCTCTAATATCCTGGCACCAACACGGATACAATGTCTACATGTCTATCAGGGATGGTCTAGACAATATTTGGTCCTGCCATGAGGGCAGGGGACTGGACTTGATGACCTCTCAAGGTCCCTTCCAGTCCTAGAATCTATGAATCTATAAAACACTGTGATCAAATCTTTTTACATTTAAACTTTTGTGGTGTCCAACAAGTCTGTTTTTATTTTGGAGTTGTCTCAAAAATTTTCAATGAGTGGCATTGTTTGTAGATAAGCGTTTAAACTGGCCCGTGCGGAAATTCGGGATTCGAGCTCAGAAAATCTGCTTTCTCTATCAACCAATCTCACAGCAGATGTTGATTGCTTCTGTTGGACTCAATATTCTCGAGATTCACCGAGCCAAGCAGTTACCCCTTACAAAGGTCATTTTCAAAGCACTCTGGCCTGAAATCTAATTCCGTCTCTTTCCTCTTCCTTTTTACTTGCTGTCAAATTATTAAATCCTTAGGTATTTGGGGATGGTTCAGAAAAGCTGCTCACAGTTTGCACAGTGAATTGCACAGGACTCTGCACAAGCAGCTGGGAAGGGAACCGGACAGGGCTTTCTCCTTCTTCAATAAATTGCTAATCATTCTAATATGGGAATTAGAGGAAGAACTTCCCTGGGTACATGTGATCTGTAAGGCGCTGGGAATTTGTCCATCTAGCACAGCCTTGCATTGTATGGTAGGTACCCGTATAACATTGTACAGTAGTTGTGTGTTAATTACATGAACATGAAAGAAACTGAACAGGAAGACTATTGTACTGGCCTGCAGCACTGCACAAGGTGGCCTTGCACATTGTTGGTAACTTTAATGTCCAGCATCATCTACTTCTACCCCATGGATTGTGTATGTGATCAGTATATCTGTCCCCAGCTCCACTGATCTGGTCTGGAGAATCCTTGTGTTTGATGGAAGCAGAGTAGATAAGAAGTTTGGGAGTTTGTCCTGATTTCTGCTGGCACCAGGCAATGGGATGGAGAACATGGGAGTTGGCTTTGCAGAGCATAGTGATGCTTTCTCTTGGAAATACTGAAAGGACTTTGGTTACTGAATCAGCCCTGGAATCTGAATAGAAAGGGAAATACTGACAAAGATTTGTTGATAACAACATTTCTTTGTTGGCATGATACACTCTTGTAGATTTGAACAGTGTTTCTGCTGTTTTCTTGATTCACTATAAATTAACACAAAGATCCTAACGTGAAAATAAAGAATAAACCAGGCGTGTCACTGAAATGAGACCATGCTTAATCGATATCGTGACATTTCTAGATGGGGATCTCTAATTGCCTCTTTAAGCCAGGCTCCATTGGGTTGACTCTTACCTTGGATCCAAACTAATAACCAGATGGGTTGAGCCTCTGAGATCATCTTAGTGTGTCTGAGCTGAGTAATATTGTTAATGAAATGTAACAAATTAAACAAAATAATTTACTTGCTCTGAACAGCAGGGAAATCTACCTCAAGTGGAACCATGCGAAATATCCACACTGAGACCTCATGTCACAAGTTCTGGGCTGAGAGCTAATTTGTTTCCATCATTGGAGTGTATGTAGTCACTAGGTTAACAGTCAAAATGCTAATTACACAGAAATAATGTCAGCTGTTTCCGTATGTTTAGTGTTTGTATAGAGCTATTTCAGGTTTTATATATTTGTGACACCACCTGCTGGCAGAGAGGGGCAGTTCAGCTTTATTAGCTGTAAGTTTTGTTACAACTGTAAACTAAATATGAAAATATGTAAATATCAAATAAATATGAAATATTTAAAATGCTGAAGATCTGATTCCTGTGCAAAACCAGCCCACTGTTAATGTTCAAGGACTAGCTGGGAATTCTTGAGTATTCATTAAAAAAGGCAAAGAGATGGACAATGAAGAAAAGATGTTTAGGATAAATATATGAGGAAATCTCTGCTCGGGTGAGGTCTATGTGAGTCATTTAAAATAACACATGCCAAAGAACATGGGAGAGAATAATCCTTGGCTAGCAGGAGACAAGGGAATGGGACACAGTGGTGTGGTCCAATGGTTAATGCATAGGACTGGGATTCAGGAGACCTCGATTCCAATCCTGCTACTGACTGGGTGTGTGACCTTGGGCAAGTCTCTTCCCTTCTCTGTACCTCTGCTGCCCCTTCCACTCGTTGTCTATTTGACTGCCTGTCACTATCTGTTTGTAGGACGCTGAACACAATGGGGCCCTGGTCCTGTTTGGGGTCTCCGGGTGCAACTGGAATTTAAATAATAACAATATTGGATCTTTTCTATTTCTAATATTTTCCTATAAAATGTTTTCTCCAAACCGTGGATCACATTGTGAAATAGGCAACAAATAAATGATGTTTGAAGCAGGATTTCAGATCTGCGTTTCTAAGGGATTGCCGGCAACAGAGCTGAGTAAAAATAACATTTTTAAAAACATGGGTGAAATTTGTCCCAGGTGTAAATCCCTTGAAACCAGTGCAGTTTCGCCAATGATGGATTTGGTCCCAGGATAGACACTGGTTCCTTACACATTCCAAGCTGTAGCTCCTTGGGTTTGTATTTCCTGCAAATTGGGTGCATGGTGCATAGCTATTAAAGAAAAAAGGATGTTTTGAAACGTGCTGTGTTCTGATTGCTCTATATGGAGAGGATGAGAGGAAGGTAGGTGCAGACCAGGTGTTTGAAGGATTATTATAGTCTCCTTGTATGACAGGAGAACCCAGTTTGATTTTTACTTCATATGCAGTTTATTTCAGATCCATGTGGGGGGAAAGGAAAAGCCAGTCACAGTCACAGCCCCAAACAGACTGGATAAGATTTGTGGCAGCCCTATGGAAAGGCTTCCCGCAGATCAAAGTCCCTGCAAAGAAGGACAAGGCTTCCTGTAGCCCCAAATACTGAGGTAGACACAAGTTAGGGAGAACAGAGACAGAGGAGAACACTTAAAAATCAGCATTTCTGAGCAATTTCCTCAATGAGGTACCTGGGACAAACCATATTTCTTTTTGGATCCATACAGTCATACAGTTTAAGGCCAGAAAGGAACATGAGATTATCTCGTCTGACCTCTTGGGCAGCACATACCACTAAATTTCACCCAGTTGTCCCTGTATTAAGCCCAATAACTTGTGTTTGGCTAGAGCATGTCTTCCAGGAATGCATCCAGTTGCGATGTGGAGACAGGAAGAGATGGAGAATCCATCACTGCCCTCGGCAGATTGTTCCAACTGTGGACTATTCCCACTGTTCACATTTTGTGCCTGATCTCTAATTGGAACTAGTCTGGGCTCAGGATTCAGCCAGTGGTTCTCGTTTGCCTTTCTCAATAGGTTAAATGAGTCTTTTAGTACATGGCATTTTCTCCCCTGGCCGTTCCATGTACAATGTAACCATGCCACCTCTCAGTCTTCTTTTTGATAAGCTAAGCAGCTGGAGCTCTGTAAGATTCTCACTGAAAGGCATTTTTCCCCAGCTCTCTCATGATTTTTGTGGCTCTTTTCTGCACTCGCTCCAATGTTTCCACATCAATTTAAAAATGTGGACACCAGAACTGGACACAGTATTTCAGTGTCGGTCTCGCCGGTGCTGCATACAGAGGAAAAATCCCCCCCTACTCGTACACACTAATCTCCTGAGTACACATCCAAGGATCACAGTAGCCCTTTTTGCCACAGCATCGCACTGAGAGCTCCTGTTGAATTACTTCTCCACTCTGACCCCTAAATCCCTTTCAGAGTCACTGCTCTGCAGGATACGGTCCCCATTCTGTAGTTATGGCCGACATTCCTTGTTCCTGAGAATAGGAGGTAATTGTGGCACCGCAGACACTGGGGTGTGGGATCTGTTAGCAGATACTGACATTTCATTGGTGAGAATTGTGTCTGGTTAGCGACTCCAGCCTTTCAAGTCTCTGCTGCCCTTCTGCTGTTTGTATTCCCTATTCCCGGGGAACCACATGATCGTGGCCTGTCCTGTTGGTTGGCATCCCTCATTCATCACTAGGTGACCAATGATGCTCAAAGTATTCATGTGGTAAAAATGACGGGGAGTGTATCTGGGCTATTAGCAGCCAGGATATTGCAGGGGCAGCCTCCCTCTTTAATCTCAGCAGTTTTTGCAGTGGTATCCAGCTGAATGAAGCAGGTTTCAACCCTCCTTACAACAGGCGTGATCCAGTATAGTGGAAGGTCTCTCACTGACTCCATTGGTTCAGGCCCTATCTGTAGTGCCTAGACTCTGCACCCCATTGCAGCAGGACACTGCATAACACAGAGGTTATGTTCAAACTGTTATTCTCTTGAGGAAGCATCTGTTACAGGAGAGAAACTGAAACCACACAGGGCAGGGAGGTTTTTGTACGGGTCTGTATCACTGTGAGAGGGGAGCTATAAGTGTACTGACAATAGTAATCTCCAGCGTCTTCAGCTTCTACACTGCTGATAGTGAGAGTGTAATCAGTGCCAGAGACAGCGCTACTGCCACTGAACCGGTCTGGGACCCCAGTGTAACGGGGGAAAGCAGCATAGATAAGAAGCTTAGGCGCTTGTCCTGCTTTCTGTTGGTACCAGGCTACGTGGTTGTTAGTGTTGGAACTGGCTTTGCAGTTGATGGCGACTCTGTCGCCTGGAGACACTGCCAGGGATTCTGGAGTCTGAGTCATCACCATCTGCCCGCTGGAGTCTGAATTGAAAGGAAAATTGAAATTAACATAATGCATGAGTCAGCACATTCATGTTTTCACTTTAGTTTTGTATCATGGTTTATCCTTTTCTCTCAATTAACTAAAAGATTATGAAAAAGGAATGCATTTAAAAAACCGAGAATGCAGTAAATTTGAGCTTGAGCAATCTATTGTGTGTAGGGTGACCAGACAGCAAGTATGAAAAATGGGGACAGAGTGTGGGGAGTAATGGGCACCTATATAAGAAAAATCCCCAAATATGGGGACTGTCCGTATAAAGTCAGGACATCTGGTCACCGTAATTGTGTGTATTCATGTATGTGTGAGAGAGGTTTCCAGGGCTCAATCTCCCATTATCCCACCAGACCAGTGTTATCTCAAATGGATTCTTACCCTGGATCCAGAGCACTAGCAGCCAGATGAGCTGAGCCTGGGAGATCATCTTGATACGTCTGGACTGACCGGTGCTGATCAATAAACCCTAAAGACTGTAAAAAGGGACTCCATATATAACTGCTCAGAGCAGCAGGGAAATCTCAGGCAGACGTGAATATGCAAAGCATCTCGCCTCGGGCCCTGAAAATGGAGAACTGATTTGTTTGCATCATTTCAGATGTTCTGTTGTTTTTCTTGACGTCACTTATGACGAAGTACTGCCCATACTCAGAATTCCAGTGTCTGCAGTGTGTTCAGGGTGAGCTTGATACGTGTCTGTGCTGCCACCTAATGTCACTGGGGGATGTTCAGCTCCATGAGTTTGATGGTGCTGCGCAGAGTATTGTATGTGGTACATGTGTATGGAGATTGAAGAACATGTCCTATTTAATACAGCCAGGGCTGCATCCTCTGTAGGGGGTGCTGTGGTGCTGCCCTGCCCCTGCGCTGTGAAAGAATTCTGGAGCTAAAATTGTAGATAAGGAGTTTAGGAGCTTGTCCTGCTGTCTGTTGGTATCAGGCCATGTAACTGCTAGCACTGGAACTGGCTTTGCAGCTAATAGTGATTGTTGTCACTTGGAGACTCTGTCAAGGATTCTGGGGTCTGCGACATCACAGTGTCTCTGTAGGAGTCTAGATTTAGAAAGAAATGCCCTACAGACCCGACATGTTGTTACAATTATTTAAAGCTTAGGACTGTGTTTACAGTCACTTCTTGATTAAGAAAGTATTGTGATGTAATTCATAAAATACTGTGATATTACATTGTCCATCTTTTAAATGTTTTTCTTCCTGATGCTACGTTGCCTGAAAGCCTGAGTTATCTTTTATTTCTTACTTGGACTGCAACAAAAAACAAGTGCCCAGAGAAACTGAGTCGGAGAGATCGTCTTGGCAGCTCTGGAGTGGGCACAGTGATCAGTTACCCACATAGTCCCAGCTGATGCATTTAAAAGACCTCAGTAGCCCAGTGAGTGAGTGAGTGTTTGTGTGTGAATAAGCAAAGCTCGTGTGAATAACGTACTCCATATCTGGAGTCTAGAAACATTCATCTTTGACTGGGTGGTTTAGTGTTAACAACCTTGATCGTACCCCTGAGATCTGTGCACTCAGGTTCCTCTCCATGCGTAGATCTCCCCATGATTGTGCACAGGGTTGTTCCAGCTACATCCATGGTACCCTCCTCCATTTCCTCTGCACTCTGTGAAGGGCACTGCCTGCACCTGGAATCTGCATGGGAGGAGGTGGTGGAGACTGGGCAGATGGAGGGAGTAGTAAGGGCCAGAGGATGCACACATCAGCCCCTTCCAGCCCCACAGAGAATCATTGGAAGGGACAATCCAGCCACAGTGAGAGGGAACCTGTGTGACATCATCCTGTCCAGCAGGTAGAGGACGGTTTGCCAGCAGTATTTCACTAAGGAATTGTTTGCTGCGATATTTCACTCTGCTTGCAGCTTAATGCGCATTACTATAAAGTGATGTGCTGGCAACACGTATAGAGGCTCCCACAAATGTTCCCCCACAATCCATGATCCAGGCAGGCAACATTTATACCTCCTTTACTTGACAAACTATGCCAAGTGAGGGGGTTTACACAGTGGTTTGTATCTTTGCAAAGCTGCGGCTTCCGCTTGATATCTTCCACTATACATTGATACTGTTGGCAGCCAGGCTGGCAGGGTATGTCAGTAGACTCCAGTCTGGTTTCTTTCATGAGGGCACCGCTGTTGTCCATCACTCATGAAAAGAAGCCCTAATAATTTTTGGAACAGATGAGAAAATGAACACTGACCTACTGCAGCCCCCATCATCACTGCTTTGATCTGAGTCTCAAAAGGACTTATATGGATGGGACTTTTCTAGTGAGTGTTTCCATGTGTATATTTCTAGATACACTATTTCATGTCTTGGACAAACAAAAAATGACTTCAAATTAAGGTTGCTCATTCATTCCCCTGCCTACACACCAGCTGTGAAAGAATGCTGGAGCTAAAACCTTAAGGGCCTGATCTCAAAGCTCATTGAAGTCTATGGGAGACTTTTCTCTGACTCCAGTGGGCTTTGACTCAAGCCCATAATTCATATAGCTGTAGAGACTCTCAGTTAAGATTGTCAATGAACATGAACAGGGCTTTGGAGCTGTGCTCCGGTTCCGCTCCAGCTCCAGGCAAAAACGTGCAGCTCCACTGCTCTGGAGCTGCTCTGCGCTCCAGCTCCGGGCTCCGCTCCAAAGCCCTGAACATGAATTCTCATTAGCTGACAGTTAATTAGTAGGTGTCCTAACTGATTAGAGACTCTGTGGAACACTTGTGTATTCACTGTGAATTAGAGCACTTTGATGATCTTTGGAGATCCGCGATTTACCATGGATCACAATTCAGTGGCTGTTGTGGACGCCCCATTGACGATGTGTCTGTGATTAGTTCTGTTTGAACTAAGGCTGTGCTGCAATTTAGCTGCCAGATCCTGATATTTGGCTACTTCCCAGTAACTCTTCCAGCATCTGTCTGAGGTGGATGGGTAGGAGGAGGCACCTGCCCGTTCCTTGGATAGCTGTGGCATGGACAATATGGTCACTATCTTACACTTCTTCCTCCTGGCCAGACCTTGTGGTGGTCCAGGGTACGTAGGAGAATGATGGAAATTTATGAGAAGGCTCCACTTCTTTTTGATGCCCGCCTTATAACACCTGATTCATCTTGTTCCCTCCTTGTGGGCTGTTTTATTTACACCCTTTCCCAGCTGTTCATCTGTTACCTGCCTCTCCAGTAACTAACCAGCCACCCTAGAAGACTGTGGCTTGCAGATGAGCCTGAAAGGGGTCCAATCCAATGCCCATAGAACTAAATGGGAATATTCCTGTTAACTTCACTGGGCCTAGGATCAGGCTCTAAGATGCAGGTTTTTCTAAAGAGCTCAGTTCCCATTTAGGCATCTATATATGGGCTACGTAGCTGCTTCTATGGAGACAGGTATGGCCAGAATTTCAACAGACCTTCCAACATGCTGAGCTCTGTGGAACATTTATTTTGTGCCTAAGAAGGCCCATATTTATAAATTACTGTCATTGTTGTTTGTAATGCTCTAGGGGCCCCAGTCATGGATCAAGGCCTCATAGCTGCTGCACAAGCATTGCTTTTCTCATTTCTCCCTTTTGCAGTTGTACTTTTAAAAGGACCGCTCGGCCTGTCTCAACAAGCTTTACTTAACAGAGCCATTTAGAGTTAGGTTTTCCCTGAGCTCTGTGCATCGAGAGTAAAAATGACAGTGGGAGGAGTTTGTTGTGTTGTTGTGGCAGCGAGTTAATTAAATAACTTCCTGTTGTTCCTTATTTGTTATGAAATCAGTGAAGCTGACTGTCCACAGGCACCTGTGAGAAACGCTGAGTGCACAGTGCTGGAACAGGGAGGTTTTTGTATTGGTCTGTATCTCCATGATAGGGATGTAGGCTTGTTGACAGTAATAATCTCCAGCATCTTCAGCTTCAACCTTGCTGATTGTGAGAGTGAAATCAGTCCCAGACCCACTGCCGCTGAACCGGGCTGGGACGCCTGATTGCAGGGTGGTAGCACCATAGATAAAGAGCTTAGGAGCTTGTCCTGATTTCTGTTGGTGCCAAGCCAGGTGGGTGCTAACACTTTCACTGGCTCTGCATTTGATAGTGACTGTGTCTCCTGGAGAGACCGATAGAGATTCTGGAGTCTGAGTCAGTATTTTCTGCCCAATGGAATCTAGAAGTAAAAAGGAAATGGAAGAATTTGTAACACACTGATCAAAGAGTTATAGCTTTATTTTGCAACACATTTTAACCCGCTATCTTATTAAACAGCATTAAATAAAATATCGTATTATCTGTTACAACAATGAATAGATTATATTTACATTGTCACTGATGTTATTGTTCATTAAAGCTGGGCCTATTGGTTTTTTCTTACCCTGAATCCAAAAAAACTAGTATCCAGAGAAGCCGAGTGTGGGAGATCATTGTGACCGTTCTCAGCCACCAACGCTAACCGGGGCACTGTGCAGTGCAAACAGCTCCGTTTATACGAGCTCAGCAGGGCAGGGTGGGAGTGTTGCTCATGTGTGAATTTGCAAAAGGAACGAGCCATGTAAATTCACTTCATGTGAGTGGTGGGGGCAGGATTCTGAACTGTCTTGTATTCGTGTGTCTGGTTTAAAGACTGGAGTAGCAAGATGGTGCAGAGGACACCATATGTGCTGCAGCTAGATACGAGTAGCTAAACCATTCACTCGTTTTCTAGAAGGTTTTTAACAGCAGTTTGAAGAGCCCAGCCTGTTTTCTTTTTCTAGTTCAGTTTTTCTCCTGCCCCATGGAAATATAATTGAATTACCCAGGATTTCCTTCTGCAGGAGATAACTGGGTTGGATGCCCTTCAATTACCTGTGGCAAGTAACCGCTTTCCTTTCACACTAAGCCAGCAAAATACAGCAAACTAAATAGCGCTGGAAAGGAACCCTGGTAACAGTGACATGACTGCATGTCACAGCTGGGCTCACACTGTGTTCCTGGCCAGCATACGCAGCCCTAGGCACTGAAGCGTGTTTCTGAACCTCGCCCTGTGTCCATTTTGTGTGACAAGGAGATTTGGGCAGAAACTAGAGAGGGGAGAGATTTTGAGTACCTGGCAGTCCCTCTTATTGCAGACCTTAAAGAACATTGGTCACACTGATGCTCCTGATGTGTCTTTTGGTTTGAAGGGAGGCTGTAAAAACTTCACGGCAGAGGCTGTTTATGGCAGTTGTATGCATGTGTATACCTGTATACGCCAAGCATCGTATTGTTGGCATTACCCCATAGAACTCCTGCTGACTGCTTGTGTGAATAAGCACTCAGCTGTGGAGATAAAAGGCTGCTAGTCTGGCCTTATAGATGTTTTTTAAATACTGTGCTCAGGGAAGCCCAGTCACTCATTTATTCTCCTTCCTCAGTGAATCCTTCAGAGTCCAGCTGGCCTGTTCGGCCTGAAATCTCTGGCTCTGCAATGTTGTGTCATAATACTGCCACCTGCTGGGCAATGGCAGAGTTTTCCACAGAATTTTAGTTCAGGAGCGGAGTGCCCAGGTGGATGTTGTAGCGCTCCCCAGGGAGTGCGGTGCTAAACAGCCTGATGCTTCTTGGCCTTCTCATATCCGTGTCCTTGTTTAGCCCCCAGTCACATGTTTCAAGCTGTGATGTTGTGGAGCCAGTTTTTAAAGATGAGGCCTTTCAAACTATGGCAGTACGGCCTGGCCCGGCGATATTTACACCACAGCCAGAGTGTAGATCGATTCAGCATTTGTATCCTCTGTGATCACTGTAGCCCTGAGGTATTATCATCCTACATCAGGAGACCTGTATAGTGTATAGATAGCACCTGGGCGCTTATTGAGGAAGGATGGGCTTGTTGTTAAGTAAGTAGACTGGTGTTGAAGAGATCTGACAAGTCACTTAATCTCTCTGTGTCTCAGTTCCCCATTTGTTACTTGGGGAACCCCGGCCACCAAGGACAGTTTCATGCTTTGAGTCAAGACCATCATACAGAACCAAGTCCCCAAGCAGATCACCTTCAGTGCACAGTGTAGTCGAGGAATGAGTGCACTGGGGAACCTTGCAAGCACAGCAGACCCTGGTCTATCTGATCTAATTGGGACCAGGGCCAGATTGGATAATCAGAAATCCAGATAAAGTGGACAATGGAAAAGGGCAATGCTGCAGCACCATTTAGTGGACGCAGGAGAGATTGACCATTTCTGGCACTGGAGTCCTGGTTGTTTGGTAAATGTGGAGAGCCGGTTAAGGGAGGGTTGGATAAATGGGGTTCTGCTGTACTGTTGTTAATGTTGTCTGCAGCCGTGAAATCGTTCGAGTCCAGACTCAGGGACTGGACTCTCCCTGGCCCCCTTTCATATAGTGCCAGTCTCACTAACAACCCCCTAAAACGATAAATCAGTTACAAATCAGCGTCCAGATTTACCAGTAGACTTTGGCTGCTCTGGTGATGGAAACTGGCTGGTTGGTCGGCCTTGGTGTACAAATAAATCTGCCCTCTTAAATCAAGACTGGAGACCTTTCTCGCTAGCATGCTATTGCTCAAACAGAAGTTCTGGGCTTGATGCAGGATTTATTGGGTGGGTTCTACAGCCGGTGTTATGCAGGAGATTGGATGAGATGATCATGATGGTCTCTTCCGGTCTTCAAAATCTATGACTCTAAATCAAATAAAAAGATGATGTAAGGTTAATATTACATATCTGCATCTCATTAGTAATCTTGTCTGGTGACATTCTCTTTGGGTTATTTATTAGTGAACATGAATTAAATTGTTAATGTTTTTTTTTAAACTAAGCAAATTCTCAGACAAAAAGAACTACATTAAGATAGAGTGAAGGTTGACAGTATGTATCAGTAATTTACGATTTAAAAAACAAAACATTGCAAGGATGTTCTTATCCTAGATCAAGCATGGTAAAACCAAGGATTTTTTTAAAAGTGTACATCTTAACGTGTTAAGATAATAAAACTACTGTTAAGGCACCCAGCCAACGTTAACACTACCCTGTAGGGATGCTGGGAGGGGGGAAATATGAAAAAAAAATCCATAGTGTCTTTAAAAATCTATTGAATCTAATCTGGGATCCTCAAACCCTAAACTGCTTTAATAACATCTATATCTTAATTGCACTTCATCATTACAGGACAGAGTTTGGTTTTTTCAGTGGCCTCACTGTGTATTTCCATCCTATAACCTGTTTTGAGTTTTTTTAACTTTATCCCTGATCTCTTATTTTACCTTTAAATTACCAGTATGTAATCACAACCTTAACTCCATCATAATGTTGTTTCTGTCTGGGAATATACAAAGAGATGGTTATCTCACAGAGGAGAAATCGCTTTGCACAGCATAGGCAGAAGTCATGTCCTAGATCCCCATTATGAGGTTTTTTAGTTTTTCTTTTCTTTTTTTTGGGGGGAGGGGGGAAAGAAGGTTGAAAGCCTAGTTTGGATTCAAACTTCAGGAGTCCTCAAGGTTGTGGGGTCATGATGCAAAAAAGAAAAAAATCCCTTGCACCATAATCACCAGGCTTTCTTTGTACGTTTTTCTGGGTTGTTAGGGCCAGTGCAGCAGGCTCCCCATAGATGTCATAGACTCAACCACTCTTGATGTCTTGGGAATGAGGCAGAACACGGGATGTGGTTGCCCCAGGCAGGGCAGGTGTAACGAGCCAATACACTATACCTGTTAGCTGCAAAGTTTCTGGTGGCTGGTGAAAACACGCAGCGCTTGGCCCCCTCCCGAACAGACCAAGAAGGGGTCCGCATTCTAGAGTACCAGACACCAGTGGATTCTCTATCAACAATGCATGTATATGCCCCTATGGCGTAATGCTTGGGAAAGGTACAGAGCAAGGAGCTGTCCTCTATAAACCAGGTCAGGAGAGGATGTTTTGTCTTGTTCCCAGAAAATACTGGTGCCTTCTGTGATGACTCACATCTGATCTGCATAATTTTTGCCTGGGGATTTGTATCAATGCCTTAATGAACACAACGTAATAACAATTTAATTGTGTGTGATCTGTGTTGCATGAACACATATTACATTTATTATTTCATGTGTTTTGTGGTTTTATCTGAGAACAACCTTAATTTTCAGCAGTTTCTTCTGGATTAATATATCAATTTCCTGACGAATTTCAGATTGTCGGCTCATTGGGACAGGGAACATCTGTTTGTTCTGTGGTTGGCCAGCAGCTAGCACGATGCAGTCTTGGGTCATGACAGGGGCTCCTAAGTGCTATGGTAATGCAAACAATAAAGAATAATAATAATAAAGTGGAGTTAATGCTGAGAGTATGTATTAGTAATTTAGGATAAAATACAATACAGGGGTGTTGTCATTATTCAAACAACAAGCATTATAAACCCAGAACATTCACAGTTAAGGTTTGACTTTAAAATGTAAGGAATAAATTGGAATCACCCTGGTGGGATTCCCCAGTGACTAACAACTTCTCTGCATAGCTAAGCTCTCAGGATGGCAATACAGTACTAGAGTTTGAGATTATGTAAGTGGATAAGAGACGTTTTCCTTCTAGTTGTCTTTTGGCAGAACATTTGAAAATTTGACCGTGGTTCTAGTTGTGTGTACTAGTGTCTACTACGCTGCATGCTTCATAGGAAAGGGAAGTTTTTGTATTGGTCTGTATCACTGTGAGAGGGAAACTAGCACCCTGCAGACAGTAATAATCTCCAGCATCATCTGCTTCAACCCTGCTGACTGTGAATGTGTAGTCAGTGCCCGACCCACTGCCACTGAACCGGTCTGGGATGCCCGTGGGACGGCTGCTGGCGTAATAGATAAGAAGCTTGGGAGCCTGTCCAGGTTTATGTTGGTACCAAGCGATGTTGTTGCTAATGCTTGTGCTGGCTTTGCATTTGATGGTGGCGGTCTCTCCCACAGACACTGAGAGAGATTCTGGAGTCTGAGTCATCACAGTCTGTCCACTGGAACCTGGAGAGAGAGAATGAAAATTGGCAGGGTTGGAGCTATGGTACAATGACGTTAACATTATTCCAAAGTTTTCATTGAAACACTCGTAAAGTGAACAGAAGAAGTGAACTAGAAAATATACCCGGAATTAGTATTTCAATAAACAAACCACTGCCATTTTTGATGATTTGTCTCATTCCTTATTAACCGTTTTGACACTTGTCTGTTTCTTACCCTGAATCCAGAAAAGCAGCAGCCAGAGAAGGGGAGTCTTTGAGATCATCTTGTTTCTGTGTGGTTGGAAATGCTCCTCAGTCAGGCATGTAGTGGAAATGGAACCATTTATGTGTTCAGCAGCTGAGTGAGGAAACATCAGCCATGTGTGAATATGCAAAAAGAGCCCAGTTATGTAAATGACCAGAGCGGAGTTTTGAAATATCTGACCTGATGGTTTCAGTGCAGCGTTGCTATTAGGGGATGTAGTTGTTATAATCTATTTCCATGATTCGGATGGTAAAGCAGCCAGAGTTAGTTTTACAGAACACGGGTGGCAACAACGGCTGTTTGATTAATGATGAGTAACCAAGCGAGCTGCAGATTTAAATACAAGTAAGAAGAGCTAATGTGATTTGGTCATTTACTGTGTGGGGTTTCAATCCAATCAGCAGATCCTCTTCCGCATAATACATTCACTAATAAATTTTCATTTTACGTATACAGCCAGGATTTCAAGAAAGCAGCGGTGCCAGGAGCTGCATGCAGTGCTGCCAGTCACTGTTTTCACCCCCACAACGATGGCTGTTCTCAAAGGCTTCACGGGTGTACACAGGCAGGTTGACATGAGGTCTGGGAAGAGCTCACCCAAGGTCTGAGCATGCTCAGATTGGGATGCATGCGCAGCACAGAGAGGTTGACAAGTGTGCCAGGCTCTTACGCTGCCTCCTGTGTCTGTGCCCTACACCCACTACCTCCATGCCATGGTAGGTGCCCAAGCCTGAGAGCCGCTGGGTTGTTGTATGAGCAGAGCAGGGGAGCCTCCAGCCCTCTCTCCATTGCTGTTCTCTGGCAAAGCCCCATGGGTTATATGTGTGGAGCTGTGGGTGGGACTGAGCCACTTGTTGGAATGAACCATTCTGAGCACGGCAGTAGCTGCACCTGATCCTGTACTATTAATACACCAGATTCCTCTCCTGATTCCATTACACTGAACCCGCCATGGTCTCCTGAGAGGGCAATTTTCAATAACTATGCATCACTGGAGATGCTCAGGCAAGGGCCCTGAGCTGGAGCCCAGTGGAGTGGATGGGACTGAGTCCCCCCACCTACCCCAGCCAGCTACATTTAGAGAAGAAGCTCCTTAATCCAGGAGAACTAGGGCTGGTTAGTCCCTGCTAGAGCCAAGGAACTTCCACCTCCCTGTTATCCTTAAAGGGGACAGAACCTATCAAGGACCAGTCCCAGAAGAGTCAGGTCTTAACAAGGGCTTGACAATGCAGGGTCAGGTGTGGCAGCATAAGCGGGGGATGGAGCTAGGTTGGTGTAGCTTCTGCTGGAAGGGGATGCTAACAGATAAAGACCCCCATATTACATGTCCCTCATAGTTCTTCCTCCCAAAGGTTCAGCCCCATTAGAGCACACAGGTGCACACTTGATACTGGTTTGTGGGTCCCCATAGCAACCCCCTAACTGACACCTCCCCCTCTTCCCATGCTAGCCTCCCTCTCCTTTCACCAAATGTGCCAACAACCCACAGACCCCACCAGACATTGTTCCACATCCCCTCCTTCTCCCTTCCCAGTTGCTGCCTCTTTTGGGTGGGTATGGCCAGCCAGAAGCCACAAGTAAGCTGACTGAACATCTTCTTGATTGGCTCCTGCTGCCCTGTGCTAGGGTTACCATATTTTGTGCCTCCAAATGGAGGACACTCCACGGGGCCCCGGCCCCGCCCCCGGCCCCGCCCCCAGCCCCGCCCCAACTCCGCCCCCTCCCCTGCTTCCCGCGAACATTTAATTCGCGGGAAGCCTGAAGCAGGTAGGGGGAGGTGGAGGTGCGGCCCAGGCTGGCCCCTCCGGCGGCTCCAGCCTGGGTCAGCTGGGGCCCTGGGGTGCCAGCCCCGGCCGACCACCCCCGGCCCACCCAGCACTGCCGGCCCCCGGCGGCCCGGCGCACCCCCCGGCCCCGCGACCCCAGACCGCCCCCCGGCCCGGCGCACCCCCGCGGCTCCCGACCCGGCGCACCCCCGCGGCTCCCGGCCCGGCGCACCCCCCGGCCCCGCCACCCCGGCCCCCCGGCTCAGCGCACCCCCGCGGCTCCGCGACCCCGGACCGGCCCCCCGGCCCGGCGCACCCCCGCGGCTCCACGGCCCGGCGCACCCCCCCGGCCCCGGACCGGCTCCCGGACCAGCGCACCCCGCAGCTCCCGGCCCGGCTCCGCGGCCCGGCGCACCCCCCCGGCCCCGGACCGGCTCCCGGACCGGCCCCCCGGCTCAGCGCACCCCGCGGCTCCCGGCCCGGCTCCGCAGCCCGGCGCACCAACGCGGCTCCGCGGCCCGGCGCACCCCCCCGGCCCCGCGGCCCGGCGCACCCCGCGGCCCCGGACCGGCTCCCGGACCAGCGCACCCCGCGGCTCCCGGCCCGGCTCCGCGGCCCGGCGCACCAACGCGGCTCCGCGGCCCGGCGCACCCCCCGGCCCCGCGGCCCGGCGCACCCTGCGGCCCCGGACCGGCCCCCCGGCTCAGCGCACCCCACGGCTCCCGGCCCGGCTCCGCGGACCGGCGCACCCCCGCGGCCCCGGACCGGCTCCGCGGCCCGGCGCACCCCCGCGGATCCCCCAGCGGCCCGGCCCGGCGCACCCCCCAGCGGCCCCCGGCACCGCGGCCCCTGCTCCCCGCCTGGCCCCGCGCCCAGCCCGGCCCTGCGACCCCAGCCCGGCCCGGCCCCGCACCGGTCCCGGCCAAGCCCTCCCTCCCTCCCGATTTTCCCGGACATGCCCGGCTTTTGGGGATTTCCCCCCGGACGGGGATTTAAGCCCCCAAAAGCCGGACATGTCCGGGAAAATCCGGACGTATGGTAACCCTACCCTGTGCTAGCCAGACCCAGTCAGAGCGTGTGCACACCCCAGGCCATTCTGAAACAGGGGGTGAGTACTCCTCTGTGTGGCCACTCCAATGCCCTGCCCACTGGAGGACACACCCTGCATCTAGCCAGTCACTCCAAAAATCCTGTGTGTGCCCATTACCTGCTTGTGCCTCAGGGTTCATGTGCATTTTGGGATTTGCTCCCACACAGGCCTTTGAGAATCTTGACCACAAAGTTTTACCATACTCTACAAGCAACCAGGCACCTGATCTCATCACAGCCATTAAAAATCCCCAGATTTCTGAGACCTCCTCAATGGGATGTCATTGAGGATCTATGGAAATTAAAGGAAACCCTGCGGCCATATTGGAAATGTACTTACGTGAGAAGTGGTTGGTTCCCATTTTTCTGTTGGGACAGTTTTGTCAGCAACTGCTGATTGGATGAAATGTTAATATTCTCTAGAAGTGTATCTATGTCAAAATTTTCAATGGAACATTTTCAAAACAATTTGTTTCAATAAGGTCAAACCATTTCCTTTTGATAAGGTTGAACTGTTTTGTTTTGATTTTTATCATTTTGACTTTTATATTACAAAAGTTGAGTTGGTAAAATTGAAATGAAATGTTTTAATGCTATTGAAACAAAAAGTCATTTTGATTTTTCCAGGATAAATGTTGGAACTTTTCTTAGACAGAAAACTTTGAAATTTCCCATGGAAAGGGGATTCTGGTTTGCAACTAGCTTTCTGTGTTAGAATTAATTCTGCTTGATATAAAAAAAGGAGCCACTCAATTAAGAAAGATAGAAAGTATAACAGCTGTTTGGAGCAATTTGTATTGATGTGTGTCTGATGCGCTGGGATTCAATAGTGAGGATAAAGCAGTGAAAACTATAATTAACCTCAGGTCTCTGTGCATTTGAACGTCAGTGTAATTGGGCAAACTCATTGGATCTTTTGGAGATGTGATAAGTCATCCTTTTTCATATTTGACAGAACACTTGAAAGGCAGAGAGTTATATCTACCACAAACAGTAACTGCATCGCATGCTGCAGAGGTTTTTGTGCTGGTCTGTATCACTGTGTGAGAGGGATGCTGCTATGCTGCTGACAGTAATAATCTCCAGCATCATCCGTTTCAACCCGGCTGATTGTAAAAGTGAAGTCCGTGCCCGACCCACTGCCACTGAACCGGTCTGGGATCCCAGAGGGACGGGTGGAAGCGCTGTGGATAAGTTGCTTAGGAGCTTGTCCTGATTTTTGTTGGTACCAGGCCATCCAGCTGCTGACACTAGAACTGGCTTTGCAGTTGATGGTGACTCTGTCTCCTGGAGACACCGCCAGGGATTCTGGAGTCTGAGTCAGCACAATCTGCCCACTGGAGTCTGGATGGGAGAAAAAAACATTTAAAAGAAAAATAAATATAAAATGACTCAAACTTCTTAATTATTAACTAACTACAAAGCTGCATCTTTAATTGACTATCTTGTATCCCTCCTTCAATAACATTGCAGATGCCATTGAGAATGATTGCTTGAAAAGGAAATTCTGAGCATTTGCAGCCTAGTAAAATATTATAACTTTTTTTTAAACTAATTTCCCCTGTTGTTGTTCTTACCCTGGATGCAGAGCACGAGGAGCCAGAGTAGCTGAGTCTGGGAGATCATCTTGATACGTCTAGAGTGACAAACACCGAGCTCAGAAGCACAAAGTGTGAAGGTGGCACGTTTATATCTGCTCTGAACAGCTGGGCACTGTCACTTGGATGGAAATATGCAAAGCAGCATCTCTGTGTAAATGTCCAGTCCCTTTGCAGACCCAGGGCCATGTACACCCCTCAGTGTAGGGCAGGATAGAGCCAGAACAACAAGAGGAGCTTGCATGTAAATTTACTGACTTTAGTTTCAATAGAGTTATGAAATGTTCATATTTGGTTTATTTCCTGCTCCTCTTTTGTTTGAGTTATGTTTTGTCTTTCCAAGTTTCCCATGTGAACGTACACAGAAGTCTCTGCTGATCATCCATGTATCTTAGCATATCTGACATATCGCCCCTAGTTATTCCCTTGGGCTGTGCTGCCAGTGTCTAGGCATGAGCTTCATTTTACCCCTCTCCATATGGTCACTCTTCAAATGTCACTTCCTTCAGGGCACCTTGCCCTTCTCAGACATAGCAGTGATCCCGAATGGCTGGCCTCCCCATCGGAGTAGACCCCCACGATGGTGACATTGTGTGGAACAGTCGCCTGAGACCTCTAGCTATAAAAGAGCTAAATTATAGCCTTATGTCAGATGTGCTGAGCACCTGCCTCTCAGATACACGTGAATAGATGCGGTGGGTGCTCAGAACCTTCAACAATCAGGTTCTCTGCCATCCGGTGGACTCCTCAGCCCTGCATTAGACACCTGGCTCCCTATACAAGGCATGGGGCAAGTTTTTGGTGCCTGAGAAGGGGTCACAGAATCCAGCACGTTGAGCAGGGACCAGCCTAAGCTAGCCAGTAGGAAATGCTGAGGAAAGGGGTGGGGCCTCAGCCCTGCTCCTCAAAGGTAGTTAGACACCTAAATCTGTGCAGGCAGGAGGTGCCCATCTCTGCTTGGAATTCACAGCTGTCAACACACATTCCTGGATTTGGGCACCACAGCCAGATCAGCCCTTTCTCCTGAAAAACCAGAGAGAGAGTCTGAGTGACAGCTCACTCTATCATACCAATAGCCCTGTGGTTAAGACACTCACCTGGGATGTGGGAGACCTATTTTCAAATCCCTTCTCTGCCTGCATTGGAGTAGGGATTTGGGCTCTGCGAAACCAAAGTTCAGGTGATTTCCGTGACCACCAAGCTTTGGGGTATTGTGGGACAGGTGTCTCTAAATCTCTCTTGTTGGAGCTGTCCACTTTGTGTAACTAATTAAATAGGCATCGGAGCAGGGCCTTGAACTTAGGTCTTCCACGTTCTGCCCTAACCAGTCTCTCTCTCTCTCTCTCTCTGGGCCAATGAATATTTAATTATTTACACAACATGGAACAGCTTCAAAAGTCACTTTTAAATGTCAACCTTTTCAGGCCTGCAGAGACTGGCATTGTAGCTCGGAGCTATTGTGGATTTGACGGATCATAGGCATCATAGAATATCAGGGTTGGAAGGGACCTCAGGAGGTCATTTAGTCCAACCCCCTGCTCAGAGCAGGGCCAATCCCCAGACAGATTTTTACACCAGTTCCCTAAATGACTCCCACAAGGATTGAGCTCACAACCCTGGGTTTAGCAGGCCAATGCCCAAACCACTGAGCTATTCCTCTGGGGAGGCAGCTGTAAATTACAGGAGACCCAGGGGCGGTTCTAACTTTCATTGGGTGCTGAAGTAGCCCAGGCATGGACAGAATCTTAACTTTGCCCCCTCCCTGTGGGTTGCATCTCTCAGGAAACACAGCACAGACTTTGCCCCCTCATGTTTATAGGCTGATAGGAAGCGGAAACAAAACGACAGGAAACCACCTGGATGCGCTCAGATTGAAATGTCATTCTGTGCAGCTTGGATATCTGCTGCTCTGGCCCTGGAGACCCAAGTGGAATGTAACTGTTCCTGAAGAGTTTCTTCTATCTGAAGCATCAGGGACTGGCCACTGTTGGAGAGTGATATTGGATTAGATGGACCACAGCTAAGATATAGCGATTGCTGTGTTCCTCCCCCTGCTGCCCTCCCACCCAGAACCCCACTGACTTCACCTGTTCTGGCAAAACTGGGACCCAGAATTCATCCTGGGTGCAGCTCCAGCAATGGCGGCACTGCTGGGAGCTGCAGTGTAAAAATGGCTCAGGTGTTTTTACCACGTGTGATGTAACCCTGTTCTGGGGGCACTGGGCAGGAATTCGGGGTTGCATTTCTGCCAGTACTGCCAGTATCACAGAGTCCTAACCCCGCGGAGGGGTTTCTGCTGGGAAAGGGGAGCTGCCTCAGTGACTGTGCTTTGCTAGATAAGAAGCCGAATCCTACAGCAGCTTTTAGTCTGACTTGTTTGGATTAGTCTATTGCAGTTGTCACTGTGGGTGCTTTATAAAGCTGGAGTACAGTTCTCTGTCGGTTTTCTCAGCTCAGTACAAAGGTACTAGGATTGTAACCTGCTGTCAGTAGGAAGTTGGATGCAGCCCATAAGAGCAAATCTATATTAGTCATGGGGGAGCAATTGCTGAGTAAAGAGCTCTGAACCACATGGTGGGAGGAAGCACCTGAAAGGACTAGAAATTCTGGAGTGAGGAGGGAAGGGACGCAAGTCTGACACACCCAGGAGTCCCAGTGCAGGGCAGTAGAAGCATCAACACCAGGAAACTGCACAGGAAGTAGCTGAAATACTGTCAGTGAGAGTCTGAAATTAAACAGAGCAGGGAGGTTTTTGTGCTGGTCTGTATCACTGTGTGTGAGAGGGGAGCTGCTATAGTGCAGGCAGTAATAATCTCCAGCATCATCGGCTTCAACCTGGCTGATTGTAAAAGTGAAGTCCATGCCCGACTCACTGCTACTGAACCGGTCTGGGATCCCAGAGGGACGGGTAGAAGCACTGTAGACAAGGAGCTTAGGAGCTTGTCCTGATTTCTGTTGGTACCAGGCCATGTAGTGGCTGTTAACACTGGAAATGACTTTGCAGTTGATGGTGACTCTGTCTCCTGGAGACACCTCCAGGGATTCCGGAGTCTGATTCAGCACAAGCTGCCCGCTGGAGTCTGGATGGGAGAAAAAACATTTAAAAGAAAAATAAATATAAAATTACTCAAACTTCTTAATTATTAACTAAGTACAAAGCTGCATCTTTAAGTGACTATCTTGTATCCCTCCTTCAATAACATTGCAGATGCCATTGGGAATGATTGCTTGAAAAGGAAATTCTGAGCATTTGCAGCCTAGTAAAATATTATAACTTTATTTTAAACTAATTTCCCCTGTTGTTGTTGTTACCCTGAATGCAGAGGACAAGGAGCCAGAGTAGCTGAGTCTGGGAGATCATCTTGATATGTCTAGAGTGACAGACACTGAGCTCAGAAGCACAAAGTGTGAAGGTGGCACGTTTATATCTGCTCTGAACAGCTGGGCACTGTCACTTGGGTGGAAATATGCAAAGCAGCGTCTCTGTGTAAATGTCCATTCCCTCTGCAGACCCCGGGCCACGTACATCCTTCAGAGTAGGGCAGAATAGAGCCAGAACAACAAGGGGAGCTTGCATTTTAAATTTACTGCCCTTTACTTTCAATAGAGTTATGAAATGTTCATATTTGGTTTATTTCCTGCTCCTCTTCTGTTAGAATTATGTTTTGTATTTCCAAGATGCCCATGTTAACGTACACAGAAGTCTCTACCAGTCATCCATGTATCTTAGCATATCTGACACATCTCCCCTAGTTATTCCCTTGGGCTGTGCTGCCGGTGTCTAGGCGTGAGCCTTCATTTTACCCCTCTCCATATGGTCACTCTTCAAATGTCACTTCCTTCAGGGCACCTTGTCCTTCTCAGACATAGCAGTGATCCCGAATGGCTGGCCTCCCCATTGGAGTAGACCCCCACGATGGTGACATTGTGTGGAATAGACGCCTGAGAGCTCTCGCTATAAAAAAGCGATGGGGTATTGTGGGGCAGGCCTCTCTAAATCTCTCTGGTTGGAGCTATCCACTTTGTGTAACTAAAGAAATAGGCATCGGAGCAGGGCCTTGAACTTGGGTCTTCCATGTTCCAAGTTGTTTCCTAACCAGTGTTTCTCTCTGGGCCATTGAATATTTAATTAGTTACACAATGTGGAACAGCTTCAACGGTCTCTTTGAAATGTGAATTTGAAACAATTTTTTCAGGCCTGCAGAGCCTGGCATTGTTGCTGGGAGCTATTGTGGATTTGACAGACAGCTCTGGGGAGGCAGCTGTAAATTACAGGAGACCCAGGGGCTGCTCTAACTTTCATTGGGTGCTGAAGTAGCCCAGGTATGGCCAGAATATTAACTTTGCCCCCTCCCTGTAGGATGCATCTCTCAGGAAACACAGCACAGACTCTGCCCCCTCATGTTTATAGGCTGATAGGAAGTGGAAACAAAATGACAGGAAACCACCTGGGTGCGCTCAGATTGAAATGTCATTCTGTGGAGCTTGGATATCTGCTGCTCTGCCCCTGGAGACCCAAGTGGAATGTAAAGCTGCCCTTCCCTCCTCTTCTCCTGTCTTTTCTTTCTCTCTTCCCCATCCCTTCCTCCACCCCTCCCTGCTCTCTCTAGGATGCCTGGTGTCTGGGAGTAGCATGGTGGTTCAGTGTTTATGGACTCTATTCTGGAATCCAGTGTTGTGTCTGGTCCTTGACAAAGAGCTCGTCTTCCCTTCCTGCACCAATTTCTTCTTTACCATCAATTGTGTCAAATGTGCCGCACTGTCACTTAACTGAACTCCCTCCCTCCCTCCCCCGGCCCCCATTAAGCTCTGTGCTCTGAAATGTTTGACCTTGTTCCCCCTAGTGGTGATTCAGAGAAGAAGGCAAAAACCTTTAGTTACCTCTCCGGGGCTGACACAGTCATTGACCCTGCTGCAGGAGTAGCAGGTGTTTAGAAGATTTTGTGTCGAGGAAGATGTTTTAATGAGCAAAGCTACAGAGCAGCCCAGGCAAGGTTTGTGTTGATCTGTATCACTGTGAGAGGGAGGTGGTAGCCTGGCTGACAACAGTAGCTTCAGTTTCAACACTGTTGATTATGAGGGTGAAATCAGTTTCTATCCACTGCTACTGAAATGGCTATAGCCTCACTGTAGAGACACTGCCAGGAAACTGAATGTATGAAAACCTTATAATAACTGCTCTTGTAAGAAATAGGAGAAGAAACTTTCTGGGGGGCCTGGTTATCCCCTAACTCCTACTGAAGAGTTTCTTGGATGTGAAACAGCTGGGACTGGCCGGTACTGGAGAGTGATATTGGATTAGATGGACCACAGCTCAGGTATAGCGATTGCTGTGTTCCTCTCCCTGCTGCCCTCGCACCCATAACTCCACTGACTTGATCTGTGCTGGGAAAACGGGGACCCAGAATTCATCCTGGGTGCAGCTCCAGCGATGGCGGCACTGCTGGGAGCTGCAGTGTACAAATGGCTCGGGTGTTTTTACCACCGTGTAATGTAACCCTGTTCTGTGGGCACTGCTCAGGAATTCTGGGTTCCATTTTGCCAGTACTGCAAATCCATGTTAGTGGCAGGGGAGCAATTGCTGAGTAAAGAGTGTTGAACCACATGGTGGTAGGAAGCACCTGAAAGGACTAGAAATTTGGAGTGAGGAGGGAGGGGATGCAAGTCTGACACACCCAGGTGTCCCAGTGCAGGGCAGTAGAAGCACCAACACCAGAGAACTGGACAGGAAGTAGCTGAAATACTGTGAGTGAGAGCATGAAACTAAGCTGAGCCGGAAGGTTTTTGTGCTGGTCTGTATCACTGTGTGAGAAGGGAGCTGCTATGTTGCTGGCAGTAATAATCTCCAGCATCATCAGCTTCAGCCCGGCTGATTGTAAAAGTGAAGTCCTTGCCAGACCCACTGCCACTGAACCGGTCTGGGATCCCAGAGGCACGGGTGGAAGCACCGTAGATAAGGAGCTTAGGAACTTGTCCTGATTTCTGTTGGTACCAGGCCATGAAGTTGCTGGTAACACTGGAACTGGCTTTGCAGTACATGGTGACTGTGTCTCCTGGAGACACCTCCAGGGATTCCGGAGTCTGAGTCAGCACAAGCTGCCCGCTGGAGTCTGGATGGGAGAAAAACATTTAAAAGAAAAATAAATATAAAATTACTCAAACTTTGTAACTTTTAACTAAGTACAAAGCTGCATCTAGTATCCCTCCTTCAATAACATTGTAAATGCCATTGGGAATGATTGCTTGAAAAGCAAATTCTGAGCATTTGCAGCCTAGTGAAATATTATAACTTTATTTTAAACTAATTTCCCCTGTTGTTGTTGTTACCCTGAATGCAGAGGACAAGGAGCCAGAGTAGCTGAGTCTGTGTGATCATCTTGATATGTCTAGAGTGACAGACACTGAGCTCAGAAGCACAAAGTGTGAAGGTGGCACATTTATATCTGCTCTGAACAGCTGGGAACTGTCACTTGGGTGGAAATATGCAAAGCAGCGTCTCTGTGTAAATGTCCATTCCCTTTGCAGACCCAGGGTCATGTACACCCCTCAGTCTGGTAACGCAGCTCCCATTCCTGGCAGTGAGGGATGCCCCACTCAACTGCTTCTTGGCCCACACTCATCCTCCTTGACTTCTTGGCTGCAGCTGACATTGTTGATCTCTCTCTCATATACACAATTCCTTGGTGCTCATGATGTCACTCTGTCCTGGTTCTCCTCCTGTCTCAGTTATTCTGACAGCATCTAGTTTGGCGTAAACATTCTCTGTTATTAACTTCAATATGTAGGAAAAATGGCAAGTTCTAAAAGCTGCTTTTCTCGCTAAACTCCCTTCTTCACTCCATCTGTGTATCAATCACAGAGTTTTCTATAGCATCCATCAGCCTTTATCAAATATTAACTATAGAATGTGACAATCAAACTATTTTGCGTGTAGTAACAAAGTAGTCAGTTGAATGAATGACATTTCCACAACCAAATACAGAGACTCGGATAAAAGAGAAGGGAACAGAAGGGAAAAGGAAACAAAGAATTAGATATTCTGTTGTATCGTTAAATGCTAGGTGGGTAAAGATTGCTGTCAGTTTGAGGGCCAAATTGTAGATCTTTTCTCAGGCAGGCAGGAACCCTTGTCCATCATCGGTTAGGTTGGAAGTCTGGATTGGAGGAGAGGTTGAGATGATGGATAAAGTTTCCTTCTTTCTCGCAAAGTGTAGATGAACCAGCATCAGAGGAGCAGGCAAAAAGAATTCCAGGAGCATTCAAGTGAGATTGTGAAACCCAGGAAACACCATGGCCTGAGGTTCAATAGGCTTTACACCCATTAAACCCATAATGTGAGTGGGACATAAAGAAAAGGGTAAAAGCTGGGGGTGGGGACCAAATAAAAAGAGAGCCCTACCCCGCCTCTTTTGGGTTACTGAGGATCATACACTTTTTCGTTTCATGGAAAGCTACCTAGCCTTTCCTTTCCAGATTTTCAAGAGTCTTTTTAACCCTAACAAATTCAACTCCTAAACAAAGCAGCATTGAACACAGTCTCAGGACATGTTAGAATGTCCAGGTTCTCCAAGGGGATTAAGAGTGACAGGGCCTCTTAGAATTCGAGGTCACAGTTCAATAGTTCACAAGGCCTCAGCTTCAACTGTCTCTTTTCCACACAAGGCCAAGTCTCTTGGTTCTATTGTCATTGCAGCTGCTCAGGAACAACTGCCACTGTCTCTGCTGGTGTCTGCCAATGTGCCAACAAGACCTCATGGTCAATGTTATCAAAGGGTTGAATGTAAAAGGGTACCACGTGAGCTATGGTTAGGATTATAGTGAGCAGGTCCTCCACTTGGGGGCTACTATTTTAACATCTATTGCTTTGGGAGAAAATGTTGAAGCCTGGATTCTAAATCCATATTTAGGCACCTTAATAAAAATGGCCTGATTTTCAGATGGGTCGGTCATCTTCATCCCCCATTGATTTTAGTACAATTTCAGCATCTCTGAAAAGAGAGCCACTTTTTTTAGGTGCTTCCATATAGAATTATTAGGCTAATGTAAGACACCCCAGGTATGCAAATGTTGGTTACATGTGTTAAATAGAAATGGGTACACTAGAAACCATGTCTTCCTCTTACGACTTAGGTTCCTATGAAATTTTCCCCTCTAGTGCAATGGAGGATTCATCTTCCATTTGAGTGATTCCTTTAATATGTGCATTTATTTTATTTCTATATATGCTGTTAATAACAACACTATCTACCTGTATACTCTGAAGTATCGTATTGTTGGCATTACCTTGTAGAACTCCTGCTGACCAGTTAAGGTTGAATGCAAAGAACAATAGCAGAACCAAATGGAAAACCCTCATTAGACTGTCCACTCCATCCTCCATACTGGAGTGTTTCCTACCACACATGGACTATGCTTTTGCTTGCAGCCACCCTTGCCATTCCCAGCAGCCAGCAGAGGGTTCTCTTGCTATGCTGTAGCAGAGTCAAACCCTCTGCGTATCGTTCTAGACACCAAGCAGTGAGCTAGACTGTAATCGCCGTATTGACACTGGACTTCTCTGCAGGAAGCAGCTGTTCCTCTAGAATCACAGGAACTGAAGAGCCCAGGCAGGTTTTGGTACGGGGCTGCATCACTGTGAGAGGGAAGCTGACACTTTCTTACTGATGATCCCCATCATCTGCTTCAGCCACAACGATAATGAGACTGTAAATCAGTGTAACCGTTCCCTGAGTGACTGCCCCTGAACCAGGCTGGGGCCCCAGAAGGCGGGTAGAGCCAGAATAATAAGAAGGGGAGCTTGTCCTGATTTCTGTTGGTACCGGACTATATAGTTGCTAGCACTGGCTCTGGCTTTGCAATTGATTGTGACTTTTTCTTCTGGAGTCTTGGTCATCACAATGTCCTACCTGGAGTCTCAATGAAAAATAAAATAAGGAACTAGATCTACATGAAAATAAAAAATAAGCTGTATTGTTTTATCATCTGTCCCCTTACATTCATCACCATGTTTTTACATTGTATTTACATAGTTTTATTAATTTAACATAAAATGAAAGTAATTTCTAAGCTAGGTGTGTATATATAATACCAAAGTGATGACACTGGATGGAGATGAAGCATAAAAAAATATACTGCAGCATTTCTAGATCTGCTTTTTTCAAGCCAATGTCCTCTTGTTCTGCCCCTTTACCTTGGATCCTGAGCACTAACAACCAGAGATGCTGAGGCTGTGAGATCGTTTTGCTATGTTGGTGCTGTCCAGTGCTGATCAATTAACCGGTAAATGTAAAGTGTATGTAGCGTTGTTGTAGCTGTGTGGGTCCCAGGATATTAGAGCGACAAGATGGGCGAGGTAATATCTCTTACTGGACCAACTACTGTTGGTGAGGGAGACAAGCTTTCAAGCTACACAGAGCTCTTCCTTAGGTCTGAGAGAAGTATCTGTGGTGGGGCAGATGTTTAGTCTCTTAGAGTATGGATGATTCAGCTCCAGTGAGGGGTAGTCTTGATAAATTGATGATGATTGGGTGCCGTGCAGTGTCCATTTGGTGGGTACCGGTGCCATGGTTTCTTCCAGACGTGGTGTTCTGTGGATTGTGGAGTAATTGTAGTTAGTTCCACTTCTTGCTTTTGTTTTGGATGGCTGTCATCAGGTTTTTTTGTTTTTGTTTTTATAGTTACCTTTCCCAGAGCTGAGGAAGAACTCTCTCTAACCCAACAGAAATTGGTCCAGTCACAGGTGTTATCTCACCAACCTTGTCTCTCTAAATGTAAAATGTAATATTTATAACTGCCAAGAACATGAGAGGAATTTGAATTAGAAGGAGAGATACAAAGCATCTTGCCTCAGCCCCTGGGTCACAGGCTCAGACCTAGGGATTTGAGAACTAATTTCTTAGCAGCATTTCAGAAATGTTTTCCTCCAGCATGTTGATTCGTTTAGCAAGTGTCATCTACCTCAGGTCATTCATGCCGTGATGATTGTGACCAGGGTGCAGCCTTATGTAGATAACACTTGGAAATGACATCAGCATGTTGGAGGAAAGCATTTTGTGTGTCCTGTCTGTGTAAAGTACTGCACTACTGATTAGGGGGCTGGAGCACATGACTTATGAGGAGAGGCTGAGGGAACTGGGATTGTTTAGTCTGCAGAAGAGAAGGATGAGGGGGGATTTGATAGCTGCTTTCAACCTCCTGAAAGGGGGTTCCAAAGAGGATGAATCTAGACTGCTCTCAATGGTACCAGATGACAGAACAAGGAGTAATGGTCTCAAGTTGCAGTGTGGGAGGTTTAGGTTGGACATTAGGAAAAACGTTTTCACTAGCAAGGTGGTGAAGCACTGGAATGGGTTACCTAGGGAGGTGGTGGAATCTCCTTCCTTCGAGGTTTTTAAGGTCAGGCTTGATAAAGCTCTGGCTGGGATGATTTAGTTGGGGATTGGTCCTGCTTTTAGCAGGCGGTTGGACTAGATGACCGCCTGAGGTCCCTTCCAACCCTGATATTCTGTGATTCTATGATTAGGGTCAGTTTGTTTTTCTTTCCTGTTCAGAGAAGCCTTGAGCAGATTCCTTTTCGGGATAATTGGAAACAACACTGTGGGAAGTGAGAGAACTGGGTTTGTCGCTTCTGAAGAACTGAAGTATCCAGGAGCTTGGAAACTTGGCACCCCACTAGCTGCAGGGACTGGGCTGGTGAGCAGAGGGAGACTAAAATCCCTGGAGTGCAGTATGAGCAGCCCTGCCTGCTGTCGTGCCACTCTGGGTGTGAATCTCCCACAGCTCAGCCGGCTGTGATTTCCACTCTCTCCATGCAAGGCCCATGGGAGGCAGAATTTCTAGCTAGCTCTTCATCATGGGGAACCTTTCCTGCCAGCCACAGCAGAGTGATCTCAAACCCTGGCACAGACAGTTAGTGGATAGGTAAGAGGGTGCATAGCTCAGTCCAGCGCCAGAGAGAGGGACAGGTGTATTTGCTGCCCCCAGCCAGCGAGTGTTTGGGTGGCAGGGTCTGAGTGTCTGCCCCTCAGGTGAGGAGTTGGTTTATGCCCTCTGAGAGCCAGAGACAATGAGGACCAGGTGTGTGTCCGGAAGGATGGCCAGCGCCATGCCGGTCAGCCACACGTGGGTCAGCAGCCGCTGTGCTAGTTCACAGCTGGCTCAGTGAGAATGTGCAGAGCACAGGGAGGGCAGCAGGCTGGACTCCATTTGGTACTACAGTGACCAGACAGGCCAATGAGGTGGTATTTGTAAGGGCAGCAGGGGACCGAGGCAGCCGTTGAGTGGATCCAGCTTGTGCGGTGAGCTGTGGCTCAGAATGCCGGAGGGGACTGCAGCACAGCTCTTGTCGCTGACTGGGCAGGGGCTATGGAGGAATCACAGTGACAGCGAGAGCCTATCCTTAAAGGGCAACGCACGTCTGTAGTCAATGGGTGACTCAGCAGGCACATTGCTGTCTCTGTGATATCATATGGTGAATGAAGCTAAACCAAATTAAAGCCATTTTAATTCCAAATGAGAGTGTCCACACACAGGCTTAATGCAATTTACCTGATCCACTTTAAATTGACTGTTTCACCTTTAGTTAATTTGGATTAATTTTCCTGAGTGTCCACATGGTCAGGGCATTAGTAGAGGGGCTGCTGGCAGCCAGGGGCAGGGGGTTTTATGTCTCCCCTAAATCTCCAAAAATTTCTTCCTCTTCTTGGCTTTCCATCCGTCTCTCCCTTCTCCTGCTTGCCTAGTCCCGCTGCATTCAGATCTTCCTGCAGCTGTAGCACTGCCCCTCCCTAACACCAAGGATCTCCTGGTTCAGTTGCCTCTGCCAGATCCTGTGGCACTCAGCTGCTCCCAGTGTGTTTGTACGTCCACTCCTACTCCGAGGGAATGTTGCCCTGGATTTGAGGGGTCTATATACCCCAGAATGTGATCGAGCTAATTGCAATCATATTATGTGCACATGAATTAATGAAACAGAACTTCACATAGTTCAGGGTTAGTTTGGAGACAGGCTTTCCAAAGCAAGGTCATAACAACTGGCAGTTTTGCTAATCAGTATGGGATGAGGGGAGAAGAAAAAGTAAATAAATGAGGGTGAAAGAAAACATGTGGATGGACAGCCTTGAGTCTAGATGCCTCTGATAGTAAGTTTATTGAAAGTTAGGAAAAGTGATGATCCAGTAGGGGTCATTATGACCTAAGTGTTTAGTAAAAGTTAGTTATAAAAAGTTCAGATAATAGATTTTTTTTTTGGTGAGCGGTCCTCGGGAGTTATCCTGGGAGAGATGTTTTCCTGACATCTTTACTCCCTGGCAGGAAGGCCTTTGGCCAGCGCTGACCTGTCGTTGATTACTCAATACCGTCTCAGAATATCGGTAAACATCTGGGATGTTATAACCTATCACTTATGTCTGTGTGTGCTTAAATCTAATAAACTGCCGTGTTAGACAAAAGCATGATTACCTGCATTTGTCCTTGATCGGACAGAATTGCTGAGTTCCTGATGATTTATTCCTTACACTGCCTGGAGTGAGGGTTAAGTTGCCCCTGTTGCGGGTTCTGATAACGCGGCTAAGAGGAGCTGTATGATCACCATGCCTAACAGGGAGAGTTGAGCTCCCAGGTCTCTCAGGGGAGGCAGGTGGGCAAGGAAAGAGGATGGAGGGTTGAAATGAGGCCAGTGGAGAGCTCCGATGCTGGTCAGGTAGCATACGAGGAGCAGGAAGGGCAGGAATCTGAGGTGAGCTGATTGTGTGTGATTTAGTTCACCAGCAATGGGAGCTGTTACGTCTCAGTGTGGCTAAAGGTCTATGTTGTTTTATCCATTGATTTTTCCAATCTGTCCAATGAGCCTCTCAGTATCTCATTAATCCTCTGAACCACCAAAGAAATGAACACCCGTCATTAATAAATACATCAATGTGTCACCACGGGTGAACTGACAGGGTAGAGCCAGGAGTCTCTTCAGCTCGAGGTGAACCAGAAATGTCCCTTAGACTTTGTTCTGGGCTGGGTGAACAGATCTGACTCCGTGGCTGATAGAGAGGGGATGAGGAATGAATATGGCTGTCCATGGTATCCACACTGCAGCTGCCCTGATATGGAGACAGGTGAGAGCAAGCAGCTGTTACATTGTATGAAAGTAACTAATAGCCAGAGCTGGGAGGATTTTGTATTGACCTGTATCACGGTGTGAAAAGGGCACTGTAAATATGTTGACCATAATAATCTCCTTCATCTTCAGTTTGAACGGTGCTGATTGTGTTACTGTAATCAGCAACACAGCTCCCAGCCCGACTGCCGCTCAACTGGGCGGGGACCCCAGGCAGCAAGCTGGAGGCATTGTACAGAAGGACCCGAGGAGCTTGTCCGGGTTTCTGTTGGTACCAGGTTAGTAGGCCCATAACGCTGGAATTGCCACAGATTCTGGAGTCAGATTCAGCAGAATGTCCTGGCTGGAGTCTGAATGTAAAGATAAATACAAACAAAATTACTAACTATAGACGCTGTAGTGTTTTCACGCATTAGTTTTTGTGTGTATTGTATTGTATTTTCTTAATTGAATGAAAAATCCCACTGAGTGGATTCCAGCATGCACCTAAATAAGAGCAAAGGACTGTCCTGTTGTGATTCAGAAAACCAAGTCTGTGCATCTTGGGCTGATTCTTACCCTGGATCCAGAGCACTAAGAAGCAGATGAGCTGAGCCTTTGAGATTATCTTCATGGGTCTGTCCTGACCAGCAGTTGTCAATAAACCACAAAGAGTGAAGTGAAACCTTCATAACTGCTCCAAGCAGCAGGGAAGGGTCAGTGGGTTGCATATAAGCAAAGCATCTCCTCTCAGCCCCTGATATGGAGTCAGAGCTCCATCTACTGTAAATCAGTGTAGAGGCCCTGATGTCAGTGGAGTTATGGTGATTTACACCTGCTGAGGAGCTGGGTCATGGGGGATGGATTGGTTTGTGCTATTCCAGAGAGCGTATTTCTGTATGAATGTGTTACAAACGCTGCAGTTTAATTCTCCCACCCCTTACCCATCTACTGTTGGCTTCTTGCTCCTGATTTTGGACTCAAGTGTGCCCAGAATGCTCCAAAATAGAAGACAAATGAAATCACTGAAATGATATTTTTTTTAATTTGATCATTTCAGAAAGTCTGTGGTTGGCAATACTCATACATTAGTGACCTATAAAAGTGTTAGCAGGATCGGGGACTGTCAGCTCTTCAGAGCAGGGTTCCTGTCTGCGTTTGTTCAGTGAAGTGCCAAGCACATCCAACAGTAACACTACACGGCTTTCTGTCTTGGGCATTTCAGATGGTCCAGCCTCTGCTGGAGGAGTGACATGTTTGTGTGATGCCATCTGCTGGCAATAGGGGGGATATTCAGTACTACGATTTCTTTTACTTCTATCCCTGTTGCAAAGTGAGGCTATGAGTGTGTGTGAAGAGATGGAAATGGGGATACACCAGTAGCCAGTGAAACTAAAATAAAATTAAACCCTGTTGATCCTGTCACTTTTCATAATGCAACATTTGTTTCTTTTTTTCTACTCAGAAATCTCCTCCTTCCCCTAGTTTCTCTCGTCCTTCCCTTTTCCTTCTGTCTCTTCTTGTGTCTTGTGTCTTCTTGCTCAGCCCAAGCACCCTATTATCCACACTGCTCATGTTTCAGTCCCCTTTCTACCCACACAGCCTTCCAGACTGACGTCTGTCTCTCTCTTTCTTCCACCCCCAGCTCCCATGCAGTTCCTGAGAGGTACGGACAGCCCTCAGCTCTCTTTGACTCCATTGGGCACTGAAGTCACTTGGTGCCTCACAAGAGCCCCTCATCCCTTTGCAGGATTGGCCCTGCTCGACCAGAGAATATTGGGAACACAACCTGTCTCTGGTGTCATGGTGGAAACTGCATGGACATAAATAAACGTGATCCGAGTGGCTGAGGTTTTGTATCTATTACTATTGCTGAGCTGGTCACACCCAGACAAACAGCACCTGATCCTGTTGGCACAGTCTGAACTGCAGGTGGGGAGGGGCAGCAGTTACACTGACACTGTGATTGTCTCTGCAGAAATCTGCATTCGCAGACATCCAGAGCAGAGAGGTTTTTGTATTGGTCTGTATCACTGTGAGAGGGGAGCTATCCCGCTGAAAACAGTAGTAATCTGCTGCATCATTGGCTTCAACACTGCTGATTGAGAGAGTGTAATCGGTGCCAGACCCACTCCCGCTGAACCGTGCTGGGACCCCAGAGGCAAGGGTGGAGGCTCGATAGATAAGAAGTTTAGGAGCTTGTCCGGATTTCTGTTGGTACCAGGAGACATAGTCTCTATCAAGGCTAGAACTGGCTGTACATCTGATTGTGACTTTTTCTCCCGGAGACACTGAGAGGAATTCTGGAGACTGAGTCATAGTGACCTGCCCATAGGAGTCTGCATTAAATATGAAATATAAATAAATACAGAGAAAAGGTCATTGATCGTGAGGAACAATAAATAAGTGATATTTGCATCTTTAGACAATGGTATGAAATGTATCACATAATACAAGATGTTCACAATTGTATTCAAGCCATATTTGTTATGAATTATGTATTTAATAGCCAATCTAGCTACAATGTTTTGAATTTTTAAAATTTAAATGGATCATTGTACTGTTAAGCCAGTGCCGTCCGGTTCTGATTCTTACCTGGAATCCACAGCACCAGTAACCAGAGAAGCTGAGCCTGGGAGAACATCTTGATGTGTCTGATCTGGCAGGTGCTGCTCAATAAACTGTGGAGAGTGGAACAAAATGTTTTATAGCCCTTCAGAGCAACAGGGCAGCGTCACTGGGGAGTTCACATGCAAAGCAGCCGCTGTGTGTGGGATCCTGGTCTCCCTGCTCTGACTAGAGATAGAGCTGGTTTCTGTGCATCATCGCAGTGTGTGAGGTCACTCACCCTCCAGGAGGGAAGGATGCTCCTGTGGGTCAGGCACAGGAGACCTGGGATCTGGGTCTGCCTCTGCCAGTCTGTGACCTTTGACTTATCATTGTGGGCGGGATCTTGTGAAGTATTGGGCGCTCTCAACTCCCACTGAAATCCATGGGGTGACCTAACTGAACAAGGACAGGAGGATCTGACTCTATAGACCCATTCCTGCCCCCACTGATGTCAAAGGCAAAACTCCCATTAATTTCAGTGGAATAGGTCCTTACATCTCTCTGCACCTTATCTTCCCTGTCTGCAATATGGGGAAGGTGATGCCCACAGGATGTGCCGCTGAGGGGTGCTGGGATATCAACTGATTAGTGTTTGTAAAGTGCTTGGAGATCCCCAGGTAACTGGTGCTGGATTTAGTGCAAAGGGTGTTCATGGCCCTAACCCCTCCCCATCCACCATAGGGCGGTTAATGGTGATATTGTCCTTTTATACAAGACAGTAAGGTGGGCAAGATACTTAGGTTTTGGTTGTTGTTGTTTTTTAAGCCCTAATTCCTGGGGTCAAGTGAATAGGTGAGAAACTCAGGGTTTTTTTTAAAGAGAGTTTCCGGCTCACTTGTTTGTGGAGCTAAGTCTGAAAAAGGGAAACCCTGAAGACAAGTAAAAAGAAACGAGAATTCAGTACTTATACAAATATTGTGATGTGTTGGGCCCTGACTTGTAATTAGTGAATGGCTGTGCTGGCAATGCAGCATTCAGGGATGTTTCCTGTTACCCCACCACTCCACTGACTATGCCTGAGTCCTGGCAGACAGTGAATATAGACAGTCGGGGGCAGTAACTTAGGCTTAATTCTCTAGCTTGGAGTCGTTCATTATATTCTCCTATTTATTTGTGTTACCATCGCATGTAGGAGCCCGTGTCATGCCCTGGGACCCCATTGTGCTAGGTGCTGTACAAACACAGTACAAAAAAGATGGTCACTGCCCCGAGGAGTTGACAATCTAAGAATAAGACAAAAGACAACAGATGGCTCCAGGCAGACGGTGGACTCCAAGGAAATGAGGAAACAATACTGGTCAGTATGACAGGCAGCGGTCTCAGCAGAACAGCAACCTGATGTTGTCGAATTGTCTGTAGCTCTCATGACAAAGGAGACATTACAGGAGGTATTTGAGGGAGAACAATGCAATAGTTTTTGCAGATGTTTACGGGAAGCTCCTCCCAAGTTTGAGGGGCAACATGGTAGAAAACATGAAAATGCTTGTTTGAAAATGAAACAAGTGGGTTATGGAGGTTTGGCAGCCTGGGCTGATGGGAGATGGGAACTGACGTCCTAGTAGTGAGTGAGAGATATAGCCTGGAGACAAGCAAAGAAAGTGAAGACAAGTAGCTTAAGTTTGATGAGATACCGAATCTGGAGCTAGTAGAGGGACGCAAAGAGAGGGTAACATGGGCGAAGTGGCGGGCTAGGAAAGTGATCTTTGCAGCAGCATTCTGCATGGATATGAGCAGGAAAGATAGCATTTATCAAGGCCAATGAAAAGGATGTTACTATAATCGAGACACGGGCTAGAATCATAGAATTGTAGGGCTGGAAGGGATGTTGATAGGTTATCTAGGCCAGCCCTCTTCCCCTCCTTCCAGCCAGGGCTGAGGAAGGACCAAGCATACCTAGACCATCCTGACAGATGTTTGTCTAACCTGTTTTTACAAACCTCCAGTGATGTGAATTCCACAGCCTCCCTTGGGAACATATTCTAGTACTTAACTACCCTTATAGTTAGAAAGTTGTTCCTAACATCTAACCTTAAATCTCCCTTAAATCTAGTTACTCCTCGTCCTACCACAGAGAACACTGAGAACACTTGATCACTGTTCTCTGAATGACAGTCCTTAATGTATCTGAAGATTGTTGTCAGGTCTCACCTCAGTCTTCTTATCTCAAGACTACACATGCCCAGTTTTTTTAATCTATTCTCATAGATTAGGTATGAACCGAGAAAGAAACCAGAAACCATTAGTCACTTGCATTAGCCTCCTAAATAACCATTTAATCATCCCATCGTCCTGTCCCTTTCATCTCCTCTTGTTTTTCTTGTGTTTCAATCCCTGATCATGTAAGCATGTGTGCAGACATGTACATGGGTAGATCATTGAATTCCAGGCACAGAGTGCATGACGGACTCAATGGGATGTCACATATGTATAACACAGCATTGCCAACTCTAGCAATTTAATCCTGAGGCTCATGACATGTCATGATTTATTTACAGCCGCCCGAAGTCCTGGAGGCAACTGATTATGTGAGAGTCCGACCTTAAAAAACAAAACACAAAAATAAGAGTTCAATTTCTAGCCCTACTGGATGCAGAGCAAAGCTTGACTCAAGCACTCGCAGAATGCCCCAAATCAGAAGACAAATGAAAGAAATCAAATGGTATTTTTTTAATCCTGTGATTTTTAAGCTCACTTCATGACTTCTGAATGTTTGTGGTTGGCACTACTGATAAATCAGTGTTCTATAGAAGTGTTAACAAGATCAGGGACAGGGAGTGTCAGCTCTTCAGAGCAGGGCTTCTGTTTGCATTTGTTCAGTGAAGTGCCAAGCTCATCCAACGGTAACGCTACATGGCTCTCTGTGATTGGAATTTCACATGTTCCAGTCTCTGCTGCAGGTGTGACACATTTGTGTGATGCCACCTGCTGGCCAAAGGGGAATATTCAGTTCAATTAATTATTTTCCTTATATCCCTCTTTTGATGTGAGGATACGCACATCAAACGACATGCAAGAACATTTTATTGTCACAAACAGAAATGACTAAGCACTGATTGTTATTGGAACAAACAGATCCACCTTATAGTCTCTTGTGAAGATTCACTGAGTTAACAGTTAGTGAAATAGCTTTTATTTAGTAAACAGAAAATATGCTGATTGAAAGATTTTTGTGAGTTGCGTTTCCCTCTTTTGTGGCACTGGAGGTTTATACTTTCATTTGTTTGATCTCTTGAAAAATGTTCAATATATTTAAATGCTTCATTTTGTTTCTCTACATGAAATAATAATGAATGGTTATTTTTACAACCCTTTTCATCCATGTTCTTCATTAGATCCAGCAAAAATGAATTTGACATTGATTTCTTCTATAGCTATTCTGTTCAGAATGTTCTTTAGTGTTTAATGTATTGGGGAACACTCATTATAAATAAATACCAAAATAACAGTAGGAAGGATGTCCAGTGACTTCTCTTGTCAGGTGTTTTGCTATTTTCTTTTCTTTTACTTCCAGAAGCTTCCTTGCATAAATTTTCCCCTAGCTCTGACTTTCCAATCTGCCACCCGGCTTTCCTCCATGTACTCACCGTTGCAAAGAAGCCAGATCTATATGCACACAAAATAGAAGCTGACTACCGAAGAGAACAGAGGTTGGGTCCTGGCCCCCTGAAGAAACTTAGGTTTTGACTCTGACTTCAGCGGGGCCAGGATTTCCCCCACTGCGTGTGAGGAGAAGGAAACAGGGATACAAGAATCACTAGAGAAACTAATGTGGAACCCTTCTGGATCCTGTCATTTAGATAACGCTGTCTTTATTCATTCCTTTTTTTCTATAGTCAGAATTCTCCTTCTTTCCTTTTTTCTCTCAAGCCTCCCCGTCCAGCTCTCTCCTTCTGCTTGTCTCTCATGTCTTCCACTTCTCCCACATATCACACAACCCTGTACCCAGTCCGTTCATCCAATAGTACATTCCATGCACTGTTCATGTTCCAGTTCCCCTTCCCCCACACATGGCCTTGCCTTTCTCGCTTAGGGCCTCTTCTCACAAGTTGCCCGGCAGTTCTTGAGAGCAGGGGCGGCTCTAGCTGCTGACTTGCCGCCGAATCCGCGGGACCGGCGTACCTCCCGCAGGTATGTCGCCGAAGGCAGTCTGCCTGCCGCCCTCGCAGGGACCGGCAGACCGTGGCTTGCCGCCCCTGGCACGCGCTTGGAGCGCCGGTGCCTTGAGCCGCCGCTGCTTGAGAGGTGCTGAGAGATCTCAACACTCTTTGTCTCCAAAGGGAGCTGCAGTCAGTCCCTGCTTCACAGGATCCTCTCAGCACCTGGCAGGAGTGGCCCTGCTTGGCCATAGAACATCGGGAGTGTAACTGGTCTCTGATGTCCTGTGCTATGCTGGGAACCTCATGGCCATAAATCAATGGGACCCAAGTGACTGAGGTTTTGCATCTGTCACTATCTCTGAGGTGGTAACGCCCACCCAAACAGCACCCTGATCCCGCTGGCACAGTCTGAACTGGAGGGGCGGGGTAATGGGGTTTTGTTCCAGGCCATCAGGTGCTTTCTGTATCCCCATTAGAATGGAGGGACCTGGGTTTCCCAAGGAAAATGTTTGGTTAATTGTGTGTTGGTGATGGGGAGCAAAGGGGAGGCAAGAGAAGGCCACTGCAGTGAGGGCCCCAGACACTAACATATAACACTGCATCTTAATTTAGGGTGTAGCAGCTGCACTAACATTGTGATGATCTTCACAGGAATCAGCACTCACATGGCCCCAGAGCAGGGAGGTTTTTGTATAGATGTGTATCACTGTGAGAGGTGAGCTATCATTCTGCAGACAATAGTAATCCGCTGCATCATCGGCTTCAACGCTGCTGATTGTGAGAGTGTAAACAGTGCCAGACCGACTGCCACTGAACCGGGCTGGGATCCCAGAGGCCCGGTCAGTGTCACCATAGATAAGATGCTTAGGAGCTTGTCCGGGTTTCTGTTGGTACCAGGATACACGGTAGCTGTTAAGGCTAGAACGGGCTGTACGTCTGATGGTGACTTTTTGTGCCAGAGACATTGAGAGGGATTCTGGAGTCTGCATTAAATATGAAATATAAATAAATACAGAGAAAAGCTCATTGATAGTGAGCAACAATAAATAATAAGCGATTGACATTTGAAACTTTAGACAACGGTATTCATCATATAATACAAGCCGTTCACAATCATTATATTCAAGCCATAACTGTGATGAATTACTTATTTAGTAGCCAATCTAGCTACAGTGTTTTGAATTTTTAATATATCAGTGGATCATAGATAGTGTTGAGACAGGCCATGAAAGGCCTTGAGAGTGAAGACAAGTAGGCTTGGTTTGATGAGAGAGAGAAGAGGGAGCTATGGGAGGGACACAAAAAGAGGGGTGATGTGGTCAAAGTGAAAGGCTAGGAAAGTGATCTTTGCAGCAGCATTTCAAAGGAATATGAATGGGACAAAATTGCAGTTATCAAGCCAGTGAAAAAGATGTTGCAGTAATTGAGATATGAGATAGAATCACAGAAGTAGACCCCCCACAATGGTGACATTATGAGGAATAGTCGCCTGAGAGCTCTAGCTATAAAAGAGCTAAAATACAGCCCCATATCAGATGTGCTGAGCACCTGCCTCTCACATACATGTGAATAGATGCAGTGGGTGCTCAGAACCTTCGACAATCAGGTTCTCTCATCCAGTGGACTCCTCAGCCCTGCATTAGACACGTGACTCCCTATACCAGGCATGGGGAAAGTTTTAGGTGCCTAAGAAGGGGTCACAGAATCCAGCGTATCGAGCAGGGAGCGGCCTAAGCCAGCAAGTAGGAAATGCTGAGGAAAGGGGTGGGGCCTCAGCCCTGCCCCTCAAAGGTAGCTAAACACCTAAATCTGTACAGGCAGGAGGTGCCCATCTCTGCTTGGAATTCACAACTGTCAACACCCATTCCTGGATTTGGGCACCACAGCCAGGTCAGCCCTTTCTCTTGAAAAACCAGAGAGAGAGTCTGAGTGACAGCTCACTCTATCATACCAACAGCCCTGTGGTTAAGACACTCACCTGGGATGTGGGAGACCTATTTTCAAATCCCTTCTCTGCCTGCTTTGGAGTAGGGACTTCGGCTATGGGAAACCAAAGTTCAGGTGAATTCCCTGACCACCAAGCTATGGGGTATTGTGGGACAGGTGTCTCTAAATCTCTCTTGTTGGAGCTGTCCACTTTGTGTAAATAATTAAACAGGCATCAGAGCAGGGCCTTGAACTTGGGTCTTCTACATTCCAGGTTATGCACTAACTAGTATCTCTCTCTGGGCCAATGAATATTTAATTATTTATACAACGTGGAACAGCTTCAGCAATGTCTTTTAAATGTCAATTTTAAACAATTTTTTGAGGCCTGCAGAGCCTGGCATTCTTGCTGGGAGCTATTGTGGATTTGACAGACGGCTCTGGGGAGGCAGCTGTAAATTACAGCAGACCCAGGGGCTGCTCTAACTTTCATTGGGTCTTGAAGTAGCCCAGGCATGGGCAGAATCTTTACTTTTCCCCCTCCCTCTGGGCTGCATCTCTCAGGAAACACAGCACAGACTCTGCCCCCTCATGTTTATAGGCTGGTAGGAAGCGGAAACAAAATGACAGGAAACCACCTGGGTGCGCTCAGATTGAAATGTCATTCTGTGGAGCTTGTACATCTGCTGCTCTGCCCCTGGAGACCCAAGTGGAACGTAAAGCTGCCCTTCCCTCCTCTTCTCCTGTCTTTTCTTTCTCTCTTCCCCATCCCTTCCTCCACCCCTCCCTGCTCTCTCTAGGATGCCTGGTGTCTGGGAGTAGCATGGTGGTTCGGTGTTTATGGATTCTGTTCTGGAATCCAGTGTTGTTTCTGGTCATTGGCAAAAAGTTCGTCTTCCCTTCCTGCACCATTTTCTTCTTTACCATCAATTGTGTCAAATGTGCCGCACTGTCACTTAACTGAACACCCCGTCCCCCAAAGATTAAGCTCTGTGTTCTGAATTGTGAGACTCCCTGCCCCTAGTGGTGATTCAGAGAAAAAGTTACCTTTAGGGGCTAACACAGTCATTGACCCTGCTGCAGGAGTAGCAGGTGTTTAGAAGATTGGCAATGGCGGCACTGCTAGAAGCTGCAGTCTAAAAATGGCTCGGGTGTTTTTACCACCGTGTGATGTAACCCTGCTCTGGGGGCACTAGGGAGCAATTCTGGGTTCCATTTTTGCCAGTACTGCCAGTATCACAGAGTCCCAACCCCGCGGAGGGGTTTCTGCTGGGAAAGGGGAGCTGCCTCAGTGACTGTGCTTTGCTAGATAAGAAGCCGAATCCTACAGCAGCTTTTAGTCTGACTTGTTTGGACAACTATTGCAGTTGTCACTGTGGGTGCTTTATAAAGCTGGAGTACAGTTCTCTGTCCGTTTTCTCAGCTCAGTAGAAAGGTACTAGGATTGTAACCTGCTGTCAGTAGGAAGTTGGATGCAGCCCATAAGAGCAAATCCATGTTAGTGGCAGGGGAGCAATTGCTGAGTGAAAAGTGTTGAACCACATGGTGGGAGGAAGCACCTGAAAGGACTAGAAATTCTGGAGTGAGGAGGGAAGGGACGCAAGTCTGACACACCCAGGCGTCCCATTGCAGGGCAGTAGAAGCACCAACACCAAGAAACTGCACAGGAAACAGCTGAAATACTGTGAGTGGGTCTCTGAAACTAAACAGGGTAGGGAGGTTTTTGTGCTGGTCTGTATCACTGTGTGATATGTGAACTGGTATACTGCTGGCAGTAATAATCTCCAGCATCATCCACTTCAACTCGACTGATTGTAAAAGTGAAGTCCTTGCCAGACCCACTGCCACTGAACCGGTCTGGGATCCCAGAGGGACGGGTAGAAGCGCTGTAGATAAGGAGCTTAAGAGCTTGTCCTGACTTCTGTTGGTACCAGGCCATGTAGCTAACACTGGAACTGGCTTTGCAGTTGATGGTGACTCTGTCTCCTGGAGACACTGCCAGGGATTCTGGAGTCTGAGTCAGCACGATCTGCCCACTGGAGTCTGGATGGGAGAAAAACATTTAGAAGAAAAATAAATATAAAATTACTCAAACTTTGTAATTTTTAACTAACTACAAAGCTGCATCTTTAAGTGGCTATCTTTTATCCCTCCTTCAATAACACTGCAGATGCCATTGGGAATGATTGCTTGAAAAGGAAATTCTGAGCATTTGCAGCCTAGTAAAATATTATATCTTTATTTTAAACTAATTTCCCCTGTTGTTGTTCTGACCCTGTATGAAGAGCACAAGAAGCCAGAGTAGCTGAGTCTGGGAGATCATCTTGATACGTCTAGAGTGACAAACACCGAGCTCAGAAGCACAAAGTGTGAAGGTGGCACGTTTATATCTGCTCTGAACAGCTGGGCACTGTCACTTGGGTGGAAATATGCAAAGCAGCGTCTCTGTGTAAATTTCCAGTCCCTTTGCAGACCCTGGGCCACGTACACCCCTCAGTCTGGTAACACATCTCCCATTCCTTACAGTGAGGGATGCCTGGATGGGACAGTAGGGGATGGTCTCTCTAATCAATGGGCCCAGAGTTTTCTGTACGTTTTCCTGATCCAGGAGTCCAGGTCTGTGCTCAGTTAGTTCCTAAGCTGAGTAGTATGCAGTGTCTTTGTCACTAGTCACTTCTAACTAGTAGTTAGTTCCCAGGGTTCATTCAGAGAGCAGTTTCCTGGGTGGGTTTTTAGGAAGTTAGTTAATTAGTTCATGTCTTCACAGTGCTTTAAAAAATTACAGATCTGTTTAAAGGCTAAATATTGTTGTTTTAATGATATTAGTGGCAGATCCCATGGTAACATTTGTCACTGAGAATTAATGTTAAGAGGTAAAGCTTGGTTGGTTGCAGTACTGCCCATGCCCTTCCTTCCTAAGCTCATGAATAGGCCATTTACAGCTGTTTCCTCCAATTCCTCTCCTCCACCCCCATCAGAACTGCTTTGCACCTTTTCTACTCCACAAAAACTGCTCTCAACTGCTTCCTGGCCCAGTCTCCACGCCCATCCTTCTTGGCTACATCTGACGTTGTTGATCACATACATACACACACACGCTCTCTCTCTCTCTCGCTCCTTCTCTCTCTCTCTCTCTCTCTCTCTCTCTCACACACACACACACACACACACACACACACACACACACACACACACACGTCTTGTGCTTCCTTTGTGTTCATGATGTCACCCTGTCCTGGTTCTCCTCCTATCTCAGTTATTGTTCTGACACCATCTAGTTTGGTTGGTCGTTGTCCTCCCTTCTCCCATTCTGCCAATGGTACCTGCAGGCTTTCTCATTGCCCTATTCTTATACAAGGGGTGTGTGTCTCTACAGTGCCTAGAGGATGGAACCCCAATCCTGAGTGGGGCCTCTGGGTATTAAGTGGAGGCTAAACACTAAATCATATTACAGTGGGTGTCATTCACAGAAGGCATCTCAGCTCTCACTTGCCTTTATTACCTCCCCAGTGGGGTCATATACCATATGCTATAGCATAATTCAACCCTGCATAAGAGAGCCCACCGGGCCAGAAGAGCAACTGCCCGGTACTGAGTCCTCTCAGAGTGCTGATAAGGAGCCGATGTCATAGTTTATGAAGTAATTGTTACATTTTGCATCCCACAGAGCTCCTTGGAAAACTCACCTATTTCACAGGAAAAATGCCCTTTTGAAATATTTTGATCAGATAATTTTGGCTTTCCGGTCATGTGATTTTGTTTTGAAATGACATTTAGAAATTAAATGAAAACATTCATTTCTTTTTGTAATTAAAATGTTATTTTGTTTTGGATTTTGGAAATTGTAATTCTTTGATTTTTCTTAATTCTTGGTTTCTGAATTTTCTTTTTCCCACCTTGTTCTCCCCTCACCCTCAATTCACCTGCTTTCTTTCTCTTTTAATTCTTACCTTTTCCTCCACTGGACAGAGGGAGGAGGGAAAGGTGGAAAAAAAAACTATTTAAAACACTTTTCACACTTTGTTACTATTTTCTAACTCAGCACAGTTGGAAACAATTACAAAGTGTCTGAAAGTAGTTTTCCCACACTTGTACACACTGTCTTACAGTTTTCCAACATTTTCTAGTTGGAAAACTATATAAAAATTTGAAGAGGGTTATCTTCAACATGTCGTTTTCTACCAAGATATTTTTATGGGGAAAAATACAACCAACTGTATAATTAAACTCCAAGTCCTCTTTCCTGGTCTCAGATTTTAATTACTTACTCACCCCACACTTGACATAAACATTCTGTTATTAACTTCAATATGTAGGAAAAATTGCAAGTTCTAAAAGCTGCTTTTCTCGCTAAACTCCCTTCTTCAATCCATCTGTGTATCAATCACAGAGTTTTCTATAGCATCCATCAGCCTTTATTAAATATTAACTACAGAAAGTGGCAATCAAACTATTTTGTGTGTAGTAACAAAGTAGTTGAATGAATGACAAGACCATTTCCACAACCAAACACAAAGAGACACGGATAAAAGAGAAGGGAAGAGAACGGAAAAGGAAACAAAGAATTAGATGTTCTATTGTATAGTTAGATGCTAGGTGGGTAAAGACTGTTGTTAATTTGAGGGCCAAATTGTAGCTCTTTCCTCAGGCAGGCAGGAACCCTTGTCCATCATCGGTCAGGTTGGAAGGCTGGATTGGAGGAGAGGTTGAGATGATGGATAAAGTTTCCTTCTTTCTCGCAAAGTGTAGACAAACAAGCATCAGAGGAGCAGGCAAAAAAGAATTCCAGGAGCATTCAAGTGAGATTGTTAAACCCAGAAAACAACGTGGCCTGAGACTGAATAGGCTTTACACCCATTAAACCCATAATGTGAGTGGAACATAAGAAAAGGATAAAAACTGGGGGTGGGGAACAAATAAAAAGAGAGTCCTACCCCACCTCTTTTGGGTTACTGTGGATCATACACTTTTTCGTTTCAGGGAAAGTTACCTAGCCTTTCCTTTCCAGATTTTCAATAGTCTTTTTAACCCAAACAAATTGAACTCCTAAACAAAGCAACATTTAACACAGTCTCAGGACATGTTAGAATGTTCAGGTTCTCCAAGGGGATGCTCCTGCAGACCTCATGTTTTTCTTGTTGTTAGATCGATTAAGAATGACAGGGCCTCTTAGAATTCGAGGTCACAGTTCAATAGTTCACAAGGCCTCAGCTTCAACTGTCTCTTTTCCACACAAGGCCAAGTCTCTTGGTTCTCTTGTCATTTCAGCTGCTCAGGAACAACTCCCACTGTCTCTACTGGTGTCTACCAATGTGTCAACAAGACCTCATGGTCAACGTTATCAAAGGGTTGAATATAAAAGGGTATCACGTGAGCTATGGTTAGGATTATACTGAGCACGTCCTCCACTTGGGGGGCTACTATTTTAACATGCATTGCTATAGGAGAAAATGTTGAAGCCTGGATTCTAAATCCATATTTAGGCACCTTAATAAAAATGGCCTGATTTTCAGATGGGTCGGTCATCTTCATCCCCCATTGATTTTAGTACAATTTCAGCATCTCTGACAATCAAGCCACTTTTTTTAGGTGCTTCCGAATAGATTTATTAGGCTAACTTTGAACACCCCAGGTATGCAAATGTTGGCTAAATGTGTTAAATAGGAACGGGTAAGCTAGAAACCATGTCTTCCTCTTACGACTTAGGTTCCTATGAAATTTTCCCCTCTAGTGCAATGGAGGATTCATCTTCCATTTGAGTGATTCCTTTAATATGTGCATTTATTTTATTTCTGTATATGCTGTTAGTAACAACACCATCTACCTGTATACGCTGAAGCATCATATTGTTGGCATTACCCCATAGAACTCCTGCTGTCCAGTTAAGGTTGAATGCAAAGAACAATAGCAGAGCCAAATGGAAAACCCTCATTAGTCTGTCCACTCCATCCTCCATGCTGGAGTGTTTCCTACTACACATGGACTATGCTTTTGCTTGCAGCCACCCTCGCCATTCCCAGCAGAGGGGTGTCTCGCTGTGTTGTAGCAGAGTCAAGTCCTCTGCGTATCGTTCTAGACACACAACAGTGAGCTGGACTGCAACAGCCGTATTGACACTGGACTTCTCTGCAGGAAGCAGCTGTTCCTCTAGAATCACAGGAACTGAAGAGCCCAGGCAGGTTTTGGTACGGGGCAGCATCACTGTGAGAGGGAAGCTGACACTTTTTTGATGATGATCCCCATCATCTGCTTCAATCACACTGATAATGAGACTGTAAATCAGTGTAACCGTTCCCTGAGTGACTGCCCCTGAACCAGGCTGGGGCCCCAGAAGGCAGGGTAGAGCCAGAATAATAAGAAGGGGAGCTTGTCCTGATTTCTGTTGGTACCGGACTATATTGTTGCTAGCACTGGCTCTGGCTTTGCAATTGATTGTGACTTTTTCTTCTGGAGTCTTGGTCATCACAATGTCCTACCTGGAGTCTCAATGAAAAATAAAATAAGGAACTAGATCTACATGAAAATAAAAAATAAGCTGTATTGTTTTATCATCTGTCCCTTACATTCATCACTATGCTTTTACATTGTATTTACATAGTTTTATTAATTTAACATCAAATGAAAGTAATTTCTAAGCTAGATGTGTATATATAATACCAAAGTGATGACACTGGATGGAGATGAAACATAAAAAAATATACTGCAGCATTTCTAGATCTGCTTTTTTCAAGCCAATGTCCTCTTGTTCTGCCCCTTTACCTTGGATCCTGAGCACTAACAACCAGAGATGCTGAGGCTGTGAGATCGTTTTGCTATGTTGGTGCTGTCCGGTGCTGATCAACTAACCGGTAAATGTAAAATGTATGTAGCGTTGTTGTAGCTGTGTGGGTCCCAAGATATTAGAGCGACAAGATGGGCGAGGGAATATCGCTTATTGGACCAACTACTGTTGGTGAGAGAGACAAGGTTTCAAGCTACACGGAGCTCTTCCTTAGGTCTGAGAGAAGTATCTGTGGTGGGGCAGATGTTTAGTCTCTTAGAGAGTATGGATGATTCAGCTTCAGTGAGGGGTAGTCTTGATAAATTGATGATGATTGGGTGCCGTGCAGTGTCCATTTGGTGGGTACTGGTGCCATGGTTTCTCCCAGACGTGGTGTTCTGTGGGTTGTGGATGTAGTTGTAGTTAGTTCCACTTCTTGCTTTTGTGTTGGATGGCTGTCATCAGGTTTTTTTTGGTTTTGTTTTTATAGTTACCTTTCCCAGAGCTGAGGAAGAACTCTCTGTAACCCAACAGAAATTGGTCCAATCACAGGTGTTATCTCACCAACCTTGTCTCTCTAAATGTAAAATGTAATATTTATAACTGCCAAGAGCACGAGGGGAATTGGAATTAGAAGGAGAGATAAAAAGCATCTTGCCTCAGCCCCTAGGTCAAGACTCAGACCTAGGGATTTGAGAACTAATTTCTTAGCAGCATTTCAGAAATGTTTTCCTCCAGCATGTTGATTCGTTTAGGAAGTGTCAACTACCTCAGGTCATTCATGCCACGATGGTTGTGACCAGGGTGCAGCCTTATGTAGATAACACTTGGAAATGACATCAGCATGTTGGAGGAAAGCACTTTGTGTGTCCTGTCTGTGTAAAGTACTGCACTACTGATTAGGGGGCTGGAGCACATGACTTATGAGGAGAGGCTGAGGGAACTGGGATTGTTTAGTGTGCAGAAGAGAAGAATGAGGAGGGATTTGATAGCAGCTTTCATCCAAAGAGGATGGATCTAGACTGATCTCAGTGGTGGTAATGGTCTCAAGTTGCAGTGGGGGAGGTTAGGTTGGATATTAGGAAACACTTTTTCACTAGGAGGGTGGTGAAGCACTGGACTGGGTTACCTAGGGAGGTGGTGGAATCTCCTTCCTCAGAGGTTTTTAAGGTCAGGCTCGGGAATTGGTCCTGCTTTGAGCAGGAGGTTGGACTAGATGACCTCCTGAGGTCCCTTCCAACCCAGATATTCTGTGATTCTATGACTAGGGTCAGTTTGGTTTTCTTTCCTGTTCAGAAAAGCCTTGAGCAGATTCCTTTTCGGGATAATTGGAAAAAACACTGTGGGAAGTGAGAGAACTGAGTTTGTCACGTCTGAAGAACTAAAGTATCCAGGAGCTTGGAGACTTGGCACCCCACTAGCTGCTGGGACTGCGCTGGTGAGCAGAGGGAGACTAAAATCCCTGGAGTGCAGTATGAGCAACCTTGCCTGCTGTCGTGCCACTCTGGGTGTGAATCTCCCACAGCCCAGCCGGTGGTGATTTCCACTCTCTCCATGCAAGGCCAATGGGGGACAGGATTTCTAGCTAGCTCTTCATCATGGAGAGCCTGGCCTGATAACCACAGCACAGTGATCTGAAACCCTGACACAGACAGTTAGTGGATGGGTAAGAGGGTGCATAGCTCAGTCCAGAGCCGGAGAAAGGGATAGATGTATTTGCTGCCCTCAGCCAATTAGTTAAATGAAAAAACACTGAGTGGATTCCAACGTGCACCTAAATAAGAGCAAAGGACTGTCCTGTTGTGATTCAGAAAACCCAGTCTGTGCGTCTTCTAGATTTTGGGCTGATTCTTACCCTGGATCCAGAGCACTTAGAAGCCGATGAGCAGAGCCTGTGAGATCATCTTCATGGGTCTGTCCTGACCAGCTGTTGTGAATAAACCACAAAGTGTGAAGTGAAACCTTCGTAACTGCTCCAAGCAGCAGGGATGGGTCAGTGGGTTGCATATAAGCAAAGCATCTCCTCTCAGCCCCTGATATGGAGTCAGAGCTCCATCTACTGTAAATCAGTGTAGCTGCCCTGATGTCAGTGGAGTTATGGTGATTTACACCTGCTGAGGAGCTGGGTCACGGGCGATGGATTGGTTTGTGCTATTCCAGAGAGCGTATTTCTGTATGAATGTGTTACAAACTCTGTTGTTTATCTCCCCCCCGCCCCCCGGCCATCTATCTACTGTTGGCTTCTTGCTCCTGATTTTGGGTGTCTTTGTTCTGCCCAAGCTAATAGTATGGAGAAGCATGGAGAGGGCATTTAGACCAACTCCTCAGCCACTTTTACCCTGTATTCAGGCTCTTCCATCAGCCTGAAACTCTCCATGTCAACTCAATAACAAACACCACGTCTCCTCCTGTGTGGCCCTTGTCCAAACCCTCTTCTTCAAGCCCCCATACACTAGCACTCTAATTCCATTGAAAGAATTGGTGTTAACCAAGAAAGAAACAAGCAACCTACAGGATGCGTACACAAGCCTCATAAGTAACCATATTATCCTCCCCATCACCCTGCCCCTTCTCCATCCCTTTCCTGGGTTGTCTCCTCTTTGTTGCTCAAATAGTTTAGACCACTACCCTGTAAGCATGTGTGCGCATGTGTACCGTTGGGTACAAGGGGAGAGGCATTGGATTCCAGGCATAGGATACTGATGGACTCAATGGTACCTCATATATAAAGTGGCATCGCCAATGCTAACAATGTAATTATGAGTCCCATGGCATGTGATGGTTTATTTAAAGCCTCCCCAGCTTCTGGAGCCATACTGATTTCAGTGAAAAGCTTGACCCAAGTGTGCCCAGAATGCTCCAAACCAGAAGACAAATGAAATCACTGAAATGATATTTTTTTTAATCACATCATTTCTGAATGTTTGCAGTTGGCAATACTCATACATTAGCGACATATCAAAGTGTTAGCAGGATCGGGGACTGTCAGCTCTTCAGAGCAGGGTTCCTGTCTGCGTTTGTTCAGTGAAGTGCCAAGCACATCCAACAGTAACACTATGCGGCTTTCTGTCTTGGGCATTTCAGATGGTCCAGCCTCGGCTGGAGGAGTGACATGTTTGTGTGATGCCATCTGCTGGCAATAGGGGGGATATTCAGCACTATGATTTCTTTAACTTCTATCCCTGTTGCCAAGTGAGGCTCTGAGTGTGTGTGAAGAGATGGAAATGGGGATACATACACCAGTCGCCAGTGAAACCAATATAGAATTAAACCCTGTTGATCCTGTCACTTTTCATAATGCAACATTTGTTTCTATTTTTCTACTCAGAAATCTCCTCCTTCCCCTAGTTTCTCTCGTCCTTCCCTTTTCCTTCTGTCTCTTCTTGTGTCTTCTCTGTTCCACTGTCACACAGCCCTATGCCCAGCCCAAACACCCTCTTAACCATCCCGTGCACCCTGCTCACATTCCAGTCCCCTTTCTACCCACACAGCCTTCCATACAAACCTCTGTCTATCTGTCTGTCTGTCTCTCTTCTTCCCTCCGCCCCCATCCCCAGCTCCCATGTAGTTCCTGAGAGGTGCGAACAGCCCTCAGCTCTCTTTGATTCCATTGGGCACTGAAATCACTCGGTGCCTCACAGGAGCCCCTCAGCCCTTTGCAGGATTGGCCCTGTTCGATCAGAGAATATTGGGAACGCAACCTGTCTCTGGTGTCATGGTGGAAACTGCATGGACATAAATAAACGTGATCCGAGTGGCTGAGGTTTTGTATCTATTACTATTGCTGAGCTGGTCACACCCAGACAAACAGCTCCTGTTGGCACAGTCTGAACTGCAGGTGGGGAAGGGCAGCAGTTACACTGACAGTGTGATTGTCTCTGCAGAAATCTGCATTCGCAGACACCCAGAGCAGGGAGGTTTTCGTATTGGTCTGTATCACTGTGAGAATTGAGCTATCAGTCTGCAGACAATAGTAATCCGCTGCATCATCGGCTTCAACGCTGCTGATTGAGAGAGTGTAAGCGGTGCCAGACCCACTGCCGCTGAACCGTGCTGGGACCCCAGAGGCAAGGGTGGAGGCTTGATAGATAAGAAGTTTAGGAGCTTGTCCGGATTTCTGTTGGTACCAGGATACAAAGCTGCTGCTGATGATAGAACTGGCTGTACATCTGATGGTGACTTTTTCTCCCGGGGTCACTGAGAGGGATTCTGGAGACTGAGTCATAGTGATCCGGCCATAGGAGTCGGCTTTAAATATGAAATATAAATAAATACAGAGAAAAGGTCATTGATCGTGAGGAACAATAAATAAGTGATATTTGCATCTTTAGACAATGGTATGAAATGTATCACATAATACAAGATGCTCACAATTGTATTCAAGCCATAACTGTGATGAATTACATATTTAATAGCCAATCTAGCTACAATGTTTTGAATTTTTAAAATTTAAATGGGTCATTGTACTGTTAAGCCAGTGCCGTCCGGTTCTGATTCTTACCTGGAATACACAGCGCCAGTAGCCAGAGAAGCTGAGCCTGGGAGAACATCTTGATGTGTCTGATCTGGCAGGTGCTGCTCAATAAACCGTGGAGAGTGGAACAAAATCTTTTATAGCCGTTCAGAGCAACAGGGCAGCGTCACTGGGGACTTCACATGCAAAGCAGCCCCTGTGTGCGGGATCCTGGCCTCCCTGCTCTGACTAGACATAGAGCTGGTTTCTGTCATCATCGCAATGTGTGAGGTCACTCACCCTCCAGGAGGGAAGGATGCTCCTGTGGGTCAGGCACAGGAGACCTGGGATCTGGGTCTGCCTCTGCCAGTCTGTGACCTTTGACTTATCATTGTGGGCGGGATCTTGTGAAGTATTGGGCGCTCTCAACTCCCACTGAAATCCATGGGGTGACCTAACTGAACAAGGACAGGAGGATCTGACTCTATAGACCCATTCCTGCCCCCACTGATGTCAAAGGCAAAACTCCCATTAATTTCAGTGGAATAGGTCCTTACATCTCTCTGCACCTCATCTTCCCTGTCTGCAATATGGGGAAGGTGATGCCCACAGGATGTGCCGCTGAGGGGTGCTGGGATATCAACTGATTAGTGTTTGTAAAGTGCTTGGAGATCCCCAGGTAAATGGTGCTGGATTAGTGCAGAGGGTGTTCATGGCCCTAACCCCTCCCCATCCACCATAGGGCGGTTAATGGTGATATTGTCCTTTTATACAAGACGGTAAGGTGGGCAAGATACTTAGGTTTTGGTTGTTGTTATTTTTTAAGTCCTAATTCCTGGGGTCAAGTGAATAGGTGAGAAACTCAGGGTTTTTTTTAAAGAGAGTTTCCGGCTCACTTGTTTGTGGAGCTAAGTCTGAAAAAGGGAAACCCTGAAGACAAGTAAAAAGAAACCAGAATTCAGTACTTATACAAATATTGTGATGTGTTGGGCCCTGACTTGTAATTAGTGAATGGCTGGGGCCAGCAATGCAGCATTCAGGGATGTTTCCTGTTACCCCACCACTCCACTGACTATACCTGAGTCCTGGCAGACAGTGAATATAGACAGTCGGGGGCAGTAACTTAGGCTCAATTCTCTAGCTTGGAGTCATTCATTATATTCTCCTTATTTATCTGTGTTACCATCACATGTAGGAGCCCGTGTCATGCCCTGGGACCCCATTGTGCTAGGTGCTGTACAAACACAGTACAAAAAAGATGGTCGCTGCCCCGAGGAGTTGACAATCTAAGAATAAGACAAAAGACAACAGATGGCTCCAGGCAGACGGGGGACTCCAAGGAAATGATGAAACAATACTGGTCAGCATGACAAGCAGCGGTCTCAGCAGAACAGCAACCTGATGTTGTCGAATTGTCTGTAGCTCTCATGACAAAGGAGACATTACAGGAGGTATTTGAGGGAGAACAATGCAATAGTTTTTGCAGATGTTTACGGGAAGCTCCTCCCAAGTGTGAGGGGCAACATGGTAGAAAACATGAAAATGCTTGTTTGAAAATGAAACAAGTGGGTGATGGAGGTTTGGCAGCCTGGGCTGATGGGAGATGGGAACTGACGTCCCAGTAGTGAGTGAGAGATATAGCCTGGAGACAAGCAAGCTTAAGTTTGATGAGATACAGAATCTGGAGCTAGAAGAGGTACGCAAAGAGAGGGTAACATGGGCAAAGTGGCGGGCTAGGAAAGTGATCTTTGCAGCAGCATTCTGCATGGATATGAGCAGGAAAGATAGCATTTATCAAGGCCAATGAAAAGGATGTTACTATAATCGAGACACGGGCTAGAATCATAGAATTGTAGGGCTGGAAGGGATGTTGATAGGTTATCTAGGCCAGCCCTCTTCCCTTCCTTCCAGCCAGGGCTGAGGCAGGACCAAGCATACCTAGACTAGGGTTACCATATTTCAGCAAGCAAAAAAGAGGACGGGAGGAGCCCCGCCCTAGCCCCTCCCACTTCCCGCCCCCCCAGAACCCCCAACCCTCCCCCTGTTCCTTGTCCCCTGACTGCCCCCTCCTGGGACCCCTGCCCCTAACTGCCCCCCAGGACTCCACTCCCTATCTAAGCCTCCCTGCCTCTTGTCCCCTGACTGCCCCAACCCTTATCCACACCCCCACCCCCAGACAGACCCCTGGGACTCCCACGCCCCATCCAACCACTCCCCACCCCCTGACAGCCCCCCCCAGAACTCCCAACCCATCTAAACCCCTCTGCTCCCTGTCCCCTGACTGCTCCGATCCCTCTCCGCACTCCTGCCCCCTGACAGCCCCCCCAGAACTCCCAGGCCCCCACCCCCCCGCTCCTTGTCCCCTGACTGCCCCCTCCTGGGACCCCTGCTCCTAACTGCCCTCCAGAACCCCACCCCCTACCTAAGACTCCCTGTTCCTTGTCCCCTAACTGCCCCCTCCTAAGACCCCCCCCCCAACTGCCCCCAGGACCCTACCCCCTACCTGTACCCTGACTGCCCAAAACTTTCTCCACTCCCCCCAAAAAGCCCCCCCCCCGTTTCTTGACTGCCCCCTCCAGAACCTCCCTGCCCCTTCTCCTGCCCCCTGCCCCCCTTACCCTGCTGCTCAGAACAGGGTGTTGGGCTCTGTGCGAGCCGAGCCGGACACGTGGCTGCGCTCCCCAGCACAACAAAACCCGGTCCCTGGCCCTGCACAGTGCTGCCGGACCGGGCTGCAGGGGAGAGCTGCCGGCTCAGAATGCAGGGCGGATCCGGCTCCTCTACAGCTGCTCCTGAGTCCAGCCCGGGACTTTCCTGCAGCCCTCCCAGCTGCTCGCTCTGCTCTGCTGAGGGAGGGGGGAAATCCCGGACATTTTGAGTGCTTTACAAATTCCCCCCGGACGCTATTTTTAGAACAAAAAGGAGGACATGTCCGGGTAAATCCGGACGAATGGTAACCCTAACCTAGACCATCCTGACAGATGTTTGTCTAACCTGTTTTTACAAACCTCCAGTGATGTGAATTCCACAGCCTCCCTTGGGAACATATTCTAGTACTTAACTACCCTTATAGTTAGAAAGTTGTTCCTAACATCTAACCTTAAATCTCCCTTAAATCTAGGTACTCCTCGTCCTACCACAGAGAACACGGAGAACACTTGATCACTGTTCTCTGAATGACAGTCCTTAACATATCTGAAGATTGTTGCCAGGTCTCACCTCAGTCTTCTTATCTCAAGACTACACATGCCCAGTTTTTTTAATCTATTCTCATAGACCAGATATGAACCGAGAAAGAAACCAGAAACCATTTGTCACTTGCATTAGCCTCCTAAATAACCATTTAATCATCCCATCGTCCTGTCCCTTTCATCTCCTCTTGTTTTTCTTGTGTTTCAATCCCTGTAAGCATCCATGTAAGCATATGTGCAAATGTGTACATGGGTAGATCATTGAATTCCAGGCACAGAGTGCGTGACGGACTCAGTAGGATGTCCCATATGTAGAACACAGCATTGCCAACTCTAGCAATTTAATCCTGAGGCTCATGACAGCCTCCCCAAGTCCTGGAGGCAACTGATTATGTGAGAGTCCGAGCTTAAAAAACAAAACAAAACACAAAAATAAGAGTTCAATTTCTAACCCTACTGGATGCAGAGCAAAGCTTCACTCAAGCACTCGCAGAATGCCCCAAATCAGAAGACAAATGAAAGAAATCAAATGGTATTTTTTTAATCTTGTGATTTGTAAGCTCACTTCATGACTTCTGAATGTTTGTGGTGGGCACTACTGATAAATCAGTGTTCTATAGAAGTGTTAACAGGATCAGGGACAGGGAGTGTCAGCTCTTCAGAGCAGGGCTTCTGTTTGCATTTGTTCAGTGAAGTGCCAAGCTCATCCAACAGTAACACTGTTACTGTTTCTCCTGTCTTTTCTTTCTCTCTTCCCCATCTCTTCCTCCACCCCTCCCTGCTCTCTCTAGGATGCCTGCTGTCTGGGAGTAGCATGGTGGTTCAGAGTTTATGGATTCTGTTCTGGAATCCAGTGTTGTTTCTGGTCATTGGCAAAAAACTCGTCTTCCCTTCCTGCACCATTTTCTTCTTTACCATCAATTGTGTCAAATGTGCCGCACTGTCACTTAACTGAACACCCCGTCCCCCAAAGATTAAGCTCTGTGTTCTGAATTGTGAGACTCCCTGCCCCTAGTGGTGATTCAGAGAAGTTACCTTTAGGGGCTGACACAGTGATTGACCCTGCTGCAGGAGTAGCAGGTGTTTAGAAGATTGGCAATGGCGGCACTGCTAGAAGCTGCAGTCTGAAAATGGCTCGGGTGTTTTTACCACCGTGTGATGTAACCCTGCTCTGGGGGCACTAGGGAGCAATTCTGGGTTCCATTTTTGCCAGTATAGCGAGTATCACAGAGTCCCAACCCCGCGGAGGGGTTTCTGCTGGGAAAGGGGAGCTGCCTCAGTGACTGTGCTTTGCTAGATAAGAAGCTGAATCCTACAGCAGCTTTTAGTCTGACTTGTTTGGATTAGTCTATTGCAGGTGTCACTGTGCGTGCTTTATAAAGCTGGAGTACAGTTCTCTGTCCATTTTCTCAGCTCAGTAGACAGGTACTAGGATTGAACCCTGCTGCCAGTAGGAAGTTGGATGCAGCCCATAAGAGCAAATCCATGTTGGTGGCAGGGGAGCAATTGCTGAGTGAAAAGTGTTGAACCACATGGTGGGAGGAAGCACCTGAAAGGACTAGAAATTCTGGAGTGAGGAGGGAAGGGACGCAAGTCTGACACACCCAGGCGTCCCATTGCAGGGCAGTAGAAGCACCAACACCAAGAAACTGCACAGGAAGCAGCTGAAATACTGTGAGTGAGAGTTTGAAACTAAACAGAGCAGGGAGGTTTTTGTGCTGGTTTGTATCACTGTGTGATATGGGAACTGGTATACTGCTGGCAGTAATAATCTCCAGCATCATCCACTTCAACTCGACTGGTTGTAAAAGTGAAGTCCTTGCCAGACCCACTGCCACTGAACCGGTCTGGAATCCCAGAGGGACGGGTAGAAGCCCTGTAGATAAGGAGCTTAAGAGCTTGTCCTGACTTCTGTTGGTACCAGGCCATGTAGCTAACACTGGAACTGGCTTTGCAGTTGATGGTGACTCTGTCTCCTGGAGACACTGCCAGGGATTCTGGAGTCTGAGTCAGCACGATCTGCCCACTGGAGTCTGGATGGGAGAAAAACATTTAAAAGAAAAATAAATATAAAATGACTCAAACTTTGTAATTTTTAACTAACTACAAAGCTGCATTTTTAAGTGACTATCTTTATCCCTCCTTCAATAACATTGCAAATGCCATTGGGAATGATTGCTTGAAAAGGAAATTCTGAGCATTTGCAGCCTCGTAAAATATTATAACTTTATTTTAAACTAATTTCCCCTGTTGTTGTTCTGACCCTGAATGCAGAGCAAAAGGAGCCAGAGTAGCTGAGTCTGGGAGATCATCTTGATATGTCTAGAGTGACAAACACCGAGCTCAGAAGCACAAAGTATGAAGGTGGCACGTTTATATCTGCTCTGAACAGTTGGGAACTGTCACTTGGGTTGAAATATGCAAAGCAGCATCTCTGTGTAAATGTCCATTCCCTCTGCAGACCCAGGGCCACGTACACCCCTCAGTCCGGTAACACATCTCCCATTCCTTGCAGTGAGGGATGCCTGGATGGTACAGTAGGGGATGGTCTCTCTAATCAATGGGCCCAGAGTGTTCTGTAGGTTTTCCTGATCCAGGAGTCCAGGTCTGTGCTCAGTTAGTTCCTAAGCTCAGCAGTATGCAGTGTCTTTGTCACTAGTCACTTCTAACGAGTGGTTAGTTCCCAGTGTTCATTTAGAGAGCAGTTTTCTGGGTGGGTTTTTAGGAAGTTAGTTAATTAGTTCATGTCTTCACAGTGCTTTAAAAAATTACAGATCTGTTTAAAGGCTAAATATTGTTGTTTTAATGATATTAGTGGCAGATCCCATGGTAACATTTGTCACTGAGAATTAATGTTAAGAGGTAAAGCTTGGTTGGTTGTAGTACTGCCCATGCCCTTCCTTCCTAAGCTCATGAATAGGCCATTTACAGCAGTTTCCTCCAATTCCTCTCCTCCACCCCCATCAGATCTGCTTTGCACCTTTTCTACTCCACAAAAACTGCTCTCAACTGCTTCCTGGCCCAGTCTCCACGCCCATCCTTCTTGGCTACATCTGACGTTGTTGATCACATACACACACACACACTCTCTCTCTGTCTCTCTCTCTCTCTCTCTCTCACACACACACACACACACACACACACACACACACACACACACACACACACACACACACACGTCTTGTGCTTCCTGTGTGCTCATGATGTCACCCTGTCCTGGATCTCCTCCTATCTCAGTCATTGTTCCGACACCATCTAGTTTGGTTGGTCGTTGTCCTCCCTTCTCCCATTCTGCCAATGGTACCTGCAGGCTTTCTCATTGCCCTATTCTTATACAAGGGGTGTGTGTCTCTACAGTGCCTAGAGGATGGAACCCCAATCCTGAGTGGGGCCTCTGGGTATTAAGTGGAGGCTAAACACTAAATCATATTACAGTGGGTGTCATTCACAGAAGGCATCTCAGCCCTCACTTGCCTTTATTACCTCCCCAGTGGGGTCATATACCATATTCAATAGCATAATTCAGCCCTGCATAAGAGAGCCCACCGGGCCAGAAGAGCAACTGCCCAGTACTGAGTCCTCTCAGAGTTCTGATAAGGAGCTGATGTCATAGTTTATGAAGTAATTGTTACATTTTGCATCCCACCAATAGTACTAAATAGAGCTCCTTGGAAAACTCCCCTATTTCACAGGAAAAATGCCCTTTTGAAATATTTTGATCAGATAATTTTGGCTTTCCGGTCATGTGATTTTGTTTTGAAATGACATTTAGAAATTAAATGAAAACATTCATTTATTTTTGTAATTAAAATGTTATTTTGTTTTGGATTTTGGAAATTGTAATTCTTTGATTTTTCTTCATTCTTGGTTTCTGAATTGTCTTTTTCCCACCTTGTCCTCCTCTCCCCCCTCCCCCATCCACCTGCTTTCTTTCTCTTTTAATTCTTACCTTTTCCCCCACTGGACAGAGGGAGAAGGGAAAGGTGAAAAAAAAAACGATTTAAAACACTTTTCACACTTTGTTACTCTTTTCTAACTCAGCACAGTTGGAAACAATTACCAAGTATATGAAAGTAGTTTTCCCACACTTGTACACACTGTCTTACAGTTTTCCAACATTTTCTAGTTGGAAAACTATATAAAAATTTGAAAAGTAGGTTTTCTTCAACATGTCGTTTTCTACCAAGATATTTTTATGGGGAAAAAATACAACCAACTGTATAATTAAACTCCAAGTCCTCTTTCCTGGTCTCAGATTTTAATTACTTACTCCCCACACACTTGACGTAAACATTCTGTTATTAACTTCAATATGTAGGAAAAATTGCAAGTTCTAAAAGCTGCTTTTCTCGCTAAACTCCCTTTTTCACTCCATCTGTGTATCAATCACAGAGTTTCCTATAGGAAAAGGAAACAGAATTAGATGTTCTATTGTATAGTTAGATGCTAGGTGGGTAAAGACTGTTGTTAATTTGAGGGCCAAATTGTAGCTCTTTCCTCAGGCAGGCAGGAACCCTTGTCCATCATCGGTCAGGTTGGAAGGCTGGATTGGAGGAGAGGTTGAGATGATGGATAAAGTTTCCTTCTTTCTCGCAAAGTGTAGACAAACCAGCATCAGAGGAGCAGGCAAAAAAGAATTCCAGGAACATTCAAGTGAGATTGTTAAACCCAGAAAACAACATGGCCTGAGGTTGAGTAGGCTTTACACCCATTAAACCCATAATGTGAGTGGAACATAAAGAAAAGGATAAAAACTGGGGGTGGGGAACAAATAAAAAGAGAGCCCTACCCCACCTCTTTTGGGTTACTGTGGATCATACACTTTTTCGTTTCATGGAAAGTTAGGTAGCCTTTCCTTTTCAGATATTAAATAGTCTTTTTAACCCAAACAAATTGAACTCCTAAACAAAGCAACATTGAACACAGTCTCAGGACATGTTAGAATGTTCAGGTTCTCCAAGGGGATGCTCCTGCAGACCTCATGTTTTTCTTGTTGTTAGATCGATTAAGAGTGACAGGGCCTCTTAGAATTCGAGGTCACAGTTCAATAGTTGACAATCTAAGAATAAGACAAAAGACAAGAGATGGCTCCAGGCAGACGTGGGACTAAAAGGAAATGATGAGACAATACTGGTCAGCATGACAGGCAGTGGTCTCAGCACAACAGCAGCCTGACTGTTGTCTGTAAGTCTCATGACAAAGGAGACATTTCAGGAGGGATTTGAGGGAGAACAATGCAATAGTTTTGCAGATGATTACAGGAAGCTTCTCCCAAGTGTGAGGGGCAGCATGGGAGAAAACATGAAGATGCTTGTTTTCAAATTAAACAAGTGGGTGATGGAGGGTGGCATCATGGGCTGATGGGAGATGGGAACTGACATCCCAATTATGGAGACCAGATGTCCCAACTTTATAGGGACAGTCCCGATATTTGGGGCTTTGTTTTATATAGACGCCTATTACCCCCCACCCTCTGTCCCGATTTTTCATACTTGCTGTCTGGTCAGCCTAGTCCCAATAGGAGTGAGAGATGATAGGTAGTCTGGAGACAAGCAAAGAAGGGCCTTGAAAGTAAAGACAAGTAGCTTAAGTTTGATTAGATAGAGAATGGGGAGTTAGTGGAGGGATGCAAAGAGAGGGTGACATGGACTAGGAAAGTGATCTTTGCAGCAGCATTCTGAATGGATATGAGCAGGAAAGATAGCATTTATCAAGGCCAATGAAAAGGATGTTACTATAATCGAGACATGAGATAAAATCATAGAAATTTAGGGCTGGAAGGGACGTTGATGGGTTATCTAGGCCGGCCCGCCCCCCACCCCACCCCACCCCACCCCAGTGCTGAAGAAAAACCAAGCATACCTAGACCATCCTGACAGATGTTTGTCTAACCTGTTTTTGCAAATCTCCAGTGATGTGAATTCCACAGCCTTCCTTGTGAACGTATTCCAGTTTTTAACTATCCTTATAGTTTAAAAGTTGTTCTTAACATCTAACCTTAAATCTAGTTACTCCTTGTCCTACCTTCAGAGGACATGGAGATCACTTGATCACTGTTCTCTTAATGACAATCCAAAACATATCTGAAGACTGTTGTCAGGTCCCACCTCAGTCTTCTTATCTCAAGACTACACATGCCCAGTTTTTTTAATCTATTCTCATAGATCAGGTATGAACCGAGAAAGAAACCATTAGTCACTTGCATTAGCCTCCTAAATAACCATTTTATCCTTCCCATCATCCTGTCCCTTTCATCTCCTCTTGTTTTTCTTTTGTTTCAACCCCTGATCATGTAAGCATGTGTGCACATGTAGATCCATTGAATTCCAGGCATAGGATGCATGACAGACTCAGTGGGATGTCACGTATGTATAACACAGCATTGCCAACTCTAGCAATTTAATCCTGAGGCTCATGACATGTCATGGTTTACTTACAGCCTCCCCAAGTCCTGGAGGCAACTGATTATGTGAGAGGCCCAAGCACATCCAATAGTAACGCTACACAGCTCTCTGTGTTTGGAATTTCACATGTTCCAGTTTCTGCTGGAGGTGTGACACATTTGTGTGATGCCACCTGGTGGCCGTACAGGGTAATCAGTTCAATGAATTATTTTCCTTATATTCCTCTTTTGATGTGAGGATACGCACCTCTAACAACATGTAAGAACATTTTATTGTCACAAGCAGAAAAGACTAAGCACAGATTGTTAGCAGAACAAACAGATCCCCCTCATAGTTTCTTCTGTGAAGATTCACTGAGTTAATGGTTACCGAGATAGATTTTATTTAGTAAACAGAAAAAATGCTGATTGAAAGATTTTTGTGATTTGCTTTCCCCCTTTTGTGGCACTGGAGTTTTATACTTTCATTTGTTTGATCACTTGAAAAATGTTCAATATATTTAAATGCTTCATTTTGTTTCTGTACATAAAATAATAATGAGTGATTATTTTTACAACCTTTTCATCCATGTTCTTCATTAGATGCAGCAAAAATGAATCTGACATTGATTTCTTGTACAGCTGTTCTATTCAGAATGCTCCTTAGTGTTACATGTATTGGGAAACACTCATTACAATCAAATGCCAAAATAACAGGAGGAAGAATGTGTCCAGTGACTTCTCATGTCAGGTGTTTTGCTATTTTATTTTCTTTTACTTCCAGAAGCTTTCTCCAGCTCTGACTTCCAATCTGCCACCCAGCCTTCCCCTACATGATCACTGATGCAAAATCAATATGCACACAAAATACAGGCTGACTACAGAAGAGAGCAGAGGTTGGGTCCTGGCCCCCTTGAAGCCAATTAGGTTTTGACTCTGACTTCAGCGGGGCCAGGATTTCCCTCACAGTGAGTGCGTGTGAGGAGATGGAAACGGGGATACAAGAATCAGTAGAGAAACTAAAGTGGAACCCTTGTAGACCCTGTCATTTAGATAATGCTGTATTTATTCATTCCCATTTTTCTATAGTCAGAGTTCTCCTTCTTACCTATTTTCTCTCATGCATCCTCTTCCATCACTCTCCTTCTGCTTGTCTCTCATGGCTTCCACTTCCCCCACATATCACACAACCCTGTACCTAGCCCATTCACCCTACTGTACATTCCACACACTGTTCACTTTCCAGTTCCCCTTCCCCCACACACGGCCTTCCCTTTCTCTCTTAGGTCCTCTTCCCACAAGGTGCTGGGCAGTTCTTGAGAGGTGCTGAGAGCTCTCAACTCTCTTTGTCTCCAAAGGGGGCTGCAGTAACTCCCTGCCTCACAGCACCTGGCAGGATTGGCCCTGCTTGGCCAATTATCTCTGATGTCCTGTGTTATGGTGGGAACCTCAGGGCCATAAATCAATGTGAGCCAAGTGGCTGAGGTTTTGCATCTGTCACTATCTCTGAGTTGGTAACGTCCACCCAAACAGCACCCTGATCCCGTTGACACTGTCTGAACTGGAGGTGGGGATGGGGTTTTGTTCCAGGCCATCGGGTGCTTTCTGTGTCCCCATTAGAATGAAGGGACCTCGGTTTCCCAAGGAAAATGTCTGTTTAATTGTGTGTTGGTGGTGGGGAGCAAAGGGGAGGCAAGGAGAAGGCTATTGCAGTGGGGGCCCTGGACACTAACATTTAACACTGCATATTAATTTAGGGTGTAGCAGCAACACTAACACTGTGATGATCTTCACAGGAAACAGCACTCACAGCGCCCCAGAGCAGGGAGGTTTTTGTATTGGTGTGTATCACTGTGAGAGGTGAGCTCTGAATCTGCAGACAATAGTAATCCGCTGCATCATCGGCTTCAATGCTGCTGATTGTGAGAGTGTAAACGGTGCGAGACTGACTGCCACTGAACCGGGCTGGGACCCCAGAGGCAAGTAAGGAGGCTTGATGGATAAGAAGTTTAGGAGCTTGTCCGGGTTTCTGTTGGTACCAGGATACAGCGTATCTGTCAAGGCTAGAACTGGCTGTACAACTGATGGTGATTTTTTCTCCCGGAGTCACTGAGAGGGATTCTGGAGACTGAGTCATAGTGACTTGCCCATAGGAGTCTGCATTAAATATGAAATATAAATAAATACAGAGAAAAGGTAATTGAGGGTGAGCAGCAATAAATAATAATAAGTGATTGACATTTGTATCTTTAGACAATGGTGTGAAATGCATCATATAATACAAGATGTTCACAATCATTATATTCAAGCCATAACTGTGATGAATTACTTATTTAGTAGCCAATCTAGCTACAATGTTTAGAATTTTTAAAATATCAGTGGATCGTTGTCTTTTAAGCCAGTGCCGTCCGGTTCTGATTCTTACCCGGAATCCAAAGCGCCAGTAGCCAGAGGAGCTGAGTCTGGGAGAACATCTTGGTACGTCTGAGCTGGCAGGTGCTGCTCAATTAACCGCGGAGAGTGGAACAAAATCTTTTATAGCCCCTCAGAGCAACAGGCAAGTGTCACTTGGGAGTTCACATGCAAAACAGCCCCTGCGTACAGGGTTCTGGCCTCGCTTCAGGGACTAGATGTAGAACTGGTTTCTGTGCATCATCGCAGTGTGTGATGGCCACTCATCCTCCAGGGAGAAGGATGCTCTGGTTGGTCAGACACAGAAGTGTTGGGCTCTGCTCCTGTCCTTTCTACACTTTTAATGTGTAATTTTTGGCTTGTCATTGTGGGGTCGAGCTTGTGAAATATTGAGCACTTTCAGCTGCCATTGAAACCAATGTGATGATTTATGTGAACAAGGGCTGCAGCATCTAATCCTATACACACATTCCTGCTCCAGTGGAAAAGGTCTCTGTGCCTCATCTTCTCTGTCTGTAAAATGGGTAGGGCGTGACCCTGGGCTGTGCTGAGATATCACTGATTAGCTTTTGTGACATGCTTTAAGATCCCCAGGTAAATGGTGCTGCATTTGTGCAGAGGGTTTGCTTGGTCCTACCATTCCCCATTCACCATGGGGAGATTAATGGTGTTATCGGCCTTTTATAATGGACCATAAGGTGGGTAAGTTTCGTGATGCTGGGTGTTTTTCTTAAAGTCCCATCTCCTGGGGTCAAATAAGTAGGTGACAATCTCTGCATTTTAAAAACAGGGAGTTTCTGGCCCACTTGGTTGTGGAGCTAAGTCTGAAAAGGGGAAATCCTGAATTTTGATTTGTGAATAGCTGGGCCGGCAATGCAGCATTCAGTGGTGATTCCTGTTATCCCACTCCACTTACTGTGCCTGAGTCCTGGCAGACAGTGAATCTAGACAAGCTCAGGGTCAGTAACCCGAGCTCAGTTCTCTGGCTCGGAGTTATTCATTGTATTCTCCTTATTTATTTGTGTTACAATTGCATCTAGGAGCCCTTGTCGTGCCCCGGGACCCCCATTGTGCTAGGTGCTGTACAAACAGTACAAAATAGATGGCCTCTGCCCCAAGGAGTTGACATTCTAAAAATAAGACAAAAGACAACAGATGGCTCCAGGAAGACAGGGCACTACAAGGAAATGATGTGACAATACTGGTCAACATGACAGGCAGTGGTCTCAGCACTACGGCAGCCTAACTCTTGTCGAGTTGTCTGTAGGTCTCATGACAAAGGAGACATTTCAGGAGGGATTTGAAGGAGAACAATGCAATAGTTTTGCAGACTTTTACGGGAAGCTCCTCCCAAGAATGAGAGGAAGCATGGGAGAAAACACGAAGATGCTTTTTTGCAAATTAAACAAGTGGGTGATGGAGGGTGGCAGCCTGGGCTGATGTCCCAATAGTGAGTGAGAGATGATGGGTAGCCTGGAGACATGCAAACAAGATCCTTGAAAGTGAAGACAAGTAGCTTAAGTTTGATGAGATAGAGAAGATGGAGCTAATGGAGGGTTGCAAAGAGAGGGTGACATGGGAGAAGTGATGGGCTAGGAAAGTGATCTTTGCAGCAGCATTCTGAATGGATATGAGCAGGAAAGATAGCATTTATCAAGGCCAATGAAAAGGATGTTACTATAATTGAGACACGAGCTAGAATCACCGAAATGTAGAGCTTGAAGGGACGTTGATAGGTTATCTAAGCCAGACCTCCCCTCCTTCCCCCAGCCAGGGCTGAGGCAGGACCAAGCATACCTAGACCATCCTGACAGATGTTTGCCTAACCTGTTTTTACAAACCTCCAGTGATGTGAATTCCATAGCATCTCTTGGGAACATATTCCAGTACTTTACCCTTATAGTTAGAAATTTTTTTCTTAACATCTACCCTTAAATCTCCCTTAAATCTAGTTACTCCTTGTCCTACCTTCAGAAGACACGGAGAATACTTGATCACTGTTCTCTGAATGACAGTCCTTAACATATCTGAAGACTATGGTAATGTCCCACCTCAGTCGTCTTATCTCAAGACTACACACTTTTTTTAACCTATTCTCATAGATCAGATATGAACCAAGAAAGAAACCAGAAGCCATTTGTCACTTGCATTTGCCTCCTAAATAACCATTTAATCCTTTCCATCATCTTGTCCCTTTCGTCTTCTCTTCTTTTTCTTGTGTTTCAAACCCTGATCATGTAAGCATGTGTGCACGTGTGTACATGGGTAGATCCATTGAATTCAGGCATAAGGTGCATGACGGACTCAGTGGGATGTCCCATATGTATAACGCAGCATTGCCAACTCTAGCAATTTAATCCTGAGGCTCATGACATGTCATGATTTACTTACAGCCGCCCCAAGTCCTGGAGGCAACTGATCATGTGAGAGGCCCAGCTTAAAAAACAAATCAAAACAAAAATAGGAGTTCAATTTCTAGCCCTCTTGGATGCAGTGCAAAGCTTGTCTCAAGCACCCACAGAATGCCACAGATCAGAAGATAAATGAAAAAAATCAAATGGTATTTTTTTAATCTTGTGATTTTGAAGCTCACTTCATGATTTCTGAATGTTTGTGGTGGGCACTACTGATAAATTAGTGTTGTATAGAAGTGTTAACAGGATCAGGGACAGGGAGTGTCAGCTCTTCAGAGCAGGGCTTCTGTTTGCATTTGTTCAGTGAAGTGCCAAGCTCATCCAACGGTAACGCTACATGGCTCTCTGTGATTGGAATTTCACATGTTCCAGTCTCTGCTGCAGGTGTGACACATTTGTGTGATGCCACCTGCTGGCCAAAGGGGAATATTCAGTTAATTATTAATTATTTTCCTTATATCCCTCTTTTGATGTGAGCATACGCACATGTAACAACATACAAGAACATTTTATTGTCACAAAAGTAAATGACTAAGCACAGATTGCAAGCGGAACAAACAGATCCACCTCATAGTCTCTTCTCCGACGTTTCACTGAGTTAGTGAAATAGTGAAATAGCTTTTATTTAGTAAACAGAAAATATGCTGATTGAAAGGTCTTTCCCCCTTTTGTGGCACTGGAGGTTTATACTTTCATTTGTTTGATCTCTTGAAAAATGTTCAATATATTTAAATGCTTCATTTTGTTTCTGTACATAAAATAATAATGAATGATTATTTTTACAACCCTTTTCATCCATGTTCATCATTAGATGCAGCAAAAATGAATCTGACATTGATTTCTTATATAGCTGCTCTGTTCAGAATTCTCCTTAGTGTAAAATATATTGGGAAACACTTATTACAATCAAATACCAAAATAACAGTAGAAAGAATGTGTTCAGTGACTTCTCTTGTCCGGTGTTTTGTTATTTTCTTCTCTTTTACTTCCAGAAGCTTCCTCCAGCTCTGACCTTCCAATCTGCCCCTCATCCTTCCCCTACACGCTCAGATGCAAAGAAGCCAAAGTGAGATGCACACAAAATACAGGCTGACTACAGAAGAGAGCAGAGGTTGGGCCCTGGCACCCTTGAAGCCAATTAGGTTTTGGCTCTGACTTCAGCGGGGCCAGGATTTCATCCACTGCGAGTGTGTGTGAGGAGATGGAAACGGGGATACAAAAATCACTAGAGAAACTAAAGTGGAACCCTTGTGGACCCTGTCATTCAGATAATGCTGTATTTATTCATTCCCTATTTTCTATAATCAGAATTCCTTCCTATTTTCTCTCATGCATCCCCTTCCTTCTCATTCCTTCTGCTTGTGTCTCATGTCTGCCACTTCTCCCACATATCACACAACCCTGTACCCAGCCCATTCACCCAATAGTACATTCCATGCACTGTTCACATTCCAGTTCCCCTTCCCCCACACACAGCCTTCCCTTTCTCTCTGAGGGCCTCTTCCCACAAGGTGCCTGGCAGTTCTTGAGGGGTGCTGAGAGCTCCCAACTCTCTTAGTTTCCAAAGGGAGCTGCAGTCAGTCCCTGCCTCACGGGATCCTCCCAGCACCTGGCAGGAGTGGCCCTGCTTGGCCATAGAATATTGGGAGTGTATCTGGTCTCTGATATCCTGTGTTACAATGGGAACCTCATGGCCATAAATCAATGTGACCCAAGTGACTGAGGTTTTGCATCTGTCACTATCTCTGAGTTGGTAACGCCCACCCAAACAGCACCCTGATCCCGCTGGCACAGTCTTAACTACAGGTAGGGATGGGGTTTTGTTCCAGGCCATCAGGCACTTTCTGTGTCCCCATTAGAATGGAGGGACCTGGGTTTCCCAAGGAAAAGGTTTGGTTAATTGTGTGTTGGTGGTGGGTAGGAAAGGGGAGGCAAGGAGAAGGCCATTGAAGTGAGGGCCCTGGACACTGACACATAAAATTGCATCTTAATTTAGGGTGTAGCAGCTGCACTAACACTGTGATGATCTGCACAGGAAGCAGCACTCACATGGCCCCAGAGCAGGGAGGTTTTTGTATTGGTCTGTATCACTGTGAGAGGTGAGCTATCAGTCTGCAGACAATAGTAATCCGCTGCATCATCGGCTTCAACGCTGCTGATTGAGAGAGTGTAAACAGTGCCAGACTCACTGCCACTGAACTGGTCTGGGACCCCAGAGGCCCGGTCAGTGTCATCATAGATAAGAAGTTTAGGAGCCTGTCCAGGTTTCTGTTGGTACCAGGATACAGCGTAGCTGCCAAGGCTAGAACTGGCTGTACATCTGATGGTGACTTTTTCTCCCGGAGTCACTGAGAGGGATTCTGGAGACTGAGTCATAGTGACCTGCCCATAGGAGTCTGCATTAAATTTGAAATATAAATAAATACAGAGAAAAGGTCATTGATAGTGATCAACAATAAATAAGAATAAGTGATTGGCATTTGTATCTTTAGACAATGGTGTGAAATGCATCATATAATACAAGATGTTCACAATCATTATATTCAAGCCATAACTGTGATCAATTACTTATTTAATAGCCAATCTAGCTACAATGTTTTGAATTTTTAAAATATCAGTGGATCATTGTCTTTTAAGCCAGTGCCGTCCGGTTCTGATTCTTACCCGGAATCCAAAGCGCCAGTAACCAGAGAATCTGAATCTGGAAGAACATCTTGGTACGTCTGATCTGGCAGGTGCTGCTCAATAAGCCGTGGAGAGTGGAACAAAATCTTTTATAGCCCCTCAGAGCAACAGGGCAGCGTCACTGGGGAGTTCACATGCAAAGCAGCCCATGTGTACGGTGTCCCGGCCTCTCTGCTCTGACTAGACATGGAGCCGGTTTCTGTGCATCATCGCAGTGTGTGATGGTCACTCACCCTCTAGGGGGAAGGATGCTCTGTTGGGTCAGGCGTAGAAGTGTTGGGCTCTGCTCCTGCCTTTGCCTCACCCTTAATATGTGACTCTTGGCTTGTCATTGTCGGGTTGATCTTGTGAAGTTCTGAGCACTCTCAGCTGCCATTGAAACCAATGTGATGATCTACATGAACAAGGGCTGCAGCATCTAATCCTATACACACATTCCTGCTCCAGTGGAAAAGGTCACTAAATCTCTCTCTGCCTCGTCTTCCCTGTTTGTAAAATGTGTAGGGAGTAACACTGGGCTATGCTGAGATATCACTGATTAGCTTTTGTAACATGCTTTGAGATCCTCAGGTAAATGGTGCTGCATTAGTGTAGAGTGTGTGCTTGGTCCTACCATTCACCCTGGGGAGGTTAATGGTGATATCGGCCTTTTGTAATGGACTGTAATGTGGATGAGTGTCATGATGCTTGGCGTTTTTCTTAAAGTCCCAGCTCCTGGGGTCAAATAAATAGGTGATAATCTCAGCTTTTTAAAAAAAGGAAGTTTCTGGCCCACTTTGTTGTGGTTCAAAGTCTGAAAAGGGGAAATCCTGAAGGCAAGTAAAAAGAAGTTTATAAAATACTTGTGATATGTTGGGCCTTGACTTGTGATTTATGATTGGCTGGGGCTGGCAATGAACCATTCAGGGGTGATGCCTGTTATCCCACTCCTCTGACTGTGCCTGAGTCCTGGTGGATAGTGAACCTAGACAAGCTCGGGGGCGAAGTTCATTTCTCTGCCTCACAGTTATTCTTATTCATTATAGTCTTCTTCTTTATTTGTATTACCATAGCACCTAGGACCCCAGTCATGGCCTGGGAGCCTATTGTGCTCGGTGCTGTACAAACATAGAAAAGAAAGATGGTCGCTACCTCAAGGAGTTGACAATCTCAATATAATACAAAGGACAACAGGTGGATTCAGGCAGATGGGGGATTGCACGGAATCGATGAGACAATACTGGTCAGCATGACAGGCAATTGTCTCAGCACATCAGCAGCCTGACCCTTGTTGCGTTCTCTGCAGGCCTCATGACAAAGGAGACATTTCAGGAGGGATTTGAGGGAGAACAATGTAATAGTTTTGCAGATGTTTTCTGGGAGCTTCTCCCAAGTATGAGGGGCAGCCTTGGAGAAAACATGAAGATGCTTATTTGCAAATTAAACAAGTGGGTGATGGAGGGCAGCAGCATGGGCTGATGGGAGATGGGAACTGATGTCCCAGTAGTGACTGAGAGATCATAGATAGTGTGGAGACAGGCCATGAGGGACCTGGAGAGTGAAGACAAGTAGCCTTGGTTTGATGAGAGAGAGAAGAGGGTGCTATGGGAGGGACACAAAAAGAGGAGTGATGTGGTCAAAGTGACCGGCTAGGAAAGTGATCTTTGCAACAGCATTTCAAAGGGATATAAATGGGATAAAATTGCAGTTATCAAGCCACTGAAAAATATGTTGCAGTAACTGAGACAGAAATATAGGGCTGGAAGGGACCGTGATAGGTCATCTAGTCCAACCTCCCACACATTCCCCCTGTGCTGAGGCCAGACCAAGTGTACCTAGACCATCCCTGACAGATGTTTCTCTAACCTATTCTTAAAAACCTCCAGTGATGGGGATTCTACAACCTCCCTTGGTGACATATACCACTACTTAACTATCTTCATAGTTTCAATGTTCTGCCTAATACCTAACCTAAATCTCCCTTGCTGAAGATTAAGTCAGTTACTTCTCATCCTACTCCAGTGAAGTTGGAGAACAATTGATCCCTGTTCTCTTTATAACAGCCCTTAATATATTTGAAGCCTGTGATCAGGTCCCTCCACCATCAGTCTTCTTAACTCAAGATTAAACGTACCCAGTTTTTTTTAATCTTTGTTATAGGTGAGGTATTCTAAACCTTTTAGATGACAAGAACCTGGATGAGAGTTTTGTCTCTGTGGATGGATAAGAAAGGCCCTCGCTTAGAGATTTTATGCAGAAAGAATCTGCAAGATTTAGACATAGCCTACTTGTGAGGACTAGAGAGATGGCCAGGTTGATAATGATGGCCAAGTTATGGGCCTGAGTGACAGGCAAGATGGTGGTGTTGTCCATAGTGATGGAGAAAGAAGGGAAAATCAAGGACTCTGTTTAGCCACGTTGAGTTTGAGTTTAGATTTATTGGCCGGGAATGTGAGTGGAAAATCTCAGGCTGGTTTGGATTTCTGCCCTGAGTAGGTGCACAGCTCCACGCATCAACTAATAGATAATAAAAGGCATTTTAGGCAGCTGAAGAGCCTGTAAGGTTATTACTGTTTCTTGTTTTTAATACCATCATTAAAGTGATACTGTCTACAGGAAGCATCTGTTACACTAGAGTGGGGAAAAATAAACACAAGCAGGGAGCAGAGAGGTTTTTCCACAGGTCTGTGTCACTGGGAGAGGCAAGCTACAGGTGTTTCGACAGAAATAAACTCCAGCATCTTCACCTTGAACCCTGCCGATTGTTAAACTGTAGTCCAGGTTTTCATTCCCTGTTCCTCTGACCGGGTCTGGGATCCCAGAGGGATGGGTGAAGGGAACATAAACAGGAATCTTAGGAGCTTCTCTGGATGTCTGCTGGTGCCTGGCGGCTATGTAGTTGTTAACACTGGAACTGGCTTTGCAGTTGATGGTGACTCTATCTCCAGGAGACACTAACGAGTATTTTGAAGCCTGAGTCCTCACAATTTCCCCACTGCAATCTGAACATAAAATAAAATATGAACACAGCTATACATCAGCTAACATTGTTTTTGTCCAGAATCATTATGTGCATTGTTTACTTACGCAGTTAAATTGTGACCCTTTTGCTTTCTTAATGTATTAGAAATGACCATGAATAGATGCAAAATGAAAATAAATAACCAAGGAATGTACCGGGTTTGCCACAGACCAAACTGTATCTGTGACATTCCTAGAGCATTCCTGTCTTTACTTCCTTAAGCCAGAGCCCCATTGTTATGACTTCCACTGGATCCAGAGCACTGGCAACCAGATGAACTGAGCCTGTGAGATCCCCTTGAACTGACTGATGCTGATAAATGAAACCTAAAGAGTAAAACAAAACATGTACAGCCGCTCTGAACAGCGGGGAAATATCAGTTCAATAGAACTATGCAAAATACCTAGACACAGGCCTTGCCACGGGCTCAGAGGCTAGAAGAGGTTTGCCTGAATCACAATGTTTGGGGTGGTTAAATATAAACATCTTCCCATGGAGAGAATGGCAGAGGTTTCCATTTGTGGAGAGTATTTTAGACAGAGCTGTAGTATTTTATATGTTGCTAACACCATCTGGTGGCTGTGCAGAGAATTCAGCTTCACTGATTTGTTATAATAGTGTACTAAATATGAAGACTCCCATATTTAAAGTGAGTTATGAATATGCCTGAAATACAAGAGACCGTCTGTGAAAGGCACAAATCTTTCAGTATTACTCATTATCTGTAGCACCTTACTCCACATTAGCCCACTGTAAGAAAACTTCGGGGTTACGGGACAGACTTTTATAGGGATTTAGATTCCTAAAGTCCAAGTGTGCCCAGAATGCTCCAAAACAGAAGACAAATGAAATCACTGAAATTATATTTTTTAATCTCATAATTTCTGAATGTTTGCGGTTGGCAATACTCATACATTAGCGACATATAAAAGTGTTAGCACGATCGGGGACTGTCAGCTCTTCAGAGCAGGGTTCCTGTCTGCGTTTGTTCAGTGAAGTGCCAAACACATCCAACAGTAACACAACAACAGTAACGGCTTTCTGTGTTGGGCATTTCAGACGGTCCAGTCTCTGCTGGAGGAGTGACATGTCTGTGTGATGCCATCTGCTGGCAATAGGGGGGATATTCAGTACTATGATTTCTTTAACTTCTATCCCTGTTGCCAAGTAAGGCTATGAGTGTGTGTGAAGAGATGGAAACGGGGATACACCAGTCGCCAGTGAAACTAAAAGACAATTAAATCCTGTTGATCCTGTCACTTTTCATAATGCAACATTTTTCTTTATTCTACTCAGAAATCTCCTTCCCCTAGTTTCTCTCGTCCTTCCCTTTTCCTTTTGTCTCTTCTTGTCTTTTCTGTTCCACTGTCACACAGCCCTATGCCCAAGTACCCTATTATCCATCCTGTGCGCACTGCTCACATTCCAGTCCCCTTTCTACTTACACAGCCTTCCATACAGACCCACCTCTCTCTCTCTCTCTCTCTTCCCCTCATCCACCCCTCCCACCCCCTTCCCCAAGCTCCCAGGCAGCTCCTGAGAGGTGCGAACAGCCCTCAGCTCTCTTTGACTCCACTGTGCACTGAAGTCACTCAGTGCCTCACAGGAGCCCCTCAGCCCTTTGCAGGATTGTCCCTTCTTGACCAGAGAATATTGGGAACGCAACCTGTCTCTGGTGTCATTTGTCACAGTGGAAACTGCATGGACATAAATAAATATCATTTGCGTGGCTGACATTTTGTATCTGTAACTATTGCTGAGCTGGTCACACTCAGACAAACAGCACCTGATCCTGTTGGCACAGTCTGAACTGCAGGTGGGGAGGGGCAGCAGTTACACTGACACTGTAATTGTCTCTGCAGAAATCTGCATTCGCAGACACCCAGAGCAGGGAGGTTTTTGTATTGGTCTGTATCACTGTGAGAAGTGATCTGTACCACTCAAAACAACAGTAGTAATCTGCTGCATCATCGGCTTCAACGCTGCTGATTGTGAGAGTGTAAACGGTGCCAGACCGACTGCCACTGAACCGGGCTGGGACCCCGGAGGCAAGGGAGGAGACTTGATAGATAAGAAGTTTAGGAGCTTGTCCGGATTTCTGTTGGTACCAGGATACATAGTTACTGTTGATGCTAGAACTGGCTGTACGAGTGATGGTGACTTTTTCTCCCGGAGACACTGAGAGGGATTCTGGAGACTGAGTTATAGTGACTTCCCCATAGGAGTCTGCATTAAATATGAAATATAAATAAATACAGAGAAAAGGTCATTGATAGTGAGCAACAATAAATAATAAGTGATTGACATTTGCATCTTTAGACAATGGTATGAAATGTATCACATAATACAAGAGGTTTATGATTGTATTCAAACCATATTTGTGATGAATTACATATTTAATAGCTAATCTAGCTACAATGTTTTGAATGTTTTAAATTTAAATGGATCATTGTACTGTTAAGCCAGTGCCGTCCACTTCTGATTCTTACCTGGAATCCACAGCGCCAGTAACCAGAGCAACTGAGCCTGGGAGAACATCTTGATGTGTCTGAGCTGGCAGGTGGTGCTCAATAAACCGTGGAAGGTGGAACAAAGTCTTTTATAGCCCTCAGAGCAACAGGGCAGCATCACTGGGGAGTTCACATGCAAAGCAGCCCCTGTGTGCGGGATCCTGGTCTCCCTGCTGTGACTAGATGTAGAGCTGGTTTCTGTGCATCATCGCAGTGTGTGAGGTCACTCACCCTCCAGGAGGGAAGGATGCTTTTGTGGGTCAGGCACAGGAGACCTGGGGTCTGGGTCTGCCTCTGCCAGTGTGTGACCTTTGACTTATCGTTGTGGGCGGGATCTTGTGAAGTACTGGGCGCTCTCAACTCCCATTGAAATCCATGGGGTGACCTAAACGAACAAGGACAGCAGGATCTGACCATATACTCCCGGTCCTGCCCCCACTGATGTCAAAAGCAAAACTCCCATTAATTTCAGCAGCAGTGGAATAGGTCCTTAAATCTCTCTGCGCCTCATCTTTCCTGTCTGGAATATGGGGAAGGTGATTCCCACGGAACATGGCGCTGAGGGGTGCTGTGATATCACTGATTAGTGTTTGTAAAGTGCTTGGAGATCCCCAGGTAAATGGTGCTGGGTTAGTGCAGAGGGTATTCATGGGCCTAACCCCTCCCCATCCACCATAGGGAGCTTAATGGTGATATCAGCATTTTATACAAGACAGTAAGGTGGGCAAGTCTCATGAGACTTAGGTTTTGGGGTGATTTTTTTAAGTCCTAACTCCTCGGGTCAAGTGATTAGGTGAGAAACTCAGCTTTGTTTTAATTTATTTATTTTTTATTTTTAAAGAGGTTTCTGGCCCACTTGGGAGCTAATTCTGAAAAGAGAAATCCTGGAGACCAGTAAAAAGAAACCAGAATTTAGTATTTATAAAAATCTTGTCATGTGTTGGGCCCTGACTTGTGATTTGTGAATGGCTGGGCCGGCAACTCAGCATTCAGGGATGTTTCCTGTTACCCCACCACTCCACTGACTATACCTGAGTCCTGGCAGACAGTGAATTTAGACAGTCTGTGGCAGTAACTTAAGTTCAATTCTTTAGCTCGGAGTTATTCATTATATTCCCCTTATTTATTTAGGCTATCATTGCATCTACGAGCCCTTGTCATGCCCTGGGACCCCATTGTGCTAGGTGCTGTACAAACCCAGTACAAAAAAGATGGTCTCTGCCCCGAGGAGTTGACAGTCTAAGAATAAGACAAAAGACAACAGATCGCTCCAGGCAGACGGGGCACTACAAGGAAATGATGAGACAATACTGGTCAGCATGACAGGCAGCGGTCTCATCACAACAGCAGCCTGACTCCTGTCGAGTTGTCTGTAGGTCTCATGACAAAGGAGACATTTCAGGAGGGATTTGAAGGAGAACAATGCAATAATTTTGCAGATGTTTATGGAAGCTCCTCCCAAGTGGGAGGGGCAGCATGGGAGAAAACATGAAGATGCTTGTTTGCAAATTAAACAAGTGGGTGATGGAGGGTGGCAGCAAGGACTGATGTCCCAATAGTGAGTGAGAGATGATGGGTAGCCTGGAGACAAGCAAAGAACGGCCTTGAAAGTGAAGACAAGTAGCTTAAGTTGGATGAGATACAGAAGCTGGAGCTAGTGGAGGGACGCAAAGAGTCGGTGACATGGGCAAAGTGACGGGCTAGGAAAGTGATCTTTGCAGCAGCATTCTGCGTGGATATGAGCAGGAAAGATAGCATTTATCAAGGCCAATGAAAAGGATGTTACTATAATCGAGACATGAGATAAAATCATAGAAATGTAGGGCTGGAGGGATGTTGATAGGTTATCTACATCAGACCTCCCCTCCTCCACCAGCCAGGGCTGAGGCAGGACCAAGCATACCTAGACCATCCTGACAGCTGTTTGTCTAACCTGTTTTTACAAATCTCCAGTGATGTGAATTCCACAGCCTTCCTTGGGAACATATTCCAGTACTTAACTACCCTTATAGTTAGAAAGGTTTTTTTCCTAACATCTAACCTTAAATCTCCCTTAAATTTAGTTACTCCTTGTCCTACCATCAGAGGACATGGAGAACACTTGATCACTGTTCTATGAATGACAGTCCTTAACATATCTGAAGATTGTTGTCAGGTCCCACCTCAGTCTTCTTATCTCAAGACTACACATGCCCAGTTGTTGTTTTTTTTTAATCTATTCTCATAGATCAGGAATGAACCGAGAAAGAAACCATTAGTCACTTGCATTAGCCTCCTAAATAACCATTTAATCATCCCATCATCCTGTCCCTTTCATCTCCTCTTGTTTTTCTTTGGTTCCAAACCCTGATCATGTAAGCACGTCTGCACATGTGTATTCCATGTGAATTCCAGGCATAGGGTGTATGACGGACTCAGTGGGATGTCACATAGAGCATTGCCAACTCTAGCAATTTAATCTTGAGGCTCATGACATGTCATGATTTACTTACAGCCTCCCCAAGTCCTGGAGGCAACTGATTATGTGAGAGTCCGAGCTTAAAAAACAAAACAAAACACAAAAATAAGAGTTCAATTTCTAGCCCTACTGGATGCAGAGCAAAGCTTGACTCAAGCAGCCGCAGAATGCCCCAGATCAGAAGGAAAATGAAAGAAATCAAATAGTATGTTTTTAATCTTGTGATTTTTAAGCTCACTTCATGACTTCTGAATGTTTGTGGTGGGCACTACTGATAAATTAGTGCAGGGATCAGGGACAGGGAGTGTCAGCTCTTCAGAGCAGGGCTCCTGTCTGCATTTGTTCAGTGAAGTGCCAAGCACATCCAACAGTAACGCTACATGGCTTTCTGTGTTTGGAATTTCACATGTTCCAGTCTCTGCTGCAGGTGTGACACATTTCTGTGATGCCACCTGCTGGCCAAAGGGGGATATTCAGTTCAATTAATTATTTTCCTTATATGCCTCTTTTGATGTGAGGATATGCACAGCTAACGATATGCAAGAACAGTTTATTGTCACAAAAGGAAATGAATAAGCACAGGTTGTTAATGGAAAAAACAGATCCACCTCATAGTTTCTTCTGTGAAGTTTCACTGAGTTAGTGAAATAGCTTTTATTTAGTAAACAGAAAATATGCTGATTGAAAGATTTTTGTGAGTTGCATTTCCCCCTTTTGTGGCACTGGAGGTTTATGCTTTCATCTGTTTAATCTCTTGAAAAATGTTCAATATATTTAAATGTTTCATTTTGTTTCTGTACATAAAATAATAATGAATGGTTATTTTTACAACCCTTTGCATCCATTTACTTCATTAGATGCAGCAAAAATGAATCTGAAATTGATTTCTTCTATAGCTGTTCTGTTCAGAATGCTCCTTAGTGTTAAATGTATTGGGGAACACTCATTACAATTAAATGCCAAAATAACATTAGGAAGAATGTGTCCAGTGACTTCTCTTGTCTTGAGTTTTGCTATTTTCTTTTCTTTTATTTCCAGAAGCTTCCTCCAGCTCTTACTTTCCAATCTGCCACCCAGCCTTCCCCTACATGCTCACTGCTGCAAAGATGCCAAATCTATATGCACTCAAAATACAGGCTGATTACAGAAGAGAACAGAGGTTGGGCCCTGGTCCCCTTGAAGCCAATTAGGTTTTGACTCTGACTTCAGCGAGGCCAGGATTTCCTCCACTGTGTGTGTGTGTGAGGAGATGGAAACGGGGATACAAGAATCACTAGAGAAACTAAAGTGGAACCCTTGTGGACCCTGTCATTTAGATAATGGTGTATTTATTCATTCCCATTTTTCTATATTCAGAATTCTCCTTCTTTCCTATTTTCTCTCATGCATCCCCTTCCATCACTCTCCTTCTGTTTGTGTCTCATGTCTTCCACTTCTCCCACATATCACACAACCCTGTACCCAGCCCTTTCACCGTATTATACATTCCATGCACTGTTCACGTTCCAGTTCCCCTTCCCCTACACACGGCCTTCCCTTTCTCTCTTAGGGCCTCTTCCCAAAAGTTGCCCGGCAGTTCTTGAGAGGTGCTGAGAGCTCTCAACTGCCTCACAGGACTGTGTAACTGGTCTCTGATGTCCTGTGCTATGGTGGGAACCTCAGGGCCATAAATCAATGTGAGCCAAGTGGCTGAGGTTTTGCATCTGTCACTATCTCTGAGTTGGTAACGCCCACCCAAACAGCACCCTCATCCCGCTGGCACAGTCTGAACTACAGATGGGGCTGGGGTTTTGTTCCAGGCCATCAGACACTTTCTGCATCCCCATTAGAATGGAGGGACCTGGGTTTCCCAAGGAAAAGGTTCGGTTAATTGTGTGTTGGTGGTGGGGAGCAAAGGGGAGGCAAGGAGAAGGCCATTGCAGTGAGGGCCCTGGACACTGACACATAAAACTGCACCCTAATTCAGGGTGTAGCAGCAACACTAACACTATGATGATCTTCACAGGAAACAGCACTTACACCACCCTAGAGCAGGGAGATTTTTGTATTGGTGTGTATCACTGTGAGAGGTGAGCTCTGAGACTGCAGACAATAGTAATCTGCTGCATCATCGGCTTCAATGGAGCTAATTGTGAGAGTGTAAATGGTGCCAGACCCACTGCCACTGAACCGGGCTGGGACCCCAGAGGCACTGTCAGTGTCACCATAGATATGAAGTTTAGGAGCTTTTCTGGGTTTCTCTTGGTACCAGGATACAGTGGAGCTGCCAAGTCTAGAACTGGCTGTACATCTGATGGTGATTTTTTCTCCCGGAGTCACTGAGAGGGATTCTGGAGACTGAGTCATAGTGACCTGCCCATAGGAGTCTTCATTAAATATGAAATATAAATAAATACAGAGAAAAGGTCATTGACAGTGAGCAACAATAAATAAGAATAAGTGATTGACATTTGCATCTTTAGACAATGAAATGCATGACATAATACAAGATGTTCACAATCATTATATTCAAGCCATAACTGTGATGAATTACTTGTGTAATAGCCAATCTAGCTACAATGTTTTGAATTTTTAAAATATCAGTGGATTGTTGTCTTTTAAGCCAGTGCTGTCCGGTTCTGATTCTTACCCGGAATCCACAGTGCCAGTAACTAGAGGAGCTGAGTCTTGAAGAGCATCTTGGTACGTCTGCGCTGACAGGTGCTGCTCAATAAGCCATGGAGAGTGGAACAAAATTGTAGGTTTTATAGCCACTCAGACCAACAGGGCAGCGTCACTGAGGAGTTCACATGCAAAGCAGCCCATGTGTGTGGGGTCCTGGCCTCTCTGCTCTAGACATAGAGCTAGCTTCTGTCCATCATCACAGTGTGTGATGGTCACTCACCCTCTAGGGGGAAGGATGCTTTGGTGGGTCTGGCATAGAAGTGTTGGGCTCTGCTCCTGTCTTTGCTACACCCTTTGTGTGTGACACTTGGCTTGTCATTGTGGGGTCGATCTTGTGAAGTCCTGAGCACCCTCAGCTGCCATTGAAACCAATGTGATGATCTACGTGAACAAGGGCTGCAGCATCTAATCCTATACACACATTCCTGCTCCAGTGGAAAAGGTCACTAACTCTCTCTGTTCCTCATCTTCCCTGTGTGTAAAATGGGTAGGGCATGTCCCTGGGCTGTGCTAAGATATCATGGATTAGCTTTTGTAAAATGCTTTGGGATCCTGAGATAAATGGTGCTGCATTCGTACAGAGGGTGTGCTTGGTCCTACCGTTCCCCATTCATCATGGGAAGGCTAATACAATGATGGGGATTCTACAATGTCCCTTGGTGATACTACTTAACTATCTTCATAGTTTCAATGTTTAAAGTGGTTTAGTTTTACTAGCCTGGCTTGTACCTCTGAGATCTGTGCACTCAGGGTCCCCTCTATTCATGAATCTCCCCATGGCTGTGCACAGGGGTGATCCAGCTGCCTCCATGTCATCTTCCCCATTTCCTCTGCACTCTATGCAAGGTTTGCTCAGGGTCTGGAATCTGCATGGGAGAAGGTGGTGGAGACTGGGCAGGTGGAGGTAGGAGTAGGTGGGCAGTGGGTGGGGCCAGAGAGTTCACACATCGCCTCCTTCCAGCCCATAGAGAATCCTGGGAAGGGACACTCCAGCCACAGTAACAACAAGGAGTCTGGTGGCACCTTAAAGACTAACAGATTTATTTGGGCATAAGCTTTCATGGGTAAAAACCTCACTTCTTCAGATGCATAGAGTGAAAGTTACAGATGCAGGCATTATATACTGACACATGGAGAGCAGGGAGTTACTTCGCAAGTTCCAGCCACAGTGTCAGAGCAGTGTTAAGGAGCCCGTGTTGCAGTCAGCCTGTCCCGTGGGTAGAGGACTGTGAATCTGGCACCTCTCGCCAGCAGTACATTGCTTTGTAATTGTTTGCAAAGAGAGTCAACGCTTGATCCAGCTTAGTGCATGTTACTATCAAGAGCTGTGCTGCCAACACTATAAAGAGCTCCCTCAACCATCCCACCTCAATCCACAATCCAGGCAGGCAAACCTATAAACCCTGTACTTTACAAACTATGCTTGTTAGAGGGTTTACACAGTGGTTTGTTTCTTTGCAAAACTGCTGCTTCTGCTTGATTTAATATTGCCAGCAGGCAGGCAGGGTGTTGCAGTAGAATCCAGTCAGATTTCTCTCACAAGGGCACCGCTATTGGCCGTCACTCATGAAAAGCTGCCCTCATAATTTCTGGAACAGATAAAGTGTATTGTTGTCCTAACCCCCATCATCAATGCTTCAATGAGAGTCCCCAAAGCACTTATATGGATGGGACTTTTCTGATGAGTGTTTCCATGTGTATCATTCTAGATGCACTATATCATGTCCTGGACAAACAAAAAATGACTTCAGATTAAGGTTGCGCCTTCATTCCCTGATTTACACACCAGCTGTGAAAGAATGCGGGAGCTAAAACCTGAAGGACCTGATCTCAGAGCTCATTGAAGTCTATGGGAGATTTTCCGCTGACTCCAGTGGGCTTTGGATCAAGCCCATAATTCATAAAGCTGTGGAGACTCTCTGAAGATTGTCAATAAACATGAATTCTCATTAGCTGACAGTTAATTAGTAGATGTTCTAACTGATTAGTGACTCGGTGGAACACTTGTGTATTCACTGCAAATTAGAGCACTTTGATGATCTATGGAGATCCATGATTTGCCATGGATTGCAATTCAGTGGCTGTTGTGATTTCCTCATTGATGATGTGTCTGTGACTGCTTCTGTTTGAACTAGGGCTGTGCTGCAATTCAGCTGCCAGATCCTGATATTTGGCTACTTCCCAGTAACTTTTCAAGCACCTGTTTGGGTAGGAGGAGGCTCCTGCCTGCCCCTGGGATAGCTGTGGAATGGCCAGTGTGGTCATTGTTTTTAATTCTTCCTCCTGGCTGGACCGTGTGTTGGAGAAGGAAGGGTATTTACGAGAAGGCTCCGCTTCTTTTTGGTCTATCCCCATGACACCAGCTTTTTTCTTGTACTCTTCTCCTTGTGGGCTGTTTTATTCACACCGTTCCCCAGCTGTTCCTCTCTTACCTGCCTTTCCAGTGACAAACCATCCACCTGCTGCTGTGTGAACCGAAGAACCCTGGAAGACTGTAGCTTGTCGATAAGCCTGTAGGGGGTCCAATCCAACGCCCATAGAACTCAATGGGGACAGTCCTGTTAACTTCATTGGGTCTAGGATCGGGCTCTAAGAAGCAGATTTTCAAAAGAGCTCAGCTCCCATTTAAGCATCTAAATATGGGCCACCCAGCTTCTTCTACTGAGCCACGTATGGCCAGATTCTCAGCAGATCTCAACATCCAATTTGGTGAGCTCTCTGGGACATGTATTTTGTCCCTAAATAGGAGACGATCTCTTTGGAAAAAACTGGCCCATATTTATTAATTATTATCATTGTTATTTGTATTGCTGTAATGCCTCGGGGTCCCAGCCATGGATCAAGGCCCCTTTGCACTAAGTGCTGCACAAGCATTGCTTTTCTCATTCCTCCCTCTTGCAGTTTGTCTTTTAAAAGGATCACTCGGCCTGTCTCACCAAACTTTACTTAACAGAGTCACTTAGAATTAGGTTTTCCCTGAGCTCTCTCTGTGGAGCACTTGGAGGAGAGGAAGGTGATCAGGAACAGTCAACATAGACTCACCAAGGGCAAGTCATGCCTGACCAACCTGATTGCCTTCTATGATGAGATAACTGGCTCTGTGGATATGGGGAAAGCGGTGGAAGTGATATATCTTCACTTTAGCAAAGCTTTTGATAGGTCTCCCACAGTATTCTTGACAGCAAGTTGAAGTAGTATGGGCTGGATAAATGGACTATAAGGTGGATAGAAAGCTGGCTAGATTGTCAGGCTTAACGGGTAGTGATCAATGGCTCAGTGTCTGGTTGGCAGCCGGTATCAAGCGGAGTGCCCCAGGGGGTCGGTCCTGCGGCCGGTTTGGTTCAACATCTTTATTAATGGTCTGGATTATGGGATTAATTGCACCCTGAACAAGTTCGTAGATGACACTAAGATGGGGGAGAGGTAGATATGCTGGAGGGTAGGGATAGGGTCCAGAGTGACCTAGACAAATTGGAGGATTGTAGGGCAAAATAAATCTGATGTGGTTCAACAAGGACAAGTGCAGGGTCCTCCACTTAGGAAGAAAGAATCACATGCACCACTACAGGCTAGGGACCGACTGACTAAGCAGCAGTTCTGCAGAAAAGGACCTGGGAATTACAGTAGACGAGAAGCTGGATATGAGTCAGCAGTGTGCCCTTGTTGCCAAGAAGGCCAACGGCATTTTGGGCTGTATTAGTAGGAACATTGCCAGCAGATTGAGGGAAGTGATTATTCTCCTCTATTCGACACTGGTGAGGCCACACCTTGAGTATTCCATCCAGTTTTGGTCCCTCCACTACAGAAGGGATGTGGACAAATTGGAGAGAGTCCAGCGGCGGGCAATGAAAATAATTAGGGGGCTGGGGCACATGTCTTACAAGGAGAGGCTGAGGGAACTAAGCTTGTTTAGTCTGAAGAAGAGAAGAGTGAGGAGGGGATTTGATAGCAGCCTTCAACTATCTGAAGGGGGGATCCAAAGAGGATGGAGCTCGGCTGTTCTCAAGTGGTGGCAGATGACGGAACAAGGAGTAATGGTCTCAAGTTGCAGTGGGGGAGGTCTAGGATGGATATTAGGAAACACTATTTCACTAGGAGGGTGGTGAAGCACTGGAATGGATTACATAGGGAGGTGGTGGAATCTCCATCCTTAGAGGTTTTTAAGACCTAGCTTGACAAAGCCCTGGCTGGGATGATTTAGTTGGGGATTGGTCCTGCTTTGAGCAGGAGGTTGGACTAGATGACCTCTTGAGGTCAATTCCAACCCTAATAGTGTATGTTTCTATGACAGTAGAAGTGACAGTGGGAGGTGTTTGCAGGGTTGTTGTGGCAGACAGTGATTTCATTGACTTCCTGTTTCTGAAATCTATGAAGCTGACTGTTCACATGCAGCTGTGAGAAATGCTCAGCACTATGCACTGACAGGGAGGTTTTTGTATTGGTCTGTATCACTGTGAGAGGCCAGCTATTATACTGCTGGCAGTAATAATCCCCAGCATCATCAGCTTCAACCCTGCTGATTGTGAATGTGTAGTCTGTGCCCGACCCACTGCCACTGAACCGGTCTGGGATGCCAGTGGGACGGTTGCTGGTGTAATAGATAAGAAGCTTGGGAGCCTGTCCAGGTTTCTGTTGGTACCAAGCGATGTTGTTGCTAATGCTTGTGCTGGCTTTGCATTTGATGGTGGCGGTCTCTCCCACGGACACTGAGAGAGATTCTGGAGTCTGAGTCATCACAGTCTGTCCATTGGAACCTGGAGAGAGAAAATAAAAATTGGCAGGGTTGGGTAAATGGGACAATGACATTAAAAAAACTTTACACTGAAACATTTGTAAAGTGAACAGTAGAAGTGAACTAGAAAATACCCCAGGGACCAGTTTTTAAATAAGCAAACCACTGCCATTTCTGATGGATTGTCTCATTCCTTATTAATTCTTTGAACATTGTCTGTTTCTTACCCTGAAGCCAGAAAAGCAGCAGCCAGAGAAGAGGAGTCTTTGAGATCATCTTGCTTGTATGTGGCTGTAAACGTTTGTCAGTGAAGCATGTCGTGGAAATGGAACCATTTATGTGTTCAGCAGCTCAGTGAGGGACCATCAGCCATGTGTGAATATGCAAAAAGAGCCCAGTTATGTAAATGAGCATATGTTAATACTAGGGAGGAGCTTTGAGCTGTCAAATTGATGGTTTCAGGCTGTCATTGGCTGCATTAACTATAACATATTTGCATGGTTCAGATGGTAAAGCAGCCGGAGTTCGCTTGACAAGCACAGGGGGTAACAACGGCTGTTTGATTAATGAAGAGTAACCGAGCAGGCTGCAGGTTGTAACGCAAGTTAGAAGAGCTAAAAGCATTCAGCCATTTACTGTGGGTGGGTTTACATCCAATCAGCTGAGTCTGTTTGAATTCATTAATCTTTATAACACATTTTCCTTTTATTTAAGGGCCAGGTTACTAAAAGCAGTGGCGCCAGCAGCTCCGTGCTTCTCTTCAGCGGCACCAGTGGCTGCATGCACTTTGAACCTCCAGAATGATGGATGTTCTCGACGGCTTGAAGGGTGCACACAGGCAGACTGAAAATGAGGTTTGGGAAGAGCACACCCAAGCATGCTCAGATTCTGAGTGCAGGTGCAGCACAGAAAAGTTGAAAAGTGACATCAGCGTGCCAGGCTCCAGCACTTCCCATTGTGTCCGTGCCCCTACCTCCTCTACCTCTGTGACCTGGTAGGTGCCCAAGCCTGAGAGTTGCAGGGAATTGTGTGAGAGGAGCAGGGGGACAACCAGACCTCTCTCCTTCTAGCCCTTTTACGGTGCCCGCTCCGACCCCAGCAGCTACCTCTTCTGGGTGGGTGTGGCCAGCCCAGCAGCCCCCAGGAAGCTGACTGAACACCACCTTCCTTGGCTCCTGCTGGCTTGTGCTAACCAGAATCCATCTGAGTATGTTCGCAATCAGTGCTATTCTGGAACAGGCCAAGCTGCTCCGTGTGTCTGCCCCTACTGCCCTGCCCATTGGGCCATATCTTTCCTCTGGAGCTTCCACATCCAGCCTCCCCCCATCCCCAACTCTGTTGAAAATCCTATGTGTGCCTATTAGCTGCTTGTGTCTCAGGGTTCAGCTGCATTCGGTCTTGGAGAATCTGGACAGGTCTGGGAGAATCTGGACCACAAAGTCTTACCCTACTCTGCAAACAGTAGACACAGCCATTTACAAATCCCTAGATTAGTATAATTTCCCTAGGTTAATAATGATTGAAACCTTTCCAATGGGATTTTAGTGAGGATCTATTCCAGTGAAAGGAGACATCCAGGCCATTGTAGAAATGTATTTACAATAGTAGAGCAAGTTGAATTTTTTCTGATGGAACAGCTTTCCTTCAAAAAATGTGGATTTGACAAAATCCAAACATACTCTGGGAATGCATCAATTATGCTGAAAATGATAAATATGATTCATTTTGATAAGATCAGAACATTTCCTTTGAATGTGGTTCAAATGTTTTGATTTTGTAATCGTTTTGACGTTATATTTTATATTGATAACATAAAGGTCAAGTAGATGAAGTTTAAATCAAAATGAAACGTTGCTTTGATTTTTCCCAAAATGAAATTTTGGAATTTCCAGATCACAGGAAATGTTGACATTTCAAATTGTCATGCCGATTCACAACAAGCCCCCCTCCACCTTCCCAAAATTTGGAATTTCTCACAATATGAGAATTCCTGTTTCTTATCAGCGCTCTGTAACGGAATTAAGTCATTTTGCTAGAAGATAGAAACATTCAAGACTGAAAGATAGAAGGTGTAACAGCTGTTTGGAATTACTTGTATTGAAACTCAAGTAAGTGTGTCTGTTGCACTGGGGTTCAAGACTGGGAATAAAGCAGCATAAACTGTAGTAAATCTCAGGCATCTGTAAATTCTAGTATCTATGTGATTATTCAAACAATTTAGCTCTTTCAGCTTTCTCCTTTTGGCTGTGTGTTCAGAGATGAAAAATGTTACGCTCTTCCTTCGCACTTCATAAAATGTGAAAAATTGACAGTTGTATCTGCAGGAAGCAGTAACTGCAATGTGTGCTGCAGAGAGGTTTTTGTACTGGTCTGTATCACTGTGCGAGGTGTGCTATAACCTTGCTGACAGTAATAATCTCCAGCATCTTCTGCTTCTACACTGCTGATTGTGAATGTGAAATCAGTGCCAGATCCACTGCCGCTGAACCGGGCTGGGACCCCCGACTGGAGGTTGGTGGCGAGGTAGATAAGAAGTTTGGGAGCTTGTCCAGGTTTCTGTTGGTACCAGTGTAAGTTACTGCCAACGCTCGTACTGGCTTTGCAGTTGATAGAGACTCTCCCTCCCACTGGCACTGCCAGAGATTCCGGGGACTGAGTCATCACAATTTGCCCAGAGGAGTCTGGATAAAGAGAGAAGATGGGAAGGGAATGAACAATGACACAATGCTGGAGATGACAAGTGTTCAGACGCTGAAACACAGTTTGAATTTTCCAATGTGAATTTATACTAAAATACAACAGTAGAATATTAATTAAATAAGTCGGACTGGCAGCATTTCTGATCTGTCACACTGATGTGTGACATTTTCAAAAATTGTATTTATTAATTTCTTACCCTGAATCCAGAGAACCAGCAGCCAGAGAAGGGGCGTGTGTGAGATCATCTTGCCTGACCGTGGTTGGAAAAGCTCGTTCATAAGTGAGCCGTGGAAAATGAAATGTTTATATGTGTTCAGCAGCTCATTGATGACACCTCACCCCTATGCAAAATGCATGTAAATTTACTGCACTTTTAGTTTCAGCCCAGAGATTTGAAATGCTCATATTTGGCTTATTTCCTGCTGCTCTTCTAGTTTACAATGATATTGTTTTATCCTAGATTCAGATGCTATATATACAGATGTCTTTGCAGATCTTGCTTATATTTGACCAGATCTGACAGGTCTCTCCTAAATATTCACTTGGGCTGTGCCACCAGAGTCCGGGCATGGGCCTTCATTTTACCCTCTCCCTCTGAACACACTCTGGAAGTCATTGATTTCATGCCCTAGGAAGACACCTTGTCCTGCTTAGACAAAGCAGGGATTCCCAAATGGCTGGGCTTCCCCACAACATCACCCCCAAGGTGTGTCTATTAGCCTGAGAGCTCTCGCTATAGAAGAGCTAAAGAACCCAGGGCCTCATTTACAGATGTGCTGAGCACCAGCATCCCCAGTACAAGTGAATAGAAGCTGTAGGTGCTTGGCCCCTATATAAGAATGGCCATACTGGGTGAAACCAATGGTCCATCCAGCCCAGCATTCTGTCTTTTGACAGTGGCCGATGCCAGATGCTTCAGAGCACAGGAACAGAACAGGGCAATTTATTGAGTGATCCATCCCCTGCCTTCCAGTCCCAGCATCTGGCAGCTAGAGGCTTAGGGACACTCAGATCACAGGTTTGCCTCCCTGACCTTCTTGACTAATAGCCATTGATGGACCTGTCCTCCATGAACTTATCTTCTTCTTTTTAGTACCCCATCATAATGTTGGACTTCTTTTGTTTTTGTTTTTAAACCTGCTGCCTATTAATTTCATTGGGTAACCTCCCTGGTTCTTGTGTTATGTGAAGAGGTAAATAACACTTCCTCACTCACTTTCTCCACACCAGTTATGATTTTATAGACCTCTATTATATCCCTCCCAGATAATCAGGCTCTATATCAGATGCATGCAGCTTCAATCCAGTATGGAGCGAATCGTCTGGGTGCTAATCATCTTGGCCTTGACAATTCCTCCTCTCCTCTCCTCTCCTCCCTTTTCCTTTTTTCACCTTCCTTCAAAAATGTTATCTCTTTCCATTATAATCTTTCCTCTTCTATCCAAGGGCCATGGAAGATAGTACTATCAATATTACACAAATGTGACAGAGGATATGAAATCAGTGCTATATCCACTGCCACTATACCAGGCTGGAACCGCCGTAGGGCAAGAAGAAGCTTAATACATAATGGGTTTAGGAGCTTTTTCAGACATTTGTTGGTACCAGGCTATGTCAGCAGTAACACGCGAACTGGCTTTGCAACTGATAGTAACACTTTTACCTTCACTAACTGAAAGGGATGCTGGGGACTGAGTCATCACAGTCTCTCCACTGGTGTCTAGAAACATAAAATCTGCGCATGCCACATTTTTAAAATGTAAATTTCACATGATTATTGGTGCTACGAATTGTGTCCCACACCAGATAAACCCACCTGCCTTTTTAAAACTTCATCTTTTTGTTCTTTCTTACCCTGAACCCAGAAAAAAAAGAAAAGCCATATGTATGAAATCATCTTGACTCTTCTAGGTGACAAGAAGCTCAGAGCCCTGCAGTGAAATCTATAATACAACCTGGTAGAGTTATAACCCCACTCAGAGCAGTGAGGAAATGGCACTTTGGTGTGAAAATGCAAAGAGACCAAGCTATGTAAATTGCCTCTGAGTTTCAGGGTAGTCTGGAAATGTTTCTTTTCTTAAACCACCCCCTCCCAGGGGCTATTTTAAAATAAGCCCAGAAACATTACAACACAATCCTGAGAAAGGACATGGAAGTCCTTTTAGGTTTAGCTTGGCATGTTTCTAATCAGAGGGCTCCTTTCTACAAACAGCCAAGTTCATTCTTTAATGTGTACACGTTATTAAAGATACTGTACAAGCCAAAACATTCAGCTCCTCCCAGCAGCTCCAGGACAGTGGAATCATTGGAGAGAAAGGTAGAAAATTTCAATAGGAATTTTAGCCTCTCTTACACCTTTGCATGGTCTCCAGTGCTCTGTCCAATCCAATTTTGAATGTTGGTAATGATGGATCTGGTTTAGGTCAAATGTGGTAAACTGTATAGAACATCTCCATTAATGGATTGAAGTCCACTGTTTTATGCTTTCATGCATAAGAAGCAAAATAAAATAAAATAAAAAGTTGTATTTCATTTAATAATCCCTTGCACTGTGCACTAACATTTAAAAATGCTTTAAAAACATTAACAAATCATGTCTTCCAACACCCGTTAAGGGAGGGAAATGACCACATCTGTTTTTTATAGATGGAAAACCCAGGCATGTAGAAGTTGTGTTTTGGCCAAGGTTAGTGAGTGAGTTAGAGACCAGGCTGGGGTTAGATCCCAATTCTCCTGGCTCTCAGTTCTTGCATTAACCACTAGACCATGCCATCTCCCTGGGATTCCATTTTGGGGATCTCACGCAGTCCTGAACGGCCCATAGTCAGATATCAACACAATAACGTGCGTTCCTACTTGATATGGTGGTGCTGGCCATGGGGCAGGGATTATTTGAGGGATGCGCAGTATGAAACCAGATCAACAACACATTACCTGAGCCAAGTGTTTGCTTGTTCACTAAGAGCTGACTAAACAGAAAGCACAATTCAACCTTAACTATAGCACAGCTGGCATGTCAGTATAATGAAAGAATCTGTTCAGCTATGGTCTCCATGCTGATAGTGGTCTACAGTCCGGCATTTACTGTGTATAGAGTCTACCCCACGTCACCAAGTATTTATTGCTTTGCCAAACTGACTGATAAGCAGGAAGTTGTATCTGTTTTCCTGTGGCTCTTGTCAGTCCATCTTGTGTGGGTTGGGATCTGGAAGAGAAATGAGCAGGGTCCAGCTAGTCCAAGTGCAGTGACACCCAGATAATTCAGGAGTTTATGCAGGACGCTGGGATCTAGCTCTCTCCTTTAAACTGAACCCTCCAAGATACCCCTTATTAGACATGTACTCAGTCGTATCAGATCAAAGTCAAACCAGCTTGTTGATTCTGAAATCATCCAGCCTGAAATCGCTAGAAGTAGAAAGAAAATACACAGCATTGACAATATTGTGAAATGTACTTTAAATCTACTAGAAGTTAAAGATAGCAGTAATTGTGTGTTACATTGCATAACTCAACAGACTGTTCTCAGTGTTCATATTTTCATTCTTCTACCTCCAACCCAGAAAAATAACATCAAGAAAAGCTTTTCATATGGAATTACATTGGCCATGCAGAGTGACCAGGAGCTCAGAGCCCTGCAGTGAAATCTGAAGTACAATCGGACAGATTTATAATCCTTGCTCAGAGCATGAATAAAATGACACTCGGGTATGAATATGCAGAGACTGAGCAATGTAAATTGTCTCTGAGGTGTAGGGTATATGCTGAAAATGCTGATATTTGTGGATCATCAGAAGCCAGGGTTTGCGTCTAGAGCAGAATTTAATCAAGCACAGTCTGGAGAAAATGAAAACGGACCCTTTCAAATGACACTAAAATCCTCTGTCACACTGCTCCTTTCTACAACATCCACATCCCCGCTTAGTTATTTCTGTGATGCATCCTTGAGTCTAGGAAGGAAAATAAAAATATAACAGAGCCTATTGACATTCATGACTGACTTCAGTCAAGCTTTTAAAATCTCCATCGTAGCCCAAACTTTATAATATGATAGACATCAGAGATGTAAAGACCTCTGCAGAGTTACCTTCCACTCTAGTGTTAAACATCACAGCTGACAGAGCTGTCTTCCAGTAAATGCTCTTATACATTAGTAATTGGCAAAGCCATTGAGCTGATTGTGCTGTTTCATATAAAGGGAGTTCCATTAAAGTGAATGGCGCTATCTTGATCTAAACCAGCAGGGGATGTGGCCCATTGAAACCAGAATTGTGGCCCTGGTTTAATTTTTAAAATAATATGGAATGAATTTTGCACACAGCTGTGGGAAATGGTTTTTTACAGCTGCTTCTGCTGTTTTGGGCTGGCTTGTTCAGGGTGAAGCTTGGCTGTAATTTCTTTAGTGGGGTTTACAATAAAAGCCAGCTATAAGAAATCTTCAGTAAATGGGATTTTATTACAGTTGGACATTCTGTGAACTGGGTTACTGGGTCTCTCTGTGTCTGATTGGTGAGAGACCTTCAGAGACTGAAAGGATAAGAATCTCTGAAGAGATTCATTGTTCAAAAATACACAGGTTATGCCCATTGGTTTAGGTCAGTGTAGTTCCACTGAAATCAACAGAGCTCTCCTGATTTGCACCATCTGGGGACCTGGACAGATTAGAATGTCACTTCAGGGGACTTTTTAAGTCAGCTGCTCTGCCTCTTTATCCTGGGTGGACTTTAAAGCTGCCCTTCCCTCTCTTTCTCCTTTCATTTTTCTCTCCTTGTTTCCCCTACTCTCTGAGGGCAGGTCTACACTAACCCCCCAATTCAAACTAAGGTACGCAACTTCAGCTACATGAATAACATAGCTGAAGTTCGAAGTACCTTAGTTCGAACTTACCTCGGTCCAGACGCGGCAGGCAGGCTCCGCCGTCGACTTCGCAGTACTCCTCTCGCCGAGCTGGAGTTCCGCAGTCAATGGCGAGCACTTCCGGGTTCGACTTATCTCGTCCAGATAAGACGCGATAAGTCGAACCCAGAAGTTCGATTTGCTTGCCACCGAACTACCGGGTAGTGTAGACCTACCCTGAGATGGCCACTGTATGGGTGTACCAGGGCATTCTGGAATCAAATATTGTTTCTGTTCTTTAGGAACGAGCCCGTCTTTTCTTCTTGCACTGGTTTCTTATTTTTTACTATTAATTGTATCAAGCATGCTGCACTTTTATGTAGGACTGAAAAACGAACTGAGGTTCTTCGACTCTAGTCCACCTAGTAGTAACTAAGAGAGAAAGCATCAAAGGCTGATGTAATTATTGACACTGAAGCGGGAGTAGCAGATGTTTAGATGGTTCTATACATGAAGCAGATGTTCTAATGAGCAAAACTAACTGAACAGAAGATGCTGGATCAGATAGTCTTTTACTCTGAGCACAGTTTGTTGGGATTAGACTATTGCAGTTTTCCAGTGTGGATGCTTTACAAAGCTGAGGTATTGCGTCAACTCAGTAGAAAGGTGCTTGGATTGTAACCTGCTGTCAGTAGGAAGTTGGATGCAGCCCATAAGAGCAAATCTGAACTCATGGTGTGAGCACCTGTAAGGACCAGAAGTTCTTGTGTGTGGAGGGCGGTGACTGAAGTCTGACACATCCACCCACCCTACTGCAGGGGAACAGAGATAACAATGTAACTGCACAGGAAGCACCTGAAATACTGAGTGAGAGTCTGAATCTAAACAGCAGGGAGGTTTTTGTGCTGGTCTGTATCACTGTGTGAGAGGGGTGCTGTAATACTGCTGACAATAATAATCTCCAGCATCATCTGCTTCAACCCTGCTGATTGTGAATGTAAAATCAGTGCCAGACCCACTGCCGCTGAACCGGTCTGGGATCCCAGTGTAACGGGAGGTAGCAGCATAGATAAGAAGCTTAGGAGCTTGTCCTGGTTTCTGTTGGTACCAGGCCATCCAGCTGCTAGCACTGGAACTGGCTTTGCAGTTGATGGTGACTCTGTCACCAGGAGACACTGCCAGGGATTCTGGAGTCTGAGTCAGCACGATCTGTCCACTGGAGTCTGGATTGGAAAAAAAAATTGGGATAAAAAGAAATGTAAAATCCTTCAATATCAGAATAATTAACACTACAAAGCTGCATCTCTAGGAGTTTAGCCTGGAGCTCTCTTTCTGCTAACACTGTAAATGCTGCTAGGAATGATTGCTGGAAAGGGAAATATTTTAGTATTTAAATCCTAGAAAAATATTATAACGTTTCTTTTAAACAAATCCTCCTGTGTGGTGGTTCTTACCCTGAATCCAGAACACAAGAAGCCAGAGGAATTGAATCTGGGAGATCATCTTGATACGTGTAGCGTGACAGATATCCAGTTCAGAAGCACAAAGTATGAAGGTGACATATTTATATCTGCTCTGAACAGCCAGGAACTGTCACTCAGGTGGAAATATGCAAAGCAGCATCTCTGTGTAAATGTCCATTCCCTTTGCAGACCCAGGGCCACGTTTGCACCTCAGTCTGGTAACGCAGCTCCCATTCCTGGCAGTGAGGGATGCCCAGATGGGTCAGGCAGGGGATGGTCTTTATAATCAGTGGACCCAGAGTGTCCTGGAGCTTTTCCTGATCAAGGAGCCCAGCAGTGGGCTCAGTTTGTTCACAAGCTCAGCGGCATCCGGTGTCTGTGTCACTAGTAACGTCCAACTCTCATGGCTTATTTAGTGCTTTGATCCCAGTGTTCACTCAGAGAGCAGTTTCACGCATTGATTATTGGGATGCTAGTTAATTAGTTCATTAATTAGTTCATCTTTACACAGTGCTTTGAAAAATTGCAGGTCTGTTTAAGGACTACATATTATTATAATTGACAGATTCCCTTGTAATGTCTGTCACTGAATACAGACAGGGAGGTAATAAATTCATAGATTCCAAGGCCAGAAGGGACCATTTTGGTCACCTAGTCTGACCTCCTGCATAATGCAGGTCATAGAACTTCCGCGAAATAATTCCTAGAGCAGAGCTTCTAGACAAAACATCCAAGTGTGATTTAAAAATGGTCAGTGATGGAGAATCCACCATGACCCTTGGTAAATTGTTCCAATGGTTAAGTACTGTCACCGTTAAAAATTTACACTTTATTTCCAGTCTGCGTTTGTCTAGCTTCAACTTACTGCTATTGGATCACGTTATACCTTTCTGGGCTAGATTGCGGAGTCAATTATTATAGAGTGTGATAAGTCACCCCTTAACCTTTTCTTTGTAAAGCTAAGTAGCTGGAGCTCTTTGAATCTGTCATTATAGGGCAGATTGTCTAATTCTTAAATCGTTCTTTTGGCTCTTCTCTGAACCATCTCCAATCAACATCCTTCTTGAAGTGTGGCTACTAGAACTGGAGACTAGTCCAGCAGTGGTCACTCCAGAGTCAAATATGGAGGTAAAATAACCTCCCTACTCCTACTTCAGATTCCCCTGTTCATACATCCCAGAATTACTTGAGCTTTTTTGGCTCCGGCGTCACACTGGGAGCTCATGTTCAGCTGATTATACATTTAGCCATATTAAAATGTGAATTGTTTGCTTGTGCCCAGTTTACTTAACAATCCAGATCACTCTGAGTCAGTTGCCTGTCCTCTACATTATTTATACTCCACCAGTTTTTGTGTCATCTAACCTTTATTAGTGATGATTTTATGTTTTCTTCCAGGTCATTGATAAAAATTAAAAATAGCAAAGGGCCAAGAACCAAGCCCTGTGAGACCCCACTGGAAAAACACCCCCTCTATGATGATTCCACAATATACAGTTGCATTTTGAGACCTATCAGTTAGCCAGTTTTTAATCCATTTAATGTATGCCATGGTAATTTTATACAGTTCTATTTTTTTAAATCAAGATGTTTTGCGGATCCAGGTCAAATGCCTTACAGAAGTCCAGTTACATTATAACATAATTACATTTATCAACCATACTTGTTATCACATTAAAAAAAAAAAGATACCAAGTTAATTTGACAGGAGCTATTTTCCACAAACCCATGTTGATTTGCATTAATTACATTACCTTCCTTTATTTTTTATTAATCAAGCCCTGTATGAGCTGCTCCATTATCTTGCATGGGATCGATATCAGACTCACAGGCCTATAATTACCCGGATCATCCCTTTTACCCTTTCTAAAAATTGGTACACATTGGTTGACTTCCCGTCTTCTGGAAATTCCCCAATGCTCCAACACTTTTTGAAAATTCAACATTAAGGGTTCAGCAATCTCCTCAGCCAGCTCTTTTAAAACTCTTGGATGGAAATTATCTGAACTTGCTGATTTAAAAATGTTTAACTTTAGTAGCTTCTGTATAACATGTTTCTGAGATACTAGTGGAATGGAAAGTGTTATTAACATATAATGAAATGATATCATCTGTTTTCCCCAAATATGGAACAGAACTATTTATTGAACCCTTCAAACTTTTCTGTATTATTACTGATAATTCTACTATTTCCATCTAGTAATGGACCAATATTATTCTCAGAATTCTTATTGTTCCTAATATATTTTAAAAAAACTTGCTTATTGTCTTTAACTGTGGTGACCATAGATTTCTAATTATATCCCTTTGCTTCTTTTATTAATTTTCTACAAGTCCTAACTCTGATTTATAGTCATCAGCTCCTTACTTTCTATTTGTTATATATTTTTATTTAATTTTTTTATAGTTGCGTTCAATTCCCCCTCTAAAACAGGCCAGTTTTTTAAGTAGTGAAGCCTTCTTTCTCAGTTGTAGGATTCTGACTATATGGGCAGCTAGTAAGGTGTTCTTAAATGATTCCCAATGATCATTCATATTTTTCTGATTAAATTCTTCCTCTCACCTGATTTGTCTCATAATGGTATTCAGCTTTGTGATATTGGCTCTGTTAAAGTACCAAGTGCATATATAACCGATCTGGACTTTATTCTGCTTGAACATTATAAATATGATCAATTCAAGATCACTTCTCCCTAAGCTACTGTACATTTTTAGTTTTGTGCTCCACTCCTCATTATCTGTTAAAACGAGGTCTAGTAAAGAATTCCCCCATGTTGGCTATAACGGTTTTTAACTTTAAGAGATTAAACGTGTTACTATGGTTGGTTGCAATGCCGCCTGTCCTCTTCCTCCCTAAGACCATTGAATGGCCATTTACAGCTGTTGTCTCCAGTTCCTCTTCTCCAGCTCCCATCTGATCTGGTTTCTGCCCTTTCCGCTGCATAAACTGCTCTCCGCCTTTTCCTGGCCCAATCTCCATGCCCATAGTCCTTGATTTCTTGGCTGCATTTGGCAATGTTGATCTCACACACATCATAGAAATCTTGTCCTCCCTAAAAAGCAACAGAGGGTCCTGTGGCACCTTTAAGACTAACAGAAGTATTGGGAGCATAAGCTTTCGTGGGTAAGTCACTTGCATCTGAAGAAGTGAGGTTCTTACCCACGAAAGCTTATGCTCCCAATACTTCTGTTAGTCTTAAAGGTGCCACAGGACCCTCTGTTGCTTTTCACAGATTCAGACTAACACGGCTACCCCTCCGACACTTGTCCTCCCTAGGTTTTCATGATGTCACCTTGTCCTGGTTCTCCTCCTACCTCGCTTGTTCTTGTGGTGTCTAGTTTGGTTGGTCATCATCCTTCCTTGTGAGAACCCCCAGGCTTCCATCTGTGGTGCCCTACTCTGATGCTTGGAATGTATTTGTACATTGTCTAGGGGCTGGGATCCCAATTCTGGGTGGGGCCTCTGGGTATTAACTGTATGCTAATTGCTAAATTATAACATTAAAGTGTTTGTCATTGTGATGCATGACCAGAAAGTGTTAAGCATCCTGCAGGATAAATGACTCAAATTCAACCCTTAAAAAACACAAGGGAATATAATGTTTGTGTTTTTGTGTATTTAAATATATATTGGTAGAAGTCAACAATGTAATCAAATAGTCCCTGTCTATGCTGTATGCTGTTAATTCAGAAATCAAAAGAACATCTTAAATGAATGTTTAAATGAACATAGGGTATTGCTGTATGAATCTCTCAAATGTATAACAAATCATCTGCAAATGGTGGAAAAACAAGCAATTGCCTTATGTTAATTCGTGTAGCTAATTACTGGTGATGCTTAGGAAATAGACCTACTTCAAAGTTGTCCTCATTGCCTATTATTGGCCTAAGGACTCCCAACTGTCAAAGAAGGCCTGGGATGTATAAAAGACTTGGGTCCTGATCCTGTCATCTCAGATCTGCTTGCAGTTTTATGCAGGGGAAGCCTAAGCCATAAAGACTGAGATCCCAGTTCTGACTGGACCACCCTGAATATAAACACTGGACTATAACCTATGGACTAATTCTGAAAGAACTCTTTGCATCTACAAAACTCTCCATCTCTGCTACAAATCTGAATCTCAAGATTGTACTCGTGTCTGTATGTATACTGTTCTTTTAACCAATTCTCTCTCCCTTTTCTTTGTTAATAAATTTTAGTTTAGTTAATAAGAATTGGCTGTAAGCCTGGAATATTCATTAACCTGGGAGGTAATGTGTCCCATCCTTTGGGATTGGTAGAACTTTTTTATACGATGAATAAGATTTTTAGAAATCCTCATCATACCTGACTTGGGTGTCTAGGTGGTGGCCTGAGGCTGGGTTTCTTTAAGGGAACTGTTTTGTTGACTTCTGAGTAACAAGCGAGATATACTAGAAGCTGTTTTGTGCTGTCTTGGTAAATCTAAGTATTGGGATATCCACCAGCTTTGGGGCTTGCCTGCCCCATTCTTTGCAGTTCACCCTAATTGAGTGACCTCAGCTGGCTCCCCTGAGCCTCTGGTCACAGTCATATATACACAGAAGGCACTTCAGCTCTTACTGCCTTATTCCCTCCCCTAGTAGATTAATATACCAGATAACATATCATAATTGAACCCTGTGAGACCTTGCATAAGAAAGTCCACCAGGCAAGATGAGCAACTGCAAAAGACTGAGTCCTGTCAGAATGATAAAGAAAGGGGCCTATGTCATGGTTTTTGGAGAATGTGATGTTACATTTTGCACCCCACAGACAGTATTATATAGAGCTGATTGTAAAATTCATATTTTCCTGTGAAAATATTAACTGCAGAGGGCTGCAAGCAAAGTGTTCTGAGTATAGTAACAAAGACAGTTTCCTCAACCAAACACAAAGAGACGTGGATAACAGAAAAGAGAGAAGGTTAAAGGAATCAAAGAATGAGATGCTCCTTTGTTAGGTGGTAAGTGAGTGATTATTGTTGTCAGCTTTAGGGCTAAATTATAGCCCTTTCCTCAGGCAGGCAGAATCCTTGGTCCATCTGAGGTCAGGCAGGAAAACTGGACTGGAGGAGTGGTTGAGATGATGGATAAAATTCCCATCCCTTTGCCAAAGTGCAGAGGAGACAGCATCAGAGGAACAGGCAAAAAAGAAATCCAGAGATTATCTAAGGTAGGTTGTTAAACCAAAAAACGCCATGGCCTTTGCACTCATTAGGCCCATAACATGGAGTGGAAAATAAAATACAAGTAAAGGATAGATGCAGCACAGAAAAAACACAGCTGCTCGAGAACAACACTGTCTGTCTGTGCCAAGATCCACCCATGTGCCAACGAGATCTCTTGGTCAACATTGGCAAAGGCTTGAATATGTAAAACCACATTGAGCTGTGGTTAGTTTACTGAGCATGTTGTCTATTTGGGAGCTATTATTTTAACATATTTCATTTGGGCCAAAATGATCATACCCAGGTGGGTGCCTAAAGTAAGGCCCCTAAATCCATATTTGGCACAGAAGTAAAAATGGCCTCATTTTTTCAAAGGGGCTGAGCATCTTCAGCTTCCATGGACTTCAGTGCAGTTAGTGGGTGCTCAGCAGCTGTGGAAATCAAGTGTCCATACAGATTTAGTAGCCTAACTTCAGGCACCCAGGTTGGGAAGGGTTGGTCTCAGGTGTTGAACAGCAATGGGTGTGTTAGAAGAGAGAGTTTCCTTATGTCATTCTCCCCTGTGAATCAATGGCGGAGTCATCTCCTGCATGATTTATTCCTTTTATATTCATGGACTGGAAAACCCTTTGGTATATATCTGTATATACTGGCATCATCCATCATATATGTATTGCACTGGAGTCACTTTGGTTTTTGTTCCTGTTTGTGGAAGTCTTGAGCACATTGCCCTTTGGGATATTTGGAGCTGATGTTGAAGTTGAACAGAAAGAGAACTGGGTTTGTCAGAGGATCAGAGTTTTGACTTGGAGAATCGATTTGTGTACTATTAGTTAGAACGTCGGTGGTTGTTACATTAGGGTTATGGAAGCCATTTAAGGTTATACACAAAATTTCAAATAGTACAGCGGTTTGGTTGAGTTTTATGCTCGTGTGCTGCCATCTGGTGGCAAGACTAGAAGAATCAACATCATTGTTAATATGAAGTGAAATTTATAGTCTGCAGCTAAGGTGGGACTTTCACTTCAGGGGGTAGCCATGTTGACAAGAAGGTGTGAGTATCAACAGAGGGAAAATTACTTTTGTAGTGACCCAGCCACTCCCATTCTTTGTTCAGGCCTAATCTGATGGTGTCAAGTTTGCAAATTAATTCTAATTCTGCAGTTTCTCATTGAAGTCTGGTTTTGAAGATTTTTTGTTGAAGAATGGCCACTTTTAAATCTGTTATTGAGTGTCTAGGGAGATTGACGTGCTCTCCTACTGTTTTTTGAATGTTACAATTCTTGATGTCTGATTTGTATCCATTTATTTTTTTGCATAGAGACTGTCCGGTTTGGCCAATGTACATGGCAGAGGGGCATTGCTGGCACATGATGGCATATATCACATTGATAGATGTGCAGGTGAACAAGCCCCTGATGGTGTGGCTGATGTGGTTAGGTCCTATGATGGTGTCCCTTGAATAGATATGCAGACAGAGTTGGCAATGGGGTTTGTTGCAGAGATTGGTTCCTGGGTTAGTGTTTCTGTTGTGTGGTGTGTAGTTGCTGGTGAGTATTTGCTTCAGGTTGTGGGGCTGTCTGTAAGTGAGGACTGGCCTGTCTCCTAAGGTCTGTGAGAATGAGGGATTGTCCTCCGGGATAGGTTGTAGATCCTTGATGATGTGCTAGAGAGGTTTTAGTTGGGGGCTGTAGGTGACGGCTAGTGGCGTTCTGTTGCTTTCTTTATTGGGCCTGTCCTGTAGTAAGTGATTCTGGGTACCCTTCTGGCTCTGTCAATTACAAAAAGGAATTTTCCCTCTGTTGATACTCACACCTTCTTGTCAACTGTTGGGAATGGGCCACATCCACCCTGATTGAATTGGCTTCATTAGCAGTGATGCCCCACTCGGTAAAGCAAATCCCATCTTTTCATGTGCTGAATATTTATACCTTACTACTGTATTTTTCACTCCATGCAGCTGATGAAGTGGGTTATGGCCCATGAAAGCTTATGCCCAAATAAATATGTTAGTCTCTAAGGTGCCACAAGGACTCTTCATTGTTTCTTACTTTCACTTCAGTAATTCATAGGCCTCATGGCGGCCCTCAAAAGGGGGTAAATGTCATCATAGAATCATAGATTATCAGGGTTGGAAGGGACCTCAGGAGGACATCTAGTCCAACCCCCTGCTCAAAGCAGGACCAATCCCCAACTAAATCATCCCAGCCAGGGCTTTGTCAAGCCTGACCTTAAAAGCCTCCAAGGAAGGAGATTCCACCACCTGCCTAGGTAACCCATTCCAGTGCTTCACCACCCTCCTAGTGAAAAAGTTTTTCCTAATATCCAACCTAAACCTCTCCCACTGCAACTTGAGACCATTACTCTTTGTTCTGTCATCTGGTACCACTGAGAACAGTCTAGATCCATGCTCTTTGGAACCCCCTTTCAGGTAGTTGAAAGCAGCTATCAAATCCCCCCTCATTCTTCTCTTCTGCAGACTAAACAATCCCAGTTCCCTCAGCCTCTCCTCATAAGTCATGTGCTCCAGCCCCCTAATCATTTTTGTTGCCCTCCGCTGGACTCTTTTCCACATCCTTCTTGTAGTGTAGGGCCCAAAACTGGACACAGTACTCCAGATGAGGCCTCACCAATGTCGAATAAAGGGGAACGATCACGTTCCTCGATCTGCTGGCAATGCCCCTACTTATACAGCCCAAAATGCCGTTAGCCTTCTTGGCAACCAGAGCACACTGTCAACTCATATCCAGCTTCTTGTCCACTGTAACCCCTAAGTCCTTTTCTGCAGAGCTGCTGGCTGTATTATTCACACAATATGGAGAGTAAGATACACAGGTGAAATGCTTTACGAACACACCTGTATTACAAAAGGCACCTGTTAAACGGAGGTCAGTGTTAGTTACCAAAGCTGTTAGACCAGTTGTGGGCAACCTGCAGCCTGTGGGCTGTATGCGGCCCATCTGGGTAATCTGCTGGCGGGCCATGGGACAATTTGTTTACATTGACTGTCTGCAGGAATGGCCGCCCGCAGCTCCAAGTGGCCATGGTTCGTCATTCACGGCCAATCGGACCTGCAGGAAGTGGAGCGGGCCGCAGGGACATGCTGGCTGCCGCTTCCAGCAGCACCCATTGGCCGGGAGGTTTTGTATACATTACTATCTCTGAACTGCTAATGCTCAGTCAAACAGCGCCCCGATCCAGTCGGCACAGTCTGAACAGGATGGGGTTTTCTTCCCGGCCATCAGGTGGTTTCTGTGCTCCCATTAGAGCAGAGGTATCTGGGTTTCCCAAGGAAGATGTTTGGTTAATTGTATGTTGGTGGTGGGGAGCAAAGGGGAGGTACAGAGAAGGGTGCTGCAGTGAGAAGCCCTGGATGCTCACACGGAACACTGAGCCCTAAGTCACGGTACAGCAGCTACACTGACACTGTGATGATCTTCACAGAAATCTGCTATTGCAGACACCCAGAGCGGGGAGGTTTTTGTATTGGTCTGTATCACTGTGAGAGGTGAGCTCTGAGTCTGCAGACAATAGTAATCCGCTACATCATCGGCTTCAACGTTGCCGATTGTGAGAGTGTAATCGGTGCCAGATCCACTGCCGCTGAACCGGGCTGGAACTCCAGAGGCAAGTCTAGAGCCCCAATAGATAAGGAGCTTAGGAGCTTGTCCGGGTTTCTGTTGGTACCAGGATACATAGCTGCTGCTGATGCTAGAACTGGCTGTACATCTGATGGTGACTTTTTGTCCCAGAGACACTGAGAGGGATTCTGGAGACTGAGTCATTGTGACCTGCCCATAGGAGCCTGGATTAAGTATGAAATCAAAATAAATACAGAGAAGAGGTCATTGATAGTGGGCAACAATAAATAATAGTGATTGACATTTGCATCTTTAGACAATGGTATGAAATGCATCATATAATACAAGATGTTCACAATCGTTCTATTCAAGCCATAACTGTGATGAATTACTTATTTAATAGCCAATCTAGCTACAATGTTTTGAATTTTTAAAATTTAAATGGATCATTGTACATTTTAGCAAGTGCCGTCCGGTTCTGATTCTTACCCGGAATCCACAGCGCCAGTAGCCAGAGCAGCTGAGCCTGGGAGAACATCTTGATATGTCTGAGCTGGCAGGTGCTGCTCAATAAACCATGGAGAGTGGAACAAAATCTTTTATAGCCCTTCAGAGCAACAGGGCAGCGTCACTGGGGAGTTCACATGCAAAGCAGCCCATGTGAGTGGGATCCTGGCCTCCCTGGTGTGACTATACATAGAGCTGGTTTCTGTGCATCATCGCAGTGCGTGATGCTCACTTATCCTCCGGGGGAGAGGAGGGTACTCTTGTGGGTCAGGCACAGGAGACCTGGGGTCTGTTTCTGTTTCTGCCAATGTGTGACCTTTGGCTTATCATTGTGGGCAGGATCTTGTGCAGTACGGCGCACTCTCAATTCCTGACCTGTGTGAATAAGGGCTGTGGGATCTGACCCTATGCACCCAATCCTGGTCCTGCTGATGTCAAAGGCAAAACTCCCAGTTATTTCAGTGGCAGAGGAATAGGTCATTAAATTTGTCTGTGCCTCATCCTCTCTCTGGGTGTGCCTCTGAGGGGTGATTAGTGTTTGTAAAGTGCTTGGAGATCCTCAGGAAGATGGTGCTGGATTAGTACAGGGGGTGAACATGGACCTAATCCCTCCCCCTCTACCATGGATAGGTAAATGGTGATATTGACCTTTTATACAAGACAGTAAGGTGAGTAAGCCTCATCATACTTAGTGTTTTTTTTAAAGTTACAGCTCCTGGGGTCAAGTAAGTATGTGACAATTTCCGCTTTTAAGAAAATATTGTTTCCAGCCCACTTGGTTGTGGAGCAAAGTCTGAAAAAAGGAAATCCTGAAGGCAAGTAAAAAGGAGCCAGAATTTAGTATTTATACAAATCTTGTGATGTGTTGGGCCCTGACTTGTGATTTGTGAATGGCTGGGCCGGCAATGCAGAATTCAGGGATGGTTCCTGTTATCCCACTCCACTTACTGTGCCTGAGTCCTAGCAGAGAGTCAATCTAGACACACTCAGGGGTAGTAACCCAAGCTCAATTCTCGGGCTCAGAGTTATTTTGATTCATTATATTCTTCTTATTATTTATTTATGTTACCATGGAACCTAGGACCCCAGTCATGACCTGGGCCCCCACTGTGCTAGGTGCTGTACAAACACAGTACAAAATAGATGACCTATGCCCTGAGGACTTGAAAATCTAAGTATAAGACAAAAGACAACAGGGAGAACCAGGCAGAAGGGGGACTACAAGGAAATGAAGAGACAATACTGCTCAGCATGACAGCAGCCTAACTCTTGTTGAGTTGTCTGTAGGCCTGTGACCCCCATTGTGCTAGGTGCTGTACAAATATGGCACAGACAGGTGGTCACTGCCCCAAGGAGTTGACAATCTCAGTATAATACAAAGGAGAGAACAGGTGGCTTCAGGCAGATGGGGGATTGCATGGAATCGATGAGACAATACTGGTCAGCATGACAGGCAATTGTCTCAGCACATCAACAGCCTGACTCTCGTTGCGTTCTCTGCAGGCCTCATGACAAAGGAGACATTTCAGGAGGGATTTGATGGAGAACAATGCAATAGTTTTGCAGATGTTTTCTGAGAGCTTCTCCCAAGTATGAGGGGGCAGCATGGGAGAAAACATGAAGATGCTTTTTTGCAAATTAAACAAGTGGGTGATGGAGGGTGGCAGCATGGACTGATGGGAGATGGGAACTGATGTCCCAGTAGTGACTGAGAGACCATAGATAGTGTGGAGACAGGCTATGAAGGGCCTCAAGACTGAAGACAAGTAGCCTTGGTTTGATGAGAGATAGAAGAGGAAGCTAAGGGAGGGACACAAAAAGAGGGGTGATGTGGTCAAAGGGACAGGCTAGGAAAGTAATCTTTGCAGCAGCATTTCAAAGGAATATGAATGGGACAAAATTGCAGTTATCAAGCCAGTGAAAAAGATGTTAGAATCACAGAAATGTTGGGCTGGAAGGGACCGCGATAGGTCATCTAGTCCAACCTCCCACACATTCCCCTTGTGCTGAGGCCAGACCAAGCGTACCTAGACCATCCCTGACAGATGTTTGTCTAACCTGTTCTTAAAAATCTCCAATGATGGGGATTCCACAGCCTCCCTTCGGAACATATACCACTATCTTCCTACTTAGAAAGTTCTGCCTAATACCTAACCTAAATCTCCCTTGCTGCAGATTAAGCCAGTTACTTCTCATCCTACCTCCAGTGGAGTTGGAGAACAATTGATCCCTGTTCTCTTTATAACAGGATATAAACTGGCCGTGGGGAAGTTTAGGCTTGAAATTAGACGAAGGTTTCTAACCATCAGAGGGGTGAAATTTTGGAACAGCCTTCCGAGGGAAACAGTGGGGGCGAAAGACCGCTCTGGCTTTAAGATTAAGCTAGATAAGTTTATGGAGGGAATGGTTTGATGGGATAACGTGATTTTAGTTAATTAATGAACAACGTGCAATCGCTGGTAAATAATATCAATGGTCAATGAGGGTCTGGCTGGAGAATCTTGCCTGCATGCTCGGGGTTCTACTGATCACCATATTTGGGGTCGGGAAGGAATTTTCCTCCACGGTAGATTGGCAGAGGCCCTGGAGGTTTTTCGCCTTCCTCGGTAGCATGGGGTGGGGGGGTCGCTTGCTGGAGGATTCTCTGCTACTTGAAGTCTTTAAATCACAGGATTTGGGGAATTCAACAGCTGAGTTAAGGGAAAGGGGGTGGGTCAGCTTTCGTGGCCTGCATCATGCGGGAGGTCAGACTAGATGATCATAATGGTCCCTTCTGACCTTAAAGTCTATGAGTCTATGAGCCTTTACTATATTTTAAGACTGTGATCAGGTCCCTCCACCATCATTCTTATCTCAAAATTAAACATACCCAGTTTTTTTAACCTTTGTTATAGGCCAGGTTTTCTAAACCTTTTAGATGACAAGAACCTGGATGAGAGTTTTGGCTGTGTGGATGGATACGAAAGGCCCTCTCTTAGAGATGTTATGTAGAAAGAATCTGCCAGATTTAGACACAGGAAATACTTTCCTCGTGGATTGTATTTTCTAAATGGACAACATACCCTAATTCTCAATTACTGAAGGACAATCTCCATGCATTCATATATTTTGCTTTCCGCAACCAAATCTCTGTACAACTCTTCATGAGAGATGTACCTGAATACCTGAATACCTGGTTGCTAATATCTAAACTGTATTCTTAAATTTATTCACCTACATTTGGGTCATTGCTGATTATGTACTATATGTATCAGATGACTTAAAAACAAACTTTGTATTTGTGGATAATCTAAGCACTATACCCAGATGTACAGACACTCTTTTCTCAACCTGTGTATTATATAATTTTAACATTAGCTTTAATACATTTTTAAATCGGTTTTTATGTTGGTAACACCATCTGGTGCCTGTGCAGAGAATTCAGCTTCATTGGTTTGTTATAATAGTGTACTAAATATGAAGACTCCCATATTTAAACCGAGTTAAGAATATGTCTGAAATACAAGAAACCATCTGGGCAAGGCACAAATCTTTCACTATTAGTCATGATCTGTAGCACCTTACTCCACATTAGCCCACTGGAAGAATACTTTGGGGTTAAGGGACAGACTTTTATAGGTATTTAGGTTACTAAACACCTATTGATTTCAAGGGGGTACTAAGGTACTAATTGATGTGAGTTATGTTGGCAGAGCTAATTATAAGTTACAAACAAAAAAATCTTTGCTCTCTTATTGTGGTAGATGTTAATTAGTTATGATTGTATGAAATAGCTTACTTAGATAAAGACTGATTAATCACAAGATATATTTAAAGAGGACGCCCTTGCACTGTATTTGCCTTTCTGCCATGCAGGAGGTGTTTTGTTTGTTTGTTTGTTTGTTTTCTCTGTTTTCTCCTTCAAAATGTTGACAGCCTCTGGTTTGGATTCCCCAGGGTCTTGCACATTCTTCTCATTTACACCTGTGTCAAGTGGGCTGATGCTCCAGTGACTTGTGCCTCTGTCTAGTGTCTTGCACCAGTGCAAAGGGAGTGTAAAATGCTTCCTACTCCAAGTAGTAACATTTTTACATGTGCTGGGCACTGGTGTAAAGGACAACATGAGTGGCCAGCACTGGAGAATCAGGCCCTCTGTCCATATGACTTTTAGTTTTAAATTCACGAAACGAGCAAAGAAGGAACTGATATAAAATCTCAGTGAAGAGAAGGCAGAGAGTATCTCTTGCTCCTGAAATGCTGCTCAGCCCGGTGTCCCAGCAGAGAGGCAGGTGAAGTTCTGACATTTCAAGATGCAGTGCACAGAAATCTGCATCCTAGCTGGGCAAGGAAGGCCAGATCCGGCTCCCATTGCTCCTGTGAAATTTACCATTAATTTCATTGCGGGTAGGATGTGCTCCTAATCTGCCATCAAATTCTTTTACACTTGGGCTCTTGTAGATTCCAGCAAGTCTGTTTTTATTTTGTGATGGTCTCAGAAGTTTTCAGTGTGGGATGTTGTTTGCAAATAAGATTTCAATTGGCTCTGTGAAAACTCTGGGATTAGGCTCTGCACATTTAGTTTCTTTAGGGAGAAACTCCCTGCAGATGATAGCTTCTTTTAGACTCAATGTTCTCTTTATTCACAAAGACAAACAGTCATGCTTACAAAGGTCCATTTCAGAGCACTCTGGCCTCAAATCTTGCCCCTCTTTCTCTTCCATTTTAGTTCTTTCCAGATTATTAAATCCTAGATTTGGGGGGATGGTTCAGAAAAACTGCTCACAGTTTGCACAGCAAAATACACAGGCGGTGCAGGGTGGAGGGGAAGGGCACTGGACCTGTAATTCTCCTGCTTGTGTCCACACAAATTGCTAAACGCTCTAATGTGATGATTAGAGGTAGAAATACATTGGATATCTATGGTATGTAAGGAGGTAGGAATTTTTACCCATCTAGCACAGGCTTGCAATATATGGCACTTACCAGTATAGCATTGCACAGCAGTTGTGTTAGTTATATGAGAATGAAAGAAACTTCGGAGGGAGGCTTTTGTATTATTCTGCAGCACTGTGCAAGGTGGCCTTTCACCTTGTTGATAATATAATAATATAGCATCTGCTTCTACCCCATGCATTGAGAGAATGTGCTCAGGGTATCTGTTCCCACTGATCCAGTCTAGAGGATCCTTGTGATTGATGGAAACTGTGTAGATTAGAAGTTTGGGAGTTTGTCCTGATTTGTGCCGGTACCAGGCTATGGTTGGAAATGGTTTTGCAGAGAATAGCGATGCTTTCCCCTGGAAACACTGAGAAGGACTTTGGAGACCGAGTCAGCCCAATCTGATCCCTGGAATCTGAATAGGAAGGGAAATATTGATAAATAATTTGTCAATAAAAAGGTTTCTATATAGAGTCGTTATTTAGTTTTGTAGATTTAAATAGTGTTTCTGCTGTTTTCTTAATTCACTATACATTAACACAAGAAGACCCTAAAATGGAAATAAAGAAAAAATCAAGATTGTCTCTGAAATGAGAGAATGCTAAACCGATATAATGACATTTCCAGATTGGGATCTCAAGTTACTTCTTTAAGCCAGAGCTCTATTCGTTTGGTTCTGACCCTGGGTCCAGAGCACTAATAACCAGATGGGCTGAACCTGTGAGATCATCTTAGTGTGTCTGAGTCATATTGTTAATGAAACACAAAGAATAAAACAAAATACTTTACTTGCTCTGAACAGCAGGGAAATCTCAGTCTAATGGAATTATGCAAAATATCCAGACTCAGACCTGGTGTCCCAGATTCGGGCCTGAGAGCTGATTTGTTTCCATCGTTTCAGTGTGTGTGTCGTTTTAGGTTACTATTCAAAATGCTGTCTGACCTGCTGTGTATCACAGACCATTACATTTCACCCAGTTTCCCAAAATTTGGTAAAGCATGTCTCAAGGCATCCAGCCTTGATGTGGAGACATGAAGAGACGGAGAATCCACCACTGCCCTTGGCAGTTTGTTCCTATCATGTTCTTCTGTACCGGATATGGGCTGGTCACAATGCTTGCTTATAGACCCCAGATACTTTTGTAAAATGCTTTAATGCTCTGCTAGGTATTGCTGAGGTTCATTTAAACAACATTTGTTACATACAATACCACCTAATGGCTGATCATTATAATGCAGTTTAGCATTCTATTACTCTCCCATCATATTATTCCTACTGTTAAAAGTTTGTGCTTAATTTCTAATTGGAAGTAGGCTGGCTTCAGGATTCAGCCACTGATTCTTGTTATGCCTTTCTCTGTAGAAAAATGAGTCTTTTAGTCTCTGGTATTTTCTGCCCTGGAAGGTACTTGTAACCAAGTCACCTCTCAATCTTCTTTTTCATAAACTAAACAGCTGTAACTCCTTAAGTCTCTCACTGCAAGGCATTTTCTCCAGCCCTCAGATCATATTTTGGCTCTTTTCTGCACCCTCTCCAATTTTCAAGATCCCATTTAAATTGTGGGACACCAGAACTGGATGCAATATTCCAGGGTGGGTCTCACCAGTGCTGTTTGCAGAGATAAAATCCCCTCTCTAGTCCTACTCACTGCTCCCCTATTTATCAGGGGTCACAGTCGCCCTTTTCTCCACAGCATTGCATTGAGAGCTCATGCTGAGTTACTTGTTCTCTCTGACCCCTAAATCCTTTTCAGAGTCACTGCTCTCCAGGATACAGTCCCCACTCTAGTTATGGCCGGCATTCCTTGTTCCTGAGAATAGGACATACTTGTGGTACTGCAGATTCTGGAGTGTGGGATCTGTTAGCAGATATTGACATTTCACTGGTGACCATTTTGTCTGATTAGTGACTCCAGCCTTTAAAGTGGCTTCTGGTTCTGCCCTTCTGCTGTTTGTATTCCTCATTCCCAGGGAACTACATGATCGGGGTTTGTTAACATCCCGCATTGACCTCCAGCTGATGAGTTATCATCAAAAATGTGCAGGTTAAAAATTACAGGTAGCGTACCTAGCCTAATAGCAGCCAGTATATCATGGGGGCAGCCTCCCTTTGTTATTTAAGCCACTTTTGCAGTGGTATTAGGGTGACCAGATGTCCCGATTTTATAGGGACAGTCCCGATTTTTGGGTCATATTCTTATATAGGCTCCTATTCTCCCCCACCCCCGCCCCGATTTTTCACACTTGTTGTCTGGTCACCCTAAGTGGTATCCAGTTGAATGAAGCAGATTTCAATCTCTTCCTTACAACAGGCTTGATCCAATGCAGTGGAAGGTCTCTCATTGATTTCAGCGGCCATTGGATCAGCCCTATTTATGGTGCAGAGACCCTGCACCCCATTGCAGCAGGGCACAGCACCACACAGAGGTTATGTTCAAACTGTGATTCTCTGAAGGAAGCATCTGGTACATGAGAGAATCTGAAACCAAACAGAGCAGGGAGGTTTTTGTACGGGTCTGTATCACTGTGCGAGGGGAGCTATTACCCTGCTGACAGTAATAATCTCCAGCATCTTCAGCTTCTACGCTGCTGATAGTGAGAGTGTAATCGGTGTAGCCGCTCCCAGAGCCACTGCCACTGAACCGGGCTGGGATCCCAGAGGGACGGGTGGAAGCGCTGTAGATGAGAAGCTTAGGAACTTGTCCTGATTTCTGTTGGTACCAGGCTAAGTTGTTGCCAGTGCTGGAACTGGCTTTGCAGTTGATGGTGACTCTGTCTCCAGGAGACACTGCCAGGGATTCTGGAGTCTGAGTCAGCACGATCTGCCCACTGGAGTCTGAATTGAAAGGAAAATGTAAATTAACATAATGCATGAGTCAGAACATTCATATTTTAACTTTAGTTTTGTATCATAGTTTATCTTTTTCTCTCAATTACCTAAAAGATTATGAAAAATGAGTGCATTTAAAAAACAAAGAATGTAATCAATTTGAGCTTGAGCAATCTATTGTGTGTATTCATGTATGTGTGAGAGACGTTTCTAGGGCTCAATCTCCCATTATCCCACCAGACCAGTGTTATCTCAAATGGAATCTTACCCTGGATCCAGAGCACTAGCAGCCAGATGAGCTGAGTCTGTGAGATCATCTTGATACGTCTGGACTGACCGGTGCTGATCAATAAACCCTAAAGACTGTAAAAAGGGACTCCATATATAACTGCTCAGAGCAGCAGGGAAATCTCAGGCAGACGTGAATATGCAAAGCATCTCGCCTCGGGCCCTGAAAATGGAGAACTGATTTGTTTGCATCATTTGAGATGTTCTGTTGTTTTTATTGCCATCCCTTATGACGAAGTACTGCCCGGACTCAGAATTCCAGCGGCTGCCGGGTGTTCAGGGTGAGTCTGATACGTGTCTGTGCTGCCACCTAATGGGGATGTTCAGCTCCATTAGTTTGATCCCATTGTGCATAGCAATGAACATGAGATGTGTGTATGGAGATTTAGGGACATGACCTCTGTTATACAGCCAGGGCTGGGTTGTACATCCTCTAGGGGACGCTGTGGAGCCGCACTGCCCCTGTAGTAGCATTGAGAGGGAGTCTGTGCTGGGGCTGATCAGTGGCCTGGAGGGATGCCCCTTACGCCATCCTCTACAATGGAGCCAATCTCTCCCCCTAGGTGTGTCATCCCCTCCTCCCTCCTTCCAGGTGACTGGTCACTGGGGGATGAAAGAGCTGAGCAGTCCCTGCTCGGGTGAGTGGCCTTTGTGCAGGCTGTCCCAGTGACAGATACTCTCTACATGGCCCACCCCTCCTGTGCATCTGTCCAAGGGCCACTCTCGTTCTAGCCACACTGCTAGTCACACAAGGGTTGGCACTTTGGATCTGTTGTTTGAACAGCCTTTCATTGAGAGTAAATCCTGCCACCCCCTCCACAGTGTGGACAGGCCCAGAGTCCGGGATGCTGTGGGCCTGCTGCTCTGGGTCTCAGGGTGTATAGCCCTGTACAGTGTGGAGGGAAATATTGCAGGACCTCCATTTGCTAGTTGCTTTTGGGGGAGAGAGGGGTGCATACGCCAGTCCACTAGCCATTACCATTTCTGGAGTGGAGATACTAGGACCACAGAGCTTGCACCACCCTAAGGCTGGTGTAGAGTTCTCAGTGCAGATTTGCTGTCCCTCTGTACCCTGAGACAAGGCTCTGTCTCCCTGGTATACCCTCGGTGAGCTCCCACGTGCCCTAAAGGGGGAGAATTGGAGCTGTAGTGACTGAGTCGAGGTTTTTAGAACCATTCTGCCTGCGTAAGGGAAACTCTGGAGGGGAAGCACTCAGGAGTGATTGAACCCTAAAGTTGCTTTTGAAAAGAGCCCCCGGAAGAAACAGCACATGGGGCAAAGGGGGGGGGTGTGTGTGAGAGAGAGGGACTGCTGAAACTAGCTGCATGGCACAATAATGTGTCCTTTGAAAGATCCCAGCTTTCTGTGTGCAGCCATATTTCCTGCATCCCTACAAGCTGAGGCAGCCGCGTTGTTCCCATCATGGTCCAAAAAAACCCCAAACATCAAATTATTCTGCTCCTTACAAATCAGCTGTGAAAGAACGCTGGCGCTAAAAGTGTAAGGGACTGACAACTCGCCCTGAAGTCTGTGGGTGTCTTTCCACTGACTTCAATGGGATTTGGATCAGAGCCATAATTCATAAAGACCTGGAGACTCTCAGATAAGATAGCCAATGGGAATTCCTGTTCATTGGCAAACCTTTAATTTGTAATAACCAAATAGTGACTCTGTGGAATGCTTGTGAATAGCGGGACTAGCTGTCGTAACTGCAGAGTAAGGAAGGCCCAGCCATAGGACGTGTGTTAGAGTTTCTGACAAACAGCTCAGCTGTATCTACACACAAAGCGGGCCAGGATGCAGTAGGCCTTTACTTTGCTCTTGTTACCGTTGAGCAGTGACGCCGTTCAGAGAGTTTCACGCTCTGTTGCAGTTTTCAATTGTGGAATAAGTTAATGACCGGAGATCCTGCCTGTTTTGATTCAGCATGAAGTCAATGAATGTGGCGATGGTTTGACACCCAACTGAGACGCGGGCAGTGGTGAGCCCAGTGCGCTCCACAAAGAAGAGGGAGGTTTTCTATTGGTCTGTATCACTGTGAGCATGGCCAGTGCCAGCTTCGGTGACTATAGTAATCTCCAGCATCATCTGCCTCAACAGCACTTACTATGAGAGTGAAATCAGTCCCAGACCCACTGCCACTGAATCAGGTGGGATCCCCGGAAGGATAAATAAGGAGCTTTGGAGCGTGCCCTGATTTTTGTTGGTACCTAGGCATGTTACTGCCAGCGCTAGAACTAGCTTTGCCGCTTCTACCAAATTTGTCTCCTACAGACGCTGTTTGGGATTCTGGAGTCTGCGTCATCACAATCTCTCCATAGGGGTCTGGATGTAGAAGGAAAATCCATAGAGACCTCTGACATGTTGTTACAATGACTAAAAGCTCAGGACTGTTTTTAGAGACAGGTGAAGAACGTATTAAGGTGTAATTCATAAAATACCGAGATGTTATTTTCCATATTTTAGATGTTGTTCCTGATGCTACGTTGCCTCAAAGCCTATGTCGTCATTATTTTATATCTGGAATGCACAATACAGGTACCCAGAGAATCAGTCTGTGAGATCATCTTAGCAGCTCTGGAGTTGGCACAGTGATCAGGTACCTGTGTGGTCTTAACAGGCGCTCAGTAGCACAATGAACAGATATCGTTTGCATGTGACCATGCAAAGCTCCTGTAAATGCACTTCCTATCTGGTGTTTCAAAACATTCACCTTTGACTGGGTGGTTTAGTTTTACCAGCCTGGATTGTACCCTGGAGATCTGTGCACTCAGCTTCCCTTCCAGGCATGGATCTCCCCATGACTGTGTGCAGGGATGATCCAGCTGCCGCCAAGCCACCTTCCCCATTTCCTCTGCACTCTATGCAGGGTTTGCTCTGGTTCTGAAATCTGCATGGGAGAAGGTGGTGGAGGCTGGGCAGGTGGAGGGGAGGAGTAGGTGGGCAGTGGGTGGGACCAGAGAGTTCACACATCGCCTCCTTCCAGCCCTATAGAGAATTCTTGGAAGGGACACTCCAGCCGCAGTGTCAGGGCACTGACAAGGAGCCTGTGCTACAGTCAGCCTGTCCCGGGTGTAGAGGACTGTGAGACTGTGAGAATATTCTCACCAGCAGTATTTTGCTCTGGGATTGTTTGCAGAGAGATTCAACTCCTGATTCAGCTGAGTGCACATTACTATCAAGAGACATGCTACCAACACGTATAAAGAGCTCCTACCGATGTCTCACCTCAATCCACGATCCAGGCAGGCACATTTATAAACCCTTTACTTTACCAACTATGCCTTTTAGAGGTTTTAAACAGTGATTTGTGTCTTTGCAAAACTGGTGCTTCTGATTGATTTAGGCATTGAATATTGCCTGTAGCCAGGGTATTGCAGTAGAATCCAGTCTGATTTCTTTCACAAGGGCACTGCTATTGGCCGGCACTCAAGAAAAGTTGCCCTCATAATTTCTGGAACAGATTAGAACGTTTATTGTTGTTACCCCCATCCTCATTGCTTCCATCTGAGTCACCAAAGCACTGACTGGATGGGACTTTTCTGATGAGTGATTCCATGTGCATCATTCTAGATATACTATTTCATGTCCTGGACAAACAAAAAATGAGTTCAGATTACGGTTGCTCAGTCATTCCCCTGCCTACACACCAGCTGTGAAAGAATGCTCAAGGGCCTGATTTCAGAGCTCATTGAAGTCTATGGGGGACTTTAGTGGGCTTTGGATCAAGTCCATAATTCATATAGCTGTGGAGACTCTCAATGAACATTGTCATTGAACATAAACTCTGATTAGCTGACACTTAATTAGTAGATGTCCTAACTGATTAGCGACTCGGTGGAACACTTGTGTATTCACTGTGAATTAGAGCACTTTGATGATCTTTGGAGATCTGTGGTTGCCATGGATTACAATTCAGTGGCTGTTTTGGACACCTTATTGATGATGTGTCTGTGATTAGTTCTGTTTGAACTCGGGCTCTGCTGCAATTCAGCTGCCAGATCCTGATATTTGGCTACTTCCCAGTAACTCTTCCAGCATCTGTCTGAGGTGGTTGGGTAGGAGGAGGCACCCGCCTGTCCCTGTGGCCAGTGTGGTCACTGTCTTTCATTTCTTCCTCCTGGCCAGATTTGTGGTGGTCCAGGCCATGCTGGGGAAGGATGGGAATTTACAAGAAGGCTCCACTTCTTTTTGGTCCCTCCCTGTCACACACAATTCATCTTGTGCCCTCCTCCTTGTGGGCTCTTTTATTCACACCCTTTCCCAGCTGTTCCTCTCTTACCTGCCTCTCGACAAACCAGCCGCTTGCTGCTGAGTGAACGGAAAAACCCTGGAAGTCTGTAGTGTGCAGATGAGCCTGTAGGGGGTCCATTCCAGCACCCATAGAACTCAATGGAAACATTCCTATTAACTTCACTGGGCCTAGAACCAGGCTCTAAGAAGCAGATTTTTTCAAAACAACTCAGCTCCCATTTAAGCATCTAAATATTGGCTACTCAACTGCTTCAAAGCAGGTGTGGCCTGATTTTCAACAGACCTCAACATCCAACTTGCTGAGCTCTGTGGAACATTTAGTTTGTGCCTAAATAGGAGACGATCTCTTTGGAAATAAACTGGCTCATATTTATTAATTATTATCATTGTTATTCGTACTGCGGTAATGCCTCGGGGCCCCAAGGCCCCTCTGCACTAGGTGCTGCACAAGCATTGCTTTTCTCATTCCTCCCTCTTGCCGTTTTTGTTTTAAAAGGATCGCTCGGCCTGTCTCGACAAACTTCACTTAACAAAGCCATTTAGAGCTAGCTGTTCTCTGAGCCCTCTGTGTGGACAGCAGAAGTGACAGTGGGAGGAGTTTGTTGTGTTGTACTGGCAGACAGTTAATTAACGTCCTGTTCCTTCTCAGTTATGAAATTTGTGACGCTGAATGTCCAGATGCAGCTGTGAGAAGCACTCAGCACTGTGCCCTCACTCAGGGAGGTTTTTGTATTGGTCTGTATCACTGTGAGAGGGATATACTCTTGTTGGCAGTAATAATCTCCAGCATCTTCAGCTTCAACCCTGCTGATCGTGAGAGTGAAATCAGTCCCAGACCCACTGCCCCTGAACCGGGCTGGGACGCCTGATTGCAGGGTGGTTGCATGATAAATAAGGAGTTTAGGAGCTTGTCCTGATTTCTGCTGATGCCAGGCTAAGAGATCTTTGCCTGAAGAGCTACTGGTGAGGCTTGAACTGGCTTTGCAGCGGATAGTGACTGTGTCTCCTGGAGACACTGAGAGAGATTCTGGAGTCTGAGTCAGCACAATCTGCCCGATGGAATCTAGAAGTAAAGAGGAAATGAAGGAAATTGTAACTTATCGATCAAAGAGTTATTGTTTTGTTGTGCAATACATTTTAATCTGATATCTTATTACACAGCATTAAATAAATCATCATTATATTATCTGTTACAACAACGAATGGATTATATTTACATAGTCATTGATGCTGCTGTTCATTAAAGCTGGGTTTATTGTTTTTTTCTTACCCTGAATCCAAAAAACTAGTATCCAGAGAAGCTGAGTGTGGAAGATCATTTTGGCAGTTCTGAGTCAGCAATGCTAACCAGGGCACTGTGCAGTGCAAACAGCTCCATTTATAGGAGCTCAGCAGGGCAGGAGGGGAGTGTCGCTCATGTGTGAATTTGCAAAAGGAACGAGTCATGTAAATTCACTTCATGTGAGTGGTGGGGGCAGGATTTTCAACTGTCTTGTATTCATGTCTGATTTATAAGAATGGAGCAGCAAGATGATGCATAGGACACCATATGTGCTGCAGCTAGATACGAGTAGCTAAACCATTCACTCGTTTTCTAGAAGGTTTTTAACAGCAGTTTGAAGAGCTCAGCCTGTTTTCTTTTTCCAGTTCAGTTTTTTTCCTGTCCCATAAAAATACAATTGAATTACCCAGGATTTCCTTCTGCAGGAGTTAACTGAGCAGATGCCTTGTAATTCCTTTCACACTGAGCCAGAAGAATACAGAAAACTAACTAACAAGACTTATAGTGCTGGAAAGGAACCCTGGTAACAATAAAAACAATGAGGAGTCCTTGTGGCACCTTAGAGACTAACAAATTTATTTGGGCATAAGCTTTCATGGTATAAAACCCACTTCATCAGATGCAGCTAATGCCCAAATAAATTTGATAGTCTCTAAGGTGCCCCAAGGACTCCTCGTTGTTTTTGCTGATACAGACTAACACGGCTACCACTCTGAAACCTGGTAACAATGACACTACTGCACATGTTCACACTGTGTTCCTGGCCAGCATACTCAGCCCCACACACTGAAGTGTGTTTCAGAACCTCGCTCTGTGTCCATCGTGGGTGAGAAAGGGATCTGGGCAGAAACTAGAACGGGGAGAGATTTTGAATCACTGGGATTCTCTTGTATTGCAGACCTTAAACACCACTGGTCCCACTGATGCGCCTGGTGTGTCTTTTGGCTGGAAGGGAGTATATAAAAACTTCTCAGCAGAGGCTGTTTATGGCATTTTAAACACTTTGATGTTGAATTTTAATCTAGATCATTGAATTCTATGTGGGAATAAGGCCATCGTAGCCCCATGCTGCTCCAAAGGCTTGTTTAATGCAGTGTTAGAGGAAATTTTGCACATGTACAATAATGTATGGTGCACATTTTGGTGTACGTGTAAATACAATGAAAATCAACCGAGTGGCTTTTATTGTAAAGTGCAATAGTAGAAACCCACCGTTCTAGTTTTATTTCTTATTTATTCTGTGCTAAAGATTTTCTGCTCTACTCTTTATACTGTTTGCTTCCTAAGCATAGGGTGACCAGACAGCAAGTGTGAAAAATCAGGACGGGGGTTGGGGGGTAATAGGAGCCTATATAAGAAAAAGACCCAAAATCGGGACTGTCCCTATAAAATCGGGACATCTGGTCACCCTACCTAAGCAACATGATCATGGCTTTTCTGTTGCCAGCATTCCCTGCTCTGGCTTGTGAAGAGAGAACCTCTCTCTCTACTTCTCATGAGAATAACTAGCTTCTGTTGAAGGGCTTGATCCATACAGACTGGCTGCACCTTGATTACCTTTCCTCAGCAAGGCCCTCCCAGCTGGGGTACAGAAAGTGTGGTGGGGATTTCCTGCCTGCCAACCCCTAAATACCCCCAAACCAACCCGCAACAAAACCAAACCATGCTGTGGCTGATGCTGCAGCAGGGCCCCCTCCTATGGGAATGGTGGGGATGGGTTGCTCCAGATTTACATCAACACCTGTAAAGGGCACCAAATTGATTGTCCTCTATCATGATGTCATCTTTACCTCCATGGAACCCTATTCTGCAAAGAGCAGCCCAGCTAGACAAATGTGGCTAAAGGCATTTTGGTGTGACTACAATGAATTGAGCAGAGTTGCCTCAGGAATGATTTGATCTATATTGTGCCAGAGGTTTTGATCTTTATTGTGTGACTTCCTTTCGTTTGCACTAAGCAACTGTCAGGCCCCTGCCTGGGCCTTTAGATTATGTGGAAATGGCTGCTGGTGAGGGTACAGGAGAGATGGGGGTAATTACTGAGCTCGGAGGAATCCCATAGGCCAGAATTTCCAGAGGGGAGAGTGAGGGGTGAGAGATTGTGAGACTGAAATCGGGGGAGACAAAGGAGCAGCAAACTATGTCGGACAGGGAGGGTTTTGCATTGTCCTGTGTCACTGGGAGAGGCCGGTCATTGTACAGCTCTGCAGTGATATTCTCCAGCATCATCAGCTTCCACACTGCTGACAGTGAGAGTGTAATCAGCGTGTCCATTGCCAGCACCACTAGAACTGAACCAGGCTGGGAGCCGAGAGGCCAGGGTAAGAGCACTATGAATGAGAAGCTCCGGAGCTTGTCCTGGTTGCTTTTGGCATGAGGCTAAGTTGTTCCTGGGCTCACCCTGGCTTTGATAGTGGCTGTGTCCCCTGGAAACACTGACAGATTCTGGAGTCTGAGTCAGCACTTTCTGCCCATTGGAATCTAGATATAGAGAAAAGAGAGGCAGAGATAGGACCGGGGTAAGCAGGATGATGGCATCACAATTATTCAAAACTTTACACAGAAACACAGTGTAAATTTCAGTTGAAGATTGGAAATTAACTTACAATACAATAGATTTAATACATCAATGTAACAATTCTTACATTTGTATTATTTCTCACCTTGAAAGCAGAAATCAACCAGCATCCAGGGAAGAGGAGTGTCTGACACCATCTTGATTGTCTGTTATTAGAAATGCTTGTCAATAAGCACAATTTCCAGGGAGTGGAATTCAACACATTTATAAGTGCTCAGAAAAGGGAAATCACTCTAGTGTGAATACACAAAAGGGTCAAATGCTGGAGGTCAACAGGATTATAGACCCAGGAGAACTGTTCTGAAAGCTTTGAATTGTCTGTTTCATGCTGCTGTTGCATGTAATAACTATTCATAGTTACTCACTATTCCGGTGTTCGAGTGCCCAGACTGAGGCTTAATGGCATAAAGTGGGTTCAGGTCGGGATTTATTATTTAATGAAGAGACACGACCAATGGGTAGCAGAGCAGGCTGCAGATGTCCATTCGTTTCCCAATTTCCATACGTTTAAACACAAACCCATCTATAACCATTTGGTGATTTAGGGTCAAGTCCTGAGCCTGTTACTCGCACGGTGAGCAGTTATTCTCATAGATAATCCCATTCATTTCACTGGGACTGCTCGTGTGAGTGCTCAGCTGTGGGGATAAGGGGCTCCCAGTCTTCCCTGAGCAAAACATTTAAAAAAGAAACCGCTTTAAGGCAAGTGTAGTCACTCATTCATTCTCCTTCCTTTTTAATCAGTGAATCCGGAGCCCAAACGCCCTGTTTGACCTGAAATCTCCAGCTCTGCAATGTTGTGTCATAATCCTGCCACCTACTGGCAAATGGCAGGGTTGTCCGCAGAATTTAGTCTATAAATAGCATGCCCAAGCAGATGTCGTAGTTTTCCCAAGGGAGTCTGGTGCTACATGGCCTAATGCTTCTTCCCCTTCTCATATCTTTGTCCCCTTTCTGCCCCCCAGTCACGTTACAAGCTGTGCTAGATGTTGTGGAGCCAGTTTTCAAACATGAGGCCTTTCAGACTATGGCAGTACAACGAGGCCCAGCGATATTTACACCATGGCCAGAGTTCTGGCTACGGTGGCATTTCTATCTTCTATGTTATCACTGTAACCCTGAGGTATTATCTCATCATACACCAGGAGACCCATATAGTTAGGGCCCTTCCAAATTCATGGCCATGAAAAACACGTCACAGACCGTGAAATCTGGTCTCCCCCCGTGAAATCTGGTCTTTTGTGTCTTTTACCCTATACTATACAGATTTCAGAGGGGAGATCAGCGTTTCTCAAAATGGAGTTGCAGGGGGATCTCAAGGTTATTTTGGGGGGGGGGTCGCGGTATTGCCCCTCTTACTTCTGTGCTGACTTCAGAGCTGGGTGGCCGGACAGCTGCGGCTGTTGGCCAGGCACCTAGCTATGAAGGCAGAGCCCCGCCAGAAGTAAGGGTGGCAATACCATGCCATACCACACCACCCTTAGTTCTGTGCTGCTGCTGCTGGCAGCGGCTCTGCCTTCAGAGCTGGGCTTCCGGCCAGCAGCCACCGCTCTCCAGCTGTTCAGCTCTGAAGGCAGCGTCGCTGCCGGCAGCGGTGCAGAAGTAAGGGTGGCAATATTGTACCATGCCATCCTTACTTCTGTGCCGCTGCTGACGGCGGAGAGAAGACTCACAGGCTTATCATGCTGAGATTTTGGGTGCAGGCGCAGCACAGAAAAGTTGAAAAGTGGCCTCAGTGTGCCAGGCTCCAGTGCTGTCTGTTGTGTTTCTACCCATACCCCCTCTTCCTCCATGACCTGGTAGGTGCCTAAGCCTGAGAGCCACAGGGGGTTCTGTGAGTGAAGCAGGGGAACCTCCAGACCCCTCTCCCTCCAGCTCTGTTTACCTCCTGACCCTTCTTTTGGGTGGGTGTGGCCAGCCCAGCAACCCCCGGGAAGCTGACTGAACACCACCTCCATCAGCTCCTGCTGGCTTGTGCTAGCCAGATCCAGTCAGAGTGTGGGCGTACCCCATGCCATTCTGGATCAGCTGGTGAGCACCCCTCTGTGTGGCCACCCTGACAGCCCTTCCCATTGAGGCACTCCCCTCCTCTGTTACTACCATACCTGGCCTCTGCCCAGCCCCAACTCTGTTGAAAATCCTTTGTGTGCCTATTAGCTGCTTGTGTCTCAGGATTCGGTTGCATTCGGGGAATTGCTCCCTCACACGTCTTGGAAAATCTGGACCAGGAAGTCTTACCTTAATCTGCAAACAGTAGACACAGCCATTTACAAATCCCTAGATTAGTATTATTTTCCTAGATTAATAATGATTGAGACCTTCCCAATGGGATTTTAGTGAGGATCTGTTCCAGTAAAAGGAGACACCCAGGCCATTGTAGAAATGTATTTACAATAGTAGAGCAGGTTGAATTTTTCTGATAGAACAGCTTTCCTTCAGAAAATGTGGATTTGACAAAATCCAAACATACTCTGGGAACGCATCAATTATGTTGAAATGTTCAGGGGAAAATGAATAAAATGATTCATTTTCATAAGATCAGAAATTTCCTTTGAATGCGGTTGAAGTGTTTTGATTTTGTAATCATTTTGACATATTATATTTTATATTTATAACATAAAGGTTGATGAAGTTGAAATGAACATTTTGACCTTATCAAAATGAAACATTGCTTTGATTTTTCCCAAAATAAAATTTTGGAATTTTCGTATTAAAGGAAATTTTAAAATTTCAAGTTTTCATGTTGATTCAGAACAAGCCTCTCTTTAACCCCCACCCCTCCAACTTGGAATTTCTCACAATATGAGAATTCCTGTTTCTGATCAGCTCTCTGTAATAGAACTAAGTCAGTTCGCTATATAACGGAATCATTCTATACTGAAAGATAGAAGGTGTAACAGCTGTTTGGAATGATTTCTATTGAAACTCAAGTAATTGTGTCCAGTGCACTGGCATTCAAGGTTGGGAATAAATCAGACAAAACTGTAGTGAACCTCACATCTCTATGTACATTCTAGTATCTATGTGATTATCCAAACGCGTTTGGTCTTTCAATGTTCTCCTTTTTGCTGTATGTTTAGAGATGGAAAATGTTACCCTCTTCTGTCGCGTGTGACAGAACATGTGAAAACTAGACAGTTGTATCTGCAGGAAGCAGTAACTGCAATGTGTGCTGCAGAGAGGTTTTTGTATTGGTCTGTATCACTGTGCGAGGTGAGCTATCACCTTTTTGACAATAATAATCTCCGGCATCTTCAGCTTCTACGCTGCTGATTGTGAATGTGAAATCAGTGCCAGATCCACTGCCGCTGAACCGGGCTGGGACCCCCGACTGGAGGTTGCTAGCCGCGTAGATAAGAAGTTTGGGAGTTTGTCCAGGTTTCTGTTGGTACCAGTTTATGTAACTGCCAATGCTCGTACTGGCTTTGCAGTTGATAGAGACTCTCCCTCCCACTGGCACTGCCAGAGATTCCGGGGACTGAGTCATCACAGTTTGCCCAGAGGAGTCTGGATAAAGAGAGAGGGTGGGAAGGGAATGAACAATGATACAATGCTGGATATGACACATGTTCAGATGCTGAAACACCATTTAAATTTGCTAGTATGAATTTATACTAAATTACAGCACAAAGAATATTAATTAAATACATCTGAATGGCAACTTTTCTTGTATTTTGTCTCACGGATTATTACATTTTCAAATATTTTATGTTTTAAGTTTCTTACCCTGAATCCAGAGAACCAGCAGCCAGAGAAGGGGCGTGTGTGAGATCATCTTGCCTGACTGTGGTTGGAATGGTTTGTTCATAAACCTGCAGTGGAAAATGAAACACTTATATGTGCTCAGCAGCTCAGTCAGGAAACCTCCTCCCTATGCAAAATACATGTAAATTTACTGCCCTTTAGTTTCAATATAGTATTATGAAATATTCATATTTGGTTTATTTCCTGCTACTCTTCTGTATTACAATGATGTTGTGTATTTCCTACCGGTAGTTTCAGATGGTATACATACAGATGTCTTTGCAGATCTTACGTATATTTGAGCAGATCTGACATGTCTCTCCTAAATATTCGCTCTGGATGTGCCACCAGTGTCTGGGCATGAGCCTTCATTTCAACCCTATTCATCTGAACACACTCTGGATGTCACTGATTTCATGCCCTAGGAAGGCACCTTATCCTTCTTAGACAAAGTGGTGATTCCCAAATGGCTGGCCTCCCCATCAGAGTATTCCCCAAAAATCACCCCCAAGATTTGTCTAGTCACCTGAGAGCTCTAGCAATAGACATGCTAAAGAACCTTGGGCCTCATTTACAGATGTACTAGTGAACAGACACTGTAGGTGCTTGGCACCACATAATAATAGCCGTATAGGGTCAAACCAATGGTCCGTCCAGACCAGTATCTTGTCTTCCGACAGTGGCCAGTGCCAGATGCTTCAGGGGTCAGGAACAGAACAGAGCAATTATCAAGTGATCCCTGTCATCCAGTCCCAGCATCTGGCAGTCAGAGGTTTAGGGACACCCAGAACATGGGGTTGCATCCCTGGCCATCTTGGCTATTAGCCATTGATGGACATATCCTCCATGAACTTATCTAATTCTTTGTTGAACCCAGTTATAGTTTTGGCCTTTACTACATCCCCTGGCAATGAGTTCCACAGGCTGACGGTGTACTGTGTGATGAAGTACTTCCTTATGTTTGTTTTAAATCATGCCTATTAATTTCCTGGGGTGAACCCTGTTCTTGTGTTATGTGAAGGGGTAAGTAGCACTTCCCTGTTCACTTTCTGCACACCAGGCATGATTTTATAGACCTCTATCATATCCCCCCTCTGATAATCAGGCTCTATGTCAGATGCATGTACATTCAATCCGGTATGGAGTGAATAGCCTCAATCAATTCGGACTTGGCAATTCCTCCTCTCCTATCTTTACTCCCCCATCCCTTCCTTTAAAAATATAATCTCTATCAATTAATAATCTTTCCTCTTCTACCCAAGGGTCATTGTGGAATTACTAGTACACCTCTACCCCGATACAATGTGACCCGATATAACACGAATTCGAATATTACGTGGTAAAGCAGCGCTCCGGGGGGCTGGGACTGCGCACTCCGGTGGATCAAAGCAAGTTCGATATATCACAGTTTCACCTATAATGCGGTAAGATATTTTGGCTCCCGAGGACAGCGTTAGATCTGGGTAAAGGTGTATCAGTATTACACAGGTGAGGAAGTGTGAGGCACAGCGGTTTAGTGACCAACCCAAGATCACCCAGGAACAGAGCCAGGATTAGAACCCAGCTTTTTTGATTCTCTGTTCTTCCTTTAGCCACATGATATGCTCCTCTCCTGGGTTTCCATGTCTCCTGGTCTCTTGGGAACTCTAGGGAGATTCTTAATTATTAATGTGAAATGGCTGACTCTGAGACAGTACATGGGCAGAGAGCCACACAATGTGTTTGGTGGCTACTCGTGGTGCTGGCCATGGCCCAAGCATTGGAGTGCGACAGTGAGAGGCTAGGTTCACAGAGCATGCTGTGAGCCAGATGCTCGCTCCTTTGCTATGCAGTGTTTCCTCACCTTTATCAAGGCATCTGTTAAACAGAGCTCCTAAGTGTTCTATGATGAGTGGAACTGGAGACAGGGGCTTGGGGAAGCAAACAGAGGAAAGGCAGCTAAGGGAAAAACTCTAGAGTTTCTGCTTGTAACACTGGCCTCTCAGCAGGTTTAGCAAAGGTCTCTTTCCTACAGCTCTGCCTGGCTGGTGCATCACATACTGCCGACGAGCATTAATAGCAGGGGATCCTGCTTTGTGGTCAACCGCTTACAGAGTTCACTTGACTTCACCAAATAACCCAGGGCCTCTCAGTGCTTCCCAGTCTCCTGCCTTTTCACGGTGAGGCAGAGATGTTGTGTCAATATGGCACAAAACTATCCTGTGATCCAGTGAGAGCGATTCTATCACAGGTCCTGCCTTAGGCTGTTACGCACCCTGCCAGCCGTTATCCCATCCGATGGTATATTCACTCCTGAAACTGCCTGTTTGGACTAAGATTTCCCGACTCTGAGAATAGTGTTGGCTTATTTAGTGTGAGTGAGTATGTGGGTCTTCAGCGGTGCTGGATGGGTTCAATGATAAGAATATCCCCGGAGAGCATGAGTTGATGCAGGGGCTGGGATCTAGCTCTCTGCTTTGAAGCAGGCAACCCTCATTGATTGTTTAAAGGGAAAATTACAGTGAAAAGGCAGGAGCTTGGGAAGCACTTAGAGGGCATAGGTTATTTGGTGAAGTCGAGTGAACTCTGTAAGTGGTTGACCACAATGTCTCCGCTGACATCTGTATGTGAGATTAAAGCATAAATCCATGTTTCTGTGATAGTACCTGACAATGCAAGGATTTAAATTGTCAGAGCATTGGTATCAACCAGGATTTCATTTAACATGAAACCATTTCAATTCTGTTGTTTATGTAGACAGAGCTTATGGAAGCATATCAATGAGAATTGGCATCTATTTGAAAAATCCTTCCTCACTTTTGTTCTGATGATATTCTATAGCTTATTGTCCGTCTCTTTAAGCATTTTTCTACAATTCTAATCTAATGCATTTACCCTTCATAAAAAAGACTACCACGGAGATGAGCAGAGCCTGTGACCTCATCTTGAGAGCTCCGGACTGACAGCTGCTGCTCAATGCACCATGATTTGTGACATGGAGCCATTATAACTCCTCTGAGCTACAGGGAAATGCCACTCATGCATGGATATGCAAAATACCATAGCTATGCAAACATCCCCTCTGTGTGGCTGAGTAGCTGGATTTGGGTGACTGAAAGCACTGATGTCTGTGGTATTACATTTACCAGGAGGACAGATTCTGATTTACTTGTCACGAACAAGGTCCCACGCCTCAAACAGTCCTACTGAAATCATTGGGACTGTTCAAAGAGTAGCTCACTACTCAATGTAAGTCAGGCTATTAGAATCTGGCCCTAATTGAGGACTGTTTTCAGGCTCCGTAGTGGGGATGTGGAGACACTTCTCACAGGATATAAAAGGAAACACGCTTGAAAAGATTCTTTAAGGAAAGTGACATTTACAGTTAAAAAGTCAGTTTGAATAAATGAGTCTCATTTTCTCCTCCCTGAGTCATCTGCATGGAGCCCTGTGTACTCCGTGGTAAGGTCGACCTTAATTCTGAGGCAGAACCCTGGATTCTGTGGCACTCTAGAAGAACTGCTGTTGCTGGTGGCTGGTGAAATAAGAGATGTTTGGTGTATTAAAAATAAAAGTGAAAAACGCGGTCAGGACAGTAGCCCCTGGAATACTTCCCCGGGGGCAGGAACTTGGCTATAAAGCTCTATATAAATAACAGGATAATGGGCCAAATCATGAGTCAGTTTTGGACAATGGGCATTTGCCTGAATGAGGATTGAGTAAAAACTAGAATAATGAATAATGTAAACTGTGAGTCATGTCTAAAAGCAGCAAATTGGGTTGGCTGTAATTTGTGGGGTCATTTCATCGGTTGCATGTCAAAATCCAGATGGGTTCTGGGTGTTCATGTAAATGTTTGCAAATCCTGAATGTTTCATAGATTTTAGCATGAAAATTGGCCCTTGAAAGTGCCTTATTCCTTCTTGGCTGATCATCACTTGTCATTCACTAATCTCCTGTTCGAAGGATACAGCCATCTGTACAGCAAGCAGAGAAAATACCCCATGATTCACATGACCACTCACCATGAAAAATGTAGTGCAGGGGAACAGATTTGTATGATCCATAGGCTAAAATTTGTCTGCAGAAATCATTTGGAAAAGACTCAGGAACAATGAATAACTCACAAAAGCCAGCACAGGAATAAATGAACAGACTCTGGGTGAAATTCCCCCTGAGCTGGGGTCCAGCCCAAGACCCATGAACCATTAAAGCTTCACTTAAGCCCCGAAAATGCTGCTTATGCTGCCTTGTGCCTAGGAGAATTTTACCCCAAATTTGCAATAAATATCAGCCTGGGGGGGGCCGAGCCGCGGAGGCCGGACCCGAAACCGCTCAGCCGGGGGGGGGGGGGGGGGCAGGCTGGAGCCGAGCTGGGGGGCCGGACACAGGGCTGGGCCGGAGCCGAGCCGAGCGGGCCGGGCCGGGCCGGCGCCCCGGAGCCGGAGCTGCTGGGGCCGGAGCTGCTCGGCCGGGGCTGGACTGTGCCGCGCCGTGCCTCCCTGGAGTCCTTCTCACACCCCCCACCACCCCAGCTTACCTGGTGCTGCCAGCCTGTCTGCCCGCCCCTGCTTCTTTTCAGACTTCCCGCGAACCTCTGATTCGCGGGAAGCAGGGGCGGGGGAGGAGCAGGGGGCGGAGCATTCAGGAGAGGGGAGGAGGGGGAAGTGAGCTGGGGGCGGGGTGGAGAGCTGCGACGCGGGGCCCAATTCAGCCGAATCGGCTGAATCGGCCTAAAGCCGGCCCTGCAGAGAAGTTGAGTGTGGGAGATCATTGTGACAGTTCTCAGCCGCCAGTGCTAACCAGGGCACTATGCAGTGCAAATAGCTCCATTTATATGAGCTCAGCAGGGCAGGGTGGGAGTGTCGCTCATGTGTGAATTTGCAAAAGGAAATGTAAATTCGCATCATGTGAGTGGCTGGGGCAGGATTCTGAACTGTCTTGTTGTTCATCTCTCGTTTATAAGAATGGAGTAGCAACATGGTTGAGGGGACACCATATGTGCTGCAACTAGATTTAAGTAGCCAAAACCGCCACCCATATTCTAGAAGGTTTTTAGCAGCCTGGCCTGTTGTTGTTTTATCTTCTAGTTTTTCACCTTCCCCATGTAAATATAATTGAATAACCCAGTATTTCTTTCAGCAGGAGATTAACTAAAAGCCATCTGCCAAGCTCTGCTTTCTCACCGAGAGCCAGAATACAGCAAACTAAATAACAAGATCTACAGCACTGCAAGGGATCCCTGGTAACAATGACACTGCTCCATGTGACAGCTGGGCTCACACTCTGTTCCTGGTCGCCATTACTGAGCCCCAAGTACTGAGATGTGTTTCAGAACCTCACTTCCTACCCTGTGTCCGTTGTTCAAAGGGATTTGGGCAGCAACTAGAGAGGGAGAGATCTTAAGTAACTGAGAGTCCACAGCAAATGCTCCTGGTTTGTCTTTTGGCCTGGAGAGATACTAGAAAACTGCTCAGCAGAGGCTGTTTATGGCATTTTAAACAGTTTTTATGTTGAATTTTAATCTTGATCATGTAATTACATGGCTTAACCCGACCATTGCAGCCCTGTATTACTCCAAAGGCCTGGTTAATGGAGCAATAGAGGTAATTTTGTACTTATGCAATAATGCCTGGTGCACATCTTGATGTCTGTATAAATAGAAATATATAAAAAATCGTCCAGGTGGCTTTTATTTTAAAGTGCAGCTTTTATTGTACGTTCAATAATAGAAACCTACTGTTATAATTTTATTTCTTCTTTATTCTCTAGCTATAAGAAAACAATTTTTTTCTTGGCTAAATATTTTCAGCTCTCCTCTTTATGCTGTTTGCTCCCTAAGCAACATGGTCTTTCCTTACTGCCCATTCTGAATGGTCAGATACTGTCATTATGGTGCTTACTAGGACCGTAGCCATGCCAGGGTCTGAGTGGCAGAAGAGGAAGCTCACAAGAGGCCCAGGTGAACAAACTAATCAACCTCATTGTAGTTTCTGATTTATTTGCAAGGTTTGTATTCAACTCTAACCCCCAAACGAGCCAACAATCTGCCCCCATTCTTTCCTGCAGCTTAGTAGCCTGGGAACTGCAGCCCAGCAATATGCAAAATAACACACACCCGGAGACTTCTCTGTTGCCATCATTCCCTGCTCTGACTGATCAGAAAACCTGTCTGTACTTCACATGAGAATAGCAACTGCTGTTTTAAGGGCTTGATGCAGCTAGACTGGCTACACCTTAATTAGCTTTCTTCAGGGAGGCCCTCCCAGCTGGGATGCTGAAAGCCTGGTGGGGATTTACTTCCTCAACCCCTAAAAGTACCCCCAACCCAACCCACAACACAGCAAAACCAAACCATGCTGTGTCTGACTCAGCAGAGCCCCATCCTATGGGAGTGGTGGGGATGGGTTGCTGCAGATCTGAATGAACACCTGTAGGGGGCACCAAGTCACTTGGATTCAAGCCTGATTTCAACTGTTTCTGTACTTTCAGGGAACTCTGTTCTGCAAGGATCAGCCCAGCTAGACATTTGGGGCCAAATCCCTCCTTGGTGTAACTACAGTGAAGTGAGCAGTTACCTCAGGGATGCATTTGATCTATATTGTGCCAGAGGTTCCCTGGTGTGTGTTTGTGTGACTTCCTTTTGTTGGCTCTAAGCAGCTGACAGGCGCCTCCTTGGGTGTTTAGATCATGTGGAGATGGCTGCTGGTGAGGGTACAGGAGAGTGAAGGTAATTACAGCTCCAGCTCTGTGAGGAATCGCATAGGTGAGAATTTTCAGAGTGGTGAGACGGGGAGCAGCAGGGCCGGTGGATGCTCAGGGTTGGCTAAGGTGTTTTCTGCAGGGTTTTCAGTGGGGTAGAGCTGAGGGTGGGCTGAATGGTGGCTTTGGAAATACAAGGTGACCCCACCCAGTGCAGGCTGATGGGGTCTAACACACGGTGGCCGGTGTGGGTTGTAAGGGGATGCACCTCGCCCTTCAGACAACACAGGAGAGCTCGGCAGAGTCTCAGGCCTTCCACTAGTACAGAAGCACAGACAGGAAATAATCCAGATGGACAGCACACAATTAAGTGGGAAGGTTTCAAACCCTGATTACTTTCCTACCACAGTTCAGTTGTTACTCTGAAAAAACAGGTTCTTGCTCAGAGTGTGTGTGTGTCAGTTTTTGTTTGAAAAATTGATTGATGGTGTGGAATGGACCAGCCACTGCGCACACCTCCTCCCTGATTGATAACCCTCTGCCATCCAGGAGGCTGTAACAGAAGCTCATTTTAAATCTCAGCCTTTGGGAAGTATAGACATCATATTGGTCATGGAAAGAGCTGAGAAGGGGCATCATCCTCTTTCACGTGTGACTGACAGGAAACTTTGCAAGCTTTGTTCACACAGCTGGAACAAAAGCAACCTCCATTCACACAAGACAGTGGGAAGGTTTTTGTATTGGTCTGTATCACTGTGAGAGGGGCACTGTAGCCACTCTGCTGACAGTAATAATCTCCAGCATCATCGGCTTCAACTCCACTGATGGTGAGAGTGAAATCGGTGCCAGACCCACTGCCGCTGAACCGGGCTGGGATCCCAGATGGGCGGCTGCTAGCGCTGTAGATAAGAAGCTTTGGAGATTGCCCAGATTTCTGTTGGTACCAGTGTGCGTAGGTACCGATGCTTGAACTGGCTTGGCATTTGATAGTTACTGTTTCCCCCACAGACACGGACAGAGATTCTGGAGTCTGAGTCATCACGATCTGCCCACTTGAACCTAGATGGATAGAGATGGAACATTGGTGGTGGTAATGAGAGCAGCAAGAGGATAATTGGCCAATGACATAATATATGACTCAAGGCTTTACAGTGCAGCCCATCTTACATTGAAATGTAACAGGTGTTATTTAATCAAAAATCAGGCCCACAAGTAAGAATGAATTAAATCAAATATTGCAGCATTTCCTGCATTTTATTACATTGGTTAATAGCCCTGCAGACTCTTGTGCTGCTTCTTACCATGAACCCAGAGAACCAGCAGCCAGAGAAAGTGACTCTGGGAGATCATCTTGGCAGGCAGTGGCTGGAAATGCTTGTCACTGAGCCTTGTAGGGGAAAGCGAAAAGTTTATAAGTTCTCAGCAGCTCACAGGGGAAATGTCACGCGAGTGAATATGCAAAATGTATGGAAATGTTCTGTGCTTTAGTTCCAGGCAGAGATTTGCAGTGATTGCAGGTGGGTTCTATGTTTCATGCTGCGTGTGCTCAGTCTCATTAGAGATGGGCATGAGCCAGAACGCTGGTCTGATACCCTCTACTGCTTAGAGGATCCAGATCCTGTTCTGAACTTCTCCACTGGGGCCCCGCTCTGGTTATAATTAGTTGTAATATCTTTGTGATTCAAATACTCCTCTACCCGGATTGGGGCTACAGTGACATCAGAGTGTAACCGGGATAAGTTGCAGGTACTAGAGTTGTTTTGGAAACGAGCTAAGGTCACATTTGACCCTTCTTGCTGAGTTTTAAGCATATGCTTCTGCAGTTTCTCTCCGTGGGTCACCCGGGGAGCAGTGGATTTGAACACATGGAACAACCACTGAGAAGGTAGAATGATTTTATTTTCACCTGCCGTCATTAGAGCCTTGCAAACATTCAGCTCTCCTGCCCCCTTTTTTTCTTCCACAAACCATGACAGTGAATCCCTCGGTGTTCCCATTGGTGTGTCTTTCTGCAAAGCCTGGCATGGAAGGAAACGTGTTTTGCTGCACCTAGTTTAAATGTGTGATTTGCCATGTGTGCTCTCGTCATCATGGTGACATGTTCAGTTATTGATTTTAGAACCATATGACAAGGAGGCACGTCTTCTGGTATTCTTCATCTGTCAATAGCCATTGAAAGGCACCTTGATGCTTTGATTTACTTTCATTCAATTCTAATGATTTCTGAGAAGCGTTCAATACAGAATGATCCAAAGGGCTCATTGAAACCAATGGAGAGTTTAAAGTTCTACTCTGACTGTGTTTAGACAGAACAAAGTCACGTGGGTTGAAGAAAGGATGGGAAGCAGATAGTTGGTGTGGTTTGTGATATAACCGAAGTCTGTTCTGTCTCTGACACACGGGGCCTCCAGAGAGGAGACTAAAGAGAGGGATACTTAACCCCCGGCAGGGATGGAGAAGAAAAAGAAATGGAGAGTGGGGAATATTCTACCTATAACACCTTTTATGCTCTGGAGAGATGATACAAATAATGTTAATATTCCTCCACCTGCAGCCATATGCCTCCACCTGCAGCCATACAGGTTCAGATACCATCTACTGCCATAGGCAGCAGAGATGGGTCTGGTAAATATTTGGATGGGAGATTGCTGAGAAAAATGGAGTTGCTACAGGAAGGGGTGTTGATGGTTTAGTAGGAGTCCCTCCTCCCTCTCAGCCTGTACTGAACCCATGATCTCTGGTGGCATTAGGTGAGCTGCACTGCAGAAAGCAGTCATTTGGATGACACTCCAGACTAGACCCCACGGCAAGTTTTGCAATAATAGGGATGAATATTAGCATGTGTATTGTGGAAGAAGAGACCTATCAAATACTCCCTGTATTTCTAATGGAATACAATAATCTTGGGATCCAGTGTTGCTCCTGCTACCACAGTGGAGCAGAGGGTGATCTGATCCCGATATTTGTTTCTATGATGGTTTGGGGATGTTTGGTGATGTATAAAATGTCAGGTGTATTTTGAGTTACTTCCTCTTTTTAATTTGCATTAAATGATAAAATTCACCATCTTGATCACAGCTGTGACAAACAAGCACCTGCGTGCTCTGTGCACAGGGAGGTTTTTGTAATGGTCTGTATCACTGTGATAGGGTAGCTGTTGCGTTGCTGACAGTAATAATCTCCAGCATCTTGCACTTCAACGCTGCTGATTGTGAGAGTGAAATCAGTCCCAGACCCACTGCCGCTGAACCGGGCTGGGGTTCCAGAGACACGGTTGGTAGAATCAGAGATAAGGAGCTTAGGGGCTTGTCCTGGTTTCTGTTGGTGCCAGTCTAAGTTGTTGCTAATGCTGGAACTGGCTTTGCAGCTGATGGTGACTCTCTGTCCAGGAGACACTGCCAAGGATTCTGGAGTCTGAGTCAAAACAGTTTGGCCACAGGACTCTGGATATGGAAAGAAAATTCATGCAATCATGGCATGTTATTAAAAGTAATTACAGCTTGGTATTTAAATGCATTTTTCATTTAAGAATTTATTAAACACTAGATTTCAAAATAAGTACTGCAGTATTATTTTAAGCTTAGCTAGTATTTTATTGCCTATGAAGTCTGTTCCCTGTTGATATAGTGCTCACCCTGAATCCAAAGCACTAGTATCCAGAGAAGCTGGGCCTGCGAGAGCATCTTGACAGGTCTCCGTGGGGAATGCTGAACAGCTCACCAGGCAGTGCAAACGGGACCATTTATGAACGCTCAGCAGCCCAGTCAGGGAATGTCCCTCCTGAGTGAACATGCAAATGACCCATTCATATAAATGTGCTGCGTTTTAGATACAAGGGCATTTCCTGTTACTCTTGTGTGGTGTTGGTCTCTGTAGCCTGGTGATAGTGACTTATGAGGTAAAGTTGCAACACTGATGGTATTATGAATGGAATAACAGAAGGTGCTCTATGGAGAGGAGACCAGGAATGTTATATGTGACCTTGTATGTAAACAGTTAATATCTCCCAGCCATTTTTACAGCAGTTTTCAGATCCATTTACCTCCCTTTAAGTGTGTTATTCTCCTTGCCATGAAAATATTCATGGATGCCCTTTACTTTACAAACTATGCTTGGTCGAGGGTTTGTCTTTGCAAAACGGCTGCTTCTGCTTGATTCAGACGTATTGCCGGCAGGCAGGCAGGGTATTGCAGTAGAGTCCAGACTGATTTCTTTCACAAGGGCTCTGCTATTAGCCACTTATGGAAAGCTGCCTTCATAATTTCTGGAACTGATACCATATATTGCTGTCCTAACCCCCATCACCATTGCTTCAATCTGAGTCCCCAAAGCATGTACTAGATGGGACTTTCTGATGAGTGTTTCTATGTATATTGTTCTAGATACAGTATTTCATGTCCCGGAGAAACAAAAAATCACTTCAAATTACGGTTGCTCATTCATTCCCCGACTTACACACCAGCTGTGAAAGAATGCTGGAGCTAAAACCTTAAGGGCCAGATGCAAAACTCATTGAAGTCTATGGGGGTATTTCCACTGACTCCAATGTGTTTTGGATTAAGCCCATAATTCATAAAGCTGTGAAGATGCTTAGTGAAGATTGTCATTGAACATGAACTCTCATTACCTGATGGTTGATTAATAGGTGCCCTAACTGAACAGAGACTTTGGGCTGGTCTACACTGGGGCGGGGAGGAGAGGGATTGATCCAAGATACGCAACTTCAGCTACGCAAATAGCGTAGCTGAAGTCGAAGTATCTTGGATCGAATACCTGGGGTCCAGACGGCGTGGGATCAACGGCCGCGGCTCCCCCGTCGACTGCGCTACCGCCGCTCGCTCTGGTGGAGTTCCGGAGTCGACGGTGAACACGTTTGGGGATCAATATATAGTGCCTTAATGAGACGCGATATATCGATCCCGGATAAATCGATTGCTACCCGCCAATACGGCGGGTAGTGAAGACCTGCCCTCAGTGGGACACTTGTGTATTCACTGCAAATTAGAGCACTTTGATGATCTTTAGAGATCCACAGTTTACCATGGATTACAATTCAGTGGCTGTTGTGGATGCCCCATTGACCATGTCTGTGACTGATTCTGTTTGAACTAGCGCTGTGCTGCAATTCAGTTGTCAGATCTTGATATTTGGCTACTTCCCAGTAACTCTTCCAGCATCTATCTGAGGTGGATGGTAGGAGGAGGCATCTGCCTGTCCCTGGGATAGCTGTGGCATGGCCAGTGTGGTCACTGTCTTTCACTTCTTCCTCCTGGCCTAATCCTGTGGTAGCCCAGCCTGCATTGGAGAAGGAAGGGAATTTACAAGAAGGCTCCACTTCTTTTTGGTCTGTCCCTGTGACACCAGCTTCTTCTTGTTCTCCAGGCTCTCCTCCTTGTGGGCTGTTTTATTCACACCCTTACCCAGCTGTTCAACTGTTACCTGCCTCTCCAGTAACTAACCAGCCACTTGCTCCTGCGTGAACCCAAGACCCCTGGAACATGGTAGCTTGTTGGTGAGCTGTAGGGGGTCCGATCCTACGCCCATAGACGTCAATGGGAACACTCCTGTTAACTTCACTGGGGCTAGGGTCGGGCTCAAAGACACAGATTTTTTCAAAAGAGCTCAGCTCCCATTTAGGCATCTAAATATTGGCTACTCAGCTGCTTCTGTTAAGATACGTATGGGCAATTTTTCAACAGACCTCAATACAGACGCCCCCAGACCTACGCAATTGTTCCATTCCGGAAAGCCTTGCGTGACTTGAATTTTGAGTAAGTTGGAAACGTATACCCGTATGTTACACACAAATTTCTGCAACTCAAAAATCCTATTTCTGGCTTACGGAACTTTTTCCGTACGTGCAAATTTGCATATGTCGGGACTTGCATAACCCGGGGAGCGTCTGTATACAACTTTCTGAGCTCTGTGGAACAGTTAGTTTGTTCCCAAATAGGAGACGATCTCTTTGGAAAAACTGGCCCATATTTGTTAATTATTATCATTGTTATTTGTATTGCTGTTGTGCCTAAGAGCTCCTGTGATGGATCCATTATGCTAGGTGCTGCACAAGAATTGCTTTTCTCGTTCCTCCCTCTTGCATTTTTTCTTTTAAAAGGATCGCTCCGCCTTTATCAACAAACTTACTTAACAGAGCCATGTAGTCTTAGGTTTTCCCTGAGCTCTCTGCATGGACAGTGGAAATGACAGTGGAAGGAGTTTGCTGCGTGGTTGTGGTAGACAGTGATTTCCTAACTTCCTGTTTCTTGTTTGTTATGAAATCTGTGAAGCTGACTGTCCACATGCAGCTGTGAGAAATGCTCAGCATGGCACATTCAAACCAAGAGGTTTTTGTATTGGGTTGTATCACTGTGATAGGGACATACTCTTGTTGGCAGTAATAATCTCCAGCATCTTCAGCTTCAACCCTGCTGATTGTGAGAGTGAAATCAGTCCCAGACCCACTGCCACTGAACCGGGCTGGGACGCCTGATTGCAGGGTGGTAGCACGATAGATAAGGAGTTTAGGAGCTTGTCCTGATTTCTGTTGGTACCAAGTTGGTAGTTGCTAACACTTTCACTGGCTCTGCATTTGATAGTGACTGTGTCTCCTGGAGAGACCAATAGAGATTCTGGAGTCTGAGTCAATATTTTCTGCCCAATGGAATCTAGAAGTAAAAAGGAAATGGAAGAATTTGTAACACACTGATCAAAGAGTTATAGCTTTATTTTGCAACACATTTTTAATCTATCTTATGAAACAGCATTAAATCAAATATAGTATCTGTTACAAGAATGAATAGATTATATTTATATAGTCATTGATGATATTGTTCATTAAAGCTGAGTCTATTGTTTTTTCTTACCCTGAATCCAAAAAACTAGTATCCAGAGAAGCTGAGTGTGGAAGATCATTGTGGCAGTTCTGAGCCAGCAATGCTAACCCCGGCACCGTGCAGTGCAAACAGCTCCATTTATAGGAGCTCAGGAGGGGAGTGTCGCTCATGTGTGAATTTGCAAAAGGAACAAGCCATGTAAATTCAATTCATGTGAGTGGCGGGGGCAGGATTCTGAACAATTGTGTGTTTGGTTTATAAGACTGGAGCAACAAGATGGTGCAGAGGACACCGTATGTGCTGCAGCTGGATATGAGTGGCTAAACCATCCACCCATTTTCTAGAAGGATTTTAACAGCAGTTTGAAGAGCTCAGCCTGTTTCCTTTTTCTAGTTCAGTTTTTCTCCTACCCCATGGAAATATAATTGAATTACCCAGTATTTCCTTCTGCAGGAGATAACTGGGTTGGATGTCCTTCAATTAGTCATGGCAAATAATGACTTTCCTTTCACACTGTGCCAGCAGAATACAGCAAAGTAGTAACACGATCTATAGTGTTGGAAACGAGCCCTGGTAACAGGACACTACTGCATGTCACAGCCAGGGCCGGTACACCTTGTGGCCCCCGCCCCTGCCCTGCAGCAGCTTCCCCCCCTGCCCTTAATCGCCCCCCCCCCCCGCAACTGCTCCTCTCCCCGGGGAGCCATGCAGCAGCTCCCCACCCCAGCTCACCTCTGCTCCGCCTCCTCCCCGAGCACGCCGCCCCTGCTCTTATTCTCCTCCACTCCCAGGCTTGCGGTGCCAAACAGCTGATTGGCCCTGCAAGCCTGGGAGGTGGGAGAAGTGGAGCGGCGACCGCGCGCTCGGGGAGGGGGCGTAGGAATGCTGTAAAAAAATGGGGCCACCGCTTTTTAGCGCCCCCAAATCTTGGCGCCCTAAGCAACCGCCTAGTTTGCCTTAATGGTAGCACTGGCCCTGGTCACAGCTGGGCTCACACCGTGTCCCTGGCCAGCGTACTCAGCCCCACGTACTGAAGCATGTTTCAGAACCTCGCCCTGTGTCCATTGTGGGTGAGAAAGAGATCTGGGCAGAAACTAGAATGGGGAGAGATTTTGAGTAACTGGCAGTCTCTCGTATTGCAGGCCTTAAACGCCACTGGTCCCACTGATGCGCCTGGTGTGTCTTTGGCTGGAAGGGAGGCTATAATAACTTCTCAGCAGAGTCTGTTTATTGCATTTTAAACACTTTGATGTTGAATTTTAATCTAGATCATTGAATTCTATGTGGGAATAAGGCCATCGTAGCCCCATGCTGCTCCAAAGGCTTGGTTAATGCAGTGTTAGAGGAAATTTTGCACATGTATAATAATGCATGGTGCACTTTTTGGTGTATGTGTAAATACAATGAAAATCGCCCGAGTGGCTTTTATTGTAAAGTGCAATAGTAGAGACCCACTGTTCAAATTTTATTTCTTATTTATTCTCTGCCTATAAGAAAAGAGATTTTATTGTTTTTTTTTTTGTGCTAAAGATTTTCTGCTCTACTCTTTATACTGTTTGCTTCCTAAGCAACATGATCATGGCTTTTCTGTTGCCAGCGTTCCCTGCTCTGGCTTGTGAAGAGAGAACCTCTCTCTCTACTTCTCATGAGAATAACTAGCTCCTGTTTAAGGACTTGATCCATATAGACTGGCTGCACCTTGATTACCTTTCCTCAGCAAGGCCCTCCCAGCTGGGGTACAGAAAGTGTGGTGCGGATTTACTGCCTGCCAACCCCTAAATACCCCCAAACCAACCCGCAACAAAACCAAACCGTGCTGTGGCTGATGGTGCAGTAGGGCCCCCTCCTATGGGAATGGTGGGGATGGGTTGCTCCAGATTTGCATCAACACATGTAAGGGGCACCAAATTGATTGTCCTCCATCATGATGTCATCTTTACCTCCATGGAACCCTATTCTGCAAAGAGCAGCCCAGCTAGACAAATGTGGCTAAAGGCTCTTTTCTGTAACTACAATGAATTGAGCAGAGTTGCCTCAGGGATGAATTTAATCTATATTGTGCCAGAGGTTTTGATCTTTATTATGTGACTTCCTTTTGTTGGCTCTAAGCAGCTGTCAGGCGCCTCCTTGGGTGTTTAGATCATGTGGAGATAACTGCTCATGGGGGTACAGGAGAGATGAGGGTAATTACAGCTCCAGCTCTGTGAGGAATCCCATAGGTGAGAATTTTCAGAGGGGTGAGACAGGGAGCAGCAGGGCCGGTGGATGCTCAGGGTTGGCTGAGCTGGTTTCTGCAGGGTTTCATCGGGGTAGAGCTCAGTGTGGGCTGAATGGTGGCTTTGGAAATACAAGGTGACCCACCCAGTGCAGGCTGATGGGGTCTAACACACGGTGGCAGGTGTAGGGTGACCAGATAGCAAATGTGAAAAATCGGGACAGGGGGTGGGGGGTAATAGGTGCCCATATAAGAAAAAGCCCTGAATATCGGGACTGTCCCTATAAAATCAGGACATCTGGTCACTCTAGGCTGGTGTGGGTTGTAAGAGGACGCACCGCAGCCTTCAGACAACACAGGAGAGCTCTGCAGAGTCTCAGGCCTTCCACTAGTACAGAAACACAGACAGGAAATCATCTGGACGGACAGCAGAGAATTCAGTGAGAAGATTCCAGCCTTGACTCACTTTCTTACCACAGTTCAGTTGTTCCTCTCAAATAACAGGTTCTTGCTCAGAGTGTGTGAGACTCAGTTTTTGTTTGCAAAAGTGATTGATGGTTTATAAAGGTCCAGCCACTGCACCCACCCCCTCCCGGATAACCCTTTGCCATCCAGGAGTCTGTATCAGGAGCTCATTTTCCAACTAGGCCTTTGGGAAGTAAGAAATGTCATATTGTTCATGGAATGAGCTGAGGAAGGCTGGCGGCCCGTATCACGTATGACTAGCTGACTGTAACCTAGGCAAACTTTGTTCACACAGCTATAACAAAGTCCTGGTTTTATGGGTCTGTCCTGCTTTGACTCCCCGAACCACCTGTCCTGGTTGAAGTGGTTCCTCTCCCGCATCACTGGTGGGGCTTAGCTCCCTGCTCTGGTCATGCAGATACAGGTTCTAGCACCATGTGCTGTCCTAGCTGGACCAGGGATAGGTCTGGTAAGTAACTGAATGGGAGACTGTCTGGGAAAATGGAAATGGTGCTGATGGTTTATTAGGAGGCGTTCATCCCTCTGAGTCTGTACTGAATCCACAATCTCCTGTGTTATGAGGGGGCTGCACTGCAGGGGCTGGTCTTTTGGATGAGATACCAAACTAGAGCCAGGATCACTTGGGGTCTTCAGACATCCCAAGCAAGTTTTGCAATAGCAGGGCTCAGGATTAGTACCAGTGTTGTGGAAGAATATAAATGCAGCCCAATGAAACTATACTGGAAGTTCTAATGGTGTACAGTGAACTTTGCATTCAAGTATCTGGTGTCACTCCTTCCACCCCTGTGGAGCTGGGTTTCAGTGGAGGGTGAACTGATCCCTGTACTTTGTTTGTTGATGACTTTGGGATCATTGCTGCTATAAAAGTGTCAGGTGTATTTTGAGTTACTTCCTCTCTTTTATTTGCATGAAATCATAAAATTCACCCTTCTGGTCGCAGCTGTAACAAATGATAAGCATCAGCTCTCTCTGTGCACAGGGAGGTTTTTGTAATGGTCTGTATCACTGTGAGAGGGAAGCTCTGGCGTTGCTGACAGTAATAATCTCCAGCATCATCAGCTTCAACAGTGCTGATTGTGAGAGTGAAATCAGTGCCAGACCCACTGCCGCTGAACCGGTCTGGGATCCCAGAGACACGGTTGGTAGAATCATAGATAAGGAGCTTAGGCGCTTGTCCTGGTTTCTGTTGGTACCAGCCTAAGTAGTTGCTAATGCTGGTACCGGCTTTGCAGTTGATGGTGACTCTCTGTCCAGGCGACACTGCCAGGGATTCTGGAGTCTGAGTCAGAACAATTTGGCCATAGGAGTCTAGATATGGAAAGAAAATTCAGGCAATCATGGCACTTTATCAAAAGTAATTAAAACTGGATATTTAAATACATTTTGCTTTGAATCATTTATTTAACAGTAGTTTGCTAAATAAGTAACATAGTATTATTTAAAACCCAACTTGCATTTTATCGCCTATGAAGTTCCCTGTTGATATAATGCTCACCCTGAATCCAAAGCACTAGTATCCAGAGAAGCTGGGCCTGCGAGAGCATCTTGACAGGTCTCCGTGGGGAATGCTAAACAGCTCACCAGGCAGTGCAAACAGGACCATTTATGAACGCTCAGCAGCCCAGCCAGGGAACGTCCTTCCTGAGTGAACATGCAAATGACCCATTCATATATACGTGCCATGTTTTAGTTACGGGGCATTTCCTGTTGCTCTTGTGCAGTGTTGGTCTCTGTAACCTGGTGACAGCGACATATGAGGTAAAAATGCAAGACTGGAGGTTTAATAAATGGAATAACAGAAGATGCTCTATGGAGAGGGCACCAGAAATATTGCATGTGACCTGGAATTTTAGCAGTTAAAATCTTCCAGCCATTTTTACAGCATTTTTCGCATCCGTTTACTTCAGTTTACCTTTGCATTATTCTCCCTGCCATGAAAATATTCATAGATTCTCCCTAGTGTCCTTGTCCAAGGAGATAGTTGGGCTCAGGGCCGGCTCCAAGTTTTTTGCTGCCCCAAGCAAAAAAATTTTCCCACGCTTCCCCCTCCAGGATAGAGTGTAGACCTCACTGGAGAGTGTGGATCTTTGTCCCCCTCCATTGACTCTTTAAGAGATTTGTGTTCTTGAGTCCCACTATGCCATAAAAATGCTTAACTCCCTTTGATTTCAGTGGGAGTTAGGTGTGTAAATAGCTTTGCGGATCTGGATCTAAGTGCCAAAATCATGTCTGAAAATGAGAAACTTAAGTCAGTTAGATGTTGGAAAATTGAAAGGAACCACACCTAAATATCCTTACAAATCTGAGCTCCAGTGTTCTGGTAAAGTCACAGCTGAGAACAGTAATCCCCTAGCTCCACACATAGTTTCATCTTGATAAAGGTTCTCTTTCTGTTTTGAACGGTTGCTTTGCGCTCTAATGAATGCTGACTTCCCCCCAGACGAGGATGCCTGGTGATGTTGCAGCCGTTTCTTAAGTTTATTGAGAGCTTTGCAATCTGTGGCTGAAAGGTGTTTTTGTTTGGCATGAAAGTTTTATATCTCTCTGCTCTCTGCCTCACTCTCATTTACCATTTTTTTTTTAAATGTCATGCTTATATTACAGACAGCGCCATCCAGTGGCTCCAGTCAGGACCCATTGTGCTTGGTGCTGTACAACCAGAGAGGAAAACACAGTCCCTGCCCTGAGGAGTTTACACACTAAGGATCTGATCCTGCCAACCCCTGCAGACATACGTAACTTTACTGATGTGAGCAGCTCCATAGACATCAATGGGAGAAGTGCTGTGAATGATGCGATGTGTGTGGGTAGAGGTTTGCAGGTTTAGGTGTATTTAATTACCAGATGCAACAAGTGAATATTTGGAAATTACAATAGGAGAGTAATAGGGGAGAGAAGCCAAAGATAACAGTGAAAAGATCGTGCAGTTATATAGGCTGACAGGCATGGCACACTCTGTGTAGCACCGGAAGTTTTGCATTGGCCTGTGTCACTGGGAGAGGCCGGTCATTGTACAGCTCATAATAATAATCCCCAGCATCATCAGCTTCCACACTGCTGACAGTGAGAGTGTAATCAGCGTGTCCATTGCCAGCCCCACTAGAACTGAACCAGGCTGGGAGCCGAGAGGCCAGGGTAAGAGCACTATGAATGAGAAGCTCCGGAGCTTGTCCTGGTTGCTTTGGGTATGAGGCTAAGTTGTTGCTGGGCTCACCCTGGCTTTGATAGTGGCTGTGTCTCCTGGAAACACTGACAGGGTTCTGGAGTCTGAGTCAGCACTTTCTGCCCAATGGAATCTGGATATAGAAAAAAAAAAAAGAGAGGCAGAGAGAGGATGGGGTAAGCAGGATGACGGCATCACAATTATTCAAAGATTTACACAGAAAAACTGTTTAAATTTCACTTAAAGAGTAGAAATTAACTTACCATACAATAGATTTAATATATGAATACATTGATTGTTACATTTGTATCATTTCTAACCCTGAAGCCAGACATCACATAGCATCCAGGAAGGGGAGTCTGAGAGTCTACTTTGCTTATCTATTATGGGAAATGCTTGTCAATAAGCACAATTTCCAGGGAGTGGAATTCAACACATTTATAAGTGCTCAGAAAAGGAAAATCACTCTAGTGTGAATACACAAAAGGGTCAAATGCTGGTGGTCAACAGGATAATACACCCAGGAGAACTGTTCTGAAAGCTTTGAATTGTCTGTCTGATCCTGCCGTTACGTGTTATAACTATTCATCGTTACTCACTATTCCGGTGTTCGAGTTCCCAGACTGAGGCTTACATGGCATAAGCTGGGTTCAGTTCTGGATTTATTATTTAATGAGGAGTATCTATCAATGGGTAACAGAGCAGGCTGCAGATGTCCATTCGTTTCCCAATTTCCATACGTTTAAACACAAGCCCATCTATAACCATTTGTAGGGTCAAGTCTTGAGCCTGTAACTCACACGGTGAGCAGCTATTCTCACAGGTAATCCCATTCATTTCACTGGGACTGCTCGTGTGAGTGCTCAGCTGTGGGGATAAGGGCTCCCAGTCTTGCCTTAAAGCTGTTTCTTTTTAAAATATTTTGCTCGGGGAAGTGTAGTCACTCATTCATACTCCTTCCTTTTTAACCAGGTTGTACCAATGAATCCGGAGTGCAAATGGCCTGTTTGACCTGAAATCTTCAGCTCTGCAATGTTGTCATAATACTGCCACCTACCGGCCAACGGAAGAGTTGTCCACAAAATGTAGGGCATGAACAGCCTGCACAAGCAGATGTTGGAGCGTTCCCCAGGGAGTGTGGTACTACATCACTTGATGCTTCTTCCCCTTCTCATATCTGTGTCCCCTTTCTGCCCCCCAGTCACATGTTTCAAGCTGTGCTTGATGTTGTGGAGCCAGTTTACAAACATGAGGCCTTTCAGACTATGGCAGTTAGGGTTACCATATTTTAATTAAAAAAAAGGAGGACACTCCACGGGGCCCCCACCCCGCCCCAACTCTGCCTTTTCCCCGCCACCAGCCACGCCCAACTCCGCCCCTTCCCCATCCCTCCCCTCCCCTTCGCCAAAGTTCCCGCCCCAACTCCGCCCCCTCCCCTGAACGCTCCGCCCCCCTAATCCTCTCCCTCCCCTGCTTCCTGCGAATCAAATGTTCGCAGGAAGCCTGAAACAGGGAGGCAGCAGGTAAGCTGGGGCTGGGGCGGTGGTGGGGGAGGGCGCAAGGAGGTGCGGCCCAGTCCGGCCGAGCGGCTCCCTCCGGCGGCCGGCCGGCCCCAGACAAGAAGCTCTGGCCCCAGTGTCTCTGGCTCAGCTCGGCTCGGGCCCTGGGGCGCCAGCCCTGGTTCCGGCTGAGCGGCTCCGGCCCGCCCTGGCCCCGGTGGCTCCGACCCAGCTCGGCTTGGGCCCCGGTTCTGGCCCCGGCCGAGTGGCTCCGGCTGGCGGCTGAGCACCCCGAGCCCCGGTCTAAGCGGCTCCGGCCCAGCTTGGCTCGGGCCCCGGTTCCGGCCAAGCGGCTCCAGCCCGGCACCGGCACCGACCGGCGGCCGAGCACCGCCGGCCCCAGCGGCTCCGGCTCCAGTCCGGACCCAAGCCCCACGACCCCTCCCTATTTTCCCGGACATGTCCGGCTTTTTGGAATTTCCTACGAGATGGGGATTTGAGGACCAAAAGGCCGGACATGTCCGGGAAAATCCGGACGTATGGTAACCCTATGGCAGTACAGCCAGGCTCGGCGATATTTACACCACGACCGGAGTTCAGCTCAGCATTTGTATCCTCTGTGTGATCACTGTAACCTGAGGTATTATCTCATCCTACACCAGGTTACCCATATAGTGTATAGATAGCACATGGGCCTTATTAAGGCAGGACAGGCTTGTTATTAAAGTACTGGATCGGTGGTTATGAGATAAATGTTGAGTTCCTGGCTCTGCGATAGTCTCCCTGTGCAACACGGGACAAGTCTTTAACCTTTCTGTGTCTCATTTCCTCACTTGTTACATGGGGAACCCAGACCAACCAGTGAATAGTTTTATGCAGAGAAAACTATAGTGACCCTCGGGCCTCTGTGTATATTCTAGTAGTTATGTGATTATTCAAACACTTTAGCTCTTTCAGTGTTCTCTTATTCACTGTATGTTCACAGATGGAAAATGTTACCCTCTTTTGCGTTTGACAGAACATGTGAAAACTAGACAGTTGTATCTGCAGGAAGCAGTAACTGCAACGTGTGCTGCAGAGAGGTTTTTGTACTGGTCTGTATCACTGTGAGAGGCCAGCTGCTACTCTGCTGGCAGTAATAATCTCCGGCATCTTCAGCTTCTACGTTGCTGATGGTGAATGTGAAATCAGTGCCAGATCCACTGCCGCTGAACCGGGCTGGGACCCCCGACTGGAGGTTGCTAGCGCTGTAGATAAGAAGTTTGGGAGCTTGTCCAGGTTTCTGTTGGTACCATTGTACGCTACTGCCAACGCTCGTACTGGCTTTGCAGTTGATAGAGACTCTCCCTCCCACTGGCACTGCCAGAGATTCCGGGGACTGAGTCATCACAATTTGCCCAGAGGAGTCTGGATAAAGAGAGAGGGTGGGAAGGGAATGAACAATAAGACAATGCTGGATATAACAAGTGTTCAAACGCTGAAACACAGTTTCAATTCTCCAGTGTGAATTTATAGTAAATACAGCACTAGAATATTAATTAAATAAGTCTGAATGGCAGCATTTCTTATCTTCTGTCACAATGATGTTTCACATTTTACCATTTTTATTGATTGATTTCTTACCCTGAATCCAGAGAACCAGCAGCCAGAGAAGGGGCGTGCGTGCGATCATCTTGCCTGACCGTGGTTGGAAAAGCTTATGCATAAGTGAGTCGTGGAAAATGAAATGTTTATATGTGTTCAGCAGAGCAGGGAGGACACCTCATCCCTATGTAAAATGCATGTAAATTTACTGCACTTTTAGTTTCAGCCCAGAGATGTGAAATCTTCATATTTGTCTTATTTCCTGCTGCTCTTCTACGTTACAATGATGATGTGTGTTTTTTACCTCGATTCAGATGCTAGATATACAAATGTCTTTGCAGATCTTACGTATATTTGAGCAGATCTGATATGTCTCCCCTAAATATCCACTCTGGATGTGCCACCAGTGTCTGGAGATGAGCCTTCATTTCAGCCCTGGTCATCTGAACACACTCTGGATGTCACTGATTTCAAGCCCTTGAAAGGCACCTTGTCCTCCTTAGACAAAGCAGTGATTCCCAATGTCTGGCCTTCCCATCAGAGTATTCACAACATCACCTCCACGGCGTGTCTGTTAGCCAGAGAGCACTCGCTTGGGCCGCATTTACACATGTACAAGTGAATATAAGCTGTAGGTGCTTGACACCTACATAAGAACGGCCATATGGGGTCAGACCAACAGTCCATTCAGCCCAGTATCTTGTCTTCCGACAGTGACCAATGCCAGATGCTTCAGTGGCTATGAACAGAACAGAGCAATTATCAAATTATCTATCTGCTGTCATTCAGTCCCAGCATCTGACAGTCAGAGGCTTCGGGGGACACAGAGCATGGAGTTTCATCCCTGACCCCATCTTGGCTAATAGCCATTGTTGAACCTGTCCTCCATGAACTTAACTCATTCTTTTTTGAACCCAGTTATAGTTTTGGCCCTGGCAATGAGTTCCACAGGTTGCTGTGGGTTGAGGGATGAAGCACTTCCTTATGTTTGTTTTAAACGTGCTGCCTATTCATTTCTTTGGGTGATCCCTGGTTCTTGTATTATGTGAATTGGTAAATAACACTTCCCTATTCACTTTCTCCACACCAGTCATGATTTTATAGACCTCAATCATAGTTGCCCCCTGATAATCAGGCTCTATATCAGATGCATTCACATTCGATCCAGGTTGGATTGAATAGTCTTGGTGATAGTCAATTTGGATTTGACAATCCCTCTTCTCCTATCTCTTCCTCCCCCACCCCCTTTTAAAAATGTAATCTCTGTCAATGAATATCTTTCCTCTTCAACCCAAGGGTCATTGTGGAATTACTAGTATCAGTATTACGCAGATGAAAAAGTGTGAGGCACAGAGGTTTAGTGACCCACCCACTATTGGCCAGTAGCAGAGCCAGGATTAGAACCCAGCTGTTTTGACTCACAGTGTTCCATTAGCCACATGATATACTCCTCTCCTGGGTTTCCATTTGTGCGCTCTTGGGAACTCGAGGGAGACTCTTAATTATGAATGTATAATGGCTGACTCTGAGAGCGCATGGGTAGAGAGCCACAAAATGTATCCTGTGGCCACCCGACATGGCGGGGCTGGCCATGGCACAAGGACTGGAGTTTGACAGGGAGAGACCCAAGTTCACAGGATGTGATGTGAGCCAGGTGCTCGCTTCTCCGCTGTGTGGTGGTTTCCTCACCTATATATGTTCAGCAGAGTTCCTAATTGTTGTATGATGAGAGGAACTGGAGACAGGGGCTTTTTAGTGAGATCAGGTTTCGGGAAAGCAAACAGAGGAAAGGCTGCTAAGGGACACACTAGCCTCTGCATGTAACACTGGCACTCAGCGTGTTTAACAAAGGTCTCTTTCCTACAGTTCTGCCCGGCTGGTGCATCACATGCTGCCGACGAGCATTAATAGCAGGGGATCCTGCTTTGTGGTCAAGTACCTACAGAGTTCACCTGGCTTCACCAAATAATCCTCGCCCTCCAAGTGCCTCCCAGTCTCCTACCTTTTCATTGTTAGGCAGAGACGTTGTAGCAATATGGCACAACTATCCTGTGATCCAGCGAGAGCGATTCTATCACAGGTCCTGCCTAGGCTGTTACGCAGCTCCACACCTGTTGTCCCATCGGATGGTATATTCACTTCTGAAATTGCTCCGTTAGACTAAGATCTCCCTATTCTGGGAATAGTGTTGGCTTATTTAGTGTGAGTGGGTGTGTGGATCTGCAGCTGTGCTGAGTGGGTTCAGTTATAAGAAAATCCCAACAGAAAATGAGTTGATGCAGGGGATGGGATCTAACTCTCTGCTTTGAATCAGGCAACCCTCATTGATTGTTTAAAGGGAAAATTACATGCATGCCACAAGGGAAGCTATGTCTCGTCAATAAGGGATCAAAGTTTTTACTGATAATTGTGTGGTTTGTTTGTTGACAATTACATAGTGAAAATGATTAGTCACAATGAGGGTGTTATTGAGCAGGGTGTGTGGGACAGGCATCCCCAAAGACTGGCCATATGGGCCCTTTCCTGACCCACACTTTTTTTTCACCAACAGAAGAATCATAGAATCATAGAATCATAGAATATCAGAGTTGGAAGGGACCTCAAGAGGTCATCTAGTCCAACCCCCTGCTCAAAGCAGGACCAATTCCCAGCTAAATCATCCCAGCCAGGGCTTTGTCAAGCCAGGCCTTAAAAACCTCCAAGGAAGGAGACTCTACCACCTCCCTAGGTAACGCATTCCAGTGTTTCACCACCCTCCTAGTGAAATAGTTTTTCCTGATATCCAACCTGGACCTCCCCCACTGCAACTTGAGACCATTGCTCCTTGTTCTGTCATCTGCCACCACTGAGAACAGCCAAGCTCCATCCTCTTTGGAACCCCCCTTCAGGTAGTTGAAGGCTGCTATCAAATCCCCCCTCATTCTTCTCTTCTGGAGACTAAACAATCCCAGTTCCCTCAGCCTCTCCTCATAAGTCATGTGCTCCAGACCCCTAATCATTTTTGTTGCCCTCCACTGGACTCTTTCCAATTTTTCCACATCCTTCTTGTAGTGTGGGGCCCAAAACTGGACTCAGTATTCCAGATGAGGCCTCACCAATGTTGAATAAAGGGGAACGATCACGTCCCTCGATCTGCTGGCAATGCCCCTACTTATACAGCCCCAAATGCCGTTAGCCTTCTTGGCAACAAGAGCACACTGTTGACTCATATCCAGCTTCTCGTCCACTGTGACCCCTAGGTCCTTTTCTGCAGAACTGCTACCTAGCCATTCGGTCCCTAGTCTGTAGCAGTGCATGGGATTCTTCCGTCCTAAGTGCAGGACTCCGCACTTGTCCTTGTTGAACCTCATCAGGTTTTTTTCGGCCCAATCTTCTAATTTGTCTAGGTCCCTCTGTATCCGATCCCTACCCTCTAGTGTATCTACCACGCCTCCTAGTTTAGTGTCATCTGCAAACTTGCTGAGAGTGCAGTCCACACCATCCTCCAGATCATTAATAAAGATATTAAACAAAACCGGCCCCAGGACCGACCCTTGGGGCACTCCGCTTGAAACCGGCCGCCAACTAGACATGGAGCCATTGATCACTCCCCGTTGAGCCCGACGATCTGGCCAGCTTTCTATCCACCTTACAGTCCATTCATCCAGCCCATACTTCTTTAACTTGGCGGCAAGAATACTGTGGGAGACCGTATCAAAAGCTTTGCTAAAGTCAAGGAATAACACATCCACTGCTTTCCCCTCATCCACAGAGCCAGTTATCTCATCATAGAAGGCAATTAGGTTAGTCAGGCACGACTTCCCCTTCGTGAATCCATGCTGACTGTTCCTGATCACTTTCCTCTCCTCTAAATGTTTCATAATTGATTCCTTGAGGACCTGCTCCATGATTTTTCCAGGGACTGAGATGAGGCTGACTGGCCTGTAGTTCCCCGGATCCTCCTTCTTCCCTTTTTTAAAGATGGGCACTACATTAGCCTTTTTCCAGTCATCTGGGACCTCCCCCGATCGCCATGAGTTTTAAAAAATAATGGCTAATGGCTCTGCAATCTCACCCGCCAACTCCTTTAGCACCCTCGGATGCAGCGCATCCGGTCCCATGGACTTGTGCACGTCCAGTTTTTCTAAATAGTCCCGAACCACTTCTTTCTCCACAGAGGGTTGATCACCTTCTCCCCATGCTGTACAGAGAGAAAGAACCTTGGAGAAGGTCCATTCACCTTGGCCAGAGACAAGAACAATGTGCTTTCTTTTGCTCTCTCGCTGTGAAGTTTGAATCCCTCACAGCTTCAGTGCCATGGACATTACTGCAAAAGAGGAACTGGAGCAGTTCTTATTAAAGAGGCAAATCACACTGTTCCAACCCCAAATGCTTCAGCAGCAGCTTCTTTTTTCACCAGACACCGTTAATTTAATATTATCCTGCTGAGTTTATGTCAGACTAACTCTATCCTTTGATTGACTGAAATCTCTGTTCCTGCAGTCCCGTCTTTCTAGTGCCATCTAGTGGCTGGTTCTGGTGCCAGAATTCCTCACAGTTTAACTCATCAAAGGACTGCCCAAGCAAGTATTAATGCATTCCCCCACAGAGTGCAGTATTGTACAATCATCTTTATAGTGATGCATGTTTCCCCTTTTAGTTCTCTAGTTGTACATTTCAATATGCAATTGATACTGTGGGGCAATTTTCCACCACAGAGCTGTGTTAGTCCAATGCCAGAGGTTGATGCTTGATTTGAATTTAGGCTCATGGAAAGGGGAATTTATGTTTCCATGTGTTGCTACAAGCACACAAATGTGCAATTTGGGAGTCTAACCGAGGCCCCGTTGTTTTCAAATGGGGTCTCTTAATTTGGGCCAGGACGTGTCTGGAGCTATCTTGCCCTAACCCTTGTACATTCTTTTGTGTTTGTGTGTGAGGTCCCAGTCCCGCTGAATCCCCTCTGAGGGGTAAGATGTTAGAAGAGACACAGGGGAGCCCCTTTGAAGAGCACTTCACGTTCAGCCTGGCCCAGCCTTGTCCCCTTATTTCAACAGCAGAGCTGACAGGGTGGGAGGGGTGGGATGATGTGAGCCCTGTAGAACAGGGATGTGTCAGTAACTATATCATATTTCTAACCCCAGATTGGCTGATTCAGCAAAATCAGGCAGCATTATAATGGCTCTAAAAATTTCCAATATAATCTGGCTGTGCTATAGACTGATTATTAAGCAAAGTGGACTCTAACTTCATCATTTTAGATTTTGTATGTAAATCTTTTTATATATAAGCAAACCAATCAATACTGAAATCATAGATATGGGGGAATATACATAATCAGCAGAAATGGGCTGCAAAACTAAAGGGTTGATAGAAGTTGCTTCATTTCTTGCACATACAGAACCGAACTGGGAATATGATACAACAGCTACAGGGGCCCTCCAGGTGTAGAGAGGCCTACACAGAATGAGTGTAGAACAGCTGGCCGGAACAAGCCACCATGCAAAGGATGGGGAGGTGTTTGTACTAGCCTGCATTGCTGTGGGAGGATAGCAGTTATGTTGCTAAAACTAATAATCTCCAGCATCTTCAGCTTCAACACTGCTGATGGTGAATGTGAAATCAGTCCCAGATTCACTGCCACTGAACTGGGCTGAGACACCACGAGGCTGAGAAGAAGCTTCCTAGATAATGGGTTTTGGAGCTTTTCCAGATTTCTGATGGTACCAGACTATGTCATCGGTAATCCCAGAATGGGACGTGCAACTGATAGCAATGCTTTCTCCTATCCCGACTGATGGGGCACTGGAGACTTTCATCAGAATCTCTGCACTGGTGTCTAGAAACAGAGAGAAAATTCGGTGGATGCCACAACATTTTTAAAATGTACATTTTCACATGATTAAATGAATTAGGAACTAAACATACTCGGAATGGCGTCCCATACCAGATAAACCACCAAAGCTTTTTTAAATTCGCATCTTTTTGTTTGTTCTTACCCTGAACCCCCACAAAAAACACACACAGACACAAAAAAACCCATTATTGAGAAAAGCCGTGTGTGTGAAATCATCTTGACTCTTCTGGGTGACAAGAAGCTGAGAGCCTGCAGTGAAATGTAAAATGCAACCCGGTAGAGTTATCATCCGTGCTCAGAGCAGTGAGGAAATGGCACAGGGGTGTGAAAATGCAAAGAGGCCAAGCTAGAGTCTGGAAATATTCCTTTCCTTAGATCATCCACTCCCATGGGTGTCTGTTTTAAGAGAAGCAAAGCCATTGACAACCCAGAAAAATTACACCACCATCCTAGGAAAGGACATGAAAGTCCTTTTAGATGTAGCTTGGCATGTTTCTAATCAGATGGGTCCTCCAAACAGCCAAGTTCATTCATTAATGTGTACATGTTATTAAAGACATTGTACACATCAAAACATTCAGCTCTCCCCCAGCAGCCCCAGGATAGTAAAATCATAGAAGTAAAAGGTAGAAATTTCCAGTAGAAAATTTAACCTCTTCTATGTCTTTGCATGGTCTCCAGTGCTCTGTCCCATCCAATTTTGAATAGTGGTAGTGATGCATCTGGTTTAGCTCTAGGGCAGTAAACTCTGTTGAATATCTCCATTAATGGGTTGAAGTACGTTATTGTTATGATTTCATATGTAAGAAGAAATAAAATAAAATAAAAAATTGTATTTCGTTTAATAAGCCTTTGCACCGTGTACTAAAATTTCAAAAATGCTTTAAAAACGTCAACTAATCAAGTCTTCTAACAAGGGAGGAAAATGTATATATCTGTTTTTTTTTTAAAGATGGAAAAGCAAGGCATGTAGAAGATGTGTCTTGGCCGAGGTTAGTGAGTGAGTTAGAGACCAGGCTGGGGTTAGATCCCAGTTCTCCTGACTCTCAGTTCTTTCATTAACCACCAGACCATGCCATCTCCCTGGGATCCCATTTTGGGGATCCCCTGGATTCCTGAATAGCCCATAATCAGATATCACCACAATGATGTGTGTTCCCTTAGGAAAGAGCCCGCCTTACTTCCCTGCACTGCTTTAATATTTTTACCATCAATTGTATCAAACGTGCTGCACTTTTATGTAGAATTCAAAAAAGAACAGGTTCTAGCTCTCTTCTCTGAACTGTTGGACTCTAGTCCACTAGTTTGATGCCAAAGCAGGAATAACAGATGTTTGGATGATTCCAGATACCAAACATGTTTTAATGAGCACAACTAACTGAACTGAAGTTGGCTAAATGTTTTCTGCTCTGGTCTTTTTGCTGTTTGCTCCCTAAGCAACATGACCTTTCCTTGCCGCCTATTCTGAAAGGTCAAATACCATCATTATGGTGCTTACTAGGACTGTGGCCAAGCCAGGGTCTGAGCATAAGAACGGCCACACTGGGTCAGACCAGAGGTCCATCTAACCCAGTATCCTGCCTCTAACAGTGGCCAATGCCAGGTGCCCCAGAGGGAATGCACAGAAAAGGTAAATTTCAAGTGATCTATCCCCTGTTGCCCATTCCCGGAGACTTCTCTGTTGCCATTATTCCTTGCTCTGGCTGACCAGAAAACTTGTCTCTGCTTCCCATGGGAATAGCTAACTCCAGTTTGAAGGGCTTTATACAGATAGACTGGCCACACCTTGATTATCTTTCCTCAGGGAGGCCTTCCCAGCTGGGGTGCTGAAAGACTGGTGGGGATTTATTCCCTACTATGCCCTAAAAATAGCCCCAACCAACACACAACACAGCAAACCCAAACCATGCTATGGCTGACTATAGGAATGGCGGGGATGGGTTACTGCAGATCTTACTAAAAACAACAAGGAGTCAGGTGGCGCCTTAAAGAATAACAGATTTATTTGGGCATAAGCTTTCGTAGGTAAAAAACTCACTTCTTCTGAATGAACACCTGTAGGGGTCACCAAATCCTTGGGACTCCACCGTGATCTCAGCTGTCTCTTCTACTGTCATGGAGTAGAACCCTGCTAATTGTGTGATTTGTTTGTTGTCAGTTACATAGTGAAAATGATTAGTCACAATGAGGGTGTTGTTGACCAGGGGTGGGTAGGACAGGCATCCCCAATGACTCGCCATATGGACCCTTTACTGACCCACATTTTTTTTTCACCAACAGAAGAGAGAAAGAACCTTGGAGAAGGTCCATTCACCTTGGCCAGAGACAAGGACAATGTGCTCTCTTTTGCTCCCTCTCTGTGAAGTTTGAATCCCTCACAGCTTCAATGCCATGGACATTACTGCAAAAGAGGAACTGGAGTAGTTCTTAGGAAAGAGAGCAAATCACACTGTTGTAACCCTAAATGCTTCAGGAGCAGCTACTTTTAGATGTAGCTTGGCATGTTTCTAATCAGAGGGCTCCTTTATACAAACAGCCAAGTCCATTCATTAATGTGTACATAATAAGACACTGTACACATGAAAACATTCAGCTCCCACCAGCAGCCCCATAATAATAGAATCATAGGAGTGGACGGCAGAAAATCCCAGTAGGAGTTCTAGCCTCTTCTATGCCTTTGCATGGTCTCCAGTGCTCTGTCCAATCCAATTTTGAATAGTGGTAGTGGTGGATCTGGTTTAGCGCCAGGGCAATAAACTCTGTAGAATATTTCCATTAATGTTCTGTATGTAGGAAGCAAAAAAAATGCATTTCATTTAATAATCCTTTGCACTGTGTACTATAATTTCAAAAATGCTTTATAAACATCAACTAATTAAGTCTTCTAACAAGGGAGGAAATTTAACATATCTGTTTTTTATAGATGAAAAACAAAGGCATGTAGAAGTGTCTCTTGCCCAACGTTAGTGAGTCAGTGTGAGACCAGGCCGGGGAAGCACAGTTCTCCTGACTCGCCGTTCTGGCATTAACCACTAGGCCATGCCATCACCGTGGGATCCCATATTGGGGATCTCCTAGATTCCTGAAGAGCCCATAATCAGATATCACCACAATGATGTGTGTTCTTACCTGACAAGGTGGTGCTGGCCATGGGGCAGGGATTATTTGGGGGATGTCTGTATGAGATGAGATCGAAAACACGTTCCCTGAGCCAGGTGGTTGCTTAATTTTTTTAAATGATGTGATTAGATCCCCACTCTGTTGAATGAATTACACACACAGCTGTGGAAAATGGGTTTTTCGCTGCTTCTGCTGGCGTGCTCAGTGTGAAGATTGCCTGCCACTTCTTTATTGGGGTTTACAAGAAAAGTCAGCTAAAAGAAATCGTCAGTACATGGGGTATTGTTACAGGTAGACATTTTGTGAACGGGGTTACTCTGTGTTTGACTGGTGAGAGACCCTTGGATGCTGGAAGGAAATGATGCTCCAAAGAGAGTCACTGTTCATGAATACACAGGGCCAGACCCATTGATTTAGGTCAGTGAAAGTCCACTGCACTCAGCAGAGCTCTGCTGATTTGCACCAGCTGGGATCTGGACAGTAAATCCACCTGGGTATGTTCAGATTAGAATGTCACTTCTGTGGAGTCTTTAAATCAGCTGCTCTGTCTCTACATCCTGGGTGCAATTTAAAGCTGACACTCCCTGTCTTCCTCCTTTCATTTTTCTCTCCTTGTTTTCCCTGCAGCTGTCTCTGCAATGCCAATTTTATGTTAGTGGCTAGGGAACAATTGCTGAGTAAAGAGTGCTGAACCTCTGGTGTGAGCTCCTGAAGGGACCGGAAGTTCTTGAGAGTGGACAGAGGTGACCGAAGTCTGACTCAGCCACCCCACTGCAGGGCAGCAAAGGCAACGATGTAAGGATGCTGCACAGGAAGCAGCTGAAGCATTGAGTGAGAGTCTGAAATGAAACAGAGCAGGGAGGTTTTTGTGCTGGTCTGTATCACTGTGTGAAAGGGGAGCTGTTATACTGCTGACAATAATAATCTCCAGCATCGTCTGCTTCAAGCTGGCTGATTGTGAATGTGAAATCAGTGCCAGACCCGCTGCCGCTGAACCGGTCTGGGACCCCAGAGGGACGGGAGGAAGAACCATAGAACAGGAGCTTTGGAGCTTGTCCTGATTTCTGTTGGTACCAGGCTATGTAGCTGCTGATGCTTGTACTGGCTTTGCAGTTGATGGTGACTCTGTCTCCTGGAGACACCAACAGGGATTCTGGAGTCTGAGTCATCACAATCTGCCCACTGGCATCTGCATGTGAGATTAAACCATGAATCCATGATTCTGTGATAGTACCTGACAATGCAAGGATTTAAATTGTCAGAGCATTGTTATCATCCAGGATTTCATTTAATATGAAATTATTTCGATTCTGCTGTATATATAGACAGAGCATGTGGAAACATATAAATAAGAATTGACATCTATTTGATAAATCATTCCTCATTTTTGTTCTGATGATATTCTATATCTTATTGTCCATCTCTATATACATTTTTCTATGATTCTAATCTAATACACTTACCCTTCATAAAGAAAACTAGCACACAGAGGAGCAGAGTGTGTGACCTCATCTTGAGAGCTCCGGACTGACAGCTGCTGCTCAATGCACCATGATCTGTGACATGGAGCCGTTATAACCCCTCTGAGCTACAGGGAAATGCCTGGATATGCAAAATAAATATAAATATGCAAACTTCCCCTCCGTGTGGCCCATTAGCTAGATTTGGGTGCTTGAAAGCACTGATGTCTGTGGTATTACATTTACCATGAGGGCGGATTCTGATTTACTTGTCATGAACAGGGCCCTACTCCTCAAACAGTCCTACTGAAATCATTGGGACTGTTCAAAGAATAGCTCAACATGAGCCAGTTTGTCAGAATCTGGCCCTAATTGAGGACTGTTTTCAGGCTCCCTAGTGGGGATGTGGAGACATTTCTCACTGGATATAAAAGGAAACACGCTTGAAAAGATTCTTTAAGGAAAGTGACATTTACAGTTAAAAAGTCAGTTTGAATGAATGAGTCTCATTTTCTCCTCCCTGAGTCAACTGCATGGAGCCCTCATAACTCCATGGTTAGGTGGACCTGAATTCTGAGGCAGATCTGTGGATTCTGTGGCCAGTGGAAATTCCGTGGCAGTGAAATTAAAAAGGGATTTTTAATGTATTAAAAATAAAAATGAATAATGCAGGCAGGACAGTAGCCCCTGGATTAGTTCCCCGGGGGCAGGAAGTTGGCTATAAAGTTCTATATAAATAACTGAATAATGGGCCAAATCATGAGTCCGTTTTGGAGAATGGGAGTTTGCCTGAATGAGGACTGAGTAAAAACCAGAATAATGTAAACTGTAAGTCAAATCTAAAAGCAGCAAATTGGGTTGGCTGTAATTTCTGGAGTCATCTCATCGGTTGCATGTGAAAATCTGGGGTCCTGGGTGTTCATGGAAATGTTCACAAATCCTGAAAGTTTCATAGACTTTTAGCATGAAAATTGGCTCATGTAAGTGCCTTATTCCTCAGGGGCTGATCACCACTTGCTATTCACTAATCTCCTATTTGAAGGATACAGCCATCTGTACAGCAAGCAGAGAAAATACCCCATGATTCACATGACCACTCACCACAAAAAATGTAGTGCAGGGGAACCGTTTTGTATGATCCATAGGCTAAAACCTGTCTGCAGAAATCATTTGGAAAAGACTCAGGAACAATGAAAAACTCACAAAAGCCAGCACAGGAATAAATGAACAGGCTCTGGGTGAAATTCCCCCTGAGCTGGGGTCCAGCCCAAGGCCTATGAACCATTAAAGCTTCACTGTAGAACTCAAAAAAGAGTCTGACCCAGTGTGGCCGTTCTTATGCTCAGACCCTGGCTTGGCCACAGTCCTAGTAAGCACCATAATGATGGTATTTGACCTTTCAGAATAGGCGGCAAGGAAAGGTCATATTGCTTAGGGAGCAAACAGCAAAAAGACCAGAGCAGAAAACATTTAGCCAACTTCAGTTCAGTTAGTTGTGCTCATTAAAACATGTTTGGTATCTGGAATCATCCAAACATCTGTTATTCCTGCTTTGGCATCAAACTAGTGGACTAGAGTCCAACAGTTCAGAGAAGAGAGCTAGAACCTGTTCTTTTTTGAGTTCATTATGCCAGAGCAAGGAATAAAGTCTCCGGGAATGGGCAACAGGGGATCGATCACTCGAAATTTACCTTTTCTGTGCATTCCCTCTGGGGCACCTGGCATTGGCCACTGTTAGAGGCAGGATACTCTAGCTCTCTTCTCTGAACTGTTGGACTGTAGTCCACTAGTTTGATGCCAAAGCAGGAATAACAGATGTTTGGATGATTCCAGATACCAAACATGTTTTAATGAGCACAACTAACTGAACTGAAGTTGGCTAAATGTTTTCTGTATCCTGCCTCTAACAGTGGCCAATGCCAGGTGCCCCAGAGGGAATGCACAGAAAAGGTAAATTTCAAGTGATCTATCCCCTGTTGCCCATTCCCAGAGACTTCTCTGTTGCCATTATTCCTTGCTCTGGCTGATCAGAAAACCTGTCTCTGCTTCCCATGGGAATAGCTAACTCCAGTTTGAAGGGCTTTATACAGATAGACTGGGCACACCTTGATTATCTTTCCTCAGGGAGGCCTTCCCAGCTGGGGTGCTGAAAGACTGGTGGGGATTTATTCCCTACTATGCCCTAAAAATAGCCCCAACCAACCCACAACACAGCAAACCCAAACCATGCTGTGGCTGACTATAGGAATGGCGGGGATGGGTTACTGCAGATCTGACTAAAAACAACAAGGAGTCAGGTGGCGCCTTAAAGAATAACAGATTTATTTGGGCATGAGCTTTCGTAGGTAAAAAACTCACTTCTTCTGAATGAACACCTGTAGGGGTCACCAAATCCTTGGGACTCCACCGTGATCTCAGCTGTCTCTTCTACTGTCATGGAGTAGAACCCTGCTAATTGTGTGATTTGTTTGTTGTCAGTTACATAGTGAAAATGATTAGTCACAATGAGGGTGTTGTTGACCAGGGGTGGGTAGGACAGGCATCCCCAATGACTCGCCATATGGACCCTTTACTGACCCACATTATTTTTTCACCAACAGAAGAGAGAAAGAACCTTGGAGAAGGTCCATTCACCTTGGCCAGAGACAAGGACAATGTGCTCTCTTTTGCTCCCTCTCTGTGAAGTTTGAATCCCTCACAGCTTCAGTGCCATGGACATTACTGCAAAAGAGGAACTGGAGCAGTTCTCAGGAAAGAGAGCAAATCACACTGTTGTAACCCTAAATGCTTCAGGAGCAGTTACTTTTAGATGTAGCTTGGCATGTTTCTAATCAGAGGGCTCCTTTATACAAACAGCCAAGTCGATTCATTAATGTGTACATAATAAGACACTGTACACATGAAAACATTCAGCTCCCACCAGCAGCCCCATAATAATAGAATCATAGGAGTGGACGGCAGAAAGTCCCAGTAGGAGTTCTAGCCTCTTATATGCCTTTGCATGGTCTCTTGTGCTCTGTCCAATCCAATTTTGAATAGTGGTAGTGGTGGATCTGGTTTAGCGCAAGGGCAATAAACTCTGTAGAATATTTCCATTAATGTTCTTTATGTAGGAAGCAAAAAAAAATGCATATCATTTAATAATCCCTTGCACCGTGTACTATAATTTCAAAAATGCTTTATAAACATCAACTAATTAAGTCTTCTAATGAGGGAGGAAATTTAACATATCTGTTTTTTATAGATGAAAAACAAAGGCATGTAGAAGTGTCTCTTGCCCAACGTTAGTGAGTCAGTGTGAGACCAGGCCGAGGAACAACAGTTCTCCTGACTCTCCGTTCTGGCATTAACCACTAGGCCATGCCTCACCCTGGGATCCCATATTGGAGATCTCCTAGATTCCTGAAGAGCCCATAATCAGATATCACCACAATGATGTGTGTTCTTACCTGACATGGTGGTGCTGGCCATGGGGCAGGGATTATTTGGGGGATGTCTGTATGAGATGAGATCAAAAACACGTTCCCTGAGCCAGGTGGTTGCTTAATTTTTTTAAATGATGTGATTAGATCCCCACTCTGTTGAATGAATTACACACACAGCTGTGGAAAATGGGTTTTTCGCTGCTTCTGCTGGCGTGCTCAGTGTGAAGATTGCCTGCCACTTCTTTATTGGGGTTTACAAGAAAAGTCAGCTAAAAGAAATCGTCAGTACATGGGGTATTGTTACAGGTAGACATTTTGTGAACTGGGTTACTCTGTGTTTGACTGGTGAGAGACCCTTGGATGCTGGAAGGAAATGATGCTCCAAAGAGAGTCACTGTTCATGAATACACAGGGCCAGACCCATTGATTTAGGTCAGTGAAAGTCCACTGCTCTCAGTAGAGCTCTGCTGATTTGCACCAGCTGGGATCTGGACAGTAAATCCACCTGGGTATGTTCAGATTAGAATGTCACTTCTGTGGAGTCTTTAAATCAGCTGCTCTGTCTCTACATCCAGGGTGCAATTTAAAGCTGATGCTCCCTGTCTTCCTCCTTTCATTTTTCTCTCCTTGTTTTCCCTGCAGCTGTCTCTGCAATGCCAATTTTCTGGCCCTTAAGAAAGAGCTCATCTTACTTTCCTGCACCGCTTTAATATTTTTACCATCACTTGTATCAAACATGCTGCACTTTTATGTAGAACTCAAAAAAGAACTGAGGTTCTCGCTCTCGTCTCTGAACTGTTGGACTCTAGTCCACTAGTTTGATGCCAAAGCAGGAGGAACAGATGTTTGGATGATTCCAGATACCAAACATGTTTTAATGAGCACAACTAACTGAACTGAAGAGGCTGGATCAGAGAGTGTCTTTTACTCTGAGCACAGTTTGTTTGGATTAGACTGTTGCAGTTTTCCAGTGTGGATGCTTTACAAAGCCGAGGTGTAGTTCTCCCTCCATTTTGTCAGCTCAGTAGAACGGTGCTTGGATTGTAACCTCCTGTCAGTAGGAAGTTGGATGCAGCCCATAAGAGCAAATACATGTTAGTGGCTAGGGAACAATTGCTGAGTAAAGAGTGCTGAACCTCTGGTGTGAGCTCCTGAAGGGACCAGAAGTTCTTGAGAGTGGACAGAGGTGACCGAAGTCTGACTCAGCCACCCCACTGCAGGGCAGCAAAGGCAACGATGTAAGGATACTGCACAGGAAGCAGCTGAAGCATTGAGTGAGAGTCTGAAATGAAACAGAGCAGGGAGGTTTTTGTGCTGGTCTGTATCACTGTGAGAGGGGAGCTGTTATACTGCTGACAATAATAATCTCCAGCATCGTCTGCTTCAACCCGGCTGATTGTGAATGTGAAATCAGTGCCAGACCCACTGCCACTGAACCGATCTGGGACCCCAGAGGGACGGGAGGAAGTACCATAGAACAGGAGCTTAGGAGCTTGTCCTGATTTCTGTTGGTACCAGGCTATATTGCTGCTGATGCTTGTACTGGCTTTGCAGTTGATGGTGACTCTGTCTCCTGGAGACACCAACAGAGATTCTGGTGTCTGAGTCAGCACAATCTGCCCACTGGCATCTGCATGTGAGATTAAAGCATAAATCCATGTTTCTGTATTAGTACATGATAGTGTAAGGATTTAACTTGTCAGAGCATTGTTATCATCCAGGATTTCATTTAATATGAAACTATTTCGATTCTGCTGTATATATAGACAGAGCATGTGGAAGCATATAAATAAGAATTGACATCTATTTGATAAATCATTCCTCATTTTTGTTCTGATGATATTCTATAGCTTATTGTCCATCTCTATATACATTTTTCTATGATTCTAATCTAATACACTTACCCTTCATAAAGAAAACTAGCACACAGAGGAGCAGAGCGTGTCACCTCATCTTGAGAGCTCCGGACTGACAGCTGCTGCTCAATGCACCATGATCTGTGACATGGAGCCGTTATAACCCCTCTGAGCTACAGGGAAATGCCTGGATATGCAAAATAAATATAAATATGCAAACTTCCCCTCCGTGTGGCCCATTAGCTAGATTTGGGTGCTTGAAAGCACTGATGTCTGTGGTATTACATTTACCATGAGGGCGGATTCTGATTTACTTGTCATGAACAGGGTCCTATTCCTCAAACAGTCCTACTGAAATCATTGGGACTGTTCAAAGAATAGCTCAACATGAGCCAGGTTGTCAGAATATGGTCCTAATTGAGGTCTGTTTTTAGGCTCCGTAGTGGGGATGTGGAGACATTTCTCACTGGATATAAAAGGAAACACGCTTGAAAAGATTCTTTAAGGAAAGTGACATTTACAGTTAAAAAGTCAGTTTGAATAAATGAGTCTTATTTTCTCCTCCCTGAGTCATCTGCATGGAGCCCTGTGTACTCCATGGTAAGGTGGACCTGAATTCAGAGGCAGATCCGTGGATTCTGGGCCGGTGGAAATTCCGTGGCAGGTGAAATAAAAAAGGGATTTTTAATGTATTAAAAATAAAAATGAATAATGGAGGCAGGGCAGTAACCCCTGGATTAGTTCCCTGTACAGCCATCTGTACAGCAAGCAGAGAAAATACCCCATGATTCACATGACCACTCACCACGAAAAATGTAGTGCAGGGGAACAGTTTTGTATGATCCATAGGCTAAAACTTGTCTGCAGAAATCATTTGGAAGACTCAAGAACAATGAATAACTCACAAAAGCCAGCACAGGAACAAATAAACAGGCTCTGGATGAAATTCACCCTGAGCTGGGGTCCAGCCCAAGGCCTATGAACCATTAAAGCTTCACTTAAGCACTGAAAATGCTGCTTATGCTGCCTTGTGCCTGGGAGAATTTTACCCCAAATTTGCAATAAATAATATTCCCCATGACTAATGAGATTAGCTCTCGTAAATGCTGGGGAAGGAAGGATCTGAGGAGTTGGCCCAGCAGTAGGATATGTATGAGAATTTCTTATGTAATACTCACCTGTGGGCTGTAATACTTTGATCTCATTTGGTTGTTGGTTTAGTGTGTGGGTGCTGGGTGGGTGTCAGACTGGAGGATCTGGTGGCCCCTTCTGGCCTTAGACTCTGACTATAACAGCTGTATCTACACACACAGCAGGCCAGGCTGCTGTAGGACTTTACTTTGCCCTTGTTCCCATTGAGCAGTGACACCGTCCGGAGAGCATGTCATGTTTTCTCGCTCTTTTCAATTGCGGAATCAGTCAGTGACCTTCCTGTTTTGATTTGCCATGAAGGTGGCAATGGCTGGACACCTGGTTGTGACACATACAGTGGTGAGCCCAAAGCGCTTCATGGAGAACAGGGCAGTTATTGTGTTGGTCTGTATCACTGTGACAGTGGCCAGTCCCAGCCTTGCTAACATTAAATGATCTCCAGCACTGACTGCTTCAACATCACTTACTGTGAGTGGGAAATTACTCCCAGACCCACTGCCACTAAGCTGGGGGAGGCCAGGGGCGCTGGAACAATTTGTATAGTGGGGGGAGCCACTGAACCAAACTTTAAGCCCTGTATATAATAGAACCACTCCAAGCCAGGGGACGCGGCAGCATCCCAGCTCCCCCACTTCCAGCACCTATGGGGGAAGCTGCAGCTTGGGGACATGCCTGAAGGGTCTAACACCCATTGATGTCAGTGGCAACACACTGTTAATGTCTCTAGGCCTCAGATCAGGCTCAAAGAAGCAGATTTCCAAAAAAGCTCAGCTCCCATTTGGGCACCTAAATATGGGCCACCCAGCCACTCCTATTGAGACAGGTATGGCCAGGTTTCCAACAAACCTCGACATCCAACCTGCTGAGCAATGTGGAATATTTATTTTGTGCCTAAATGGGAGATGATTTCTTTGGAAAAAAATGGCTTGTATTTCTTAATCTCTCTCATTATTTGTATTGCTGTCATGCCTCCTGGAGGCTCCAGTCATGGATCAAGGTGCTGCACAAATATTGCTTTTCCCATTCCTCCCCCATGCAATTTTTGTTGTAAAAGGATCACTCTGCCTATATCACTAGCTTTTGCTTAAAAGAGCCATGTGGAGTTAGGTTTTCTCTTCGCCCTCTGTGTCCAGACTAGAAATGACAGTGGGAGTAGTGGCAGAGAGTTCTGTAATTAACTTCCTTTTTCTTGTTTGTTATGAAATGTGTGAAGCTGGTGTTGCACATGCAGCTGTGACAAACGCTCAGCACTGTGCCCTCGCTCAGGGAGGTTTTTGTATTGGTCTGTATGACTGTGAGAGGGGTGTAGCCTTGTTGGCAGTAATAATCTCCAGCATCTTCAGCTTCAACCCTGCTGATAGTGAGAGTGAAATCAGTCCCAGACCCACTGCCGCTGAACCGGGCTGGGATCCCAGAGGGACGGGTGGAAGCGCTGTAGATAAGGAGCTTAGGAGCTTGTCCAGATTTCTGTTGGTACCAGCTTATGTAGGTAGCAATACTAAAACTGGCATTTCATAGTCACTGTTTCCCACATGGACAGAGATTCTGGAGTCTGAGTCAGAGTTCCCACAGTCTGCCCACTTGAACCTAGATGGATAGAAATGGAAAATTGGTGGTGGTAATAAGAGCAGCAAGAGGGTAATTGACCAAGGGCAGCATATATGATTCCAGGCTTTACACTGCAGCACATCTTACATGTAAAAGCAACAGGAGTTATTTAATCAGAAGTCATGCCGGAAAGTAAGAACGAATTAAATCAAATATTGCAGCATTTTATTACATTGGTTAATATTACTGCAGACTCTTGTGCTGCTTCTTCCCATGAACCCAGAGAACCAGCAGCCAGAGAAAGTGACTCTGGGAGATCATCTTGGCAGGCGGTGGCTGGAAATGCTTGTCACTGAGCCTTGTAGGGGGAAGCGAAAAGTTTATAAGTTCTCAGCAGCTCACAGGCGAAATGTTACGTGAGTGAATATGCAAAATGTATGGAAATGTTCTGTGCTTTAGTTCCAGGCAGAGATTTGCAGTGATTGCAGGTGGGTTCTATGTTTCATGCTGCGTGTGCTCAGTCTCATTAGAGATGGGCATGAGCCAGAACACTGGTCTGATACCCTCTACTGCTTAGAGGATCCAGACCCTGTTCTGAACTTCTCAACTTAGGCCCCGCTCTAGTTGTAATTAGTTGTAATATCTTTGTGATTCAAATACTCCTCTACCTGGAATGGGGCTTCAGTGACATCAAAGTTTAACAGGGATGAGCTGTAGGGACTGAGGTGTTTTGGAAACCAGCTAAGGTCACATTTGACCCTTCTTGTCAGTTTTAAGCATGTGCTTCTGCAGTTTCTCTCCCTGGGTCACCAAAGGAGCAGTGGATTTGAACACATGGAACAACCACTGAAAGTGTAGAATGATTTTATTTTCACCTTCCGTCATTAGAGCCCTGCAAACATTCAACTTTTTCCCCCCTTTTCCTTCCACAAAACATGATAGTGAATCCCTCGGTGTTCCTATTGGTGTGTCTTTCTGCAAAGCCTGGCATGGAAGGAAACGTGTTTTGCTGCACCTAGTTTAAATGTGACAAAGAGTCCTGTGGCACCTTATATCTAATGAAGTGGGTATTCACCCATGAAAGCTCATGCTCCAATACTTCTGTTACTCTATAAGGTGCCACAGGACTCTTTGTCGCTTTTTACAGGTCCAGACTAACACGGTTACCCGTCTGATAGTTTAAATGTGTGATTTGTCATTTGTCCTCATTGTCATGGTGACTAATGTGCATTTATTAACTTTAGAACCATATGACAAGGAGGCACATCTTCTGGAATTCATCTGTTGATAGTCATGAAAAGTCACCTTCATGCTTTGGTAGCTGATGTAGGTTCATTTAATTCTAATTATTTCTGAGACGCTTTCGCGACAGAATTGAATCCAAAGGGAAATCAATAGAGAGTTTAAAGTCCTACTCCGAGTGTGTTTAGGTAGAACAAAGGCACCTGGGTTGAAAAAAAGATGGGAAGCAGATAGTTGGTGTGGTTAGTGATATAACAGAAGTCTATCCCTGAAACATGGGTCCTCCAGGGAGGAGATTAAAGAGAGGGAATCTTAACACCCTGCAGGGATGGTGTGATGTTCCCCTGGTGTTATCTGGACCAGTGATCTGTTAGGTCACTCTAATCCTGTACTCTGGGAGCCAGCCTTACCCTGCTCTGCTGTGAGAACCTCCCGTCCTGGGCTGTTCATGCACAGCCTCTGGCATGTAAGCTAAGCTGCTCCTTGGATCGTGCCACCGAATGACACTAGACAATATCTCCGGTCCCAGACACAACCCTAGGCACCTCCATCTTGCAATGTCCAGTTATGCCCACTGGACGCTGCAAGCTGATATGAGTTCATCAGTTTAATAAAGAAATGGATATGTACCAGGCTTGTTATCCAAAGGGGAGTCTCTGACACGCTTCAAACCAAACGTGCTTCAGGTAGAATAAACAAACAAATGTATTAACTATAAAGATAGATTTTAAGCGATTATAAGTCAAATCACAACAAGTTGGATTTGGTCAAATGAAATAAAAGCAAAACACATTCTAAGCTGATCTTAACACTTTCAATGCCCTTATAAACTTAGATGCTTCCCAGCACGGGCTGGCTGGTTGCCCTTCAGCCAGGCTCTCCCCTTTGATCAGCACTTCCATTGCTTGGTGGTGATGTCTGTAGATGGAGGTGGAAGAGAGAGGAAGAGCATGGCAAATGTCTTTCCCTCTTATGTTCTTTCTTCCCTCTTGTCTTTGCCCCCATCCCTTCAGAGTCAGGTGAGCATTACCTCATTGCAGTCCCAAACTGACCAAAGGAAGGGGGGGTGACTCACTCGAGAGTTGAACAGATCCTTTGTTGTTGCCTAGGCCAGTGTCCTTTGTTCCTGTGAGGCTGGGCTGGGTTTGTCCCATACATGCCCTGATGAGGTGTGAACTGCCCCTCTGCTTCTGGAGAGTTTTTGCCTGGGCTTGCTTTAAGCCAGGAGGACACATTTTAGCCTCATAACTATATACATGAAATTACAACCTATAACATTACTATAACAACAATTACTATAACATTACCATAACAACAATGCTCAGTGCATCATGAGCCTTCCGAAGACACTCGACATGACAAACTTTGCATTAGATACCACACAATTATATTATAAGGATGAATATGGGAGTGCTGGGTGTTCCCCCCAGGTACAGAATGTCACAAACAAAGTCACCTGGGTTGAAGAAAGGATGGGAAACAGATAGTTGGTGTGGTTTGGAATATACTAGAAGTCTGTCCCTAACACATGTGTCTTCCAGGGAGGAGATTAAAGAGAAGGAAACTCAGCGGGATTCTTAACCCTCTGTGGGGATGGAGAAGAAAAAAATTGAGAATGGGAAATATTTCACCTTCAAAAACATCTGTGCTCTTGAGAGATGATACAAACAATGTTAATGTATGTTCGCCTGCAACCAGGCAGATACAGGTTCAGATACTATCTTCTGCCAAACATAGAGCAGAGATGGGTCTGGTAAATACTTGGATGGGAGGCTGCTGAGAAAAATGGAGTTACTGCAGAAAGTGGTGTTGATGGTTTAGTAAGAGACTGTCCTCCCTTTGAGCCTGTACTGAACCCATGATCTCCGGTGGCATTAGGTGAGCTGCACTGAAAGGATCAGTCATTTGGATGAGACCCTAGACAAGAGCCATGATTACTTGGAGTCTTCAGACACCGCATGGCAAATTTTCCAATAATAGGGATGAATATTAGCACAAGTATTGTGGAAGAAGAGACCTATCTTATACGCCCTGTAGTTCTAATGGACACAACAATCTTGGGATCCAGTTGCAGAGTATTGCTCCTTCCACCCAAATGGAGCTGAGCTTCAGCGGAGGGTGATCTGATCCCAGTATTTGTTTCTTTGATGGTTTGGGGATGTTTGGTGCTGTATAAAATGTCAGGTGTATTTGGAGTCTCTCACTGTTTTTTATTTGAATTAATTCATAAAATTCACCATCTTGGTTGCAGCTGTGACAAACAGTAACCACAGAGCATGCTCTCTCCACAGGGAGGTTTTTGTAATGGTCTGTATCACTGTGACAGGGTAACTGAGGCGTTGATGACAGTAATAATCTCCAGCATCTTCAGCTTCAATGCTGCTGATTGTGAGAGCGAAATCGGTTCCAGACCCACTGCCGCTGAACCGGTCTGGGATCCCAGAGACACGGTTGGTGGAATCAGAGATAAGGAGCTTAGGTGCTTGTCCTGGTTTCTGTTGGTACCAGCCTAAGTAGTTGCTAATGCTGGTACTGGCTTTGCAGTTGATTGTGACTCGCTCTCCAGGGGACACTGCCAGGGATTCTGGAGTCTGAGTCAGAACAATTTGGCCATAGGAGTCTAGATATGGAAAGAAAATTCATGCAATCATGGCATGTTATTAAAATTGGTATTTAAATTCATTTTTCATTTAAGAATTTATTAAACACTAGATTGCAAAGTAAGCAAGCAATATTATTTTAAGCTTAGCTAGTATTTTATTGCCTATGAAGTCTGTTCCATCTTGATATAATGCTCACCCTGAATCCAAAGCACTAGTATCCAGAGAAGCTGGGCCTGGGAGAGCATCTTGACAGGTCTCTGTGGGGAATGCTGAACAGCTCACCAGGCAGTGCAAACAGGACCGTTTATGAACGTTTGGCAGCCCAGCCAGGGAATGTCCCTGCAGAGTGAACATGCAAATAACCCATTCATATAAACGAGATGCATTTTAGATCCAAGGGCATTTCCTGTTACTCTTGTGTGGTGTTGGTCTCTGTAACCTGGTGATAGGGACTTATGAGGTAAAGTTGCAACACTGATGGTTTTATGAGTGGAATGTCTGAAGGGCTCTATGGGGAGAGCACCAGGAATTTTGTATGTGACCTTGTATCTAAGCGGTTAAAATCTCCCAGCCATTTTTACAGCAGTTTTCAGATCCGTTTACCTCCCTTTACCTTGGTTATTCTCCTTGCCATGAAAATATTCATGAATGTCCCCAGCGTCCTTGCCCGAGGAGATAGTTGGGCTGATGTCCTGTCCAGATTCTCCTGACTGTACAGCGCTTCCTTTGGGAGAGAATGCTGCTGGTGTCTCCATGGGTGTGCAATGATGCGGTTGTGCTAGGAGCTCTTCCATGCAGGGTCTACATAGAGTGTTATCTTTGTACCCATGCAAACCCAAGCAATGTATGTAGCCAGCACCCCTACCACCACAGAAGTGGCTGTGAGCCATGATCTCCATCCCCTGCACCGGCCATAGAGATGGCCAGCTCTGGAAGATGTTGTGTATGCAGTGCCCACTCCAGGAACAGAGCTGCAGCTACATTCTCCTTGCTTGCTGTGGGGTTCAGAGAAGCATGGAGTAATTCTTCTGCTCAGCTGTGCTCCCAGTGCAGACTTGTGTAAATTGCTTTGTGTGAGCCCTTTATTTGGAGAAAGCAAGATAATGTACCTCCCTCCTCTCTCCCCCCATCCCAAGGAGAGTGTGGGTCTTTGTTCCCGTTTAGTGGCTGGTCTCCATGACATACTTGCTCTCCTAAGATCCACTATGCAAAGCTTTTTTGATACCTAACTCCCACTGATTTCAATACAAATTAGGCACCTAAATATCTTCAAAGATCTCTTAAGTGCGCATCTCTGTGTAGAAAAAAGGAAGTTTTTGCACTGGCCTGTATCACTGGGAAAGGCCAGTTGACAATCATATTCTCCAGTATGATGAGCTTTAATGCTGCTGATGGTGTGAGTGTAATCAGTAGGTATGTCTCCACTGCAATAAAGCAAACCAAACCAAAACCACAACAGCGAGTCTCAGATCCCATGTGTCTAAAGATAGCAGCATAGACATACCCCCTTGGGCTGGAGCCCAGGTTTTGAAACCTGGTGAGTGAGGAGGGTTTCAGATTAGTGTAGTGCATGGAAAGTCTATCTATATATATAGATCTAGTCTGTGATTGGAAATGTTTGTTGAAAAGCACACAGTGGAAATCAACACATTTGTAAGTGCTCAGAAAGGGGAAAATCACTTGTGTGAATATGCAAAAAGATAAAATCCTGGAAGTCACCAGCACTCTAGCCCCAGGAAAGCTGTTCTGAAATATTTGGCTTGTCTATTTCATGCCTCTGTTGCCTGTAATAACTATTTATAGTTACTCACTTGTGGGGTGTTCAAGTGCTCAGACTGAGGCTTACCTGGCATAAGATGGTTACAGTGGTGGATTCGTTATTTAACAAGGACACTCTTCAGTGGGTAGCAGAGCAGGCTGCAGACCATCTATAACAACTTAGTGATATAGGGCCAATCATGCTCCTGTTACTCACATGGTGAGCAGTTATTCTCATAAGTAATCCCATGTCTTTCATGGAGACTGCTCATGTGAGTGAGGACTTAGCTGTGGGTTTAAGGGGCTCACAGTTAGCTGTTTTTTTTTTAAAGATTGTGATCAGCGAAGTCCATTAACTCAATTATTCTTCTCCCTCTTAAATCAGACCATATCAATAAAGAAACTTCAGAAACCAACTGGTCTGTTTGGCCGGAAATCGCAAACTCTGCAAAGTAGTATCAAAATACTGCCATCTACTGGCCAATGGCATAGTTGTCCACAGATTGTAGTCTATGAATGAAGCAATAGAGCCTTGTGGCACCTTAAAGACTAACAGATGTATTGGAGCATAAGCTTTCGTGGGTGAATACCCACTTCGTCAGAAGCATGTAAAGTCTATGAATGGAGTGCCCAAACAGATGTGGTAGCATTCCCCAGGGGTGCTACACAGCCTGATGATTCTTTGCCTTCTCATATCTGGGTCCCCTTTTCTCCCCCCAGTTACACGTTTCAAGATGTAATTGATGTTGTGGAGCCAGTTTTCAAACATGAGCCCTTTCAATCTATGGCAGTAGGGCCACTCACGGTGATATTTACACCATAGCCAGAATTTAGGCTAGGATGTATCCTCTGTGTTATCCCTGTCACCCTGAGGTATTATCTCATCAGACAGCAGAAGGCCTGTGTAGTGAGTAGGTAGCACATGGGGCCCTTATTAAGGAGGAATGGTGTTATTATTAAGGTACTGGACTGGTGTTTAAGAAATCTGAGTTCAGCTCCTGGTTCTGCCTTAGTCTCCTTGTGTGACATGCGACAAGTCACTTATGCTTTGTTTCAGATCCCCGTCTGTGAGATGGGGAACCCACGCCACCTGGTGAATAGTTTCATGCTTTGAATCAAGACCATCCTACAGTCCCCACCACCCTCCATGCTCCTGGATTAGATCCCCCCAGCAGTGCAACTTCAGCATGCCGTGTAGTTGAGGAAGCAGAGCCCTGAGGAACCTGTCAGGCACTGCTGCTCATGCTGGTAATGCAGCCATGGAATCTTTCCAGAGCCTGGACAGCAGCCGTCTCCATCACAGCCCCATAAAGTCCATTACAAATCAAGGGCCAGATTTACCAGTACACGTCCGCTGCTCTGGTGATGGAAACTGACTGGGTGCTCTGCCTGCTTTGGTGTAGAAGTAAATCTGCCTGCCCTGAAATCAAGACTGCAGCATTTTCTAGATAACATGCTGTTGTTCAAGCTGAAGTTCTGGGCTTGATGCAGAATTTATTGGGTGGGTTCTATAGCCGGTGTTATGCAGGAGATCAGACGAGATGATCATGATGGTCCCTTCTGGCCTTAAAAATCTATGAATCTAAAGAAAATAAAATGAAGAGGGAAGGTTGATATTACATCTCTGCATCTCATTAGAAATGTTGTAAAGTAGCATTATCATGGGATTTGTTTTAGGGTCCATGTATGAAAGTATACGTTTGTATAAGTAAACGTAAGGAAATTCCTGGACAAAGAACTATATTAAGATAGAATTAAGTTGTCAGTAGTTATCCAGAACTTAAGAGTAATGATATTACAAGGATGTTGCACTTACCTTAGACTCAAGCACTGTAAAATGAATGATATTCAGAATTAACGTTTACACTTTAAAGTGTTTGGATTTTTTTTAAGTAAAAAAAGTTCTGTTAAGGCACCCAAACAATCTGAACTTTGTAGTGTAGGGGGAAATATATGAAAAACTCCATTGTGTCTTCAAAATCTTTTTAAAATCAGATCTGGGATCCTCTAACACTAAAATACTTTAATCAGAATCATATATTAATTGCACTGCATCATTACCGGACAGAGTTAGGTTGTTTGGGTGCCCTCACTGTGTATTAGCATAGTGCAACATGATTAATTTTCTTTTAAATTTATCTCTGATTTTCCTAGGTTTGTAATACTTGTTTTTGGTATAACTACAACTCGCTTATAATGCATTTTACCTCAAATATGAATACTCCTTGGGGAATTATGAGCCAAAAATTACAAATTCTGCACACAATATTTTAAAATTCTGCATATTTTATTTATCTAAAGCACACAATATAATCACAGCAGTCTAATTATTTTGGTAATCTATTTCAAAATACCTCTCAGCAAGTATGTCTGTAACAATACAAACAACAAACAGCTGTTTTGCGTGGCAGGCCTGGGAGGGAGGGTGGAGGAAGGGGAGCGCGGAACGCTTGGGGGAGGAGGCGGGTCCAGGGCGGGGATTTGGGGAGGGAGGGGCAGAGTCGGGGTGGGGCCAGGGCCGGGAGTGGGCACCCACCGGCGCCAACAAAAGTTGGCACCTGTGGTTGGGGGTAATGGAGGAGGTGAGGGAGAGGGAAGTGATTTCTGGATTGTCGGTTGGAGAAGTATGGAACAGGTTTTTGGGGGGAATACAGGGGGGCAGAGAAGGGATTGGTAGGGAGCTTCCACCATGCAGATCCTGGCTGACCCCCGCAGTTTCTCTCATTCATTCAGGCACATCTGCCCCTGTCCTCATGTGTTCCTGCCACCCCCTGAAGCACACCTCCTCCCCCATCCCCATGTGTCCCACCACCACCTCCATGCTGTCCCTATGTGGCCCTGCACCTGCACTCCCATTCAGTCGCCGCCCTATTCTGTCTCTGCCACTAGTCCTTATGAACCCCAGTTTGTGACCCCCTCAGCAGCCCATGTGCCCCATGCTATCTGTCTTCCCAGATCCCATGCCTTCTGACCTGGCCCCCCAGGCAGGGCTCTGTGAGGAAGGCAGCCTCTTCTCTTCCCTATGTGCAGCTGTAGCTGGCCTGGGAGTGGCTGCTCTCTGTTTGCCACAGTAGCCCCTGGTGGGCAGCATAACTGCAGCACCTTTCCAGCCAAATGTATTTTCTGCAGGGGTGGGGAGGGGGAATGTCTGCACACCACATGAATTCTGCACATGCACAGTGGTACAGAATTCCCCTATTAGTAGTAGTACTTGCAACCAGAACTCCATCTAAATGTCATTTCTGTCTGGGGATGAACAAACAGACACTTATAACAGAGAGGAGAATATTATTGTCACAGTATAGGCAGAGGCTGTGTCCGCATCACAAGGATTCTTTTGGATTTTTTTTTATGCCTGTTTTGGGCCAAAACTTCTAGAATCCTCAAATTTGTAAGGTCAGGGTGAGAATAAATAAATAAATATTTTAAAAGTCCCCTGTGCACTATGGACAGAAGCCCCATTTTGTACATGTTGGGCTTTGAGGGCCAGTGTAGCAGGATTCCAACATCTATCAAGGACGCAATCACTGTGGGCTTCTTCAGAGTGAGTCAGGGCGCTCAAAGTTGTTGTCCCAGGCATGCCAAGTGCAGCCAGCCCCCGTGGTCTACCAGCTTAGCCACAAACCTGCTGCTTGCTGGTGAAAACGAGCTGCACTTGGCATCTTCCCAAACAGACCAAGAAGGGGCCCACGTTCTGGAGTGCAAGACACCAGTGGATTGCCCACCAGCAACACATATAAACCCATTGAAGATAGATATGGTACTAAGTCTGGGAAATGGATCAAGCAGGGAGTTGTCTGCCATAAACCAGCCCATGAGAGGGTGTTTTGTCTCATTCCCAAAATGAGGCACTACTGGTGCCTTCCCTGATGGCTCAAATCTGATCTGCATAGTTTGTAACTTGGAGTATGTATTAATGATTTAACGTACATCATGTGGTCGCAGTTTATTTGTATGTGATCTGGGCTGTAGGAATAAGTGAAGATTACTTTTATTTCCCATGCTCTGGGGTTTATGTCCGAAAACAACCTTAACCTCCAGCTAATGAAATTTGCTTTCTAGATTAATGTATTCATTCCCAGACAAAAACTGCATTGACTGTAGCAATTGTTTGGGGCAGGGAGCGTCTATTTGTTCAGTGTTTGTACTGCACCTAGCACAATGGGGTCCATGTCTAGGGCTTTGTAGATGCGACTGGAGAGCAAACAATAAATAATAATAAGATGGAGTAAGGCTGCCAGTGCATATTAGTAATTTTGGATAAAAATCATTAACAGGGATGTTGTCATGATCCAAACACTAAGGATCATAACCCAGAAAATTCACAGTTAAGGTTAGACTTAAAAAAGACAGAATATGTTTTGTGGGACTTCACTGATGACCCTCTGTTCTTCAGTTCATGCTATAACAAACCTTCCCTTTCAGGACAGCAATACTGTACAATGCTAGAGTTTCAGGTTATGTTAGTGAATGGAATGAGTTTTGGCAGAAAACTAGGTTGTTGTGCTACTTGTATGTAGCAGTGTCTACTAGACTTCATGCTTCATAGAGCAGGGAGGTTTTTGTATTGGTCTGTATCACTGTGAGAGGGAAGCTAGCAGCCTGCATGCAGTAATAATCTCCAGCATCATCAGCTTCAACTCTGCTGATGGTGAATGTGTAGTCAGTCCCCGACCCACTGCCACTGAACCGGTCTGGGATCCCAGAGGGACGGGTGGAAGGGCCGTAGATAAGGAGCTTAGGAGCTTGTCCTGATTTCTGTTGGTACCAGCCTATAGCACCACTAATGCTGGTACTGGCTTTGCAGTTGATGGTGACTCTGTCTCCTGGAGACACTGCCAGGGATTCTGGGGTCTGAGTCATCACAGTCTGCCCACTGGAACCTGGCAAGAAAGAATAAAAATTGGCAGGGCTGGGGTTGGGTAAATGGGACAATGACATTAACATTATTCAAAGCTCTACATTGAAATACTTGTAAACTGAACAGTAGAAATGAACTAAAATTATACCTGGAATCAGCATATAACTCTACAAACCACCATCATTTATTACGATTTGCCACATTCCTTGTCAACACTTTTGACACTTGTCTGTTTCTTACCCTGAATCCAGAAAAGCAGCAGCCAGAGAAGGGGAGTCTTTGAGATCATCTTGCTTCTGTGTGGTTGGAAATGCTCCTCAGTCAGGCATGTAGTGGAAATGGAACCATTTATGTGTTCAGCAGCTCCGTGAGGGACCATCAGCCATGTGTGAATATGCAAAAAGAGCCCAGTTATGTAAATGACCAGAGGTTAATGCCGGGAGGAGCTTGAAATATCTGACTTGATGGTTTTTTTTTTTTGTTATTGGATATAATAACTGTAACATATTTGCTTGATCCAGATGGCAAAGCAGCCAGAGTTGGCTTTACAGGACATGGAGGTAACAACGGCTGTTTGATTAATGATGAGTAACCAAGCGAGCGGCAGGTTGAAACACAAGTTAGAAGAGCTAAAATCATTCAGTCATTTACTGTGTGGGGTTTAAATGCAATTAGCCTAGTCTCTTTTAATTAATCCATTTTCATGATATTGATAGGGCCAGATTTTCAAGGAAGCAGTGGCACCGGCAGGTGCATGGCTCTCTGCAGAGGCACCAGTGGCTGCGTGCGTTCTGCACGCCTAGAATGAAGGCTGTTCTCAGACTTGAAGGGTGCACACAGGCAGGATGAAAATGAGGTCTGGGAAGAGGAGACCCAATGTCCGAGCATACTCAGATTTGGGGTGTATACGCAGCACAGAAATGCTGAATAATGGTGTCAGTGTGCCAAGCTCTAGCGCTGCCCCTTGTGTCTGTGCCCCTTCATCCTCTACTTCCATGGCATGGTGGGCACCCAACTCTGAGAGGTACAAGGGATTGTGGGAGTGGAGCAGTGGGGCCTCCAAACCTCCTAAGCTGCACTACCCACTCCCCAGTTATTGGCTCCTCTGTGTGGTGTGGCCAGCCCGGCAGTCACTGGGAAGCTGACTCAACTCATTTTCCATTGGCTCCTGCTGACTCTTACTAGCCAGACCATGTCTGACTGTGTCCACGTCCCATGCCATTCTGGAAAAGGCGTCAGCATCCTTCTGCGTGGCCACTCCCACTTCCCTGCCCATTGGGCCGCACGCCTCCTCTGGTGTATCTGCTCAGTCCGTATGAAAATCCTGTGTGTGCCTATTACCTGCTTGTGCCTCAGGGTTCATGTGTGTTTGGGGATTTGCTCCCTTTGTGAATCTGGCCCATAAGGCCTTAATGTATGTGATAAATGAAGGGGTGTGTGGGGGGGGAGCTCCTTTTTATGGACATCCAGCCAGCCGTTTAGCTACAAAATCCCTGTTAGTAGCTGTTTAAAAAGTTCTAGCCCTCCCATTGGCTCTTTTGATCAGGTGCCCACTCCTTTCCTTTTACTTATGGGCTTTTTTTAACCCTTTACAGGTAAAGGAAGTAGAGGCCAGCTACTAACAGGGATTTTTTTAGCTAACTGGGTGTCTGGGTGTTCATAAAAGGGAGCTCTCCCCTCCCCTTCATTTATCACAACATATTCTACAACAGAGCAAACAGGCCATTTAAAAATCCCTAGATATGTATAATTTTCCAGCGTCAATAACAATTCTGAGACCTTCCGATGGGATTTTATTGATTATCTGTTCAAATAAGAGGACTCCTGAGACCATTGTAGAAGTGTATGTACAATGGCAGAGCTGGTTGAAATTTTCCCAAAGGAACAGCTTTCACTAAGGAAATGTGGATTTTGTTCTCCGGGAACACAGGAATTCTGTTCAAAGTTTCAGGGGAAAGTTTTGATGAGGTCAAAACATTTCCTTCCGATATGGTCAAAATGGTTGTTTCGATGTTATCATTTTGACTGGTCTATTGTATTGCAGTGGGTGTTGTGTTATGATGTTCAGGTGACAAAGTTTAAATGGACATATTAGCTTTATTGAAATGAAAAGTCTCTGATTTTTCCAAAATGAAATTGTCTCTGGTGCCCTGGGATTCCAGAGTGGAAATAAAGCAGAGAAAACTGTAGTGAGCCTCAAGTCTCTGTGGATAGGCTAGAGTCTGTGGTAGCCAAACTCTTTAAGTCCTCCAGTGTTCTCCTTTTTATTGTGTGCTTGGAGATGGAATAAGTCACCCTCTTATTTCACGTTTACAGAACATTTGAAATGCAGACAGTTACATCCGCAACAAACGGTAACTGCATTGCACACTGCAGAGAGCAGGGAGGTTTTTGCACTGGTCTGTATCACTGTGAGAGGGTAGCTGCTACACTGCTGGCAGTAATAATCTCCAGCATCTTCAGCTTCTACGCTGCTGATGGTGAATGTGAAATCAGTGCCAGACCCACTGCCGCTGAACCGGGCTGGGACCCCCGACTGGAGGTTGCTAGCGCCGTAGATGAGAAGTTTGGGAGCTTGTCCATGTTTTTGTTGGTACCAGTGTATGCAGCTGCCAATGCTCGTACTGGCTTTGCAGTTGATAGAGACTCTCCCTCCCACTGGCACTGCCAGAGATTCCGGGGACTGAGTCATCACAATTTGCCCAGAGGAGTCTGGATAGACAGAGAAGATGGGTAGGGAATGAACAAAGATATAATACAGGATATCACAAGTGTTCAGACACTGAAACACAGTTTGAACATTCCAGTGTGAATTTATACTAAATGCAACAGTAGAATATTAATTAAATAAGTCGGAATGACAGCATTACTTATCTTCTGTCACACTGATGTGTGACGTTTTACATTTTTCACATGCATCCGACGAAGTGAGCATTCACCACAAAAGCTTATGCTCCAATACATCTGTTAGTCTTAAAGGTGCCACAGGACTCTCTGTTGCATTTTACGTTTTGTATTTATTGATTTCTTACCCTGAATCCAGAGAACCAGCAGGCAGAAAAGGGGCGTGTGTGAGATCATCTTGCCTGACCGTGGTTGGAAAAGCTCGTTCATAAGTGAGCCGTGGAAAATGAAATGTTTATATGTGTTCAGCAGCTCATTGATGACACCTCACCCCTATGCAAAATGCATGCAAATTTACTGCACTTTTAGTTTCAGCCCAGAGATTTGAAATGCTCATATTTGGCTTATTTCCTGCTGCTCTTCTAGTTTACAATGATATTGTTTTATCCTAGATTCAGATGCTATATATACAGGTGTCTTTGCAGATCTTGCTTATATTTGAGCAGATTTGACAGGTCTCTCCTAAATATTCACTTGGGCTGTGCCACCAGAGTCCGGGCATGGGCCTTCATTTTAGCCCTCTCCCTCCGAACACACTCTGGATGTCACTGATTTCATGCCCTAGGAAGGCACCTTGTCCTGCTTAGACAAAGCAGGGATTCCCAAATGGCTGGGCTTCCCCACAACATCACCCTCAAGGTGTGTCCATTAGCCTGAGAGCTCTTGCTATAGAAGAGCTAAAGAACCCAGGGCCTCATTTACTGATGTACTGAGCACGAGCATCCCCAGTACAAGTGAATAGAAGCTGTAGGTCAGGGGTCGGCAACCTTTCCGAAGTGATGTGCCGAGTCTTCATTTATTCACTCTAATTTAAGGTTTCACGTGCCAGTAATATATTTTAACGTTTTTAGAAGGTCTCTTTCTATAAGTCTATAATATATAACTAAACTATTGTTGTATGTAAAGTAAATAAGGTTTTTAAAATGTTTAAATAGCTTCATTTAAAATTAAATTAAAATGCAGAGCCCCCCCGGATTGGTGGCCAGGACCCAGGTGTGAGTGCCAGTGAAAATCAGCTCACGTGCTGCCTTCGGCACGCGTGCCATAGGTTGCCTACCCCTGCTGTAGGTGCTTGGCCCCTATATAAGAATGGCCATACTGGGTGAAACCAATGGTCCATCCAGACCAATATCCTGTATTCTGACAGTGGCCAATGCCAGATGCTTCAGAGGGCAGGAACGGAACAGGACAATTTATTGAGTGATCCATCCCCTGCCTTCCAGTCCCAGCATCTGGCAGTCAGAGGCTTAGGGACACCCAGATCACTTGATTACATCCTTGACCTTCTTGACTAATAGCCATTGATGGACCTGTCCTCCATGAACTTATCTAAATCTTTTTTGTACCCCGGCATAGTTTTGACCTTCACAACATCCCCGAGCAACAAGTTCCACAGGTTGACTGTGCGTTGTGTGAAGAAATATTTCCTTTTGTTTGTTTTAAACCTATTAATTTCATTGCATGACCCCTGGTTCGTGTGTCATGCGAAGGGGTAAATAACACTTTCTCACTCACTTTCTCCACACCATTCATGATTTTGTAGACCTCTGTCATATTCCTCCTGGATAATCAGGCTCCATGTCAGATACATGCAGCTTCAATGCAGTATGGAGTGAATAGTCTAGGTGCTAATCATTTTAGATTTGACAATTCCCCCGCTCCTCTCCTCCCTTTTCTTTTTCCCCCCTTCCTTCAAAAATATTCTCTCTTTCCACCATAATCTTTCCTCTTCTATGCAAGGGCCGTGGCGGATAGTAGTATCAATATTACACAAATGTGATGGTGAATTTGTAATCAGTGCTATAGCCACTGCCACTATACCTGGCTGCAACCGGCATAAGGCAAGAAGAAGTTTAATCGATAATGGTTTAAGAGGTTTTCTAGATGTCTGCTGGTACCAGTCTATGTCAGCAGTAACACATGAACTGGCTTTGCAACTGATAGTAACACTTTTACCTTCACTGACTGAAAGGGATGCTGGGGACTGAGTCATCACAGTCTCTCCATTGGTGTCTAGAAACAGAAAATCTGCGCATGCCACCACATTTTTAAAATATACATTTCACATGTTTATCGGTACTAGGAATTGTGTCCCACACCAAATATACCCACAAGCCTTTTTAAAACTTCATCTCTTTGTTCTTTCTTACCCTGAACCCAGGGAAAAAAAACATCATCAGCAGGGAAAACCGTGTGTGTGAAATCATCTCGACTCTTCTGGGTGGCAAGAAGCTGAGAGCCCAGCAGTGAAATGTAAAATGCAACCTGGTAGAGTTATAATCCCTGCTCAGAGCAGTGAGGAAATGGCACTTGGGTGTGAAAATGCAAAGAGACCAAGCTATGTAAATTGCCTCTGAGATTCAGGGTAGAGTCTGGAAATTTTCCTTTTCTTAGGGCTTGTCTGCACTGCGAAGTTGTCGACAAAACTTTTGTCTTTCATGGGTACCTAAAAAAGCACCACCCGTGAAAGACACAAGTTTTGCCAATGCAAGTGGCAGTGCAAACGTGTCTCGGTCGGCAGGAGCGCTCTCCTGCTGACAAAGCTAATGCTGCTCATGGGGCTGGAATTATTTTGTCAGCAAAAGTGCCAACAAAGTACGGGAAAAGAGCGTTTACACACGCTGACTTTTAGTGACAAGGCTGTGTCGACACAGCCTTGTCGCTAAAAGCTCTGTGGCGTAGACAAGCCCTAGGGGCTGTTGCTATAAGATAAACTTTGTCATCCACAGCCCAGAAAAATTACAAAACCATCCTGAAAAAAGGACTTGGAAGTCCTTTTAGATTTAGCTTGGCATGTTTCTAATCAGATGGCTCTTTTCTACAAACAACCAAGTTCATCCTTTAATGTGTATATGATATTAAAGACACTGTACAAGCCAAAACATGCAGCTCCCACCAACAACCCCAGGATAGTAGAATAATAGGAGTGAAAGGTGGGAAATTGCAGTAGGAATTTTAGCTTCCTCTGTGCCTTTGCATGGTCGCCAGTGCTCTGTCCAATCCAATTTTGAATAGTGGTAGTGATGGATCTGGTTTAGCTCAAGGGCAGTAAATGCTATGGAATATCTCCATTAATGGGTTGAAGTACATTGTTGTTATGGTTTCATATGTAAGATGCAAAATAAAATAAAATAAAATAAAATAAAAAGTTGTATTTCATTTAAGAGTCCCTTGCACCATGTACTAAAATTTCAAAATGCTTTCAAAATATCAACAAATCACATCTTCCAATGCCCTTTAAGGGAGGGAAATTAATATGTCTTCTTTTTTATAGATCGGGGTGGGCAAACTTTTTGGCTCGATGGCCACATCTGGTTGGAGAAATTGCATGCAGGGCCATGAATGCAGGGCTGGGGCAGGGGGCTGGGGTTAGGGTGACCAGATGTCCCGATTTTATAGGGACAGTCCCGATTTTGGGGTATTTTTCTTATATAGGATCCTATTACCCCCCACCCCCGTCCCAATTTTTCACACTTGCTGTCTGGTCACCCTCGCTGGGGTGCAGGAGGGAGTGCAGGCTGTGGGAGGGGGTGCATTGTTCAGAAAGGGGCTCAGGACAAGAGGTTGGGGCAAAGGTAGGGTGCGGGGTGTACAAGGGCGGCGCAGGGCAGGTGGTTGGGGTGCAGGAGCGGTGCGGGGTATGGCAGGAGACTGGGGTGCAGGCAGGGGGCTCAGGGCAGGAAGTTGGGATGAGGGACGCAGAAGGAGTACGGGGTGCGGGCTCTGGCCCAGCGCAGCCAGAGAAGGGGAGTCTTTGAGATCATCTTGCTTCTGTGGGGTTGGAAATGCTCCTCAGTGAAGCATGTAGTGGAAATGGAACCATGTATGTGTTCAGCAGCTGAGTGAGGAAACATCAGCCATGTGTGTGAATATGCAAAAAGAGCCCAATTATGTAAATGACCAGAGGTTAGTGGAAGGGAGGAGCTTTGAAATATCTGACTTGATGGTTTCGTCTGGTTATTGGATGTAATAACTATAACATATTTGCATGATTCAGATGGTAAAGCAGCCGGAGTTAGCTTGACAAGCACAGGGGGTAACAACGGCTGTTTGATTAATGATGAGTAACCGAGCGAGCGGCAGGTTGAAACACAAGTTAGAAGAGCTACAATCATTCAGTCATTTACTGTGTGGGGTTTAAATGCAATCAGCCTAGTCTCTTTTAATTAATCCATTTTCATGATCTTGATAGGGCCAGATTCTCAAGGAAGCAGTGGCACCGGCAGGTGCATGGTTCTCTGCAGAGGCACCAGTGGCTGCATGCGTTCTGCACGCCTAGAATGAAGGCTGTTCTCAAAGGCTTGCAGGGTGCACACAGGCAGGATGAAAATCAGGTCTGGGAAGAGGAGACCCAATGTCCGAGCATACTCAGAATTGGGGTGTATACGCAGCACAGAAATGCTGAAAAGTGGTCCATCCCCAGTCACCCATTCCCAGCTTCTGGCAAACGGAGGCTAGGGAGCATCAGGAAAGGAAGCTCACAGGTGGCCCAGGTGAAGCAACTAACCAAGCTCACTGTAGTTTCTGATTCATTTGCAGGGTTTGTCTTCAAGTATAAACCCCAAACCAGCCAACACTCTGCCCCCATCCTTTCCTGCAGCTTAGTAGTCTAGAAACCGCAGCCCAGCAGTATGAACCCACGCAAAATAACACAGACCAGCAGACTTCTGTGTTGTCCTCATTCCCTGCTCTGGCTGACCAGAAAACCTGTCTCTGCTTCTCATGAGAATAGCTAACTCCAGTTTGAAGGGCTTGACACAGATAGACTGGCCACACCTTGATTATCTTTCCTCAGGGAGGCCCTGCAGGCTGGGGTGCTGGAAGCCTGGTGGGGATTTATTCCCTACTATCCCCCCAAACCAACTGACAACACAGCAAACCCAAACCATGCTGTGGCTGACTCAGCAGAGCCCCCTCCTGTGGGAATGGTGGGGATGGGTTGCTGCAGATCTAAACAAACACCTGTAGGGGGCACCAAATGCTTTGGACTCCATCATTATCTCAGCTGTCTCTTCTACTTTCGTGGAGTAGAACCAGCCCAGCTAGACGTGCGGGGCTAAATCCAGTGAATTGAGCAGAGTTGCCTCAGGGATGAATTTAATCTATATTGTGCCAGAGGTTTTGATCTTTATTGTGTGACTTCCTTTTGTTGGCTCAAAGCAGCTGTCAGGCGCCTCCTTGGTCGTTTACATCATGTGGAGATGGCTGCTGGTGAGGGTACAGGAGAGATGAGGGTAATTACAGCTCCAGCTCTGAGGAATCTCATAGGCCAGGATTTTCAAAGGTTTGAGACAGGAGAGCAGCAGGGCCGGTGGATGCTCAGGGTTGGCTGAGTTGGTTTCTGCAGGGTTCCGTCGGGGTAGAGCTCAGTGAGGGCTGACTGGTGGCTTTGGAAATACAAGGTGACCCCACCCAGCTCAGGCTGATGCGGTCTAATACACAACGGCTGGTGTGGGTTGTAAGGGGATGCACCTCGCCCTTCAGACAGCACAGGAGAGCTCTCAGAGTGTCAGGTGTTTTACTAGTACATAAGCACAGACAGGAAATCATCTGAACGGACAGCAGAGAACTAAGTGGGAAAGTTACAAACCCTGACTCTTTTTCTTACCACAGTTCAACTGTTACTCTGAAAAAACTGGTTCTAGCTCAGAGTTTGAGAGACTCGGTTTTTGTTTGAAAAATTGATTGATGATGTGGAATGGACCAGCCACTTTGCACACCCCCTCCCTGATTGATAACCCTCTGCCATCCAGGAGGCTGTAATAGAAGCTCATTTTAAATCTCAGCTTTTGGGAAGTATTGACATCATATTGCTCATGGAAAGCGCTGAGAAGGGGCGTCATCCTGTTTGATGTGTGACTGACAGGAAACTTTGCAAGCTTTGTTGACACAAAGGCAACCAACCGCCTTGCACACTGGAGACACGGCAAAGGGTTTTGTATTGGTCTGTACAGCGTTAGGGATGCTGTAGGTGGACTGCTGACAGTAATAATCTCCAGCATCATCGGCTTCAACTCCACTGATGGTGAGAGTGAAATCGGTGCCAGACCCACTGCCGCTGAACCGGGCTGGGATCCCAGACGGGCGGCTGCTAGTGCTGTAGATAAGAAGCTTTGGAGATTGCCCAGATTTCTGTTGGTACCAGTGTGCGTAGGTACCAATGCCTGAACTGGCTTGGCATTTCATAGTTACTGTTTCCCCCACAGACACGGACAGAGATTCTGGAGTCTGAGTCAGAGTTCCCACAGTCTGCCCACTTGAACCTAGATGGATAGAAATGGAAAATTGGTGACGGTAATAAGAGCAGCAAGAGGGTAATTGACCAAGGGCAGCATATATGATTCAAGGCTTTACACTGCAGCACATCTTACATGTAAAAGCAACAGGAGTTATTTAATCAGAAGTCATGCCGGAAAGTAAGAACGAATTAAATCAAATATTGCAGCATTTTATTACATTGGTTAATAGCCCTGCAGACTCTTGTGCTGCTTCTTACTGTGAACCCAGAGAACCAGCAGCCAGAGAAAGTGACTCTGGGAGATCATCTTGGCAGGCGGTGGCTGGAAATGCTTGTCACTGAGCCTTGTAGGGGAAAGCGAAAAGTTTATAAGTTCTCAGCAGCTCACAGGGGAAATGTCACTTGTGTGAATATGCAAAATATATGGAAATGTTCAGTGCTTTAGTTCCAGGCAGAGATTTACAGTGATTGCAGGTGGGTTCTATGTTTCATGCTGCGTGTGCTCAGTCTCATTAGAGATGGACATGAGCCAGAATGCTGGTCTGATACCCTCTACTGCTTAGAGGATCCAGAACCTGTTCTGAACTTCTCAACTTAGGCCCCGCTCTGGTTATAATTAGTTGTAATATCTTTGTGATTCAAATACTCCTCTACCTGGAATGGGGCTTCGGTGACATCAGAGTGTAACAGGGATGAGCTGTAGGGACTGAGTTGTTTTGGAAACCAGCTAAGGTCACATTTGACCCTTCTTGTCAATTTTAACCATGTGCTTCTGCAGTTTCTCTCCCTGGGTCACCAAGGGAGCAGTGGATTTGAACACATGGAACAACCACTGAGAGCGTTGAATGATTTTATTTTCACCTGCCGTCATTAGAGCCCTGCAAACATTCAACTTTCCCCCCCCCCCTTTTCCTTCCACAAAACATGATAGTGAATCCCTCAGGGTTCCTATTGGTGTGTCTTTCTGCAAAGCCTGGCATGGAAGGAAACGTGTTTTGCTGCACCTAGTTTAAATGTGACAAAGAGTCCTGTGGCATCTTATATCTAATGAAGTGGGTATTCACCCACGAAAGCTTGTGCTCCAATACTTCTGTTAGTCTATAAGGTGCCACAGGGCTCTTTGTCGCTTTTTACAGATCCAGACTAACATGGCTACCCCTCTGATAGTTTAAATGTGTGATTTGCTATTTGTCCTCATAATCATGGTGACTAATGTGCAGTTATTAACTTTAGAACCATATGACAAGGAGGCACATCTTCTGGAATTCATCTGTCGATAGTCATGAAAAGTCACCTTGATGCTTTGGTAGCTGATGTAGGTTCATTTAATTCTAATTATTTCTGAGACGCTTTCCCTACAGAATTGAATCCAAAGGGAAATCAATAGAGAGTTTAAAGTCCTACTCTGAGTGTGTTTAGGTAGAACAAAGGCACCTGGATTGAAAAAAGAATGGGAAGCAGATAGTTGGTGTGGTTTGTGATATAACAGAAGTCTACCCCTGAAACATGGGTCCTCCAGGGAGGAGATTAAAGAGAGGGAAACTCAGAGGGATTCTTAACACCCTGCAGGGATGTTGTGAAGTTTCCCTGGTGTTATCTGCTAGGTCACTCTAATCCTGTACTCTGGGAGCCAGCCTTACCCTGCTCTGCTGTGAGAACCCCCCCTCTTGGGCTGTTCACGCACAGCCTCTTGTATGTAAGCTGCTCCTTGGATCGTGCCACCAAGTAACACTAGACAATATCTCCGGTCCCAGACACAACCCTAGGCACCTCCATCTTGCAATGTCCAGTTATGCCCACTGGACGCTGCAAGCTGATATGAGTTCATCAGTTTAATAAAGAAATGGATATGTACCAGGCTTGTTATCCCAAGGGGAGTCTCTGACACGCTTCAAACCAAATGCGGTGCTTCAGGTAGAATAAACAAACAAATGTATTAACTACAAAGATAGATTTTAAGCGATTATAAGTCAAATCACAACAAGTCGGATTTGGTCAAATGAAATAAAAGCAAAACACACCTCATGGCAAGTTTTGCAATAATAGGGATGAATATTAGCACATGTATTGTGGAAGAAGAGACCTATCAAATACGCCCTGTAGTTCTAATGGGACACAACAATCTTGGGATCCAGTTGCAGAGTATTGTTCCTTCCACCCCAGTGGAGCTGAGCTTCAGCAGAGGGTGATCTGATCCCGGTATTGTTTCTTTGATGGTTTGGGGATGTTTGGTGCTGTATAAAATTTCAGGTGTATTTGGAGTCACTCACTGGTTTTTATTTGAATTAATTCATAAAATTCACTATCTTGGTTGCAGCTGAAACAAACAGTAACCACAGAGCACACTCTGTCCACAGGGAGGTTTTTGTAATGGTCTGTATTACCGTGACAGGGTAACTGAGGCTGTCATAACTATAAAGGGAAGGGTAACAGCTGTCCTGTGTACAGTACTATAAAATCCCTCCTGGCCAGAGACTCCAAAATCCTTTTACCTGTAAAGGGTTAAGAAGCTCAGGTAACCTGGCTGACACCTGACCCAAAGGACCAATAAGGGGACAAGATACTTTCAAATCGTGGAGGGGGGGGAGGAGGAAAGGCTTTTGTTTGTGCTCTTTGTTTGGGAAGTTGTTTGCTCTTGGGACTGAGAGGGACCAGACATCTATCCAGGTTCTCCAAATCTTTCTGAACAAGTCTCTCATATTTCAAACTTGTAAGTAAACAGCCAGGCAAGGCGTGCTAGTTTATCTTTGTTTTCTCAACTTGTAAATGTACCTTTTGCTAGAGTGTTTATCTCTGTTTGCTGTACTTTGAACCTAAGGCTAGAGGGGGGTCCTCTGAGCTCTTTAAGTTTGATTATCCTGTAAAGTTATTTTTCCATCCTGATTTTACAGAGAGGATTTTTACCTTTTTCTTTAATTAAAAGCCTTCTTTTTAAGAACCTGATTGATTTTTCCTTGTTTGTAGATCCAAGGGGGTTGGATCTTGATCCACCAGGAGTTGGTGGGATAAAGGAGAGGGATGGTTAATTTCTCCTTGTTTTAAGATCCAAGGGGTTTGGATCTGTATTCACCAGGGAATTGGTGAAGGTCTCTCAAGGCTACCCAGGGAAGAGAATTAGCTTTGGGATGGTGGCAGCGGACTAGATCTAGGCTGGTAGTTAAGCTTAGAAGTTTTCATGCAGGCCCCCACATTTGTACCCTAAAGTTCAGAGTGGGGAAGCAGCCTTGACAGAGGCATTCATGACAGTAATAATCTCCAGCATCTTCAGTTTCAAAGCTGCTGATTGTGAGAGTGAAATCAGTCCCAGACCCACTGCCGCTGAACCGGGCTCGGATCCCAGAGACACGGTTGGTAGAATCAGAGATAAGGAGCTTAGGTGCTTGTCCTGGTTTCTGTTGGTACCAGCCTAAGAAGTTGCTAATGCTGGTACTGGCTTTGCAGTTGATGGTGACTCTCTGTCCAGGCGACACTGACAGGGATTCTGGAGTCTGAGTCAGAACAATTTGGCCATAGGAGTCTAGATATGGAAAGAAAATTCATGCAATCATGGCATGTTATTAAAATTGGTATTTAAATTCATTTTTCATTTAAGAATTTATTAAACACTAGATTGCAAAGTAAGCAAGCAATATTATTTTAAGCTTAGCTAGTATTTTATTGCCTATGAAGTCTGTTCCCTGTTGATATAGTGCTCACCCTGAATCCAAAGCACCGGTACCCAGAGAAGCTGGGTCTGTGAGAACATCTTGACAGGTCTCTGTGAGGAATGCAGAACAGCTCACCAGGCAGTGCAAACAGGACCGTTTATGAACGCTTGGCAGCCCAGCCAGGGAACGTCCCTGCAGAGTGAACATGCAAATAACCCATTCATATAAACAAGATGCATTTTAGATCCAGGGGCATTTCCTGTTACTCTTGTGTGGTGTTGGTCTCTGTAACCTGGTGATAGTGACTTATGAGGTAAAGTTGCAACACTGATGGTTTTATGAGTGGAATGTCTGAAGGGCTCTATGGGGAGAGCACCAGGAATTTTGTATGTGACCTTGTATCTAAGCGATTAAAATCTCCCAGCCATTTTTACAGCAGTTTTCAGATCCGTTTACCTCCCTTTACCTTGGTTATTCTCCTTGCCATGAAAATATTCATGAATGTCCCCAGCGTCCTTGCCCGAGGAGATAGTTGGGCTGATGTTCTGTCCAGATTCTCCTGACAGTATGGCGCTTCCTTTGGGAGAGAATGCTGCTGGTGTCTCCATGGGTGTGCAATGATGCGGTTGTGCTAGGAGCTCTTCCATGCAGGGTCTAGATAGAGTGGAATCTTTGTACCCATGCAAACCCAAGCAATGTATGTAGCCAGCACCCCTACCACCACAGAAGTGGCTGTGAGCCATGATCTCCATCCCCTGCACCGGCCATAGAGATGGCCAGCTCTGGAAGATGTTGTGTATGCAGTGCCCACTCCAGGAACAGAGCTGCAGCTACATTCTCCTTGCTTGCTGTGGGGTTCAGAGAAGCATGGAGTAATTCTTCTGCTCAGCTGTGCTCCCAGTGCAGACTTGTGTAAATTGCTTTGTGTGAGCCCTTTATTTGGAGAAAGCAAGATAATGTACCTCCCTCCTCTCTCCCCCCATCCCAAGGAGAGTGTGGGTCTTTGTTCCCGTTTAGTGGCTGGTTTCCATGACATACTTGCTCTCCTAAGATCCACTATGCAAAGCTTTTTTGATACCTAACTCCCACTGATTTCAATACAAATTAGGCACCTAAATATCTTCAAAGATGTCTTAAGTGCGCATCTCTGTGTAGAAAAAAGGAGGTTTTTGCACTGGCCTGTATCACTGGGAAAGGCCAGTTGACAATCATATTCTCCAGTATGATGAGCTTTAATGCTGCTGATGGTGTGAGTGTAATCAGTAGGTATGTCTCCACTGCAATAAAGCAAAGCAAACCAAAACCACAACAGCGAGTCTCAGATCCCATGTGTCTAAAGATAGCAGCATAGACATACCCCCTTGGGCTGGAGCCCACGTTTTGAAACCTGGTGAGCGAGGAGGGTTTCAGATTAGTGTAGTGCATGGAAAGTCTATATATATAGAGATCTAGTCTGTGATTGGAAATGTTTGTTGATAAGCACACAGTGGAAATCAACACATTTGTAAGTGCTCAGAAAGGGGAAAATCACTTGTGTGAATATGCAAAAAGATAAAATCCTGGAAGTCACCAGCACTCTAGCCCCAGGAAAGCTGTTCTGAAATATTTGGCTTGTCTATTTCATGCCTCTGTTGCCTGTAATAACTATTTATAGTTACTCACTTGTGGGGTGTTCAAGTGCTCAGACTGAGGCTTACGTGGCATAAGATGGTTACAGTGGTGGATTCGTTATTTAACAAGGAGACTCTTCAGTGGGTAGCAGAGCAGGCTGCAGATTTCCATACATTTACACACAAGACCATCTATAACAACTTAGTGATATAGGGCCAATCATGCTCCTGTTACTCACATGGTGAGCAGTTATTCTCATAAGTAATCCCATGTCTTTCACGGAGACTGCTCATGTGAGTGAGGACTTAGCTGTGGGTTTAAGGGGCTCACAGTTAGCTATGTTTTTTTTTTAAAGATTGTGATCAGCAAAGTCTATTAACTCAATTATTCTTCTCTCTCTTTAATCAGACCATATCAGTAAAGAAACCTTCAGAAACCAACTGGCCTGTTTGGCTGGAAACCGCAAACTCTGCACAGTGGTATCAAAATACTGCCATCTACTGGCCAATGGCATAGTTGTCCACAGATTGTAGTCTATGAATGAAGCAACAAAGAGCCTTGTGGCACCTTAAAGACTAACAGATGTATTGGAGCATAAGCTTTCGTGGGTGAATACCCACTTCGTCAGACGCATGTAAAGTCTATGAATGGAGTGCCCAAACAGATGTGGTAGCATTCCCCAGGGGTGCTACACAGCCTGATGATTCTTTGCCTTCTCATATCTGGGTCCCCTTTTCTCCCCCCAGTTACACGTTTCAAGATGTAATTGATGTTGTGGAGCCAGTTTTCAAACATGAGCCCTTTCAATCTATGGCAGTAGGGCCAGTCACGGTGATATTTACACTATATCAAGAATTTAGGCTAGGATGTATCCTCTGTGTTATCCCTGTCACCCTGAGGTATTATCTCATCAGACAGCAGAAGGCCCGTGTAGTGAGTAGGTAGCACATGGGGCCCTTATTAAGGAGGAATGGTGTTATTATTAAAGTACTGGACTGGTGTTTAAGAAATCTGAGTTCAGCTCCTGGTTCTGCCTTAGTCTCCTTGTGTGACATGCGACAAGTCACTTATGCTTTGTTTCAGATCCCCGTCTGTGAGATGGGGAACCCACGCCACCCGGTGAATAGTTTCATGCTTTGAATCAAGACCATCCTACAGTCCCCGCCACCCTCCATGCTCCTGGATTAGTTCCCCCCAGCAGTGCAACTTCAGCATGCCGTGTAGTTGAGGAAGCAGCGCCCTGAGGAACCTCTCAGGCACTGCTGCTAACGCTGGTAATGCAGCCATGGAATCTTTCCAGAGCCTGGACAGAGCAGCCGTCTCCATCACAGCCCCATAAAGTCCATTACAAATCAAGGGCCAGATTTACCAGTACACGTCCGCTGCTCTGGTGATGGAAACTGACTGGGTGCTCTGCCTGCTTTGGTGTACAAGTAAATCTGCCTGCCCTGAAATCAAGACTGCAGCATTTTCTAGATAACATGCTGTTGTTCAAGCTGAAGTTCTGGGCTTGATGCAGAATTTATTGGGTGGGTTCTATAGCTGGTGTTATGCAGGAGATCAGACGAGATGATCATGATGGTCCCTTCTTGCCTTAAAAATCTATGAATCTAAAGAAAATAAAATGAAGAGGGAAGGTTGATATTACATCTCTGCATCTCATTAGAAATGTTGTAAAGCAGCATTATCATGGGATTTGTTTTAGGGTCCATGTATGAAAGTATACGTGTGTATAAGTAAACATAAGGAAATTCCCGGACAAAGAACTATATTAAGATAGAATTAAGTTGTCAGTAGTTATCCAGAACTTAAGAGTAATGATATTACAAGGATGTTGCACTTACCTTAGACTCAAGCAGTGTAAAATGAAGGATATTCAGAATTAACGTTTACACTTTAAAGTGTTTGGATTTTTTTTAAGTAAAAAAAGTTCTGTTAAGGCACCCAAACAATCTGAACTTTGTAGTGTAGGGGGAAATATATGAAACACTCCATTGTGTCTTCAAAATCTTTTTAAAATCAGATCTGGGATCCTCTAACACTAAAATGCTTTAATCAGAATCATATATTAATTGCACTGCATCATTACAGGATGGAGGTAGGTTGTTTGGGTGCCCTCACTGTGTATTAGCATAGTGCAACGTGATTAATTTTCTTTTAAATTTATCTCTGATTTTCCTAGGTTTGTAATACTTGTTTTTGGTATAACTACAACTCGCTTATAATGCATTTTACCTCAAATATGAATACTCCTAGGAGAATTATGAGCCAAAAATTACAAATTCTGCACACAATATTTTAAAATTCTGCATATTTTATTTATCTAAAGCACATAATATAATCACAGCAGGCTAATTATTTTGGTAATCTATTTCAAAATACCTCTCAGCAAGTATGTCTGTAACAATACAAACAACAACAACAAAATCAGGAAACGTTTGTTTTGAGAAATAGATTCCTTACTAGGCATGTTAATAGAGAACTCTGAGTAATAATTAATTTAAACTACAATACAGAAATGCATTTCCCGTTCCCACGCCCTCCAGAAGCACTGCAAAGGCTTGGGGGAGTTGGGGGTAATGGAGCAGCTGAGGGAGAGGGAAGTGATTTCTGGGAAGGAGCCTGGATTGAACTTGGAAGGTTGTTGTATGTGGGTGGGAGAAGTATGGAAAAGGTTTTTTCGGGGGTGGGGAGGGATTGGTAGGGGAGCTTCCACCATACATATCCTGGCTGACCCCCCTAGCCTCTCTCATTCAGTCAGGCACATCTGCCCCTGTCCCCATGTGTCCCTGCAACTCCCATCCTGATATGTCCTTGCAATCCCACACCTCCTCCCTCTTCCCCATGTGTCCCACCACCACCTCCCCCCGTCCCTATGTGGCCCTGCACCCCCACTCACATTCAGCCCCCGCCCTAGTCTGTCTCTGCCACTAGCCCTTATGAACCCCAGTCTGTGTTGCCCTCAGCAGCCCATGTGCCCCACACTGTCTGTCCGCCCATATCCTGTGCCTCCTGACCTGGCCCCACAGGGTGCTGTGAGGAAGGCAGCCTCTTCTCTTCCCTATGTGCAGCTGTAACTGGCCTGGGAGTGGCTGCTCTCTGTTTGCCACAGTGGCCCCTGGGGGGCAGCACCTTTCCAACAGAATGTATTTTCTGCGGGGAAAAAAAATGTATGCACGGCACATGAATTCTGCACATGTGCAGTGGTGCAGAATTCCCCCAGTAGTAGTTCTTGCAACCAGAACTCCATCTTAATGTCATTTCTATTTGGGGATGTACAAACAGACACTTATATCAGAGAGGAGAATATTATTGTCACAGTATAGGCAGAGGCTACATCCCCATCCCAAGGATTCTTTTAGAATTTTTTTTAATGCCTGTTTTGGGCCAAAACTTCTAGAATCCTCAATTTAGTAGGGTTGGGGTGAAAATAAATAAATAAATATTTAAACAGTCCCCTGTGCACTATAGACACAAACCCTATTTTGTACATGTTGGGCTGTGAGGGCCCGTGTAGCAGGATCCCAACATCTATCAAGGATGCAATCCCTGTGGGCTTCTTCAGTGTGAGGCAGGGAGCTTGCAGCTGTTGTCCCAGGCATGCCAAGTGCAGCCAGGCCCTGTGGTCTACCTGCTTAGCCACAAACCTGCTGCTTTCTGGTGAAAACAAGCAGCATGTGGCCCCCTCTCAAACAGGCCAAGAAGGGGCCCACGTTCTGGAGTGCAAGACACCAGTGGATTGCCCACCAGCAACACATATAATCCCATTGAAGATAGATATGGTGCAAAAGTCTAAACCAGCCCGTGAGAAGGTGTTTTGTCTCATTCCCAGAATGAGGCACTACTGATGCCTTCCCTGATGGCCCATACCTGATCTGCATAGTTTGTAACTAGGAGTATGTATTAATGATTTAATGTACATCATGTGGTGTCAGTTTATTTGTATGTGATCTGTGCTGTATGAATACGTGAAGATTACCTTTATTTCCCATGCTCTGGGGCATTTGTCTGAAAACAACCTTAACCTTCAGCTAATGGAATTTGTTTTCTAGATTAATGTATTCATTCACAGACAAAAACTGCATTGACTGTAGCAGTTGTTTGGGGGCAGGGACTGTCTTTTTCTTCAGTGTTTGTACAGCACCTAGCACAATGGGGTCCATGTCTAGGGCTTTGTAGATGCGACTGGAGAGCAAACAATAAATAATAATAAGATGGAGTAAGGCTGCCAGTGCATATTAGTAATTTTGGATAAAAATCATTAACAGGGATGTTGTCATGATCCAGACACTAAGGATCATAACCCAGAAAATTCACAGTTAAGGTTAGACTTAAAAAAGACAGAATATGTTTTGTGGGACTTCACTGATGACCCTCTGTTCTTCAGTTCATGCTATAACAAACCTTCCCTTTCAGGACAGCAATACTGTACAATGCTAGAGTTTCAGGTTATGTTAGTGAATGGAATGAGTTTTGGCAGAACATTTGAAAACTAGGTTGTTATGCTACTTGTATGTAGCCGTGTCTACTAGACTTCATGCTTCATAGAGCAAGGAGGTTTTTGTATTGGTCTGTATCACTGTGAGAGGGAAGCTAGCAGTCTGCATGCAGTAATAATCTCCAGCATCATCAGCTTCAACTCTGCTGATGGTGAATGTGTAGTCAGTTCCCGACCCACTGCCGCTGAACCGGTCTGGGATCCCAGAGGGACGGGTGGAAGCGCTGTAGATAAGGAGCTTAGGAGCTTGACCTGATTTCTGTTGGTACCAGGCCATGTATCTGCTGCTAACACTGGAACTGGCTTTGCAGTTGATGGTGACTCTGTCTCCTGGAGACACTGCCAGGGATTCAGGGGTCTGAGTCATCACAGTCTGCCCACTGGAACCTGGCGAGAAAGAATAAAAATTGGCAGGGCTGGGGTTGGGTAAATGGGACAATGACATTAACATTATTCAAAGCTCCACATTGAAACCCTTGTAAACTGAACAGTAAAAATGAACTAAAAATATACCTGGAATCAGCATATAACTTTACAAACCACGGGGATTTTTCTTATGCTTTGCCACATTTCTTATCAACACTTTTGACACTTGTCTGTTTCTTACCCTGAATCCAGAAAAGCAGCAGCCAGAGAAGGGGAGTCTTTGAGATCATCTTGCTTCCGTGGGGCTGGAAATGTTTGTCAGTGAAGCATGTAGTGGAAATGGAACCATTTATGTGTTCAGCAGCTCAGTGAAGGACCATCAGCCATGTGTGAATATGCAAAGAGAGCTAAATTATGCAAATAACCAGATGTTAATACCAGGGAGGAGCTTTGAAATATCTGACTTGATGGTTTCTTGTGGTTATTGGATATAATAACTGTAACATATTTGCTTGATCCAGATGGCAAAGCAGCCAGAGTTGGCTTTACAGGATATGGAGGTAACAACGGCTGTTTGATTAATGATGAGTAACCGAGCGAGCGGCAGCTTGAAACACAAGTTAGAACAGCTACAATCATTCAGTCATTTACTGTGTGGGGTTTAAATGCAATCAGCCTAGTCTCTTTTAATTAATCCATTTTCATGACATTGATAGGGCCAGATTCTCAAGGAAGCAGTGGCACCGGCAGGTGCATGGCTCTTTGCAGAGGCACCAGTGGCTGCATGCGTTCTGCATGCCTAGAATGAAGGCTGTTCTCAGACTTGAAGGGTGCACACAGACAGGATGAAAATGAGGTCTGGGAAGAGGAGACCCAAGATCCGAGCGTACTCAGATTTGGGGTGTATGCGCAGCACAGAAATGCTGAATAGTGGTGTCAGTGTGCCAGGCTCCAGCGCTGCCCCTTGTGTCTGTGCCCCTTTCTCCTCTACTTCCATGACATGGTGGGCACCCGACTCTGAGAGGTACAGGGGGTTGTGGGAGTGGAGCAGCAGGGCCTCCAAACCTCCTAAGCTGCACTACCCACTCCCCAGTTATTGGCTCCTCTGCATGGTGTGGCCAGCCCGGCAGTCACTGGGAAGCTGACTCAACTCATTTTCCATTGGCTCCTGCTGACTCTTACTAGTCAGACCCAGACTGAATGTGTCCATGTCCCATGCCATTCTGGAAAAGGCATCAGCACCCTTCTGCGTGGCCACTCCCACTGCCCTGCCCTTTGGGCTACACCCCTCCTCTGGTGTGGAATCTGCCCAGTCCCTGTGAAAATCCTGTGTGTGCCTATTACCTGCTTGTGCCTCAGGGTTCATGTGTGTTTGGGGATTTGCTCCCTTTGTGAAGCTGGCCCATAAGGCCTTAATGTATGTGATAAATGAGGGGGTGTGTGGGGGGCGCTCCTTTTTATGGACATCCAGCCAGCCGTTTAGCTACAAAATCCCTGTTAGTAGCTGTTTAAAAAGTTCTAGCCTTCCCGTTGGCTCTTTTGATCAGGTGCCCACTCCTTTCCTTTTACTTATGGGCTTTTTTTAACCCTTTACAGGTAAAGCAAGTAGAGGCCAGCTACTAACAGGGATTTTTTTAGCTAACTGGGTGTCTGGGTGTTCATAAAAGGGGAGCTCCCCCACCCCTTCATTTATCACAACATATTCTACAACAGAGCAAACAGGCACCTGATCTCAACACCGCCATTTAAAAATCCCTAGATTTATATAATTTTCCAAGGTGAATAACAATTCTGAGACCTTCCAATGGGATTTTATTGATTATCTGTTCAAATAAGAGGACTGTTGAGACCATTGTAGAAGTGTATGTATAATGGCAGAGCTGGTTGAAATTTTCCCAAAGGAACAGCTTTCACTAAGGAAATGTGGATTTTACAAAATCTAAATGTTCTCCGGGAATACAGGAATTCTGTTCAAAGTTTCAGGGGAAAGTTTTGAGAAGGTCAAAACATTTCCTTCCGATATGGTCAAAATGGTTGTTTCGATGTTATCATTTTGATTGTTTTATTGTATTGCAGTGGATGTTGTGTTATGATGTTCAGTTGATAAAGTTTAAATGGACATATTAGCTTTATTGAAATGAAAAGTCTCTGATTTTTCCAAAATGAAATTGTCTCTGGTGCCCTGGGATTCCAGAGTGGAAATAAAGCAGAGAAAACTGTAGTGAGCCTCAAGTCTCTGTGGATATGCTAGAGTCTGTGGTAGCCAAACTCTTTAAGTCCTCCAGTGTTCTCCTTTTTATTGTGTGCTTGGAGATGGAATAAGTCACCCTCTTATTTCACGTTTACAGAACATTTGAAATGCAGACAGTTACATCCCCAACAAACGGTAACTGCATTGCACACTGCAGAGAGCAGGGAGGTTTTTGTATTGGTCTGTATCACTGTGAGAGGGTAGCTGCTACACTGCTGGCAGTAATAATCTCCAGCATCTTCAGCTTCTACGCTGCTGATTGTGAATGTGAAATCAGTGCCAGACCCACTGCCGCTGAACCGGGCTGGGACTCCCGACTGGAGGTTGCTAGCGCCATAGATAAGAAGTTTGGGAGCTTGTCCAGGTTTCTGTTGGTACCAGTGTATGCAGCTGCCAATGCTCGTACTGGCTTTGCAGTTGATAGAGACTCTCCCTCCCACTGGCACTGCCAGAGATTCCGGGGACTGAGTCATCACAATTTGCCCAGAGGAGTCTGGATAGACAGAGAAGATGGGTAGGGAATGAACAAAGATATAATACAGGATATCACAAGTGTTCAGACACTGAAACACAGTTTGAACATTCCAGTGTGAATTTATACTAAATGCAACAGTAGAATATTAATTAAATAAGTTGGAATGACAGCATTACTTATCTTCTGTCACACTGATGTGTGACGTTTTACATTTTTCACATGCATCCGACGAAGTGAGCATTCACCACAAAAGCTTATGCTCCAATACATCTGTTAGTCTTAAAGGTGCCACAGGACTCTCTGTTGCGTTTTACATTTTGTATTTATTGATTTCTTACCCTGAATCCAGAGAACCAGCAGCCAGAGAAGGGGCATGTGTGAGATCATCTTGCCTGACCGTGGTTGGAAAAGCTCGTTCATAAGTGAGCCGTGGAAAATGAAATGTTTATATGTGTTCAGCAGCTCATTGATGACACCTCACCCCTATGCAAAATGCATGCAAATTTACTGCACTTTTAGTTTCAGCCCAGAGATTTGAAATGCTCATATTTGGCTTATTTCCTGCTGCTCTTCTAGTTTACAATGATATTGTTTTATCCTAGATTCAGATGCTATATATACAGATGTCTTTGCAGATCTTACTTATATTTGAGCAGATTTGACAGGTCTCTCCTAAATATTCACTTGGGCTGTGCCACCAGAGTCCGGGCATGGGCCTTCATTTTAGCCCTCTCCCTCCGAACACACTCTGGATGTCACTGATTTCATGCCCTAGGAAGGCACCTTGTCCATCTTAGACAAAGCAGGGATTCCCAAATGGCTGGGCTTCCCCACAACATCACCCCCAAGGTGTGTCCATTAGCCTGAGAGCTCTCGCTATAGAAGAGCTAAAGAACCCAGGGCCTCATTTACTGATGTACTGAGCACCAGCATCCCCAGTACAAGTGAATAGAAGCTGTAGGTCAGGGGTCGGCAACCTTTCCGAAGTGGTGTGCCGAGTCTTCATTTATTCACTCTGATTTAAGGTTTCAATTGCCAGTCATACATTTTAACGTTTTTAGAAGGTCTCTTTCTAGAAGTCTATAATATAGGACTAAACTATTGTTGTATGTAAAGTAAATAAGGTTTTTAAAATGTTTAAATAGCTTCATTTAAAATTAAATTAAAATGCAGAGCCCCCCGGATTGGTGGCCAGGACCTGGGCAGTGTGAGTGCCACTGAAAATCAGCTCACGTGCTGCCTTCGGCACGCAGGTTGCCTACCCCTGCTGTAGGTGCTTGGCCCCTATATAAGAATGGCCATACTGGGTGAAACCAATGGTCCATCCAGACCAATATCCTGTATTCTGACAGTGGCCAATGCCAGATGCTTCAGAGGGCAGGAACGGAACAGGACAATTTATTGAGTGATCCATCCCCTGCCTTCCAGTCCCAGCATCTGGCAGTCAGAGGCTTAGGGACACCCAGATCACTTAGAATCATAGAATCATAGAATATCAGAGTTGGAAGGGACCTCAAGAGGTCATCTAGTCCAACCCCCTGCTCAAAGCAGGACCAATTCCCAGCTAAATCATCCCAGCCAGGGCTTTGTCAAGCCGGGCCTTAAAAACCTCCAAGGAAGGAGACTCCACCACCTCCCTAGGTAACGCATTCCAGTGTTTCACCACCCTCCTAGTGAAATAGTTTTTCCTGATATCCAACCTGGACTTCCCCCACCGCAACTTGAGACCATTGCTCCTTGTTCTGTCATCTGCCACCACTGAGAACAGCCGAGCTCCATCCTCTTTGGAACCCCCCTTCAGGTAGTTGAAGGCTGCTATCAAATCCCCCCCTCATTCTTCTCTTCTGGAGACTAAACAATCCCAGTTCTCTCAGCCTCTCCTCATAAGTCATATGCTCCAGACCCCTAATCATTTTTGTTGCCCTCCGCTGGACTCTTTCCAATTTTTCCACATCCTTCTTGTAGTGTGGGGCCCAAAACTGGACACAGTATTCCAGATGAGGCCTCACCAATGTCGAATAAAGGGGAACGATCACGTTCCTCGATCTGCTGGCAATGCCCCTACTTATACAGCCCAAAATGCCGTTAGCCTTCTTGGCAACAAGAGCACACTGTTGACTCATATCCAGCTTCTCGTCCACTGTGACCCCTAGGTCCTTTTCAGCAGAACTGCTACCTAGCCATTCGGTCCCTAGTCTGTAGCAGTGCATGGGATTCTTCCGTCCTAAGTGCAGGACTCTGCACTTGTCCTTGTTGAACCTCATCAGGTTTTTTTCTGCCCAATCCTCTAATTTGTCTAGGTCCCTCTGTATCCGATCCCTACCCTCTAGTGTATCTACCACGCCTCCTAGTTTAGTGTCATCTGCAAACTTGCTAAGAGTGCAGTCCACACCATCCTCCAGATCATTAATAAAGATATTAATTAACTTCATTACATCCTTGACCTTCTTGACTAATAGCCATTGATGGACCTGTCCTCCATGAACTTATCTAAATCTTTTTTGTACCCCGGCATAGTTTTGACCTTCACAACATCCCCGAGCAACAAGTTCCACAGGTTGACTGTGCGTTGTGTGAAGAAATACTTCCTTTTGCTTGTTTTAAATCTGTCTATTAATTTCATTGCATGACCCCTGGTTCGTGTGTCATGCGAAGGGGTAAATAACACTTTCTCCCTCACTTTCTCCACACCATTCATGATTTTATAGACCTCTGTCATATTCCTCCTGGATAATCAGGCTCCATGTCAGATACATGCAGCTTCAATGCAGTATGGAGTGAATAGTCTAGGTGCTAATCATTTTAGATTTGACAATTCCCCTGCCCCTCTCCTCCCTTTTCTTTTCCCCCCCTTCCTTCAAAAATATTCTCTCTTTCCACTATAATCTTTCCTCTTCTATGCAAGGACCGTGGCGGATAGTAGTATCAATATTACACAAATGTGACGGTGAATGTGTAATCAGTGCTATAGCCACTGCCACTATACCTGCCCGAAGCTCCCATTGGCCGTGGTTCCCTGTTCCCAGCCAATGGGCGCTTCGGAGGAGGTACCCACAGGCGAGGGCAGCGCGCGGAGCCCTCTGTTCCCCCCTCCCCCAGGGGCCGCAGGGACGTTGTGCCGTCTGCTTCCCAGTGCAGCGCCAGGACCACAGCGCTATGGGGGTGGCAATCCCGTGGGCTGGATCCAAAGACCTGAGGGTCCAGATTCAGCCTGCGGGCCATAGTTTGTCCACCCCTGTTATAGATGGAAAACCCAGGCATGTAGAAATTGTGTCTTGGCCAATGTTAAAGAGTGAGAGACCAGGCTGGGGTTAGATCCCAATTCTCCTGACTCTCAGTTCTTGCATAAACCACCAGACCATGCCATCTCCTGGGATTCCATGGTGGGGATCTCATGGACTCCTGAACAGCCCATAGTCAGATACCAACACAATGGCGTGTGTTCTTACCTGGCATGGTGGCGCTGGCCAAGAGTCAATGGTTATTTTGGGCATCTGCAGTATGAGACCAGATCAACAACCCACATTCCCTGAGCCAGGTGTTTGCTCATGCACTAAGAGCTGACTAAACAGAAAGCGCAGCTCAACCTTATCTATAGCAGAGCTGGCACTCTGCTATAATGAAAGAGTCTGTTCAGCTATGGTCTGCATACTGACAGTGGTCTACAAACCAGCACTTCACCAAGTATTTATTGCTTTGCCAAACTGACTAATACGCACTCTAGTTTTAAATACATCAGCTGACAGAGCTGTCTTAGGGTAAATGCTCTTATACAGAAGTAATTGACATAGACATTGAGCAGATTGTGCTGTTGTATAGAAATGCAGCTCCGTTAAAGTGAGTGGAGTGTCTTGATCTACACCAGCTGACGATGTGGCCCATTGAAACAAGAATTGTGGCCCTGGTATAATTTTTTTAACTAACATGATTGGGTCCTCGTTCTATGGAATGAATCTCACACACAGCTGTGGAAAATTGTTTTTTACAGCTGCTTCTGCTGTTTTGAGCTGGCTTGCTCAGTGTGAAGATGGGCAGTAATTTCTTTAGTGGGGTTTACAAGAAAAGTCAGCTAATAGCAATCTTCAATACATGGGGTATTATTACAGATAGACATTCCATGAACTGGGTTACTGGGTCTCTCTGTGTCTGATTGGTGAGAGATCTTCAGATTCTGGAAGGACAAGGATGTGCCAAAGAGATTCACTGTTCATAAATACCCATTGGTTTAGGTCAGTGTAGTTCCACTGCAATCAACAGAGCTCTGCTGATTTGCACCAGATGGGGCCCTGGACAGGAAACCACCTGTATTTGTTCAGATTAGAATATAACTTCTGTGGAGTTTTTAAGTTAGCTGCTCTACCTCTTTATCCTGTGTGGATTTTAAAGTTGCCCTTCCCTCTCTTTCTGTTTTCATTTTGCTCTCCTTGTTTTCCCTGTAGCACTCTGTGAGATGCCCATTGTATGGGTGTACCAGGGCATTTGAATACTTATGACCTCTATTCTGGAATCAACTGTTGTTTCTGTTTTTAGGAAAGAGTCTGTCTGCTCTTCCTTCACCGATTTCTTATTTTTTACCATTAATTGTATCAAACATGCTCCACTTTTATGTAGAACTGAGGTTCTTAGACTCTAGTCCACTTAGCAGTGATTGAGAGAGAGAGCATCAAAGGTTGATGTACTTATTGATGCTGAACAGGGCCGGCCCACAGCATTTTGGCACCTGAGGCGGGGAGCTCAAATGATGCCCCCATGCTCCCTCACTTGGGCCAAAACTTTGAAGGTCTCAATTCTGCCTTCTTCCTGTTCTACTCCTCTCATGGTACTGCTCTGCTACCTACCCCAATAAAGGAGAGCTAACAACTTAAAATGCCTTGTTCAAAATTTTTAAGTAATATTTAACTTTCAAATGCCTGAACAGCAAATGTAACTTTTCTTGTGTGCATAGTAAATACTGACATTTTTATCTGTTTGAATAATCAAAGTGGTGCTTTCCGTGCCTTCTTGGTTGCAAAGATTTGAACTGCTTCCTGAAGTCCACAGTCTGGGCCAGCTCATGCTCTATTGAGATTGCAGCTGCATTCTCCACTGGCAACTGTTACAGGAAGTGTTAGAAGTATCCGCAAAGCAACAAAAGCATTTAGAAAGAGGGTGGTCATCTTATTTGTGCACATATATTCCAGAACAGCCTTTGGAGTTGATCCTGCTGAAAAGTATCTTGAAAGGGCTTTCAGTGCATCACCTAAATCACTCGCATCAATATCGCTCATGTCATCATGTGTCGACACTGTCTCTAGTGCCTTGCATTGCTGGTGTAGGTCTTCTTCAGGTATAGTAAGGAGTTTTGGAATATCATACAACATCCCAAATATACTACTGTGTTCCTTGAGCTGCATAAAATGTTCTTCAACTGACTGTATTGCACAGTCTAACACCTGGTTAAAGAATTCAACTTTGAATTGTTGTTTGGGGTCTCTTATGGGATTATCCCGTGCCGCATAATAAAAATGTCGTCTTCTTCGGTGACTCTTGTATTCTTGAATGGGTGGGAAAATAGCTTCAGTGTGAAGTTCCTCTGCAAACTTCTGTGCACTGTTCAGAACATTTTGAAATTCCTCATCTGACCAGTAAGACTGTAGGTATGACTTTGCTTTGTCCAGTTGTTCCATTGCTCCAGATATATCAAGGTAAACACCTTGGAGTCTCTTGCTTACAACATTTATTTCAAACAGTATGTCATGCCACAACACTAAGCTACACAGAAATTTGAAGTTATGTATGTTTCTGGTGATTCCACTTCCCTCTGTCACTGTTCTCCCACGAACAGTTCCTGTCATAGCATTATCCTCCGTAATGGCAACTATGGCATCATCTGTCTTCCCAATTTGGTGTTTGATAGGCTTTATCACCTCCACTCGACTTTCCCATCATGTGGCACTCAGTGGTTTCAATGTCAGAGCAGATGTTGCTTCAAAATTTGCCATCGATGAGTTGATGCAGAGAAAAATACATAGATGCTTTGAATTATATTAAAAAATTCAGCAGCCTCACTAGAAGCTGATGCTACATCACTGACCACCAAGTTCAATGAATGAGAACTCCGTAGGACAAAAAAAGCTCAAGGGTTTAACTCTCAGATCCGTGTGTGTGCTCCTCTGTTCTTTCCTCTCATGTTGGCACCATTATCGTAGCCCTGACCTCTCATGTCAGCTATCGCAATTCCCGTATCTTCCAGCTTTTTAAAAAGCACATTTGTCATACCAGCTCCTGTAGTATCATCAATGTCAATAAATTCTCTGACAGTCACCATTGCAGGGACATTTTCACTAGGTTCTGTTGTTGTTACAAAGCGCACCATTAAAGTCATTTGTTCTGTATGGCTGATGTCAGTTGTGCAGTCCAGAATAACAGAGTAATATCTTGCTGACTTCAGATCTGCCACAATCATCTGTTTGACTTGTGTTGCCAGTAACTGTATGATCTCATTTTGAATTGTTTTTCCAAGGTAGTGGTGTGTGTACATTTCTTGGGTGGTGACTCTTCTTAGATGCCCTGGAGCATCAAACTCAGCCAGCTCCACAATTTTAAGGAAGTTTCCATTGTTTGGCACATAAAGATCATCTGAAGTGCCACGCAGTGCTAGGTTTTGGGTAGCGAGCATTCTCACAATGGCAATGAGCCTTTTCAGAACATTTTGCCAATAAAGAGACTCTGATACAATCTTCTCTTGATGCTGATCATCTATCATGGCCTTTAACCTTAGTCTCATCTCATGCTCTTTCCACCTATGGAATGCTCTCTGGTAGTTTGCTGACTTCTCATGGCATGCCAGATTTCTAGCCAGATTTTTCCAGTCCTTTTTTCCTGTAGAATCCAATGTGGCTGGAATATTAGACTGGAAGAGTTTGCAACAAAAACAGTATGCAGCATTCTGGGTTTTTGAGTACATGGCCTCTCCACTTTGTCACCACTGGGGATTCCATGCCAGTAATGTGTTGGATGGAAACTTCTATTTTCATTGTCTTTGGGGAACATGAAGTTTTTCGCTTGCTGTGGCCCACGCAGTACAAGGAAGTCCCTCAGGCTATTGCTTAAGTGGGTCCACAGTCCTGGATCATCTAGGCTACGTCTACACTATGGGAGGGGATCGGCGGGTAGAAATTGATCTCTCGGGGATCGATTTATCGTGTCTCGTCGGGACGCGACAATCGATCCCCGAATCGACGCGCGTACTCCACCAGCCCAGGTAGGAGTAAGCGCCGTCGAAGGGGGAGCCGCAGCGGTTGATTTGCCACCGTCCTCACAGCGGGGTAAGTCGGATCACATACGTCGAATTCAGGTACGCTATTCCCGTAGCTGAATTTGCGTATCTGAAATCGATCCGCCCCGTAGTGTAGACGTAGCCCTGACTAAAGGAACTAAACTCAGCAGCAGCTGTTTCTTGCGTCTCCACCACACTCTTCTCTGATCTACACTTTTCTTCAGGAATGTGCATGGTTACATCCATTTGGGATGGAGATATGGATGCTGCAGTAGCTGCCAGGTCACCTGCACTCTGACTAACTGAAAGATCAGGCACCTCCTCACCACTCACATCCTCACTGGGGCCGGAAGGCTCACCGTGAACATTTGTGTCTATGTATCTCAGGAGAGCTCCTTCCTGCTTAGATAGAAAAGCTTCCTTTGCTTGCTTGCTTTTTCTGAATGCTGCCCCGGAGGGGCGTTTTCTTCTTTCACTCATGACTGCTGTTCTGTGCCAGCTGTAGTGGCTCTCAACACTCATTTGAAGGGGACAAATAAACAGGCTGGTAGCAGGGCCTGAGTGAGGGGAGATATCAGCGTCTTAAGGGCCTAACTGGCTCCTACTACTTCAGTTGACTGCCTGTTCTCCTCAAGTGGGTTCAGGGAAGCAGCAGTAAACAGGAAGCTCCCGGAGAAGTTGGTGTTAATCAGTCCAGGCTCCTGGGGGTGCTAGAGAGGTTCATAAGAGGCTCCTCCTCCTCTTCCTCTCTGCAGCTCCTGCTGCTTTCTGTTATTCTCTCTCACCTTTTCTCCTGCCTGCCGGTTATGTCACTTGTGCCCCCCTTCCTCCAGCACAGCACTCCACCATCTCTGTGCATCTAGAGCAGAGAGAATACATATGCATCAGCAGCAGACACAATTTTCTAGACTCTGGGTCCTCGTGAACCCCCCCCCCCCCCACAGTCCTGGCACCTGAAGTGGCCACCTCAGTTCACCTCATGGTAAGGCCAGCCCTGATGCTGAAGCAGGAGTAGCAGATGTTTAGATGGTGCTATACATGAAGCAGATGTTCTAATGAGCAAAACTAACTGAACAGAAGAGACTGTACCAGATAAGTGACTTTTACTCTGACTGTAATTTGTTTAGATTAAACTATTACAGTTTTCCAGTGTGGCTGCTTTAGAAAGCCAAGGTGTAGTTTTCCCTCCATTTCGTCAGCTCAGTAGAAAGGTGCTTGGATTGTAACCTGTTGTCTGTAGGAAGTTGGATGCTGCCCATAAGAGCAAATCCATGTTAGTGGCCAGGGAGCAATTGCTGAGTAAAGAGTGCTGAACCCCTGGTGTGAGCTCCTGAAGGGACCAGAAGTTCTTGAGTGTGGAGGGAGGGGACCGAAGTCTGACACATTCAGCCATCTCATTGCAGGACAGCAGAGGCAACAATGTCAGGAAGCTGCACAGGAAGCAGCTGAAATACTGATTGAGCGTCTGAATCTAAACAGCACAGAGGTTTTTGTGCTGGTCTGTATCACTGTGAGAGGCCAGTTGTAATACTGCTGACAATAATAATCGCCAGCGTCGTCTGCTTCCACTCTGCTGATGGTGAATGTGAAATCAGTGCCAGACCCACTGCCGCTGAACCGGTCTGGGATCCCAGAGGGGCGGGTGGAAGCGCTGCGAATAAGGAGTTTAGGAGCTTGTCCTGATTTCTGTTGGTACCAGGCCATGCCTGTAGAAGCACTGGAACTGGCTTTGCAGTTGATGGTGACTCTGTCTCCTGGAGACACTGAGAGGGATTCTGGAGTCTGAGTCAGCACAATCTGCCCACTGGAGTCTGGATTGGAGAATAGATTTAGGATAAAAAGAAATGTAAAATCCTTCAACATCAGAATAATTAATAAGCTACTAAATTGCATCTTTTGGTGTCTAGCCTGGAGCTCTCATTCTGCTAACAGTGTAAATGCTACTAGGAATTATTGCTTGAAAGAGAAATACTTTAGCATTTAAATCCTCATAAAATATTATAACTTTCCTTTTAAACAAATCCTCCCATGTTGTTGATCTTACCCTGAATCCAGAATATGAGGAGCCAGAGAAATTGAGTCTGGGAGATCATCTTGATATGTGTAGAGTGACAGATACCAAGTTCAGAAGCACAAAGTATAAAGGTGACATATTTATATCTGCTCAGAACAGCCAGGAACTGTCACTCCGCTGGAAATATGCAAAGCAACGTCTCTGAGTAAATGTCCATTCCTTTTGCAGACCCAGGTCCGTCTACACCCCTCAGTCTGGTAACGTAGCTCCCATTCCTGGCAGTGAGGGATGCCCAGATGGGTCAGGCAGGGGCTGGTCTTTATAATCAGTGGGCCCAGAGTGTCCAGGAGCTTTTCCTGATCAAGGAGTCCAGCACTGGGCTCAGTTTGTTCATAAACTGAGCGGCATCTGGTGTCTGTCACTGGTAATGTCCAACTCTCATGGATTATTTAGTGCTTAGATCCCAGTGTTGCTCAGAGAACAGTTTCCTGAATGGGTTATTAGGATGCTAGTTAATTAGTTCATTAATTAGTTCATCCTTACACCGTACTTTGAAAAACTGCAGATCTGTTTAAGGGCTAAATATTATTATAATTGACAGATTCCCTTGTAATGTCTGTCACTGAATATAAACAGGAGGTAATAAATTCATAGATTCCAAGGCCAGAAAGGACCATTTTGATCACCTAGTCTGACCTCCTGCATAATGCAGGTCATAGAACTTCCGCAAAATAATTCCTAGAGCAGAGCTTCTAGACAAAACTTCCAAGTGTGATTTAAAAATGGTCATTGATGGAGAATCCACCATGACCCTTGGAAAATTGTTCCAATGGTTAAGCACTCTCACCGTTAAAAATTTACATCTTATTTCCAGTCTGCATTTGTCTAGCTTCAAATTCCTGCTATTGGATCATGTTGTACCTTTCTGGGCTAGATTGCAGTCAATTATTATAGAGTAACAGAGAGTCCTGTGGCACCTTTAAGACTAACAGATGTATTGGAGCGTAAGCTTTCGTGGGTGAATGCTCACTTCGTCGGATGCACCCCTTAACCTTTTCTTTGTAAAGCTAAATAGATGGAGCTTGTTGAATCTGTCATTATCAGGCAGATTTTCTAATTCTTAAATCATTCTTGTGGCTCTTCTCTGAACTATCTCCAATCAACATCCTTCTTGAAGTGTGGCTACTAGAACTGGAGACTAGTCCAGCAGTGGTCATTCCAGGGCCAAATATGGAGTTAAAACAACCTCCCTACTCCTACTTCAGATTCCCCTGTTTATATGTCCCAGAATTACTTGAACATTTTGGCTCCAGCATCACATTGGGAGCACATGTTCAGCTGATTATCCACCATGACCCCCAAATCTTTTTCCGAGTTACTTCTGGCCCAGGATCGAGTCCCCCATTCTGGAAGTATGGCCTATATGGTTTGTTCCCAGATGTATACATTTACATTTAGCCATATTAAAATGTGAATTGTTTGCTTGCGCCCAGTTTACTTAACAATCCAGATCACTCTGTCAGTTGCCTGTCCTCTACATTATTTATACTCCCCCAGTTTTTATGTCATCTAAGCTTTATCAGTGATGATTTTGTTTTCTTCTAGGTCATTGATAAAAAAATAGCAAAGGACCCAAGAACCGAACCTGGTGGGACCCCACTGGTAAAACACCCACTCTGTGATGATTCCCCAGTTTACAGTTGCATCTTGAGACCTATCAGTTAGCCAGTTTTTAATCCATTTAATGTACGCCTAAGTTCCCTGCAATGCCACCCATCCCCTTTCTCCCTAAGCTCATTGAATGCCCATCTACAGCTGTTGCCTCCAATTCCTCTTCTCCAGCTCCCATCTGATCTGGTTTCTTTCCTTTCTGCTGCACTGAAACTGCTCTCAACCTTTTTCTGGACCAATCTCCATGCCCATGCTCCTTGATTTCTTGGCTGCTCTTAACACTGTTGATCTCACACACTTAGTAGAAATCTTGTCCTCCCTTGGTTTTCATGATGTCGCCTTGTCCTGGTTCTCCTTCTACCTCGCTTCTTGTTCTTGTAATGTCTAGTTTGGTCAGTCATCGTCCTTCCCTCTCCCACTCTGTCGTTGGAACCCCCAGGCTTCCATCTGTAGTGCCCTACTCTGATGCTTGGGATATGTTGTACACTAAATGCTAAATTATAACATTAAAGTGTGTGTCACATATACACAGAAGGCACCTCAGCTCTCATTGCCTTCTTACCTCCCCTAGTAGATTAATGGACCACAAGACATACCATATTTGAACCCTGTGAGACCTTGCATAAGAGAGCCCACCAGGCAAGATGAACAACTGCCCAATACTGAGTCATGTCAGAATGATAAGAAAGGAGCCACAGACAGTATTATATAGAGCTGATTGTAAAACTTATATTTTTCCTATGAAAATATTAATTACAATATGTTGCGACCAGAGTATTCTGAGTTTAGTAACAAAGTACCGTATATACTCGTTCATTAGCCCGTTTGTTTATAAGCCGATCCCCCAAGCTGGATAGGTAAAAATAGCAAAAACGGTATTACCCTTCCATAAGCCAACCCTATGTTTCAGGGGTTGGCAAACTTTGGCTCCCGGCCCGTTAGGGTAAGCAGCTAGCGGGCCTGGACATTTTGTTTACCTGGAGCGTTCACAGGCACAGAGCCCCTCCGCTCCCAGTGGCTGCGGTTTGCCGTTCCCAGCCAATGGGAGCTGCAGGAAGCAGCATGGGCTGGCCGCCCCTTCCTGCAGCTCCCATTGGCTGGGAATGGCAATCCATGGCCTGGAGCTGAGGGGCTCCATGCCTACGAATGCTCCAGGTAAACAAAACGACAATGTATTAGATATTCAATTCAATAATTCCATAGATCTTAAAATCATCAAATTTTGGTGTAGACCTGTTGATAAGCCGACCCCCACTCTTTACTGCTTCACATTTTTACCAAAAAAATTTGGCTTATGAATAAGTGTATAGGGTAATTAGTTTTGACAAGACTGTTTCCTCAACCAAATACAAAGGGGCCTGGATAACAGAAAAGAGAGAAGGTTAAAGGAAACAAAAAATGAGATGCTCCTTTGTTAGGTGGTAGGTGAGACCTATAATGTGGAGTGGAAAATAAAACAAAAGTAAAGGATAGATGCAGAACAGAAAAGAACAGCTGCTCAAAAACATCTCTGTCAGTCTGTTCCAGGGTCCACCAATGGACCAACAAGATCTCTTGGTCAACATTGACAAAGGCTTGAGTACTTAAAACCACATAAAACTGTGGTTAGTATTTTACTGAGCATATTTGGGAGCTATTATTTTAACATATATTCTTTTGGGCCAAAATGATCATACCCAGGTGCCTAAAGTTAGGCTCCTAAATATATATTTGGCACCGAAGTAAAAATGGTCTGATTTTTTTCAGAGGGGCTGAGTATCTTCAGCTCCCATGGACAGTGGATGGATCACTTGATGATTACCTGTTCTGTTCATTCCTCTAAAGCATCTGTCATTGGCCATTTTCAGAAGACAGGATACTGGTCTAGATGGACCTTTGGTCTGACCCAGTATGGCCATTCTTATGTTCTTATGTATGTTCTTATGAGTTTTGTGCTCATGTGCTGCCATCTGGCGGCAAGACAAGGAGAATCAACATCATTGTTAATATGAGGTGAAATGTACCCCCTGCAGCTAAAATATCGTTCTCTGGGCTTAAGTGGGACTTTCACTTCAATAATGCATAGGCCTCGTGCCGGCCCTCACACGGGCAAATGTCACTGTGGTTTGCCGTATTATTCACACAATATGGAGAGTAAGATACACAGGTGAAATGCTTTACGCACACACCAGTTTTACAAAAGGCACCTGTTAGACAGAGGCCACTGTTAGTAACACAAACTGTTACACCCATTGCACTATGAACTTGTTCATTCTTCTATTATTTTCATTTTTATATATTTAGATTTAAAATGATAGACACCTATCCAAGGCTCTAGGCACCTTAACACCTTCATTAATTATACAATACAATGAGATCCCAGAAATGTTAAAATAACCATTGCCAAGAGGCACTCAGCCAGCCAGACGCCTACAGAACCTCCTTTCCATCCCTCCACCTTTACAGGCAGTGAGCCCTCAGCCTGCTCCAACATTCCTGACCCGGGCTTTTGTTGGTGGAAAGTCATCTTTGCTTTACTTCTCAGTTTTTTCATGAATTTTCCTTTGTGCTGCATTTCATGATGTCATCTGAGCTACCACTTGCATACGTATGTGTGCTCCTCGTGCGAGTGAAGTTACCCGTGTGTAAATATTTGAATGATTGGGCCTTGTCTGAAGAGGGGGTGGGGTCTGACTGTGCTGTGGGCACTTTGTGCAGAGTGGCAGCAATGCAGCTGCAAGGCCCCTGGGGGGATATTCCTGGCATAGAAGCCTCCTTTCCATGGGGCAGAGCTGGTGTTCCTGGCTGTACGATGTCCACACCGGAGGCGAATTGGGGAGTGAAGGAGCATGGCAAGACCTAAGCATAGAGGCTGTTGGTAGCCAGGGGTAGGTGGTTCCATGTGTCCCACATCTCCAAAAATGTCTTCCTGTCCTTGGTTTCCCATCAGTCTGTCCCTCCTCCTGTTTGTCCAGTCCCAGATTTTCCTGCAGCTCTGGCACTGCCCCACTCTAACACCAAGGATCTCATTGCCCAGTTGCCTCAGCTGAACCACATGGCACCCTGTGCCTCCCAGTGTGTTTGTACATCATAAGAAATAAGAACAGCCATACTGGGTCAGACCAATGGTCCATTTAGCCCAGTATCCTGTCTTCTGATAGTAGCCAATGCCAAGTGTTTCAGAAGGAGTGAACAGAACAGGCAGTCATCGTGTGATCAATCCCCTGTCGTCCACTCCATTCCCCTCTGGGAATCAGAGGCTACGGATACTCAGAGCATGAGGTTGCATCCCTGACCATCTTGTCTAATAGCCACCAACGGACCTATCCTCCATAAACTGGTCTGGTTCTTTTTTGAGCCACGTTTTAGTTTTGGCCTTCAGAAAATCCTCTGGCAAAGAGTTCCGCAGGTTGACTGTGAGTTGTGTGAGGAAGTACTTCCTTGTGTTTATTTTAAACCTGCTGCCTATTCATTTAATGGGGTGACCCCTGGTTCTTGTGTTATGTGAATTGGTAAATAACACTTCCTTATTCACTTTCTCCACAACAGTCACAGTTTTATACAGTGGATCTCTATCATATCCCTTCTTAGTCATCTCATTTCCAAGATAGAAAGTTCTAGTCTTTATAATGTCTCCTCATACGGAAGCTGTTCCATACCCTTAATCATTATTGTTGCCCTTCTCAGTACCTTTTCCAGTTCTAATATTTCTTTTGAGACGGTGTCCACTTCTACTCCCATGGAGCTGCACGACCACCAGGGCCTAACAGGGAGAGCTGAGCTCCCAGATCCTTCAGGGGACCCAGGTAGCCAAGGAAAAAGGAGGGGGTGGATGGAGGGTTGTGAGGAGCCAGTGGAGAGCTCTAATGCTGGTTAGGTAGCACACGAGGAGCACAAAGGGCAAGAATCTGAGGCGACCTGGTTGTATGTGATTTAGTTCACGAGCAATGGGAGCTGTATTGTCTCAATGTGTCTAAGAGGTTTATGTTGTTTTATCCATTGATTTCCCCCCCCCCCAGTGTATCCAGAGAGCCTCTCGATGTCTCATTAGCCCTCTGAGCCATCAAAGAAGTGAAAATCTACCATTAATAAAAACATCAATTAGTCTCCAAGGGTGACACTGACAGGTTGTGGCCTGGAGTCTGCTCAGCTCAACATAAACCTTGGACTTTGTTCTGTGCTGGGTGAACAGATCTGAGCCGGTGGCTGGTAGAGGAGGCACAAGGAATGAATCTGACACCTGGTTGCTGTCCATGGTTCCCACACTGTAGCTACCCTGATATGGAGACGCATGAGAGGAAGTAGCTGTTACACTGTATGAAAGTAACTAAAACACAGAGCAAGGAGGTTTTTATATATGCCTGTATCACTGTGTGAAAGGGGGACCGTAAAAAGGTTGACAATAATAGTCTCCTGCATCTTCGGTTTTAACGGGGCTGATTGAGAGACTGTAATCAGTGACACTGCTCCCAGCCTGACTGCCATGGAACTGGGCTGGGACCCCAAGCAGCAAGGTGGAGGCACTGTACAGAAGGACCTTAGGAGCTTGTCCGGGTTTCTGTTGGTACCAGGTAAGTAGGCCCATCATGGCTTTGCAGTTGATAATGATTGTGTCTCCTGGAGACACTGCCAGGGATTCTGGAGTCTGAGTCAGCAATGTCTCTGCTGCAGTCTGAATGTAAAAATAAATATAAACAAAATTATTAAATATAGAAGCTCTTGTGTTTTCACACATTAGTTAGAAATAGAGTTTCAGTGTTTTAATTTGTCTTTTGGCTCGGAGCATTCCGGGCACACTTGGGTCAAGCTTTTCACTGCAACCAGCAGGACTTCAGGATTTGGGGAGGCTTTAAATTAACATCAGATGCCATGGGACTCATAAATCAATAGCTAGAGTTGGCAACACTGCTTTATGCATATGTGAGGTCCCATTGAGTCCATCAGTGTTCAATGCCTGGAATTCAGTGGCTCTCCCCTTGTACCCAACGGTACACATGCGCACACATGCTTACAGAATAGGGGTCTAAAGCACCCGAACAACAAAGAGGAGACACCACAGGAAAGGGATGGGGAAGGGGTAGGGTGACGGGGCGGATTATATGGTTACTTATGAGGCTAGTGCATGTGTCCTGTAGGTTGCTAGTTTATTTCTTGGTTAACATGAATTCTTTCAATGGAATTAGAGTGATAGGGTATGGGGACTTGAAGAAGTGGGGTTGGGACAAGGGACATAAAGAAGGATATAACAAATGTGTGGAAAACACAAGAGCTTCTATATTTAATAATTTTGCTTATATTTATTTTTACATTCAGACTCCAGCAGAGACATTGCTGACTTATTGCCGTTTAGTTTATCAATTTGTTCCAAAACCTCCTCTAATGACTCCTCAATCTGGGACAGTTCCTCAGGTTTGGGAATCTCCCTCACATCGTCAATCGTGAAGACCGATTCAAAGAATTCATTTAGTTTCTCTGCAACGGCCTTATTGTCCTTGAGTGCTCCTTTAGCATCTGGATCATCCAGTGGCCCCACTGGTTGTTTAGCAGGCATCCTGCCTCTGATGTACTTAATTATTATTTTTTTTTGCTATTACTTTTTGAGTTTTTAGCTAGCTGTTCTTCAAATTCTTTTTTGGCTTTCCTAATTATATTTTTGCACTTCATTTGCCAGTGTTTATGCTCCTTTCTATTTTCCTCACTTAGAATTTAACTTCCACTTTTTAAAGGATGCCTTTTTGCCTCTCGGTGCTTCTTTTACGTTGTTGTTTAGCCACGGTGGCTCTTCTTTGGTTCTGTTATGTTTTTTAATGTGGGGTATATACTTAAATTGAGCCTCTATTATAGTGTCTTTAAAAAGTTTCCGTGCAGCTTGCAGGGATTTTACTTTTGGTACTGTACCTTTTAATTTCTGTTTCACTAACTTACTCATTTTTATGTAGTTCCCCTTTCAGAATTTAAATGCTACAATGTTGGGCCATTGTGGTGTTTTCCCCACCACAAGAATGTTAAATTTAATTATATTATGGTCACTATTACCAAGCGGTCCAGCTATAGTCACCTCTTGGACCTGATCCTGTGCTCCACTTAAGACTAAATCAAGAATTGCCTCTCCTTCGGTGGGTTCCAGGACTAGCTGCTCCAAGAAGCGGTCATTTAAGATGTCAAGAAACCTTATCTCTGCATCCCGTCCTGAGGTGATATGTACCTAGTCAATATGGGGATAGTTGAAATCCCCCATTATTATTGAGTTTTTAATTTTAATAGCCGCTCTAATCTCCCTGAGCATTTCATGGTCACTATCACCATCCTGGTCAGGTGGTCGTTAATATATCCCTATTGCTATATTCTTATTATTTGAGCATGGAATTACTATCCATAGAGATTCTATGGTACAGTTTGGTTCATTTAAGATTTTTACTTCATTTGATTCTACACTTTTTTTTCACATATAGTGCTACTCCCCCACCAGCACAGAAGGAACAATCAGTTGCACACATACAAAATGGGAAATGACTGCTAAGGAAGGAGTACTGGGGAAAGAGATCTGGAGATCATAGAGGATTACAAGCTAAATATGAGTCAACAGTGTCACACTGTTGCCAAAAAAGCAAAAATAATTCTGGTATATTAGCAGGAGTATTGTAAGCAAGACATGAGAAGTATTCCTTCCACTCTACTCCACACTGATTAGGCCTCAACTGGAGTATTGTGTCCAGTTATGGGTGCCACATTTCAGGAAAGATGTGGACAAATTGGAGAGAGTCCAGAGAAGAGCAAAAAAGGATTATAATTTGGAAAACATGAGGGAGGATTGAAAAAAAATGGGGTTTGTTTAATGTAGAGAAGAGAAAACTGAGAGGGGATATAACATTTTTGGTGCCCTCACTATGTATTTCCATACTGTAACATGTGTCATTGTCTTTTGAATCTATCTTGGATTTTCCTAAGTTTATAGTACTTTTTTGTTGTCTTTGCTATAAGTACAACTCCTCCGTAATGTATTTTACTCTAAATAACAAATATGTACTTGCAACCAGAACTCCATCTTAATATTGTTTGTATCTGGGAATATTCCCCTCTCTGATATAAATGTCTCTTTGTATATTTTTTCACAGCAGAGAGTGTGTCCCCTTAACAAAGTTGTTTTGAAATTGTGTGGAGTTTGTTTGTTTATTTTTTTGAATGCTTATTTTGAGCTAAAACTTCTAGAATCCTCAATTATGTAGAGTCAGGATAAAATTAAATTAATAAAAATATTTAAAAACTCCCTCCGCACTATAGACACATGCCCTGTTTTGTACATGTTGGGCTCTGAGGGTTCAGTGTAGCAGGATCTAACATCTATCAAGGACGCACCGTAGGCTTCTTGAGAGCCAGGCAGGACACTCAACGATGTTGTTCTAGGCATGCCAAGTGCACCCAGCCCACATGCTCTGGCTGTTTAACTATAAACCTTCTGCTTGCTGGTGAGAACGAGCAGCATTTGGGTCGTCCCCAAACAGGCCAAGAAGGGGCCCCTGATTTGGAGTGCAGGACACCAGTAGATTCGCTACCAGCAACCCACTGAAAAGTTTGGGTAAGGGATCAAGCAGGGAACTGTCTGCCATAAATCAGCCCATGAGAGGGTGTTTTGTGTCATTCCCAGAATGAGGCACTTCCTTCCATGATGGTCCACACCTGATCTGCATAGTTTGTGACTGGGTGTGTGTGTTAATGGTTTAATGTACGTTATGTGGTATCAGTTCATTTGTATGTGATCTGTGCTGCATGAATAATTGAATATTACCTTTATTTCCCATGCTCCGGATCTCTTGTCCAAAAACAATTTTAATTTTGAGCTAATTAAGTTTGCTTTCTGGATTAATGTATTGATTCCCAGACAAAAACTACATTAAGATTGTAGCAGTTCTTTGGGGAAGGGGCATCATTTGGTTCTGTGTTTGTACAGCACCTAGCACAATGGGGTCCATATCTGGGGCTTTGTAGGCACTACTGCAGTGCAAAAAATAAATAAGAAGAAGATGGAGATAAGGCTGAGAGTATTTGTAATTTAGGATAAAATCAGTGACTGGGATGTTGCCATGATCCAAACACCAAGGATTATAAACCCAGAAAATTAACAGTTAAGGTTAGACTTAAAAAAAGCCATAACACATTTTGTGGGATTTCACTAATGACCCTCTGTTGTTCAGCTGATGCTATGACAAAACTTCCCTGCACAGCTAATTTCTCAGGATAGCAATACAATGCCAGAGTTTTTGATTGTTAGTGGATGGGAGGAGTTATCCTCTTATTTATCTTTTGGCACAACATTTGAAAACTAGACTCTTGTGCTACATGTGTGTAGGAGTGTCTGCTAGACTTCATGCTTCATAGAGCAGGGAGGTTTTTGTATTGGTCTGTATCACTGTGAGAGGTAACTCATCGTACTGCTGACAGTAATAATCTCCAGCATCATCAGCTTCAACCCGGCTGATGGTGAGAGTGAAATCAGTGCCCGACCCACTGCCACTGAACCGGTCTGGGACCCCAGAGGGGCGGGTGGAAGCGCTGCGGATAAGAAGCTTAGGAGCTTGCCCTGATTTCTGTTGGTACCAGGCCATGTAGCTACTAACACTGGAACTGGCTTTGCAGTTGATGGTGACTCTGTCTCCAGGAGACACTGCCAGGAATTCTGGAGTCTGAGTCAGCACAATCTGTCCATTGGAACCTGGCGAGAGAGAATACAAATGAGTATGGCTGGGGTTGGGTAAATGGGACAATGAAATTAACATTTTCCAAGCTCTACATTGAAACATTTCTAAACAGAACAGTAGAAATAAACTAAAAATACACCTGGAATCAGCAAATAACTCTACAAACCACGGGCATTTTTCTTATGATTTGCCACATGTCTTATCAACACTTTTGACACTTGTCTGTTTCTTACCCTGAAGCCAGAAAAGCAGCAGCCAGAGAAGGGGAGTCTTTGAGCTCATCTTGCTTCTGTGGGGTTGGAAATGCTCCTCAATGAAGCATGTAGTGGAAATGGAAACATTTATGTGTTCAGCAGCTGAGTGAGGAAACATCAGCCATGTGTGAATATGCAAAAAGAGCCCAATTATGTAAATGACCAGATGTTAATGCCAGGGAGGAGCTTTGTAATATCGGACTAGATGGTTTCTTGTGGTTATTGGATGTAATAATTACAACATATTTGCATGATTCAGATGGTAAAGCAGCTGGAGTTAGCTTGACAAGCACAGGGGGTAACAACGGCTGTTTGATTAATGATGAGTAACCGAGCGAGCGGCAGGTTGAAACACAAGTTAGAAGAGCTACAATCATTCAGTCTCTCAGTCAATCAGCCTAGTCTCTTTTAATTAATCCATTATCATTATACTGATAGAGCCAGATTTTCAAGGAAGCAGCGGCACTAGCAGCTGCACAGTTCTCTGCAGAGGCACCAGCGGCTGCATGCCTTTGGCACGCCTAGAAAGAAGGCTGTTCTCAGACTTGCAGGGTACACGCAGGCAGGATGAAAATGAGGTCTGGGAAGAGGAGACCCAAGGTCTGAGCATACTCAGATTTTGAGTGGATCCACAGCACAGAAATGCTGAAAAGTGGTGTCAGTGTGCCAGGCTGCAGCGCTGCCCTTTGTGTCTGTGCCGCTGTCCCCTCTACTTCCATGACATAGTTGGCGCCCGAGTCTCAGAGCTACAGGGCGTTGTGTGAGTGGAGCAGCGGGGCCTCCAAACCTGCTAAACTCCACTGCAGTTACCCCTCTCTACAGCTGCTGGGTTTCTGGGTGGGTGTGGTCCGCCCAGCTGTCCCTGGGAAGCTGACTAAACACCTTTTCCATTGACTCCTGCTGACTTTTACTACCAGACCCTGTCTGAATGTGTCCACACCCCAAGTCATTCTGGAAAAGGCATCAGCATCCTTCTGCGTGGCCACTCCCACTTCCCTGTCCTTTGGGCCGCACCCCTCCTCTGGTGTACCTGCCCAGTCCCTGTGAAAATCCTGTGTGTGCCTATTACCTGCTTGTGCCTCTGGGTTCATGTGTGTTTGGGGATTTGCTCACATAAGGACTTTTGTGAATCCAGCCCATAAGGTCTTAACATACTCCACAACAGAGCAAGAAGGCACCTGATCTTAACACCATTTTAAAATCCCTAGATTATATAATTTTCTTAGGTGAATAACAATTCTGAGACCTTCAAGTAGGATTTTATTGATTATCTATTCAAATAAGAGGAGCCCCGAGACCATTTTAGAAGTGTACTTATAATGGCAGAGCTGGTTTAATTTTTTCCGAAGGAACAGCTTTCTGTCAGGAAGTGTGGAGTTAACAAAATCTAAACGTTCTGTGGGAACACATGAATTCTGTTCAAATTTTCAGGGAAAAATTTTGATAAGGTCAAAACATTTCCTTCTGATATGGTCAAAATGGTTGTTTCGATGTTATCATTTTGATTCTTCTATTGTATTGCAGTGGGTGTTGTGTTATAAAGTACAGTTGACAAAGTTTAAATGAACATGTCAACCTTGTTGACATGAAAATCGTTGATTTTTCCAAAATGAAATTCTCTCTGGCGCCCTGAGATTCAAGAGTGGGAATAAAGCAGAGAAAACTGTAGTGAGCCTCAAGTCTCTGTGTATAATCTAGAGTCTGTGATTAGCCAAACCTTTTGAGTCCTCCCGTGTTCTCCTTTTTATTGTGTGCTTGGAGATGGAATAAGTCACCCTCTTATTTCATGTTTGACAGAACATTTGAAATGCAGACAGTTACATCAGCAAAAAACGGTAACTGCATTGCACGCTGCAGAGAGCAGGGAGGTTTTTGCACTGGTCTGTATCACTGTGAGAGGCCAGCTGCTACACTGCTGGCAGTAATAATCTCCAGCATCATCAGCTTCCAAGCTGCTGATTGTGAATGTGAAATCAGTGCCAGACCCACTGCCGCTGAACCGGGCTGGGACCCCCGACTGGAGGTTGCTAGCGCCGTAGATAAGAAGTTTGGGAGCTTGTCCAGGTTTCTGTTGGTACCAGTTTAGGCAAGTGCCAACGCTCGTACTGGCTTTACAGTTGATAGAGACTCTCCCTCCCACTGGCACTGCCAGAGAATCCGGGGACTGAGTCATCACAGTTTGCCCAGAGGAGTCTGGATGAAGAGAGAGGGTGGGAAGGAAATGAACAATGACACAATGCTGGATATGACGAATAATAAAACACTAAAACACAATTTGAATTTGCCAATGTGACTTGACACTAAAACACAACACATAGAACAATGAATCGGTGGCAACATTGCTTCTGTTCTGTCACATGGATCATTACATTTTCAAATTCTTTGTTTTCAATTTCTTACCCTGAATCCAGAGAACCAGCAGCCAGAGAAGGGACGTGTGTGAGATCATCTTGCCAGACTGTGATGAGAAAGGTTTGTTCATAAAGCTGCAGTGGAAAATGAAACGCTTATAATTTATATGTGCTCAGCCGCTGAGTGAGAAAACCTCATTCGTATGCAAAGTACATGTAAATTTACTGCACTTGAGTTGCAGCACAGAGTTGTGAAATGTTCATATTTGGCTTTTATCCTGCTGCTGTTTCATTTTAGAATGTCGTTGTCATGTATTTCTAGGGTTCAGATGGTAATATGCTCAGACAGCTTTGCAGATCTTCCCTGTATCTTAGGAGATCTGACATGGATCTTCAGTTGGGCTGGGCCACCCTTATCTGGACCGGAGCCTTTATTTCAGCCCCCTCCATCTGAATACTCACCAGATGTCACTCATTCCATGCCTTTGGAGGGTGTCTCATCCTTTTTAGACAAAGCAGGGATCCCAAATGGCTGGCCTCCCCATCCGAGTATTCTCCACAACATCACTCGTAAGGGGTGTTGCTTAGTCTGAAAGTTCTATCTATGGAAGAACTAAAGAACCTTGGGACTCCTTTACAGATGTGCTGATCTCCAGCATCTCCTATAACAGTGAACAGAAGCTGGGGGTGCTCAGCGCCTTGGACAATCAGGCTCTCTCTGTCTATTTTGGGGCTTTAGTGAGGGAGACTCTTAATTACTGATGTGCAGTGGCTGAATATAAGGTCAGAGATCTCAATAGTCTCGTCCCTGGCCCTCTAACATGGCAAGGCTGGCCATGGCACAAGGATGGGTTTGGCGTGTGGCAATAAGAGACCGGGTTAACCGTGTGTGCCGTGAGCCAGGTATTTGCTCCTCCGCTGGTTGCTGTTTCCGCACCTACTATATCAAATTATCTGTTAAACAAACCAGCAAATGATAGTATGGTGAGTGGAACTGGAGAAGGAGGGTCAGGTTTGAGGAGGAGCTGTTGGTGGGCTCAGGAAAGCAAGAAGAGGCAAGGTTGCCAGACAAACTGTACAGCCTCCGTGTGTAGCATTGGCCACTCAGTATGTTGAACAAAGGTCTCTTTCCTACAGCTCTGTCCAGGAGCGGCGCCAGGGTTTTGGCTGCCCTAGGCGGCAGCGCTCCTCCTCTGAGCATTCAGCAGTGGGAGTCCTTCCGCTCCACGTCTTCGGGGCACTTCGGCAGCAGATCCCAGAGCGAGTGAAGGATCCGCCGCCGAATTTCTGCGGAAGACCCAGAGCGGAAGGACCCCCGCTGCCAAATTTCAGCCAAGGACGGCAAAATGCCACCTCCCAAATTGTGCCGCCCTAGGTGACCGCCTAGGGTCGCCTAGTGGAAGTGCTGGCCCTGGCTCTGTCTGCCTCCTGCATCACTTACTTCTGACAAACACTAACAGCAGGGGATCCTGCTTTGTGGTCAGGCACTTGCACCGTTCTCCCCACCTCACCAAATAATCTGTGCTCTCTAAGTGCCTCCAGGTCTCCTGCCTTTCCACTTTAGACAGGTGTTGTAGCAATAAGGCACAAAACTATCCACAGATCCAGTGAGAACAAATCTAGCAGAGGTCCTGCTGAGGCCTTTATGCACCTTAAATTGCTCTATAAATTGTTCTCTTCTGTTAATTCTCTCAGAAGCACCTGGCATTGGCCACTATCAGAAGACAGGATACTGGGCTAGATGGACCATTGTTCTGACCCAGTATGGCCATTCCTATGTTCTTAGCAGGACAATATCAAACGAACGCCGTCCTGTTGATGGACCAAATTCTGTGGAGAAGTCTATCATTGACCACTAGATGACAATAGAAAGAGCACTTCAGGAGTGGAGATTTCAGTCAATCCACACAAATTAATCATTCATAGGCCTGCCCAAGCAGCTGTGAGCACATTTCCTTTGGGAGTTGCAGTACTGTATTGTCTACTGCATCTCTTTACTGTGATGCATCTCTTCCGTTTTTGTATTCAACTGTACATTTCAATAGGCTGTTGATACTGTGAAGCCAATTTTCCACCACAGAAGCCATCTTTGTCCAAACCCCACAAGGATAGGGAATTTATCCTCCTGTGTGTTGATCTGAGCACCCAGCAGTGCCATAGAGGAGTCCTCCTGAGGCACCATTGTTTGAAAATGAGATCTCCCAATTTCGGCTAGGACGTGTCTGGAACAATCTGGCCTTGTAAATTCTTTTTCTGTTTGTGTGTCAGGCCGAAGTCAGAGGTGCACCCAGGTGGGCCAAACATTCTTGTGTTACTGCAACTACAGCAGAGCTATTGGGTGGAGATAATGGGAATCCTACAGGACTTGGGTGTGTCAGGAATAGGACAACATTCGTGAGCTCCGAGGGGCTGAGACAATTCCTTTTCAACCAAAGAAGCTAGAATTACTTTCATAATTTCCACTGTAATTTCATTATTTTACAGGTTCCTTATTAAGCAAAGCAAATACTTCCATCCTATTTCTGTTTTTAAACTTCCATATATTAAATCTATATGCTGGTGTTCTATGAAATTACTTCCTGCATGTAACAGACTGAATTGAGAAGTACCCAAAACTAAAAGTGTCTTGCCCGTAGTGACTGTTGAACAGATGGTCACTATGTTACAGACTACGCAGCACATGGGGAGGGTTTTGTATAGGTGGAACCGGAAAGGGATAGTTGCATTAACCACGATGGATACACTCGTGCCCATTCATGTGCACACATCCTTTCGGGTCTCTATGCACTAGACCTGCCCAGCTACCGTTTTGAAAATCCTGTCCAGGCTCATCTTCTCTTGTGTCCCACAGCTCATGTGCATTCAAGGCTTGATCCAAAGCTCACTGAAATCAGTGGCATTCTTTCTGCTGACATGAGATCTCTGAAAAATTGGCCCCATAAGGTCTAGTCCTACACTCTACGAACTGAGTGAATGTTCTCCCGATGTTAGCAAATCTATTAAATAAAGGAATCTGTAATTTGAGTATTTTAGCAATGTTTATGAGAAACCTTCCCAAAGAGATTTTTATAGTGTCTGTTGGCAAGAAAGGAATGCTGCAGGCAGTTTTGAAATGCATTCCTATAGGAATGAAATTAGTTAATTAATTAATGCTCACTGGGGTAGGAGCCCAGGTTTTGAAACCTGGCAAGGATTTCAGAGCAGTAATGAACTTAAAATAATATCTATATAAAATCAATACAACAGTTCTTACCTTTGTGTAATTTCTTACCATGAAGCCAGAAAACAAGTAACAAACAGAGAAGTCTGTGAGATCATCTTGATTGTCTGTGATTGGAAATGTTTGTTGATAAACACACAGAGGAAATCAACACATTTAAAAGTTGTCAGAAAGGAAAAAACCACTTGTGTGAATATGCAAAAGGGTCAAATTCTGGAAGTCACCAGGATTATAGCCCCAGGTCAGCTGTTGTGAAATCTTGAACTTGTCTATTTCATGGTGCGGTTGAGTGATGTAGGGCAAGTCATGCTCCTGTTACATGATGATCAGAGAGTCTCACAGGTAATCACATTTATTTCACTGGAACCGCTCATATGAGTAAGGACTTAGCTGTCAGTTTAAGGGGCTCACAGTTAGGTATATTTTATAAAGATGGTAACCAGGGAAACCTATTGACTCAATTATTCTTCTTCCTTTTTCATCAGACCATACCAGTAAAGAAACCTTCCGAAACCAACGGGCCTGTTTGGCCTGAAATCGCAAACTCTGCAAAGTGGTATCAAAATACTGCCATCTAGTGGTCAATAGCAGAGGTTTCCACAGAATTTAGTCCATGAATGGCGTGCCCAAGCAGATCTCCTAGCCCTCTCCTGGGAGTCTGGTGCTACACGGCTTGATGCTGCTTTGTCTTCTCACATGTGTCCCTCTTAGCCTCCCAGGCACATGTTTCAAGCTGTGATTGATGTTGTGGAGCCAGTTTCCCATCATACACCAGAAGAAGCATGTAGTGTATAGATCGCATCTGGGGCCCTTGTTAAGGAAGAATGCCTTATTATGAAGGTTCTGGACTGGTGTTTGAGATCTGCGTTGAGCTCCTGGCTATGCCTTAGTCTCCCTGTGTGACATGTGACAAGTTACTTATTCTCTCTCTCTTTCAGATCCCCATCTTCTTATATGGGGAACAAAGGCTACTTGATGAATAGTTTGATGCTTTAAAAGTGAATAACATCATACAGTGCACCCCACTGTACTCCTGCATTGGACTGTCCCCCAGCAGTGCAACTTCAGCATGCCGTGAGGTTGAGGAAGCAGCGCCCTGAGGAACCTGTCAGGCACTGCTGCTCATGCTGGTAATGCCTCCATGGAGTCTTTCCAGAGCTTAGACACAGCAGCAGTTTCAGTAACAGCCCCATAAACCGAAAGGGCAATTACAAATGACTGGCCAGATTTACCCATACACTTTGGCTGCTCTGGAGATACCAACTGGCCGGTTGCTCTGCCTGCTTTAGTGTACAAGTCAGTCTGCCCTCTGGAATCAAGATGGGCGACCTTTTTAGGTCAGAGGGTCCTGTGGCACCTTTGAGACTAACAGAAGTACTGGGAGCATAAGCTTTCGTGGGTAAGAACCTCAGTTCTTCAGATGCAAGTAATGGAAATCTCCATTAAAGTAATGGAAATCTCCAAGAAATGGAGATTTCCATTACTTGCATCTGAAGAAGTGAGGTTCTTACCCATGAAAGCTTATGCTCCCAGTACTTCTGTTAGTCTCAAAGGTGCCACAGGACCCTCTGTTGCTTTTTACAGATTCAGACTAACACGGCTACCCCTCTGATACTTTTTAGATCAGAGGCTGTTGTTCAAGCTGAAGTTCTGGGCCTGGTGCAGAATTTATCGGGTGGGTTCTATAGCCGGTGTTATGCAGACGAGTTGATCATGATGGTCCCTTCTTGCCTTAAAAATCGACAAATCTAAATAAAATAAAAAGTAGAGGGAAGGCTGGTATAACATCTCAGCATCTTATTAGTAATGTTGTATAATGGCATTCTCTGGAGATTTGTTTTAGTGTTCATGTATGAAATTGTGTGTGTGTGTGTTTGTGTGTATGTCATGATGACGATGATAGGTATGTACATTAGTAAACCTAAGGAAATTCGCAGACAAAAAACTACATTAAGTTAGAGTTAAGCTTGTCCGTAGTTATAACTGAAGACATGACGAGTATGTTGCACTTAACCTAGACACAAGCATTGTAAAACCAAGGACATTCAGACTTAGGTTTACACTTTAAAGTGTTTGATTTTTTTTTTTAAGTAAGAAAAGTGGTGTTAAGGCACCCAAATAATCTTAACTCTGTGGTGTAGAGGGAAATCACTTTGTCTTTAATAATGTTTCTAATCAGATCTGGGATTCTCAAACACTACAATGCTTTAATCATAATGATATATTAATTGCACTGAATCATTATAGGACATTGTTATGATATTTGGGGCCCTCACTATGTATTTCCATACTGTAACATGTTTCATTGTCTTTTGAATCTATCTTGGATTTTCCTAAGTTATATTACTTTTGTTGTTGTTGTTGTTGCTATAAGTACAATTCCTCCGTAATGTATTTTACTCTAAATTACAAATATGTACTTGCAACCAGAACTCCATCTTAATATTGTTTGTATCTGAGAATATTCTCCTCTATGATATAAGTGTCAGTTTGTATATTTTTTCACAGCAGAGAGTGTGTCCCCGTAACAAAGTTACTTTTGGAATTGTGTGGGGTTTGTTTGTTTATTTTTGAATGCTTCTTTTTGGGCCAAAAATTCTAGAATCCTCAATTGTTTAGAACCAGGACACTCAACGGTGTTCTCCCTCGCATGCCAAGATCAGCCAGCCCACGTGCTCTAGCTGCTTAATCACAAACCTGCTGCTTGCTGGTGACAAGGAGCAGCATTTGGATGCCTCCCAAACAGGCCAAGAAGGGGCCCCTGCTTTGGAGTGCAGGACACCAGTAGATTCCCCAACAGAACCCACTGAAAATAGATATGGTGCAAAGTTTGGGAAAGGGATCAAGCAGGGAACTGTCTGCCATAAATCAGCCCGTGAGAGGGTGTTTTGTGTCATTTGCAGAATGAGGCATTTCCTTCCATGATGTCCCACACCTGATCTGCGTAGTTTGTGACTGTGTGTGTGTTAATGGTTTAATGTACATCATGTGGTGTCAGTTTATTTGTATGTGATCTGAGCTGCATGAATAAGTGAATATTACCTTTATTTCCCAGGCTCTGGGTCTTTTGTCTAAAAGCAATTTTACTTTCAAGTTAATTAAGTTTGCTTTCTGGATTAATGTATTCATTCCCAGTAAAAACTATGTTAAGACTGTAGCAGTTTTTTGGGGAAGGAGCATCTTTTGGTTCTGTGATTGTAAAACACCTAGCACAATGGAGTCCGTGTCCATGTCTGGGGCTTTGTGGGCACTACTGAAGTCAAAAAAAAAAAAAGAAGAAGAAGAAGAAGAAGAAGATGGAGTTAGGGCTGAGAATATTAGTAATTCAGGATAAAATCAGTGACCGGGATGTTGTCATGATCCAATCACCAAGGATTATAAACCCAGAAAATTCACAGTTAAGGTTAAATTTAAAAAAAAGCCATAACACATATTGTGGGATTTCACTAATGACCCTCTGTTGTTCAGCTGATGCTATGACAAAACTTCCCTGCACACCTAACCTCTCGGGATAGCAATATAATGCCAGAGTTTTAGGTTGTTAGTGGATGGGAGGAGTTATCCTCTTATTTTTCTTTTGGCAGAACATTTGAAAACTAGACTCTTGTGCTACTTGTGTGTAGGAGTGTCTGCTAGACTTCATGCTTCATAGAGCAGGGAGGTTTTTGTATTGGTCTGTATCACTGTGAGAGGGAAGCCGTTACTGTGCTGGCAGTAATAATCTCCAGCATCATCAGCTTCAACCTTGCTGATGGCGAATGTGTAGTCAGTGCCCGACCCACTGCCACTGAACCGGTCTGGGATCCCAGAGGGACGGGTGGAAGCTCTGTGGATAAGGGGCTTAGGAGCTTGTCCCGGTTTCTGTTGGTACCAGGCCATCCATCCACCAGCACTAGAACTGGCTTTGCAGTTGATGGTGACTCTGTCTCCTGGAGACACTGCCAGGGATTCTGGAGTCTGAGTCAGCACAATCTGCCCATTGGAACCTGGCGAGAGAGAATAAAAATTGGCAGGGCTGGGGTTGGGTAAATGGGACAATGACATTAATATTATTCAAAGCTCCACATTGAAACCCTTGTAAACTTAACAGTAGAAATAAACTAAAAATATACCTGGAATCAGCATATAACTCTACAAACCATGGGCATTTTTCTTCTGATTTGCCATATTTCTCATCAACACTTTTGACACTTGTCTGTTTCTTACCCTGAATCCAGAAAAGCAGCAGCCAGAGAAGGGGAGTCTTTGAGCTCATCTTGCTTCTGTGGGGCTGGAAATGCTCCTCAGTCAGGCATTTAGTGGAAATAGAACCATTTATGTGTTCAGCAGCTGAGTGAGGGACCATCAGCCATGTGTGAATATGCAAAAAGAGCCCAGTTATGTAAATAATCAGATGTTAATGCCAGGGAGGAGTTTTGAAATATCTGACTTGATGGTTTCTTGTGGTTATTGGATGTAATAACTATAACATATATGCATGATTCAGATGGTAAAGCAGCCGGAGTTACCTTGACAAGCACAGGGGGTAACAACGACTGTTTAACTAACGATGAGTAACCGAGCGAACAGCAGGTTGAAACACAAGTTAGAAGAGCTAAAATCATTCAGTCATTTACTGTGTGGGGTTTAAATGCAATCAGCCTAGTCTCTTTTAATTAATCCATTTTCATGATCTTGATAGGGCCAGATTCTCAAGGAAGCAGCGGCACTGGCAGCTGCATGACTCTTTACAGAGGCACCAGCGGCTGCATGCGTTCTGCACGCCTAGAATGAAGGCTGTTCTTAGACTTGAAGGGTGCATGCAGGCAGGATGAAAATGAGGTCTGGGAAGAGGAGATCCATGGTCCACAGCACAGAAATGCTGAAATTGGTGTCAGTGTGCCAGGCTCCAGCGCTGCCCATTGTGTCTGTGCCGCTGTCCCCTCTACTTCCATGACGTGGTGGGCACCATAGACTGAGGGTATGTCTACACTACAAGAGTACTTCGATGTCACTTAAATCGAATATGTGGAATCGATATTACAAAGTCGAACGTGTGTTTCCACACTAAGGACAGTAATTCGACTGTGTGAGTCCACACTAACGGGGCAAGCGTCGACATTGGAAGCGGTGCACTGTGGGCAACTATCCCACAGTTCCCGCAGTCCCCGCTGCCCATTGGAATTCCGGGTCGAGCCCCTAATGCCTGCTGGGGGAAAAAATGTGTCGAGGGTGGTTTTGGGTAACTGTCGTCATCCAACCGTCACTCCCGCCCTCCCTCCCTGAAAGCGCCGGCGGGCAATCAGTTCGTGCACTTTTCTGCTGAGTGACAGCACGGACGCCACAGCACTGCGAGCATGGAGCCCGCTGCGACCATCGCTGCAGTTATGGACATTGTCAACACCTCGCACCTTATCAGCCACCTTTTCCAGAGGCAGATGGTGAGAAATCGGGCGAGGAGGCTACGGCAGCGCGATGAGGACATGAAGTCTGAGAGTGGCACAGACCTGTCACAAAGCACGGGACCCCGCGCCGTGGACATCATGGTGGCACTGGGTCATGTTGATGCCGTGGAACGGCGATTCTGGGCACGTAAAACAAGCACTGACTGGTGGGACCGCATAGTGCTGCAGGTCTGGGATGAATCCCAGTGGCTGAGAAACTTTCGCATGCGGAAGGGAACTTTCCTTGAACTTTGTGAGTTGCTGTCCCCTGCCCTGAAGCGCAAGGACACCCGGATGCGAGCAGCCCTGACTGTCCAGAAGCGAGTGGCCATAGCCCTCTGGAAACCTGCCACGCCAGACAGCTACCGGTCAGTCGCGAACCACTTTGGCGTGGGCAAATCTACTGTGGGGGTTGTTGTAATGCAAGTAGCCAACGCAATCGTTGATGTACTGCTGTCAAAGGTAGTGATCCTGGGAAACGTGGAGGTGATCATAGATGGCTTCGCAGCGATGGGATTCCCAAACTGCGGTGGGGCTATAGATGGAACTCACATCCCTATCCTGGGACCGGACCACCAGGCCAGCCAGTACATTAATTGAAAGGGCTACTTTTCCATGGTGCTGCAAGCACTGGTGGACCACAGGGGACGTTTTACCAACATCTATGTCGGATGGCCGGGCAAGGTTCATGACGCTCGTGTTTTCAGGAACTCTGGTCTGTTTAGACAGCTGCAGGAAGGTACTTACTTCCCGGACCACAAAATAACTGTTGGGGATGTGGAAATGCCTATAGTGATCCTCGGGGACCCAGCCTACCCGCTAATACCATGGCTCATGAAGCCCTATACAGGTACCCTGGACAGTGAAAAGGAACTCTTCAGCCACCGTCTGAGCAAGTGCAGAATGGTGGTGGAGTGTGCTTTTGGACGTCTCAAGGGGAGATGGAGAAGCTTATTGACTCGCTCCGATTTCAGCAAAACCAATATCCCCATTGTTATTGCAGCTTGCTGTGTGCTCCACAATCTCTGTGAGAGCAAGGGGGAGACCTTTATGGTGGGGTGGGAGGTTGAGGCAAGTCACCTGGCTGCTGATTACGCCCAGCCAGACAGCCGTGCGATTAGAAGAGCCCAGTGGGATGCGCTGTATATCCGGGAGGCTTTGAAAGCTAGGTTCCAGAGTGAGCAGGGTAACCTGTGACAATTTTGTTTGTTTACAGAGAAGCTGAACCTGCCCCCGTTTCTTTACCCAGTGACTGTTCACTATCCTCTCCAGTTTCATACCCCGTTCACCCCCTTCCAACCCACATTTAAAAATAAAATCACTGAAAATTTGTTAATGAACAACGTTTTCTTTATTACTGTTTTCGCGGTAAAGTGTTGAAACTGGGACGCAGACTGTGGTGGGGGGCGGGTGTAGTGTACTGATGCAAAGGACGCTTCTAAACTCGAGGAATGCCAGGCTCCTGCTTCTACAGTGGTCCGCACTGGCGGACTGATTGTTTGAACGGAGCCTGCCACCCCTCCTGTTTGGGACTCTGTGTGTGGGGGCTATGTGACTTTGTGACAGGGGGAGGACGGTTACAGATTCCCTGCTGCGTGGCTCTGTGATCCAGGATAAGGACCGCTGCATAAGATCTGTAACCGCCCTCCCCCGCCACAAAGTCACCTAGCCCCCCCCCCCCCCCCCACACACACACAGACAATGAAAACCACCTCCCAGACTGACCAGGGTGCCTGGTGACTGCACTGTGTGTGTGACCTGCTGCTGAACCTGCCCCCGTGTCTGTACCAACCACCTTTCCCCCCGTTAAAACAGACTGTCCTCTAAAAAAACATGATGGAAACAGCAATTAACAGAAACGTATTTTTTATTAGCAAATGGACAGTTAGGGGATGAAACTGGGATGGGGGCTTGGGTGAGGCGGGAAGGAAAGGACTTATCAAAGCCTTCTGCCACTTGAGCAGTCTGCAGGGGTAGAGTGACAGTTTTCACAGGCTCTGCAGCCCCTCCTTCTTGGTACTTTGGGTGAGGGGGGTATGGGACTTTGTGGCGGGGGACGGTGGTTACAGATAGACTGCAGCGGGGCTCTGTCCTCCTGCCTCCGGTCCTGCAGAACATCCACAAGGCACCAGAGCATGTCCGTTTGCTCCCTCATTAGTCCAAGCAGTGTTTGAGTTGCCTGCTGGTCTTCCTGCCGCCACCTCTCCTCCCGTTCGCTGTGTGCTCGCTGGTTTTGGGACATGTTCTCCCTCTACTGAGTCTGCAGGGTTGCCTCGGCTCGGGAGCAGCCCATAAGTTCTGAGAACATGTCGTCCCGTGTCCTTTTCTTTCTACGCCTAATCTGCGCTAGCCTCTGGGAGTCTGATGACAGGGTAGGTCGGGAGACAGCCACAGCTGTGGGATGGGAAAAAGGGAGTGAATTCCTCAGAAAGATAAATTTTTGGGTGAACAAAGAAAATAGTCTTTCTCTGTGAAAAAGACCATTCACAGCACCTATCACATGCGCACTCAGGACAAGGTCGAATTTTCGGCCTTCGCATTCAGTCCCTTGGGTCTTGCAGTGCAGATCACAGAATCGGAACAGCACAACGGAATTTGGGTAGCGGGCTGACATGGTAAGCCGTAGACTTGTGGCAGCTTAAAACTTTAATAATAACACTGCCCTACTTTCACGTTCAAAGCAATGCTCCTAGCGTTGGCCAGTTCCTGCTGCCAGCAATCCGGCAAGCATGAACTCTGCCCCTGTCCCACCCCCTCGCGGCTGTCCCCGGGAAAGATCCCTCTATGCTGCCCCTCTCCCGCCTCCACCGCCTGGCTGTAAACCGTCGGTTACAGTTCTGTAAAGGAACAGGGAAGCAGTCCCAATACCAACATTCCCCTAATTCAAAGCAGGTCACCATGAGCGACATCACTCTGATGCGTATTTCAAACAGCGACAAGGAAGGCATGCTTCGGGAAAGCCTGCAAAGACCAGGGCCGTATGCCGCCATGCTGTGCAAGGCAATGATACCGGAGTACTTGATGGTAGCCTGGCGCGGAAACGTTTCATACTACGGAGGACACAACAAAGCCGCTCTCCCAAGGAACCTCATGCAAAAGCTTTCCAATTACCTCCAGGAGAGCTTCATGGAGATGTCCCATGAGGATTTCTGCTCTATCCGCGGACATATTGACCGAATTTTACTGTAGCTGCATTGGCAAGGCTAAACAGTAGAGCGCCTAGGGCAAACCAAACAAGATATACCGGACATTGTTAGATTTTTTTGCAGCAGTTGCACTGCCAAAGATTAGAACTTTAAGTGCCTAGGACAATCTAATCATGAAAAACCCACAGTTAATATTAATGTTCTTTTCAAAATAAATGTTTACATGTTTAAACCACTTACCGGCTGATCCTTCCCCTGATTCTGGGTCCGGGTTAACGCCTGGGGACAGTTGGTACGGGATCTCTGTGAGGGTGACGAAGAGATCCTGGCTGTCTGGGAAATCAGCGTTGTAAGCGCTGTCGACTGCCTCGTCCTCCTCATCTCCTTCCTCATCTTCCCCGTCCACTACCATCTCAGAGGAAGCGGGCGTGGACAATATCCCAGCCTCAGAGTCCACGGTCAGTGGTGGGGTAGTGGTGGCGGCCGCACCTAGGATGGAATGCAGTGCCTCGTAGAAACGGCATGTCTGCGGCTGGGATCCGGAGCGTCCGTTTGCCTCTTTGGTCTTCTGGTAGCCTTGTCTCAGCTCCTTGATTTTCACGCGGCACTGCGTTGCATCCCGGCTGTATCCTCTCTCTGTCATGGCTTTGGAGATCTTCTCGTAGATCTTTGCATTCCGTCTTTTCGATCGCAGCTCCGAAAGCATGGACTCATCGCCCCACACAGCGATCAGATCCAAGACTTCCCGATCAGTCCATGCCGGGGCCCTCTTTCTATTCTGAGATTGCATGGCCATCTCTGCTGGAGAGCTCTGCATCGTTGCCAGTGCTGCTGAGCTCGTCACGATGTCCAAACAGGAAATGAGATTCAAACTGCCCAGACAGGAAAAGGAATTCAAATTTTCCCTGGGCTTTTCCTGTGTGTCTGGTCAGAGCATCCGAGCTCGGACTGCTGTCTGGAGCGTCAACAGAGTGGTGCACTGTGGGATAGCTCCAGGAGCTATTAGCGTTGATTTCCATCCACACCTACCCTAATTCGACATGGCCATGTCGAATTTAGCGCTACTCCCCTCGTTGGGGAGGAGTACAGAAGTCAAATTTAGGAGACCTCTATGTTGAACTAAATAGCTTTGTTGTGTGGACGGGTGCAGAGTTAATTCGATTTAGCGCTGCTAAATTCGACATAACCTCCTAGTGTAGACCAGGCCTGAGAGGTACAAGGGGTTGTGTGAGTTGAGGATTGGGGCCTCCAAACCTCCTAACCTCCACTGTGGTTACCCCACTCCCCAGCTATTGGCTCCTCTGCGTGGGTGTGACCAGCCCAGCAGTCACTGGGAAGCTGACTCAACTCATTTTCTATTGGTTCCTGCTGACTCTTACTAGCCAGACCCAGACTGAATGTGTCCACACCCCAAGCCTTCTGGATAAAGGGGTCAGCACCATTCTGTGTGGCCACTCCCACTTCCCTGCCCTTTGGACCGCACTCCTCCTCTGGTGTGTCTGCCCAGTCCCTGTGAAAGTCCTGTGTTTGCCTATTACCTGCTTGGAGGTATCTGTTAAACAAACCAGCAAATGATAGTATGGGGAGTGGGACTGGAGAAGGAGGGTCAGGTTTGAGGAGGAGCTGTTGGTGGTCTCAGGAAAGCAAGCAGAGGCAAGGTTGCCAGACAAACTCTAGAGCCTCCGCATGTAGCATTGGCCACTCAGTATGTTGAACAAAGGTCTCTTTCCTACAGCTCTGTCCAGGAGCGGCGCCAGAGTTTTTGCCGCCCTAGATGGCAGCGTCCTCCTCTGAGCATTCGGCGGTGGGAGTCCTTCTGCTCCACGTCTTTGGGGCACTTCGGCGGTGGATCCCAGAGTGAGTGAAGGATCCGCTGCCGAATTTCCGCGGAAGACCCAGAGCGGAAGGACCCCCCCGCTGCTGAATTTCCGCTGAGGACGGCAAAATGCCGCCCCCCAAATTGTGCCGCCCTAGGTGACCGCCTAGGGTCGCCTAGTGGAAGTGCCGGCCCTGGCTCTGTCTGCCTCCAGCATCAGTTACTTCTGACAAACACTAACAGCAGGGGATCCTGCTTTGTTGTCAGGCACTTGCACCATTCTCCCCACCTCACCAATAATCTGTGCTCTCTAAGTGCCTCCAGGTCTCCTGCCTTTCCACTTTAGACAGGTGTTGTAGCAATATAGCACAAAACTATCCACGGATCCAGTGAGAGCAACTCTAGCAGTGGTCCTGCTGAGGCCTTTATGCACCTTAAATTGCTCTATAAATTGTTCTCTTCTGTTAATTTTCTCTGAAGCACTTGACATTGGCCACTATCAGAAGACAGGATACTGGGCTAGATGGACCATTGTTCTGACCCAGTATGGCCATTCCTATGTTCTTAGCAGGACAATATCAAACGAACGCCGTCCTGTTGATTGACCAAATTCTGTGGAGAAGTCTATCATTGACCATTAGATGGAAAGAGCACTTCAGGAGTGGAGATTTCAGTCAATCCACACAAATTAATCATTCATAGGCCTGCCCAAGCAGCTGTGAGCACATTTCCTTTGGGGGTTGCAGTACTGTATTGTCTACTGCATCTCTTTACTGTGATGCATATCTTCCCTTTTTTGTATTCAACTGTACATTTGAATAGGCTGTTGATACTGTGAAGCCAATTTTCCACCACAGAAGCCATCTTTGTCCAAACCCCACATGGAAAGGGAATTTATCCTCCTGTGTGTTGATCTGAGCACCCAGCAGTGCCATAGAGGAGTCCTCCTGAGGCACCATTGTTTGAAAATGAGGTCTCCTAATTTCGGCCAGGACGTGTCTGGAACAATCTGGCCCTAGATCTTGTAAATTCTTTTTGTGTTTATGTGTCAGGCCGAAGTCAGAGGTGCACCCAGGTGGGCCAAACATTCTTGTGTTACTGCAACTACAGCAGAGCTATTGGGTGGAGATAATGGGAATCCTACAGGACTGGGATTGTCAGGAATAGGACAACATTCGTGAGCTCGAATGGGCTGAGACAATTCCTTTTCAACAAAAGAAGCTAGAATTACTTCCATAATTTCCACTGTAATTTCATTATTTTACAGGTTCCTTATTAAGAAAAGCAAATACTTCCATCCTATTTCTGTTTTTAAACTTCCATATATTAAATCTATATGCTGGTGTTCTATGAAATTACTTCCTGCATGTAACAGACTGAATTGAGAAGTACCCAAAACTAAAAGTGTCTTGCCCGTAGTGACTGTTGAACAGATGGTCACTATGTTACATACCACGCAGCACATGGGGAGGGTTTTGTATAGGTGGAACCGGAAAGGGATAGTTGCATTAACCACGATGGATACACTCGTGCCCATTCATGTGCACACATCCTTTCGGGTCTCTATGCACTAGACCTGCCCAGCTACCGTTTTGAAAATCCTGTCCAGGCTCATCTTCGCTTGTGTCTCACAGCTCATGTGCATTCAAGGCTTGATCCAAAGCTCACTGAAATCAGTGGGATTCTTTCTGCTGACATGAGATCTCTGAAAAATTGGCCCCACAAGGTCTAGTCCTACACTCTATGAACTGAGTGAATGTTCTTCCGATGTTAGCAAATCTATTCAATAAAGGAATCTGTAATTTGAGTATTTTAGCAATGTTTATGAGAAACCTTCCCAAAGAGATTTTTATAGTGTCTGTTGGTAGGAAAGGAATGCTGCAGGCAGTTTTGAAATGCATTCCTATAGGAATGAAATTAATTAATTAATTAATGCTCACTGGGGTAGGAGCCCAGGTTTTGAAACCTGGCGAGGATTTCAGAGCAGTAATGAACTTAAAATAATATCTATATAAAATCAATACAACAATTCTTACCTTTGTGTAATTTCTTACCATGAAGCCAGAAAACAAGTAACAAACAGAGAAGTCTGTGAGATCATCTTGATTGTCTGTGATTGGAAATGTTTGTTGATAAACACACAGAGGAAATCAACACATTTAAAAGTTGTCAGAAAGGAAAAAACCACTTGTGTGAATATGCAAAAGGGTCAAATTCTGGAAGTCACCAGGATTATAGCCCCAGGTCAGCTGTTGTGAAATCTTGAACTTGTCTATTTCATGGTGCGGTTGAGTGATGTAGGGCGAGTCATGCTCCTGTTACATGATGATCAGAGAGTCTCACAGGTAATCACATTTATTTCACTGGAACCGCTCATATGAGTAAGGACTTAGGTGTCAGTTTAAGAGGCTCACAGTTAGGTATATTTTATAAAGATGGTAACCAGGGAAACCTATTGACTCAATTATTCTTCTTCCTTTTTCATCAGACCATACCAGTAAAGAAACCTTCCGAAACCAACGGGCCTGTTTGGCCTGAAATCGCAAACTCTGCAAAGTGGTATCAAAATACTGCCATCTACTGGCCAATAGCAGAGTTTTCTACAGAATTTAGTCCATGAATGGCGTGCCCAAGCAGATCTCCTAGCACTCCCCAGGGAGTCTGGTGCTAGACGGCTTGATGCTGCTTTGTCTTCTCACATGTGTCCCTCTTAGCCTCCCAGGCACATGTTTCAAGCCGTGATTGATGTTGTGGAGCCAGTTTCCCATCATACACCAGAAGAAGCATGTAGTGTATAGATCGCATCTGGGGCCCTTGTTAAGGAAGAATGCCTTATTATGAAGGTTCTGGACTGGTGTTTGAGATCTGGGTTGAGCTCCTGGCTATGCCTTAGTCTCCCTGTGTGACATGTGACAAGTTACTTATTCTCTCTCTCTTTCAGATCCCCATCTTCTTATATGGGGAACAAAGGCTACTTGATGAATAGTTTGATGCTTTAAAAGTGAATAACATCATACAGTGCACCCCACTGTACTCCTGCATTGGACTGTCCCCCAGCAGTGCAACTTCAGCATGCCGTGTAGTTGAGGAAGCAGCGCCCTGAGGAACCTGTCAGGCACTGCTGCTCACACTGGTAATGCAGCCATGGAGTCTTTCCAGACCCTGGACACAGCAGCAGTTTCAGTAACAGCCCCATAAACCGAAAGGGCAATTACAAATGACTGGCCAGATTTACCCATACACTTTGGCTGCTCTGGAGATACCAACTGTCCGGTTGCTCTGCCTGCTTTAGTGTACAAGTCAGTCTGCCCTCTGGAATCAAGATGGGCGACCTTTTTAGATCAGAGGCCGTTGTTCAAGCTGAAGTTCTGGGCCTGGTGCAGAATTTATCGGGTGGGTTCTATAGCCGGTGTTATGCAGACGAGTTGATCATGATGGTCCCTTCTTGCCTTAAAAATCTACGAATCTAAATAAAATAAAAAGTAGAGGGAAGGCTGGTATAACATCTCAGCATCTTATTAGTAATGTTGTATAATGGCATTCTCTGGGGATTTGTTTTAGTGTTCATGTATGAAATTGTGTGTGTGTGTGTTTGTGTGTATATCATGATGACGATGATATGTATGTACATAAGTAAAACTAAGGAAATTCTCAGACAAAAAACTACATTCAAATAGAGCTAAGGTTGTCAGTAGTTATAACTGAAGACATGACGAGGATGTTGCACGTAACCTAGACCCAAGCATTGTAAAACCAAGGACATTCAGGTTTACACTTTAAAGTGTTTGATTTTTTTTTTAAGTAAGAAAAGTGGTGTTAAGGCACCCAAATAATCTTAACTCTGTGGTGTAGAGGGAAATCACTTTGTCTTTAATAACGTTTCTAATCAGATCTGGGATTCTCAAACACTACAATGCTTTAATCATAATGATATATTAATTGCACTGAATCATTATAGGACATTGTTGCGATGTTTTGGTGCCCTCACTGTGTATTTCCATACTGTAACATGTTTCATTGTCTTTTGAATCTATCTTGGATTTTCCTAAGTTATATTACTTTTGTTGTTATTGTTGCTATAAGTACAACTCCTCCGTAATGTATTTTACTCTAAATTACAAATATGTACTTGCAACCAGAACTCCAGCTTAATATTGCTTGTATCTGGGAATATTCTCCGCTATGATATAAATATCTCTTTTGTATAATTTTTCACAGCAGAGAGTGTGTCCCCGTAACAAAATGTTACTTTTGGAATTCTGTGGGATTTGTTTGTTTATTTTTGAATGCTTCTTTTGGGCCAAAAATTCTAGAATCCTCAATTGTGTAGAGTCAGGGTAAAATTAAATCAATCAAAACATTAAAAAACTCCCTCCACACTATAGACACATGCCCTGTTTGTACATGTTCGGCTCTGAGGGCCAGTGTAGCAGGATCTAACATCTATCATGGACGCAAGCACCATAGGCTTCCTGAGAGCGAACCAGGACACTCAACGGTGTTCTCCCTCGCATGCCAAGAGCAGCGAGCCCACGTGCTCTAGCTGCTTAACCACAAACTGATGCTTGCTGGTGACAACAAGCAGCATTTGGATCCCTCCCAAACAGGCCAAGAAGGGTCCCCTGCTTTGGAGTGCAAGACACCAGTAGATTCCCCAACAGCAATCCACTGAAAATAGATATGTTGCAAAGTTTGGGAAAGGGATCAAGCAGGGAACTGTCTGCCATAAATCAGCCCATGAGAGGGTGTTTTGTGTCATTGCAAGAATGAGGCGCTTCCTTCCATGATTGCCCACACCTGATCTGCATAGTTTGTGACTCTGTGTGTGTGTGTGTGTGTGTGTGTGTGTGTATTAATGGTTTAATGTACATCATGTGGTGTCAGTTTATTTGTATGTGATCTGTGCTGTATGACTAAGTGAATATTACCTTTATTTCCCATGCTCTGCATCTTTTGTCTAAAAGCAATTTTAATTTCGAGCTAATTAAGTTTGCTTTCCGGATTAATGTATTAATTCCCAGACACAAACTACATTAAGACTGTAGCCGTTCTTTGGGGAAGGGGCATCTTTTGGTTCTGTGATTGTAAAGCACCTAGCACAATGGAGTCCGGGTCCATGTTTGGGGCTTTGTAGGCACTACTGCAGTGCAAAAAAATAAAAAAGAAGAAGATGAAGTTGAGGCTGAGAGTATTAGTAATTTAGGATAAAATCAGTGACTGGGATGTTGTCATGATCCAAACACCAAGGATTATAAACCCAGAAAATTCACAGTTAAGTTTAAACTTAAAAAAAGTCATAACACATTTTGTGGGATTTCACTAATGACCCTCTGTTGTACAGCTGATAATATGACAAAACTTCACTGCACAGCTAACCTCTCAAGATAGCAATACAATGCCAGAGTTTTAGGTTGTTAGTGGATGGGAGGAGTTATCTTCTTATTTCTCTTTCGAACATTTGAACATTTGAAAACTAGACTCTTGTGCTACTTGTCTGTACGAGTGTCTGCTAGACTTCAGGCTTCATAGAGCAGGGAGGTTTTTGTATTGGTCTGTATCACTGTGAGAGGCCAATAGCTACCCTGCTGACAGTAATAATCTCCAGCATCATCAGCTTCAACCCGGCTGATTGTAAAAGTGAAGTCCTTGCCAGACCCACGGCCACTGAACCGGTCTGGGATCCCAGAGGGACGTGTGGAAGCGCTGTGGATAAGCAGCTTAGGAGCTTGTCCTGGTTTCTGTTGGTACCAGGCTAAGTTGGTATAAGCACCTCCTTTGCTCTCACTGGTGATGCTGGTACTGGCTTTGCAGTTGATGGTGACTCTGTCTCCTGGAGACACTGCCAGGGATTCTGGAGTCTGAGTCAGCACAATCTGCCCATTGGAACCTGGCGAGAGAGAATAAAAATTGGCAGGGCTGGGGTTGGGTAAATTGGACAATGACATTAACATTATTCAAAGCTCCACATTGAAACCCTTGTAAACTGAACAGTAGAAATAAACTAAAAATATACCTGGAATCAGCATATAACTTTACAAACCACGGGGATTTTTCTTATGCTTTGCCACATGTCTTATCAACACCTTTGACACTTGTCTGTTTCTTACCCTGAATCCAGAAAAGCAGCAGCCAGAGAAGGGGAGTCTTTGAGCTCATCTTGCGTCTGTGGGGTTGGAAATGCTCCTCAGTGAAGCATGTAGAGGAAATGGAACCATTTATGTGTTCGGCAGCTCAGTGAGGAAACATCAGTTGTGTGTGAATATGCAAAAGTTGCCCAATTATGTAAATAATCAGATGTTAATGCCAGGGAGGAGTTTTGAAATATCTGACTAGATGGTTTCTTCTGGTTATTGGATGTAATAACTATAACATATTTGCATGATTCAGATGGTAAAGCGGACGGAGTTAGCTTGACAAGCACAGGGGGTAACAACGGCTGTTTGATTAATGATGAGTAACTGAGCGAGCGGCAGGTTGAAATCATTCAGTCATTTACTGTGTGGGGTTTAAATGCAATCAGCCTAGTCTCTTTTAATTAATCCATTTTCATTATATTGATAGGGCCAGATTTTGAAGGAAGCAGCGGCACCGGCAGGTGCATGGCTCTCTGCAGAGGCACCAGTGGCTGCGTGCGTTCTGCACGCCTAGAATGAAGGCTGTTCTCAGACTTGAAGGGTGCACACAGGCAGGATGAAAATGAGGTCTGGGAAGAGGAGACCCAAGGTCCAAGCATACTCAGATTTTGGGTGTATCCACAGCACAGAAATGCTGAAATTGGTGTCAGTGTGCCAGGCTCCAGTGATGCCCATTGTGTCTGTTCCCCTGTCCCGTCTACTTCCATGACGTGGTGGGCACCAGAGACTGAGAGGTACAGGGGGTTGTGTGAGTTGTGGATTGGGGCCTCCAAACCTCCTAACCTCCACTGTGGTTACCCCACTCCCCAGCTATTGGCTCCTCTGCGTGGGTGTGACCAGCCCGGCAGTCACTGGGAAGTTGACTAAACACCTTTTCCATTGGCTCCTGCTGACTCTTACTAGCCAGACCCAGACTAAATGTGTCCACACCCCATGCCTTCTGGATAAAGGGATCAGCACCTTTCTGTGTGGCCACTCCCACTTCCCAACCCTTTGAACCACACCCCTCCTCTGGTGTATCTGCCCAATCCCTGTGAAAATCCTCTGTGTGCCTATTACCTGTTTGTGTATCTGGGTTCATGTGTGTTTGGGGATTTGCTCCCATACAGACTTTTGTGAATCTGGCCCATAAGGTCTTAACGTACTCTACAACAGAGCAAACAGGCACCTGACCTTAACACCGCCATTTAAACATCCCTTGATTATATAATTTTTCTTAGGTGAGTAATGATTCTGAGACCTTCAGGTGGGATTATATTGATTATCTATTTAAATAAGAGGAGCCCCTGAGACCATTTTAGAAGTGTATTTATGATGGCAGAGCTGGTTGATTTTTTTCCAAAGGAACAGCTTTCTGTCAGGAAATGTGGAGTTAACCAAATCTAAACCTTCTGTGGGAACACAAGAATTCTGTTAAAAGAAGAACAGGAGTACTTGTGGCACCTTAGAGACTAACAAATTTTCAGGGGAAAATGTTGATAAGGTCAAAACATTTCCTTCTGATATGGTCAAAATGGTTATTTCGATGTTATCATTTTGACTGTTGTATTGTATTGCAGTGGATGTTGTGTTATGATGTTCAGTTGACAAAGTTTAAATGGACATATCAGCCTTATTGAAATGAAAAGTCTCTGATTTTTCCAAAATGAAATTGTCTCTGGTGCCCTGGGATTCAAGAGTGGGAATAAAGCAGAGAAAACTGTAGTGAGCCTCAAGTCTCTGTGGATATGCTAGAGTCTGTGATTAGCCAAAGCTCTTCGAGTCTTCCAGTGTTCTCCTTTTCATTCTGGCTTGGAGATGGAATAAGTCACCCTCTTATCTCAAGACAGTTACATCCGCAAAAAACGGTAACTGCATTGCACACTGCAGAGAGCAGGGAGGTTTTTGTATTGGTCTGTATCACTGTGAGAGGGTAGCTGCCACACTGCTGGCAGTAATAATCTCCAGCATCATCTGCTTCTACGCTGCTGATGGTGAATGAGAAATCAGTGCCAGACCCACTGCCGCTGAACCGGGCTGGGACCCCCGACTGGAGGCTGCTAGCGCGGTAGATAAGAAGTTTGGGAGCTTGTCCAGGTTTTTGTTGGTACCAGTTTAGGCAAGTGCCAATGCTCGTACTGGCTTTGCAGTTGATAGAGACTCTCCCTCCCACTGGCACTGCCAGAGATTCCGGAGACTGAGTCATCACAGTTTGCCCAGAGGAGTCTGGATAGACAGAGAAGATGGGTAGGGAATAAACAATGATACAATGCTGGAGATGACGAATATTCAAACACTAAAACACAGTTTGAATTTGCCATTGTGACTTGACACAAAAACACAACACATAGAACATTAATTCAATGAATCTGGTGGCAACATTTCTTATGTTCTGTCACATGGATCATTACATTTTCAAATTCTTTGTTTTCAGTTTCTTACCCTGAATCCAGAGAATCAGCAGCCAGAGAAGGGGCGTGTGTGAGATCATCTTGCCAGACTGTGGTAGGAAAGGTTTGCACATAAACCTGCAGTGGAAAATGAAACGCTTATAATTTATATGTGCTCAGCTGCTGAGTGAGAAAAACCTCATTCGTATGCAAAATACATGTAAATTTACTGCTCTTGTGTTGCAGCACAGAGTTGTGAAATGTTCATATTTGGCTTTTATCCTGCGGCTGCTTCATTTTAGAATGTCGTCTTCATGTATTTCCAGGGTTCCGATGGCAATATGCTCAGACAGCTCTGCAGATCTTGCATATACTTAGCCGATGTGACACATCTCCCCTGGATGTTCACTTGGGCTGTGCCACCCATTATCTGACATGAACCTTCATTTCAGCCCCCTCCATCCAAGTACTTGCCAGATGTCACTCATTCCATGACCTTGGAGGGTGCCTTATCTTTCTTAGACAAAGCAGGGATCCCAAAAGGCTGGTCTCACCAGCTGAGTATTCCCTGTAACATCACTTGTAAAAGGTGTCGCTTAGTCTGAAAGTTCTATCTATAGAAGAACTATGAGGGCAGGGATAGCTCAGTGGTTTGAGTATTGGCCTCCTAAACCCAGGGTTGTGAGCTCAATCCTTGAGGGGGCCACTTAAGAGATCTGCGGCAAAAATCAGTACTTGGTCCTGCTAGTGAAGGCAGGGGGCTGGACTCGATGACCTTTCAAGGTCCTTTCCAGTTCTAGGAGATAGGATATCTCCATTAATTTAATTTAACTAAAGAACCCTGGGCCTCATTTACAGATGTGCTGATGTCCTGCATCTCTCATAACAGTGAAAACAGTGAACAGAAGCTGGAGGTGCTCAGTGCCTCGGACAGTCAGGCTCTCTCTGTCCATTTTGGGGCTTTAGTGAGGGAGACTCTTAATTACTGCTGTGCAATGGCTGACTCTAAGGTCAGAGATCTCAATAGTCTCATCTCTGGCCCCCTAACATGGCAAGGCTGGCCATGGCACAAGGATGGGTTGGCGTGTGTCAATAAGAGACCGGGTTAACCGTGTGTGCCATGATCCAGGGGTTTGCTCTTCCACTGAGTGCTGTTTCCACACCTACTAGATCAAATTACACTGGTCTACAATTTTTGAGACGTCGTCTGCTTCAGAGATAAAATGTGCTATTTATTATGTATTTTGATGTGCTGAAGTCAAATGTGACAATTAAAACAACTGATTGGCTGCTGTTTCTAAGATATTTAAGTTTTTACATTTTATGTCTATGTATATTGTGTAGATAGTAGAGTTTTAATCAAAAATTGTAAACCTAGGTCTTTTCATGTGTTTATGGTTGCTTTACATGATAATATTTCATCTGTCCTGTTTATGTAACACTTTAAAAATCAGCAAAAGGGTTCTATAAATCAAATTTATTATGAAACAAAAGGCAAAAAACTATTCTGTACATAGTTTAGTCCTATTCAATGTCTACTCAGCGCTTCTTGGCTTGTCTCTTGTATTCATTAAATGGAGCATCTCTTGTCACTGTCCAGCAATAGTCTGCAAGCATTGATGGGCTCCATTTGCCCTGATAGTGTTTCTCCATTGTCGCCATGCTCCTCGCTCACTGCTCCACAGTTCAGTGGAAAAAATCTAGATGAGAGTGCAAAAAAATGTATCTTTAGTGACATGTTGCAACCAAGGCTTTTGTATGCCTTAAGGAGGTTTTCCACCAACAACCTGTAGTTGTCTGCCTTGTTGTTTCCGAGAAAATTTATTGCCATTAACTGGAAGGCTTTCCATGCCGTCTTTTCCTTGCCACGCAGTGCATGGTCAACTGCATCGTCTCGAAGAAGTTCACGCATCTGAGGACCAACAAAGACACCTTCCTTTATCTTAACTTCACTTAACCTTGGAAATTTTCCACAGAGGTACTTGAAATCTGCTTTTGTTTTGTCAATAGCCTTGACAAAGTTCTTCATCAGACCCAGCTTGATGTGTAAGGGTGGTAACAAAATCTTCCTTGATTCAACAAGTGGTGGATGCTGAACACTTTTCCTCCCAGGCTCCAATGACTGTCGGAGTGGCCAATCTTTCTTGATGTAGTGGGAATCTCTTGCCCGACTATCCCATTCGCAGAGAAAACAGCAGTACTTTGTGTATCCAGTCTGCAGACCAAGCAAGAGAGCAACAACCTTCAAATCACCACAAAGCTGCCACTGATGTTGGTCATAGATTATGCACCTCAAAAGTTGTTTCATGTTGTCATAGGTTTCCTTCATATGGACTGCATGACCAACTGGAATTGATGGCAAAACATTGCCATTATGCAGTAAAACAGCTTTAAGACTCGTCTTCGATGAATCAATGAAGAGTCTCCACTCATCTGGATCGTGAACGATGTTGAGGGCTGCCATCACACCATCGATGTTGTTGCAGGCTACAAGATCACCTTTCATGAAGACGAATGGGACAAGATCCTTTTGACGGTCACGGAACATGGAAACCCTAACATCACCTGCCAGGAGATTTCACTGCTGTAGTCTGGAGCCCAACAGCTCTGCCTTACTCTTGGGTAGTTCCAAATCCCTGACAAGGTCATTCAGTTCACCTTGTGTTATGAGGTGTGGTTCAGAGGAGGGGGATGGGAAAAAATGTGGGTCCTGTGACACTGATGGTTCAGGACCAGAAGTTTCATCCTCTTCCTCTTCCTCATCTGGCTCAAGTGAGAATGATTCTGGTGCATCAGGAACCGGCAGTCCTTCTCCGTGGGGTACTGGGCGTATAGTTGATGGAATGTTTGGATAATGCACAGTCCACTTTTTCTTCTTTGACACACCTTTCCCAACTGGAGGCACCATGCAGAAGTAACAATTGCTGGTATGATCTGTTGGCTCTCTCCTAATTATTGGCACTGCAAAAGGCATAGATTTCCTTTTCCTGTTCAACCACTGGCGAAGATTTGTTGCACAAGTGTTGCAGCATATGTGTCGGGCCCACCTCTTGTCCTGATCTCCAATTTGGCAGCCAAAATAAAGGAGATAGGCTTTTTTAACCAAAGTGCTTAGACTGCGCTTTTGTGATGCAAAAGTCACTTCACCACAAACTTAGCAGAAGTTATCTGCAATGTTCACGCAAGTACGAGGCATCTCTGCTCACTTTGGCTAAACAGAAATGTGTCCCTTTGCAAAATCAAACACTGACAAATAAAAGAGCATGACACTGTATGATTTCTAGAGCTGATATAGGGCAATTTGTTCAGCAGAGTGATGTAAACTTTGTTATGATTGCATCATCCATGACTTCTAGGAATAACATGATGCAATTCATATTATGTATGATGCAATACTAGCTTCAGATTGCATCATTCATTGTTTTGCCTAAAAAGCAAGTACTGTCCAAACCCAGTCATAGATTTATTCATAGATCCAGTCAAAGATGTATTTTAGTCATTTCTGGTTTAAATTGAGATCCCTTCCCTTTATAACTCACTTATCCTCCGCCAATCCCAAGTCAAGGGTCGTATATACTGATCCAATTGCATATCTTGAAAACTAGAGCCAATCAACAATTTTAAGCATCATTTTCATCCTCAGTGACCCAGAATTGGTAAAGTTTGACTACATTTATTTCAGAAGCATTTTGGCTGTAGAGCAGTGTTATCTATTAAACAAACCAGCAAATGATAGTATGGTGAGTGGAACTGGAGAAGGAGGGTCAGGTTTGAGGAGGAGCTGTTGGTGGGCTCAGGAAAGCAAGCAGAGGCAAGGTTGCCAGACAAACTCTAGAGCCTCCGCATGTAACACTGGCCACTCAGCATGTTGAAGAAAGGTCTCTTTCCTTCTGCGCTGCCTGCCTGCTGCATCACTTACTGCTGACAAACACTAACAGCAGGGGATCCTGCTTTATGGTCTGGCACTTGCACTTTGTGGTCAGGCACTTTGTGGTCTCCTCACTTCACCAAATTATCTGTGCTCTCTAAGTGCCTCCAGGTCTCCTGCCTTTCCACTTTAGACAGGTGTAGTAGCAATATGGCACAAACCCATGCACGGATCCAGTGAGAGCAACGCTAGCAGAGGTCCTGCTGAGGCCTTTATGCACCTTAAATTGCTCTATAAATTGCTCTCTTCTGTTAATTCTCTCTGAAGCACCTGACATTGGCCACTATCAGAAGACAGGATACTGGGCTAGATGGACCATTGTTCTGACCCAGTATGGCCATTCCTATGTTCTTAGCAGGACAATATCACACGAACACCATCCTGTTGATGGACCAAATTCTGTGGACAAGTCTGTCATTGACCACTAGATGGCAATAGAAAGAGCACTTCAGGAGTGGAGATTTCAGTCAATCTACACAAATTAATCCGTCATAGGACTGCCCAAGCAGGTGTGAGCACATTTCCCTGGGGAGTTGCAGTACTGTATGGTCTGCTGCATCTCTTTACTGTGCTGCACGTCTTCCCTTTTATGTGTCCAGCTGTACATTTCAATATGTTGTTGATACTGTGAAACCAATTTTCCACCACAGAAGCCATCTTTGTCCAAACCCCACATGGAAAGGGAATTTAGGCTCCTGTGTGTTGGTCTGAGCACCCAGAAGTGCCATACAGGAGTCCTACTGAGGCACCATTGTTTGAAAATGAGGTCTCCCAATTTCGGCCAGGACACATCTGGAACAATCTGGCCCTAGGCCTTGTAAATTCTTTTTGTGTTTGTGTATCAGGCCGAAGTCAGAGGTGCACCCAGGCGGGCTAAACATTCTTGTTTTACTGCAACTACAGCAGAGCTGTTGGGTGGAGATGCTGGGAATCCCACAGGACTAGCATGTGTCAGGAATAGGACAACATCCCTGAGCTCGGATGGGCTGAGACAAATACTCCCAAACATCCTGGCAATTAGCACAGGGTAATTTATCCATTAAACAGTTCAGATACAGGTTACCACAATCTTCAAAGAGACATATAGTCAATAATACTATTTCACTCAAGTATCTTCCTAAATGTTAATATTCCCTTTTTGATCTTTGAATCAAAGCTATAGCAATAGACAAGACTTATTTGCTTATATCACAAGACCTGAGCAAACATCTACCCTTCTATCTCTAACAATGCAGACTTGCATTTCAAAGCTCTATTCATTTACCTATCTTCCTAACCAGTCTCTACAGTTCACCCATGGGTCAGGTCAGTCTGTGATTAATTAACTCTTTCTGGACCTGTCATCTTTCAATGAGATATTATATCACACTCATAACGTCACAACGGGTGAGCTTTTTAGATCATATGCTTTTGTTCAAGCAGAAGTTCTGGGCTTGATGCAGAATTTATTGGGTGGGTTCCATAGCCGGAGTTATGCAGATGAGATGATCATGATGGTCCCTTCTGGCCTTAAAAATCTACGAATCTAAATAAAATAAAAATTAGAGGGAAGGCTGATATTACATATCTGCATCTTATTAGTAATGTTTATAATGGCATTCTCTGGGGATTTGTTTTAGTGTTCATGTATGTAATTCTATGTGTGTGTTTGTGTATATGTCATGATGATGACGATGATATATACGTACATAAGTAAACCTAAGGAAATTCTCAGACAAAAAACTACATTACGATAGAGTTAAAGTTGTCAATAGTTATCCAGAACTTAAGACATGCCGAGGATGTTGCACTTAACCTAGACCCAAGCATTGTAAAACCAAGGACATTCAGAATTAAGGTTTACACTTTAAAATGTTTGATTTTTTTTTCAAAGTAAGAAAAGATTCTGGAGTTTGAGTCATCACAATCTGCCCAAAGGAGTCTAGGCATAGGAAGAACGATGGGTAGGGAATTGAACAATGATACAATGTTGTATAACTATACCAAGCTTTACACTGAAACACTTTTAAGTTGCTAATATAAGTTTGTTAAAATGCAACAAAAATATGAAGTGAATTCTTCAGCATTTTAAAATGTTATTCTACTAAGTATCTACCATTAAAACCCTTGTTTTATTTCTTACCCTGAATCCAGAAAACCAGCAGCCAAAGAAGGGAAGTGTGTGAGCTCATCTTGACACTTTGAGATTGAAAAGGTTTGTCAATTATTCTGTAGGAAAAACATGTATAAGTACTCAGCAGCTCAGCAAGGCAGTGTCCCTCATGTGGGAATATCCAAAATACTTATAAATGTCCTGCACTTTAGTTCCAGGGCAGAGATTCGGGATGTTAATATTTAGCCTGTTAGTTTCATGCTGCTATTGTCTGTTAGAATTAAAGTTATGCACTTGTAGGATGTAGATGCTAATATAGACATCTCACTGGATTTTATATGTGTATTTATTGATCTGACATGTCTCCACTCAATACTCACTCATGCTGTACCCTCAGTATCTGGACATGCACTTTCGTTTCAGCCTACTCCATTTGACCACTGTCCAGGTTATTTGAGTGATGACATTGGTGGACACCATTGCCTTCTTCAGCAAAGCAGTGGTGCCAAGTGACTGGCTTCCCCATCTGAGTATTCCCCACAACATCACCACCATGGCACCTAATTTGTCACAGACCATAACGTGATCCATAAAGGAGATAAGGGGCCCTCCACTCTCTTTGACTCCAGTGGGAATTGAAGTCACACACAGAATCCTCTCAGCACCTAGCAGGATTGGCCCTTCTCAGCCATAGAACATCGGGAGTGCAACTGGTATCTGGTGTCCTGTGTCATAGTGGGAACCACATAGTGATAAATAAATGTGACGTGAGTGGCTGAGGTTTTGGATCTGTGACTATCTCTGAGCTGGTAACACCCAGACAAACAGCACCCTGATCCCACTGGCACAGTCAGAACTCGAGCTAGGTCTGGGGGGTTATTCCAGGCCACTGGATGGTTTCCGTGCTCCCATTAGAGCAGAGGTACTGGGATTGCACAGGTAAATGTTTGGTTTAATTATTGATGAGGAGCAAAGGGGAGACAAGGAGAAGATCATTGCAGCAAGGGGCCCTGGACACTGATAAATCAAGGTGCAGCAGCTACACTGACAGTATGATGATCTTCACAGGAAGTAGCACTCACGGTGCCCCAGAACCGGGAGGTTGTTGTATTGGTCTGTATCACGGTGAGTGGTGAGCGCTCAGCCTGCAGACAATAGTAATCTGCTGTATCATCGGCTTCAGTGCTGCTGACTGGGAGAGTGTAATTGGTACCAGAGCCACTGCCACTGAACCGGGCTGGGACCTCAGAGGCAGGGGAGGAGCCATAACAGATAAGAAGTTCAGGAGCTTGTTCTGATTTCTTTTGGTACCAAGAGATAGTCTCTGCCAAGGCTAGAACTGGCTGTACATCTGATGGTGACATTTTGTCCTGGAGACACTGAGAGGGATTCTGGAGACTGAGTCATAGTGACGGACCCAGAGGAGTCTGGATTAATTATAAAATATAAATAAATACAGATAAAAGGTCACTGGTAGTCAGCAATATTGTGTGTTAATAAATGATTGACAATTGCATCTTTAGATAATGGCATTAAGTGGATCATATAATACAACATGTTCACAATCATTATATTCTAGCCATGACCTGATGAATGGGTTATTTAATAGCCAATCTAGCTACAATGATTCACATTTTTAAAATATCAGTGGATCTTTGTGCTTTTAAGCCAGTGCCCTCCAGTTCTGATTCCTACCTGGAATCCACAGCGCCAGTAGCCAGAGGAGCTGAGCCTGGGAGAACATCTTGGTATGTCTGAGCTGGCAGGTGCTGCTCAATGAACCGTGGAGAGTGGAACCAAAAATTTTACAGCCCCCAGAGCACCAGGGCAGCGTCACGTTCCAAAATTGAATGGAATGTTATAACTATAACTGACTGCTTACTATGATTCTTTCTGTAGTCACAATAAATGTGGCATTTTGCCTTATCCCCTTTAATAAGATCCTGCTGGTTTTTATTTTATTGGTATAACAGCAGCCTTCTCCTGCCCCTTCCACAGCACTCCGACCCCTCCATACACCCCCGAATAACCTCCCAGAACTTTCTACCACCCTGCCATAGCCCTCCCCTGAAGCCCTACAACAGCTCTCCACCACCCTGCTATAGACCCCCCAAATAACCCCCACCATAGTCCGCCAGTACCTTGCTCCCACCCAACCCCCAAATAACCACCCCCCCAACCTTCGAGAGCCAAGCAGCACACACACTGTCTGTTCTATGCCCTTGCCCTGCTCTGGCAAGCAGGCCCTTGGAAGAAGATGCTGGAGCTTATGTGTAGGTGACAAAACCAAAACTGTAACTTTACCAAACTGTGGCCGCAACTTTTGAACCAAAAACGGCACAACCTTTTTACAGTCTTACTGATCAGTGTTTGTAAAGTGCTTTGAGATCCTCAGCTGGCTAGTGCTAAATTAGTGCAGAGGGCGTGCATAGGCCTAACCCCTCCACATCCACCAGGGGGAGGTTAGCGATGCTGACTGCCCCTCACACTACACAGTAAGATGGGCAAAGTCATGTGATAGTTGATGTTTTTCTTAATGTCCCAGCTCTGGGAATCACGTGATTAGGTGAGAATCTCCACTGTCCTTCAAAAAAGGCAGAGCCAGTTTCTAGCTCACATAGTTGTGGAGAAAAGTTTGAAAATGTGAAATCCTGAAGGTAAAGAAAAAGCCAATATATATGCTTTTGAAAAAAAAAAAAGTCATGATATGTTGAGCCTGAATTCATGATTTGTGAAAGACCGGGGTCGGCAATCCAGGGATCATGGTTACAAAAAGTTGCTCACAGTTTGCACAGTTGAATGCAGTGCAGGGTTTTCTCCGGCTGGGTGGGACAGGCTTTGGGAGAGCATTTTCCTGATCATCTGCACACACACATGGTATGATTTTCATGTGCCCATTAGAAGAAGTTTTATTGTGTGGCTGTGCTCTGTAGGGAGTTGGACTTTGTTGGCCTGAGACAGGATAGTGAAACACATCCATGACATGGTCATTACAGGTCTGACATACTGTCCTGCTGTTACATGCTCCTGCACTTGCTGATTTGGTGAATCTGATGTAGGTGGATTGATTGACAGTGATGGGTAATTGTGAGAGTTATTGATAACTTTGCTCTGTGGTTTGGTAAGAGAGACACAGGAGCAGGTTTATATCACAGGCAGCAGGGTGATTCGATATAGCTGCAGCAATCGGTAACTGCCTTGCATGCTGCAAAGAGCAGGGAGGTTTTTGTATTGGTCTGTATCACTGTGAGAGGCACATCATTACCCTTCTGGCAGTAATAATCTCCAGCATCATCTGCTTCTACACTACTGATTGTCAATGTGAAATCAGTGCCAGACCCACTGCCGCTGAACCGGGCTGGGACCCCCGACTGGAGGCTGCTAGCATCGTAGATAAGAAGTTTGGGAGCTTGTCCAGGTTTCTGTTGGTACCAGTTTAAGTAATTGCTAATGCTCGTACTGGCTTTGCAGTTGATAGAGACTCTCCCTCCCACTGGCACTGCCAGAGATTCCGGGGACTGAGTCATCACACTTTGCCCAGAGGAGTCTGGATGAAGAGAGAGGGTGGGGAGGGAATGAACAATGATACAATGCTGGAGATGACACATGTTCAGACACTGAAGCACAATTTGAATTTGCCACTGTGAATTTCTACTAAATACAACACAAAGAATATTAATTAAATGGATCAGAGTGGCAGCATTTCTTACATCTGTCACACTGAAAATTTAATTTTTTAAATTCTTTGTTTTTAATTTCCTACCTTGAATCCAGAGAACCAGCAGCCAGAGAAGTGCTGTGTGAGAGATCATCTTGCCTGACAGTAGCTGGAAAGGTTTGTTCATAAACCATGCAGTGGAAAATTAAATATTTATATATGCTTGGCAGCTCAGTGAGAAAAAAACTATATGCAAAATGCATGTAAATTTACTGCACTTCACTTTCAACAAAGAGTTATGAAATGTCAGTATTTGGCTTATTTCCTGCTGCTGCTGTATGTTACAGTGATATCACATATTTCCTGGACTGAGATGGTAACATACTCAGACCTCTCTGCAGATCTGGTTTCATGCCCTTGGAGCGCACCTCACCATTCTTAGGCAAAGCAGTGATCCAAAATGGTTGGCCTCCCCCTCAGAGTATTCCTCACACTATCACAAAGGGGTGTCTATTAGCTTGGGAGCTCTAGCCATAGAGGAGTTAAAGAACCTTGGGTCTCATTTTCTGAGGTGCTGAACCCCTGCATCTCCCATAACAGTGAACAGAAGCTGTGGGTGCTCAGCACCTTGGACAATCAGGCTCTCTCTGTCCATTTTGGGCTTTTGTGAGCTGTGGGGAGACTCTTCATTACTAATGTGGAATGGCTGACTCTGAGACAGCATGTGGTCAGAGCTCACAATAATGTCTGCTGTGGCCACCTGACATGGGCTGTTCTTTGGCGCAAGGATGGGTTGGGGTATTGCAGTAAGAAACTGGATTGACAGCCTGTGCTGGGAGCCAGGTGTTACGCCTCTGCTGGGTGCTACTTTCCTCAACTACTATATCAAGGTATCTGTTAAGCAAACCTCCTAACCATAGTATGGTGAGTGGAACTGGAGAAGGCGGGTCAGGTTTGAGGAGGAGCCGTTGGTGAGCTCAGGGGCTCAGGAAAACAAGCAGAGGCAAGACTGCCAGACAGAGCTTCTGCTGGTAACATTGGCCTCTCAGCATGTTGAACAAAGGGCTCTTCCCTACAATTCTGCCTGCCTGCTGCATCACTTACTACTGATGAACACTAATAGCAGGGAATCTGCTTTGTGGTCAGGCATTTGCACTGTCCTGTCTTAAACTGCTTTGATGCGCAAAGACAGATCTGTTTTTCTGAGAATATTATTGGTTCGTTTGATGTGTGTGTGTGTATGTGTCTGCATCTATGATTTGTGGTTCCAAGTATAATGACATCTGTACAGTGCATTAGCTCATGCTCTCTGCTTTGAAACAGGCAACTCTCACTAATTGTTTAAAGGGAAGTGTGTGCAAATGACACAAGGGGAAAAATGTCTAGTCAATTAGGGTTCAAAGTTTTCACTGATGATTGTGTGAGCTGTTTGTTGTCAGTTACATAGTTAGAAATGATCATGAATCACATGGGTATTATTGGCCAGTGTGGGTGGGGCAGGTATCCCCAATGGCTGGCCATTATGGAACCACTATTGACCTAAGATTTTCACCATTGAATTTAATTAGTCAAAGGACAGCCCAAGGAGGTGTTAGTGCATTCCCCCGAGGAAAACAGTGCTGTATGGTGCGCTGCATCTCTTTATTGTGATACGTGTCTCTCCTTTTAATTCTGCAGTTCTACATTTCAACATGCAATGAGTGTGGTGGAGCCAATTTTCCGACACAAATGTGATAGTACAAATCCCACATGTTGATGCTCAATTTGGGATTTCAGCGCAGGAAAGGGGAACTGATGCTCCTGTGAGTAGATCTGAGCACTCGGATGTGCAGTGTGGGAGTCCCATGGAGGCCCTATTGTTTGTTTGAAAACAGGATCTCCTAATTTAGTCCAGGATGTGTCTGGAACAACCTCTCCCTAGGCCTTGCACATTCTTTTAATGTTTATGTCCGAACCCTAATCCTAGCTTCACCCCCTCTGAGGGGAAAGAGGAATCTGTGTTAGAGGAGCAACAGGGCAGCCCCTCTGTAGAGCACTTTACACTCAGCCTGGCTCCACCTTCTCCTCCTATGTCAAATACAGCAGAGCTGTTGGAGTGGGAGACAGAGGGTGATGGGAGCCCTGTTCTGCTCTCTTCTATAGAGCTTCTTACACTGCACTTATTACTGTAGCACCTTCCAGTAGTGCATGAAGCCATGTCACAACACGTCTGTCACAGATTATTTGTTCTCTCATCCTCTCCCCAGGGGAGAAACGTGCAGAGTGTCTTGATTGGGTGGTAGATCAGGGTTTTTTTCTTTTTAAAATACCAGTTGCTCTGTGGTTACATTAGAGAAGACAAGGTGAAAGCAATGTGCCTTGCACTTGGAGCAGAAGGTGGTGAGTTTGTGATGGTCCTTAGTTCATGGGGGGGGTGGGGGTCATTCCACAGTCTTGGACCACCCTAGGAGATAGCTCAGTCTCCTGCCCAGATGAGCTTGAGAGTTCCCATGTGCTAGAAGAGTGGATTTGTTGGTGAGCTGGCTCATCAAGACAGGTGTGCGTCAGACACTGTACCACGTTCCTGAGATCTGATTGGCTGAGGCAATTGCTTTTAAGCAAAAGAGGGTAACGTAATTTTCATAATAATTTCCAACATAATTTAGCTCTGCTACAGGTGGATTGTTGAACAAAATGGTTATTTACATCATCATTTTGAAAGTTTTATATAAGAAATCTATATATAATCAAAACCTAATCAAACCTGACATTTTAATGGGAGTAGCATAGATCTGGGGGAAGATACATAAACAGCAGAAATGGGTTGTGTGATGTTACACCCCATATTCTTTATGGAAATATGCTTATGATATGGATATGGCATAACAGATATATTTTATGCAAGATGGGACTAGTAAGGTATCATTGGAAAGGTTATAATCTACTGAATGTGATTATCCAATTTGTATGCATGTATCATTTCTATACCCAAAGTTAGGAATATTGACTATGTAACAATTACAACTGTGTGCGTGTATTTTGGAGACACTCACCAGACAACAGGCCATCAGCCTTGATGAGCCATTAGGAAGAAACAATAGGACTTTGAAGATACTAATCTCTCTCCTTCCTGAGAGGCGACCTGGAACATAGCTGTGACACTATTAGGTCAGGTGGTCCTGTCACCTGGTACTAAACCCCATCTTGGACTTCTAGTGATTTTCCACTAAAAGGAGGGGAAGGTCAAGACTGGGAAAAAAAAGATTCCCGCTTTATGTAAATTCTATTTAAGGCTGGGGAGTAAGGCAAACAGGACTCCCCCTTCACTGCCATCCCACCCAAGAAGAAAGACAGAGACAAAGAAACTAAGCTGAGGGAAAGGCAAGGGCTGAGTCCAGACTGAGACAGAGGAGTCTAGTCTGTAAAGAGAAATAACTGGAACTCTCAGCTACAGAAACTCTGCATTCTGCCTAAGTCAACATTGAGAGTGAGAAGTTACATTTTGTAACCTGTTTCTTTAGTGAATCAAGCTTAGTTTGCCTGTTTTGTTTTATTTGCTTAGTAATCTGCTTTGTTCTGTTTGCAATCCCTTAAAATCACTTAACATTTACCTTTTATAGTTAATAAACTTGTTTTTAGTTTATTCCAAAACCCAGTTTGTGCAATTCATATCTGGTGGGGGCCAGGGGAGGGAAGCTGTGCACGTCTCTCTCCACATTAAGGGAGAGGGCCAATTTTTATGAGCTTGTGCTGTGAAGATCTTTCTATACAGCACAAGTCAATATTATTTTGGGTTTACTCCACGTGAGTGCTGGGCAATTTCCTAGCTGAATCTTCCCATAGAAAGCTACTCGCAGACGCCGTTTGATTCTACAGCTGGTGCATCCCTGCCTGTGTGTGTGCACTGCCAGAGGCCGGAGAGACTGAGTCAGCAAAACAGGGAGAGGCAGCCCAGGCTAGTGGAGCAGGCAGGCACAGTGAAACCCCAGTACATTAGGTGGCATCCCGGACAGGGAGTCCACCCCATCACTGGTTGCAAAAAAAAAAAAAAGAAAAAAAAAAAAAGAAAAGGATGAGAAGTTATTTTACTTCATGCGTGTCCAGAGCTGAATTGGGAGAGCTAGATGTGCCTTCCACATAATGAGAGTAGAACAAGTGACCAACACAAAAGACCCTGCACATCAGATGGAGGTTTTTGTATTGGTCTGTATCACTGTGAGAGGCCAGCTGTTATACTGCTGGCAGTAATAATCTCCAGCATCATCAACTTCAACACTGCTGATGGTGAATGTGAAATCAGTGCCAGATCCACTGCCACTGAACCGGGTTGGAATCCCCGTATCACGGGAAGAGGCTTCATAGATAAGGAGTTTAGGAGCTTTTCCAGATTTCTGTTGGTACCAGGCTATGTCATTAGTAATACCCGAACTGGCTTTGCAACTGATACTAACACTTTCTCCTGCACTGACTGATAGGGACGCTGGTGACTGAGTCATCACAGTATCTCCACTGGAGTCTAAAAAGAAAAAGAAAATCTGTGTCTGTCACAATATTTTTAAAAGTAAGTTTCACTTGATTAAATTTACTCGGTATTAAACATACTAGGAATTCTGTGTCTCTCCAGATAAACCCCATCCATTTTCAAATATCATATTTTTCTTCTTTCTTACCCTGAATCCATAAAAAAATCATCATGAAGAAAAGCAGGTTGTGGGACATCATCTTGACTCTTCTGGGTGACTAGAAGCTGAGAGCCCTGCAGTGAAATCTAAAATGCAACCTGATAGATTTATAATCCCTGGTCAGAGCAGTGAGGAAATGGCACTTGGGTGTGAAAATGCAAAGAGGACTAGCTATGTAAATTGTCTCTAGAGATGTTAATTTTCTTAGATCATCCCCTCCCAGGGGCTGTTATTAGATAAATAGTAGGAGATAAGATTCCTACTGGACTTTTCCATTTCATCACTTGAGTTTCCAGTTTGAATTGACACTAGTGGTGGGTCTGATTTAGGACAAATGCTGTGACTCTGTAGTACATCAACAGTAGTGTAATCCAGCTGGGAATATTGTTGGTCCATTTGGTGAGGGTGTGTATGTGTGTGTGCAGCTGTATTGAGTGGTTCCAGATATCACAACATCCATACAGTGCCTGCAGCGATACAGGGGGTAGACTCTAGTTCTTTGCTTTGAAGCAGGCAACCCTTGTTTCAAGTGAAAGAGGCACATGTAACACAAGGGGGGGAAATATCTAGTCAATAAATGATCAAAGATGTCACTGATAATTGGGTGAATTATTTTTTGTTAGTTACACAGTTAAAAACAAGTCGGACTGAGGCTGCAATTGACCAGGAATGGGTGGAACAGCTATCCCCAGGGGTCTTATTATTGACCAGCAGCTTTCACCAAGAGATTTAAAAAAAACTTTGGAGTAGGTCCATTCAGCTTGGACAGAGACACAAAGAATTTCCTTTTTCTCTCTCTGAATGTTGAATCCCTCACAGTATCAGTGCCACAGGCATTACTGCACAAGAGGGACCAAAGAACAACAATAATAGTGCTCTTAGGAAAAAGGAAATCAGACTGTCCCAACCCCCAAGTGCTTCAGGAACAGTTTCTTGTCTCACCAGAGACCTTTAGTGTGGCATTAACTCAGCAAAGTCCAAAGCTGACTGCAAAGAATTACAAAGGGATCTCACAAACCTGGGTGACTGGGGAACAAAATGACAGATGACATTCAATGCTGATAAATGCAAAGTAATGCACAATGGAAAACATAATCCCAATTGTATATATAAAATGATGGACTAAATGGAGTTACCACTCAAGAAAGAGATCTAGGAGTGGTAATATTGTGGATGGTTCTTTGTGATAGTTCACTATGAAGCAGCAGTCAAAAAACCTAACAAAATGTTAGAAACCATTAGGAAAGGGATAGATAATAAGACAGAAAATATCATAATACACTATATAAATCCATGGTAAGCCCATACCTTGAATACTGTGTCCAGGCCCCACGTCAAAAAAGATATATTAGAACTGGAAAAGGTACAGAGAAGGGCAACACAAATGATGAGGATTATGGAACAGTTTCCATATGAGAAGAGATTAAAAAGACTTGGACTGTTCATCTTAGAAAAGAGATGACTAAGGGGGGATAAGAGAGAGATCTATAAAATCATGATTGGTGTGAATTAATAAGGAAGTGTTATTTACCCCTTCACATAACACAAGAACCAGCAGTCAACCAAAGACACTAATAGGCAGAAGGTTTATAACAAACATAAGGAAGTACTTCTCCACACAACACACAGTTAGTCTGTAGAATGTATTGCCAGGGGATGTTGTGAAGGTCAAAAGTATAATTGGGTTCAAAAAAGAATAAGATAATTTCCTGGAGGATAGGTGCATCAATGGCTATTAGTCAAGCTGGTTAGGGATGCATCCCCATGCTCTGGGTGTCCCTAAAGCTCTGACTGCTAGAAGCTGGGACTGGACAACAGAGGATGGATCACTCTATAAATTGCCGTTCTGTTCATTCTCTCTGAAGCATCTGGCACTGGCTACTGTCAGAAGACCGGATACTGGGCTAGATGGACCACTGGCTGACCCAGTGTGGCCATTATTATGTTCTTAGCTGGATAATATTAAATGAACATCGTCCTGTTGTTTGACTGAAATGTCCATTCCTGAAGTGTTCTGTCTTTCTATCGCCATCTAGTGCTCAGTGACAGAATGGTCCACACAGTTTAAGTAGTGTGCCCAAGCAGGTGTGAGCACATTTCCTTGGGGAGTGCAGTACTGTACAGTCTGCTGCATGTCTTTACTGTGATGCGTGTCTCCCATTTTATGTCTCTAGCTGTACATTTCAATAGGCAGTTGATGCTGTGGAAACAATTTTCCGCCACGGAGCTATCTTAGTTCAACCGCCACATGATGATGTTCAATTTGTGATGTAGGCTCATGGAAGGAGAATTTATGCTCCTGTGAGTTGATCTGAGCACTAAGATGTGCAAGTTGGGCGTCCTATCGAGGCCCCATTGTTTGAAAATGAGGTCTCCTAATTTGGGAAATGACGTGTCCGGAACAATTTGTCCCTAGGCCTTGTACACTGTGTGTGAAGACCAAATCAGAGGTGCACCCAGGCAGGCCAAGAATTCTGATGTTACGTCAACTACAACAGAGCTGTCTGGGTGGGGTTGATGAGAGCCTTACAGCACTGGCTGTGATGGAATACACCCATGTATTCACACCCCACACACTATTGTAATAACCTTTGTACAAAGTATTCCTTGTAAAGTATCATTTGAAAATTTGCTGGTCAGTATTGTCCTGGTAAAATACGTGGCAACTCTGTATGTGAAATAAAAAGATTCCCCTGCATGATGTTATTAACACATGTCAAACCCACAGCCCTGCCCTCCCCGCAGTTGTCTCATACCTTACACTTAGTGTGTAAGTTGTTCAGGGCAAGCACCATATCTTTCTTCTTTGTTTGTACAGCACATAGTACAATGTGTCCCTGATCCATGTCTAGGTCCTTAGGGGCTACCAAAATGCAACTAATAACGCATGGGTTATATGTGGAATATCTGAACCTGTGTGGATGGTCACAAAAGAAGGTGCAGAGACTGATGATGTGTAGAAAAGTTTGAAGATATGAACAACATTTATAAAGATATAAAGCAACAATATAAAGCTGGGATGATTTAGTTGGGGATTGGTCCTGCTTTGAGCAGGAGGTTGGACTAGATGACCTCCTGAGGTCCCTTCCAACCCTGATATTCTATGATAAAAGGTTGGTTTGGTTGAATGTGTGTTGGCATCTGTAAAGAGGGACAAACTGGTACAATCAGATGGCCTGAAAGTTAAGGAAGGTACTGTCTAAGATTTCTCAGCATGGCCCCTACAAATACCTTGGAATGGGGGAACTGTCAGATTTACAACATAAGGAAATCAAAGAAGTGAGGAAAGAATATTACAGATGAATAAGAACTACTTCACAGACAAAACTCAACTTGAAGAATGTGATCCGAGTTAAGCACCTGGCAATGCGTACAATAATGACAGCCAAGACATGGACAGGATGCACATCTAATGATGTGATGGAGGAAAAGGCCTGGTATCTGTGGAGGAAGGAATTGATAATGAAGAATATAACCTCAAAATATATGAGGGGTCAGAGTGAAATTCATCTGGTTGCGATAACAAGCAATGACCAGGTCTGCACCCCAGCCCAACAAACCATAAAAGGAAGGAGAAAGCAAATCACCAAAGATAGACTTGAAAGATTTGTACAGAAATCAGTTCACCGACAGCAGTGGAGAGAGGGAAAACCCATTAGTGACTGAACATTAACAAACTCATGGCTTGTGGAAGGACCTCAAAAGAGAGACAACTTCATTATGAGTGTGCAAGAACAGTCCTTACGGCCTAAAGAAGAAAGTTGACCGACAGAACTGCTTCCTGAGCCGTGCTGAGTTACGAGGAGCTCAGAGCCCTGCAGTGAAATCTGAAATGCCACATGACAGATTTATAATCCCTGCTCAGAGCAGTAAGGAAATGACACTCAGGGGTGAATGTGCAAAATGACTGAGCGATGTAAATTGTTTTTGAGGTGTAGGATGTAGTTTGAAAATGCTGGTGGTATTTGTGGATCATCAGAAGCCGGGGGTTTGCCTCTAGAGTAGAATTTAATCAAGCACAGCCCAGAAAAAATGAAAATGGACCTTTTCAAATGACACTTATAACCTGTTACCTTTTCAGCTTTGTCACATTGCTTCTTTGTACAACATCAGTCGCCCTTCTTTGTTTTTTCTGTGACACATCCTTGATTCTAGGAATGAAAATAAAAACATGACCGAGCATATTGACATTCATCACTGACCTAAGCCAAGCTTTTTACATCCCCATGGTAGCCAAAAACTTTATACTATCCCAGAAATTAGAGCTGGAAAAGACCTTTGCCGAGTTACCTCCCACTCAAGTTTTAAATATCTCAGCTGATAGCTGTCTTAGGGCAAGTGCTCTTACATAGTAGTACCTGACAAAGACATTGAGCAGATCCTGTTGCTATACATAAAGGTAGCTCCATTCACCTTAATGGGGCTACCTTTATCTTGAGCTATTCCAGCTAAGGATCTGGCCTACTTAAACAAGAATTATGCTCCGAGTTTAGTTTTAAAAAATATATGATTGGGTTTCCATGCTGTGGAATGAATTGTGCACAGCTGTGGAAGATGAATGTTTGGCTACATCCATTTTCTTTGTGCCGGCTTGCTCAGCGCAAAGGTTGGCTGTAATTTGTTTTGTGAGGTTTGCAAGAAAAGTCAGATAAAAGAAATGGTCAACCGTGTGGGGTATTGTACAGCTAGAAACCTTGTAAATGGGGATTCTGACTGAGTCTCTTTGTGTCTGATTGGTAAGAGGGCTGTTCTGGTGCTGGAAGGACAAGGATGCTCCAAAGAGTGTCACTGTTCATAAAATACAGGGCCAATCCACTGACGTCAATGGAGTTATGTTTTGCAGCAGTGGAGGATGTGGCCCGCAGGCATAAATCTCCACATGCAGAACCAATTTATGACACAGCTGAATGCAGACATGCTCCAAAGTGCAGTGTCTCAGGCAGGCCATGAGGCAGCTGATCTTGCGTGGCTTCATCACTGACTAGCACTCACAGCTGCCCTGGCCTTGCTTGACACTGGGCCTGACGCCGCAGCTCTTGCAGGGCTTCATGGTGGACTAGCTCTCGTATCCTCTCTTGCAGGCCCTGAAGTAGCAACTCTTGCACGGCCTCGTCCTGGAGAACCATCTGCAGCTGCAGACGCATGATCCGACGCAGCTGTCTTTGCAGGACCTCCACCAGGAAAATCCAGTATAGCTGCAAATGGGGGGCCAGAGGCAGCAGCTCTTCAATGGCTTCGCCGTGGAGAGCCTCTCGCATCCTGTCTTGCAGGACCTGATGCAGCAACGCCTGGATGGCCTCATCCTGCAGACACCTTTCCAACTCCCAGTGCAGTGCCTGACGCAACACCTCTTGTGTGTCCTCGTCCTGGAGCACTCCTTGCAGCCACTCACGCATGGCCAGATACAGGACGTGACGCAGCAATTCTTGCCCGGCCTCCCCCTTGGAGCAGCTGTTGCATGGGATCATGCTGGACACCAGCATCAGCTTCCATTCCCGCCCATACAACAGGCGCCATAATGACCGCCGGCTCCTGGGCAGCCTCGTACCCCATGGCAGCTCCAGTCACGACTGCTCCAACTGCCTTTTCAGTTCCCTGGTGCGTCTACAATCATAACCCTGGCTGCTCGCTCCTGATCCCTCTGCCGCAGTGGTGTTCTCCTGGGTAACACCTGGGTTGTGTCAGCCCTAGCTTGGATCAAGAACTGGGTGGACCTGGGGAAGGTTGAACGAGACATTCGTTTTATTTCGCACCAACGAACTGCTGCCAGGCTGCTGGTTTTGAGCCTCAGATCCCGTCTGGAGCCCCAGTGCTGGGGGGGCTGGTTCTGAGCAGCTTCACGCTCCCTGTTACTTCGGCCAACTGTCAGCTTCTCCCACCAACTGCCACAGGCCTCCAGAGCCTTCTAAGGCCCAAGCCCTGGGACTCCCCTCTTTGCCCCCTGCAGGAGTCTCCGCTCCTTTCACCTAGCTTGAAATAAAGTCACAGCCAGGTGGGCCAGACAGATATTAGCTCCATCCAGAGAAACTCCACTAACGTCAATGGAGTCACTTAGGACTCACGCTGATTGTGAGAGCAGAATACGGCCCACAGCACCTACAAACAGTTGCCTTCCCCAAATAATATGGTACTTACAAGAAGCGATTAGAGATGGGACAAAACTAGAACTCCATTGTGTGTCTCTAGAGCCTGGGAAGTGATGGGTCAGATTCAGTGAGGTGGATCCAAACTGTCATGGTGGTTTTGGTTTCTGACTAGAACCAAGCCTCCAAGGGACCACATTTTGGTTCCATTTTGATTGGGCTTCACCATAGGTGTGAACTGATGTGTGAATGGCTGAGGGCACCCTCTTCTGTGCTACTAATTTCTGATACTTGTGAAGAAGTATTACCCAGCCTTTCCCTCCTTTCTTGGCTAGGAGGCTGCACTTGTTCATTGGGAAAATAAATCACTTTCCTAATCCTTTCTCTTTATCCTCTGCTGTTGTCCCTGACTTACAGGATGGTCACCAGTTACAATTTTCCCTCTTTTAAAAAGGTAAACAACTCATAGCTTTACCCGATCAATACTAAGCTATGACTAGAATGTGTCTGATAGGCAGGCACTGCTCTGAGAGTGTGTGTGTTTGTGTGGGGGAGAGGATGGACGGGCTTCAGAATCACCCCATCCCACCCCACTGTGGTGTGCAGGGGAACCAGGCTTCAATCGCCTTTAAAGTAATACAGCCTGTTCCCATGGGCACAACCAGCCTGCTACCACCTCCTCCCCATCCTTCCATGCTCCCTTTGGGACTATTACGCTAATGTCACAGAAAGAGCAGTCCCTGGGGTCTGCATGGACTGTAGATGAGCCTGGCCCTGGTGCAGAGTGCTCCATGAGGCAGAATGAAGCTCTGGGAAAAGTCTACTAGGCCTTGAGGCCTATTGGCTGCAGAGAGGTGGAGGCTGTTGACGTTTCAGATAAACCAGAGCCAGGTTTTCTGAGAGAGGAGTCCAGGCAAGTTTATATTCACATCACTCAATTATTCCTTCCAGCGCAAAAGTAACTAGCTCTTCACACATGCACAGTGCATCTATGAACAGAATTTTCTGCTGGCTTCTGTTTGGAAAAAAATAACCTCTTTTCCATTGCTAGTGTATATTCACGTATCTCAGATTTTCCCAATATCACCTAGTTAAAGTATCGCCTAATTAGTTGCAAATTTAAGGAACAAAGTAGAGAGTTTCCTCTTAAACATCAGTTAATTTGTTTTCCCAGGTGAAATATTTTACTTTATCAAGAGGGGATAAAACCCTAAATCCTTCCATGGAAATGACTTTCAGGCAGGGAGATTATTCATGAAGAGCTGAGATGGCTTGAGGGAGAACAATGAAAAATATTATGTGGTTTACTGTGCATGCATGACTGAGTAGGGAAGTGTTGGAGAGCTGAGACGTGCCCTCTATGTAACTGCTGTAGAACAGATGGCCCGGGCAGAACATACTGTGCAGCAGGGAGAGGTTTTTGTATTGGTCTGTAACACTGTGAGTGGGGTACGATCACTTTGCTGACAGTAATAATCTCCAGCATCATCATTTTCAACACTGCTGATGGTGAAAGTGAAATCTGTCCCATAGCCACTGCTGCTGAACCGGGCTGGGACCCCCGTTTGGCGACTAGAACCTTCAGAGAGAAGGAGCTTAGGAGCAGCTCCGGATTTCTGCTGGTACCAGTTCATGTCATCATCAATGTCTGTATCAGATTGGCATTTGATAGTAACAGTTTCTCCAGGGAGGATCGAGAGAGACTCTGGAGACTGAGTCAACACAACCTGCCCACTGGTGTCTAGATGTGGAAAGAAAATGCACACGTGTCACAAATGGTAGGGAATTCACTTTGCGAAAGTTTAAAGGTATTAGAAATTAAACATACCAATGATTCAGCCCAACAGCAGCTGAATCAATGAATGGTTGCCACATTTCACACGTTCATTATCCTTCCTACCTTGAATCCCTAGCAAGAGCATTACATAAAGTAGCATCTGCGCTGTCATGCTGCCTGTCACCTGGCTTGCTAGAAACTCCCCAATGAAATATGCAGTGCCGGCTGCTGGATTTATACTGACTGCTTAGTGCCGCAGGGCAATGGCACTGGGTGTGACTATGCAAAGTGACGGAGCTATTTAAGCTGCCTCTGAGTTTCAGGCCAGAGTGTGGAACTATTAATGCTTCCAGGTGCTTACATTGCTGGGCGAGTCTATGGCAAAGAGGCACTTAGCAATGACATTGAAGAACCACCACAGCTTTTCATGGAACTGATCCTGTGAGGTGCTGACTCACCTCAACTCCCATTGTTGCAGTTGCTCAGCACTTCACAGGACCAGCCTGCACATCTCCAGCCATATGGAAGCCTTCTACAACAAGCCACATCTTCATGCATAGTAAGAAACATCCTTAGTTAGTGGTACAATTTTTAGCATATAGAAATTCATGCCTAAGGTAAGTGAACGTATTTACCCTCCCAATACAGACACATGTGCATAAAAATCTTAGCAATCAGAGATACGAAAGACCTCAGTCATCTAGTCCAGTTCAGCATGTGCTTGATTGCTTTCCTGAATTGGGACTGGATTACTCAGCTGCTTAAAGTTAAGCACGTGCTTACGTGTTTTGCTAAACTGGGCCCCTAATTCAGTTTTTCAAGCATGAACTTTCTCTTCTTTCCAGATGTGGTCACCCATCTGCATTACTAAAGAAAAAACACATGAAGGCGCTATTAGACAGAACCTACTTGTGAGGTTCCCAGAGTTTTATACATTGTCAATCTATCCAGAGAGCAAAGCATGGGCCACACCTGAAACAATTGCCTTTGAGGTCAAATAATAAGATGGCTGCACTGCCTACCTACAAACATTGGAGAGAGGAGCCACATCAAATGCATCTGTAAAATAATGTTGCTTCATTAGTTGCTCTGATGCTCATTATTAAAATGAAGCTAAGATTTATAACAGCTCAGATGAATTATGGAACTTACTCATTATTATATCATATGTAAATCTGAGGCTGGCCTGAATGAAGATCAACAGGCTTCCTGTTTGCTTCACAGCTATATCATCAAGAGGAAGCAGATGTATTTGAGTCCCATCAAGCATAAGAACCCAAGAGCCATATGTGCATTTGTAATTCTGTGGGAATAATTTAGAAGGTAGGTGACTCTGGCTTTGCACTGACATATTCAGTTATGTCCACAAGAAAATACAGAAGGATTTTACTACGCCCCATGTATGAATAGTGAGCAGTGTTTAGTCATAATTCGCTATTTCCTATCATTTTTTTGAGTTTATTAGGGAGAAAAAAATCTAAGTTCTGATGAGCTTCCACAAAAGAGCAACACAATTTAGTTCCAAGATCTATCAGTCTGTTATTATGAGCATAATATTTGCCCCCAAACACACCCCAAAATTTAGTACTGTTTGTGTTTTTGCCTAGACATTAAAGCTTATGTGTGGCCAATTTTCAAAAAGAGCTCCCTAAAGTTAGACGCCTAAACCCATATTTAGGTCCTAAATCAATGGCTTGATTTTTCAAAAATGTTGAGCAGCCAGCAGCTCCTGTTCAACTCAATGGCTACTGCCAGTTGATTGGGACTTTTATAAAGCAGCCCACTTACTTACATGCCTACAACTGGATTTAGGAACTTAAGTGTAGTCAACTTTTAAAAAAAAAATTGGCCTTGACTATGCATTTCTGTGCATAAGGAAAAGTTGCTCTATTTTCAAAGTACTTCATCCTGCAGCCGTGTTAGGCAAACTCCCATTGATGTGATTTTGTGTTTTGTTTGTTTAAGTTGCCTTGTATGTACAGAATAGTCATGTACAATTCATGGTTTCAACAGGAAACCAGGCAGGGTTTGATCCTGCATGCCAAAACAGAACCACTCCAAAGCTGTGAGCCTGCACATCTCATTTCAGCCTGGATTACATTTTCCCTACTGAACAGAGGTGATGGACAATGGAAGCACTGACCCTTCCTTAACTACAAGGCTATTAATGGAAGCTACTGAATAGTAAGTGCAGTTCTGCTCGGTACGTGCTGTTTTTGTTTCTCAGACAATAATGGGACAAAACTAGAACTCCACTTTGAGCAGGAGGTTGGACTAGATGACCTCCTGAGGTCCAAACCTGATCTTCTATGATTCTATGATTCTTCTTATGTCCCGCAAGCCTTGGAAGTGGTGGGTCAGATTCAGTGAGGTGGATACAAAATGTCTTGGTGGTTTTGGTTTCTGACCTGAACCTAGCCTCCTAGGGATCACATTTTGGTTCCATTTTGATTGGGCTCCACCATAGGTGTGAACTGACATGTGAATGGCTGAGGCCACCCGCTTCTGCATAACTATCAGAAATTAGTAGTACAGAAGTATTACCCGGCCATTCCCTCCTTTCTTGGCTAGGATGCTGCACGTTGTACATTGGGAAAATAAAACACTTTCCTAATCCTTTCTCTTTATCCTCTGCTGTTGCCTCTGGCTCACAGGATGGTCACCAGTTACAATTTTCCCCTCATTTAAAAAGTAAACAACTGCCAGCTTTACCCTATCTATACTAAGCTCTGACTAGAATGTGCTTGATAGGCAGATGCTGTTCTGAGAGTGTGTGTGTTTGTGGTGGGGAGAGGACGAACAGACTTCAGAATCACCCCATCCCACCCCACCAAGCTCTGTGGTGTGCAGGGGGACCAGGGTTCAATCGCCTTTGAAGTGTTACAGCCTGTTCCTTTGGGCACAACCAGCCTTCTCCCACCTCCTCCCCATCCTTCCCTGCTCCCTTTAGCACAATTACGCTCATGTCAGAATAAGAGCAGTCCCTGGGGTATGCATGGACTGCAGATGAGTCTGGCCCTGGTGCAGAGTGTTCCATGAGGCAGAATGAAGCTCTGGGAAAAGTCTACTAGGCCTTGAGGCCTATTGGCTGCAGAGAGGTGGAGGCAGTTGAGCTTTCAGATAAACCAGAGCCACATTTCCTGAGAGAGGAGTCCAGGCAAGTTTATAATCACATCAGTGGATTGTTCCTTCCATCGCGAAAGTAACTAGCTCTGCACACATGTACAATGGACCCATGAAAAGAATTTTCTGCTGGCTTCTGTTTTAGAAAAAAATAACCTCTTTTCCATTGCTAGTGTATATTCACGTATCTCAGATTTTCCCAATATCACCTAGTTAAAGTATCGCCTGATTAGCTGCACATTTAAGGAACAAAATAGAGAGTTTCCTCTTAAACATCAGTTAATTTGTTTTCCCAGGTGAAATATTTTATTTTATCAAGAGGGGATAAAACCCTAGATCCTTCCATGGAAATGACTTTCAGACAGGAAGACTATTCATGAAGAGCTGCGATGGCTTGAGGGAGAACAATGAAAAATGTTATGTGGTTTACTGTGCATGAGTAGGGAAGTGCTGGAGAGCTGAGACGTGCCCTTTATGTAACTGCTATAGAACAGATGGCCCGGGCAGAGGTTTTTGTATTGGTGTGTATCACTGTGAGTGGGGTACGATCACTTTGCTGACAGTAATAATCTCCAGCATCATCATTTTCAACACTGCTGATGGTGAAAGTGAAATCTGTCCCATAGCCGCTGCTGCTGAAACGGGCTGGGACCCCCGTTTGGCGATTAGAAACTTCATAGATAAGGAGCTTAGGAGCAGCTCCGGATTTCTGCTGGTACCAGTTCATGTCGTCATCAATGTCTGTATCAGATTGGCATTTGATAGTAACAGTTTCTCCAGGGAGGATCGAGAGAGACTCTGGAGACTGAGTCAACACAACCTGCCCACTGGTGTCTAGATGTGGAAAGAAAATGCACACGTGTCACAAATGGTAGGGAATTCACTTTGCAAAAGTTTAAAAGTATTAGAAATTAAACATACCAATGATTCAGCCCAACAGCAGCTGAATCAATGAATGGTTGCCACATTTCACACGTTCATTATCCTTCCTACCTTGAATCCATAGCAAGAGCATTACATAAAGTAGCATCTGCGCTGTCATGCTGCCTGTCACCTGGCTTGCTAGAAACTCCCCAATGAAATATGCAGTGCCGGCTGCTGGATTTATACTGTCTGCTTAGTGCCACAAGGCAATGGCACTGGGTGTGACTATGCAAAGTGACGGAGCTATTTAAGCTGCCTCTGAGTTTCAGGCCAGAGTGTGGAACTATTAATGCTTCCAGGTGCTTACATTGCTGGGCGAGTCTATGGCAAAGAGGCACTTAGCAATGACATTGAAGATCCATCACAGCTTTTCATGGAACTGATCCTGTGAGGTGCTGACTCACCTCAACTCCCATTGCTGCAATTGCTCAGCACTTCACAGGACCAGCCTGCACATCTCCAGCCATATGGAATCCTTCTACAACAAGCCACATCCTCATGCATAGTACGAAACATCCTTAGTTAGTGGTACAATTTTTAGCATATAGAAATTCATGCCTAAGGTAAGTGAATGTATTTACCCTCCCAATAGAGAGACACATGCATAAAAATCATAGCAATCAGAGATACGAAAGACCTAAGTCATCTAGCCCAATTCTGCATGTGCTAAATTGATTTACTGAATTGGGGCTGGATTACTCAGCTGCTTAAAGTTAAGCACGTGCTTAAGTGTCTTGTTGAACTGGGCCCCTAATTCAGTTTTTCAGGCATGCACTTTTTCTTCTTTCCAGATGTGGTCACCCATCTGCACTACTAAATTAAAAACACACCAAGACGCTGTAAGACAAAACCTACTTGTGAGGTTCCCAGGTTTTTATACCTTGTCAATCTATCAAGAGTGCAAAGCATGGGCCACACCTGTTGTCTTGTACCAGACAGCCAAACAGCATGTATGCTTAACAAACATAATGACAGTACTTTTTTTTTCCCCATTGTGATTTCACTGTGGAAATCTTGGCTGGTTCTCTCTTCTGGTGTTCTGATGATCTTCAGAGAATGTGTGAAGAACCCGAGAACATCCGAGGCCCGCTTGTTCAAATGAAGGGATGCGTTGTATGTTGTATTGACCTTGGATTTCCCTTGCAAAGAATGCAGGATCCTGAAAATTACAAGGAGATAAATATGAGCCAATAGAAACGATCCCCCTGCTCTGCTAGTCTTGGGATTAAGAAACCAGTATGCAATGAGACTTTCTCTCAGTCTGTAGGTCCTTTTGTGATCAACTTTAACAAAACAGCTTCTACCTACGCTCCTAGCCCCCAAACTTCCTGTTAGCAGAGGGAGCTGGGGATTGAATTTTTAAAGCACTTATTTAGGCCCTAATTCAGCAAAACATTGATGTATCTAACTTGTAGTGAGGAGTCTCATTGATTGAAATTAAGTGTACGTTTAAGTGTTTTACTGGATCAAGGTCTGACCTGGATCTATCACGCTACACTTGGCTGTCAGCAGATCCAGACACATTGTCCCTTCTCCCAGGTACTGCAGGAAAGGCCTAGGAAATTTAGGGCATACAACCCAGGAATGCCTTACCATTCATTTCCCCCCATGGCCCAGTTTTACACCCCCCACTTCTCTAACACTGTCATGAACTGTAATGACAAAGGTTCCCTGCCCACCTCGTTCAACCCTCAGTCTGGGTGAGTGCTGGCATGGGAGGTCAGGCTCCGACAGAGCGTTGTATTCAAAGATTTTGGTTTGTGTGGAAGCTGCAAGGTGGCCTGCATGTTGTCTTTGACCAGCCTGGAAGATGAAGAGAGAAAATGAATTCTGTGTAGGGAAGGATGGGGGAACATGTTATCCCTCTGAGTGAAAAGGAATAGAAACCTGCTGCCTGGTGCAGGTGGGTGCAAATTAAATCACTATTCAGAAGTCAGCTCTGTGATAAAAGCTAGGGGTGCCTTATCAGTGCATGGCACCAGGGAAGAGTTCGATCAGAGATGGTGCAAATCCTGATCCTTCCCACAAATTAATGTAATTCTGTCTATTTACACCTGCTGCATCTTACTGCACTTCAGGCGGCTGCGTTTCGGTGATGGGTGAAGAGAAGCAGACACCTACAGACAAAGCTCTGTGCACCCCAGGCCTACATTCTATGGCATGGTTTCTACATACCACAACATGATGCTGCTGCAAATGGGGGATTCTGTAGCAGCTTTAAAAAAAAAATCACACCATTAGAGTTTTGCAGTTTGATCAGTTCAATATAATACTGTTTTTAGGCAATTATGTATCTTAGTAGAACAAACAACTGTATATGAAAATAACCATCATCGCTTACTGGTAGATGTGTAAATACAGTGGTTTTTTTCGTAATAGACATTCTAGAGTTCTTTGTAAAACTGACTTATCTAATATACTATTAACTTCAAAAATGCAGAAATCAATTAGTGGCTTGGCTTCTTGGCACGGCTGCTCAGGGGATAAACCACAGAATACCATGAGTTTGACACAACTGATTTATAGACACAGGCGCTGTCACTAGGGAAAATACTGATCGTTTCTAGTCCAATTGCACCACTTAGTGGTTGGTCTGAGTGAATCTAGCAGCAATGCCATTTATTTCCTATATGTCTGGCTTTTTCAGCTATGTATGGTGTATGCTAGCTCAGTTTCCAATGGCGGACTGTTTCCTCAATCAATATTGTAACAAAAGTAACCTAATTTCGATTAATTTTTGCAGTCTATGGGAGAATTATACCAAGAGAGAACAAAATCCTGGTTTGGTTGAGATAAACAACTTTGCTTCAAACTCCTTTGAGAATGAGCTGATGAATTACCGTATATACTCAATCATAAACCGGTTCATTTATAAGCTGACCTCCCCAAGATGCATAAGTAAAAATGGAAAATTTTTATAACCCGTTCATAAGCTGACCCTATAATTCAGGGGTTAGCAAACTTTCGCTCCCGGGCCATCAGGATAAGCCGCTGGTGGGCCGAGATGGTTTGTTTACCTCGAGCGGCCGCAGGCACGGAGGTAAACCTAAGTAAACAAAGTATCCCGGTGCGCCAGTTGCTTATCCTGACAGGCCAGGACAGCAACTGGTGGGGACATTTTTTTTGGGGGGGGGGAGGGAAGCTGGGAGTCAGGGGAGTAACCCCTGTGACCACCCCCCACATGACCCCACCCTCTCCCCATCCCATCCCTTCCCACCTTATCTGGGGAGGGTCAGGGGAGGATATCTCTGGCCTGGCTGGAGCTGCTCTGGCAGGCCAGACCGGGCGGCGCGGCTACAGCCTGCTCTGTGAGGCGGGGCCAAGCGGCACGGCTGCAGCCTGCCAGCCCCAGAGCTGCAGCTGTTTCAGAGTCTGGGGGGAGAGCAGCGTGGTCAGAAGTGGAGAGACTCTGGCCTCGCCTCTTCCCTTCTGTCTCTGCTGGCTGTGCTGCCTCTCCTTGCCCCTCTGTTGGGGGGAGGGGCTGTGTCCCACCTCTCCCTCCCTGTGCCCGTTCATAAGCCGACCCCTGTCTCTGGTGCTTCCCTTGTTTACTAAAGAAATTCGGCTTATGAACAAGTATATACGGTATATCTATGAGTGTCTCATTACTGTAGGGAGAATAGAAAGCATTGAGTGAATCTTTTTTTTTAAACAATTGCCTTAGAGGTCAAATAATAAGATGGCTGCACTACCTACTTACAAACATTGGAGAGAGGAGTAACACAAATGCATCTGTAAAATAATGTTCCTTCTACATTAGTTGCTCTGATGCTAATTATTAAAATAAGCTAAGATTTATAACAGTTCCGAAGGATTGTGGGACTCACTCATTATTATATGTAAATCTGAGGCTGCTTGAATGATAGTCAACAGGCTTCCTGTTTGCTTCACAGCTATATCATCAAGAGGAAGCAGATGTATTTGAGTCCCATCAAGCATAAGAACCCAAGAGCCATATGTGCATTTGTAATTCTATGGGAATAATTTAGTAGGTCGGTGAGTCTGGCTTTGCATTGACATATTCAGTTATGTCCACAAGAAAATACAGAAGGATTTTACTATGCCCCATATATGAATAGTGAGCAGTGTTTAGTCATAATTCGCTATTTCCTATAACTTTTTTGAGTTTATTAGGGAGAAAAAAATCCAAGTTCTGATGAGCTACCACAAAAGAGCAACACAATTTATTTCCAAGATCTATCAGTCTGTTATTATGAGCATAATATTTGCCCACAAACACCCCCCCCCCCCCCAAATTTAGTACTGTTTGTGTTTTTGCCTAGACATTAAAGCTTATGTGTGGCCAATTTTCAAAAAGAGCTCCCTAAAGTTAGACGCCTAAATCCATATTTAGGTACCTAAATCAATGGCTTGATTTTTCAAAAATGTTGAGCAGCCAGCAGCTCCTGTTCAACTCAATGGCTACTGCCAGTTGATTGGGACATTTATAAAGCAGCCCACTTACTTACATGCCTACAACTGGATTTAGGAACTTAAGTGTAGTCAACTTTTTAAAAAAAATTTGGCCTTGACTATGCATTTCTGTGCATTAAGAAAATTTGCTCTATTTTCAAAGTACTCCATCCTGCAGCCGTGTTAGGCAAACTCCCATTGATGTGATTTTGTGTTTTGTTTGTTTAAGTTGCCTTGTATGCACAGAATAGTCATGTACAATTCATGGTTTCAACAGGAAACCAGGCAGGGTGTGATTCTGAATGTCAAAACAGAACCACTCCAAAGCTGTGAGCCTGTACATCTCATTTCAGCCTGGATTACATTTTCCCTACTGGACAAAGGTGATGGACAATAGAAGCACCGACCCTTCCTTAACTACAAGACTGTTAATGGAAGCTACTGAATAGTAAGTGCAGTTCTGCACCGTACGTGCTGTTTTTGTTTCTCAGACAATAATGCTTTTTAGTCCGCAGATACATTTGCTGTTGATGTCTCTGGCTCATTTAAAAAACAAACACAACCAGCCCTTAGTGATGTATCCTTTTTCTGGTCAGCTGGGGCTTGGGGTATCTGAGTCTTGTTGTTTGTCTTTTCAAGGCTGATCCTGCCAGATGTTGCGCATCTCCTGAGAGACATTGAGTGTGAGCAACACCCACTGAAGTCAAAGGGCCAATCCTCTGCTAGTGTAAATCAGTGGAGCTCCATTTAATTCAGTGAAGCTTTGTTGATTTATACCAGCTGAGGATCTGGCCCCAGTGCATTTCAAGGTGCTTAGCAATTTCTGGGAAGTCTTCAGCACCTCCCAGTATTGGGCCCTAACATACCCTATTCTCTCCATAATTAGGCCAAATCACCAGCACTGTAATACGTAGTGAACAGAACAAGGAGCTTTTTGTATTGGTCTGTATCACTGTGAGGACTGGAAGTTCCTGCTTTGCTCACAATAATAATCTCCAGTATCGTCAACGTCAACCCTGTTGACTGTGAGAATGAAATCGTTCCCGGATCGACTGCCACTGAACCGTTCTGGAACCCCAGAGGGACGAGTAGAAACAGCATAAATAAGAAGCTTAGGTGGTTGTCCTGATTTCTGCTGGTACCAAGCTACGTAGGTGAGAGGGTCAGAACTGGCTTTGCAGTTTATAGTGATTTTGTCTCCGGGAGTCACTGTCAGGGATTCTGGTGACTGAGTCATCACAATCTGCCCACTGGAGCCTGGAGGAAGGAAGAGAGTGAAAATAGAAAGGCAATTGAATTGCTGATAGTGTCTGTGTTATGAAGTATCACAATATTCTTTATAGAGGTGTAAAGCATGAGAGAGAGCAATTTATAGACAATTTTTTTGTAGAGACAGAAAATGATTTCCAGAGTTGGATACAGTGACTCATGCAGGCAGAAAGTTTTCATACAGTGCATCATTTGTCTCTACTACCACGGGAATTCAGTATTATACTATCGTTGTTCATATTTAAACCTGTCATTACATTTTCACTTAATTTAAGGAGCTGAGATTTGCCCTCCTCCAGTTTAGTACAAATTTCTCATCCAGTTTATATTATCCTTAATACAGAGAAGTAGCAGGCAGAGAAAATACCTCTGGGAGATCATCTTGCTAGGTCCTGGACTGTGCTGATCAGAGCATTGTAGAAGGAGGCAACATTTATAACTGCAGCACAGCGAGGAAATAACTTGGGTTGCTGTATGCAAAGTTTTTGATCTATGTAAATATAATTGTGCACTTACGGTTGCTAGCTCTGGAGGAACAACGTGGGTGGTTGATGAAGGCTGGATTTGCCTCTGCAGGAAGAAATGACCTTGTCAGAAATAACATGAAGAGCTGTCAGTGCTAAGCAGTGATTCTTCCATAGGGAGAGAATCTGTGCTTTGGTTGCACAATTGCATTGGCTCCCCAATTCTATGTAAAGCAAACAGCATTTATTGAGTGTGTGTGTGTGTGTGTGTGTGTGTGTGTGTGTGAGAGAGAGAGAGAGAGAGAGAGAGAGAGAGTGAGGGATCTTCCAGCACATAGGAATGGGTGAGCACATCCCCACAGCCCTGTCGCTGTTATTCAAACCCTTGGGCTTTCCAGCCCAGTGCTCCCCACCTTAAGGGGTTCTAGTAGAAGAGGTTGGAAAAGTTAAAAACAGTTCAGTGAATAACTGACAATTACAATCATAGGCATGGGAACTAGGGTTGTGGGGGGTGCTGCAGAACCCCCAGGTTTTGTGCAGGATCCCGGCCGCCAACCCCACACCCAGGGTCCCGGCGCCACCAGCCCCTCACCTGGGGCTTCGCTCCTGGCCCCACGCTAGGGGCTCTACTTCCAGCTCCAGCTGTGGTCCCAGCCTCAGCCCCCTTACCTCTGTCCACAGCCCCCCACCCCAGGAGTCATGGCCTGGTCCTGACCCCTGCTCTGGGCAGAGGGTGCACGGACAGGGATATGGTGGGGTGCGAGGTAAAAAGTTTGGGGACCCCTGGCTTTCAGGACCCCCACTGTAAAAAGTGTTCCAGCGCCACTGATTACAGTGTCATTTGCATTCTGACATGGGAGGATTTTTTATTTCTTTTATAAATTCAGGATGAAAAATTTTTATGAAAAAATTCAAAATTTTATTTTTTTGTTATTTTCACCTTTCTCTTTTTTCTTCCCTGCCCATCTCTTTTTTGCCACTGATTGTAACAGAACAATTTATATGCAGGGATATTTTTACCCCACTTTTTCATTTTTTCCCCCCTTTGACACTGAGGAATGCTTCCAGAATTGAATTTTTTAAAAGTTACAGAGCAGCAAAAAGGCGAAATGGAAAAAGGGAGTGGAAAAACCAAACCCCAAAGCCGCTGGACATCCCCCATTCTGCTGTGCTCAGTGTCAAAAAAAGAACTAAGGGGAAGAAGAGGGGAGGGGAGCAAATAACTGAAAAGCCTACATTCTAAATGATCAAAAATTGATTTTTTTTTTGTTTCGAAAAAAATGGAAAATTTTGAAACACCAGAAATTTTTTGCAAAAGACACCTTAGAAAAAAAGTTTAAAACAAAAATGTTGACCAGATGCTATTTGCAGCCCCAGGATTCATGTAACAATAGACCCCAACTCCTATCTCCTTGTTTGTTTTTTAAATAGTCAGGGTGATTTAAAGTGCCCAAGGGGATTCTGAGGTCATGGGCTGAGGTGTGTCTCAGGTATTGATCTCAGATCTTCTTTCCCTGTTTATTCTGTTACAAACAGTAACTGTTCCCAAAAATCTCTGATAGGAATGACTCCCCAAACCAGAGAGTCCCCTTACATGAGTCCATCATTAGAACTATTTTCAAATTAAACTGCTCAAATCCACTGGTTCTGATACATCTGCAGCTGCTTCCTTCTGCATAAGCACCCAGAAGCCTATGGCTTGGAGGGGGTTTTGTACTGGTCTGTAGCACTGTAAAGGGGTTGGCGGCATCATTTCCACAGTAGTATTCTCCTGAATCTTCAGCCTGCACATTGCTAATGGGGAATGTGAAGTCCTTCCCACTGCAATTGCCCCTGAATTGATCAGGGACCCCAGTGAAATGCTTTGTCGCCATAAAAATGGTGAGTTTGGGAACCTCTCCTGAGCTAAGCTGAGAGAAGTTCATTGGATTGCTAATGAAAGTGGATGCCTTGCACTGAATGGTGATCATTTCTCCTGGAAGCACCGTCACAGGAGCAGTTGTTCGATAACAATTTGCCCGCTGGATTCTAGAAAAGTGGGACCAAGAGAGAGGCTTTAATGAAAATCTGTTTGGAACATCTGTCTCAGAGGTTGTAAAAGAAAAGAAAAGAAAAGAAAAGGGTTGAGCTACCGACCTTCAAACATGGGCAGTAAGGTGAAATCCTATTTCTTGTAGAGTATATTTGTTTTTCTGACACTGATTGTTAAAATTAAGTCCAGAATCGACAACTAATTAGAAGGATTTAAAACTAATTAACTGTCTTATAGAACAACATGCAAATCTCAGGCTGACCGGCTTTTTGATTGTGTCATGGCTACATAGACAAGAGGAAGAAGATACATGTGAGTTTCGATAGTATCACGCATGAGAAACCATCAGAAGTGATGGTTGCTCATTAACAGCTGGATCCAGCAAGGTGCTGAGTACTCTGTCCCCAAGCCAGCAAAGTATGTAAACCTCATTAGAAAGTCCATATTCTTCATCTGATTGACTAGGGACCTCATCCTAGAAGGCAAGAAGCATTCTGACCCTCATCCAGCAAAGTGTGGTAGCAAACACTTAGCTTTAAATGCGACTAGTCCCAGTGCATCAAGACTTCAGTGGGTCTCCTAACATTGGATTGAGGCATAAATGAGAGTGCTTCAGACAGGCGCAACTCTGCCTGGAGAGTGCTGATGTATCCAGATTAGTCCAGAAACAATAGGGGAGGATTTCTAAACCGCCCTGTGTTTGGATTGGAAACACTGCCAGCTGTATGGTACTTAGGGATTCCCTGCAGTTGGATGTCAGTTGAGAATGTATTTGTTTTAATGTGAAATAAATGACATCCAGGTTCTAATGTGCTGCTGTAAATACTCAACGTATTTATTTTCATAGCTAGAATTAAATTAATCCCAAATGAGTGCATAAACTGCCCTCTCCATTTTATAGACGACGCTGTGCTCAGATTGCACTGGTCTACAATTTCTGAGAAGTCGTCTGCTTCAGAGATAAAATGTGCTATTTGTTATGTATTTTGATGTGCTGAATTCAAATATGACAATTAAACTGATTGGCTACTGGTTCTAAGATATTTAAGTTTTTACATTTTATGTCTATGTATATTGTGTAGATAGTAGGGTTTTAATCATAAATTGTAAACCTAGGTCTTTTCATGTGTTTATGGTTGCTTTACATGATAATATTTCACCTGTCCTGTTTATGTAACACTTTAAAAATCAGCAAAAGGGTTATATAAATAAAATGTATTATGAAACAAAAGGCAAAAAACTATTCTGTACATAGTTTAGTCCTATTCAGTGTCTACTCGGCGCTTCTTGGCTTGTCTCTTGTATTCATTAAATGGAGCATCTCTTGTCACTGTCCAGCAATAGTCTGCAAGCATTGATGGGCTCCCTTTGCCCTGATAGCGTTTCTCCATTGTTGCAATGTCCTGGTGAAATCGCTCGCCGTGCTCGTCGCTCACTGCTCCGCAGTTCGGTGGAAAAAAATCTAGATGAGAGTGCAAAAAATGTATCTTTAGTGACATGTTGCAACCAAGGCTTTTGTATGCCTTGAGGAGGTTTTCCACCAACAACCTGTAGTTGTCTGCCTTGTTGTTTCCGAGAAAATTTATTGCCATTAACTGGAAGGCTTTCCATGCCATCTTTTCCTTGCCACACAGTGCATGGTCAAATGCATCATCTCGAAGAAGTTCATGAATCTGAGGACCAACAAAGAGACCTTCCTTTATCTTAGCTTCACTTAACCTTGGAAATTTTCCACGGAGGTACTTGAAAGCTGCTTGTGTTTTGTCAATGGCCTTGACAAAGTTCTTCATCAGACCCAGCTTGATGTGTAAGGGTGGTAACAAAATCTTCCTTGATTCAACCAGTGGTGGTGCTGAACACTTTTCCTCCCAGGCTCCAATGACTGTCGGAGTGGCCAATCTTTCTTGATGTAGTGGGAATCTCTTGCCTGACTATCCCATTCGCAGAGAAAACAGCAGTACTTTGTGTATCCAGTCAGTAGACCAAGCAAGAGAGCAACAACCTTCAAATCGCCACAAAGCTGCCACTGATGTTGGTCATAGTTTATGCACCTCAAAAGTTGTTTCATGTTGTCATAGGTTCCTTCGTACGGACTGCACGACCAACTGGAATTGATGGCAAAACATTGCCATTATGCAGTAAAACAGCTTTAAGACTCGTCTTCGATGAATCAATGAACAGTCTCCATTCATCTGGATCGTGAACGATGTTGAGGGCTGCCATCACACCATCAATGTTGTTGCAGGCTACAAGCTCACCTTTCATGAAGACGAATGGGACAAGATCCTTTTGACGGTCACGGAACATGGAAACGCTAACATCACCTGCCAGGAGATTCCACTGCTGTAGTCTGGAGCCCAACAGCTGTGCCTTACTCTTGGGTAGTTCCAAATCCCTGACAAGGTCATTCAGTTCACCTTGTGTTATGAGGTGTGGTTCAGAGGAGGGGGATGGGAGAAAATGTGGGTCCTGTGACATTGATGGTTCTGGACCAGAAGTTTCATCCTCTTCCTCTTCCTCGTCTGACTCAAGTGAGAATGATTCTGGTGCATCAGGAACCGGCAGTCCTTCTCTGTGGGGTACTGGGCATATAGCTGATGGAATGTTTGGATAATGCACAGTCCACTTTTTGTTCTTTGACACACCTTTCCCAACTGGAGGCACCATGCAGAAGTAACAATTGCTGGTATGATCTGTTGGCTCTCTCCAAATCACTGGCACTGCAAAAGGCATAGATTTCCTTTTCCTGTTCAACCACTGGCGAAGATTTGTTGCACAAGTGTTGCAGCATATGTGTGGGGCCCACCTCTTGTCCTGATCTCCAATTTTGCAGCCAAAATAAAGGTGATAGGCTTTCTTAACCATAGTGGTTATACTGCGCTTTTGTGATGCAAAAGTCACTTCGCCACAAACATAGCAGAAGTTATCTGCACTGTTCACACAAGTACGAGGCATCTCTGCTCACTTTGGCTAAACAGAAATGTGTCCCTTTGCAAAATCAAACACTGACAAATAAGAGAGCATGACACTGTATGATTTCTAGAGCTGATATAGGGCAATTTGTTCAGCAGAGTGATGTAAGCTTCGTTATGATTGCATCATCCATGACTTCTGGGAATAACATGATGCAATTCATATCATGTATGACGCAATACCAGCTTCAGATTGCATCATTCATTGTTTTGCCTAAAAAGCAAGTACTGTCCAAACCCAGTCATAGATTTATTCATAGATCCAGTCAAAGATTTCTGGTTTAAATTGAGATCCCTTCCCTTTATAACTCACTTATCCTCCGCCATTCCCAAGTCAAGGGTCGTATATACTGACCCAATAGCATATCTTGAAAACTAGAGCCAATCAACAATTTTAAGCATCATTTTCGTTCTCAGTGACCCAGAATTAGTAAAGTTTGACTACATTTATTTCAGAAGCATTTTGGCAGTAGAGCAGTGTTATGTGCACTCATATCACTCAAATGCCACAGGCCACTGATTCAGTGTAGTCTGAGGGCATCCATTATCCAATAGGAGGTGCTCAGCATCTGGAAAGATTGGGCCCATCATCATTAAAAGGAAGAATATGTCTAACTCCAAAGAGCAGCCATTTCCAATGGTTGGGATCTTTGAGCCCCTGTGCAGTAAAGACATGTATGTGCCCACCAATGTACATTTAAGGGGTACGTCTGCCTGAGATGTATATAAAATTCCAGTGCCTTGGGATAGAAAGGACATGTCTGGATCTGAGGTCAGAATCCTCTGCCCACCCCTGAAAGTGTTTAAGCTCTATCATAGCTTCACCTCCACGATGCGCTCCGCAGGGATTAGGTCTATTTGTGAGGCTGGCATAAGGTGGATAGCTTTGGGATGAATGTGAAGGTACAAATAAACCTAAAAGTGTGGAAAGCTGGGCATTCACAAACACCACTGAAAACTTGGGCCAAAATGTTCTCACTGGTGCGGAATGGTGTGATAATGAATAAGAGCCACATGTATCTCAGGGCCTTGAGAGATTCTGTCCCTGCCAGTTCTCTCACCAAAAAAGAATGATTCCAAACAAGCTGAATGAATCAAAAAATCTAACTCCAATCATTTGTTACATTACAGCTGGGTTAGAAACAGCCACCAGCACTTCCTTTTGCTTCGCCATGTGTTTGCTGGGGCTCTGAACAGGTTTTTGTATTGAACTGTATCACTGTGAGAGGACGGCTATAGTCTTGTCCACAATAGTATTCTCCTTCATCTTCCACATGCACCCCCGTAATGGTGAATGTGAAGTCAGTGCCACTGTATCTACCACTGAATCGATCGGGGACCCCAGTGAAACGGTTGGTGGCATCATATATGAGGAGCTTAGGATTTTGTCCCAATTTAAAAAGATATAAATGCATATCATCACTCATTGAGCTGGATGCCTTGCACTGGATGGTGACCGTCTCTCCTGGAAGCACCGTCACAGAAGCAGGTGTCTGAGTGATAACAATCTGCCCGCTGGATTCTAGGAAAGTGGGAGAAAGAAAAAGCCTTTTAGTGAATCTGACTTTGAAATAACAGCCTTAAAGTTCGGATAATAAGATGTCTGTGCTGCCTACCTTCAAACACGGAAAAGAGGAGCCAAATCAAATGCATTTGTAAAAGCATCTTGCTTCTTTATTTTTGGCACTGCCCAATATTATTTAAACTGCAGCAGAGGTTTATAACTACACAGGAGAATTATAGCTCTTTTTAAACGTCATGTATGGAAAGATATGTAAATATGGGGCGGGGCAGAATTACGTTTGAGGCTTCCTGTCTTCTTCATCACTGTTTTATCAAGAGGAAACAGATGCATGTCACTGTCAGCATCACCAAGGATGACCAACTTTTAACACAGGGATGTGCATGGTCTGGTGTAAATGGGAATCAGTTAGTAAATTTGGTGACTCTGAATGTTTAATACTCAGATACCATGAGAAATCCCCATATCCGATAGGAAGCTTTTCGATATAACCTAGTGATTCAACCGTAAAACTTCGCTTTGATACTTTAAAGGAGACAAATAAAACATCCAAGTTCTGATGATTCCATTTTCCAAATAGAATCAGTTAATAGGAACAGAATGTACATTGTGTCCTCAAGACAAAAACTGGCATCTTCTCACCACAAGACATTATTCCTGGTCATTAAGGAGAATAGGACCCCACATTGCCCAGGGAGATCAACAGAAAGACTTGTATTGAGGTTAATGGGCTTAATGTTTATCTTCATATGCAGTGCAACATTTCTTAAACGGCTCAGATACCGTGGGGAATGGTGCCATAGAAGAGCCTAGATTGCTTTTACAGAACAAATGGGAAGAGATGGGCCATGCCTTGAACAGTTTACAATCTACTGCACAAAGGATGGGCATGGACAATAGTTGCTTTGCTTAGAAAGGGTCCAGTCCTCCAGCTGGGACTTAGGCAGATGTCCCAAGGATTTCAACACATTTTTCCTAACTCAAAACAGCAGCGCGTGTATTAATCGAACGGTGGGCTTTTGAATCAGCACAATATGAATGACCATATTTGCTGATACATGTCCTTAGCCATCATCTGATCCGCCTTCTATAGCATGAGTATAGATCATTAACTCTTTTCAGTTGATCATTAGCTCAGCTTTAGATTATATTTCCTTATATGAAAGTCCCTGGCTTATGGATGCCTGATCCAGTTCTAATTGGCTCGTACTGTGCGCTCATTAGATCCAGTTTCATCGCTCAGTAAGGACCAGCTCTTGTTGAACCCAATGATAAAATGTTGGTTGACATCAGTGATAAAGGAGTAGGCCCTAAAAAAACAAAATATTCTTAAAAAATCAGGTTTCAGAGTAGCAGCCGTGTTAGTCTGTATCCGCAAAAAGAACAGGAGTACTTGTGGCACCTTAGAGACTAACAAATTTATTTGAGCATAAGCTTTCGTGGGCTACAGCCCACTTCATCGGATGCATAGAATGGAACATATAAGAAGAGTATATATATACATACAGAGAAGATTCCATACCAACTCTAAGAGGCTAATTAAGATCACCTATTATCCGCAGGAAAAAAACTTTTGTAGTGATAATCAAGATTGTCAATTACAGACAGTTGACAAGAGGTGGAAGGATAGGTAAGGAAATAGATTCAAGTAGTGTAATGACTCAGCCATTCCCAGTCTCTATTCAAGCCCGAGTTAATGGTATCTAATTTGCAAATCAATTCAAGCTCAGTAGTTTCTTGTTGGAGTCTGTTTTTGAAGTCTTTCTGTTGCAAAATTGCCACCTTCAGGTCTGTTACTGAGTGGCCAGAGAGATTGAAGTATTCTCCTACTGGTTTTTGAGTGTTATGATTCCTGATGTCAGATTTGTGTCCATTTATTTTTTTGCGTAGAGACTGTCCGGTTTGGCCAATGTACATGGCAGGGGGCATTGCTGGCACATGATGGAATATATCACATTGGTAGATGTGCAGGTGAACAAGCCCTTGATGGCGTGGCTGATGTGATTAGGTCCAGTGATGGTGTCCCCTAAATAGATATGTGGACAGAGTTGGCATCGGGCTTTGTTGCAAGGATAGGTTCCTGGGTTAGTGTTTTTGTTGTGTGGTGTGTGGTTGCTGGTGAGTATTTGCTTCACGTTGGGGGGGCTGTCTGTAAGCGAGGACAGGTCTGTCTCCCAAGATCTGTGAGAGTGAGGGATCGTCTTTCAGCATAGGTTGTAAATCTTTGATGATGCGCTGGAGAGGTTTTAGTTGGGGGCTGAAGGTGACGGCTAGTGGCATCCTGTTATTTTCTTTGTTGGGCCTGTCCTTTAGTAGGTGACTTCTGGGTACTCTTCTGGCTCTGTCAATCTGTTTTTTCACTTCAGCAGGTGGGTATTGTAGTTGTAAGAATGCTTGATAGAGATCTTGTAGGTGCTTGTCTCTGTCTGAGGGATTGGAGCAGATGCGGTTGTATCTTAGAGCTTGGCTGTAGACAATGGATCGTGTGATGTGTCCTGGATGGAAGCTGGAGGCATGTTGGTAAGTTTAGCGGTCAGTAGGTTTTCGGTATAGGGTGGTGTTTACTGTGCTCATAAACGATGGTCACATCATGTCCAGGAAGTGGACTGCTTGTGTGGATTGGTCCAGGCTGAGTTTGATGGTGGGATGGAAATTGTTAAATCATGGTGGAATTCCTCGAGGGCTTCTTTTCCATGGGTCCAGATGATGAAGATGTCATCAATGTAGCATAAGTAGAGTAGGGGAGTAAGGGGACGAGAGCTGAGGAAGCGATGTTCTAAGTCAGCCATGAAAATCTTGGCATACGGCCATAGCAGCGCCGCTGACTTGAAGGTATATATTGTCTCCAAATGTGAAATAGTTGTGGGTGAGGACAAAGTCACAAAGTTCAGCCACCAGGTTAGCTGTGACATTATCGGGGATACTGTTCCTGATAGCTTGTAGTCCATCTTTGTGTGGAATGTTGGTGTAGAGGGCTTCCACATCCATAGTGGCCAGGATGGTGTTTTCTGGGAGATCACCGATGGATTGTAGTTTCCTCAGGAAGTCAGTGGTGTCTCGAAGATAGCTGGGAGTGCTGGTAGCATAGAGCCTGAGGAGAGAGTCCACATAGCCAGACAATCCTGCTTTTAGGGTGCCAATGACTGAGATGATGGGGCGTCCAGGATTTCCAGGTTTATGGATCTTGGGTAGCAAATAGAATACACCTGGTCAGGGTTCTAGGCATGTGTCTGTAAACATCTTTTCCTGTGCTTTTTCAGGGAGTTTCTTGAGCAGATGGTGCAGTTTCTTTTGGTAATCATCAGTGGGATCAGAGGATAATGGCTTGTAGAATGTGGAGTTAGAGAGCTGCCTAGCAGCCTCTTGTTCATATTCCAACTTACTCATGATGACGACAGCACCTCCTTTGTCAGTCTTTTTGATTATGATGTCAGAGTCGTTTCCGAGGCTGTTGATGGCGTTGTGTTCAGCACGGCTGAGGTTATGGGGTAAGTGATGTTGCTTTTCCACAATTTCAGCCCGTGCACATCAATGGAAGCAATCTATGTAGAAGTCCAGTCTGTTGTTTCAGCCTTCAGGAGGAGTCCATGCAGAATCCTTCTTTTTGTAGTGCTGCTAGGCAGGATTCAACATACTAACCCACAGAATCCTTCCTACCAGCACTACAAAAAGAAGGATTCTGCGTGGACTCCTCCTGAAGGCCGAAACAACAGACTGGTGCATTGAATGTGTGTATCTAACCTAATGCACTTTTGGAAGAGGGAAGGATCCTGGCACAGCTTCACTTCTGGGCAGACAATGCTTTAGCCTCAGATGCATGTGGAGTTCCAGTCTATGATTGGGACATGCAAAGCATGAGCGGCTCTGAGATCAGAATCACATGCCAGCTGTTTCTGCTCTAAGTATTTTGTGCTTCACTCATACACATGCGTCACTGGGAACCCCAGGGTTTATTGTGAAGTCTCACAAACATTAGTCTTGAATTGAATGTTAAGATAAACTTCATCCTTGGAGCCTGGCACTCCTCTGCTTTGCCCCTGTGCTGTCATTTACACCTGTGCCAAGTGAGCGATGATGGTGGAAAGCTCTACCCAATCTGAAGAGCAGTGTTTGTTGCACACGTTGCACTGGTGTAAACCAGGACAGAGGATGAAAAGTTGGGGAGAATTAGGCCCCAGGGGACAGACTGTGAGTTGCGCACAACTGCTGTTGGGTACAGCAGAGGTGGGGCTACCAGGAAGGAGATAGCCACTCCATGTTGCACGGCCCCAGCACAAATTAAAGCAGTCTGGGAACTGCTTTAATTTATGCCAGCTGTCTGTGCTGAGTGGCTGTTTGTTTAAAGCGGTAACATGCAAAACAATGGATCAATCTAACCATCGCTCTTTGTGTTTCATGATGCATATCACCTTTGATCTGATTTGGCTGTATGATGCCTGTAATGTGTCTGCTACCCATTGGTGATTAGCCATGTACACACAGTACTGCTGGGAGAATTAATGTTCCCATGGTGTCTTCTAGTGTTGACAATGGGGCTCAACTTAATTATCACAGATTTTTAAAGAACTCGTATTTATAGGACATCAACCCCTGAGAATGCGCATTGGAAGAGATGGGTGAGAACAGAAGAATTGGGCCAGATTACAGTATAATTAAAATTACAATGACAACACCTTAGAATCTTTCCATGGGCATTTGTTTTTCCAAACATAAAAATATTGTTCGGTTCTTCTGTTTGTTTAATTGTTTTGGGTTTTTTTGAAACTTTCACCTGACTACAGCGGGCTTTGAATCAGGCCCCTAACTCCCAATGCACAAAGTCAGTCACTGCTCTGAGAGTAGCAATGCTGAGCATAGCTTTTAAGGGTGCCAGCTGAGATCTCTACGGCTGTCATGGTCTAGTGACAGTAGTAGGGTAATGATCAACATGTAAAGTCAATACAAAGTGTTTAAAGGTTCTGGACAGAGGGTAGGAGTTGGCAATGAGAAAAGGCAGAGATATGAAAGAAGGAAAATTAGAAGAGAAAGGAGAGGTCTCTCAAGCAGCAGACACAGCCACCTCTGCACTCTCCTGGGACTAGAGGGGAGTTCCCTTTTGTGAGCTCAGTGCTGTCTGCAATGAAGAGACAATGAGGAAACTGAACCTGACAGTGGACACAGTCCTTGGAAATGAGCAGGGACAAAACCAGTCAGAGACTTGACATACTGGGAAGAGAAAGAGCCAATAATCACGCACTGATAGGAAGAGGTGCATTGAACATGTAGTTGCTACAGTGGTTCCCAGTGTGCTTATACAACATTGAAACTATGATGAACATTGATCATGTATGTTGCAAATCATGTTTAAAAATAGGTTTCTGTCTGCTCCAATTTTCTAGCAAAGTCTCCATGTAATGTCGCTGCAATGAATGGAAAAACATCATACTTCATAATAACATTAAGATCTTTATAGGGCAAGACTTCAGAGGATTAGAATTGGGATCCAGGTAAGAAGCAAGTGAGCAAATGCTTGTACTCTGCTTTGAAGCTGTGAAGTGCTGTATAAGGGCTAAAATTATTGTTATACTCGGGTGCACTCCAGTCATACTGCAGTCATGTAGATGGCGTGCGCATGTGAATCTCTGTTACTGCACTGAGGGGTATTTTCTGCTCCAGTTCAGTTATTAGAAAAGATCATTTTAGCCGACACCTGCTCTAAGATGAATGGTCTTTTCCCTTGGAAGTTCATTCTCAAGTAATGCTTTTAAATTAGTGATTAAGGAACATCACCGAATCCGCATTTTTTGTTCAAAAAACCCACAACAACATTTCAGTCAAACATTTTTTTTGTCCAGCTCTATGGACTGCAATAGGGCTGTAACCCAGCTCACTCCCTGCACGGGGGTTTGTAGCCACAAGGCTCACGTTAATATGGGCCCCAGTTCCAACTTAACCTGGCCTCTTCTCCCTCCATTTAATCACCTGCTCAGCAGTTGCCCATCCCCATGCGGTGGAAATCCCATGTTGTGGGGCCTAGAACAGCCATAACAGCCTTGGCTCAATGTCACCCTAAAGGTACGTCAATACTTGCGGCGTCATGTGGAGTACAGACACTGGATACCCAGGTAGTACAGGTATAAATAGCAGTGTAGACAGCAAATCACGGCTTGGGTGAGTGGAGTAGAATATCCTACATACCTGAACCACCAAAGTATGCACCCTTCACAGTCTTTCTCCTGGCCCAAGCAGTGCCTCCAAAGTTTACACTGGTATTTTTAACAGTGCATGTCCCACTGCCTACCTGCTGCGACAGTCTTTCCCCGCAGCCTACCCAAGCCAGACCCTTTCTTCGCTGCAGTGAAAGGCCCCAGCAGTGGGGAGCTGGTGGAGCTTTCCCTGCTGCTGGAACCTTTTAACTGTGGCGCGTAGCTACAAATGTAGTGCCTGTGATCTAGATGCCACCATAAGTGTAGACACAGCCTATGGGAATGAAGTGCTAATAATCATGGTTCCGAAAATACTAACAGAGGATTGTTCATGTGTGCAGGGGATCTGGAAGACGTGTGCACAAAGGAAAAATACTGTTCATTTTACAAACAATTCAGTAGAAATTATTTTGGGAGGCCATCGGGTTCTAGTTAACCTGACTGTGTGATATTGGGATTAGCTGGTGTACCTCAATTATTTCCTGTACAGTGCCTGCCCCTGCTAATTCAGAAAACGATTTCAGAGGAATAAATCCAATAATCAGAAAGTCCAATGGGAGTCTTCCGCTATATGGATGATTCTCATTAGAAACTTTGCACATGCATTTGTTTAGAAACAACTGCAGCTGTTTCCTTCTGCTTCATGCCAAGAAGGCTGCAGCACTAATGAGGTTTTTGCATTGAGTTGTATCACTGTGAGCGGGGTTGTATAGTCCTGCTGACAGTAGTATTCACCTCCATCATCAGCCTGCACCCCACTAATGGTGAATGTGAAGTCAGTGCCACTGTATCGACCACTGAATCGATCGGGGACCCCAGTGAAACGGTTGGTGGCATGATAAATGAGGAGCTTGGGAACCTCTCCTGGTCTGAATCGATATAGGTCCATTTCAATGCTAACGGAGCTGGATGCCTTGCACTGAATGGTGACCGTCTCTCCTGGAAGCACCGTCACAGAAGCAGGTGTCTGAGTGATAACAATCTGCCCACTGGATTCTAGAAAAAGAGAGAAATAAAAACCCTTTCCCTGAATCTCTTATCAAAACAAGTGGTGAGAAGTTCAATGAATGAAGAGATCCGTGTTACCTACCTTCAAACACAGAGAACAGCAGCCAGAGCAAATGCATTTGTAAAATCATGTTCCTTCTAGATCAGTTTCTTTGACACTAATTGTTAAACTGCAGCCCTGGTTTATAGCCACTGGGAAGAATTTTAGAATTTATTAACAGTCACGTATGGAAAAATATGTAAATCAGAGAATGGGCTAAATTATATACAATAGCTTCCTGTCTGCTTCAGGGCTTTATTATCAGGAGGAAACAGATGCATGTCGATCTGTCTCATTAAGCATGAGAAATGTTAACAGGAGACGTGTGTGCACGGTCTTAGTTAAATGGAAATAATCCAGGGGATTTAGTGACTCTAGCTCTTTAAAACTAGAACACTCTGAGAAATCTAGAGCTGTTTACTGGAATTTTCTAACATATATACAATAAGAATAGAAATTGTTAGTGATTTCCTATAATTTGCTTGCTTTAGTTAGTAAAATAAAAATTACAGGTTCTGATGATTTATGTTCCCCAGGAGAATGAAATGATTGTGAAATGAGTAGAACTTGCCCAAGGTCCCACTGCAGATCTGCAGTAGAGCCAGGAAGAGAATTCAAGACTCCCAGCCCAGGACAGAGACATCTACACACCTGTTGTTTGTGTACAAGTCATTTTACTCAGGCAGTTTGATATAGAGATAAATATATCTTTATGGTCAGTCGGACGTGGTCAGATAACATGGTGCTGGGTGCCAGGTGAGAACATGTATGTGGCTAGAGTCTGATTATTGGTTATTATTTTTACAACACTCCAGTGTATGCTAGGAACTTTACAGAATAGATAGAAAGACCTGGGTCTGGACCAGGAGAGCGTACAGTTTAGCATGGGAAAGATCCATGGGTCTTTGTACATGAGAAAGAGATGTTTTACCTTCAAAGGACCTGATCCTGCAGTCCTGACTCAGGCAAATTCACATTGTTTTGAAGAAGTGTTTTGCCTCTGTCAAGAAGCTGGGATTTGCAATGATCAAAGGTGTTAAAAAGTTAGCAAACTCTGAATGGGCCTTTCTATAGCCACCCACCCCACATATTTATCCCACCCTCATTTTATATCAAGAGTTGTATGATCACAAACTTTCCATTTGTAGTTTCACATTCTCTCTGCGTAGGGAAGTACTTCCTTTATGTTAGTGCCTGGGAGCACAGTCCCTTTGTGGTTGTATTCTGGACTCATGGCATCAAGTTTACTACTTGATGAAGACTTGATTCTATTCTATTCTATTCTGTATAGGTATTTATTCCAGGCTCATCCCTGTAGTACCTGAGCACTTTCCAGAAGTGCATTAAGCGAGGTGACGAACATCTAACACATGTTGTTTGAAGTCAATGCTAAAGTCCTCATAGAATTAAGTGGCACATAAATATACCTTTAAAAGTTCATTGTGAGATGATCTGGGTGTTGAGTGGTTAGCACAGTGTGAAACTTTTGTACATTTTATAATAAATCTTGATTTCTGTACTATGTCAGATAATCACTCAAACGGTACAGGATTGCTGATGTCAATGTCTGAAAGCATTCAATATATGGCAGGAGATGCTGCTTATCTAGCAAGGTTTCAGAGTAGCAGCCGTGTTAGTCTGTATCCGCAAAAAGAACAGGAGCACTTGTGGCACCTTAGAGACTAACAAATTTATTAGAGCATAAGCAAAAGCTTATGCTTATGCTCTAATAAATTTGTTAGTCTCTAAGGTGCCACAAGTGCTCCTGTTCTTATCTAGCAAGACAGGGTTCTAAGGGTCTCATCCAAAGCCCACTGAAGTCATTGGAAAGACTCGCACTGATTCCAAAGAGTTTTGGATCAGGGCCTTAGGCTGGATTTTAAATGCTTTTCAGTTTGTGAGCATAAAGAAAGCGAGAGCCAGGACAATACAATATCCAAGCTTTGTTCCTACCTCTACATACACTGTCTCAGCAAGCACTTCCTGAAAGTAGCATTCTTTGAGTTCCTAGACATATTGGGTAATTTGTTCCACTGCTCCGGCTGGGTCCGATGTGATGGCGATATAGAGCTGGGGGCATCAGCATTCTGAATGTGCTGTGGCACGTGTCTCCTTAATTACCTCCATTGAAGTCAATGGCAAAACTCCCACTGACTTCAAAAGAGCCAGGGATTCACAAAGGGGACACTGACAGGGATTCTAGAGTCTGTGTTATCACAGTCTGCCCAGATGAGCCTAGCTAGATAGAGTGAATGGAGAAATACAGAGAAAAAATGTGGGCATAAGCTATTAAACTCAATCTTAGATCTTAGAACCAGTTTTCATTTGAATGACTGAGAAGCATTTTCCTTACCCTGAGCCCAGAGAAGCAGGAACCAGAGACAGCGAGTGAGAACTGTCATCTTGGAAGTCTTCACTGATAGATCCTAGAGAAGTGACTCTAACCTGGAAAGAGAACTGTTTATAGCTGCCCAGCACAATAGAGGAATGTGAGGTGCTCTGTAAATATGCAAATAGATATGGATCCATATGATACCCAGTCTCTCTATTTCACAGCAATATCACCTTACATCTTATTTGTGTTTGTTATTCCTCTAGCATCCCTCACAGGTCAGACTGCTGGAAGGATTGGTGTTCACACAGTGCCCACTGGTGGTAATTCTGTGGCACATGATAATTTTCACAGCTGTTTAGCAACCTCATATTTGAAGAGCAGTGACCAAACACATGTTGGGAGGGGAAAAAATGAAAGGGAAGTATGGTTTTAAAAATTGGCCCGGGTCATGATAATGTAACCCCCCCTTCCTGAAGTGACCAGATTGGGCATTACATGCCTTTTCTTTTCCACAACTGCACAGAACTAGTTGTTTTTGCTTGGATCAGTTTTAATCAGATCTGCCTCCCTCACCTTAGCTGATAGGAATCAATAAATGAAACTCACTATGTACTGACTGTATATGAACTAAGGCAGCAAGGTGAGGGTTTTTTTAAATCTGACTGCTAATTCACTGGGTATTAAACACATTAATCTGTGGTGACCTGTAATTATTCGGACCGTTGAGTAGTACCAGTTATTGATTCGTTTATTGGGAGTCCTGCACCTATAATGATAGATCAAGGGGAGAGACCTGGGTAATATTTCCAAAAGCGCCTAAGGGTACCTCTACACTGCAATGAAAAACCAACGGCAACGAGTCTCAGAGCCCGGGTCAGCTGACTCAAGCTTGCAGGGTTTGGGCTGTGGTGTTAAAATTGCAGTGTAGACCTTTGGGCCTGGGTTGTAGCCCAGGCTCTCAGACCTAACCCCTTTGCAGGGTTTCAGAGTTGGGCTCCACCCTGAGCCTGAAAAGCTACACTGCACTTTTGAGTCTCGCAGCCAGAGTCCCATGAGCCCAAGTCAGTTGAGCCAGGCCAGCCAGGGCTGTTTTGCAGATATTTTTATTGCAGTGTAGACATATCCTAAGGTTTGGGAGCTGATTTTGGATGGGACTTTGCCTTCTAAGATCCAGTTCTTCAAAGATATTTAGGTGCCTAACTCCCTTAGTCACTTCTGGAAAAGTTCCCTGTGAGCTCCGGGCAGGGATAATGAGGTTGGGTTTGCAGACTCAAACTTGGAAAGTCAGTTTTGCTGAGATTCATGAAGCTCCTGAGAGAATGTCGCTGTACAGCCAGCTACCTTGTTTCTTTCTATCTGGGGCTTCTGAGCCCTTGAAATCTGGCCTGAACTCTCTGGCAAATCAGGCCTCGTGTTTGCTTGTCCCCAAGGGCACAGAATCAGCGACGCAGCCAGAAGCAGCAGTGCTCAGTGACAGAGACGTTGTTTTAAAGATGCCAGCTGGGGTTTCCACGGGAAACATGGCTCAGGGACAGCGACAGCATAAGAATCCACTTGTAAAGTCTAGTGAAGGAGTGAAGGTGGGTAAGGAAAGGAAAGGAAGGACGGGTGGGGAGGGAGGGTCTGAGAGAGGAAAAGAGAGGAGAGATTGCAGGTGTCTTTCTGGCACCACCCACAGTCTGGGCCCCACCTGAGTCATGCTCCTGGGACTAGAGGGGAATGCCTATTTGAGGATCAGTGAGGAAGCTGATGGATCAGCCTTGCGAATGAATATGGAGAAAACCTATCTGAGGCTGGGCTCATGAGAGAGAGAAGCAGCACGGCAGGGAACTACGAAGCAGTGCAGTGCAGCTTTCCAATATATACACTGGGAGAGATTGCAATGGACAGTAACAACAATGCTCCATAGGAGATAAGAAGTATTAAAAATGTGTGTAGAAAATTGATCGTTTATATTGCAAATCAATTTTAAAAATCAGGTTCTGCGGGTTTGTTTCTTAGCAAGGGCACTCACGTGACGTTGCTGTATGAATGCAAAGAATAAAATAATTCAGAATAACATTAAGAGCGTTAAAGGGCATCACTTCAGGGGGTTTGAATTGGGATCGAGTTGCAGTATTAGATGCAATTGTTTCTACTGTGCTTTGAAGCTCAAAAGTGCTAGATAAGGCCCAAGGATTATTAAAGGGCAATAAGGGAAGGGAGATGATATGGATAGTAGGTGTATGTGAAACTTTGCTACTGCACTGGATGGTCTCTCCTGCTGCCGTTCATTTACTAGAGTAGAGAATGTTAGCTGACACCTGCTCTAAGATGCATGTTCATTTCCTTTAGAAATTTATCTCAAGTTAGTGTTTCATTATACATTGAATAAGAAACATCCCCATCTGGTCTCATATGCACCAAGAGGGCTCTGGGGCTTAAGAGGTTTTTGTATTGGACTGTATCACTGTGTGAAATCATAGCCATAGTCATGTCCACAAAAATATTCTCCTGCATCTTCAGCATGAAAATGACTGATGGTGAACGTGAAGTCAGTTCCTCTTCCACTACCACGAAACCGATCTGGGACCCCTGGGAAGCGGTTGGTTGCATGATACATGATGGGCTTGGGAGCTTCTCCTGATCTGAATAGATATACATTCATTTCATCATTAACGTTACTGTCAGCCTTGCATTGAAAACTGACTGGCTCTCCTGGAAATGCGGAGACCAGGGGTGTCTGAGTTATCGCAATGAGTCCTTCTGAGCCTAGACATGGGAGAAATTAGAAGCTTTTAGTGACTATCATTTTGAAAGAGCAGAGTTAAAATCTTTTAAAATGTACCACTTACCTTCACCCAAGAGGCAAAGGAGCCAGACCAGATACATGTGTAAAACCATGCTGTGTCTCTGTTGTGTCTTCAGTGATGGGTCAACTGAATCCAAGGCTGCTAACCTTGGTTCAGAGGCAACCTCATCGACCTCCCCAAATTCCCCCATTGCCCCTTCACATGACTCTCCCCCTCTCCCAAACCCCCAGCATCTGCTACTACACACCGCCCCCTTCACCTCCGTTACAGACTGCGGCCCCATCCCTCACTCCCCTTCCCTCACCCACACTTCACTTCTGACAGGACTTTAGCAGCTGAATTTGGCATCTTGGTAGCTATGGAGATGGAGGCTGGAAGAAGATCTCTCAGGTGTACATCAGAGCTCATTCCTGAGTGAAGAAGATGGATGGAGTGAAATGCTGGAGAGTTGAGTTCTGGGGCAGAATCCATCCTTACAGTCAGGGTGGGCCCAGCCCCCGGACAATCTACAGGTGATATTCCAGTCCTGCAACCCCACACCATCTACAGTGAATTCATGTTATCACAGGTCTAGTTCCAACCCAATCTGGCTCCAGTTCTCCCCATGTAAACACCTGCTCTACAGTTGATCCTCTCCATGCAGTGGAATCACACGGAAACATTCTTGTGGGGCCTTCCACGGCCCCAGAGCCCTGTGCCCATGCCATCTGACAGGAAAGCAGTCATAATATCCATGGTTCAGAAAATGTTAATAAGAGGATTGGTGCTGGGTGAAAGGGATCTGGAACCCAGGTGTGGGCACAGATGGAAATTATTATGATGATTCTGAAAAATTCTCTGACTGGCTCTTACTTTACTATCTGCATGTACAGCACCTAGCACAGTGGGGCCTCTAGGTGCTGCCAACATAAAACAAGGTGAGAACCCATTTGTAATTTTTCAGACTTCAGCACGAACTGTTGAAAGCTGGGCAAGGGAAGGAATCTAGCTCCCAAAGGACAGGCAGGGTGTGCCCAGCTCTGCAGCCCATTTGCTGGTGCTGCAATCCCAGCCCCGTGGTTCTCAGAGGGAGTGGGACAACAGCACAGAACCTCAGCAGGGTTGGTAGCCGATGGAGTCTTATAATGAAGGTTCTTGTCTCTGAATCACAATTGTTTCCCAGCCACTCCCATACACACATGCATTGGCCCTGCGGTTGCACAGCCCCGTGTGATGGAATAATGTGGTTCTATGCTTTGGGGGATTTTCCAGCAACTCAGAGGGAATGTCCAAGGAAATTCAGTGGGTGAGATGGTGCAGACAATACTAACGGAACAGGAGGATTTGTGTGTAAGGAATGAGTTACGCGGGTGTACATGTGCAGAGGGAATTGATTGGGGTGCTTCTGAAAAATTCAATGAAAATTATGTTTCTTAAAAAAAGCCCCTGAGGTCCTGCTTATAGGTCACTGAGTGGAATGTGTAACAGAGGGATTGGCTTCTGCATTTCAGCTACTGCCTTGAGAATTCCTGACCCTGCCAGCTGAGTTACTGAAAAATAACTTCACCCGCAAATACTGTAACAGGATTGAATCTAAAACACCTAAGAGTCCAGTTAAACAATAACATTTTAAAGGTTACTTTCCAGCCAGACTGATACATACACAGCTGCTTCCTTCTGCTTTACACTACATGGTGTGTGCAGTGGCACCGAAGAGGTTTTTGTATTGAACTATATCACTGTGAGAGGAGTGCTGTTATCTTGCCCACAATAGTATTCTCCTGCATCTTCAGCCTGCACGTTACTAATGGTGAATGTGAAGTCAGTGCCACTGTAACTACCACTGAATCGATCCGGGACGCCTGTGAAACGCTTAGAGCCATCATACATGAGGAGCTTTGGACCCTCTCCTGTTTTGAACCGATAAAAGTTCATCTCATAACTAACAGAACTGGACGCCTTGCACTGAATGGTGACCGTCTCTCCTGGAAGCACCGTCACAGAAGCAGGTGTCTGAGTGATAACAATCTGCCCGCTGGATTCTGGAAAAGGGAGAAATAAGCAGCCTTTTAGTGAATCTCTTTTAGAAGGTTCTGCTTTAGAATTCAGAAAAGAAGATGGCTGTGCAACCTACCTTCAACCATGGAAAAGAGAAGCCAAATCAAATATATTTGCAAAACCATGGTCTTTCTTGAGTTTTTTTTCTCTGTTGCTGCTCAAAATCACCAAAGGTTTATAACTAGTGTGATGGCTTTTAGAACATCTTAAATATCACGCATGGAAAGATATGTAAAACTGAGGCTGGACTTAATGATGCTCAACTGGCTTCCTGTGTACATCATAGCTATATTATCCAGGGGAAACAGAGGCATAAGAAACTATAATCAGAGATGTGTCCACATGTTCTTAATTCAGTTAATAGGTAACTATCTCTATAATACTGAAATGTATTCATAAAGCCACAAAAATTCATGTGGGGATTTCAATGCAATTGAAAGTATGAAGAGCAAGCTCTGTCTGTGTGATAACTGAGGATTTCTATAATTTGATCTTGTTCAATAATGTGATAGTTTACATCAGAATCATCGGAATCCTGAAGTCACACCATAAATGAAGACGTATGTTACAAAATAGAAATTATATTTGTGCAAAGGAGTGCAGAGTCTGCTTCCCAAAACAGATGAAAATTAACAGTTGCTCTTGTGCAGATCATATGCCCCAGGGCATTGTAGATAATGTGTAGACAAAGATGTATATTGAGATGGAAGGTGCACAGATACAATGGTGATTAGCACCATGGAAGGACCTAGATATATAGAGAGATTGATATTGATTCATTTGACAGCATCCAAAGTGTGCTAAGTGCTTTACAGTATTATTAGAAAGACATTATTAGTCTTTATTATTTCTAATGCGGTAGCACCTAGGAGCTGCAGCAAAGAAGCAGGACTCTGTTATGCTGGTCTCTGCACAATAGTGTACAAACACTGTACACAAACATGGGGTGACTGAGCTCATTGACTGCAATGGGGCTAGGATTTTGCTCGGATCTCTATCCCATAGACATTATAACTGAATCTGTGACAGATGCATGCAAGTTTGTGCATGAGAATAAGTGGCTTTATTTTCAGAGGACCTGATCCTGCAGTTCTGACACTGTTTAAATGGGAAATTTGCCTGAATCAAGACAGGAGAGCTTGTAATAAGTTAACAAGATGAGAAGGTGCATTTTTGCACATGCATTACTATAGTTATCACACCCTTATTGTGCTTGTCATCACAAAGAACATGATTTGGCTGATTTTGGATTCAAATTCTCTCAGCTCTTGCCTGTATTTTTCTTATATGAAACCCAGTCCATGGCAGCCTTGTCCCTTTCTATATTGGTTTCTGCTCTGCACCCATTGGATCAAATTCCATCGCTCAGTAAGTACTTGTGCCTTTTCCTAACAAAGCCAATGGTAAAACTCCCACAGAGGGCACAAAAGCAGGACATAAATAATGAATGCTAGTTGAAAAGAGGCAGTCCTGTGTGTTACTCTCCTATAACAGCCAGGTAGATGTTTAGAGTACACCGTAGCTTGAAGGTTTTCCACATTTCAACCTAAGTCCTGTTTCCACTTTATACATCTTCAAATCATGCCTAAAAACCACAGGGTCACTTTTTGAGGATGCTCCTCTGGCGGAAGGGGCTCAGCCGCTGGCAAGGTCACTCTGAGTCAATAAAATGAGGAGTATTTCAAATCAATGGAAGAAGCCCTGTCCTATATGGGGGAGCTTGAGCAGATGTGTCCTGTATAAGGGTTCTCCAAACCCATGTGCATTAGACCTGTGTCTCTGCTCCAGTGTGGAATTTGGAGGAGAGAGGGGTCTCGGCCCAGTTTGATGTTTGGGTGGAGCCTGCTCCAGATGAATATGTAGTTCCATGTCTTGGTGCCAAACACGGGCAGATGGAGATCAGAATCAAAATACATGTTCTAGCTCTAAGACACCATCCCGCCTCTGCCCTGCGCAGTGAATCTGATACAGTTAAAGAACCCTAGCACTTAAATAAATAATCAAAAGTCCCAGATTCTACAGAACTTAAACAACTGCAGGAAGGTTTTGTGTTGCTCTTTATCACTGTGTGAGGGAGAAGTTGTGCTGCTGGCCATAAAAATCTCCAGCATCGGCATTCTCAACCCTGCTGATTGTGAATGTGTAGTCAGTGCCAGATCCACTTCCCAGGATAGACTTCCCCATCCTGTATGTATGGCCTACATTCTTTGTTCCTATTCATTTACATTTAGCTTACACTAAAAAAGCAGGGAATTCCCACAGGTTCTTTTCTCCAGGTTACTTGGAGTTGTAGGTTAATGTGAATCCTAGGAGCGAAGCAAAACACCAAAGGTTGTAAGCCTCGGCAACTAAAACTGGATGGTCATTTCTGAGTCACTTACATTGTGCAAACTTGCAACTACTGGGTCTCAGCCAGCTAACTGGAGGGACAACACGGATGAGTGTTGTAGGCTGCATTTGCCTCTGCATGAAAAAATGATCCAGTCAGTAATTATCAATCCTGGATTTCATTGTATTAGAAGGATTTGGGGTTTACCACCTGCCATTTGGAACAGTATGCAAATCTCAGGCTGATCTAAATTAGGCTCTGCTGGTTTTTGATTGCTTCATGGCTATATAGTCAAGAGGAAGCAGGTACATGTGAGTTTCAGTAGCATCAAGCATGAGAAACCATAAGAAGAGATGGCTCAGGTACTGAGTACTCTGACCCCAATCCAGCAAAGTATGTATACCCGTGCTTAACTTTAGTCCTATTGAAATCAATAGAAAGTTCTTATTCTTCATCTGACCCTCATCTAGTAGAGCCTGGTAGCACACACTTAGCTTTAAGCACACGAGTAGTCCCAGTGCATGAAGACTTCATTAGAACTCCTCACATCAGATTGAGTCATGGATGAGAATGCTTGAGAGAGAAACCACTCTGGCTGTAGAGGGCTGATATGTCCAGAAAAAAATAGGACAGGATATTCTAAACCTCCCTGTGTAGGGATTGGAAGCACTGTCTGTGGTATGGGAACTAGGGGTTCCCTGCAATTTCATTGTCAGCTGAGAATTTCATGTTTTTAATCCGAAATAGCATCCAAGTGATTTGCCGCTGTAAACGCTCCACATGCTTTATTTCCATAGTTAGAGTTAAATTAATCCCAAATGAGGGCAGAAACTGCAACCTCCAAGCACGTTATAGTCAGTGCTGAGCTCATATTATATGGGCTCATTTCGCTCTTCAGTGCCACAGGCCACTGATTCAGTGCGGTCTGTGGGCATCCATTATCCAGTAGGAGGTGCTCAGCATCTGGAAAGATTGAGCCTTTCATCATTAAAAGGAAGAATATGTGTAACTCCAAAGAGCAGCCATTTTCTATGCCTGGGATCTTTGAGCTTCTGTGCACTAAAGATATGTGTGTGCCCCAATATACATTTAGGGCTGCTTCTGCCTGAGACGTGTATATAAAGTTCCAGTGTCTTGGGGCAGGAAGAACATGTTTGACCTGAGATCAGAATCATCCACCCGCCCCTGAAAGTGTCTAAACTGTAAATGTTCTTTCTGTCAGTTTTACATCTACAATGCGCTCCCCAAGCATTATATGTACATTTGTGAGATTGGGATAAGGTTTAGTTTTGGAATTAATGTGCGCTTACAAATAAACCTAAAAGTGTGGACAGCTGGGCATTAAAAAAACACCACTGAAAATTTGGGCCAAAATGTTCTCACTGGTGAGGAATAGTGTGGTATGGAATAAGGACCACGTGTATCTCAGTGTCCTGAGAGATTCTGTCCCTGCCAGTTCTCTCACCAAAAAAGAATGATTCCAAACAAGCTGAATGAATCAAAAAATCTAACTCCTATCATTTGTTACATTACAGCTGGGTTAGCAACAGCCACCAGCACTTCCTTCTGCTTCACCATGTGTTTGCTGGGGCTCTGAACAGGTTTTTGTATTGAACTGTATCACTGTGAGAGGACGGCTGTAGTCTTGTCCACAATAGTATTCTCCTTCATCTTCCACATGCACCCCAGCAATGGTGAATGTGAAGTCAGTGCCACTGTATCTACCACTGAATCGATCGGGGACCCCGGTTTGCCGGCCGGTTACATCATCAATGAGGAACTTGGGATTTTGTCCCGATTTAAACACATATAAGCTCATATCGTTACTCATGGAGCTGGACGCCTTGCACTGAATGGTGACCGTCTCTCCTGGAAGCACTGTCACAGAAGCAGGTGTCTGAGTGATAACAATCTGCCCACTGGATTCTACATAAGTGTGTGAGAGAAAAAGCCTTTTAGTGAATCTGACTTTGAAATAACAGCCTGGAAGTTCAGATAATAAGGTGTCTGTGCTGCCTACCTTTAAACACCGAAAAGAGGAGCCAAATCAAATGCATTTGTAAAATCATCTTGCTTCTTTATTTGTGGCACTGCCCAATATTATTAAACTGCAGCAGAGGTTTATAACTACACAGCAGAACTATGGCTCTTTTTAACTGTCATGTATGGAAAGATATGTAAATATGAGGGGAGGCAGAATTATGTTTGAGGCTTCCTGTCTACTTCATGGCTGTTTTAGCAAGAGGAAACAGATGCATGTCACTGTCAGCATCACCAAGGATGAGTAACTTTAACAGGAGGCATGTGTGCATGGTCCGGTGTAAATGGGAATCATTTAGTAGATTTGGTGACTGAATGTTTAATATTCAAATACCATGAGAAGTCCCCATATCCGATAGGAGGATTTTCGATATACCCCAATGATTCAGTCATAAATCTTGGCTTTGATACTTTAAAGGAGACAAATAAAACATCCAAGTTCTGATAATTTAATTTTCCAAATAAAATCAGTTAATAGGAACAGAATGTACATTGTGTCCTCAAGACAAAAACTGGCGTCTTCTCGCACACAAGACATTATTCCTGGTCATCCAGGAGAATGGGATCCCGCCATTGCCCAGCAGGGACGTTAACATAAAGACTTGCATTGAGCTTAATGGGCTTAATGTTTATCTTCAAATGCAGTGCAACGTTTCTGAAGGGGCTCAGATACCGTTGGGAATGGTGCCATAGAGGATCCTAGACAGCCAGATTGTTTTTACAGAACAAACAGGACGAGATGGTCCATGCCTTGAACAGCTTCCAATCTACTGCACAAAGGATGGGTATGGAAAATAGTTGCTCTGCTTAGAAAGGGTCCAGTCCACAGCTGGGACTTAGCCAAATATCCCAAGGATTTCAACATGTTTTTCCTAACTCAAGACAGCAGAGCATGTATTAATCAAACAGTGTGTTTTTGAATCAGCACAATATGAATGACCATATTTGCTGATACATATCCTTAGCCATCTTCTGATCCTCAGAGATCATTAACTCTTTTAAGTTGACCATTAGCTCAGCTTTAGACCATATTTCCGTATATGAAATTCCCTGGCTTATGGATGCCTGATCCAATTCTAACTGGCTTGTACTATGTGCTCATTAGATCCAGTTTCATTGCTCAGTAAGGACCAGCTCCTGTGGAACCCAATATCTGTTGACATCAGTGATAAAGGAATAGGCCCTAAAAAAATAAAATATTCTTAAAAACTCAGTGCTTCATGTGCTCATAGCAGTGATGCAGATGTTCATTGTGAAGCTTCTGAATGTTTGAAACTAAATTTGTGTTTCAAGTGCCCTGTCATCAAATCACTCTTCAATAGCACAGGTCACTACGGTCAGTATTTGTTGCTCAGCACCTGGAAAGATTGTTCCTTAGTCAGTAGAGTGAGGACTGTTTCTAGCTGATAGGAACAACTGTGTTCTGCATGTGGGATCTTGAAGCCCAAGTGCATTGAATGTGTGTATCTAACCTAATGCGTTTTTGGAAGAGGGAAGGATCCTGGCACCGCTACACTTCTGGGCAGACAATGCTTTGGCCTCAGATGCATGTGGAGTTCCAGTCTATGACTGAGACATGCAAAGCATGAGTGGATCTGAGATCAGAATCACACGCCAGCTGTTTCTGCTCTACCTTTATTGTGCTTCACTCATACACATGCGTCACTGGGAACCCCAAAGTTTATTGTGAAGTCTCACAAACATTAGTCTTGTATTGAATGTTAAGATAAACTTCACCCTTGGAGCCTGGCTCTTCTCTGTTTTGCCCCTGTGCAGTCATTTGCACCTGTTCAAAGTGAGTGGTGATGGGTAGAAATCGCCACTGAATGTGCAGAGCAGTGTTTGGTGCACACATTGCAATGATGTAAACAAGGACATGGGATGAAAAGTTGGGGAGAATTAGGCCCCAGGGGACAGACTATGAGTTGCGCATAATTTCTGTTGGGTACAGCAGAGTTGGGGCTGCCAGGAAAGAGGTAACTACTCCATGCCACATGGCCCCAGCACAGGTTAGAGCAGGCTGGGAGCTGCTTTAATTCATACCAGCTCTCTATGCTGATTGGCCTGTCTGTGTCTGGCACATACCAATAGCTGATCTGTAACAGCAGAGACAGGAGCCACATTCCCTTCTCTCATGTGATGCTTTGTTCTCTTCCCTTCTCAGGTGAGTTTGTCTAAAAACGTAGGTATGTAGCGTTATTCAAGCCATGTCGGTCCCAACCCAGGATATTAGAGAGACAAACTTGTCACTCTCACCCACAGAAGTTGGTCCAGTAAAAGATATCACCTCACCCACCTTATCTCTCTCACATAGCAGGGACATTTTCATTTACAAGCACAGAAGTGAAATCCAGCAGTGAATTAATTCATCTTTTCCCCCAGCACACCGTCCCATACCACCCAGAGACATTTACCAGCCCCCACCTCCCAAAGTCTGTGATGAACTTAGGCAAATGAATTTAAAAATGAAACCCACTCTTATTGTTAGATTTTCAATGTTTTGGTGTTTTGCTCTTGTCGTCATGTGCTCAGTGAGTGCTGAGAAGGGATCTGGTGGCAACATTGCTATGGTGAAATCAGGTGTCACAGAACACACCCCCCGAAATCAAAGTTAAGGTTGGGGTTGTCAAAAGTGCCCACATGGGCCTATCTCTGCTCCCATTGAGGTCAAACAGAGCAGTTAGGCCAGGACAAAGTGCTTTGGTATATCCGACTCTCAATGTTTAATGCTGTAACATAATACAAATCAATGGATCAATTTAACCATCGCTCTTTGTGTTTCATGATGCATATCACCGTTGATCTGATTTGGCTATATGATGCCTGTAATGTGTCTACTGCCCATTGGTGGTTAGTTATGTACACATTGTACTGCTGGGAGAATTAATGTTCCCCTGGTGCCTTCTAGTGGTGATAACTAGGTTCAGCTTAATTATCACAGATTTTTAAAGAACTCATGTTTATAGGACATCCACCACTCAGAATGAGCATTGGAAGAGATGGGTGAGAATGGAAGAATTTAAATTGGGCCAGATTACAGTAAAATTAAAACAACATCATATTAAAACAACACAATAGCAGATTTAAAGGTAGCCATCCTGCAGCAAAAAAACTTCAGGACCAGACTTCAAAGAGAAACTGCTGAGCTTCAAGAAGAACAGGAGGACTTGTGGCACCTTAGAGACTAACAAATTTATTAGAGCATAAGCTTTCGTGGACTACAGCCCACTTCTTCGGATGCATATAGAATGGAACATATATTGAGGAGATATATATACACACACAGACAGAGAGCATAAACAGGTGGGAGTTGTCTTACCACCTCTGAGAGGCCAATTCATTAAGAGAAAACAAACTTTTGAAGTGATAATCAAGCTAGCTCAGTACAGACAGTTAGATAACAAGTGTGAGAATACTTACAAGGCGAGATAGATTCAATGTTTGTAATGGCTCAGCCATTCCCAGTCTTTATTCAAACCGGAGTTGATTGTGTCTAGTTTGCATATCAATTCTAGCTCAGCAGTTTCTCGTTGGAGTCTGTTTTTGAAGTTTTTCTGTTGTAATATAGCCACCCGCAGGTCTGTCACTGAATGACCAGACAGGTTAAAGTGTTCTCCCACTGGTTTTTGAGTATTTTGATTCCTGATGTCAGATTTGTGTCCATTAATTCTTTTGCGTAGAGACTGTCCGGTTTGGCCAATGTACATGGCAGAGGGGCATTGCTGGCACATGATGGCATATATCACATTGGTAGATGTGCAGGTGAACGAGTCCCTGATGGTATGGCTGATGTGATTAGGTCCTATGATGATGTCACTGGAATAGATATGTGGACAGAGTTGGCATCGGGGTTCCATTCTATATGCATCCGAAGAAGTGGGCTGTAGTCCACGAAAGCTTATGCTCTAATAAATTTGTTAGTCTCTAAGGTGCCACAAGTCCTCCTGTTCTTCTTTTTGCGGATACAGACTAACACGGCTGCTACTCTGAAACTTTTGCTGAGCTTCAGTTCATCTGCAAATTTGACACCATCAGCTCAGGATTAAACAAAGACTGTGAATGGCTAGCCAAGTACAAAAGCAGTTTCTCCTCCCTTGGTGTTCACACCTCAACTGCTAGAAGAGGGCCTCATCCTCCCTGATTGAACTAACCTCGTTATCTCTAGCCTGACTCACTCTTGCTTGCATATTTATACCTGTCTCTGGAAATTTCCACTACATGCATCCGACGAAGTGGGTATTCACCCACGAAAGCTCATGCTCCAATACGTCTGTTAGTCTATAAGGTGCCACAGGACTCTTTGCTGCTTTTACAGATCCAGACTAACACGGCTACCCCTCTGATACTTAACATCATCTTAGAATCTCTCCGTGGCCATTTGTTCTTTTTTCCAAAAATGAATTTTTTATTGTTGTTTATTTGTTTAATTATTTGGGGGTTTGTTTTGTTTTTGTTTTTATTATTTTGAATCCGGCCCCTAACTCCTCTGGTCCCAATGCACAGAATCAGTCACTGCTTTGAGAGTAGCAATGCTAAGCATAACTTTTAAAGGTGCCGGCTGAGATGTGTAGGGGTGTTGTGGTCCAGTGACAGTAGTAGGGTAATGATCACCATGTAAAATCAATAGAATGTGTCTAAAGATTCTGGAGAGAGGGTCCGAGTCGGAAGTGGGAATGACAGAGATATGAGAGAAGGAAAATGAGGAGAGAAAGGAGAGGTCTCTCAGGCAGCAGACATAGTCTGAGTCACCTGTGCGCTGTCCTGGGACTAGAGGGAAATTCCCTTTTGTGGGATCAGCGCTGTCTGCAGTGAGGAGTCAATGAGGAAACTGATCTTGGTAGCGGAAAGCGACCTTGAAAACAGGCAAAGACAAAACTAGTTTGAGACTTGACATGATGGGAAGAGAAAGAACCAGGTAGAAAAATGTTACACCAGGAAGGATACATTACACTGCTAATTTAAAGTTCACAACCAGCCACAGACCGGAAGAGAATCATTTGCAACATGCAATTGCTACGATGGTTCACAGTATGCTTATACAACATTGAAAGTTTGATCAACATTGATTATTTATGTTGGAAATCATGTTGAAAAATAGGTTTCTGTCTTCCCCAATCTTCTAGCAAGGGCCCCATGTAATGCTGCTGCAATCAATCAAAAAACACCATCCTTCATAATAACATTACGATTTTTAAAGGGCAACATTTCAGAGGGTTAAAATTGGGATCCAGGGTAGAAGCGAGTGAGTAAATGCTTGTACTCTGCTTTGAAGCTGTAAAGTGCTGTATAAGGACTAAAATAATTGTTATACTCCAGGTGCACTAAGGGAACACTGCGGTCAGTGGTGGCACTGTGCCTGTGTATCTGTGTTACTGCACTGAGGGTTATGTTTGTCTTCAGTTCAGTTATTAGAAAAGATCATTTTAGCAGACACCTCCTTCTAAGATAAATGGTCATTTCCCTGGGAAGTTCATTCTGAAGTAAAGGTTTTAAATCAGTGATTAAGGAACATCATCGAATCTGCCTTTTTTGCCAAGAAAACCACAAACATTTCAGTAAAACATTTTTGTCCAGCTCAGTGGACTTCATTAGGGCTGCAACCCCCGCTCACACCCTCTAAACACCACCATAGGTGTTTAGACAGCCTACGGGAATGCAGTGATAATATTCATGGTTGAAAAAATAATAACGAAGGAGGATTGTTCATGTGTGCAGGGAATCTGGAAAATGTGTCCATGTAGGGAAGTTACTGTTTATTTTCTGAAAAATACACAGGTCATTTTTTTAAAGGGGGAAAAAAAAGGCCATCGGATTCTATTAAAGTGGCTGGGTGATAATGGGGTTGGCAGTTGTACCTCAGTTACTTCCTGTACAGCGCCTGCCCCTACTAACACAGAAACTGATTTCAGGAAGAATTTTAGAGAAATAAATCCAATAATCGGAAAACCCAATGGAAGGGTTCCACTGTGAGGATAATTCTCATTAGAAACTTTTCACCTCCATTCATTTAGATACAACCGCAGATGTTTCCTTCTGCTTCATACCAAGAAGGCTGCAGCACTAATGAGGTTTTTGCATTGAGTTGTATCACTGTGAGCGGGGTTGTATAGTCCTGCTGACAGTAGTAGTCACCTTCATCATCAGCCTGCACCCCACTAATGGTGAATGTGAAGTCGGTGCCGCTGTATTGACCACTGAATCGATCGGGGACCCCAGTGAAACGGGTGGCTCCGTTATATATAAGGAGCTTGGGATTTTGTCCCAATTTAAATAGATGTAGTTGCATATCGTTACTCATGGAGCTGGATGCCTTGCACTGAATGGTGACCGTCTCTCCTGGAAGCACCGTCACAGAAGCAGGTGTCTGAGTGATAACAATCTGCCCACTGGATTCTAGAAAAAGAGAGAAATAAAAACCCTTTCCCTGAATCTCTTATCAAAACAAATGGTGAGAAGTTCAATGAATGAAGAGAGCTGTGTTACCTACCTTCAAACACAGAGAACAGCAGCCAGAGCAAATGCATTTGTAAAATCATGTTCCTTCTAGATCAGTTTCTTTGACACTAATTGTTAAACTGCAGCACTGGTTTATAGCCACTGGGAAGAATTTTAGAATTTATTAACAGTCACGTATGGAAAAATATGTAAATCAGAGAATGGGCTAAATTATACCCAACAGCTTCCTGTGTGCTTCAGGGCTTTATTATCAGGAGGAAACAGTTGCATGTCAATCTTTCTCATTAAACATGAGAAATGTTAACAGGAGACGTGTGTGCACATTCCCAATGAATTGGAAATAATCCAGCGGATTTAGTGACTCTAGCTCTTTAATACTAAAACACTCTGAGAAATCCAGAGATGTTTACTGGAATTTTCTAATGTATATACAGTAAGAATAGACTGATATTTAATCATTAGGGATTTCCTATGATTTGCTTGCTTTAGTTAGGAAAATAAAAATTACAGGTTCTGATGATTTATTTCCCCAGGGGAATGAAATGATTGTGAAATTAGTAGAACTTGTCCAAAGTCCCACTGCAGGTCGGCAGTAGAGCCAGGAAGAGAATTCAAGACTCCCTAATCCAGAACAGAGCCTTATCCACAGCTGTTGTTTGTGTACAAGTCATTTTGCTCACGCAGTTTGACTGAGAGATAAGTGTATCTTTATGATCAGTGTGGGGTGTTCAGATAACATGGTGCTGGGTGCCAGGTAAGAACATGTATGCTGATAGAATTTGATTATTGGTTATTATTTTATAACACTCCCATATATGTTAGGAGCTTTACAGAATAGATTGAAAGACCTGGGTCTGGACCAGGACAGCTTGCAGTTTAGCATTGGAAAGATCCATTGATCTCTGTACATGAGAAAAAGACGTGTTACATTCATAGAACCCAACCCTGCAGTCCTGACTCCGGCAAAATCCCATATGTTTTGAAGTGGGGTGTGTTGAAGGCTCAGCACTGGTCTTCGAGGCATACGGCAGCTGGGCTCTGAGGTCCCACTTCCATGAAAGGGGGAACAGATGGAGCCTGTGCCCCGGAAGTGTGCCAGAGAGGGCAAAGAAAGAGACAGTACTAGAGCCTACCTAGACCAAGGGAAGACCCCTGGGAAAAACTTCCCAATGGTCAGAGTAGTTAAACACTGGAACAAATTACCTAGAGAGGTTGTAGAATCTCCCTTATTGAAGTTTTTAAGAACAGGTTAGCCAAGCACCTGTCAGGGATGGTCTAGATAATCCTTTGACCTGCCTCAGTGCAGGCGATTGGACTCCATGATCTATGGAGGTCCCTTGCAGTCCTACATTTCTCTGATTCCTGATTGGGTTCCAGCATGTGGGGCCCCAGTCCAGCACCTGGTCAATGTCCAACAGGGGAAGCTCATTCATCAATAAACAAAAAGCAACCTGGGACCAATTTCATAAGGGCTGAGACCAAAGCAGCTCAGATTATTAGGTTCATTGATCAGTATCAGTTACCTTATTGTCAGTTCAGTGTTGGAAGAAGGATGGTCTCATGGATAAGGCTGGGATTGGGACTCAGGAGATCAGGATTCAAGTCTCAGCTCTGCCACAGACTCATAGAGTGAGTCATTTGATCTAACTGTTCCTTCTGGATTTAAAAGCTATGAATTTCTCCATGATTTAGTTTCCATCCGTATAACAGGGATTGCAATGCTTCCTTTGTCAGCTGAGTAGATTTGGATTATCAACTGTTTTGGGCAGGACAGGCTCTTACTTTACTATCTGCATGTACAGCACCTAGCACAGTGGGGACTCTAGGTGCTGCCATCACAAAACAAGGTGAGAACCCTTTTGTAATTTTTCAGACTTCAGCATGAACTGTTGAAAGCTGGCCATGGGAGGGAATCTAGTTCCCAAAGGACAGGCAAGGCGTGCCCAGCTCTGCAGCCCATCTGCTGGTGCTGCAATCCCGGCCCCGTGGCTCTCAAAGGGAGCGGGACAACTACACAAAACCTCCACAGGGTTGGTAGCCGATGGAGTCATGTAACGAAGGTTCCCACCTCTGAATCACAATTCTTTCCTAGCCCTCTTCCCCCCCCCCCCCCCACACGCACTGGCCCTGCAGTTGTGGAGTCCCATGTGGTGGAATTATGTGGTTCTATGCTTTGGGGGATTTTCCAGGAGCTCCAGGGAATGTCCAAGGAAGTTCAGTGGTGAGATGGTGCAGAGAATATTAATGGCACAGGAGGGTTTGTGTGTAAGGAATGTGTTACATGGGTGTACATGTGCAGAGGGAATTACTGATTGGGGTGCTTCTGAAAAATTCATTGAAAATTATGTTTCTTAAAAAAGGCCCTGAGGTCCTGCTTATAGGGCACTGAGTGGAATGTGTAACAAAGGGATTGGCTTCTGCATTTCAGCTACTGCCTTGAGAATTCCTGACCCTGCCAGCTGAGTTACTGAAAAATAACTTCACCCGCAAATACTGTAACACGACTGAATCTAAAACATCTGAGAGTCCAGTTAAACAATACAATTTTAAAGGTTATTTCCAGCCAGATTGATAAGTACACAGCTGCTTCCTTCTCCTTTACACTACATGGTGTGTGCAGTGGCACCAAAAAGGTTTTTGTATTGAACTGTATCACTGTGAGAGGACGGCTTGCCCACGGTAGTATTCTCCTGCATCCTCAGCCTGCACACCCCTAATGGTGAATGTGAAGTCAGTGCCACTGTAACTACCACTGAATCGATCTGGGACTCCAGTGAAACGGATGTTTGCATCATGTATGAGGAGCTTGGGATTTTGTCCAGATTTAAACAGAAATAAGCTCATATCATCACTCATTGAGCTGGACGCCTTGCACTGGATGGTGACTGTCTCTCCTGGAAGCACCGTCAGAGAAGCAGGTGTCTGAGTGATAACAATCTGCCCGCTGGATTCTGGAAAAGGGAGAAATAAGCAGCATTTTAGTGAATCTCTTTTAGAAACTTCTTCATTAGAGTTCAAAAATTATTGCTGTGTGACCTACCTTCAAACATGGAAAAGAGAAGCCAGGTCAAATATATTTGCAAAATCATGGTCTTTCCTGATTTTTTTTTCTCTGTTGCTGTTAAAATTCACAAAGGTTTCCAACTAGTGTGATGGCTTTTAGAGCGTCTTAAATATCACACATGGAAAGATATGTAAATCTGAGGCTGGACTTAATGATGCTTAATTGGTTTCCTGTGTATGTCATGGCTATATTACCAAGGGGAAACAGAGGTATGTTTCCTCACTAGTATTATGCATAAGAAACCATAATGAAAGATGTGTCCACATGTTCCTAAATTAATTTGATAGGTAACTATCTCTATAATGCTGGAATATATTGATAAAACCACAAAAATTCATGTAGGGATTTCAATGCAATTGAAAGTATGAAGAGCTAGGGCTGTCTGTGTGATAATTGCAACAGAGGGTCCTGTGGCACCTTTAAGACTAACAGAAGTACTGGGAGCATAAGCTTTCATGGGTAAGAACCTCACTTCTTCAGATGCAAGTAATGGAAATCTCCAGAGGCAGGTATAAATCAGTATGGAGATAATGAGGTTAGTTCAATCAGGGAGGGTGAGGTGCTCTGCTAGCAGTTGAGGTATGAACACCAAGGGAGGAGAAACTGCTTCTGTAGTTGGATAGCCATTCATAGTCTTTGTTTAATCCTGATCTGATGGTGTCAAATTTGCAAATGAACTGGAGCTCAGCAGTTTCTCTTTGGAGTCTGGTCCTGAAGTTTTTTTGCTGTAAGATGGCTACCTTTACATCTGCTATTGTGTGGCCAGGGAGGTTGAAGTGTTCTCCTACAGGTTTTTGTATATTGCCATTCCTGATATCTGACTTGTGTCCATTTATCCTCTTGCGTAGTGACTGTCCAGTTTGGCCAATGTACATAGCAGAGGGGCATTGCTGGCATATGATGGCATATATAACATTGGTGGTTGTGCAGGTGAATGAGCCGGTGATGTTGTAGCTGATCTGGTTAGGTCCTGTGATGGTGTTGCTGGTGTAGATATGTGGGCAGAGTTGGCATCGAGGTTTGTTGCATGGGTTGGTTCCTGAGTTAGAGTTGTTATGGTGCGGTGCGTGGTCGCTGGTGAGAATATGCTTAAGGTTGGCAGGTTGTCTGTGGGCGAGGACTGGCCTGCCTCCCAAGATCTGTGAAAGTGAGGGGTCATTGTCCAGGATGGGTTGTAGATCACTGATGATGCGTTGGCGAGGTTTAAGCTGAGGGCTGTAGGTGATGGCCAGTGGAGTTCTGTTGGCCATCCACTGGTCATCACCTACAGCCCTCAGCTGTAATTTCCATAACTTGCATCTGAAGAAGTGAGGTTCTTACCCACGAAAGCTTATGCTCCCAATACTTCTGTTAGTCTTAAAGGTGCCACAGGACCCTCTGTTGCTTTTTACAGATTCAGACTAACACGGCTAACCCTCTGATGTGTGATAATTGGGGATTTTCTATAATTTGATCTTATTCTATAATTTGATTCTCATATCAGAATCATCAGAATCCTGAAATCACACCATAAATTAAGAAGATTTATACTACAAGATAGGAATTATATTAGTGCCAATGATTGTAGAGTCTGCCTCCCAAAACAGACAAAAAATAACCTTTTTTCTTGTGGCCTAGGGAATTACAGATACTTGTGTAGCTAGAGATATATATTGAGATGGAGGGTGCACAGATACCATGGTCATTGACACCATGAAGGACCTACATATACACAGAGACTGATATTGATTCATTTGACAGCATCCAAAGCGTGCTAAGTGCTTTACAGAATAATTGGAAAGACATTATTATTCTTTATTATTTGTCTTGTGGTAGCACCTGGGAGCTGCAGTCAAGGAGCAGGACTCTGTTGTGCTGGGTATTGCACAAAAATGTACAAACACTGTACATAAACATGGGGTGAAATCCTGGATCTATTGAAGTCAATGGCAAAACTCTCATTGACTCCAATGGGGCCAGGATTTTACCCAGAGCTCTACCCCACAGACCTTATAACTGAATCTGTGACAGATGCATGCAAGTTTGTGCATGAGAAATAGTTGCTTTACTTTCAGAGGACCTGATCCTGCAGTTCTGACACTGTTTGAATGGGAAATTTGCCTGAGTCAAGACAGGCGGTCTTGTAATAACCAGTTGTCAAGTTAGCAAGATGAGAAGGTACATATTTGCACAAGCATTACTAGAGCCATCTCACCCTTATTGTGCTTGTCATCACAAAGACCGTGATTTGGCTGATTTTGGATTCAAACATTCTCTCAGCTCTGCACTGTGCTTCTCTTATACGAAACCCAGTCTATGGGAGCCTGATCCCCTTTCTAAACTGGTTTACAGTCTACACCCATTGGATCAAATTCCATTGCTCAGTGAAGACCTGTGCCTTTTCCTAACAGTGCCAATGGTAAAACTCCCATACAAGCGCAGGACATAAATAACCAACACTAGTTGAAAAGAGGCAGTCCTGTGTGTTGCTCTGCTATAACAGTACACGGTAACTTGAAGGTGTTCCACAATTGAACATAAGTCCTGTTTCCTCTTTGTCTGTCTTCAAATCAGGCCTAAAAATCACAGGGTCACTTTTTGAGGATGCGCCTCTGGCAGTGGAGCTCAGCAGCTGGCAAGGTCACTCTTAGTTAATAAAGTGAGGACTATTTCTAACTCACCGGAGAATCTCTGTCCTCTATGTGGGAGCTTGAGCAGATGTGTCCTGTATGGGGGTTCTCCAAACCCATGTGCATTAGACATGTCTCTGCTCCGATGTGATATCTGGAGGCGAGAGGGGCCTCAGCCCAGTTCAGTGTTTGGGTGGAGGCTGCTCCTGATGAATACGGAGTTCCATGTCTTGGTGCCAAACATGTGCGGACTGAGATCGGAATCAAAACACAACTTCTAGCTCTAAGACACCATCCCGCCTCCGCTCTGGGCAGTGAATCTGGTGCAGTTCTGCTGCTCCAAGGGGCAAGTGAAAGGGTGTCTGGGCAGGTGCGTGAAGGGAAGGGTCCAGGGGATCCACTGCCATGCAGAGCCTCCAGAGTCTACCCTCATTTGCCAACACAACCCCTGTGGAAAGGCTCCACAGCCAATCCCCACACTCAGGGGATTGTTTTTTCCCATGATTTTTTCCCACCCTTGGCCTGGCTACTTAGGCTGGGTGTTGTGCTCTGGATAGGGGCTCAAGAGATTTTTGTTTAAAACAGTCAGCTGCCTGGTGTCACTGGAACTATAGGGGTGGCGGTGGGTGTGAATGGGGGACTGAATATGTGGGGGGCCTGGATAGCACTGTGAAGCTAAAAATAAAATGTTTCACTCTTGATTGAATTAGATTTTAAAAGGCTCCTCCCCTTCTCCACCCTGCCCCCCCCCCACCTTTGGTAACAGTGATTTTTAAAGAACCCTAGTACTTATCAAAAGCCCCAGTTTCTATACAACTTAACAGCTGCAGGGAGGTTTTTGTGACGCTCTGTATCACTGTGTGAGAGGGAAGGAGTAATAATCTCCAGCATCATCAACTTCAACCCGGCTGATGGTGAATGTGTAGTCAGTGCCCAACCCACTGCCACTGAACCGGTCTGGGACCCCAGAGGGACGGGTGGAAGCATCGTAGATAAGTAGCTTAGGAGCTTGTCCTGATTTCTGTTGGTACCAGGCTATGGCACCACCAACGCTTGAACTGGCTTTGCAGTTGATGGTGACTCTGTCTCCTGAAGATACTGACAGGGAGTCTGGGTCATGACAATCTGCCCACTGGAGCCTAGGCATATATAGAGAGAGAATGGAAAAATACAAGTAGAATATAGAAGGGAATTCTATTAATCTCACTGATACATTCATGCAAAGGACCAGCTACATTTATTGGAAAAAGGGACCAGAAATAATTTTAGTTAATGAGGCCAGTTTTTTTTATATTAATAATTCAGCAGCATTTTCCTTACTCCGAACAGCAGCAACCAGATACAGTGAGTCAGAAATGTCATCTTGGAGGATGTTCATGGATAGATTCTGGCGATGGGAGTCTACAGGGGAAGGGGAAGTATTTATAGGGGCTCAGGAGAATGGGGGAATGGCAGGTGGTTTGTGAATATGCAAAATAATGGATCAATATAATAACGCAGCCTGTATTTCATAGCACAGACCACTTTTGATTTGATTTGGATGTAGTATTCTAATCATATCCTTTATTCCTATTACTGATCAGCCCGCATATGTTTGTCAAATATGACTGTGGGAAAGATCAGTATTCATATACTTCCCTCTAGTGGTAGCTGAGACAATGTTCAATTTAATAAGTAGACTAGGTCTAAGCAGAATCCCTGGTATGTGAGTGGCTCACGCTCTTTACTGTGTCTATCCTCACAACACCCCTGTGAGGTAGGACAGTGCTATTATTTCCATTTTACAGGTGGGGAACTGAGACCCAGAGGCCCAGCTCCACAAAGGCACTTAGGAGCCTAAATCCCAGTTCAAGTGACACTGTGAGACAAAACTGCTGCTGCCTAACCCTGTAAGTGACTCAATTCACTCAGTGCCTAAATTTTCACTGTAAAAGTTCCCTATGTTTCTGGGCATGTGCACTGCTGCGTCACTGTGGGGTCTGGGCACAGATCTCCTGCCTACACCCCAGTGTGATCCACAAACCAAGGGGAGATAGGTGCTCCACTTACCTCCATTCATGGGGCCCGATCCGGTAGGTGTGCTCAGAAGGTCCAATTCAAAATCTGTCTGGAGGAGGAGGTGCCCACCTTATATTTAGCCCAGTGGTTAGAGCACTGACCTGGGGTGTGGGAAATCCAGGCTCAATTCACCCCTCTGTCTGAGAAGGAGAAAGGATTTGACCAGCAGTTTCCCACGTCTCAGGAGAGTGCTCTAACCACAAAGCTATGGGATTTTTTTTTTCATAGATTCATAGATTATAGGACTGGAAGGGACCTCGAGAGGTCATCGAGTCCAGTCCCCTGCCCGCATGGCAGGACCAAATACTGTCTAGACCATCCCTGATAGACATTTATCTAACCTACTCTTAAATATCTCCAGAGACGGAGATTCCACAACCTCCCTAGGCAATTTGTTCCAGTGTTTAACCACCCTGACAGTTAGGAACTTTTTCCTAATGTCCAACCTAGACCTCCCTTGCTGCAGTTTAAACCCATTGTTTCTGGTTCTATCCTTAGAGGCTAAGGTGAACAAGTTTTCTCCCTCCTCCTTATGACACCCTTTTAGATACCTGTAAACTGCTATCATGTCCCCTCTCAGTCTTCTCTTTTCCAAACTAAACAAACCCAATTCTTTCAGCCTTCCTTCAGAGGTCATGTTCTCAAGACCTTTAATCATTCTTGTTGCTCTTCTTCACCCTCAGTCTTTCCTGTTGAAGCCATTCCACTTTGGGTAAATAACTACTCATGGGGAGGAGGAGGGGGGACAGAGAGAGAGAAAGGGAGAAATGCTGTAGTCTGGTGTTTAGGGTACCCACCTGGGAGGTAGGAGACCCAGGGACCAATCCCCAGATGCACTCACTCTTTTGTTATTCATCCAAAATGCAGCAGCATTGACAAGAGAGACCTCCTCCTACACCAGGATAGCCCTGTTCAAATCCCCTGTCTCATCATCAGACAGAGGAGGAATTGAACCCGGGTCTCCCACATCATGGATGAGTGTTCTAACCCCCCCCCCCCAGTTAAAAGTGGGCATCACCACCCCTTCCAGCTGTACTGTGTGGGTGAGGCAGGTGCCTAACTCATTCTCACAATAAACTACTTAGCTGCCTAAGTCACCTGACTCCAAGAGAGGGGTTTTGAGCTGTGGATTGTTAGCAGAGATAGGCACCTCTCTACAGTTTGGATTTAGGTGTTTATTTCCCTGAGAGGGTGGGCTTAGGACACACCCCTGTGGTGGGCAACTCCCATTGCTAGCTCCCTGCCTAATGTGCTGGTTTTGGGGATCACATTCTTAAGCACTTGTCTTCCCCCATTCATTATATAGGGGCCTGGGCACCTAAATTATGCTTTTTGGATTGCAGTGTTGGTCCAGTGATTTATTAATCATTTAAAAGTTAGTCATTTCAGGTCAACCCCATTTTTTTTTTTTTGGCCACCAAAACAAAAAAAAATGGCTATTTATACAGCTCTGAGAGAGACTGTATTTTCATCTATGAACTACCAACACAGCTTGAGATCTCAAAGCCAGGAGCAAGGTAGGGAACAGACTTGCTCACTCAAGGAGATCTGGCTGTGGAATGAACTTCCAGGAGAGAATAGATTAATGCCAGAGCTGATCGCCTTTAGGTCCTTCAGCAAGACCTTCCTCTTTTATAAAGCTTTTCCTCCACAACTAGAATCTCTTCATTTCTGCAATGAAGTAACCCTTCCTGTAGTCAAGGAACTAGAGGAGAGCCAAAGACTCTATAAACTCCCAAAAGGACCTCATTATACTTAACTGCTAACCTATTAATTAATGTGGGAGGAGCTCACATAAGGTAGTGCAGGGTGCCAGTGCAAACCCCTAGGTAGGGAGTTAGATTGAACTGATGAAGGAGCAGCACAAACAGGCTCCATCGAGAGTCCAATTGTCAAGGCTGCTTCCCCACTTTGAACTTTAGGGTACAAACGTGGGGGCCTGCATGAAAACTTCTAAACTTAACTACCAGCTTAGATCTGGTCCGCTGCCACCATCCCAAAGCTAATTCCCTTCCCTGGGTAGCCTTGAGAAACCTTCACCAATTCCCTGGTGAATACAGATCCAACCCCCTTGGATCTTAAAACAAGGAGAAATTAACCATCCCCCTCCTTCCTCCCACCAACTCCTGGTGGATCAAGATCCAACCCCCTTGGATCTAAAAACAAGGAAAAATCAATCAGGTTCTTAAAAAGAAGGCTTTTAATTAAAGAAAAAGGTAAAAATCCTCTCTGTAAAATCAGGATGGGAAAATAACTTTACAGGGTAATCAAACTTAAAGAGCTCAGAGGACCCCCCCTCTAGCCTTAGGTTCAAAGTACAGCAAACAGAGATAAACACTCTAGCAAAAGGTACATTTACAAGTTGAGAAAACAAAGATAAACTAACACGCCTTGCCTGGCTGTTTACTTACAAATTTGAAATATGAGAGACTTGTTCAGAAAGATTTGGAGAACCTGGATTGATGTCTGGTCCCTCTCAGTCCCCAGAGCGAACAACTTCCCAAACAAAGAGCACAAACAAAAGCCTTCCTCCCCCCAAGATTTGAAAGTATCTTGTCCCCTTATTGGTCCTTTGGGTCAGGTGTCAGCCAGGTTACCTGAGCTTCTTAACCCTTTACAGGGAAAAGGATTTTGGAGTCTCTGGCCAGGAGGGATTTTATAATACTGTACACAGGAGAGCTGTTACCCTTCCCTTTATAGTTATGACACCAATCCAGTACATTTCAAAGGGCAGGATGCAGGTGATCATCTCCCCACCATGCAGAAGAGTAATTCCCTAGTGCTGGGCACAGTGAGTCATGTAGGTGGCATGGAGCGCTTTTCATCAGTCTAGAATTTTCAATAGCTCAGCACCAGTATGGACGCTATCTGGACAATGAAAAGTCCCTGTAACGAGGGGTGTGCAAGAGGGAAGCTGGTTCTAGCCAGCCACACTAGATGCAGTTTTACACGACTGAACTCAGTGTTGCTGAGTCTTCTGGGTCCTTGATCTCTCGCCTACCTGTTCTTTCAGCCTGTGTGTCCCCAACGCCCTGAATCAGCAGCACCAGAGTCGGAAGCAGCAGTGCCGAGTGACTGACAGAAAGCAACTCGTGAGGTTTCTAGTGGAAACGGTCCAGTGACACTGGCTGGGTCATGGGGTGATATGTGGAGCAGAGAAGAGATCTGAAACAGGGAAAGTGCGAAGAGACAGAAGGGTCTTTCAGGAAGCAGACACCTGCATCTCTCCTGGGACTAAAGGGGGAATTCCCTTTTGCAGGCTCAGAACTATCTGCAGTTAGAAGCCAGTGAGGCAACTGAGTTGAAACCATTCTTGATGATGAATATGGACAAAACCTGTTTGAAAGTAGGCTGCTAGAAAGAGAATTAATCCCTGTAGGAAAATATCACCTAGTGCAGTGTGTCTTTTTAATGTATTTGCACTACACAATCGGCAGTCAAGTATCAGGGGGTAGCCGTGTTAGTCTGTATCTACAAAAACAACAAGGAGTCTGGTGGCACCTTAAAGACTAACAGATTTATTTGGGCATAAGCTTTCGTGAGTAAAAATCTCACTTCTTCGGATGCATAGAGTGAAAGTTACAGATGCAGGCATTATATACTGACCCATGGAGAGCAGGGAGTTACTTCACAAGTGGAGAACCAGTGTTGACAGGGCCAATTCAATCAGGGTGGATGTAGTCCACTCCCAATAATAGATGAGGAGGTGTCAATTCCAGGAGAGGAAAAGCTGCTTCTGTAGTGAGCCAGCCACTCCCAGTCCCTATTCAAGCCCAGATTAATGGTGTTGAATTTGCAAATGAATTTTAGTTCTGCTGTTTCTCTTTGAAGTCTGTTTCTGAAGTTTTTTTGTTCAATGATAGTGACTTTTAAATCTGTAATAGAATGACCAGGGAGATTGAAGTGTTCACTTACTGGCTTATGTATGTTACCATTCGCAGTGACGTACACTGCAAGAGAAATATTGCAATATATAGGAAGAACATAACAACGGTCATACTGGGTCAGACCAATAGTCCATCTAGCCCAGTATCCTGTCTGACAGTGGCCAATGCCAGATGCTGCAGAGGGAATGAATAGAACAGGGCAATTATTGAGTGATCCATCATCTGTCTTCCAGTCCCAGCTTCTAGCAATTGAATCTCTATGGCCACTTGGAGCATGGAGTTGCATTCCTGACCATCTTGGCCAATACCCATTGATGGACCCATCCTCCATATTTATCTAATTCTGTTTTGAACTCATTTGTACTTTTAGCCTTCACAACATCCCCTGGCAATGTGTTGTGTGAAGTACTTCCTTTTATTTGTTTTAAAATTGCTGCCTATTAATTTCATTGGGTGACCCCTTTTTTCTTGTGTTATGTGAAGGGGAAAATAACACTTCCTTATTCACTTTTTCCACACCATTCATGCTTTTGTAGACCTCTATCATATCTGCCCTTAGCCATCTCTTTTCTAAGCTGAACAATCCCAGTCTATTTAGTCTCTCCCCGTATGGAAACTGTTTCATACCCATGAGAATGGTTCATACAGAATGTACCCTATAAGATTAAAATTACATGGAGATCTGATCATTTATATTGTGAATTGTGTTTTAAAATAGATTTCTGCCTGCTAGAATTGCCTAGTGTGGGCTGCTGTAATGAAAGAAAAACCACAAATGTTCACAATAACATTATGAACTTTTAAGATTAGAACATGGGACTGGGGTAAGAATTATTAGTGTGCTGTGTTTTGTAGATGTACAGCTATGAAAAGCCTACGTACTAATGTTGTTATTAGAGGGCACTAATGGACCTGTAACAATATAGGTGAGCTGTGTATGTGTACCTCAGGTATTGTAGTGAATGGGCCTGTAGTGTTGCTGTGCTGTTTCCAGGGGAGAGGATTTTTGCCAAGCACATGCTCTAAGATGAATTGTCATTTACTTTCTAAACCTATTCAGTTTAAAGATTCTAAACCAACTGAATCAGAAATGTCCCCATCTGCCCTCATAGGCTTTACACCCGGTGTGCTCTGGCATGAACAGGTTTTTGTATTGGACTGTATCACTGTGTGAAATCAGTACCCTAGTCATGTCCACAATAGTATTCTCCCGCATCTCCAGCCTGCACATCATAATGGTGATAGTATAGGCAGAGAATTCATTTGAGGTGTTCCTGAAAAATGCATTGAGATTTATTTTGGGGGGAAAAGGCAATCAGGTTCCGTTTATAGAGAGTCATGTGACTGTGTGATACTGGGCTAGGCAGGTGGAACACAATGAATTTTATCCAAAAAATGTCTGTAAGAGGAACAAATCCACAAACCTGACTACAATGGAAGTGTGACATTGTAATTATTTTCCTCAAATGAAACTTTCTATGTATATTAATCTAGAAACATTCACAGCTGTATATTTCTGCTTCATTGCAAAGGGGTTGTGACACTGAAGAAGTTTTTGTGTTGAATTGTGTCACTGTGAGCAGGGTGTCATAGTTCTGTCCACAGTAGTATTCACCTGCATTATCAGCCTGCACCCCACTAATGGTGAATGTGAAGTCAGTGCCCCTGTATCTACCATGGAATCAAGTGGTTGCATCATGTTTGAGGAGCTTGGGAGTCTGTCCTGATTTCAACAAATATAAATAATTCATATCATCCCTCATGGAACATGAAGTATGGTGACTCTCTCTCCTGGAAGCACTGTCACAAGCAGGTGTCTGAGTGATAACAATCTGCCCACTGGATTCTAGGAACAGCTTTTTAATGAGCATTATTTTGAGAGGACTGATTTAAAGATCAAGAACCAAAAAATCTGCACAGCTGACCTTCCAAGAAGGAAAAGAGGAGCCTGCTCAAATACATTTGCAAAATAGTTTTACTTCTAGATTAATTTCTCAACACTAATTGCTAAAATGCAGCAAGGTTTATAATTACTGGGGGAGGGAGGGAAGTAGGACTTATTTGTGGTCACACATGTAAAACTGAGGCTGGGCTAAACTATATTCAACAGACTTCCTGTGTGCTTCAGGGCTTTATTATTAAGAGGGCACAGATGCATACAAGTCTCAGTGTCTTGAAGTAGGAGTAGCACTATCAAGAGAAATATGCTCATGTTTATGGAATGATGTTCATGGCAATAATTAAGTAGAAAGTTGGTTCTGGTTCTAGAATACCAAAGTATTCTGATAAACTGACACCCATTTATGGCAGGGTTTGGAACACAAGCCACAGTGTGAATGGAATGGTCAATATTTCTTGGGATATTGAAGGATTTCTGATGAAATTTTAATTGAAATTGCATTGGAAAAAAACGCCAATTTTTTAAGCCAACTCTTAAAAACTCTGTCCACTTATTGGACTGTCCACTTATTGGGCTGTCAAAATGGGAGCTGGGGACTTCTCAATCTGGCCTCACATAAATTCTCTGATGATATGCAGAGAAGTGAATCTCAGTCTTTCCTTCTGCCAATGGGTAATTTAGGTACTGAAAAAGTTATTTTTCACCAAAACTACTGTATGGGGAATAAGCACTAATTTCCAAAAGACCCATAAAATTCTTCTATAATAATTATTCTCTAGTTAAAATTTCCATATAAACTGGTATAGTCACATGCAAAGATACTTCCCACCTTTCACACCATGAGCTCATTGGTGGTTTAACCAATTGTATTGCACTGTGTCACTGTGAGCGGGGTGCTATAGTGCTGTCCACAATAGTATTCTCCTGCATCTTCCACCTGCACCCCAGTAATGGTGAATGTGAAGTCAGTGCCACTGTATCTACCACTGAATCGATTGGGGACCCCAGTGAAACGGCTGGTTGCATCATGTATAAGGAGCTTGGGATTTTGTCCCGATTTAAGCAGGTATAAGCCCATATCATCACTCCTGGAGCTGGATGCCTTGCAATGAACGGTGACTGTCTCTCCTGGAAGCACCGTCACAGAAGCAGGTGCCTGAGTGATAACAATCTGCCCGCTGGATTCTAGACCAAGGGAAAATATAAGAATATTTACATTGCTATCTTTTGTGAGCCTTGGAACTCAAAGTAGCCTGAGAAAAGAAGAATGGACCACTGACCTTCAAACCAGGCAAAGAGGAGCCACATCAAATGCATTTGCAAAATCATGTTGCTGCTTTTTTGCGTCTTTGCTTCTGGATGTTAAAAGGAGGCAAAGGTTTAGAACTGATCTTGGAAGAATTTTAGCAACATAACAAACCCTCTCTATGGAAAAAAAATGTAAATCTGAGGCTGACTTAATTATGCTGCACAAAACTTCCGGCGTGCTTCCTGGCTATATAAGCAAGAGGAAATAGATGCCCGTGAGTTTAGTGCCATCAACCATGACTCATGATGGTAATAGAATAAACGGCATGTGACAATGGTAAAGAGTCACAGAAAAAGGTAGTTTCTTCAAACTCTGAACAAGGAACTTACACTAAGGAAAACCAATGTTAGTGATGTTGCTTAATGCATTAATAGAAAGTGCTCAGATACTACAATGGGGGGTGTGGTATAAGAGCTATATAGAAGAGTACAGTATATGGAAGCAGAATATCCCTAAAGTTACCTTGCCTCTCTCTCTCTCTGAATCACTATAAAGCTTCTGCCTAGAAGTCTTCCTAGGCGCCGGACTCATCCCTTGCTTCCTGCTACAGTTTAAAATAATCAACAGAGTTACTCCAGGAATAATTTGGCCCTAGTTTCTCTTCCTCTTTTGTGCTGAACTATAAGATGTCTTCATAATAAGAAACAGCACTGCACTGGAAGCCTTTTTTCATGCTTTTTCTCTGCTCTCTTTGGCTGAACGTCCTTCACTTTAGATCTCTAGCCCATATTGTGAAGGCCACACACATTTGTATTTTAGCAGGTGGAAGGCTGTATCAGTCTTCAAACATTATAACTTGATTTCATTCAAATAGTGAAGTAATACTGACATCTAGTGGAACTTAATGATATTTCAGTAAACAGGAATAGAAGGGATAAGAGAAATAATTGTTTATAAATGCATAGATTATAAGGCCAAAAGGGTGCATTGTGATCATCTACTCTGAACTCCTGTATAAAACAGGCCATAGGACTTCCCTGAATTAATTTCTGTTTGAACTAGCGCTTATCTTTTAGAAAAATATCCAATCTTGATTTTAAAATGACCAGTGATTAATATAGTCTGAATTTCATCTAATTCTGTGGGTTTTCACTAGTGCCAATGTTGTTATCTGAATGACTTGTTGACTAGAAAGTAAATCCTTAATACGCTAGTGCTTTGGATACAAAACATAAAGACTAGGATAAAATAATAAGATAACTTTTTTCAGACGTGGATTGATTTAAATTGTACTTCTTTGGTTTCATTATAAGCAAACTGGTCGGAAGTCATCTAGATTGTTTAATTTGAGATATATTGGTTTCTCAAAATGCCCTCTGCATTAATTTTGTATTCAGTAGTCAGGGAAATATAAATGCCTAAAGCAACTTCAGTTGGTTTTGGAAAGGTTATTGAAAGGAATTTTCCCTTATGGAAAAATCCTGTGTGCGATATCCTGGACCCATTAAAGTCAATGAGAGTTTTGCCATGGTCTTCAATGGAGCCAGGTGTTCACCCCACATATTTAATAGAAAATATAATTTCCATAGATTTGTTTTTTTAAACCATCCCACAGAATAAAATAGAGAATTGTAGCTTTGCTATTCTGATCTATAAGATAGAGGATGAACTTTTTTCCATAGATTTTATGAGCTATTGGTAATGTTTTAGAATAATTTCTAAAGAATCTGATTACATTTATATAGATCCCAATAGATTTTCTCCTATTCAATTATCTTCCAGTAAGGGGGAGGAAAAATGTTACACATAATGAGGGCTCAAATTAGTTTGACACACTACGAAACAAACAATGGGCTAGAATTTGACTGCAGTTATAGGGCTGTAAATCCAGGGTAATTGCCGTGGAGGTCACAGAAGCTCATCTGGTATAATTAGAAGAACAGGAGGACTTGTGGCACCTTAGAGACTAACAAATTTATTAGAGCATAAGCTTTCGTGGACTACAGCCCACTTCTTCGGATGCATATAGAATGGAACATATATTGAGGAGATATATATACACACATACAGAGAGCATAAACAGGTGGGAGTTGTCTTACCACCTCTGAGAGGCCAATTAATTAAGAGAAAAAAAACTTTTGAAGTGATAATCAAGCTAGCCCAGTACAGACAGACAGTTAGATAACAAGTGTGAGAATACTTACAAGGGGAGATAGATTCAATGTTTGTAATGGCTCAGCCATTCCCAGTCCTTATTCAAACCGGAGTTGATTGTGTCTAGTTTGCATATCAATTCTAGCTCAGCAGTTTCTCGTTGGAGTCTGTTTTTGAAGTTTTTCTGTTGTAATATAGCCACCCGCAGGTCTGTCACTGAATGACCAGACAGGTTAAAGTGTTCTCCCACTGGTTTTTGAGTATTTTGATTCCTGATGTCAGATTTGTGTCCATTAATTCTTTTGCGTAGAGACTGTCCGGTTTGGCCAATGTACATGGCAGAGGGGCATTGCTGGCACATGATGGCATATATCACATTGGTAGATGTGCAGGTGAACGAGCCCCTGATGGTATGGCTGATGTGATTAGAGTTTATAATTATATTATAATTAGAATTATAATTAGAGTAATTCCAGTGAAGTTGCTCTGGCTTTAACTGGGATCAGAATTTAGCCCAATGTATTTAACTTAGAGAAACTATTCATGTATTCAATTTTAGGGCCCAATTCTGGAGCCAAGAATTCCAGAGGTACATTAACGGTAGGACTGAGTTTTGCAGGATCAAATTTCTGGGTGGCATATTACAGAGTTCTGAGAGGTAAAAAATCTCATTTTAGCATTACAAAGGAAGCAAAGCATTTTTTGTTGTTTTGAATATTTTTGCAAATGCAAATGGTGCTTCGTTTGCACGTAGAAAACTGTCATTTTGTCACACAAGGCTGATATTGTTGTGAAAAAGTTAAGTTTCCGTAAGGGGGACATCCACACTTTTATTCAGAGGATTGAGTTTTGTTGTTTTCCCCACAAAGGTTCCACCCAATGAGTAGAAGGCAAAACTTCCACACTGGATCCATGTTGCAGGTCTGCTTATACATGGAAACATTCAACACATGCAGTTGAGAAACAGTTGCATTCAACTGTGGGATGCCAGAACACTTTCATAAATACCTGGTGGGTTTGAACACTCGGACAACTAATGTCACACCCCATAAATGATAGTAAATGAGGCTCAGCCCAGAAAGATACGTCGAAGCCATGAGAAATGGTGAGCTGACGCATGAAAATCCAGGCAAAATCAGTAGTTTCAACTGAGTGTTTGTTCATATTCAAACTGAATCTCCAGGGGAGGGAAAGTAAGCCTGGGTGCATTGAAGCCAGCGATACCATGAGGGTGAAACTGATGTGTTTCACACAGCTGGGATTATCTCTGTATGTCATCTTGGTTCAATTTCCATATAGACTGTCTCGTAAAATATCCAGATTAAAAGGAGACAGTTTTAAAAGTCAGCTATGTTTCTGTACGGAATGCCCCCCAAGAGCCCGTTTACTGGGGCTATTCCGCATATATTTCTGGACCAGAAGTACAGTAACTCTACTGGACCAGAAATATATGCTAAATAGCCACAGTAGAGTTACTGTACTTCTGGTTTGCTTTGAGTTTTGCAATTCACCTGCAAGTAATGAGCTGGCATTTGCCATCTCAAGTTTGGCAAATGAGCTAATCTGCCCTCGACATGACAGGGGTCCAGTATCCCATCTGCTTTGTACCACACCGAACCCCCTTGTGACTTTGATACGGTTGCATAGGTTATAAGTCAAGTTTAGAACGTGATCCTGTATATTGAATGGATACAATTTCTGGTCAAAATCCAAGGACAGGCTCTTCTGTTCTTGATGTGTCTTGGGGCCCCTACACTGGGGCCAGGATGGATTGGTGCGGAACTGGCTGTGGTGGTTCTACGCCATCTGGATATTCTCCTTATGCTGTAGGAATATCCAGATAGCCTTTCTGGCTGGTTTGTGCTTCTGGGGCTGTGCAAAGCTGCTGGAGCAGGGACAGAGGATCTGTCTCTCTGGCATTTAAGTACAGCTCAAGGCAGGTCATTACTCATGCTACTCAGCCTGCTTCTTGGCATGTTGGAAGCAGTGAGCTTATTTTGACCTCTTTGTCAGAAGAATCACTAAGGTATTAAGGGAATAGGACAGAAGCTACCCTTTGAACTGCGCTCCCACATTGGTATTCTCTTAGGAAGTGTACTCAGCATGGCAATTTCCTCCTGTCTCTCAATGTGAATCTGTCACAAGCCTCTCAAACTATCTTTTCCTATCACTTCCCCCCTCCAGGCTTCAGTCTCCCCCAAATGACAGAGCTGCTGCTCATGCTTTTCCATGGTATCATGGAAACACAGGAGACCCTACAGCGCATAGTGTCATGGGAATGCAACTCTGCCAGCATGGAGAAGTATTGGTCTCCATGAGGGTCCTGTGGCACCTTTGAGACTAACAGAAGTACTGGGAGCATAAGCTTTCGTGGGTAAGAACCTCACTTCTTCAGATGCAAGTTTGCATCTGAAGAAGTGAGGTTCTTACCCACGAAAGCTTATGCTCCCAGTACTTCTGTTAGTCTCAAAGGTGCCACAGGACCCTCTGTTGCTTTTTACAGATTCAGACTAACACGGCTACCCCTCTGATACTGGTCTCCATGACTAGCTCTTCCTTCTCCTCCACATTTGACTCCCTTCTTTTCACACTGTGCTGTCCACCTTCACAGCCCTACCCCCTTGCTTTCCCACTGCAATTGGTACCTCTATTCCTGTTTTCATTTCTCACTATTAGTGTTATTTATTTATTACTTATTAATCATTACTAATATTATGAATATCAAGGCCCCACTGTGGTTGGTGCTGTACAAACACAGAGGTAAACATCTTTCTCTGCTCTGAAAACTTCAGAGCCTGGCGCTTATTTTCTCTGGCAATGTAAAGGGGCTTTAGAGAGGGTGTCAATATACAGCCAGAGTGGCGTAATGGGGCCTTGGTATGTAAATGAGACTCAAGCCCCTTTGTGCCCCGATGCACCCCTGTATTCACATCCTACACACTGTTGTAAAAATCTTTGTATGAAACATGCCGTGTGAGGTATCATTTGAAAACTCCTAACTCACTGGTCAGTAATAGCATGGTGAAATATGTGTAGCAACATTATATGTAAAGTTATTAACATAAGCTGAAATTATGATTGAAATATGTTTACCAGACAAGTCTGGGAATGGGGTAAACCTATTCCTCAAAGACAAAGGACAAGCTGACGCCTCCAGCCAGGTGTCATCAAAGTTAATTGGTAATCACTGGTCAAGTGGCCATTCTTTGGCAATGGAGGGGAGCAGAAACAGATCGATCTGCATTTTAACAAACAACAACATGGAATTTCTTTCACCACAAGACATCATGTCTAATTCCTCACAGCTGGAAGGAACTTTATCTAGGGACGACCCTCAGGAAAATGCATTTGAGAGGGTGACTAGACTATGAAAGTGAAGGGCAAAAACACCCCAGGTATTTCTCTCTCTCTCTCTCTCACCTAAGAAGACAAAGGAACCAGCCCTTTAGACTTTGAGATCCTAACTTGAGAATTTGCTCAGCTATGTTGCTGGGAACATGTGGTAAGGATTTCACTTTGAACCAAGTCTAGATAAGTTTAGCTACTAGAAAGTGTTTTCTCTTTATTTCTTTTGTAACCATTTCTGACTTTAATGCTGTACACTTGTACTAATTAAAATCTCTTTCTTTGTTGTTAAATAAACTTCTTGTATTTTGTAATCAAAAACTAATCTAGTGCTGTGGTTAAACAGAACTGTTTGGGTAACTCCAGTTAAAGTAGCGAAATGTTGCATATTGACCCCATACAGGGCTACGGACCTATGATATCTGAACTATCCAGGAGAGGGCTGGACGGTGCAGAATACATGTTTTTTGGGAAAATTCGGGACTGGGAGTGTGCTGCGGCCACCCCGCAGGTAGTAAACTAGGCTGCTGCAAGCCAGAGTGTGGCTGGTGTCTTGCTGACAGACTGCTGGGGTCAGAGTTGCTGGACCAGAGCGCTGACTATACACAGACACACAGGGTTTGATCTGCATGCTGGCAGACTGATTGTGAGCAACCCATGTTGGGAGCTACAACAGCAAAGCGTTGTGAGGCACCCCAGGTTGCAGGGCAGCTGGTGACGCAGCCCCTCACTAGTCTGGATGACACCCCAGAATGTGTAAAGGGGCTTTTAGGAGGGTGTCAGTGTACAACCAGTGTGGTATAAAGGGGCCTTGGCATGTAAATGAGAATCAAGCTCCTTAAGATCTAAAATCACAACGAGCGAATGTAACAAACAATAGGAGGGAGAAGGAGCATGACAGGAAGAGTTTCCTGCTCTTCCATCCACTAATAATGTGCACAACAGGGCGGTGCCCAATCAGGGATATATTTCTTTAAATGATCACTTTAAAAATTCCCCTTTGAACTATTAACATTCTGTGATTTCCCCTCTCCCAACCCTCGCTTATTCTGGGGGCCCAAACTGAGATACCGTGGAGCAGCTTTTCATCGCTGCCAAACACCCCAAACTCCCCTTTGATTTCAGTTCATTACTCAGCCAATCAGGGGCTGAGCTGGGAACTGCAGCTGGGGGTCCCGACTCCCAGGCACTTGCAGTAACTGCTGCAGGATGGGGGTGGGGGGTTGTTTTACTTCAGGGGAAGTGCGAGAGCTCAGCTCCTGCTGGGGAAAGTGGTGCGGGAGCTGCTTACGCTGAGCTCGGCATCCTGGTTCCGTGCCTACTACTCCCGCTGGGGGAGCTCAGTTCTCGCTGACTCTGAACTCCGTGCGGCTCCTTCGGAGTTCCTGCTGAGGAGCTCACCTCTGACACACTCTGAGCACTGGTTTTAGAGTGGCCACAGCCCCTGTTCTTTTATCTAACACAGGAAGAGCTGGAGAAACAACATTTTTATGAGACCAGGCCCAAGCAGCCCGCCCAAGTGCCTCTATTGTGTTTCTCCCAGCAATTTAATGATTTAAGATACATGGTCACTGACCACTTTGTGTGGGGGTGGATGCGAGGGAGGGAGGAAAGGTTGTGTTTGTTCCTCTCAAGACAACTTGCTTAGGAGCTGGGTTTTGAGGCTCTTATAATTCTTCTGCAATCACCAAAAATCCCTCCTTGCCCTGGGGATCGAAGTGGAAACACCACATAAAGCTGGGAGGAGTATGAACTGTTATCCAAAGTACAGCACATATAGGCAGTAAAAGAGGCCCTTTGGTTAGCTATTAACTAATGTGTGTAGCAAACACAGGTATTTTACCAGATCTCATTATCCACACTGCTAATTGTCCTCCCACTCCCAGCCAGCCAGGCAGTGCTTGGGGATTGGCTGAATTATATGCACTGGAGGGAACATAGTTCAAGGCCTTTATAAACTGAAGCAGAGGTGATGAGAATGATGTGGGAATAGGAAGGCAGAGGAATGGGCGCAAAGCTCACTTTGCCTGTAGCTGCTTCTTTGCATGGTTAATGAGAAGGTACCATTTGTCAGTGGATACCTAGGAACAAGAAGTCATAACCTGAACGGAGGTGTTAATAGGCCTGGCTGTAGTTGGGTAAACTGAGATCACCTTGTCCAATGTGTTTACTTCCCCAATCTTGGTTACTTTGTTTTATAGCCTCAATTTTCTATTAGTGGATTCCTCCTCCTCCTCCCCCCCCGCCCCCAGCCACAGCTGCCATTAATAAACAAATGGAAAAAAACAAACCCTAAAGGAAAAGTGATCACTTCATACCTGGATATGACACTGACAGAGGAACTTCAAAAGGTTCAGGCCATTGAGGTCAATACAGTGATGAGGAAATTTTTTTTAGAAATCCCATCTCCTAGAACTGGAAGGGACCTTGAAAGGTCATTGAGTCCAGCCCCCTACCTTCACTAGCAGAACCAAGTACTGATTTTGCCCTAGATCCCCAAGTAGCCCCCTCAAGAATTGAACTCACAACCCTGGGTTTAGCAGGCCAATGCTCAAACCACTGAGCTATCCCTCCCCCCCCAGCTGAAGACCTGGCCCTCCAAGTTCAGAGTTCCATAAACCTCCAGACGTTTTGGTGCTAATCTGCATCTCACCATCCCAAAGCCTTAAAATGACACACGGCCAGCGGGAGAAGAGTGATGGGTTTATTTATTTATTTATTTATTTTAACAGGAGCCGATTTTTATTCAGTGTCATTCACCCTGCTGGAAAAGTGGGATTTTCAAGCTCCAGGACCATATCTGAACTTCTCACCTCTGTAGCAGTGACCTGGACATCTCAAATGGAGAGGCTTTTCAAACACTTTCATTTCCGATCCCTGGACAGAAATACCATTAGTTCAATTTCTTCTGTGGCATTTTGCCAGCCCTGGTTCTAATCTGAGTCAAAGCCCAGAACTGGGAATAGAAGTGTTCTACATAGCTGAATATTAAGAAAGGTTCAGATCTAGACAGGGTGTAAAGTAAGAGGGAATAGATGTGGGGGAAGAATAGCTTACCCTATTTTCCCTAAAAACAGAGGGAGAGTTCACTCTGTTCCCTGGCCTGGATAAGCAGTGCTCCCCATTAGCACACCCCCCTTCTCCTTGGATGGTGCGGTGAGAGCTCTGCATCCTGTCTCAGTTATCATTTGCACTACAGTAGCTCCTAGAAACCTCAGTTGAGATCAGGGGCCATTGTACTAGGCACTGTATAAACACATAGCAAGACACACATCCTGCCTCAAAGATAGCAACATCTAAATTGATTAGACAGACAACAGGTAGGAAGGGAAATGGAGGGGAAGTGACGTGCCCCCTTACACAGCAGGTCCATGAAAGAGCTGAGAACAGAACCCATCCCCTGAGTCCCAGCCCAGCTTTCTGGAGACTGGACCATGCTGCCTTCTCCTAGTTTGTTTTAACACTGGTTCTAGAAATGGATGAAGGCTCATGTGCATACTGGTTCATTTCCCACGGGGCAATGTGGGATGTAATTGAGGATTGAATTTTCCCTGACCTGTTGCTTTCTTCCCTGATCCAGTCCCATTTTGAGATCTGAACCTTCTGCTTGTTCTGTATGGGACTGGTCCAGCAACTTGGTTGTCTGGAATGCTGGGTCCCACTGATTCCCAAAGGGAACATTTCCTGAGGTGTCCCAGGGCCTGCCACCTGCATTTTTCATAAACTGGACCCTTGCGCTTGACTGACTAAGATGAGAACATCAGTGGAACATGTAAGACTCTTCTTTCTCCAGACCACTGGACTGATACCAAAGCCCATCAAATGTCAAGATCTTCTTTAACAGCTTGAGTGACTGAAGCATCTCTGGTGAAATTCTCTAAATAAATCGAGTCAGCTCTGATAAGCCCCGCTAAGTGACAGAGCCAGCCCTACCTCAAACTGAGCAGCCAACTGAGAGAAAATCATTAGAGAAAAACTGAGGGTGGAAAGCAGATGTGTAGCTCCATGTCATTCATCCTGTTAGAGAACAATACAGGAACAGCAATGATGGGCTGAATCATATTTCCTGCAGTGAAGCCAGCCATTGGCTGTGGTCTATCTAAGGTATTTGTAGGGTGCTGGTCACTGTGGTGTATAGAGAGCGGTTACAGTAATGAGGAAGAGGTGGACACGGAGCTCCCTCTCACACCCCTAGAAGCAGAGGGGCACTTCTTCCCTCCCATCCTCTGCCTGGTTTGGATAAGCAGCACTCCTGCTTCCTTGGCTGATGTAATGAGAGCATCCCGCCACACAGGTATTTTTTTTTTTCATTTGAGGAATGAACCTTCAAGGATCCAGCTCAGTCTCTCTCTCCCGCCATGGCAGATCCCTAAGGTAGCAGAGGGGACACAAGAATCCAGGAGAGTAGCCAGTGAGTTTGCTCCATAGATCTTACCTCAGAATGGGCACCGCGCCCATCTGTACCAGTCAGCCCAGGGCTATCCACAGCAAGTGAGGAACTATTGCATCCGTGTGCCATGAGTTTAGCCTCAAAAGATCCCTCAACAGCACGGAAAGATTATTAATTGGGGTGGGGGCAGGAAAGGGGAGCTAGTGAGGAGCTAGGAGGCTCCATTCCCTTAGGCTAAAATGCTGTGAAGGAGTCTAGTGCTCTAAAAGGTCATTCCTAGAGAGAAGTACTGTTATAACATCAACAACCCGGGTGTGTCTACACTGCAGCTGGAAGTCAGCCTCCCAACTTCTCCCAACCAGACATGCACTAGCTCTGTTCAAGCTAGCACGCTAAAAATAGCAGTGTGGACGCGGTGGCCTGGGCTAGCCACCCAAGTACAAGCCCATCCCATGGGTCTGTACTCAGGTGGCTAGCCCGAGCCACCACATCCACACTGCTCTTTTTAGCATGCTAGCTCAAGCAAAGCTAGTGTCAGTGTGTTTACCCAGCCTGCAAGGCTTGCTCTCAGCTGCAGTGTAGACAGACCCTAAGGGACCAAACAGACGATCAATTTAAGAAGGTGACAGTACCATGGCGGTTCCTTGCCGCTGTGGCTTAACATAACAAGCTTGCTTCTCAGACAAAACTCAAACCCAGCAGAGGTGCTTCAAAAGCTCCTCACAGAGCTGGCAATGGAAAGGCAGGGGATCCTCTGCTAGGGAAAGTAAAAAAAACTTTAGAGGTGCTTTGATTAGCACCTTGAGAGATAAACTTGGACCTGATGCCTGGATCAGAAAAAACCCTCAATCAAATGCTGCCAATGTTTGGAAAAATGTGAATGCAAAACCAGTGCTAATGAGAGTTGTACACAGCAGGAAATCTGTGCACTGACACCACTAAGGCCCCAATCCTGCAAACACTTCCACATGCTTAACTTCACTACTGCATACTGTGTCATTGAAGTTATAAATTAGCCCTGAGATTTGTACTAGCTTCTCCGAAGGCAGAGTAGGGGTATTGTCACACCCTCCCTCCCATGTCCCCTGCCTTGGCCGGATGTGGTATGACAAAAGTTACGCTCCGATTAGAGAAAATTAGACAAAGCTAACATATGCCAGGAATTCAGTTCCCTGGGGTTCTGCTGTCTTTACTGCTTTGAATATACTATGCTAGGGAATGGCCACTGCTCCCTACCGTACATCACCACACTGTTAAATGAGGGGAATCAATAGGTGGGAGAGAATGGGGCGCTCCTGCTGTCTGAGGCTAACTCCACACTGTCACATCTCAGAATGAGTAATGCTTATGGACAGTGTGTGATGGCTGCGTTGCCATTTCAGCCTGCGGACTAGCTGCTACAGCTTGTTTTGCAATGTGTTTCGGCTCAGGCATGTTGTGTCATTGCTGTGATGATAACTGCCGCTCTAAACTGGTAGGGAAACATATGTCTGATGCTAAATTGCTGCTGGACTTAGGTAAACATCGCCATAAAATGCAATAAACTCAAATGGCTAAGGAATAAAGTGAATGTTTAAAAAAAAAAAGCAAACTCAAAGACTTTGACCCAATTAAACTGCCATCTGTATCACAGCAGAAAGAAGAATGCCCAGTGGTCTGGAGAGAAAGCAGCTTTTCGCCCCTAGAGTTTGGCAAATACTGTGATATCTTTCAGCACATTAACACAGGATTAGATTTTCAAAAACCTTTTTGAAGTATCAAAGCCTGGAATTAAGCATCAATTACATCTCCTGTATAAATCTTGCAGAGAATTCTAAATCTGCAGTGTATTCTCAATACAGTTACCACCGCGGGAAAATAGAGTCATCATGGAAGGCACCAATCCTGCAAGCACTTATGCACAAGTGACTTTATGTGAATGGAGTCGTAGTGAACCCAGTGGGACTATTCACGTGAATAAAGTTATTCCCATGAACATGTGTTCTTCTTCGAGTGCTTGCTCATATCCATTCCATTAGGTGTGTGCGCGCCGCGTGCACGATCGTCGGAAGATTTTTACCCTAGCAACACCGGCGGGTCGGCTGTGGAGCCCCCTAGAGTGGCGCCTTCATGGCACTGAATATATACCCCAGCCGACCCGGCGCCCCCTCAGTTCCTTCTTACCGCCCCTGACGGTCGTTGGAACTGTGGAGCGCTGCTTAGCTGTTCTCCACTCTCCCTAGCTTAGTCTGTTATTCGCAGTTATAGTTATAGTTATAGTCCTAGTGTTATAGTTAAATAGTTCAATAGTTTTTAAAGTTGTTCTAGTTGTTATAATAGTTCAGGGGATTAAGGGGGTCGTCTCCCCCTTTCTCCCCCGGCCGCGGGGCCGGGCTCATGCCCAACGCTCCCGGCTTCAAGCTGTGCGCCTCCTGCGCTAAGCCTATGCCCACGAGCGACCCGCACGACTCCTGTCTGAAGTGCCTGGGAGAGTCCCATCAAACAGATAAGTGCAAGATCTGTAAGGCCTTCAGACCAAGGACCAAGAAGGAGCGGGACTTTCGGCTCCGGCAACTCCTGATGGAGGCGGCACTTAGTCCGGACGCTCCATCTACAAGTCAGGCCCCGGCACCTAGCGCCTCGGTGCGCAGTGCCCCGGCGGCACCGGCCATGACGACCACGCGAGTGGCGTCAGATAAGCCTCCCCGGCACCGGACCTCGTCGGCACCGCAAGCACAGCAAGTGCCCCGGCGCCGGTCATTATCCCCAGGGCATAAGAAAGCCCATAAGACGGGGACCTCCGTGCAGAAGACGCTGGCTCCCCCAGTGCCGGGGGTAGAGCCGCGTCCGCCGGTGGAGCACCGGAAACAGGTGCCTCCAGCACCGTCGACTCCGGCGCCGAGGCCGTTGAGTCCGGTGCAGACGGCGTCTCCACCGAGGCCGGCGGTGATACAGTGCCTCCCGTCGACGCCAGAGACCTTCGCGGCGGCGAGAGACTTAATAGCTCTCACGGAGCCGGCACCGCCTCAACCACCGGCACCGACGGCACCGTTGCCTCGCCCGGTCCAGTCGAGGGGGAAACCTGCCTTGATGCGCCCTCCATCGCAAGGGCTGGAACCTCGGCACCGATCCAGGTCCCGAAGCAGGTCCCCACGCTGCTCGCAGTCCCGGCACCGAATATCACCTCGGCACCGGTCGTACTCGCGGCCAAGATCTTCTTCGCGGCACCGCTCTACGTCTCGGCACCGCTATGATCGTCGGCACCGATCAACGTCGAGACGTAGTTCTCGGCACCGCTACGGTCGACGCTCGACGTCGAGAGGCCGCTCCCGGCACCGGGCATACTCCAGGTCCTCGTCGAGGTCCAGATCCGACTCCCGGCACCGACGAGGTCATCGGCACCGGTCGCGGTCCCGGCACCGATCGCCGGCACCGCGTGGAGATAGATCATCTCCGGACCGGCACCGTGCGGCACCGCAGCCCACGGGAATCGTCTCGACGCTCTCGGCACCGCCATGGCCATCGAGATCGGTGTCTCGCTCCTCGGAGGACCTCTCGAGATCGGCATACCCCCCTCAGGGGCAAGCCGAGGAACAGGACTTGGGCCATTGGCAGAACATAACAGAGGACCATTCTCATGGCCCATCTCACTGGTCGTTTTGGACCCCGTGGGCGTACCATCAGGCGCAAGGGGCTCCAGTTGCTTCGACCTCTCGCTCCGGTCACTCCGTCAGAAGAGCCCCGGAGTCCACCATCTCTCGGCCTCCGCCAGGGGGCATGGAAGCTTCTGTGTCCGCACCACCTGACGCCCTGGACCCAGGCGCAGGTGATGTTCCAGCCCAGGAACAGGGAGAACAGGACCAGCCCTTGGATCCTGTTCCACCGGAGGCATCTTCCTCTTCTTCTCCGGATTAGGCAGTGGCGGGCACATCGTGCACAGGCCCACCTCCAATAGATCTTCGGGCTCACCAGGATCTTCTGCGCAGGATGGCCCGTAACATGGACCTGCAGGCGGAGGAGATAGTGGAGGTGCACGACCCGATCGTGAATATCCTCGGAGCGGATGCCCCATCGAGGGTGGCGTTACCCCTGATCCGCACGATTCAGGCCAATGCTTCTACGATATGGCAGACTCCTGCCTCTATCCCGCCCACAGCGAGAGGGGTGGAAAGGAAATACTTTGTCCCGTCTAAAGACTACGGGTACTTGTATACCCACCCCCAGCCGTGTTCTCTGGTGGTGGCATCAGTGAACGCAAGGGAGCGCCACGGCCAGCAGGCCGCAGCGCCCAAATCAAAGGAGGCTAAGCGCCTCGATTTATTCGGCCGTAAAGTTTACTCAGCCGGGGGGCTGCAACTTAGAGCGGCTAATCAACAGGCGCTCTTGAGCCGCTATAGTTTTAACTCCTGGAACTCTATGGGGAAGTTCAAGGAGTTGGTTCCCCAAGAGTCCAGGGAGGAGTTTGGAGCCCTGGTAGAGGAGGGTAAGAAGGTGGCTCGGACCTCCTTACAGGCCTCCTTAGACATAGCGGTCTCTGCTGCGAGAACCCTGGCCTCAGGTATCGCTATGCGGAGGATCTCCTGGCTCCAGGTTTCGGGTCTGCCTCAGGAACTGCAGCAAACCCTGCAGGATCTACCCTTCGAAGGTCAAGGGTTGTTTTCTGAAAAGACGGACTCTCGCCTGCAGAGCCTCAAGGACTCCAGGACGATCATGCGTTCCTTGGGGATGCATGTTGTGGGCCCTCAGCGCAGGCCATTTAGACCGCAGCCTCAGCGCTTCTACCCCCCCCCGCCTCGTCAGAGACAGGACTCGGCCCGGAGGCGAGGGCGAGGTGGTAGAAGAAGGTGGACCGGCCCTCAACCTGGTCAGAACCAGGGGCCACCTAGACCACCTTCAGGCCCTAGGCAGAACTTTTGAAGGTGCGGTCGAGGACGGCGCCCCAGTCATCTCCCAGGATCCAGCCCCCTCCTTTCGGGATCGCCTCTCCCACTTCCACCGTGTTTGGTGCCTTATAACTTCGGACCGTTGGGTCCTTCGCACGGTGGACAGGGGATACGCTATCCAGTTTTCTTCAATTCCCCCCTCCTCCCCCCCTTCCCCGTCCCTCTTCAGGGACCCTTCTCACGAGCAACTTCTTATACAGGAAGTTTCTACGCTCCTCGCTATGGGGGCCATAAAGGAGGTTCCAGTGGAGTTAAGGGGCAGGGGATTCTATTCCCGTTACTTCCTCATTCCCAAGTCCAAAGGAGGTCTGCGACCCATCTTGGACTTGCGCGGACTCAACAAATTCGTAGTAAAGTTGAAGTTCCGCATGGTCTCTCTGGGGGCCATTATCCCTTCCCTCGATCCTGGAGACTGGTTCGCCGCCCTCGACATGAAAGACGCATACTTTCACATTGCTATTTACCCGCCCCACAGACGCTTCCTGCGATTCGTGGTAAACAGGGTGCACTACCAATTTGCAGTCCTTCCCTTCGGCCTATCCTCGGCCCCACGGGTGTTCACGAAATGTATGGCTGTCGTGGCAGCGTACCTTCGTCGGCAAGGGATACAGGTGTTCCCGTACCTAGACGACTGGCTGGTACGCGGTCGCACCAAAGAACAAGTTCGAGATCACGTCCACATAATAGTGCACACATTCAACAAGTTGGGTATCCTACTCAACAAGGACAAATCCACTCTAGAACCTACCCAGAGAATAGAATTCATCGGCGCGGTTCTAGACTCCAGACGCGCACAAGCCATCCTGCCAGACAATCGCTTTTGCACCATCACGAGCCTCGTTCAAGGACTCAAGGCCTTCCCAACTACCACGGTGAGGTCGTGCCTTACCCTGCTGGGTCACATGGCTTCCTGCACGTACGTAACCAGGCATGCCAGACTTCGGCTTCGCCCACTCCAGACCTGGGTGTCATCAATATACCGCCCACATCGGGACAGCCTGAATATGGTGGTCACAGTCCCGAACTCGGTCCTGACCTCCCTCACATGGTGGCTAGATCACAATGTGGTTTGCGAAGGGATGCCGTTTCACGCCCCACAACCCTCTCTGCACCTGGTCACAGACGCTTCATCTCTGGGTTGGGGCGCCCATCTCAACGAGCACCATACACAGGGCCTGTGGACTGCACCCCAGCTAGCCCTGCACATCAATGTTCGGGAACTGATGGCGGTGCGCCTGGCGTGCCAGGCATTTCTCAATCTCCTACGTGGTCGTTGTGTGTTAGTTCTCATCGACAACACCACGGCCATGTTTTACATCAACAAGCAGGGAGGAGCACGTTCGTCAATTCTATGCCAAGAGGCCATTCGCCTGTGGGACTTCTGCATCGCCCACTCAATCCTTCTCACGGCATCGTTCCTCCCTGGAGTCCAGAACACTTTAGCGGACCGACTCAGCAGGTCCTTTCAAACACACGAGTGGTCTATCCGTCCGGACATCATACATTCCGTTTTCCAGAAGTGGGGGTTTCCCCAGATAGACCTGTTTGCATCTCGAGACAACAGGAAGTGCCACGTGTTCTGCTCCCTGCAAGGTCGAGCTCCCGGCTCCCTCTCGGATGCGTTTCTCCTTCCCTGGAAGGACCACCTGTTTTATGCCTTCCCTCCGTTTCCTCTGGTCCACAAGGTACTGCTCAAATTGCGCAGAGACCAGGCACAGGTGATTCTGATCGCCCCAGCGTGGCCGAGACAACATTGGTACACCACGCTGTTGGAACTCTCGGTTCGGACACCGATCCCGCTTCCATTGTGCCCGGATCTCATCTCTCAGGACCACGGTCGCCTGCGTCATCCCGACCTGCAATCACTCCACCTCACGGCGTGGCTGCTCCATGGTTCACCCAGGCAGAGCAGCAGTGCTCGCACTCTGTCCAACAGATTCTGCTGAGCAGTAGGAAGCCCTCAACACGGACCACATACTTGGCCAAGTGGAAGCGGTTCTCCTGTTGGTGCGAACAACGAGCCACGTCCCCGTTGCACGCACCTATTCCTCTCATTTTGGAATATCTCCTCTCCCTAAAACAGCAGGGGTTGGCGATATCTTCAATTAGAGTTCACCTGGCCGCTATATCAGCCTTTCACCCAGGGGAACTCGCGTCTTCGGTATTCTCTAACCCGATGGTCGTTAGATTCCTCAAGGGCTTAGACCGGATGTACCCACAGCAACGTCAGCCCGTTCCGACGTGGGACCTCAACCTGGTTCTTTCCAAGCTCACAGGTCATCCATTCGAGCCACTGGCCACCTGTTCACTTCTATACCTATCCTGGAAGACAGCCTTCCTCGTAGCCATCACCTCAGCAAGGCGTGTTTCTGAACTCAGGGCGCTTACATCCGAGCCCCCTTACACAGTTTTTCATAAGGATATAGTGCAGCTCCGCCCACATCCTGCCTTTCTCCCTAAGGTGGTTTCTCCATTTCATATCAACCAGGATATATTTCTCCCGGTCTTTCACCCTAAACCACATGCTACTCGCCAGGATCAACGTTTGCATTCTCTGGACGTACGCAGGGCCCTGGCCTTCTATATTGACCGCACAAGGCACTTTAGAAAGACGACGCAACTCTTCGTTGCAGTGGCCGACCGAATGAAAGGCTCACCGGTCTCATCACAACGCCTATCCTCCTGGATTACGTCTTGCATCCGGACTTGCTACGACTTGGCAGGTGTCTCAGCACCGCACCTCACCGCTCACTCCACGAGGACCCAAGCTTCCTCGACGGCTTTCTTGGCGCAAGTTCCGATCCAGGACATTTGTAGAGCTGCGGTTTGGTCCTCAGTCCACACGTTTACAGAACACTATGCACTAGTGCAGCAGTCCAGGGACGATGCTGCCTTCGGATCAGCGGTTTTGCACACAGCAATGTCTCACTCCGACCCCACCACCTAAGTTGGGCTTGGGAGTCACCTAATGGAATGGATATGAGCAAGCACTCGAAGAAGAAAAGACGGTTACTCACCGTTGTAACTGTTGTTCTTCGAGATGTGTTGCTCATATCCATTCCAAACCCGCCCCCCGTCCCCACTGTCGGAGTAGCCGGCAAGAAGGAACTGAGGGGGCGCCGGGTCGGCTGGGGTATATATTCAGCGCCATGAAGGCGCCACTCTAGGGGGCTCCACAGCCGACCCGCCGGTGTTGCTAGGGTAAAAATCTTCCGACGATCGTGCACGCGGCGCGCACACACCTAATGGAATGGATATGAGCAACACATCTCGAAGAACAACAGTTACAACGGTGAGTAACCGTCTTTTTTAAGTGTTTGCAGGAGTGAGGCCTCAGAGTGCAAATGAATATTTACACTTACACAACCCACTGCTACATCAGGTGTAGAACTAGTTCTACCGGCAGCTTTTTTATTTGCATTGCACTTTAATTAGAAACCAACTGAAATATTGTTGAGGATTCTGCACACATTCTTTGTATGCATTTTGGAAGTGCACCTGATGACCTTGAGTGACCATAGGGTCACTCCTAAAAACCCAGACCCGTGTTCATTTTCTTACTAGCAACTTTTTCTTTTTTCTTAAGTCTAACCATACATTTTAATTTCCAAGCTATTTTTTTGAGGGGGGGAGGGGAGCGGAAGAGGGGGGAGAAGGGGTTGGTTTTCTGAGAAAACTATAAATCTCTCATAAAGGTTTATTACCTTTAGTAACAAACAGACACTTGTAACCTTTTCACTTGGGAACTGTTAATTAGTTAATGGGCTGGATCATCAACCTGTGTAAATCAGCATAGCTGTAATTAAGTCAATGGAGTTATGACCCATCTAAAGAGCTGGGTCACCATTTGTAAAGAATGCTGAAAAGTGTAGGTCACCACAGAAATATTACGGATCCTTCTTTTCCTATGTTGATATCACTCAATGTACCTCTCTCTTGCTTAATAATAAACAGCAGCAGCAGTGTAATTAATTAATTAATTAATTACTATAAGCTTTGGATAATCATCCAGATGGTAGGAAATGAATACAAGTCTTTAGACATTTGCCCATTGATAACTATAACTTGGATTATATAGACAGGAAACAACGGTGAAGTCATGAGCATTATCAAGCTCGCTCTCTCTGGCTTTATACTATGCTCAATGCAGTGGCATCTAAACACATCCATGGCATTGCTAGCTATCTCTGTAGCCATAGTAAGTCTGGTTCCAGCTTATTTTCAGCAAGCGCTCTCAACCATAGCTTTGTCATTCTGCCCACAGCATATTGCTGCAGGAAAAATCAAGCAGGTTAAACCATGGGGCACTGCAAGAGTATGGATAGTTAATCCCCTTAAAAGGAATCCTTACTTCTGATTTTCTCTGTGTTATTTACAGATGGCAGATGAGAACAAAGCTGATGTTTCAGCCCCTCTGGGCCATTCTCAAAGGACTGAGATGTTGAGCTTTTATTCTTGCCTACCATCTGTCAATAAAACAGAGAAAATCACAAGCAAGACTTTCTGAAAGTTACTTCTTTATAAAGGGCATTAGCTCTCCTTACCAAAGCAGTGCTCTGGAGTTTATTCTGTTTGATGCATGCACACATCTGCAGGTTTTTACATTTAATCTGGGATTTGTCTTAATGGCCTGGGATTTATTGGAGGGAGTGTTAATGGGCTGCTCAGACTGTTGGCTCTTTAAGCTATTGCCTTGATGAAAGTTGGCAGCATAGTGCTCTGAAATGGTCCTTGCCTCTGAAACGCCTGCTTCCCTTACTGTTGCACCAGAGCCTTAAGTTGGCTAGTTCAAGTCTTATCTGTTTACCCAGGCCTTGAACTAGCAGCAGTTTAGGATGGATGTTTATGGTAAGGAAGGGTCAGTATTTCAATTAGACCATCCATATGGATGACTTGATCATTTGTTTGTTCTTAACGTGTGAGGCACCCAGAGACAAGGGTGATGGGTACTAGAGAGATAATGAAATTAATATTTATTTAATCTTCTCCTATAAAACTGTGATTCAGGGTCAGATCCTCAGCTGGTGTAACTAGGCGAAGCTCCAGTGAATTCAAGGAAGCGATTATGAAGCATTTATACCACCTGAGGATCTGGGCCTCAGTCTCAATTGTTCTCTGTAAAATCTGCTAAAATTAGACCCTAACTCTGTCTTATGCATTCATCAAAGGGCTCCTAATGCTACAGTAGGAGGATTGCAGGTCTGGAGTGCACAGAACAATGTGTTATGGATGGAATAAAGGTCTCTTTGCCATGGCCAATGCTAGGAGACAAACTCATTTGGCGTTCCAAACAGGAGGCACATAGCCTTTCCATGGGTTGAAATCTCAGGTGTCTACACAGGCTGTTTTTCCTTTGCTGCTCTGCAAACTGTATTGCATATATGGCCACTGACATGAATTAAATCTGCTGATTTTTTTTTTAAATATCCCTTTTAATATGTGGGCCATGCCTCCTGTCTGCTGGCCTCCTCCCAACATCTCATGGATCTTGCTGTTGTTATTATTTGTTTGCATTACAGTAGCATCCAGCAGATGCAACCGAGATTAGGGCCTCACTGTGCTAGGTGCTGTGTAAACTCATAGTGAGAAATGGTCCTCAACCCAAAGAACTTACAATCTAAACAGCTCAGACAGACAAAGGGTAGGAGAAGGAAAGTACTATTTTACAGGGAGAAAATGGAGCCACAGAGTGATTAAAGGCCAGATTTTCAAAGGCATTTGAATGCCTAAAGTAGGCACCTGTTAGGATTTTCAAAAGGCCTATGCAGGTTAGCCATGTAAGTCCCACTAATGATACTGGGAGTTAGGCTCTTAGCCTGAAAATCCTAGTAGGCATGTATCTGCAGCTGAAGGTGCCTAAATACCTTTGACAATCTGGCACATGGTGACTTGCCCAAGGTCACACAGGAAGTCTCTGACAGAATTAGGGGTGAAATCCAGATTTCATAAGTCCCAGTCTAGCACCTTGACCACAAGCTCATTATTCCTTTATATGATGGGTTCCCAACTTAGGGGTCACCATTTCTAGGTGTAAACAGGTCCTTTGAGATCACAATCACCCTCCCTTTCTTCATCGTTAGGTAGAAGTGGGGTGCCAACATGTTTTTGTTGTTGAAACATGAGGTCACAGCATGGAAAATGTTGAAAACTGCTGCTCTATATCCTTTGTACAGCACTCAGTGTGCATGATGCATAACAGACAGGTGCTGTGTGAAGAAAAGGTCCCTGGCCTGCAGATTTTACAAGCTAGAGATAAGAATTTACAAGTCGGGTAAACCTTATGTGCCAAGAAGGCACGACGTGATGAATGGACCTGCTGTAATAAATGACACCTACTAGGCCTACTCAGGGCCGGCTCCAGGCACCAGCTTAACAAGCAGGTGCTTGGGGCGGCCAAGGGAAAGGGGCGGCACCTGCGGCAATTTGGGGGCGGCACGTCCCTCACCCCCTCTAGGAGCGAAAAACCTGCCGCTGAACTGCCGCCGCCAATCGCGGCTTTTTTTTTTTTTTTTTTTGCTTGGGGCGGCAGAAATGCTGGAGCCGGCCCTGGGCCTACTCCAATTGTGAGCTCATCTGTCAGAAAGTGGGTGAAAGTTCATAAAAGTTACAATCACCAATAACAATGAATGTAGATAGAAAATGGTACAAAAGAGAGGCAGAGATTACTCCATATAAAAAGGTTTACTGATACCACGCAAAGACTGTGCTAAGAGCATGACAGGTAAATAAGAGGAGACTGGAACAGGAAATTATTGGACCAAATTGATGTGTCGTAAATTAGGCCTAATTGGCGGACAAAATAATGAGGCGATGGGCTCTTCCCACCCACCATTGCTTTTTTTGCATCCTTAAAAAGAGGGACTTTGAGGATTAAAATGGAGTGTATGGAACTAGCTATGTAGGATTCCCTGGGGAACAGCTGACAGGCCTCTGCTTCACACCAGTGTTGGTGAGCCTAGATCATTGGGATATCCTGATCAGCAAACAGGTGAGGATGCTTGACCATCACTGCTAGACCAGCAAGGACCCCAGGCTGATACATGTGACACATACTGCTTTGTCTTCTCTTCCCTTGTGTGTTCCTTTCTGCCCGCCATTGTTTTCCTCCTGTCCTCTCTCTCCCTCTCTCTCTTGCTCGCTCGGTCTTGTCTTTTCACCTAGTTCTGAAACCAATTGCATGCAGCACCAGTACAATGAGATCAGAGGGCACTGCCCATCCTTAAGAAGACCAGTAAAGGAGAGGGCCTGATCAGACTAGCTAGATTTCTTCCTAGACCAGGAAAGTGAGCCAGGGTCCAGAGCAACAGTTGTTGTGGCCAACCTGGCAGCCAGAACAGTTATCCAGGACTGACCAGCCACCTTGTCTCCCAAGAACCTCCACAAAAGCTGTATTTCCACCACTGTGAGTAACTACTTCCTTCTTGTGTCTGTCTGGTCTGTTTGTCAAAAGCAGGAAAAGTAACCACCATTCACAGCAGTCAATGCAAAATTCAGCAGCAGAACTAACTCTCTCTCCCCTACTGAACTGTTTGACAGAATAAGAGACTTTGATATCCTCTCTCTGAAAATGAGACTGTAAGTTTCAATTGGTTTTGCATAATCAATACATTTGAGTTTCAAAATGCCTTATGTTCTGTTTCCCTTTTCTCTTGTACAACCTAATCAATACATTTCCAAACTTTGGCATGAATTTTCTAATTTTTGCCATGGGACTATGAGGGTTGAGTCTCTGTACTCAAACACCTGAATCATGCTTAACTGTTTTGTTCTGTACCGTTTTGTGGTAGGGTCATGTTAACACCTTTGATCATCTGGGCCCAGTTATTCTATCAAAATTAACACATCAGGCCCTCTTGGCATGTATATGGTTAAATGAAGTCTGTGTCTCTCATGAACTTTGAGATCCACTGCTGTTAAGAGCATGAGTAGCCAGAGAGAATTGAATCTTCATGAAACCCACATTAGAAACGGTTCTCTCTGTTTTAGTACTACGTATGTTTGAACTGACTCTGATCTCAGTTACACTGAGGTATATCAAGAGTCAGTCTGTGATGTTACAATGGATTTACACTAGCACCAGTAACAGCAGAATTTGGTCTATTTTCTGTATCCTATTTGTCAAAACCCAGAAAGCCCATTTGTGGGAAATTCCAAAATGTTTTCCTTCCAAATCAGAATCATAAGAAGAAATTTTGAAATTTCTTGTGGAACAAAATTCTGAATTGTTTTGAAATTACATATCGCTTTGACCTCGTTGAAACATTTTGTTTTGATAAAATTGAAACATGTTTTGACTTTACTGACTTGACTCTATAATATAATATAATATAATATAATATAATATAATATAATTAATATAAGTAAAGGTTTCAGCTATTAATGCCATGTCATTGTTATTCTGATTGGTTTGGTAATTGGAATTTGATCTGCTCAACTGGTATTCTAGTTGGTCATTTGTAAATGCTGTTCTAAGTGGTAACTGGCATTTACTTTGGTAACTGGTTTGATAATGGATACTTTCCTATAGTAATTGGTATAACATGAAATATAAAAATAAAACAATAAAATAACAACATAAAATAAAAAAATATAAATGACATGAAAATTACATGAAAATATCACTATAAAATAAAAAAATAAAAACAACATAAAAGTAAGGTAATATAAAATACATTTTAAAAAACAGGAAGCTGTGGAACTGGCCAGCTGGCAAGCCATCAGGTCGGCCTGACCACCTGGTATGTCACCCAGGGAGCTGCCCCTGCCCACTCAGGCAACCAAGGGAGCTGGGAACCCAGCCATCCTGGTTTTGTGCCAGTTTACTGGCAGGCGGGCAGTGAGAAGGAAGGATGGCAGGAAACCAGGCAGGCTGGCCACATTGTTTGGTTTCCTTCAAAAGTTTCAACAGAATTGTTACGTTCCTGCAGAACATTTCATTTCTGTCAAATCTGCATTTTCAGACAGAAAACTGTTTCATGGGAAGTGTTTTCAGCCAGCTCTACTTGTCAGCATAGTATGTGGGTGCCCCACAATCTAGAGGTGTTACTCAACTCTGTGATCGCTTCTTCATGGTGCATGTAACAAACTTTGAAAATAATCATGATAAAAGGTTTAGAAAACCTGACCTATGAAGAAAGGTTAAAAAAAAACTGGGCATGTTTAGTCTTGAGAAAAGAAGACTGAGGGTGGACCTGATAACAGTTTTCAAATAAGTTAAAAGCTGTTATAAAAAGGATGGTGGTAGGACAAGAAGTAATCAACTTACTCTGCAGTAAGGGAGATTTAGGTTAGATATTAGGAAAAATTTTCGAACTATACAGGTAGTTAAACTCTGGAATAGGCTTCCAAGGGAGATTGTGGAATCACTGGCATTGGAGGGTTTTAAAAAGAGATTAGATAAAAACCTGTCAGGGATGGTTTAGGTTTACTTGGTCCTGCCTCAGGGCAGGGGGCTGGACTATATGACTTCTCAAGGTCCCTTACATCACTACTTTTCTATGATTCTACCTTTAACTAATGAACATGCAGGCCTGTAGCCCTTTGGGCACCCTAACCAAAATAAGCAAAAATATAATTTACAATAAGTAAGTAATAAGCCCAATTAGATTTCAAAACTGGAACCAAAGCATCTGAGTCTCTTCTCATTTATGTTGGTGTCAATTCAGAGTGACTAAACTGAAGTCAATGGGCCCTGTTCATAGGGAGCAGAATCAGACCCAAAGTCCAAAAAGCTCAGTATAAAATGCAAAACCACACAATGCATAAAGGCAGCAGAAACAAGTAAGCAGCAATCAAAAAGCTGCAGTGCTTTAAAATGTGAATCTATTCGGAAAGAACGTTGTGTGAAAATGACCTGGTGGGAAGAACATTGTGTGAAAATGACCTGGTGGGATTGATTCCATGTTTATTGTCTCCCAGAACCAATTTGCTCAGTTTACAAATAGAAAGATTTTTTTGTAAACCACCAGCCATTCAAACTTAAACTTGAGCAGAAAATGACTTGTGGTGTTTGCCCAGAATCACTCTACAGAGGCAAAAAAGGAAGTAGAGTAAAAAGGTACCATTTTTACATGCTCACTTTTCTAGCCATAATAACACTTTAACCGCTATTGTAAGAATAATCTGAAAATAAAGACTGGGTTTTGCATTGCTTCAAGGAGCTATTCTGGAAAACCAGAAGCCAAAATCAGGAAAGGGTGCAAAGGAGACCGACATATCATTCATCACTTTGTCCTGGGCTAGAGAAAGGTGTTGAGGACTGTTTCAGCACTGGTGACATCAAGTGCATGTTCACAAAATAAATAAAAAGGAAACTGAGACTTCAAAACAAAACAGTGTGCCATGCTGTCTTCTTTATTTTGGTCATAATAATACTGTCTTCCTCTATAGCATCTTCCATGAGAAAATCTCACAGCACTTTACAAACATAATTTTAGCTTCACAACAGTTTTTACTATCCATATTTTATAGATAGATCTATTATTTAGGAGTCTATATATGGATTTAGGTGCCTAGTTTTAAACTGCAGCTTTTGAACTAAATTACTAGCCTCAAGGAGACACAGAAGTTAGTGGCAGAATCAGGAACGGAACTCAAGAACTGCTGACTCCCAGCCTTGCTGTCATTCCAAGCCATCACACTGCTCCTCATGGATTTTGTACCACACAATGTTATTTTTATTACTTGTGTCACAGCAGTACCTGGCTGCCTTGACCAAGACTGGAAATGAGGTGTACATTTTTAATGGTGAGAGTAATTGATGATTGGAACAATTTACCAAGGGCCATGGTGGATTCTCCATCACTGGCCATTTTAAAATCAGGATTGGATGTATTTCTAAAAGCTCAGCTCTAGGAATTGTTTGGGGAGGTTCTATGGCCTATGTTATACAGGAGGTCAGACAAATGGTCACAATGGTCCCTTCTGGCCTTGAAATATAAGACAGATCATGTAGTCTTTCTGCTGTATTTTGGGAGGGTGCATTTGCTTTGTTGTGTACCTAGAAGTGTTCTGATCCCATACCAGTTTATGAACGTGTTGGTAATTGCTATATTATTCCTACCTAGACAGAACAAGTTCTTTCCTGGCAGTTTACCAAAGCAGTAAATTTAAGTGGTGTGAGTCACAGTGTTCTCTGGTGTGAGCCAGTCTATTGTCTTAAAAACGTGGAATTTTTTCCACCTCCACACATATATATACCCAATTATACATTTTCTAGCTGGGGATGGCCAGGCTTCTGTACCTTAATATTTTCTGATGTAATGATGATTAAAAACCTCCATGTATGTGAGGAGCCTGAAATGAACTTTCACATCCAGAAACAATGTTCAGGTTTTGAATGGCTAAAGGCCAATTTCAGCTTCTGGGGTTGGGAGTCGAAACTAAACCTTGACCATGCCTCTTTCCCCAGCAATACTCCAAAACGGAACACTTCTTATTTTTTTTCATACTACTCTCTTCATGCATGGATGTCCTTTCAATTTTGAAGCCCTGCAAGGTATTCACGGCTGGCATTCTTTTTGAGACCAAATATATTAATCTAAGATAAAAAGCACCATTATATAATCTAGAAGTGGACTCGTTCTTTAGCTCTGGATACTGCCAAAGTTAGAATTCAGGGATTGGATTCTTATCCAGCCCCTAACAATGGTGTAGATTTGAATTAGGCTCCAAAACATGAACCAAAATGAGGGAAATCTCTTGAGAACAGCTGTTTCTTTATTCTCCCTTTTTGTTTTCTTTATTCTCCTAATTTCATTCTTTCCTCTTCTCCACTTCATTTTCTGTCTTCGTTTTCTCCTTTTGAATGGCTGTCTCATGGCTGGGCAGTTTGTATAGAAATGGCTAACAGGAAAGATCAGCTACATATGCTGATAATAATACAATGGCTTCTCAACTAAAACTGCATAATCATTCCATGAGTCTCAGTGAAAGCCACATATTGAGGAAAATTAGGTTATCACATGGACCCAGGCATAAATCTTATGGCAGTCAATGTACTTCTAAAGCTAATGTGAGATGGTGGGGCAAAATTTAACTTCATCAGAAATTGAGCATCCAAAGGCTTAATTTAGCATTTAAGATCATTCTGATCTTAGTAACACTAGCATTAAGTGAATTGATTAATTTGAGATGTGCTGGTGTAGAATCAGTGTTTATTTTTACCTTAAAAAGGGTGCTTGAACTCTCTTTCTCTCTCTTAGTTTTCAGACCCCTGTGATTGATCATTGTTCTTGCCAACTTATCAGGTCCACAGTCATCTTGTCATCTGCCTGCCTAAATTATTCTGTCAAACTGGTAAATTTGGAAAATCAGCTGTGGGTGGGCACAAATTCCTCCAAGTTGTAGCTCAACTGTAATTTTTCAACACAAGAATGTAGTCATGACTGGTGTAAACTTCATCTATATAGTCTGTGGATGGGATTTTCAAAACTGCCTGTGTAATATAGGCATACAAGTCCCACTGAAAACCAATGGGATTTGTGCTGCTAAATCATTTAGGTGCCTTTGAAAATCTCCTCACTACCTAGAAAGATTCTGAACCAGATCCTCATCTGGTATTCATTGGTGTAGACCCATTGACTTCAGTTGGACTAAAGTATAATTCCAGTTATCCTAATTCCCTTTATCCGAAAATCCTATTTATATGAATCCACAGTGTGTCCCCCGCATAGTCTGATGTTAATCACCCACTATTAATTTCCCAATCAGTCTCTTACTGCCTGTTAGCCTTAATCTGTGACTTTGTATTTGTATAGCAGTTTTGACCCGTTACCTTAAATTACTGAGACCTAATACCATTTCAGCTGATTTTTTACTCTTTAATAAAGTACAAAGTGTTAAGCAAACATCAGCACTACTCTCTTTGTTCCCTGTATTTTTATATCAGGGACACTGCAGCTGAAAATAATACTTCCGTGTATCTGAAAGCCCAGTTATCCAAAAGTTTTGAATGTCTCTCAGGCCATTTGGATAAATGGACACGCACTGTATGTTGATTTACTCCAGCTGAGAATCTGGCAGGTATGTCAGCAAGTGATGGATGAATGAACATTCAAAGGTTTAGAGGAGAACCTAGAAGTTTAGAAGCTCATCCGGACATTACCCAAACTGCTTCAGTGTGCAAAAACTGGGCTGCAAATCTCACAAGAGCAGCTTATCTTGTGGTTATTTAAGCATTTCCTCTTTCAATACTGGCCACAAGAAGTGCAGGGGTGCATGAAACTTGGGAGAAAAACCTCAACCTTTATGAATCCTCCCCAAAAATTAAGTTTGAATTTTGGTTGAAGATTCAGGTGATTACTTAATTTATCCAAACATGTTCACTCACCCCTAAAGTCAGCCAAATCAGTAAACTTCACTGTACATGAGGAATAGGATTAGAAATTATTTTTCAATTCATTTCAAAATCATTTAATCTCCAACCATTTTGACAATGATTATGCAGTTTGTGTGTTGTGACTGTTGCTCATTATGCTGATCATAATCCCCTGACTGTTGCATCCGTCTGTTGCATCCAACTGTTGTCTCTTGTTTTATATTTACTTTGTTCTTTGGGGCAGAGACTGTTTTTTGTTGTTGTATGTTCGTATAGTGCCTAGCACACTGGACCCTGGTTCCTGACTGGGGCCATTATGTACTACTACAATGCAAATAAATAAATACATAATATTTGCTAGCTAAATGTTCTCAGTAATCAGTATGCCTTTTAACAGGGAACACTGGGTTCTATTGTTTGGCCAGTATCTTTTTAATTATTTTTGTTAAGTTCAAACAGGGAAATTGGGAGTTATGTGGGCCAGTTTTCATTGTCTTTCCTTTGTTTAGGTTGGTTATTATTGGCTTTTATTTTCATAAAATGATGGATGGCAAAGTCTGGCACAGTATAGGGAAACTCTTAATTAGAGATCAGTCCAAACTAAGGACTCAAGCCAGCAAGATGCCGAGCACTCTGGTGTCCAGATCTGATCTAGGGTTGCCAACTCTGACTGAAGCTATTCCGGGAAATTATTTTCCCCCACATGATGCAGTGTCATTTGCTTAAAATAGCCTATTAAAATCTCCCGGATTGCTTTCAATAGTCGCCGGGAGATGGACGCCAATTCCGGGAGACTCCAGGCCAATCCTGGTGGGTTGGCAACCCTAATCTGATCCAGTCAAGCACTTAAACTTGACTTGAATGGGTCTACTCAGATGCTTACATTTTGGCAAGTGTTTAAGAGCTTGTTTGCTGGATCAGGGCCAGGCTGTGCCACACCTTGTAGGGCTGAGTCCTAAATGGAGCCTATAAAACTGCACGGGTTGGCAACCCTTTTTTTCTGCTGCATTAAAACAGGGGCGGTAGCAAACACCAGAAGCCTATAGCCCGGTTTACACCAAGGCTCCATGCTTTGCCATGAGGGGTTGGGCTGAACTGATGGTGAAAGGAGCCTTACAACTGATTTGCTCTGAGTCTTGGATGAAAATCCCCCCTCTGCCCCCTTTTCCTTTGGCTCTTCCCCCTCACCTCTTCCCCTTCCCTAAGCTCTCAGCCTTCTCTGCTCTTCTCCCCTCCCTCTACCACTGAACTACAATCCCCACAACCCCCTGCGCGGCGGGGTCCTGCCCTCAGCTCGCGAGGACCCCTCCCGGCTGGCTGCGGAGTCGCCACCCAGGGCCGGATGTGGGATTGGTGGCCTGGCCAGCGCCGGGCCCCATATCCCCGTGGCAGGGCGGGGCTGTCCCGGGTTTAGGGGTGGTTTGGCCTCCGGCGTTCTCGCTGGCCGCCTGCGTGCGCGCGCGGAGCCGCCCGCCCGGGCCCCGTGTCATTGGCGAAGGAGACGATGTCTCACTGCAGCGGCGCTTCCCGCCTCCTGGGCCGCCTCCTGCTCTGTGAGTATCGGGCCGGGGCGGGGCCGGGCGGCAGCCCCGGACCCCGCGCTGACTGGGGCCCTCGGAGCCTCGCGGGCGCTAGGTCTGGCTGGGGGGAGGCCTCGCGGCCCCCCTCCCCCAGCTGGGCAGGGCCCTGGGGGCCTTACGCCGGTCTGGCCTGGGGCTGGGAGACACCCCCCCCCCGGGGCGTGGCTTGGTGTCTCCGGGCCCCGCGCGGCTGGGCTGCCCCCCCCCCCCCGGCTTCGTGCATCGCGGGGGGGGGGGGGGCTCCCAACTGCTCCTGCTTTTTGTGGGGACCGTCCGTGGGTAGCTGCCGTCTGGGGGAACAGGAGGGCGCGATTAGCTCCGCTTTGGCGGGCGGAGGCGATGGCTGCCCCCGTGGCGGCCCGGTTGGAAGTCATGCCTGGCTCTTGCACGGGGCTCTTCAGCCGTGGATCTCCAAGCGCCGTGCCGGTGAAGCTGGGATCGTTATCTCCCTCTGAGGGGTGCGGGGGACTTGCACCCAGAGCAGGGAAGTGACTTTCTGTAGGCTGGTGGCAGAGCCAGGAAAAGAGCCCAGGTCTCCTGTGTCCCAGTCCAATGCTCTAGTCCAGGGGTAGGCAACCTATGGCACGCGTGCCGATGTTCAGTGGCACTCACACTGCCCGGGTCCTGCCACTGGTCCGGGGGGCTCTGCATTTTAAGAAGCTTTGTTTAAAATTAAATTAAACATTTGAAAAACCTTATTTACTTTACATACAACAATAATTTAGTTCTATATTATAGACTTATAGAAAGAGACCGTCTAACAATGTTAAAATGTATGACTGGCACATGAAACCTTAAATTAAAGTGAATAAATGAAGACTCAGCACACCGCATCTGAAAGGTTGCTGACTCCTACTGTAGTCATTAACTTGCTTTTCAATATCCGATTAGAGCTGCACGGTGAGTGAAAACACTATCTTTTATTGGACCAACTTCTGTTGGTGAAAGAGGCAAGCTCTTGAGCTACACAGAGCTCTTTTTCAGACCCGGAAAGGTATTTAAAGTCGTATGTCAGTGCCTTGTCAGGCAATCCAACATGAGTGGCAGCCCTCAGTGGGCACTTTAGATGGTACAGGTGAGGTTGTCTTTTAGCAAAACTTTGTAGCTGTTCAAAAAAAGTTGAGTGTGATTGTTCTGCATACTTTTCTTTCTCACACTTAACACCTGTTGCTGACAGCCTGTATTTTTTTAAAAAAAGAGAGAGACAGATCTGAGTTATAAAGTTCAGTAAACATGTACTGGAGAAAACATTCTTTTTAGGACATAATTGTTTTATAGTACTGTAAATGGTGAGCAAAGCATGAACATGCAGGTCCAACTGTTGAGGGTGCTGGGTGGAGCTGTGCCAGTCAGCAAAACCAGAGGTGGTCATCGGTTACTCTTTCTTAAAATACCTTTAATTTTCTTTTCCTCTGTTAGCTGAGAGTCCTGTATGTCATAAGGCGAGCACTGAATGAACTGGGGAGTTTCTTGAAAGGATAAGAACAAATGGTATTTCTTTAAAGTCCAAATTCACAGTATATTTGGTCAATTTCATAGTCATAAGAGTTTAAAAATCATAACTATCATGATTTCAGCTATTTCAATCTGAAATTTCATGGTGTTGTAATTGTAGGGGTCCTGACCCAAAAAGGAGTTGAGAGGGGGTCACAAGGTTATTGTAGGGGACGTTGCAGTACTGCTACCCTTACTTCTGCGCTGCTGCTGATGATGGCGCTTCCTTTAGAGCTAGGCAACCGGAGAGCGACTGCTGCTGGCCGGGATCCCAGCTTTGAAGGCAGAGGCGCCGCCAGCAGCAGTGCAGAGGTAAGGATGGCATGGTATGGTATTGCCACCCTTACTTCTGCGCTGCTGCTGGTGGGGCACTGCCTTCCGAGCTGGGCGCCTGGCCAACTGCCGCTGCTCTCCGGCTGCCCAGCTCTGAAGGCAGCACAGAAGTAAGGATGGCAATACCGCACCCCCTCTAAATAACCTTGCAACACCCCTCCCCCTCTGCACCCCGCAACTCCTTTTTTGGTCAGGACCCCTAATTTGAGAAACACTGATCTCCCCTGTGAAATCTGTATAGTATAGGGTAAAAGCACAAAAGACCAGATGTCACGGGGAAACCAGATTTCACAGTCCGTGATGTATTTTTCATGGCTGCAAATTTGGTATGGTAGGGTCCTACTAATAACTAAAAAAATATGAAGTTTATTTAAACTTAAAAATCATAATTCTGCTTGAAAACTTTTTGTGGTCATAGGTGTTACTTGTAACTATTAAGATCACTGTAACCGAAAGAGATTAGCGAAAACATTCTTTGTCTTTACAGTTTGTTTACCTTGCAGTTGGCAGCGCTGTGTGTAGCAAATTTCACTGTATCCCTTTGTAATAAGTTAGACAGACACCGATCCCGCAGTGAGTGCTGAATGGACAGATTGAAGTCAATGGAGATCTGCACAGGGATCTGCTCCTTTGGAGTCCATTGAAGAATCGGTCCCTTAGTTGTCAGGCTTCTATCCTACAACTGATAGCATATGGACAGACTGGCGAGGCCCCCTGAATTCTTTGGCACTCCATGCAAGTGCAGCAATCTGCCTGTGTGCTTTAAATTACAGGATTGGAGCCCAAGTCAGTTTCCACTCTTGCTGAAACTAACATCCCTTTCTGCTCCCTTTACAAAACTTTGACAGGGCATCAGGAAGAAAGACACTCACATAAGTTTTTTGTTTTTGTTTTTTAAGGGATTTTTGGGAAGATATTTAGTATGTACTGGTTAACAGCTACTCTGTTAGGAAAAACACTTTTAAAAATAATATTTACAAAAATAAACTGCCAGTTGACAAATTCAAACACCTAAAGTTCCAAACGGGAAGGCTTGGTAAAACTTTTGTCCAGGAGTCCAAGCAACTGTATCTGTGCACCGAACAGCATGTGTTATTTTGGTCGTCATCCAACAACATACTCCATCATACAACTCCACTTAACAACACTTATTCTATAACAACATCTTCTGTCATACAATTTCACATTAACCTAGTCCCTTTTCCACAGGGATTTTGAGGCTGAACATATTTTTTTGTATAAAAACAGTTAATAAAGCTATTCTGCACAGTGATGATTTTGATCATAAGTTGCTGATTTTGATTGTAAAACAGGTACAAACTTATTCTTGTTTGTGCTTGATGATCTTGCAACATGCCCTTGATCATCTTAATTGTAAAGAATCAGCGTTTAAATCATGGTGTTGTGAAATAATTTCTGTAAAAGGCTAATGAATGGCAAACTAACTCAAAGGTTAGAAATTATGCACCACTTATATATGGAATGTTGAGGCGATAGAGACTGCTCACATATGTATGTAGACAAGCACACACTGTATTGTAAGTGAAGGTATTGCATGATTGAATTGAAATGAGTCAGGATGCTAGTTGTGGGGGGGGGGGGATCATGGGAATATTCTGAGTTTTTTTTTGTTTGTTTTTTTTTAAAACACCACCTTTTAAAAAAAAAATGGCTAGACATTCCTGGAATAGCTGGGTGTGGGTGGGAGATTTATAGGAAAATAAGAGAAACTTATAAGGTTGCTGTTTCAGCTACAAAGTTATCTTGAGTAACATAGTTATCATTTTGATATATAGATAAATATATTGAGGCTTTTGTATCTATAGGACAACTATAACAGTAGTCATTATTGGGTTTCCTTTCTCTTGGCATGAAGGGGAATGATTACACAAGATGGCTATCTGATATAGGGCTGATCAGCTCAGCCTGTCATAGCTAAAGCACCTACTATTGACGTGCTTCACTGCAGTATCCCAGGGTGGCCGTGGTGGTGGTTGTGTGTCTCCCCCCCCCCAAAAAAAAAGAGTTAGAGCAACTTCTCTTTTGGATGCCATAGTTGGTCCATTTCAATGCAACTGAATCAGCCATATGGTTTATCTGTGACCATATGGTTCATCTGTATGTTGGACTCCTTGATATAGGAGAAGATGGGGAGGTTGATAGGTACTGAGGTTTTGCTAGTCATTAGTGCAGGTGCCCATTAGTATTGGCTTCATTGGTAGAGACCTGCACGGATACAAAATTTTGATCCACATCCATCCACGATCCGCAAACATGGTCCGTGCATATGCACGGATATAAAGCAGATTTGCAGGACTCTATTCGTTCGGTGTGGTGAGTATAAGCACTCATAACGTTCAAGCTATTCCTTCCATACTGGCCTATCTAAACTCCTCAACTCTTGTCAAGTTTATCGCTGGGAATTTCCATGTCTGTAGGATATTTTTAGTTAAAACTTGAGTTATCTTTGGAACATATTCTTCAAATGAAATTAGAAGTAAATATAGAGTGAAAGCTGTATAAAGCAGCTCCTCAAAGGATTGACAATGAATTGCTTAATTGAAGTGGCCTTGTAAGGAGAGGCAAACACTTAAGACAGGCACCCAGTAAATGCTCCTCTTGGACAGGCAGGTCTTGAAAAATGTACCCAGCAAATACTAGCTTGGGGATTAAGCCCAACTATTAAACAAGATAGAAAAATAGCTGTATTGCTAGGCTCCTCCGTTGTTGCATTCTGTAATTTGAAGGAATGAAAGTTGGGTACTGTCTGGGCAGAGGGGGGTTGCTAGCTGTGGTAGGCAGTCCTCCTAGGAGAAGAGACTCGGGTTTCAAACCAAGAACATCAGTTGATCAGCCGGTTTGTAGAAGCTGTGCCAATCACACGTGCCCTTTGGATTTTTGTCTTCAGGTAGTTTATCACTACAATGGTAGGTTGTCCCCTGGAAGCGATGTGCAACCACTTTGCACGACTGCTGTGGAAAGGGCCTGAGAGTACAAGAGGTAGTAGCCCCGGGATAAAAACCATGCGGGGGAGGGGGGACAGCAGGGGAGGGGCCGGGGGCAAGTCTGCCGCTGGATGTGGCCCACAGGCTGGGGTTTGCCCACCCCTGGACTAGCTGAAGCAATCTCAGAACTGTTAGCAGTTACCTTTGAGAACTCATGGAGGACAAGTGAAGGTCCCCTGAGGATTGGAGAAGGACAACTCTAGCACCTATCTTTAAAAGGAAGAACAAAGAGGGCCTGGGGAATTATAGATGAGTCAGCCTGACTGATACCTGGAAAGATACTGGAACAAATTATTAAATCAGCTTGTAAGAAATTGGAGGATAATGGGACTGTAAAGAATATCCAGCACAGATCTGAACAAATAATGCCAAGCCAACCTAATTTTCTTTTTTTGACAGAGTTACTGGCTTACAAGGGGGGCAAGCTATAGATGTGATGTATCTTGATATTAGTAATGCTTTTGGCAGAGCCCCACATAACATTCTCCTAAGCAAACTAGAGAAATGTGGTCTAGATGAAATTACTGTAAGGGGGTGCACAACTAGTTGAAAGTCTGTACTCAGTATCAGTGGTTTCTGTCAAACTGAGAGGGCATATCTAGTGGGGTCCCGCAGGGGTCAGTCCTGGGTCCAGTACTAGTTAATTTCATGAATGACTTGGATAATGGAGTGGAGAGTGCGTATAAAACTTGCAGATGACACCAAACCTGCAAGGGGCTGCAAATACTATGTTGGCAAATTAGAGAATTAGTCTGAAATCAACAAGATGAAATTCAATGAAGTGCAAAGTGCTTCATTTAGGAAGGCAAAATCAAATGCACAACTACAAAATGGGGAATAACTGGCTAGGCAGTACTACTGCTGAAAAAGATCTTGATTATAGTGGATCACAAATTGAGTGTGAGTCAACAATGTGATGCAGTTGCAAAAAAGGCTAATATTCTGGGGTGTATTCACAGGAGTGTTGTATGTAAGACGTGGGAGGTAATTATCCCGCTCTATTCAACACTGGTGAGGCCTCAGCTGGAAAACTGTCCGATTCTGGACACCACACATTGGAAAGATGTGGATAAATTGGAGAGAGTCCAGAGGTGAGCAAAAAAAAAGATAAATGGTTTAGAAAACCTGACCTATAAGGAAAGCTTAAAAAATACTTAGTTGTGTTTAAATCTTGAGAAAACTGAGGGATATCTAATAACATGTGATGACTGTTGAGAGCTGTTATAGGAGAGGACTGTGATCAATTGTTTTCTGTGTGCAGTGAAGGTAGGACAAGAAGTGATGGGCTTAGTCTGGAGCAAGGGAGATTTAGATTAGATATTAGTAAAAAGCTTCAAACTATAAGGATACTTAACCACTGGACAGAAGGACACATATCTGTCAGGGGATGGTCTGCTTTTACGTGGTCTTGCCTCAGCCAGGGTGGTTGGACTAGATGACCTCTCAAGGTCCTTTCCAGCTCTACATTTCTATGATTCTGTGACATGAGGAAGGTTGGTGTCAGCCTGGAAGATGCGCTTGACAAGAATGCTTGGAGACGAGGAACAAGAGCTGCTCATCCTGATTGATGAAACAAGGCAAAGGTGAAGAGGAAAAGTGGGGTACCGTATGTGCGCGTAACAACAACTTGCTATTCAATAAACTATTTAAAAAATCTTGCTACAGCCCTCTTGCTTTTATTATACTTTCTTTCCCGTCATATTGTCACTCCATTTTTTTTTCCCCTTCACATAAGAGGTCATGGTGTATCTTTTCCAAAGTTGTCTTCTGCATGTTTCCTCTTATCTTAGAGTGGATTGATTTAAATCACAAAGTGGAAAGCCTCAATTTTGAAGTCTCAATTTTAATCTACTTTTCCATTTGTACCTCAGATCTTTTCTAAGGAAAGATGAATTATCATTGGTTGATATAATCATAGAGCCTCTCTACACTAGATCTGGTACATCTTTTTGCTACCCAGGAGGGTACGCTATAACTATATACATTTATTTTAAGCAATTGCAGAAACTCTCCTTGAAAAGAACAGGGTTGGGCACTCCAGAGGGACGCTCAGAGGACTAGATGGTTGTTGTGTGCCTATCATTAATCTACACAGAGTGAGTCAGGCCTGGAAGGCTCAGCAGCTCTACTCATGTTGCCAGAGGCTGGTGGTTTCACGGCAGGCACATACAAGACTTTCTCACGCTAAGGGCAGGTCGTGGTGATGAGATGCCTCACAACTCTGAGTACCCCAGGAAAGTGTTACAGGGGCCTCTAGCACTACTGTAACAAACAAGAAGTAATCAGTTAAGATTAGGATTCTTGGTACTCTTTGCCAGTATAGAGAAGGTCTTAAACAATAAACGTGGGGCCTTATTATGCCATTTTTACAGTCACTTTTTGGACATGGTTAGGATAAGTAGACCTAAGAACATAAGAATGGCCCTACTGGGTCAGACCAAAAGTCCATCTAGCCCACTTGCGTCTGATGAAATGGGCATTCACCCACGAAAGCTTATGCTGCAATACTTCTGTTAATCTTAAAGGTGCCACAGGACCCTCTGTTGCTTTTTACTAAAACAATGTTGACTCTTCCTCAACAAATTATGTTCATTGATATGTCTGACAATATTGTTCTTCATTAGAGTTTCAACCAGTTAGCCTGACTTCAGTACTGGGCATACAGGCCTGTAATTGCCGGGATCGCCTCTGGAGCCCTTTTTAAAAATTGGAGTCCCATTAGCTATCCTCCAGTCATCTGGTACAGAAGCTGATTTAAATGATAGGTTACAGACTACAGTTAGTAATTCTGCAATTTCACATCTGAGTTCCTTCAGAACTCTCGGGAGAATACCATCTGGTCCTGGTGACTTATTGCTGTTTAATTTATCAATTTGTTCCAAAACCTCCTCTAATGATACCTCAATCTAGGACAGTTCCTCAGATCTGTCACCTAAAACGAATGGCTCAGCTTTGGGAATCTCCCTCACATCCTCAGCCATGAAGACAGACGCAAAGAATTCATTTAGTTTCTCTGCAATGGCCTTATCATCCTTGAGTGCGCCTTTAGCACCTCAATCATCCAGTGGCCCCACTGGTTGTTTAGCAGGTATCCTGCTTCTGATGTACTTTAAAAAAAAAATTGCTATTACTTTTTGAGTCTTTGGCTAACTGTTCCTCAAATTCTTTTTTGGCCTTCCTAATTGTATTTTTACACTTTTTTTTGCCAGTGTTTATGCTCCTTTCTATTTTCCTCACTAGGATTTAACTTCCACTTTTTAAAGGATGCCTTTTTGTCTCTGACTGCTTCTTTTACATTGTTTAACCACGGTGGCTCTTTTTTGGTTCTCTTGCTATGTTTTTTTTAATTTGGGGTATACGTTTCAATTGAGCCTCTATTCTGGTGTCTTTAAAAAGTTTCCATGCAGCTTGCAGAGATTTCACTTTTGGCACGGTACCCTTTATTTTCTGTTTAACTAACCTCATTTTTGTGTAGTTCCCCTTTCTGAAATTAAATGTTACAGTGTTGGGCCGCTGTGGTGTTTTTCCTGCCACAGGGAAATTAAATTTAATTATATTATGGTCACTATTACCAAGCAGTCCAGCTATATTCACCTCTTCGACCAGATCCTGAGCTCCTCTTAGGACAAAATCAAGAATTGCCTCTCCTTTGGTGGGTTCCAGGACTAGCTGCTCCAAGAAGCAGTCATTTAAGGTGTCAAGAAACTTTATCTACGCACCCCATCCTTAGGTGACATGTACCCAGCCAATATGGGGATAAGTGAAATCCCCATTATTATTATTATTGAATTAACTTTAATACCCTCTCTAATCTCCCTGAGCATTTCATAGTCACTATCACTATCCTGGTCAGATGGTCGGTAATATATCCCTCCTGCTATATTCTTTATGGGGAATGGAATTTCTATCCATAGAGATTCTATGGTACAGTTTGATTCATTAACGATTTTTACTTAATTTGATTCTATGCTTTCTTTCACATATAATGCCACTCCCCCACCAGCATGACCTGTTCTGTCCTTCCGATATATTTTATACCCTGGTATTATTGTATCCCATTGATTATCCTCATTCCACCAAGTTTCTGTGATGTCTATTGTATCATTATCCTCATTTAATACGAGGCACTCTAGTTCACCCATTTTATTATTTAGACTTCTAGCATTGCCCATTTATTGACCTTGCCCATTTGCTGTTCAGATACAGTGCACACACTAGACCAGTGTTTCTCAAATGTGGCCACGTGCTGCATGCAATCACCAGTAGCTTTTCTTGCGGCCAGGACAGCCTCCTGAGTGGTGGAGGGCAAAAGAGCAGCTACTCCCCTCCCTGTTGCCACTGTATACAGCTGCCTTGGGGTTTGCTAATGCCGCCAGCAGGGGGTGGTGCTCTGCACTGCATCTGGAGACATGTAGGCATGCTGCGGGAACCTTGGACTCCAGATGGCCAGTGAGTTCCTGATCCACCTTCGTGGGGCTGGTGGGGCTTCAGGCTTCAAATCTGGGACCCCAGGCCCCCCCTTCCACCAGAGCTTGCTGTGTTGGGGCTTTCCCAGACTGAGTAAGCCTGCTGTGAAAGGTGATATTTGTATGTTTCGTTAATATCACTTTTTACGTCAAACTTACTAATGCAGACTTCACAGCAGGCTTTCTAGCTAGGTTGGGGCTGTGAAAAGTGCTATATTAACAAACATAAAAAATTCATTTTTCACAGCCTCCTGGCCAGCTATCAAGTCTGCTGTGAAAAGTGATACTAGCTGGGAGGCAGCGAAAAGTGATATTCTGTTTAGTTCCAGTAAAGAATAGAGACAACTGTGCATTGTTTTTATTATTGAATCTGCCCCCCCCCCCCCAAAAACAACAACCCTACATGAATAAATTAAAGATTTGGGTGTGTATACGTGCATATTTATTTTTCTAAAGTTAATTAAGTATTTTAGGGAAAAGTGTCAGAACGCACACTAGTAAGAGTTGGTGACCACATGCTGAGGCCACCCAAAATATTATGAGAACCCTTGCACTAGACAGTATACAGCTGAGGATAACAATCTGCACATGCCTATATCCTTCCCCCCTCTTCCCCCCCCCCCCCCAACTACATTTTTTCCTGAATCAAATTTCTTCTGCCATGTAAAAACCATGTAACATGCTTCAGGACAAATCCATAGAAAGCTTGGCGTTTAAGCTGGTTTTGAGTTATCAGAGTGCATAAAAATTAACATTTTAAACATTGGAAGATGCATCTCTTTTCACACTTGGCCGGCTTGTGAAAGGCTCAGCAAGTGTGCGCGCTCTTTTTTTTTTTTTTTTAATTATTATTTAATTCTCCATAGGACTGAAACTGACACATCTCAGCCTCCAAAAATTTTTAATAAGCCCCCGAAAATAGATATGGAATAGTCAGTTGAACCTTAACAATGGAACTGGTGGTATCATGTTATAATATAAATTTAGTCCATCACAGTTTTTTTAATAATGTACAGATTTAATCACTGAAAACACTTAAAATAGACTTTGTGCTGCATTATAAATATGTTCACTGAGAACATCTTTCTACTGTCTAGCTTAGAGTCCTTCTCAATATTGAAATGTTAATTGACATGGAACCTTGACCGTGGATGATTCAGCTATGCCTGTTCACCCTAGAAGGGTCAGCGTAGTAAGCCTTTTAAAAGGATCTTTTTTTATAAATGTACTTTAACTAGCCAGTGTGTAGGAGTGATTCTTTATATACAAATATATGGGAAGTCAAATTTCAAGTGTCTTTTTTTGGCTCTGGACTTGCTGTCAATGTCTGGGCACACACAGGTTCCAACATACATGGACCTGGTCTAACCACATAGTTACACTGGTTCAACAAGCCACGTTTATGTTTTGTGTGTGGGTGTTTTTTTTTTTTTTTTTTTTTTTTTAACCATTGTCCATTTTTGTGGATGCTTACCTCCATTTAAACCTCACAGCAGTTTAGTTTGCCCTTGTAATTGATGTAACCAGGTTTAAATTGAGGTAAGTATGTCCACACTTAGCTGCACTAGTTTAAAATAACACATTTTTCCCTGACTGAAACTTCGGTCTGCTAAAGATTACCCTAAAATCACATTCAATATGTTTATTAGGGCTTCAGACCTGGACCTACTTGATCTATTGGCTTAATGGTTTCTCTTAAAACTTAAAGAAATGTATGTAACATTGTTTATTTCGAATAATACTTATTTGTTTATTGCTTCCAGCAATATTGATCAAGCAGACAAAAGCAAGTGATTAGATTGAACTATTGCAAAGGCTTTTCTGACTTCTTAACAGACTGATGACATGCATATCTAGCAGTTCTGTTATATGCTGTTAGCCTCCCTATCCATTTTCCCTTTAAACTCTAATTTTATTGACTGTTCAAAATGTTTGGTGCTATGTAGAGTCTCGTGTAACATTCTTTTCCCAATGTTTCTTCAAGAAAACAAGACTGATTACCTGATAGGTTGGAATCAGACATAGAATCACAGAACTGGACGGGACCTCGAGAGATGATCTAGTCCAGTCCCCTGCACTCGAGGCAGGACTAAGTAATATCTAGATCATCCCTGGCAGGTGTTTGTCGCTGACTTGAACGAGGCTCTGTGTGGGAGTAAGGATCTGCCCATGAAGTCTTATTTGATGTACTGCTTTTCTTAATGCTTTAAGTAGAACACTTAGAGTTAAATTTGTTTGACAGGCATATGCTATTATAATTCTTCACATTTTTTGGCATGACTGAAAAGTAGGGAAAAGACTACAGCGCTTGCTGGAGAAATCAGACTTGACTTAATAGTGTATAAACTTCTTTTGATGTTGGTTTAGCCTTGCTTCTCATTTAGGTTGAATGGAGGTACACACACACACACAGGCTTTATCTTTAAAAAGTTCTTTGCAAAGAGAGATCTCAGTAGGATTACTGCCCCTTTAGCCTCTCCGTGGGGAAAAAAAAACTTGCAACTGCTTAGGTTTTAAATATTGTGTAAATGAAACCTCGACTAATAAGCCTTCCATAATTGCAATTTCTATCTGGTGCCTTTATTTTAACATGTCAGTAACATGTAGTGGTAAGTAGACAAGTACGTGTATCTGGTCATAAGAGCTTGTGTTGAAGCAGAGTTGGGAGGGATAGTTCAGTGGTTTGAGCATTGGCCTCCTAAACCCAGGGTTATGAGTTCAATCCTCAAGGGGGGCATTTAGGGATCTGGGGCAAAAATCTGTCAGGGACAGTACTTGGTTCTGCTGTGAAGGCAGGGGACTGGAGTCAATGACCTGTCAAGGTCCCTTCCATTTCTATGAGATAGGTATATCTCCATATAATATGTTGTTTGTAAAATACTTGGAGAGTTATTTTTCTTTTATGTTTTTTCCAGCCAGTGAACTCTACATACTGTGGTCTTGTTTTTTAAATGATGTGGCTCCCCTACAGGCACACTTGAGCATGTGCCTGTTCAAACCGAAGACAGTCCAGATAGGATATCTTTATTTTAGCTTCCCCTTACTTTCCACTTCCTCCCTTTTTCTTAAAGTTCATCTCTTAACGTTTTTTCCTCTTAAGACTTTAGGTACCTGAACAGCACCACATCTCTTGTAACGTATACTAATATTGACTGTGCTGTGTGCTAGGAATGTACAATTTCCTGCTTAGAATAAGTGTCATAAAATACAGCCCGGTTAGGGAGGATTTCTAAACTATCCAAGGCCCATTATAGGGTTGAAATTCTCTGCTACAGCTGACCTTTTTGCAAAAGGATTTGTGAAGAATCTGTCCCTCTTTTCCCTAGCCATCTCTTATCTTACATTTCACACAAGTAAATTAAACTGTGCTTTGCCATCGAGCGGATGATGCAACAATAGAATGCCTTAACTGTTCAATGGGAAGGCAATTAGTTCCCTTTTCTGTACTCATTGGTTTTCTTTAGCTGCATATCTTTAGGGCGTTAGAAGCAGTGAGAAGAGGCACATGCAAGCATCCTCTTGCTGAATTAGATGGAAAGTGGTGCTGGTGGTGTTGATGGAGGGTCTTCCTTTTTCCCATGAGTCCAAGCATGATTTTAAGCTTGTGGTTTCTAAGCCCTGGCAGCTAGGAAAGTATTGGAAAAAGCTTCTCTCACTGAATCTTCACCCTGGAGTGATCCTTCTGAGGATCACTCAACATGCTAGATGTTTCAGATTTGCTAAGAGGTAGGGTAGGGTGTGTGTGTGTGTGTGTGTGTGTGTGTGTGTGTGTGTGTGTGTGTATGAGGTTGTGTGGCTATTGGGACCGAGGAGCTGGCTCCATTCCCAGTTCTGACAATCCCTCACTCTGTGGCCGTGGTTAAGTCTTAGGCCATGTTTTTAAAAGTGTCCTCTATTGTTGGATGTATTTTTTTTGTTTTTTAAACAGTTACTTAGTTAGGGCCTGATTCTTCATATGCTGAGCACCCACACTTAGGGTTGCCAACTGTCTAACTGCACAAACCCAAACACCCTGCCCTGCCCCTTCCCTTCCCTGAGGCCTTATCCCTGTCCCACCCCTTCTCCAAACCCCCCCTCCCTCCAGCCTCTCTCCCTCCCCCACCCTCACTCACTTTCACCAGACTGGGGCAAGGGGTTGGGGTGCAGGAGGGGTGTGTGTGCTCTGGGCTGGAGGGTAGGGCCGAGGGGTTCAGAGTGTGGGAGAGGGCTCCAGGCTGAGCCTGTGACAGGGGGTTGGGGTGCAGGAGGGGGTGCAGGCTCTGGGAGGGAGTTTAGGTGCAGGAGGGGGCTCAGGGCTGGAGGGGGTTGGGGTACGGGATGGGATGAGGGGTGCAGGCTTTGGCTGGATGGTGCTTACCTCGGGCAGCCCCCTGAAGTGACTGGCATATCAGCTCCAAGGTTCGGGGTGGCCAGGTGGCTCTGCGTGCTGCCCCTGCATGCAGGCACCACCCCCACAGCTCCCATTGGCTGTGATTCCTGGCCAATGGACACTGCAGAGTTGGCACTCAGCATGGGGGGGCAGCACGCTGAATCCCTCTGCACCCAGGAGCCAGAGGGACATGTCAGTCACTTCCAGGAGTTGCACAGAGCCAGCGCAGGTATGCTTACCTTAGACCTGCTGCACCACCGACCGCACTTTTAGCAGTCTATTAAAATCTCCCGGACTGGTTTCAGTAGCCACTGGGAGATCGATTCTGGGAGACTCCCGGCCAGTCTGGGAGAGTTGGCAACCCTACCCACGCTCCAGACAAAGTCAATGGGAGCTACAGGTTCTCAGCACCCCTGGGAATCAGGCCTGAGGTATCTAAGGTAGGGCACCCAAAATTCAAGCTTTCTGAAAATCTGAGTCTGTCCTTCCCTTATGTAACTGTAGAATGAAGTCGTGTCTGATTCATGGGGTGTTGAAAGGCTTAGTTCAGTAACATTTGTAAGGCCATATAGAAGGGTAAAGTAAGATTCTAGAAACACAAGCGATTATTAACCTTTTTATTTTATTATTTTTAGTGCAGCAGAATGGAGTACGTCACTGTTCCTATTCAGCCACACGGAAAAATCTTTATATCAATAAAAATACAAAGGTTATCTGTCAGGGTTTTACTGGCAAACAGGTGCGTATCTTTGGTATAGATGAAATGCTTAGTATAACCTTCTTTAAATGGAAAAAACTGAGTAGCCAAGAGATTTAACAGGTGTTCCATATTTTTGGTTTTATTTGTTGTGCATATATATGTCCTTCTAGCAAATGCAGACGTTTTAAAAGCTGGGTTATCTTATTATATCACTGTTTGCTTTATTTAGCCTTGTCACCACATCCAATATAAGGTATTTCTTCAAAAGGTTCTGTGAGGAAAATATTCATTCTTTGTAGAAACAGCTTTCCTGTTTTCCGCTTTGAATTTTTTCTGCTGAATTATCTTCTGGATAAAGGGAAATGTTCTTCATTGATGAAGCAGTTTGCTTCAAGCATTGTGTGTTGCTACGCTGCAAAACCATATCCTGTATATAATTCTGTTACTGTTTGACACCACTGACTTTCATCCTTATTTTGTTTAGAACCAATCCTCCATGATATGTGTTAATTGAAGCTTTGTGTCCTCTGAATAAGAGGTTGCCTTGTGTAGTCACTTTATTCTTTGTATTTTCAATTTCCGACAGCAACCTGGAATCCCACTGTTTCCAATCCAGTTCATGCTCAAATTCAGCAACTGCGCTCTTTAACTTCTCTGGTTAGTGATTGTTCATTCAAATGTTATCATTGAGACAATGCCTTTTGTTTTAAATTAAGAGTTTATTTTCCACAGAGAATCAGTTTAATTCTTTGTCATCTTAATTCATTTAATCCTTCTTTCACATTCTCTCATTGTTACACATTTGAATGATGAAAAGACTGCATTAGATAGCAGAAGTGCATTGATATGAATTAGCAGCAGCTGCCAATATTGTTTTTTTGCACTTGATTATCTTGTTTGTGATCTCTTAAAGCTGATTTGGAATATTAAAATGTGGGCCTCTGCTATGCTGTCTGAAAATGTATTGGCAGGGGAGGACTAACTAACTGAACTATTACCTTGTGATTTGGAGCCTAACTGCTCTGATCTAAAAGAAAAAAAGGCATGCTGTATTCTGAAGGTCATTTAAAACTTTAATGTGCACTGTAAAATAGCTATTCATTATGTCCACGTCCCATTATATTACTCCTGTGGGAATTCTGCGCCATTGCATGCATGCAGAATTTGTGTCCCCCCGCAGATTTCTTTGTTTCCCTGTCATTTTCTGAGGGGAAGCAAAGGGAAGCTATGGTGTGGGGGGGGGGGGGGAGGTGGAGGGGAGGGAACAGAACAGGGATGCTCATGCGTGTAATTTTGTGGGTGGCACAAGCAGGCAAGGTATATAGGGACACATGGAGTCATGTGCCACTGCCACCCCATTTCTACGAGTGCAGAGCTTCCCAGTTCAAGGAGGGTACCACTTAGATGCTGCCTCCTGGGTACTAGTGCCGGTCATGTTCTTCTTCTGTGTGCTGGGAACTATCCTGTTTTCTGCACGACAGTGAGTGCCAACGGGGGAAATAGGGGAGTGGGGGGCAGATGGGGCAGGAGGAGGGGGATGTAAGAGTTAGGGAAGGGGGTTGGGGCAGGGGATAGTGAAGAGAGAAAGGGGGGGGATGGGGGAAGCATGGGGAGGGGCAGGAGCCCAGCATGTGGTGTCCCCTGGGCGGCAGCAGCTGGGGCTCCCCCCGTTTTAAGCAGGCATATCAAATCCCCACCTCAACAAGCCCCACCCCCCTTCACCTGGACCACTCTGACAAGCCCTCCACATGGAGCCCCAACCACCTGCACCTGGACCCCCACCCCAGCAAGCTCTGCTCCCCCAGCACCCAGATTCCCCCTGCCAAGCCCCAACCCCCCGCCCCCCCCCCACTGCTCTTGCTGAGCCTCAACCACCTTCCCCTGGACCCCCCTGCATCTGGAAACACCTCCTTTCCCCCTCAATGAGCCCCTGTGCATTCAGATCCCCCCACTGAGCCACTTGCACCCAGATTGCCCCACAGAGAACCCTCACACTTGGATCCCCCCACTCTAAGCCCCTCTACACTTGGATCCTGCTGGGCTAAACCTGCCTGCCCACACCTGATGTGCCTGGTGCAGAGGGGCAGGGCCCTGGGGTGTTTCTCGGGGAGGCCTAGCCCTTGTGCTGGGTCAGGGTCGGGTGCAGCCTCGTGGCCAATTCCATGTTCAGGGAAGTGTATGTTGGGGGTAGGGAGGGGCTGCAGGGTGATCTCCCACCTCCATATAGCCAGTGGCCTGGGCTCCCCACTGCCATGCTGTAGCCTCCGCATTTATTTATTGACAAATAAAATGTGCAGAATTTCTTTTTTTTTTTTTTTTTTTTTTTTTTTTTTTTTTTGGTACAGAATTTCCTCAGCAGTAACTATATATTGTGTATCTATAGTGCAAATGACCTCTAATTATAGCCTTCATTTCCATGTGAATACCCAGAATTCTTTTTTCTGTTCATAACGTAATGCATTTTGTTTGAATTCTCAGCGGAAAGGTTTGTATGCACCGTGCTTGTGCATCAGCCTTCTTGTCTTCATACATTTTCGATAGAAATTTATTCCCTGAGTTGGCCCTTAATCTACTACCTTTCTCCAGAAAGTGAGATAATATCTCCCTCATTCTCCACAGCTTTTCCACATACAACAGTTTCCCTCTTGACTTTTTCAGATCTCTCCAAGAATTTACTCCACTCTTCCCCTACGTCACCCTCCTTTCCATGGACATCCTCCTCTGTCCTCATTTATTCACTTGTGCTGCCTCATTTATCTAGAAAACTTGCATCTCTTTATTTCCCTTCAAGATCGAGATCACTCCCTCTCTTCTAAATCCCATTCCAAAACTTTTCTTTTCACCTCAGTTTAGAACCGTAAAGTTGCTTTGATTCTACATAGATTATATAAACACAGGAACATGTTAAGAGTACCAACAGTTTTAATAGGGAATAATTGGGTTTCCTTTTTTAAACAATATTTTGATTTAGACTATTACACTTCTTTAGAATGTTTGACAAACATGCTGCAATTTCACAAACATTGAAATGAGCCTTTTAGATGGCATACACAAAACTTGTAGTTTATATTTTATTCTGAGTTTGACATGCTTCTAATTTACTTTCTCTTGTTGGCATATATTTGATCTTAATTACAGTTCCATAATGTGCCTTCAGTTTTTAAATGTTTTATTTAAAGGGGTATAAAAGTGTTCTTTCTGGCTTGCATCTTCTGAAGTTTTCTGTGTATCTTTTATAGGGCACCTTTCATAGCCAACAGGCATTGGAATATGGCACCAAACTAGTAGGTGGAATTTCCCCAGGGAAGGGGGGCAAAACTCATCTGGGCCTGCCAGTCTTTAACACCGTGAAAGAGGTAATCGTATAGTTATTGAATGGACCACTAGACAGTAAAGATGGGGGTGGGAAGGTTGTCAAAGTTGAACATTCTAGAACTTTCTAGCATCCAGAGTTGCAGAGGGACAGAATCTGAGAGTGGAGTCATGGTTACAGTTCTGGTTTTAAAGTATGTGAGAAATAAAACCAAGATGGTCTGTGGTCAGTGTCTGTATAATAGTGGACACAACCAATGTATCGAGTTGGAGTTCAATTTCCATTTTAAAAGTCACTTTTTCATTTGTGCATATAAATAAAATAAGGGCCTACAAGTCCTTTGGTGTCAACTTACCTTTATTTTCTATGGAAAGTGTTCGATATCCCTCGTGACTTTAGCTCTTGATAAATAGATCATAAAAACTGAATGAATAAATGGACTGAAGAGTACACTTTGGTGATTGTGTTAGTTGCCCAATGTACTCTTAAGGTTTACTGAATGTTTCATATGCTTTTTGTTAATGCATATTTAGGCTAAAGAACAAACAGGTGCCACTGCCTCCGTTATATATGTGCCTCCTCCATTTGCTGCTGCTGCAATTAATGAAGCTGTTGATGCAGAAATCTCCTTAGTTGTGTGCATTACAGAAGGTATTCCACAGCAGGATATGGTTCGGGTTAAACATAAACTGATCCGTCAGGATAAGACTCGACTAGTGGGCCCAAATTGCCCTGGAGTCATCAATGTAAGTGTTTGAAAAACATTTCTTTTAATGTTTTGGAGACTAATCCATCTTTGGTGAATTTTCAAAATTATTTTCATCGTGATTTTTTTTTTTTTAAGTATTTGTTATTTCTACTCTTTTAGCCTGGAGAATGCAAAATTGGTATCATGCCAGGCCACATTCACAAGAAAGGAAGAATTGGTAAGTCTTGCATATTCATGCTGAAGCTGAAATATGTTGGTTTATCATTTCATGTCATGACGTATAACTAAGCAATAGGTATACAGTGTAACAAGTTGTTAGTGAATTTAGCAATGGTCAGTGGAGCCAGATTGACAGTTCTGGAGACTGAAGCCCCTTATTTTGCCACAGGCATTGCTTGAGCAGAAGTAATGCAAGCAAGGGGTTAGAAAGGATTCTTGAGGCAATGTGGGCCGCTTTGTTTTCTTAAAAGGAGCTCTAAAAAACATTATCTAAGGATTTTAAAGAACCAAATTCCTAAACACTTGTCTTCTCAGCAGTCGGAGGGTTTTAGGAGGGAAGGGAACTTATAAGAAGGAGGAAAACAGGCTTCTCACTGAATGTTGATTTGTCTGCACCTATATGCCATGGTGATGAGTATGTGATAAATACCTGAATAGGGTACATATTTCAGATAGTGGGCAGGGAGGACAGACGATAGCATCACACATTGGGTCAATAACAAAACTAGGAATGGATGTCTGGAGTCTTGATTCCCACTCCCCTTCTTAAAACACTAGAAACTTTTTTTTGTTAAAGATACAATGTACGATATGCCATGTAAATTAGGCACTATTACACACAGAGCTTTTGGGCTTCTATTGTAGACAGGGTGCACTTGGTTTGACTTCAGAATTGTGCACCATCTGGTATCACTCTTCACAAGATTTTTACATGTGAGATGATTCTTCTTGACTGCCAGTTGGGACATGCTGAGTTAGGGTTACCGTATTTCAGCAAGCAAAAAAGAAGAGGATGGGAGGAGACCCGCCCTAGCCCCGCCCCCGTCCTGCCCTAGCCCCGCCCCCTCAGAACCCCCAACCCTCCCTCCGCTCCTTGTCCCCTGACTGCCCCCTCCTGGGACCCCTGCCCCTAACTGCCCCCCAGGACTCCACCCCCTACCTAAGCCCCCCTGCCTCTTGTCCTCTGACTGCCCCCTCCCCCCATCCTAACTGGCCCCCGAGGACTCTACCCCCTACCTGTACCCTGACTGCCCCAACCCTTATCCACACCCCCACCCCCAGAGAGACCCCTGGGACTCCCATGCCCCATCCAACCACGCCCCACCCCCTGACAGCCCCCCCAGAACTCCCGACCCATCTAAACCCCTCTGCTCCCTGCCCCCTGACAGCCCCACCCCCAGAACTCCCAACCCCCCCTCCGCTCCCCCGCTCCTTGTCCCCTGACTGCCCCCTCCTGGGACCCTTGCTCCTAACTGCCTTCCAGAACCCCACCCCCTACCTAAGCCTCCCTGTTCCTTGTCCCCTAACTGCCCCCTCCTAAACCCCCCCACCCTGACCCCCAGGACCCTACCCCCTACCTGTACCCTGACTGCCCAAAACCTTATCCACCCCCCCCCCAGAACTCCCAACCCACCCCGTCTCTTGACTGCCCCCTCCAGAGCCTCCCTGCCCCTTCTCCGACCCCCTGGCCCCCTTACCCTGCCGCTCATCCCTGCACACTGGGCAGCAGGGGAGGAGCTCCAGACTGCCGGAGGCGATCTGCGAATGCAGGGAGGAAGGGAGGAAGTGATCTCAGCTGCAGGGGAGAGGAGGAGGGGCTCTCTCTGGCTGTCGGAGCCCCATGTAAGTGGTACCATCCGGCCGGTTGCCCTGTTAGCCGCGCGCGCTCTACATGGGGGGGGAAGTCCGGACATTTATAAATTCCCCCCGGACACTATTTTTAGCTCAAAAAGCCGGACATGTCCGGGGTAACCCTATGCTGAGTCAAAACCAGAAGGAGAGGAGTGTGCTAGCTAAGCTTCAAAACTCTTGCGTTTAGTGTCACTGCAGTGCAGATTCGAAGGTGAAAGCAGAAGCTGGCTGCAGTAGTATTAGCATTCGGGTCACGCCTCTGGTTTCAAAAGTAGCCATAAACCTGAAATTGAAAAATCAAAGACGAATGTAGTTATACCCTTTGTAGATACATGCTTTTAATAGTCATAAAGCATTGGTTTAATGGTATCATCTCAAGTTGTCTTGTATTCCCTTCTGAATCAAATCTCTTCTAAATGTCTGCAAGAGATGTCAGATACTCATAAAATTTTTGAAAGAGAGAGAATCCAGGGCAAGGCCCATGAAGTACTTAATCTTTTTGCATCTGCATTGTCCACCCCCAGTGGAAGCACAGCCAGCAGTGTTCTAAGAATCCCGTGAGTGCAAATGTGAGCTTTATGGCACCTTTGCACCCTTCTCCCTGACTCCTTTTGTGCTATGTGCTTCTTGGGTCTCTTTCATCCCATTTCTCCCCCTCCCTCCCCATTTCTGAAGGATTTTAGGACCCTTCATAGTAATATATTTTAGTAATACTCTAAAGAAATATAGACTACAATTAAAAAAAGTAAAAGTAGCCTGTTTTCTGCTGTTTAATCTCCAGCTGTTTAAAGGATATTTGATCTCAATTTAAAAAAAATTACCTTTATTCTCATGGACTGAGCGAAACTCTTCACCATCCAACAACAGAATTAGGCTTGAAAGAACTAGATTTAAATTAGTACATAGAATCATAGGACTGGAAGGGACCTCAAGAGGTCATCTAGGCCAGTCCCCTGCACTTATGGCAGGACTAAATATTATCTAGACCATCCCTGACAGATGTTTGTCTAACCTGCCCTTAAAAAATCTCCAGTGATGGAGATTCCACAACCTCCCTAGGCAACTTATTCCAGTACTTAACCACCCTGACAGTTTCAAAGTTTTTTTTTTTTCCTAATGTCCAACCTAAACTGTCCTTGCTGCAATTTAAGCCCATTGCTTCTTGATCTGTCCTCAGAGGTTCAGAGAACAATATTTCGTCAAGCGCTTGCTCATGTCCATTCCGTATTAGGTGTGTGTGCTCCCCACGTGCACCGCTGCTAGACATTTTTCCTTCAGTGGTATCCGGGTATCCATAGGGGACTGGCTCTGGCACCCTCTGGAGTGGCGCACATATGGCACGGTATAAGGGGCGCTGCCGGCTCCCCCCACCCTCAGTTCCTTATTGCTACCAGACACAGGAGCGTCTGCTGCTTCAGCTAGCCTTTTCACTTTGTTTAGTGTTACGAACTTTTTCTTGTAAAATAGTTGTACATAGTTAAATTATCCCTTAGTGTCTTAGGGTACGTCTATACTTACCTCCAGGTTCGGCGGTAAGCAATCGATCTTCTGGGATCGATTTATCGCATCTTGTCTAGACGCAATAAATCGATCCTGGAAGTGCTCGCTGTCGACACCGGTACTCCTGCTCCGCGAGAGGAGTACGCGGAGTCGACCGGGGAGCCTGCCTGCTGCATCTGGACCCGCGGTAAGTACCTTGTAGTTCGAACTAAGATACTTCGACTTCAGCTACGTTATTCACATAGCTGAAGTTGCGTATCTTAGTTCGAACTGGGGGGTTAGTGTGGACCAGCCCTTAGTGTTAGTGTGTTTGACTTGGTTAGTCCTGAACAGGACTCGGCCTAGGGACGGGTCATGCTTTAATCCCTGCAACCACTGCAAAAAACTTATGCCCATCAGCGATCCACATCACAGTTGTTGAAGGTGTGTAGGCGAGTCGCATATAAGCAACAAGTGCTGTAACTGCAAGTCCTTCAAGCCTTGGACCAAGAAGGAGTGAGACATCCGTGTCAAAGCTCTCCTTACGGAGTCAGCTCCAACGCCGGCACTGGAGTAGTTGAGGTCCGACTCTGCCCTGAGCACCGCAGCGTCGATGCGGAGCGCCCCACGGGTGCCGTCGACTGACTGTCACCAATCCCCTTCCCCGGCACCGGCCAATCGACAAAAGAAGACCAGGAGAGGAAGATCTACATCCCGCAAGGGGAAGGAGAGGAGAGGAGGGCAGCTCGGCACCTCCCAACTGGGAGTCGGGCCCCAGCTCTGGTCGAGCGGTCCAGCCCATCCCAATCCATGTCTGCCACACTGGACAGTGACACGGGCCTTCGTCAGTTAGAGGTCCCGTCAATGCCCGAGGCCCTGCAGGCAGTGCAGGATATCCTGGCACTGCCAGTGCTGCCCACACCAGCTGCGGCAGTACCCCAGTCTAAGGGTAAACCCGCCTTGGGTTCTTTTTATAGGTCCCCCTCTTAGCAGCACCACTCCCTATCTCTGGGGACGTCCCGCCTGCACGGAGCCACCAGGCCTCGAAGGCAGAGAGGCAGGCTAGATGAAGCTTTGGCCGTTCTCTGGTCTCAGGGCACTGCCCGCAGGGCTTGAGACACTCCTCATCGATGACCTGGCAAAGGCCTGTAGAGGCACACCCTTCCTGGCATCAACAGCACCGAGACCAGACCAGCGCTTCACCCATTGCTCGGCACCGGTCGCGGGCCCGAGACAGTCGATCCCAGGAGCAGAGTCACCCGTCGTCAGCTCGCCAGTACGTATCCCCGTGACATGGATCCCCTTGGTTGGGAGGAAGGTCTTCGGGGTGGCTGACCCGCTTCAGATCCCAGTCTTGCTCTAGATCCCAGTACTGATTGAACAGCGTAAGGTGTAGATCGCCGGAACGCCATTGCCGATCTGCCAAACGCTGCCGGTCTCAGAGGACCCGCAGAAGGGACTAATCCTGAGCGGAGAGCTCCCAGCGAGGCTCAGCGATAGGCACCGCAGCGAATGGGGTCGCCAGTCCACTCGCTCGAGGTCGCCTGAGAGCAACCACTCAGGATCGGTTTCCAGCACCGGGCAGGAGTCTTTGCTGGCGGGCCAAAACCCAGCACCGGTGGCTCCCTCGATGTTGGCGGTACTGCCGACATACTCCATGGCCCCAGGGCCAGTGACCGGCTGCCTGGTACCTGTGGAACCCATGGGGCTTTACCCAGCCTTCAGGTCTGTGGCAGGGGCCTCGGACAAACCATCGGCTTCAGTATCCCAACCTCCCCCCGAGCCAGCTGTTCCTGAAGAGAGAACTCCTCAGGCTCATGTGGATCCCAGGGATCAGCCAGTTGGACCACCAATGGACGCGTCGGACCCAATGGCACCGGATTCTTCCTCCTCGTCTTCACCTGGTGAGGCGATTGCGGGCCCTCCTCACCCAGTTCTTCAGGATGATACTAAGGCTCATCAGGAACTGTTGAAAAGAGTTGCCTCTAACCTGGTGCTCCAGGCTGAGAAGCTAGAGGAACCATCAGATTCCCTATTTGATATCTGCTGCTCAACGGCACCGGCCAGGGTGGCTCTCCAGATTGTCCATCTTTCCTGAAATGTTGCACCCAGAACTGGACACAGTACTCCATTTGAGGTTTACCCTATAGCCGACGGCCACGTGCTGCCGCTCCTCCAACTCCCGCCGCCTATTTCCCTGGGCCACTTCCCCACAGTCATAGAATCATAGAATATCAGGGTTGGAAGGGACCTCAGGAGGTCATCTAGTCCAACCCACTGCTCAAAGCAGGACCAATCTCCAACTAAATCATCCCAGCCAGGGCTTTGTCAAGCCGGGCCTTAAAAACCTCCAAGGAAGGAGACTCCACCACCTCCCTAGGTAAAGCATTCCAGTGCTTCACCACCCTCCTAGTGAAATAGTGTTTCCTAATATCCAACCTAGACCTCCCCCACTGCAACTTGAGACCATTGCTCCTTGTTCTGTCATCTGCCACCACTGAGAACAGCCGAGCTCCATCCTCTTTGGAACCCCCCTTCAGGTAGTTGAAGGCTGCTATCAAATCCCCCTCATTCTTGTCTTCTGGAGACTAAACAATCCCAGTTTCCTCAGCCTCTCATAAGTCATGTGCTCCAGACCCCTAATCATTTTTGTTGCCCTCCGCTGGACTCTTTTTCCAATTTTTCCACATCCTTCTTGTAGTGTGGGGCCCAAAACTGGACACAGTATTCCAGATGAGGCCTCACCAATGTCGAATAAAGGGGAACGATCACGTTCCTTGATCTGCTGGCAATGCCCCTACTTATACAGCCCAAAATGCCGTTAGCCTTCTTGGCAACAAGAGCACACTGTTGACTCATATCCAGCTTCTCGTCCACTGTGACCCCTAAGTCCTTTTCTGCAGAACTGCTACCTAGCCATTCGGTCCCTAGTCTGTAGCAGTGCATGGGATTCTTCTGTCCTAAGTGCAGGACTCTGCACTTGTCCTTGTTGAACCTCATCAGGTTTTTTTTGGCCCAATCCTCTAATTTGTCTAAGTCCCTCTGTATCCGATCCCTACCCTCTAGTGTATCTACCACGCCTCCTAGTTTTTGCAGATGACACTACTTGCTGAGAGTGCAGTCCACGCCATCCTCCAGATCATTAATAAAGATATTAAACAAAACCGGCCCCAGGACCGACCCTTGGGGCACTCCGCTTGAAACCGGCTGCCAACTAGACATGGAGCCATTGATCACTACCCGTTGAGCCCGACAATCTAGCCAGCTTTCTATCACCTTACAGTCCATTCATCCAGCCCATAATTCTTTAACTTGGCAAGAATACTGTGGGAGACCATATCAAAAGCTTTGCTAAAGTCAAGGAATAACACATCCACTGCTTTCCCCTCATCCACAGAGCCAGTTATCTCATCATAGAAGGCAATTAGGTTAGTCAGGCACGACTTCCCCTTGGTGAATCCAGTCCTAGCACCTTCCCAGCCCTTTGTGTCAGAGGCCTCAGGCTGGAGCTCCCTATTGCTCCTCTGACCCTGCCCAGCACTGCTCTATCTAATACTCCTCTAAGGCAGCCATTCGTTCTTTGCACTCCAGGGAGAGACTGCCTCTGCTCTGTTGAGCAGCCCTTCTTATATGGCTGCCCTGGCCCTGATTGGCTGCTCCAACAAACCTTCCCCTGATTGGGGAGGAGGGCTTGTAAAGAGCCAATCTCCCGAGGACTGCTTTAACCCTCCATCTACCTGTGTGGGGCAGCTGCCCCACCACAGACACATTTTGACAACTCAGTTTTGGGTCATGTAGTGTGGGAAGCTCTGGGAGGTTAGGTCTTGAAGTTGGGGGTTCGTGTCCTGACTCCGGGAGGAGGCTGCAGCCCACCCCATGCTCACCTCAAAGCAGCTGCTCCTGTGGCTTCAGTCCTGCGAGACTAGCCGGGCTTGGCTTGGCTTCCCACCGTGATCGCAGTGGTGCTCAGGTTTGGCCCAGCTGCCCCTCTGTCATAATGACTGGATGGGACCAGCCACACGAAGTTTGAGTGACTGACACTGCAACCTCATGCACCAAGGCGCAATACCACTCCACAAATTTGGTCCAGCTGTTCCTCCATCAAGGGGCCTGGGCCAAACTTGAATGACACTACTGCCCCAATGGTTGCAATCCCCAGAGCAGGGAACCAAGCCGAGCCAGTCTTGCTGGGCAGGAGTTGTAGGAGCCGCCAGTGTGGTGTACACAATGTACTTATGTAGTACTTATTTTGTTACCCACAGTATAGAATATACCAATTAAGAAACATTTAGTAAGCCAGATTTTTTGTATTAAAACTTATTTACTGGGTCATGATAGGCCATCAAAATTTACAAATGGGTCCTGAGCCTAAAAAGGTTGAGAACCACTGTCAGTTTGCTTTTGTAACTGGCTCCATGTGTAAAACTCTACTGTGAGGAGTGCTGTTTTGGCCAGTGCTACTGGTTTGTTGGACAACTTTAGATAACTCCCCACTGAGTGGCAGGAAAGCCAATCCGAAAGCAAGAGGGGAGGACAAATCTAATCTTAAATACTATATAGTATGAATCTTCATGTGTATGCAAGTATATCTGGGAAGTATTGAATATTCCCTGTAATCTTCTAAAGTTATATCCCTAAACATGTATACTTATGCATATCCGGAAACCAGCTAATTACATACAATACTATCAACCTTGTCTTCTTCCTTTTAAGGTATTGTGTCAAGGTCTGGCACCCTGACGTATGAAGCTGTACATCAGACAACGCAAGTTGGATTGGGACAGTCCTTCTGTGTTGGTGGGTTTCTTCCACCAAACCTCTTCTGTTAGACAGACAGGCCCAGTCAGTGTGTAAGAACCACAACACATTAGATTGTAGAAACTATTGAAAAATATTGAATGCCTTTTAATTTTGGTTAGAAATGTTACACCTTTTCAACCAACCTAACTCAGGCACTTTGCATCAATAACGATGCAGCAGAATATAACAAGCCTTTTCTGTTAACTAACACTTTTATGTTCTGAGTTCATCAAAAGCCTGGCCAAAGCAGTCTTGCATGGAAAACTGCCAATATGTAGGAACCTACTGTGGTTTTATTTCTATTTTAAGGCACAACATAGAAAATGTTACACTATTGGAGAATGCGGGCACATATTTGTTGTTTCTCACGTGTTCATGGAATAAAAATCAAGATCTGGCGCTTAGCCATAGAAACTGTTTTGAGAGAGCAGAGTTGCTTTGCGTATTTTGTTTTTAAATGATACAACCCTTAGGGTATGTCTGCCTTTGAACTTCTAGGTGCGATACCCGCACTAGGTCTGCTTGAGCTAATGCCTAAAAATGGCAGTGTGTCCATGGTGGCTCGGGCTAACTAGAATACATACGCAGGGGCTCGGATGGGTTTGTACTTGGGGTGGCTGGCCCAAGGTGCCACAGCAGCCACATTGCTATATTTAGGTGCTAGCTTGAGCAGAGAAAGCGTGGGGATCACACCTGACAGCTCAAATGTAGATATACATTTAGTTAGCCTTTAGATTGAACTATCTTTCAGTGTTTTAAAATTAGTACATTCAACAATTCCTGCCTGCTAGTGGCAGATTATCCTGGTCATCTCTGGCTTGGAAGTACAGTGTAGGAACAAAGGTGGTAAAGACAGGTTTTCTTTGGGCATCCTCACACTGACAGTTTTGAGCACGTTCCTTAAGCCTGACTACGGGTGAACGTGAGTTGTCACGTCCATTACATTCTTATTTGTTTTGCAAAGACTGGCACACACAGATGCATGTTGACCTACAATTTTAAAAAGCTCTGACTTATGTGTATTGAGCTTCCAGACTTGGTGAGCTCTTAGTTTTAGCCTATGTTTTCACTGCCCAAAAAAGATGTGTGTGTTTTTTTGTTTGTTTACAGTGAGATTATTAATGCAAGTCAGTTATCTTGCCATAATTTTTTTACGTTGCTTGGTGAGTTAACTATGCCCTCCGTCTTAGGCTCACCTCGCCTAGCTGCATTGAGGTAAAAATTACCTGTGCCTTGTCTCCTCTTGGATTGGACAGTGAATTAACTGGCATTAGTCATCCATAGCACTATAAAACATACCTTTCTTGACAGTGAAGACATAGCCTTATTTTAGTGTTTGAAATACTTCCCAACAACCAAACATGTAGTGGCTTTTTTAAAACTGTACTTTGACTTGCTTGAGATTGAGAGGATCCCAGCTCTACCACAGGCATCTTGTATGACCTTGGGCAAGTCACTTAATCTGCCCATGCCTCAGTTTCCCATCTGTAAAATGGGATTAATAATCTCTTCTCCTCCCTTCCCCCCCCCCCAACTCTGTGCACTTTTTATCTATTCAGATTATAAGAACTTGAGGCAGTGATTGTCTTGTACTATGTATACAGTGCTTTGCAGAGAGGGGCCCAGATCTTGATTGGGGGACTCTAGGTGCCAGTGTAATACAAATAATAGACTGAAATAAAATTTGCCTTGGTTGTTCATGTTCACATTTACTCATGTTTGTGTTTTAATTCCTTTCAGGGATTGGAGGAGATCCCTTCAATGGAACTAATTTTATTGACTGTCTTGATGTCTTCCTGAAGGATCCCCAAACAGAGGGGATAATATTGATTGGTGAGATTGGAGGCAATGCTGAAGAAGATGCAGCAGCGTTCTTGAAGGAAAATAATTCCGTAAGTTTAAGAGAATGTGCCATTCATTCCAAAAGACCCCATTAAATGTGCACCTTGTTTTAAGCATTTACTGCTGTAGAGAAACTTGTCTAGTTCTCAATTAATAAAAAGCCATGACTAGAAAGTGTGGAAAATGCAGTTAAAGCCAGTTAAAGACAGGGTTTAAAGACACTCTTGAGAATAACTTTAGATCACAATTCTGCAGTGCTGTCTGCTAGAAGAAGAGCCTTTGGGTAGCTCAAAGCTTATCTCGGTCCAATAAAAGATGTTACCTCCTACACCTTGTCTCTCGAATATCTTGGGACCAAGTTGGCTACAACAACGCAGCTTATATTTTAATTGTTTTGTGACCCATATATGGCTGCTCTGTAGAAGAACTGTTTTATATTCATGACTGCTGTTTACATACACACTTCTTCTGAGAGAAGCCATTCTAAGTATCCTAGGCCAGTGCTTTCGTATCCCTTACCTGCAGGGTTTTCCTAGTCTAGATGTCTAGTTATTGCCTTCCCCCCTGCTACCCTCTTGAGCACTTGGCCGGAAGCAGTCCATCTCTTTCATGTTAAGTGTTTCTTCTTTCACCACAGAGTCCAAATGCCAAGCCTGTAGTGTCATTCATAGCTGGTCTGACTGCTCCTCCTGGCAGAAGAATGGGTCATGCTGGGGCAATCATTGCTGGGGGAAAAGGTGGCGCTAAAGAGAAAATTGCTGCTCTTCAAAATGCTGGCGTTGTTGTCAGTATGTCTCCTGCTCAGCTGGGTAGCACTATACACAAGGTTAGTTACATGGATGTCATAAGTGCTTTGAAATGATGGCATTTAGCCAGCGTAACCAGAACGGACATTTGAAAACTGCCTTTTGCTTTTGTCAGTTTTGCTTCTTCCCAGTGAACAGTTAGAATACACTGTTTCCTCATTTAAGTCTATTTAAAACTGCATCTCGGCATGTAGTGGCTCTGCTGAACAAAGAAAGCCATTAAATAACAGTTGCAGCTGAGTTTTTATTCACACAAGCAGCTTTATGTGTCATGTTCTCCTTTGTCAAAGCCATGTGGCAAAATTCAGAGAATTATATTTGGCTCAGCAACAGACTAACACCACTTTTATTTTACAGCAGCTAAACATCATCTGAACCTAAATTGATTCTAGATCAGAAAACACCCTTTATGTTTTTTTACATTACAAATACTAGGTAACTTTGTAACAGTGCATGGACTCTTATCTTTTTCTACAGCTGTCTATTGATGTCATTTTAAGAAAATTATTTTAACTTTTAAAAAAAAAAAGGGCTAATTCATATCCCTGGGCACATGCATGCAATTCATAACAATCATGTACCTCATACAGAAGTTTAACTCCTTCCTGATTTCTCCTGCATAGATCTACAAAGGGTCTTGGGCATTGCAACACTCAGCAAATTGCAATGCTGAACTTCTAAGCACCTTGTCGTCTGGTGGAATCCACAGCCCTGAGTTAGAGCCTAGGTTCTCTGTACATCTCATGGGGAGAGTTAGGAGCCTACAGATGGGATCCACAAAAGCCAACACGCTCAACATTGGAGCTGCCTAAGCTAGCCAGTTGGAAATGTTGAGAAGAGGGGCAGGGATTTCCCCTAACCACTGGACTATGGGGTATTCTGGTGTTGGAGACTCATTCTCACCTGTTGAAGTTGTTCCTTTGGGTATAAATTAAATATTCATTTGTCCAGAGAGAATGAGTGATTCTATTGACTGATGGTTTGGGCACTCACCTGAGATGGGAGCCCCAAGCTGGAATGCCTTCTGCGCATCGGGCAGACTGGGCAACGGAACTTAGATCTCCCAGATGAGTACTCTAACCACAAGGCTGAAAGTTACAAGGGAGCGCCCCCCCCCCCCCCCCCCCGACTGTTTTAGGTATGCTCAGAACGCACCTATTGGTTTGGGCCTTGCAGGTGAGATAGGTGGGGCAATGCCTATTTTGATGTTCCTTCCCCTGGGGGTGTAGGTATGAAACAGGGCTCTAGACTGATGTGGCTGTGTGCATGCTCACTGGCAGAAAAGTAGGATGCCTATGGAATTTGAATGGTGGAAGTTTAGATGCTTAGGGAATTTAGGTGTCTCCAGCATTAGGTGACAGCTGAACAGGGGTTTTGAGGATCTCTGTGCTGTCCACAGCTGCAGGTAGGCGCCTAAGGCCTTTTTGTGGATCTAGCCCTGATTTTTTCAAAGTATACACAGTCACTTAACATTTATTTTAACTATCTTTGCTTTTCTTTTGGGATAACTGCCACAGCAAGATATTTAGAAAATTTGCACTTTTTCTGCAGTATTTCTGCATACTTTACAATGGAGGTCTTAACTAAAGCTGGGTGAAACTTCTTCAGCAAATAGGAAATTCACCAAAAAATGCTTTTTTTTTTCAGGTCAGCAAAACTATTCACAAATTCAAATGGGTTTCAGCTTGGAAAAGTTTATTTTTTCAAAAAGTTGAAACAGTTCATTTTGACCATTTTGAAATTTAGCTAAAGAGTTCAGTTTTAGTTCCAAACAGAATTTCTTTTGGATGTTTTTGGTTCAGCCTCTGAACTGAAAAATCAATTATTAGTCTTACCCATTTCTAGTCAATTCTTTAAAGAGCTGAAATGCAAACTGCTGTTCTTATGCAGCACCGTTATAAGAATTCACTGAAAGAATGTTAGACCACAGCTGGGGACAACAGGAGAGCCCTGCAACATCCTATTTAGATGAGGCTGATGAGTTAATGTGTTACAGGTTCCTCACAGTGGGTTTTGTTTGGTTTTGGTTTTGTTTTGTTTTGTTTTCCCCTACCCTCCTGCATCTGCCATGGGCACTTTTGGGGGTATGAGATGGGGAGAGATATTTTCCTCCTCCTCTCCTGTGGAATCTACTATCTCCCAATTTTAACTTGGTACTAAGACTTCCCTGTTGGTGTATCAGGCTTCTGATTGAAAATTGAGGCATGTTGTCCATCTCGCTAGCAGGTGGAGGGGAGGGTTGGCTAGGAAATCAGTTTAATGACTGTGAGAAGTGGATATATAGTTTGCTGTTACCATCTTTTTCCAAAATTTGGCAGCAAAATTCTGCCATGTCTTTAATTCCAAAAATCAGCTTCACTTGAGATAAAGGCAGGAGCGGAGATTTTTATATATATAAATAATGGCATAGGCAGATGCATTTAATAATAAAATGAAGATGTAAGACTGTCAATATTTTCACTGTGCTATATCCTGTTTAAGAACGTGTCAACAAAAACCAAGTTGTAATGTGAAAATGAAGTTATGAGTGAATCTGTATATGGGAAATTTTAAACAGACCCAAATAAGTGTGATTTGGAATAGCATTTCTTCTAAGTGCTCTCATTCTGGTGTAGTTTGCCTGTGTTTTTAAAAGGATACTGAAGCTGACAGCTTTTTGGCAAACTCTCTTGTCACAACTGTAATATGTCTCCTTTTTTTTTCTCTCTCTCTGTCTCTCTCTCTGTCTCTCTCTCTGTCTCTCTCTCTGTCTCTCTCTCTGTCTCTCTCTCTCTCTCTCTCTCTGTCTCTCTCTGTCTCTCTGTCTCTCTAGGAGTTTGAGAAGAGGAAACTGCTGTAAAACCCCTGGAACATTGTCACAGAAAAGTCAAGACAGCACCTTGCCTCTATATATCTGTCGTCCACTAATCTTCAGCTGCCTGAATGTGACTGATACTTGGTTTCAATTTGACTTTAAAGCCATAAACATTATTTCAATGTCTCCTGCTCAGAAATGGTCGCCTGATTGTACATCATAGCAAATTAATAAATCTACCACTAAATTTGATTTTTGAATTCCTGAAGCTCAGTGATTTTTTTTTTTTTCATTGCAAGACAGCATTTTTTACTTTTAGGAGGAGGAAAAAAAAAAACCAGCACAACCCTATCTGGAAGCATTTGAGCGCATTTTTATAGCTTGAGATTTACATACTCATTGCACTCTGAGTTAACATAGCTTGTACAAAGATGCATTGAGTGAGGTAAGTTACCCACTTGGCAAGCACACACATTTTAAAAACCAAGTAGTCTTAGTTGCTCATTACTGACTAGTAAATAGTTTATCTGAGCTTTAGGCAAAAGTTGATGCCATCCCCTGAATTACTGCTCTTGGATCCACAGGGTGTGTCCTGCTGATCCTTGCAGCTGGATATGTTGATATACGTCCAATTGTATTGTTCAGAGCTGCTGAACTATACAGAGCGTAGCCCCACATTAGTGAGGGGCTTGTTATTTTGTGTAACTTCTGGGGAAGGCTTCAGAGTGTTTGTCTTCCTTTTAATGACAAGGATTACACTTGTCCAGAGTGGAGCCAGTGCCCCATAAATGCTTTAATTGATATTTCAGAGTTATATTTATGTTCACAAGAGTTTAAATCATAGTTTCCCATGAAAATGCATATTCATACTGTGTGTAACTTGGAAATCAAATTCTTTCTGCTTATATTAACTTTTCATCTTTTAACCTTGGTCCTTTGCTTTGAATGTTTTGAAATACTGATAATGTTAGGACTTGCTGCAGTAAAAAAAAAAAATTCTGAAAACAAACTTGCCGGGGTATATTTCTTGTGAACGATTCACCAGTGCTACATGCGAAGGTCCTATCTTACTATAGGAATAGAGCAAATTGAGTGTCTGTAAATGAGTATTACAAGTCATAATCAGAACTGACTGCATTTAGGATGGCTTTCATTATAAACAAATAAAATCAGCTAAGGAAACCAAAATTAGCTTCTTATGTAACATTTCTTGAAGGAAAAATGCTATGTCATAACAATTCTCTTCCAAAACCTCATGTCCTTATTACTTAAAGCGGTAGTTGTGGTTTTCAGCAGCACACTCTGCAGTTTGTCTTGCTGCTCCATGGTCAGTGGTGAACAGGTTTTCTAATGCCGCTGTTTCAGGTCTAGGAAACCTCAGTCCTGAAGCACTGGAAACATACTCTGCCAATATCGCCCTGGTATTTACAAAGTGGGCTGTTAATTAGGTACAAGTGCAATATCCATCTCCGATTAGTTTACAAAAGTAACTTGTCCTAAGACTGTCACTGGATGGTTGAAGGTGGTATGAGTCGGATAAATAGCACGTTTGCACAAGACTTTCAGAAAGACTTTGACGAGGTTTCTCAAGGCTCTTAAGCAAAGTAGGCAGTCATGGGATAAGAGGGAAGGTCCTCTTATGGATCAGTCACTGGTTAGAAGACGAAACAAAGGGTAGGAATAAATGGTCAGTTTGCACAGTGGAGAGAGGTAAATAGCTGCGGGACCGGTGCTGTTCAACATATTCATAAATAATCTGGAAAAAAGAGTAAACAGTGAGGTGGCATAGTTTAGACAATACAAAATTACTCAGAATCGTCAAGTCCAAAGCAGACTGTGAAGAGTTACTGGGTGACTGGGCAGCAAAATGGCAGATGAATTTAAAGATTGATAAATCCAAAGTAATTTACATTGGAATACACAATCCCGACTATCCTAAATTGGCTGTTACCACTCAAATATCTCAGTCATTGTGGATAGTTCTCTGAAACCATGTGTTCCAGGTGCAGCGGCAGACAAAAACTAACCATATTAGTAACCATTAGGAAAGAGAGATAAGACAGACAGTATCATAATGCCACTCTCTAAGTCCATGAAATGACCACACCTTCAATACCCCATGCAGTTCTGGTCTCCCCATCTCAACAACAACAACAAAATGGGGTGGGGAAAGAAGTACAGAGAAGGGCAACAAAAATGAGGAGAGAGAAAAAGACTGGGTCTGTTCAGCTTAAGAAAGAGATGAGTAAAGCGGATATAATAGAGGTCTATAAAATCTTGAATAGTGTAAAGAAAGTGAATAAGGAAGTGTTATTTACCCCATCATGTAACACAAGAACCAGGGATCACCCAATGAAAATAGCAGGTATAATAACCAGTGGTAGTATCATAGCTAATGAAGTTAATCTGAGGTGCGATTATTGCTAGTTGAAAAGTTCTTCTTCACACAACAAACAGTTAACCCGTGGAGCTTGTTGCCATGAGATGTGAAAGTCCAAGGTATAGCTAGGTTTAAAAAAAGAACTGGATAATTTCACAGAGGATCTGTTCATCAATGGCTCTTAGCAAAGATAGTCAGGGACACAACCCCATGCTCTGGGTGTCCCTAAACCTCTGTCTGCCAGAAGCCAGGACTGAACAACAGACAAATTGTCCTATTTGGTTCATTCCCTCTGACACAGCTGGCACTGGCCCCTGTCAGAAGACAGGATACTAGGTTAGATGGACAATTGAACTGATCCAGTAGGGCTGTTCTTATGTTAGACTTTAGAATAGTAATTACTTAATTATTCTTGCTAATATGCTGAGTTTGCAACCTATGCATGGTTTAATCTGGAACATTTGCTGAATAGGAGAGAAATTACAGCTATAAAGTTTCATTTATGAAAATGTAGACCTGCCCCTTAACCCGTAAACTGAGATGGCTTTGAGACCACTGTACCAGTGACCGCCTATTAATAGTTGAGTTTCCTTCAGTGGTGTGCTGGTGCTTCCCCAGGGGAAATTCTCATCAGGCAACTACTGCTCAGCTTGCATGAACTTCCACGCCATTAAAAATATGACATGCAACGTCCCAGCCCACCTTCAATGTAATAAGCTGTCTATTGGAGACTGATTCACTAAAGCCTTTTCAGGGGCACAGGCTACCATAAAACTAATGGCAGTTATCCCATGATGGAATGCCACCTCTACTTCTGAAAAGTGATGTTTTGTTTTTAGATTGCATGTGATCCTGTTTTAACCATTACAACACTTCACCACCTGATACTCACTAGCTAGCCAGCCAGCCATGGCCGACTCCAGGCACCAGCTAAAGAAGCAGGTTCTTGGGGCAGCAGTGCATCCGCTATTGGGGTGGCACGGCCGGGTCTTCAGCAGGAGTTCGGCAGCGGGGCCCTTAGTCCCTCTCTTCCTCTTTGAGCTGCCGCCGAAGAGGAAGAGAGGGAGTGAAGGACCTGCCGTCAAAGAATGGCGCGGCACCCTTGAGCTGCTGCCGAAGTGCTGCCAATTGGCTTTTTTTTATTATTATTATTTTATTTTATTTTATTTTTTTGTCGCTTGGGGTGGATGAAAACCTGGAGCTGGCCCTGCAGCCAGCTAGCTGTTCTCCTAAATAGGACGGCCTCTGCTAGCCTAGAACTCTGCAACACAGACGTGGGTGAAGTGTATCCTTACCTTGATATAAAGCTTAATTTGTGCAACTGCCTCTGAAGTGAGAGTATAACTCTGTTAACAAATGTAAGTTGTCAGCTCCTGCTGCTGTTACATTGCCTATGAAAATGTATTTCTTTTTAAATTGCTTCAAGACCGTGGTGTGTTAATGTTTCATGTGCTTGTGAATAAATACTTTAAAAGGCTGGAATGGGAACATTAGTCCTTCCCTCACCCCCCCCACCCCCCCCCCCAAAAAAGAAAAGGCGAATACCTTCTACCATTAAGTCTTATTACAGTTTTGGTTCACTGATCTTCTGTTTCCCTGTAACTTAATTCTTGCTGATGGAAAAAGAAAGAGTGCCTGTGTGTAATGACAAGCTAACTCTCAAGACTGACTAAATGTAATCGTTTTCCAAGAGGCCAATCCTCCTAAATTTTAATGGCCTGATTTTAGTTGTCTACTGCTTTTGTTCAGGCTGTATAAGAGACTCATGCCTCCTAAGGAGGAGCAATAGCAGATGCTTCATTTAGGTTAATGTAAGAAAGTTTAGCATAGAACAACTTTGGCTATATATTTAAAAAATGGCCATAGGTCTATTCTACGTTCCCTTTCATTGATCGCTGGGTCTGCCCTTGGACACTATGAGCCTGTCTTCTCACTAACACAGGTGTATGTCCATTGACTTCAATTGAGTTATTCTTGATTTATACTGTTGTGAGGAGAGTACTGGGCCCAGTGAGTGAATACTATGTATATACAAATCGGTGTATTGATTGGCCTGGCAGTCTACACAATAATTCTAAAAATCTTTTTTAGTGTGTATTCTATGATTTCTAAGGGTCAGCCATTTGCTTCTTTATGGAATGTTAGGGATATGACCATTTTTGCCTAGTCTCCCTACCTGGAAACTTACCTTCTGTATTTAAAAGATGTTATGAATTAAAGACTCTATTAAGTCATTTTATTGAAATTTCCAGGAATGTGGGCTAATAAACACTAATGCCATCAACCTCCATAAAATGGGTTCATTTGAAAGTGGAATTTAATGACAGAGCATTTAAAACATAAATCTATAGGACTTTTAAAACACATTTTTCACCTGGAATTCAGGTCATATACATTTACTGTACTGGTGTTGAAAAAGCCTTGGTCGATCTTTGACTAAGGTCACTTGCTTCTGCTGTAATGTCTGCAAGATATCGGTCGGCACCTGATGGCCGCATCGGAGGCAAAAAACCTCAAAACTTCTAAGCAGTTTGGAATCATGAAGTTGTGTGTGTGTAGCTACTGAATATAACCATGTGCTCTTCTTACTTTTACCCTTGTCCTCTCCAGCCATTCCCGCCTATTGTTCATTAATTGTCATGCCTTGTATTAAACTCAAATGTAAGTTCTTCATGAGAGGTCTGTCTTCCTATGCTTTTGTACAGCACCTATCACAGTGGGGCCCCAATCCTGACTGGTGACTTTAGATGCTCCCCTCATATCAATAAATAACACAGGCATGATGACTCCTCACACCAGCTAGTTTGCAGTTGCCCAAAGCAACAGTGTGATGATGCTCACAATTCAGTTTAACATCTTACAAAATGAAAAGTCCTGTCACTTTTGGTTTACTCTCTATCTATTTTGGCCACTGCCCTTCCAGCCTGCTTATAAAGATGGGAGCCCAAAGTCAGGGCTGCCCAGATGATTCAGAGGGCCTGGGGCAAAGCAATTTCAGGGGCCCTTTCCATTAAAAAAAAAGTTGGAATACTATAGAATACTATATTCTCATGGGGGCCCCTGTGGGGCCCAGGGCAAATTGCCCTTCCCCCCTCGGGTGACCCTGCCCAAACTGTGTTTTAATGTCCATGTTGCCAAATATCAAACAACATAATCAGACAAATGAACAGACATTTATTTTCTGAATGGCTCATGACATTGCAGCTGGGCTGCAGTCTGTACATTTACTGCAGTTTCACTGTAACGAGATGTTTTAAAAGACCCTTAATTGTGTAGCTGCAGAGGACAGAGGTCATTGTGAGAGACTCCGGCAGTTCTCAACAAGAATGGGTGATACATTTGGTTCAGCAATGCCATAGGGTGTAGGGAGTATTCTTTCCGTCTTGTTAATTTGGATATTTTGGGGGGGGAATTCTATAAACAGGCTTATTTCCTTTGCCCTTTCTAATCACACAACTAGTGCATGAGCACAGGCCGGTGTTTTCAAAAGTGGCTTCTGATTTTGGGTTCTCAGTTTACAACATTTTATAGATTTCAAAGCCAGAAAGGACCATTGTGATAATCTATTCTAATCTGTATAAATCAGCCTAGAGAACTTCTCCAAAATAATTCCTAGAGCAGATTTTTTTTTAGAAAAAACATTCAATCTTGATTTAAAAATTGCCAGTGATGGAGCATCCACCACTGTCCCTGGGAAATTGTTAATGGTTAATTATTCTCACTGTTAAAAATTTGCACCTTATTCCCAGTTTTATCTTGGGCTGAGTATCCCATTGGTGCTGTTGATTTCATTAGAAGCTACAGGTGCGCAGCACCTCTGAAAGACAGGCCAAAGGTTTTGCAAGTTCCAGACCAAAACTGAGGGCACCCAAAAGCAGAGCACTTTTGAGAATTTTGGTCTGTCTTTCTACCATGAGACCTTCAAGGGTCAGCTTCACAGATGACCTGATTCAACGGGTGCCATGCCACGTATTTCAATGGGCTTTTGGTCAGGCCTACAAGCCTCCTTGGACTCCGCCTTTACCCTTCCATGAACCCTCAACTTTTGGATGTGTGTTACCTCCTGTAAATTAGCCATCACTAGAGCTAACTGACAAGTTGCATCAAAACTTTTTAATAGAAAACTGGGTTTTTAACTAAACACATTTTCACAGAAAGTGTCTATTTTCTGTAGGAAATGTTTGATTGTTGTAAAAAAACCAGGAATGCATGAAATTGAAATATTTCAATCTGAAAATGCTACTGTAGTGTCTCATGGGATTTGTAGTTTAGTTGCCTCAGAACCTCATTCACCTCTATGGTCCTGTTTCCCCCGTCAAACTACATTTCCATGCCTGCATCACGGCTAGGTACTCCTGTGCTGCTCTGCACACGTCATGAGTTGTCTGTTTCTGTCTGACTTCCCGTGTGACGCGCTTCTGAGAGGCATGCCCTTGCCTGCTTTACAAGTGACAAGGTGCTCGAACTTGACAGGTACCCAGGATGTTCAGGGAAGTTCGGTGGTGGTGGGTGGGGGGCGTATCTTGTTTTTTACTTTCTACTTCCAAAACAATCCTTGTCAAGTTCACTGCTATAGATGTGTGCGAGGCAGTGAGCCACTGGGTATTAGTAAATGCAGCCTAGTCCTGTCACATGGTATTTATTAGTACTGAAGACAAGGCCACAGTTCATGTATTGCCTAGCACTGGTTGAAAAAAAAAATTTTTTTTTTCAATGTGGAAAATTTCAATGAAAACAACAATTGCAAAAAAAAAAATCATCGTCATCATTTTTTCTGTGGAAAAACTTCAGCTTTTCTGTGAAAATTCAAATACCAAAAATTATCAGCTGAAAATCTACAAACTTGGTCTGAAATCCCAAATATTTTGATGTGGAAATGTAGCTGTGCTGCCTCATGCTGCCAATATCCTCCATCTGTGGCATGAAAATAGCTCCCAGGATGCTGCGCAGTCCTCAGAGAGGCATCAGGGCCACGGCTCAGAGAAGCACCTTCCTCACTTTGAAATTGGATGAGTTTTAAATTTAATTTCTATAGGCGCCGAGATCCTCTGATACCTTCTTTGTGTTTGCTCTTCTGTCCACTAACAGAATGGAGCAGGGGTGGCCAACCTGTGGCTCCGAAGCCACATTGGGCTCTTCAGAAGTTAATATGCGGCTCCTTGTATAGGCACCGACTCCGGGGCTGGAGCTACAGGCGCCAACTGTCCAATATGCCAGGGGGGTGCTGACTGCTCAACCCCTGGCTCTGGCACAGGCCCTGCCCCCACTCCACCCCTTCCTGTCCCTTTCCCACTTGCCAGCACACACACATACAGGAAGACTTACAGGTAAAACACACCCATCTGCAGACAATTGTCCTGGTTAATGGGAGTCATCAAGATTCCAAACCACCATTAATGGCCCACACTTTGCATAATTACAATAGGCCCTCAGAGTTATAGTTCATATTTCTAGTTTCAGATACAAGAGTGATACATTTATACAAATAGGATGATCACACTCAGTAGATAAGCTTTGTAATGATACCTTACAAAAGACCTTTTGCATGAAGCATATTCCAGTTACATTATATTCACTCATTAGCATATTTTTTAAAAAATTATAGAGACTGCAACATCACAATCATATTAAAACAAAAGACTTCTGCAAGACTCCAGCCATTGGTTGCTCCTCTGAGATACGGATGGAGAAAATTAAACTGTGAAGAAAAGATTCGTCTCAATTACTTAGCTATATGAGCATGAGGCATTGCGCCGTAGAGCAGGTGAACCATGACAGCATTGTCACTTAGACATGATTGAGGTGTTGCGGCAAGCAAGCCTAGGGGTGGACATGATGCGCCCTCTCGGGCCTGGTTCTGAAATTGTTCCGCACACTTAACTCCCGTTGACTTCCAGCAACCAACAACCATGCTGCTGGGTGTTCAAATTTTGCACACAGGGCCCTCAATCACTCACAAAGGAGTCCAGGTCTTTGTGCCCTATGAGCAATGTTTGAGACTATCTGTCATATTTGAAGCAAGGCGACAACAACAACAACAACAACAAAAATTGCTCCTCCAAAGTAGTTTTGTCACATCTAAATTGTGCTGTGCCCCTGGGCCTGGCTTCTGGAGGGTTTGTGCCATAGACACAAGCGCGTGCCTGGCGCAGCAAGCCGCTGGGGGTGCCCTGGCGGTCCCTGTGAGGGTGGCAGTCAGGCTACCTTTGGCGGCTTGCCTGCAAAAGGTCCGCCGGTCCTGCGGTGGCAATTCGGTGGCGGGGACGCCGAAGTCGCGGGACCAGCGGACCTTCCGCAGGCATGCTGCTGAATTCACGGGACCAGGGACCTCCCGCAGGCAAGCTGCCGAAGGCAGCCTGACTGCCGTGCTTGGGGCGGCAAAAAAGCTAGAGCCACCCCTGGCCATAGACAGGAAATGCAGAAGACTCAGGCATGTACGCCAAACCTCTGTCTACCCCTCATCCCGCTCCTCTTGGACTAGAACAGTCAGGCTATTGGGGATCATGAAACTCTGGGAGGAGAGGTGGGTGGAAGGCACAGCCCTCTTTCCCCAAGGGGGCCCCTAACCATGCTGTGTCCTGGGGTCTCCTGCACCTGCAAGCCTATCAGTGTGCAATGATTGTGATGCTATGGTGCTACTGGCTTGCACCCTCTCTCCCACCATGCCAGTGAATCATGATTAACTTCACCAGGAGTTACACTGCTGTGCGATTAGGATCGGGGCCTGCAAATCAAGGTGCGGATTCAGCAAAGCACTTATGCACTTGGATAGTACGGGGCGGGGCCCAGATTCAGCCCTGTTAGCTCAATGGAATTGCACCAGAGATGAGTTTTAAACCACTGAGCCAGAATCTCAGCTCGTGTGGCTGTATTGCCTTCAATGGGCCTGTTTACACCAGTTGGGAACCTGACCCCCCCTCTGTATTTAAATGTATGTCTATCCTGCAGTCAGAGGTGTGACCCCCCGCCCACAGTAGAGAGGCTGTTGGGGACATGCTCAGGACATTTGGATATCCTTGCTGTTCTGCAGTGACCCCCCAGCAGCTGTGGCTATAGTGGAGCAAGTTAGTGCAACAGTCAAGGTTTTGCAGCCCCAGGTGAAGGGATTTGCTGCGTCTCCCCCTTGGACCCTGCGCTTGGCTCTGTAGTAGTGCAGGGATGGATTCAGGCTTGACTACCTATAAGTCAGCAAAGGCGCAGCACAGTTCCTGGCTTGATGAGATTACAGTCTAAATAGACAAGCCTGCAAGGAAACATTATTATCCTCATTTCACGTGTGGGGAACCGAGGCACAGAAGGAGTAAATGACTTGCCCAAGGTCACAAAAGAAATCAACCACAGCTCTCGGAAATCCCAGGCCAGCACTTCAACCATGCCCCAGCCCCTCCTCTCTGCTTATAGTGTAGATAAATAATAATAGACAATGAACTATCTTTATGTTATTTCATGTGTATGCGAGGGAAGCAATAACCCACTATTTTTCAATTGATCCTGTTTACTCGATGGCCTGTTTCTGTTGCAAAACCTCTACTAACGATTTAATACGTCTTTTATAAATGATCCTGCAACACTGGGATCCGCGTCTGTAACAAAGAAAGCCAAACCACACACCATTAATCCACGCTTTTTTGCAGCAATGGGAAACAATATCATGAGAAACCATTCTTTCAGGCTGCAAGTAATCGGATTGTAAATTTTATGGCAGCGGCTTCCAAAAAAATAAGCAAGAATTAGTGAACTAAAGAAACGTGCTCTGCTAATTTCCAGTTGGGCTTTGTTTTATGTTGTCCATCCTGACAAATAGTAGCTTTTAACTGGCTGGCCTGTCTTGCTGATATCAATCACCTCATGTGGGGTGAGGGGAGCTCGGCCAGCTACCCTGCTGCTTCCTCCGTCCCGCACTGCACAGACACATGGTGAGTGCCATCACTGGGGGGAGCTGCTGCCACCTCACTTCTGGGCTTACCCTCCAGAGGCATCTGGAGAAATGAGGGCATGTCACATCCGATGCCCCACCACACATTGCCTCTGCCCCCGCGATCCACTGAAAGGCTTCTGGCAGTCTAGAGTGGGACCACAGTCCACCTATTGACGACCCCTTACTGGCTTAGGGTTTTACACAGCCAATTCATTACCTGCTTGAACAGGCCACACAGCCTGATCCCGTACCGAGGCCCTCCTCAGGTCGAAAAGCACCTTCAGGCTCTGAGAGTACTGCCACTCTCATTTCGGGGCAGGCGTTGCTCTGAAGAGACAGAGGAGATGTTCTCCATCGTCGGCATTGAGGAAGAGGTCTCATAAGACCAATCGGGACTGCTCCAGGTGGTGGGGTGACTCCTCTGCCTACCCCAGGAAAAGTGTGGACCGGCATGGGACTGGATCTGGTGCGTGGGATGGCATGGATACCGCTGACCTTTCCCTGGTTACCAGTGGGAAGGGCAGAAGCCCCGTACAGTTGACTCTGCTTCTGGCCTCTAGCCGTCTGTTGAGTCTGGTACTGATGAGGGCAATGCCAGCACTGACTGTGACCGCTGCATCAGCCCAGCCTATGGCGGACCTACTCTGTCTTTCCGTTCTCTTCTCACCGTTGGCCGAGGACTTTCTGAGGCTTGAGCTTTCGGCAACCGCCTCCAATGGAGTCTTTGTACCTCTTGGCACTACACGCGCAGACATTCCCCTCCCCATGGTGGGCATGGACCTGGTACAGGAATCAGTGCAGGAGACCTTGGCACTAGGCCCTTTTTGCACTCCCCTTCCTCCCTCCCCATTCAATGCAGCAAGTGTTCCCGTCCATCCACATCGACGCATTCAGGGTTGGTCTGTATCCTATGGCCAGGACTGAGGCTGTCCTGCCCCCCTACAGGCCCTACCTATATCAGTGGCTGTGGACTCAGAGGGATGCTCCTCGTTCACAGAGACCCTGCTCTTCATCCTGTTTGAAGCCAACGTCACCTGCCAGGTCAATGGTGGCAGCTTTGGATTTGCCCCAGGCCCAGGCATCAGTGGTTTTCCTCGCCTCAGAGCCACGTCTTCCTGGAGTGAGAGCCAGTTTTGGCTCAGCCAAGACCTTCGTCCTCGTCGCTGGATGATGCTGTGCTTCTGGGTTTGTCCCCCCCACTTCTATCCCTAGAGGACTTTAAGGCATACCAGGACTGTTTATGCCACCAGCCGGCAAGAGCCCTGTAGCGTACATCAGCCTCGGTAACACCAGTGGCTAAGTGCATGGAAAAGTGCTATTTTGTTCCCATGCAGGAATTTGAGGGGTGTATTCCCACCCGGCCCCAAGTTCCCTGGTTGTATTGGTGTAATGATGTATTGGTGTAATGGTTGTAATGATGGGGCCTGGCAGGGTAAGTTCAAGTCTACCCCCTAAGGACAGAGACTCCAAGCAGTTGGATCTTCTGGGCAAGAAGAACTACACCTCATCATCCCTACAGATGAGGATCACAAATCAACAGGCATTACTGACCAAGTATGATTTCCTTAACTGGTTAGCTAGAGCTAAATTCCAGGACCAATTGCCCAAGGCCTAGAGTGAAGAGTTCCAGGTGTTCATTGCAGAAAGCTGCTTGGTGGCCAAAACATCCCTACAGTCCTCCCTTGATGTTGCAGACACTTCAGTCAGGGTGGTAACTGTGAGGAGGGGTCCTGGTTGCAAAACCCTGCAATCACTCTGGACGTCCAGCAATCTATCGAGGACTTGCCTTTGATGCCCGAGTCTTTTTCTTGGGCAAGACTGATGACACTTTGCACTCCTTCAAGGATTCCAGGGCTACCTTGAGGTCCTTGGGATTGTGCATATGCCGTATGCGCAAAGATGCCACTATGGTGTGCAGCAGCAACAACGATATCACCCTCAGCATTCCTCTGCACAAGCTTTTCCCTGCAAACAGCAGGACTACGCTAGGAAAATAAATAGATCTCACAAGAGCCAGCGGTTGGGCTCAGGCTTTGGGCAGCCCACACACCCTCCCTCGGCACAGGTTAAGCCTCTATTTTGACTCCCTAGTCCAGAACACTGGTCCAGTAGTTACCCTGCCATCTCCATTCCCCCATCCCTTTGGGGACAGGCTGGCCTGCTTTTACAAGGCTGGGGACTCGATTGCGGTGGTCAGGAGGAGGGGAATCCACATCTTCCTATACCTCAATGACTGGTTGCTGAAGGGCGATGGCAGAGAGGAGGTTCTCACCTACGTCAAAACCATGTTGCATTTGCTGGACCATCTCAGACTCATTTTAAAAATCGCATAGTCAATTTTGGCTCCCACTCAAAAAAAAAATCAAGTTTATTGGGGCCATGTTAGATTCCACGATGTTGAGGACGTTCCTGCCAACTGACCACTTCCAGGCACTACAAGAGCTCTGCATCAGTCCGCAGTCTTAGCCTGCCACAAGAGTCTGCATGTGTCTGAGCCTGTTGGGCCACATGTTCACTTGCACACAGGTGGGCCAGTTGTCCAGGCTGCACCTCTGACCTCTTTAGGTGTGGCTTAGGATGGTCGACCACACTGCCCTGCATTCTCTGGACAGGTTGGTTCGCTTTCCTCCACTGTCCTAGATTCCTTGCACTGCTGGAAGTCACCACACAATGTGTGCCAAGGACCTTTGTTTGGCCCTCTCTGACCAAGTCAGTGGTCACCGATGCTTTCCTTCTGGGTTGGGGGGGGGGGGGGGGGCACCCGTGGACTCGTGAAGAGTGCAGGACCCGTGGTCGGAACAGGAAACTTTGCTCCATATCAATACGTTGGACCTTCTGGCCTCTGCAATGCATGTCATGCCTTCTGCGACCGCATCAGACACTCAGTGGTTCACATACTCACTGACAATACCACCATGATGGACTATGTGAACAAGGAAGGGAAGGACATGTTCCAGATTACCAGAGTGATGTCCTATGATGACATCACTCTGGTAGCCGTCCATTTACTGGGGTGCAAAATCATCATGATTCATCTCAGCAGGGTTTTCTCCCTGAGCCATGAGTGGTCCCTGAAGGAGTGAGTTCTCCAGGTCGTCTTTGCAATGTGAGGTATCCCTGTGATCGACCTGTTTGCGATGGAATACAGATAGACCATCCCCTGCACAGCTGGCCTGAGGGTGAATGTTCAGGTCCCCTGCGGTATTACATTGCTAATTAACTTAGCAAGTCGTCCACTGGACTCTTGCTTGCTACAGTGGAAACTGAGGTGTAGTAAACACAGAGCTATTCTATGCAGGGTTTATTACCTTTAGTTTATGGTTAATATAAAACTGGTAACAACACAACCTCTGTAAAATCCTTGTATTCATAAATTTGAAATCCACATAAAAATGTTTTTTTCCCCGTGTACCTTTCCAATGCCTTTTGCTAGACCATTGTCTGACACTTGCTCTGGAAAGTCCTCTATTGGCAGCTTTATGTATGATGGTTGAAAAATGAACTGTGGCCCCTTGCAATTGTGTGTGTGTGGGGGGGGGGGAGGGGAGGTTTAGATTACAGCAGAGAAATCCAGCATCATGGTCTTCAAATGGCAACTTTATTAAACCTAATGAGATATTTAGAATGGCTTATAATCATAAATTGTCATTATGGAAGTAGAACCTGACCTGATAATAAGATGCTTGATAATTACAACTAGTTTTATACAATTAAAAATACTCCCTCTTGTAAACCAAATTTGAATAACTTTCTAATTCATTAGCACCCTGCCTAGGTAAAACATTGAAAAGCCAGAATCGCATCATCTTAGAGCTCTGCGCTGTCACCTTAATGATGCATCTATACGATTCAGATGGAGGTTGTTAAAAAGTGGAATTGTTTTATCATGATAAAAAGAAGAATGGAAACTGCTCAAGTGAAAAGGTTACTTTGTCAGTTCTGATTTAATATCTGAGTAATATTAGCAATAGCATTATAGACAATGTGTTCCCTTGGACATATTGTTTTTTACATTGCTACATGCTGGGCCTTCTGATTTATGGCTTGAAACTTTTTTAAGTGGACGATTCCATTATAAACTCATTTTCTTTTAAATACCAGTATCACTCAGACACTGGTCAAGTGTCACATACTTTGTGCGAAAGAAATTTGCTAACGATTGCTTGTGAGTCTTTCTTACTGAAGCCGGCATTGTTAAAACCTGCAATTTCATCATGAGTCGTGTGATACTGAGTTTGTCATTTAAAGCCCCAGCTTCTGGACTCAAGTGATTTCATAAGACCCACCAGTTTTTGTTGATTTGTTTGTTTTTGTTACTTTCTAGCCCTAGTTATAAAGAAAAGTTTGAGCATTTGACCTGAGTGTACCCAAAGAAGATAGAAGGCAAATAGAAAGAACCTCAAATTTATTGTAGTTTTAAAATCTCATGATTTTTAAGCCAACCATGATTTTTCCTTTGATATTTGAATGCTTGGTGTTAACAATGCTGCACAAGCTTCAGATTCAACGCTGGCCCCTCTGTGCAAATGATGCGACACAAGATGTGTTGGAAATTGATGCAGGCAGCTTGAAATGACATGAATGTGGAATATGCTATTGTAACCTGTTCAAGTGTGGGTTCCAGGTCCCCCTCTGTGCCTAGTGCACAGGGGATGAGAGCCTCTTACAGTCCCACTCAGAGAACGTTAGCTTAAGCTGTAGCAGCTTGTAAATGTAGCTTTGGAGAGCCTCACTTCTAATCCCTGGTGTGCTGGCCAAGATGGTGGCTGTTACACTACCACAAACCAGCCAGTCCTTGACTGGGCCGCCCAGGGAGGAGGAAGGCTCAAGGAATTCTCCTCACCCCCAAAATTTGCACCTCTGCTCAAGAGCTGGCCAGAACCCCTTTGGAAAGTGTAATCTTTGCTCCTTCCTAGATGCACTTCAAGTGCCTGACAGGGGTTGAGGGAAGGGGAAGAGCCATGATTTGTTCTCCCTCTCCTGCCCTGGCCAGCACTCCTCACAGGGTGTATGCCTGGTCAAGGCTGGTGTAGCTGCCATGACATTGTGGACTGCCTGGAAGTGGGACCCCTCACAGGAATTCTGCCCAAGTCAGCTAGATTTGCTCCTGGGAACTCTGGCTGCCGCACGGCCTCTCTACTACCACCCCTACTGTGATTGGTGGTGCCCAAGGTAAGATTTAGGCCTTGTTAATTATGAAGAATAACCACATGAGGAAGCTCAGCTGGCACTCTCAGCACAGAAGGCAAGGCCTGGCTCGGTGAACAAGCTGTCACCCTCAGAGATGGGGTATATGAGTAGAGCAGCACAGGGAAGCCTGCACCCTTTGCTGTATCTCTTCTGAGGATATATACCAGTGTAGCTGGGTGAGAGGAACTGGAAAAGGAGAGTTAGATTTCAGGACGGACCTGGTTTGGTGTGACAAGGGGTTTAGGAATGCAAGGCAAGGTTGGGCTGCTACCATACAAACTAGCCTCTGCATGGCCTTTCAGCATCCTCAATAAAGATCTCTTCCTCTTAGCTCTGTCCCCCGGTGTATCACTTACTGATAAAGAAACAAGCACAGGTCTCAGCCAAATGCCCTTCACCAGCGCTAAACTCCCTACCTTGAAGTCAATGGCGCTACACTGATTTCACCAGCTGAGGATCTGGCCAAATCCTCTCAGAACATTTCCCTTTGTCACAAGAATAAATGAGGGGACAATTGTGATAGGTTAATTACTGGGAAACTCTGAGGCTCATTCTTTCTTATGCTGATTTTTCAAATCTTCAGTGGTCACCGTGTGAAAACTTGACAATGGTTTTCAAAGAGGATCTAAAACCAGAAGGGAAAGTAAGTGTTTGCCTGATCAAATCCTTTCAATCAATAGGAGTTAGAACTGAGAAAAGGGTCAGAAGTTAAGCCTAATAGAAAAAGCCTATTTCGAAGTGTCCAGTTTGAAGGGGCTTAAGAGAGACACAGCTGTATTTCTATCCTTCCATAAAGCCTGCATTGCAGTGAGGCAAACCGAATAACCCAGCAACAGCCTTGCATACAAAGTTATGTTTAGATTAGAAGCTGCAATAGCTTCTCTCCTCCTTTTATATTGATAAGAAGCAAGGTCTCAGTGCATAAATGGGGCTGGTCAGAAAATGTTCATTGAAACATTTTTTCCTCAGCAAATGGCATTTTCATTAAACCAAAATTTGTCACGAAATTGTATCGATTCATGACATTTTGTTAATAAAACATTTTGAAAGTGTCAAAACATCCTGGTTCACTGTTGTCAGAATGAAAAGTTTTGATTTTTCATTCCAAAATGGCTTTTCATTTAGAATATCCATCTATCAAATCATAAAAGGGTCAAAAATAGAAACAAAACATTTCAATTGACTACACACTTTTTTTTTGTTTTTTTTTTTAGAATTTTATTTTGTGAAAGATTTAGAAATTTCAGTGATTTGGGATGATGATTTGTTTTTGAAATCTCAACATTTTTCATGGGCTGGAATTTCCATCCAGCTCTACATAGAACAAGGACTGCTATTACCTGTTGGAAATGACATGGAATTAGCGTGAGATGTAAGATGACACATTGGGTCAGGTTCAGCCCAATGTCTATGTCTGGTTTGGGCAGGTGGGTGAAAGTTACACAGAACATCCTTTGGCTTCAGCACCAGAAATGATGGAATGATGGACTAAACTGTGATTTGGGCTACACAGGGGATAGAGGAGAGTCAGCCCTCCCTCCTCCTCCCTTTCCCCTAAACCACCATGTGAGCTATCTGGACCTTGGGTCTGCACGTGCAAAGGGTAAGTAGATGCTCACTCTCCCCTGGAGCAGGTTGGTAACAAGTGGAGCTTTGGCTCTGCATCCTCCCCAGTGTATTGGGGAGCAAATTATTATTTCCCCAGGGCAAAAGTGCATCATGGGAGGGATTGTGTCTGGTGCGGGAGGGTGTCTCCCTGAGGCACAATGATGCCTCTTGGGGGGCACTTCTGGAGTGGTTCAGTTTATGCATCAGCCCTTGCTCAGGGCTGAGCCTAAAGGCATAATCTAGTGCTGAGGTTGCACCCTGTCAAATACAAAACCTACCGGTGGGTTTATTTCCTTAACTGGAAAAAACAGTATCACAAATAAAATGCTCACAGATAAAATGCCAGCAAGGAGCTAATCTCTCTCACTGTCTTTCTAATCAGTTGGTTCAGTTAATGACACCGAATGCTTTTTAACTAAGGAGCATCAGGGTTTAAAATCTATAAATCCTCCCTGGCTTGAGCCTATTCAGTGTATGTTGTGTGGCATTATCACCTTGGTTTGTCCTGGGTGCATCCCTCTGGGGTGGACAGGGAGATGTAACTGGCAAGTGAGAATCTGACCCTAGTGGTACCAGCTTCATTATCCTTCTTTAATGATCTCTCATTCTCATGTCCCTCTGATGCTGAATTCCTCCCTCCCCCTGAATAACTTTCTTTCATAGAATCATAGAATATCAGGGTTGGAAGGGACCTCAGGAGGTCATCTAGTCCAACCCCCTGCTCAAAGCAGGACCAATTCCCAACTAAATCATCCCAGCCAGGGCTTTGTCAAGCCGGGCCTTAAAAACCTCTAAGGAAGGAGATTCCACCACCTCCCTAGGTAACGCATTCCAGTACTTCACCACCCTCCTAGTGAAATAGTGTTTCCTAATATCCAACCTAGACCTCCCCCACTGCAACTTGAGACCATTGCTCCTTGTTCTGTCATCTGCCACCACTGAGAACAGCCGAGCTCCATCCTCTTTGGAACCCCCCCTCAGGTAGTTGAAAGCAGCTATCAAATCCCTCCTCATTCTTCTCTTCTGGAGACTAAACAATCCCAGTTCCCTCAGCCTCTCCTCATAAGTCATGTGCTCCAGACCCCTAATCATTTTTGTTGCCCTCCACTGGACTCTTTCCAATTTTTCCACATCCTTCTTATAGTGTGGGGCCCAAAACTGGACACAGTACTCCAGATGAGGCCTCACCAATGTCGAATAAAGGGGAACGATCACGTTCCTCGATCTGCTGGCAATGCCCCTACTTATACAGCCCAAAATGCTGTTAGCCTTCTTGGCAACAAGAGCACACTGTTCCCTCAAATCAACAGCAACATGCCAGAGAATTAATGGTGAGGATTACCATTAATTACCTGGAAATGTACAGGAGAAGGAATGTGATGTGGGTGGCAGTGGTTTAGCCTTGGACGTGAGTTAAAGTGTAAAGCTTGCTCAATCTGCCTGTACCTAGTAGGCCTGTAAAGTACGTTGCCACCCCCATATCCCTATGTAGATAGAAACACAACGGACACAACACACACTGAGTAGGCTCAAGCCAGGGAGGATTTATAGATTTTAAACCCTGATGCTCCTTAGTTAAAAAGCATTCGGTGTCATTAACTGAACCAACTGATTAGAAAGACAGTGAGAGAGATTAGCTCCTTGCTGGCATTTTATCTGTGAGCATTTTATTTGTGATACTGTTTTTTCCAGTTAAGGAAATAAATTCGAGCCTTGTAATCAGAATATGATGTTCTTTACAGACACAGCTCTGGGGAGCAGCTAATAAGCTCCAGATACTCCAGGTGGCAGAAGCTCCCTGAAGGGCTGAAAGCTACAATGCTGTGATGACTCATTTGAATGGAAAGAAACCTCGGGATTGAAGATTGTTTGTTAGTGAGCATGAAACGGCACTTGCTCTTGTTTTCTCTCTTAAACCTCTAATGCTGAAGAGTTTAAAAGACGGCCAAATTCTGGTCTACTTATTTGCATTGATGTCAGTGGGAACTAGGTAGGAAGTAAGATGCTCTTCATCATGAATAAGGGTATCAGAAGCTGGTCCATAATGAGTTACATTGAAAAGGTATCTTTCCCCCTGAAGGATCTCAAAGCCCTTCACAAACATGAACCGATACACTTCAACAGAGAGGATCACATCCACCATTAAAAGGCAGCCATCTCTGGGGGTAACTGCAGCAGCTGTTTAACAGTGCAAAATGCTTAGCACAGAAAGTAAAGAAAGTTGGCTAGAACCAGTCTCTAGTAGTTGCTGAATAAAATACTCTGAATTTCGGCATGAGGAAGAATTCTCAAACCAGTCCCATCCTTTGTGAATCTATTAAAAATATGACAAGTGAACAAAGTCTATGTATTATTCAAGAAGTGTTCTGTGGTGGTATTCAGTCCTGAGCTTCCAAACTGGTCAACTTGTCAGTAGAGGCCTGAATACAAGTGTTCAGCCTGGAATATGTTTATTCCATTTACTTCTGCAGGCAAAAAATTACAAGTGCATTTATATTTTAAAACTCTACCTTGGCTTGAACTACAAAATTTGGTTCAGATCTAGATTTCAGCCCTCTCCTCCACTCCCCATTCACAGAGTTAGACAGGCTTAGATAGATCTGGGGTCATACTTCAATCCTTTATAGGGATAAAGGCTAGTCATAAGATCTAGATCCAAATCCATAAGATCTAGATCCAGTGTTGTACTGGAAACTATTTAAAAATGATATGCTTTCACTTTAAATTCTATGGAGTTCTTTAACCTATATTAGGAACAAAAAGAATCCTGACAGTGGTATTAATCCATTACTAGATCAAAATGGTAGAATGATCAATAATAATGCAGAAAAGGCAGAAGTGTTCAATAAATATTTCTGTTCTGTATTTGGGAAAAAAAAAAACAGATAGTGCAGTTGCATCATATGGTCATGATAACACTCCTTCCATTCTACTACTATCTCTGGAGGGTGTTAATGTGACACATTGTACCTCAAAATGGCACCTTGTAATCCCCATATTCATCATTCTCGTATGATTGTGCTATTTCATACAAAGCATGCCACGTAAGAATCACACAAAAGGTCATGACCTGCTGAAACCCCTTGTTCTGTCAAAATATGTATATCATTAGTGTGTATGAAGTTATAAGATTTTACTGGATGGTTGGTACTGAAATATGCTGTAAGTTTGCTAGTGACATACAAAGGACCCTCAGCCCCAGGAGGGTGTTCAACAACCATTAATCAGCAGGGGAGTTGTAATTAAGGGATTTACAATTCAGTGACTGTTGCACAAGACCACACCAGTGGGATTGCCCAACCCAGTGACTCAGCAAAGCCCACCAGGACATGTCTGGGCATGTGTCTTCTAGGCACATGGACTAAAGATATAAAATAGGGAACGGTGACAGCATGCCTTTGCCTTTCTCCTCCCCCATGTACAGGGCCAGCTCCAGCTTTTCTGCCGCCCCAAGCAGCAAAAAAAAAAAAGAAGACGAGCGGTGGCACTTTGGCGGCAGCTCAGCAGCGGGTCCTCCCTCTCTTCCTCCTGCTCAGCGGCAATTCGGCGGCAGCTCAAAGAGGAAGAGAGGGAATGGGGGACCCGCCGCCAAATTGCCTCTGAAGACCCGGACATACCGCCTTGATACCGGACAGAGTGCCGCCCCTTTGAATTGGCCGCCCCAAGCACCTGCTTCCTACACTAGTGCCTGGAGCTGGCCCTGCCCACCTACACTGGAAGGAACAAGAATGATGAAAAGATGAAAACTTCAACTGAGGAGACTGGTCCAGTTTTAAGAGGAAAACCTGTGTATTATGAACTGTAACATCCGGGGTATGAGAAAATTGCTTGCTCTAAATAATGCCTAGAGAAATAAGATTTAAGATTTAGATTGTGTGTTTATCTTTTATTTTCTTTGGTAACTATCTCTGATCTTTTATGCCTACCACTTATAACAACTTAACATCTATCTTTCTGTAGTTAATAAATCGGTTTTGTGCTTTACCTAAAACAATGTATTTTGGTTGAAGTGCTTAGGAAACCTCAGCTCAGTTTACAAAGGCTGGTGCATCTCCTCTGCATATTAAGAGAGGGGCAGACTGGGTAATAAACTTACTCTGGTCAGGCTTTTGACCAGGGCAGGATGGTACAGCTTTGGGATGCAAGACTCGGGACCTAGGGCGAATTGGTTGGTGCCTTTCTCTATAAGATTTGTGAGTGGCTTTTGGAGCATTCATACAATCTAGCTGGGTGTGGGGCTCCACATGCTGTTGTGTTGAGTGATAGCAGCCCCTGGAGAGGTTTGCTGCTTGTCACTAGCAAAGCATTTGTGAGAAACAGGACCGGCTGGAGAATTAAGGGGGTACAGCGGTACACCAGTTCCAGGTTGTATCCTGGGGATCCCATCACAGTTAAACAGAAGCTACTAAAGTTAGATATTTTTAAATCAGCAGGTTCAGATAACTTGTATCCAAGAGTTTTAAAAGAGCTGGCTGAGGAGCTTGCTGAACTGTCAATGTTTATTTTCAATAAGTCTTGGAGCACTGGGGAAGTTTCAGAAGACTGGGAGAAAGCTAATCATGTGTCAATTTTTTAAAAGTGTAAATGAGATGATCCTAGTAATTAGAGGTCTGTCAGTCTGACATCGATCCCTGGACTTCTACAGGACTTGATTAATAATGAACTTAAGGAGGGTAATGTAATTAATGCCAAACAACATGGATTTATGGAAAATAGATCCCATCAACTAACTTGATATCTCTTTTTGAGAAGATTACAAGTTTGGGAGATTAAGGTAATAGTGCTGATGTAATATACTTAGATTTCTGCAAGGCATTTGACATGGATCTACATGATATTTTGATTAAAAAACCCAGAAAGATATAAAATTAACATGGCCCACATTAGATGGATTAAAAACAGGCGGATAGGTCTCAAAATGTAACTGTAAATGGGGAATCATCATCAAGAAGGTCTGTTTCCAGTGAGGTTCTGCAGAGAGCAGTTCTCATTCCTATGCTATTTAATATCTTTATCCGTGATCAGGAAGAAAACATAAAATCGTCACTGATAAAGTTTGCAGATGACACAAAAATTGGTGTGTGGGGGGAGTAAATAATGATGAGGACGGGTCACTGATTATGGACAATATAGATCATTTAGTAAACTGGTCTCAAGCAGACAATATACATTTTAATATGGCTAAATGTAAATGTGTACATCTCCGAACAAAGAGTGTAGGTCATACTTATAGGATGGAAGGATTCTATCCCGGGAAGCAGTGACTCTGCAATAGATTTGGAGGACATGGAGGATAATCAGCTGGCCATGAGTTCCCAGTTTGAAGGATAATCAGTGGCCAAAAGAGCTAAGCTAATGAGATTCTTGGAAGCATAAACAGGGGAACTCAAGTAGGAGTAGAGAGGTTATTTTACCTCTGTATTTGGCACTGGTGTGACCGCTGCTGGAATACTCTGTGCAGTTCTGGTGCCCACAATTCAAGACAGATACTGATAAATTGGAGAGGGTTCAGGGAAGAGCCAGAAGAATGATTAAAGGATCAGAGAACACGCATTATAATGATAGACTCAGGGAGTTCAATCTATTTATCTTACCAAATAGAAGGTTAAAGGGTGACTTGATTATAGTCTATAAGTATCTACATGGAGAAAAATATTGAAAAGTAGGAAGGTATAACATAATCCAATGGTTGGAAATTGAAGTTAGACAAATTCAGACTGCGAATAAGGTGTAAAATTTTAAGGGTGATTAATTAACCATTGGATCAACTTAATAAGAGTCATGGTGGATTCTCCATCACTGGCAATTTTTAAATCAAGATTTGATATTTTTCTAAAAGCTCTGCTTTAGGAATTATTTTGGGGAAAGTCCTATGGCTCAGATGTGCTATACAGGAGGTCAGACTAGATGATCACAATGGTACCTTCTGGCCTTGGAATCTATGAATGTATAAATCAGATACCTGCTGAAATTGTGGGAGTGCTGCAAAAATTATTGGCTGAGTGTTTTTGGCCTGTGCTATGCGGAGGTCAGACTAGCTGATAGAATGGTCCCTTCTGGCCTCACAGCTAGGAAATCAATGGGAGTCTTTCCATTGACTTCAGTAGGATTTGGATCAAGCCTGTAGTATTGTTGCAAGACTTCAGTCCTCGTGTTATTGGCCATTTCAGCCTCTTCTGAGGCTGCTAATCATGCTAAATTGTGCCCTGCTGAGGGTTTGATGGGCAGGCTAGAAAGCTTATTCCATAGGCAACCTAAGAAGACTGCAGAGTTAGGTATCAGGAGGTGAGTGACTGGGATATTAACTCACTGCACCAATCCCAGGCTTGCAACAGAGTTTTAAAAACAAACTTGTTACTCTAGGCTCAGCCACTTTTCTCTACCTTTCACCCCACCATAACCCTGCACTTGAATTTCATTTCTGCAGTAGCCCCCATGGATTTAGGGAATGTAGGATCTTTGCACACGTGGACACATCCTTTTTCGACAGCTCAATCTTTCTTCATTACTCCTAAACTCTTATGGCTGTGGCCGCTATTCCCTGAAGCCTTCAGAAAAAAAATCATACTGCTGATGCCCACTCCAGTGAACACGTAAATCTTCATCCATTTCCATTTACCTTGAGCCATGCTCTCTGGAGGTGACCTTTGAAAAATGGCAGAAAAATCCCATGGCTTTACTGTTGTTTTGCTGGCTCCATAACTGAGCAAAACCCGTGGAAGAGGAACAAAAAGTTTTGTCGCTTGCCTTGTAGACGTTGCATGATGCAAAACGTAACAAGCAGACAAAGCCAAGTAGGTGGAGAATAACGACGTGATCCAAAGCCCACTGAAGTCAACGGAAAGACGGCCCTTGATCTCTTTGAGCTTTGGATTAGATCCATAACTAGGAGAAATAGAATGGAAGTGAACCATTGGACGAAATAAGCTCCACCCCATTCACCCTATCCTGGTCTTCTCCCAGTTCTAGAACCAAACTTTAATGCTCAGATAACTTTTATGCCTTTAACTTATGGTCGTATTCTGAGCCCTGCATGACTCATTCCCCCATTCAAATAAGAGCAGAGCCCAGACAAGCTTTGTTCTATGTTCATTTGACAAGGAGATTATGCCCCTTCTCTGATGCAATCTAGCCATCCTCTTTTAGGCCAGATTACTGCTAAGCACTCTCTGTAGGTATGTCTACACTGCAACTAAAAACCCCTGGCTGGCCCATGCCAGCTGACTCAGGCTCGCAGGGCTCGGGCTAAAGGGCTGTTTAATTGCAGTGTAGATGTTCAGGCTCGGGCTGGAGCCTGGGCTCTAGGACCCTGTAAGGTGGCAGGGTCCCAGAACTTGGGCTGCAGCACAAGCCCAAACATCTACACCACCATTAAACAGCCCCTTAACCCAAGTCAGCTGGCATGGGTGAGCCACAGGTGTAACTGCAATGTGGACATACCTTATAGGGCTTACTGTGAAGGCCATGTGGAAGTTCCTGCTGCTCCAATGCGTCAGCTTGTCTCGACTGTGATAGATTGGTGAGAGCATATTACACTCTGCAGTGGATCCACATCCACTTCTGAAGATGTTTTAATGTCTTGGTCATCCTCTTCTAAACGCTCAGATAAATAGCTGGACTTTTTGAACCATATGCATAATACCCACAGCCAGGCAGCAGTTAAATAGTTTCCATTTAATTTTCTCTTTCCTTGCTTCCTTTTTCTTTTTCTTCTTTAATGTTTCCCCATGTTTCTTTGCACAAGATTAATTGCTGTTTGAATGACAGAGGTGTCACTTCCATGTGATTGTGAAGGATTGCACCAATGATCATTGCAAAGAACTGAGCTTTAAAATAAAAATAGTTGCATTCACAGAGCCAGGTTCTGATCTATAAGGCTAGACACGTTGCAAAGACCTATTTGAACTACTCATACACATTGATGTGTTCTAAAGTAACAGAAGCCACTCAGGGAATAAACTTTGTCATCATTGTTGACAGCTCAGTGAAAATCTCCGTTCAATATTCAATGGTGGGCCAGATGGCAAACAAGTTGTTAGACTACATTAAGAAATGGTCAGAGAACAATAGCGTAAATATAATAATAGCATTATATAAACTATAAACCTTGAATACACTCCTGGTCTGATCACCCCAGCTGAAAAAGGTTATAGCAGAAATAGATAAAGACCAAGAAGGGCAACGAAAATGATTAGAGGCATGAAAACGCGTTCGTATGAGCAGATGAAGAATAGGGACGCGGTAGAATAACGAAGAACATGGAACATGTCACTCACTCTCCTATATACACTTTTTCATAATACAAGAGACAATTACATTGAAAGGCAACACATTTAAAACCGATGAAAAGAAATACTTTTGACTCCACACTGAATTACTTGTGGAACTGACCGCCACATGGTATTTTTGAGGCAAAGTGCTAAGCCAAATTCAAGAAAGGCTTCAATGTTTGTAGAGACAACAGAAGTATCTACAGTTAAATAAGGAAGGCCAAAAATATATTAGGGATATGAACCCGCATGCTTCATTGCATGAGGGCAGCTGAGCTATTGCTTGTAGACGGCAAGAAATCCTTCTCTATGTGCCAACATTGATTGCACACTTACAATTACCAACCTTTTAAACTATAAACCACCACCTTATTTCTTTACTATGTGCGTAACTGTTAACATATGCACCTTAATGTTAGGGTGTACTGCTGCCACCCCATTTCTTACCCTATTTTATTCGGTTTTCCCTCTATTTTCACTTAATGGTGGCAAAGCAGTATTTTTCAGTGCTGTGCTTGAAAACAAAAGAGAGCGGCTACAAATTCTCCCGTATCACTATGATCTCAATATCCTGCTGTAAATCTGGGGTAACTCCACTGACTTCAGTGTACTGTTACTTTGGATTAGCAGTGGCGTAACAGATCAGAATTTAAAGCCACTTTACAATCCACACATACTATTTAACTGAATTACGGCCTATCCGAATGACAGCTCATTCCTGGTGCCAGCGTGCTAAGTAGTTTAAGGAAGGCCGATATCACCCATAGCTTGGAAGTTCGTTATGTTCCTTTATTATATTTTTAGTGGCTGAAGACTGTCAGCATGCTTGGCTCAGTATAAAATAGAGAGAAGTCCCGTCCTTTCCCCTAAGAGATTACATTAAACTAGACTGGCTTAACTGCTAAACTACACCCTACTAAGTAAATTGCCTTCTGAATTGCTGCACATAAGGCCAGTTTACCTTCTAAAAAAGTCATGAATAGGCAAGTTTACTTTATACATGATTAGTCTGTATTAGGCCAGGCCCTTTAAATTAGTCCCTATGAGATCAACTTCACCCTCTAAATTTACTAGTTCAATCTTCCCAGTTGGTTGTGTCATGTTAGGTGATGCCCACTGCACAGTAGCTGTGTAAAATGAGATGACATCCACTCATCCATAAACTCTGATGTAAGTTAAGGACAATGTCTTAGAGGCAATTCCTCTTGTTATTTCCATTTGCCACTCTTTCATCTCTTCTGTTTTGCCCTTTCCACCACTCTGTAAATTTTAACCTTGCATTTAGAGCCTCATAATGCGGTGGCAACCTTCTCTCTGTGCTCCCGTCTTGCTGACATTGTAGGTTTTTCATTTTCCACATATAAATGACTCATTTATTACAGTAGGGGACCCAGGTGTTCGACAACAGCTTACAAACGTCCTCTGAACTGAGCGCTGAATGGGCTTCATGAATAATAATACTAAAAAAAGGGTGATGTGCTTTGACTTTGGCTTTTTGGAATCCATACATCACCCTATGCACCATCAGTTAAACAGCATTTGCAGGGAGCAATATGCCTTCACCCAGGCAGAAATACGCTTTATGAACCCTGCTTACAAAACTTTAAAAGTTTAAAACAAAAAAGTTTTGCCGGTATATGGGTGTGATTTCCCCCCTCAACCCCTTATTGGCATAATGCAGTAGTCCCCATGCAGATGCAGTTATAAAAAAATCCTTTTGCCATTATAGCTGTTCCGGAAATTGGTTTAAGGTATACCAGCAAAGGAGTTCTCAGCTGTATCTCCACTGGGGGAGTTTGCCAGGATAGCTCCAATGGTATATCTATGCCAGCAAACACTTTCAAGGGCAGACAAGGCCCCAGTTCTATTTGTCCTTTTGCCCCTTTGTGACTTTTTCCAAAGTTGAGGACATTTAGAAAAAGCTAGAAGGGTAAAAGGAACATTGCAAAGAAGAAAGTAAAAGAGTGTGGAGGGAAATACCTAGATATGATTTGTTCTATTGCATTTCGTGGGAAAAAGGAATGAGAAGGGGGAAAACAAAACCCACAACATTTCAGAATGTTTGACTTTGGCAAAAACATTTGGGACAAATGAAATTTTGGAAAATGGAAGTTTTCAGTTCTGCAAGAAAGCCATTTTTCTGCTAATATAATTTTCAAAGGGAACATTTCAGTCAGCCCTTCCCAAAAGATTTTACACTTCCTGGATATCAGCCAAAAATGGAGGACATTTTTAACAATGCATTTCCAGTTTCAAGCGGGGTGGGTCATTTAGTAGTTAAAGCCACTTTGTATTTCTTCTGTTTCTCTAAATGGCTGAGCCTCTCCCATGTGCCTTGCAAGGTCAAAAATAAAAAGTGTCTGCTCTCTTTCTCAGAGGAAGAGTCTGCACTAACTATGCTCTGTGCCCCTGGGTGAGCCCTGTTATAAAAATTGTACTCCTCTGCTCTTTAAGCACCCCAAATCTTCTGTATCTTTTCCATTCTTACAATCCCCCGATCCAGCAGTGGGAATGGCATTGTCATTATCACGGGACAGTCCTGCCATAAGTTTGGGACCAGTTAAAAAGTCAGCATTGATTTAATTTTGCAGGGGTTGAAATTGATCCATTTTTCATTTGCAAAATTTGTCATTTATTGGAAACCAAATGGGTTTCCGATAAATTCCAAGTTCCAGCAACAAATTCAATAGCCATTTTGATTTTAAAAGATCACAAGAATTGCAAAAAAAAAATTTTTTTAAGTCAATATTGCTGATAATCTTGCATTAACAATGTTGGGGGAAAAGGCTATTTTTATTGATAGATTCTAAGGCCGGAATGGACCACTGAATGGATCATTGAGTCTGAGCTCCTGCATAATACAAGCCATAGAATATCCCCGAAATAATACCCATTTTAAGTGAAAATCTTTGTTTCCGTAGTTTCAATCAGCTGTACCTATTATACCCTCTTGCTTATGCTATTGCAGGTATATTGCCAGCACTTCCACAGGGAGGTAGGGGTACTGGGAACCCCTAAGGACCTGATCCAAAGCCCACTGAAGTCAATGGAGGTCTTTTTATTGACTCCAGTGGATGCTGGATCAAGCCCTGAGGGTCGGCTGGAGTGTTGCATAAGTATGCAACTAGCTCAATTCACTGTGAACAGGCAGACCAGTAGGAAAGTCACTGATTGCATCTGTCTGAGTGGTCACTGGGGCCAGCTACAGCAGCAGTGGAATCAGACCACATGCCTTCATAGAATCATAGAATATCAGGATTGGAAGGGACCTCAAGAGGTCATCTAGTCCAACCCCCTGCTCAAAGCAGGACCAATTCCCAACTAAATCATCCCAGCCAGGGCTTTGTCAAGCCAGGCCTTAAAAACCTCCAAGGAAGGAGACTCCACCGCCTCCCTAGGTAACGCATTCCAGTGCTTCACCACCCTCCTAGTGAAATAGTGTTTCCTAATATCCAACCTGGACCTCCCCCACTGCAACTTGAGACCATTGCTCCTTGTTCTGTCATCTGCCACCAATGAGAACAACCGAGCTCCATCCTCTTTGGAACCCCCCTTCAGATAGTTGAAGGCTGCTATCAAATCCCCCCTCATTCTTCTCTTCTGCAGACTAACTATGCCAAATTCCCTCAACCTCTCCTCATAAGTCATGTGCTCCAGACCCCTAATCATTTCTGTTGCCCTCCGCTGGACTCTTTCCAATTTTTCCACATCCTTCTTGTAGTGTGGGGCCCAAAACTGGACACAGTACTCCAGATAAGGCCTCACCAATGTCAAATAAAGGGGAACGATCACGTTCCTCGATCTGCTGGCAATGCCCCTACTTATACAGCCCAAAATGCTGTGCACTTGTGGCTTGGATGCCTCACACACTGTCCCCTAACCTTTTGCACAATCCTAGGGGTTGTCGCTGCAGACTGTGATTTGCAGACAAGATTTATTTTTTTATGGATTTAGGAGCTGTAGTTCTCAGCAGCTGCCATGATGTGTTGATGCCTCAGTGGCTACTGTACCTCTTTCAGGAGTCTGAAACCCAAGTCCCGCCGCCCGGTGCTGGAGCATGTAACTTAGCTTCGCGGGGCCCCCTCTGCCATGGGGCCCTGGAAAATTGCCCTGCTTGTCCCCCCTTAATGCCAGCCCTGCAATGCTCCTAAACCTGTCCTGTGACCCCCCCAGGTTGAGAAACACTGACCTAGATGAGTTGATGTACCTCCTGGAAGACCTACGCATACCCTTGGTTGAGAACCACCACGTTTGCAGGCAATTGTGAAGAATGGAGTTTGAGGACCCAGATATGCATTTTTGCACTTCGTGTAGGCCAAATCAGGTTTAGCTTTTTAATTTTTCTATAAATTCTAGTAAATATAATGGTGATGAAACTGTCAGGCTTTGACCAAACCTGAACCTCAGGGTTTAATCATGATTAGCTGGGATAGTACTGTACGTGTGTGGTCCTGGTTTATAGCGACCACACACCTTGTTTCAGTGTAGTATCAGCTGTCAAGAGAGAATGAGCTGAGCGTAGTGAAGGGCAATGTGGCCCAGTGGGTAGGACACTGTGCTGAAAGTCTGGAGTCTTGGCTAGAGTCTATTTCCAGCTCTGCCATTGAGCTGCTGTGTGAGCTGAGACAATTCACGTAACCTTTCTGTGCATCTGTTGAGTCTACTTAAGGTGCTAGCTCTTTAGGGCAGAGACTGTGACTGTACAGTGCCTAGCCCCAGGAGGTTCTGATCTTGCTCAGGGCCTCTGGCTGCTACAAACAACAATTCAGTTCTTCACAAGAGTGTTCCAAACATGGTAACCTTTTGTGAGGTGTTGAAGTGACAGAAAGAAGTGATAGCTAAGGGGGTCACTGAAGTGAGTGAAAGAGATTAGGAACATTTGAAGAGTGACTGGAAAGAAATGAGAGTTGTCAGGAAGCCCACTAACATGGCTGCATAGGAAAAAGCCAACTGAGGCATCAAGAAGAGAAAACAAACGGTGGGGGAGCTAACCAGAAATGTAATAGAGTTGGATGTCACAACGAGATTGGAGATTTGGAATTGTTTACCCTACTCTTGATAACTGAGGACTCATCAAAAACCACTCGTGTCTTTGCTATCTAAGATTGCTTCTATTTAATATTATTGTCTCATCACTGAGATATTTACAGATGCCCCCCAAAGGTTGACAGACAGCGGGGCTGTGGTATCTTTAGTTGTGCACTGGAATGGCTATGTTTTGCCTTCCTGTGTACTGTGTAAATCAGTCTGTTGTTCAGAGAGACAGGCAGCCATTTTGTGTTAAGCTCAGTGCAGACTGTCGGAGAAGACACTCCCCCATACTCCTCCTTCTGGAGACACGACTTTTGTTCTTTCTTCTTTTCGGTGGTCTCTTAATATTATTGCCCCTTTGCCCAGAGTGATTAGCCAATATTTGAGGCCTTGCAGGATTGTTTCCAATAGGAGGATAAACTGGTAATATGAGTAAGGTATATTCTTGTTGTCTTATTTATGCTCCTACAGTGTTAGTATCCTAAGAAGGGCCCCACGCCCCAACCGACATAGCTTTGCCAGCCAAAGTTTGTAGAGTAGACATGGCCTCAGGGCCATGTTCACAATTCCTTCTCATATCTTTCTGTGTTCAACATACAGGCTTCAACCCCATTCCCTAACCCCTGCACTTACAAACCCCAGAAGCTTAGCTCTGACTTGCCTGTCATGTGGCCTAGTGACTTGAGCAGTCACCTCCATTGTTTGCAGGTGTCTTTACTACACAAAAGGGCTTGATTGCACTTTCAGTTGATCTTGAAGGAAAGTGCTTGGCATAGCCATTCGCTTTAAAGAGGTCTGTGATTGTCTCTGGATCAAGGATCCCCTTGATGACAGCTGTTAACGATACTGTATAAATAAAGGTCGTTCTGTCTGAAAGCATTTGTTTTGTGCCTGTGCATGGAACAATATAACAGGGGTGAAGATGAAAGATTGCTGGACTACCATGCACTACCTTGTTTTCTCCACATTAATTACTTGTACTAAGTGTGGGGTATTAAAGATACCAGCATCATCTAATTAACAGTGTAAGTGGAAGTGTAAAGAAATCATGTAGTTAGGCACCAGATTTGAGTTGGCTGGAAAAGTTTACAGACACATACTGCAAAGTGCCAAAGGAAAGGAGAACGTGAATCAGTTTAACTAGATTCTTTCAATTATTTCTTTACAATCCCCCTTAAACTACTAATTAATGGATATTGCACTTTAAATACCTGAACTTAGTAAATAACATGGAGGACATGATAGTGCACAGGCAGCACAGAGCTGATAAAGGACAGCAGTAATGATTTCCTATTCAAGGCACTGTTTTGGAGGCAGAAATATCAACTGGGAACTTCAATGCTCTCACGTTCATCCACCCTGTCCCATTGTACTGTATGTGAAGATCCAAGTCACAATGGAGTCTATAGAAAAGACTACCACCTCCAATAGGAGTTGGATCAGGGGATTTTAGGGGTAGAAGATCCAAGATAATTTCTCCTTAGTCAGAAAACCATGTGAGTTCATAGATCGTAATGCCAAAAAGGTCCACTATGGTGATCTAGTCTGATTTCCAGTATAACAGGACATAGGACTTCCCTGAATTAACTCTTGTCTGAAAAATTGCCAGCAATGGATAATCTATCCCAACTCTGGGCAAATTGTTCCAATGGTTAATTACCCTCACTGTTACAAATGTGTGCCTTATTTGCAGTCTGAATTTGTCTAGCTTCAACTTCCAGCCATTGGATCTTGTTATAACTTGTCCACTAGACTGATGAGCCCCTTATCAAATTTCTGTTCTCTTGTAGACTGATCAAGTCCCCCTTAATCTTCTCTTTGTTCAACTAAATAGATTAAGCTCCTTGAGTCTACAACTATAGGGCATGTTTTCCAAACCTATTCAAGATGTGGGTGTCTGGCTCTGCAGGTGTGCTTTGGGGAGAATGGTATATTATAGGGTGTAGTTGTGGGATCACCCAGCAACCCTCTACATTTATACCAAGCTCATGCATTGGGGCTAACTCAGTTAGGGTTCCTCCACAGGCTCTGGGGGAGTGCACGCCAGAGGAGACCTGCTCCTACACCCTTTATATGGTGCAGTGTGTGTTTCCCCCTGCACTGGTCCACCTCTGCTGGCTTGTGCAGAACAGGTGGGGAGGAGCGGGAAATAGGGGGCACACACCCTTTTCACTTTCTATGTGGAGTCTAGAGCTGGTGGCAGTATCTGTGACACCCATTCCTTGAGCTCAGGGAGTACCAAGACTCCAAGAACATAAGAACGGCCATACTGGGTCACACCAATGGTCCATTTAACCCAGTATCCTATCTTCTGACAATGGCCAGTATCAGAGCTTCCGAGGGAGTGTACAGAACAGAGCAATTTCAGAGAGATCCACCCCAGTCATCCCCTCCTGGCTTCTGACAGAGCCTTAGGGTCAACCCAAGCATGGGCTTGCATCACTGACCATCTTGGCTAATAGCCATTGATGAACCTATCCTCCATGACCTTATCTAGTTCTTTTTTGAACCCACTTATACCTTTGGTCTTCACAGCATCCTCTGGCAACGACTATATCTTTGTGCAGGGATGCTAGGCGGGGTTGAGGGAAGACTCCTTGTATTCACACTTCTGCCCACAAAGGGCCAACCACACTCTGACTTGTGCTAGTCAATCTGGGAGCTAGAGAGCCAGGGGGACCCACAGATTTTATCTGTATCCAACAGTCTCGGGAAATATTCCTCTAAATTCATTATGACTAAGGCTTATCTCTTCTCTATGGCAGCATTTTTTATAGGTTGTCCAAGGGGAACAAGGCAGGCTCTCTCTATATGTGCTGTTTAAAAGGATACCATTTCCTAATTTAAATGTAATCTCATTTTATCACCCGAGTGCTCAGTGGAATACCATTAAATGTGTCAGAGATGTATTTTAGCCAAAGGAAGTCTTAAAAGATAGACATTAGCGAGGGTATGTGACTGTTCAAGTGTTTGCTAAAAACCTTTATTTTTGTTCTTAGTCTGCCTGTCTTCTGGGCCTTTTCATACTGATTTTTCTAGAAACAAAATCATTTAATGGATGCTTAATAAAACCAAGACCTCCAACCACTGAAATAACACCACGACCAAATCCAAATAAATCAAATCAATGCAAAGTTAGATAGATGATGAATCCATAAAGTAATTTCCTTCAATATTTTTATCACTATATCTCCCGATGCAACCCAAGAAAATAGCCTCTTACACTAAAGCAATAAATATTAATCTATGCAGCAAGGCTTCGGTTTCTCATCTCCTGCTATAGGCTTTACATTGTCAGTAATGGCATTATGTTATCTCCCTCAAAATCCATCTAGCCAAGGTACCAGGTACACAACAGCAAAATAAAAGATAAAACTTAGTGAAATTAAATTCACTTGCAATGAGTGCTGATAAATATTTCTTATCTCTGGAGCCACTCTTGTGAAGAAATGTACAATCTCTTGGGAGTTGTTAAATGTCATTTAATCCCTGCGTGGCAACTGTTACTCAGAATTAAAGTAGCCTTAATTCAGTTTAGTTTACAATTAAGCTAAACTGAATTAAAGCTACTTTAATGCTGAATAACAGCGGCCACACAGGGATGTAATGACATTTAACTAATCCTCTTAAAATTCACACCTTTAATTATTTGGGATTAATTTTGCTGGATGTTCCCATGCAGACGAGACCTAAGAAACAGAAAGTGAGATAAACGCATCTGAAAGGGAATCACCTGACCAAACTGAAACAGTGTTGAAATAGACCAAGCTAGTTCTGCTTCTGGAGCGTAGTGAAATTAATACATAACAAGAAGGAAGCTGCTGTTGTCTGTTAAGTCTCAATCCAAATTCCTCTGACGTCAATAGAAAGACTCCTGTTAACTTCCGTGGGCTCTGGATTAGGCCCTTATATAATAATAAATGGAGATATACCTATCTCATAGAGCTGGAAGGGACCCCCAAAGGTCATCAAGTCAAGTCTAACCCCCTGCCTTCACTAGCAGGACCAAGTACTGATTTTGCCCCAGATCCCTAAATGGCCCTTTCAAGGACTGAACTCACAAGGCTGCATTTAGCAGGCTAATGCTCAAACCACTGAGCTATACCTCCCCATTTAGGATGCATGTCAATGTGAGGGAAACTAATACAGCCAATGGGTTGTTTTTATCTGTCCTCTCCACCATCTCTGTTTTTCAATGGAGGGGTTGCTCATCTTCCCTCATGGCACATTATGGTGTTCTGGGATGAAAGGAGTTTCCTCCAGACCCAACACTTCTTGCATGGCCACAGGCGTTGTGCTCCAGAAATTGAGTATGCTTCATTGACCTTCAAAGGGACATTGTTAAAGATTGCTATTGAGCCAATGACCAAATCCTAAAGCATTTACTTTCTGGCTTCCAGTCATTTAATATTTTCATCCAAGTCATGCTGCATCTTGAAATGGAATGACAAAAAGCTACTGTATGACTTGCAGAGTGTATCGCTGTGAACAAATTAGCACATGAGTAAAAGCCTCCAGCCTGGTTCATCACGAGGGTTGGAACCTTCAGTACCAAGGCACAGGGTGCTACCACTGAAGTTGAATTAGTAATTCCATTAGTTAGTAGTTTCTTATTTCTATGGACAAGCCATTAAAGGGGAACAGAAGCTTCCCTCCAGAAACTGAATGAAAGAAGTGGGGAAGATAGGGATGATCATTGTACCACAGTGGAAGGCAGTATGGTTCACGGGGAAAGGGCACTTAACTAAGACAGCAAACCTGGGTTTTATTCCCAGCATTATCACTTGCCTGCTGTGTGGCCCTGTGCAAATCACCATATTGTGGTGTGCCTCAGTTTCCCCATATGTAAAATGGTGATGGTGCCTCCTTTGTGAAGTGTTTTGAGATCAATTAATAAAGATATCCATACTGATTGAATAGGGCTGTTAACTTCCTGGTGTCCATGACAGATATTGCAATTCCATGCAATATCTTTGAGGACCATATTGCATTAAATTTATACCTCACTGTGGGTCAGGGATTGTAAGCAATTCCAGGGGAGAGAGGGCTACCACAACTCTTCCAGGAAGCAAAAACTGTGTGTGTGTGGGGGGGGGTTGATAAAAGTGAATCACTCAGTCTGTAAACACCTCCAGAGAGGCGTCATCCCTTGGGGAGGCTTTCATATCCTGGGTGTTCAGAGACCAAAAGACAAAGAAAGGGCCTTTGGCATAAAGCTGTTTCAACTGACTCAGGGCCTTCTTTCTGACCCTGCAAATAGATAGGGCTTTCTCTCCCAGGGGACCCTAGCCCTTGCAGAAGGGTTGGAAAGACTTTGGCCTAGTAGGACCCCATAAGACTGATGAGTGACCTCTCATAAGCTTTTATAGTTTTCATATGTTTTCTCAGTAATGCTTTTACTGTAAGAATAAATGTGCTTGCTTAGAATGGGCTGTATGGTAACTTGCAATGGCTGGCAAGGCATAGACTCTGGCTCTTAGGCAGACTGGCTTGCTGGGGAGGTCACAAGCTAAAGCAGGGAACTGTATAGTCTTAAAACCACCTGTGAGAAAGTAGTAGGACAAGGGTTCCTGCTCAGAGATAAGTGACAGCTGGAGACCTGAGTCCCTACTGGGCACTCCTGGAGTGGACTATGAAAGAGGGGATACAGGTGTAGTTCGCCTGAAACTGTGACAGTGTCCTAAATTCTACTCCCCCTCCCCCCACACGCTTCACATAGGTTTCAACTGAAAAAAGGTAGTCTGTCCTTTACTTCCTATCTTAAACCTGCCAAACATCTGCAGTCCACCCCAGAGGTGACGACTACATTGTTGGCAAGGGCTGACGTTAACCCTTGTCTGATGTTTGTTGAATGTTAAAGGAAAAATCCTGTATTACTGGTGCTCCCAAAATACTTACTAGAGTCAATGGAATACAGGATCAAGCCCCAAATGTATAAAGTTCTTTAGGTTTCCTCAAGAGGGAAGGCACCAGATAAATAATCATGCTAAATATGTGTTACATTTAGGACATTACACGAACAGTATTGTTGACCAGATTGCTATAACATTCTAAAAAACTCTGTTCCTGCACAATTCTGCAGGGATGGATTTCACAACAATAAGATAAATACACTCTTTAGACGTCACCGTTGTATTTTAAGACCTATTAGGTCATTAAGTTTGTCTCATGGCCAATGCAAGGTTTTTTCCCTACAGTATATTTTTCAGTGCTTTGTCCAGTCCGGTTTGTCCATTACTGAGCTTGGCTCACTTAAAATGATGAGTCTACACTGGCTCTGACAAGGAAAGCTATTTGCACATTTTTTTCCCCTGACACCTTCAGATTCCATAACATTCTTCAGTACCTGAAAACAGCAGAAGTACTGTCCTTATCAGGAAGCAGCCAGAACAAAGGTGGTGGTAGCGGTAGTGGGGAATGGAGCCATTCTCCTAACCATATGTCTGTTCCTCATGTCTGTCTGAGGCCTTGGCTACACTTACCCGGTAGTTCGACGGCTGGAAATCGAACTTCTGGGTTCGACTTATCGCGTCTAGTCTGGACGTGATAAGTCGAACCCGGAAGTGCTCGCCGTCGACTGCGGTACTCCAGCTCGCCGAGAGGAGTACCGCGGAGTCGACGGGGGAGCCTGCCTGCCGAGTGTGGACCAAGGTAAGTTCGAACTAATTCGAACTAAGGTACTTCGAACTTCAGCTACGTTATTCACGTAGCTGAAGTTGCGTACCTTTGTTCGAATTAGGGGGGTAGTGTAGACCAAGCCTGAAGAGTGCAATTAGCACTTGGTTTAGAGACGATAGACCCCTTCTTAGGCGGCTTCTGTGACTGAACGCAAGGGATCGGGAGTACTAAATAGCTCCTCTGCCTTAAAGAGATAATTCTCAGTAACACTTAGTGGGGCAGAAATCACGACCGCAATTGCACACAGCTTTTTAGATCTCAGTCCAATAAAACTATATCAGGCACAGTTTGGGAATAATATAAGGAACACCTGCACAGAAGAATGGAAGACATGAACTTGCCTTTTAGATTTGCCCTCTTATCTATTTCGATTTTTGCTGTAAATTAGGCGTATGGGGATCCAAGACTTTTGCTTTTCTGTTATATTTTATTCAGATTGTTACTTCTGCCTCCCAACACACCCATTAGCGAGGAGGTTCCCCACCTATTGCTGGTATGTGATGGTGGAGGACCATCACTCAAAAGCATGAACATCCCTGCTGAAAAAGTGATCCCAGTGGATGGAGAGAGCAGCTGGGTGGAAGCAGCATTGGCCCATTGGCTCTCAGTCGCATACACACCTGTGCTGCTTCTCTTTCCTGGCCAGGATGAAATTACAATGACATGTTGACTCCATTCTGCACACTGCAGCTGGTGTCATGAGAGGAGGCACCCTTAGAGGGGCAGATCCCCTCAAGTCCCTGCTGGTGAAAGGAGTGGAGAGGCAGCAACCATGTTGGTGTGTTGGCTTCCAGGTCAGTCCCTAATGCTGTTCCTCTCTAGTCAAGCGGCTCCCAGGTGAATCTGCTCCTCAAGATTCAACAGTCCAAATGGCCCCCTCAAGTGGATTGGGCACTGGACTGGGAGTCAGGAGAGCTGGGTTCTGTTCCCAGCTCTGACACAGACCTGCTGTGGTTATGTCTACACTGCAGTGTAAGCCCAGGGTTTGAATTCAGGCTCAAGTCTATCCCCATTTCTGACTACACACAAATCGTTCTAAGCCAGGGCTTGGTCCCAGAACCCCACTGGTTAGAGGGTACGAGTCTGAGTCAAGCTGGGACCCAGGGTTCAAGCCCTGTTGCTTTGCAGTGTAGACACAGCCCCGCTGGACTCATGCTCTGACACTCTGCCAAAAGTATTCCACAATCCCATGGGCTGACATTCTTTATCCTCTGCACAGTCAAGTTTGGTGGACAATCAAGTTTTCCCACACTGCACCACAACCAAAGGGCTAGAGCAGCTACATTTTGGGAAGGTGCTAGGAAGTCTGGGATATGGAAGGTTGGACTTGGGCCTGCACAATGCCGTGTAGATGCTGAAGCCTCAGGCTGGGACCTAGGGTTCAACAATTCCCAACCTGAGTTTGACAAATGAGTGTAGACACTCAAGCCCTAGGTTTACAAACCCAGGGTCTGTTAATTCGAGGCCTGCTAACCCCGGGCAGTACAGACATACCCTGTGTGACCTTGGGTAAGTCACTTGCACTCTGTTTCTCCACCCATCCTTTGTCTGTCTTGTCTATTTTAACTGGGAACTTTTTGAGACTGGGTTTGGGGTCCCAGCCACTCACTATGTGGATGACAGTGTCTGGAACAGTGGGGCCTTGATCTCAGTTGGGACCTCTAGCTATGACTAATACAAACATTCAGATTAATGCTAACCCTGGATTAAAAGCAGTGAAATACATTTCCAAAAGCTGCAGTACAAGCCTGTGAAAATCAACACAGTTTCTCAAGCCATGAGATAAACAACTGCAAAGCACAGCAACGGGGCACAAGGAAATGTACCTCTCCCCGTGTCCCCTCTTGACAGCTTTATGGCCTGTAATTTGGCTACCCAAGGACAATAGCTGTTTTTTTTTGGGGGGGGGGAAGGGAGATGAGAGGGGGAAATAAGTTTTCCAGAAAATTAGAGACAATAATGACTTTCTCCATCTCATTTCAGATCTGAGCCAAAGAAATCTCCTTTGCCTAAAGCTTCATTTCTCACTCCCTCTGCTATTTACCTCTCTAATTGATTTATTTATGCACTTTGTTAATTTATGAAGCACCTATTGGCCTGGCAGCTAGGCACTAAGTTACCAAATGAAAACACAAATTACATCAAATGAACCCCCTGGGTCCTATTTAAGAACCACTGCTGCTGCTTTTGGAAACGTGAACAGTCAGGACGCTGGGAAGTGACAGAGCTGGATGGTGCTCCCACTGAAGTCAATGACAAAACTCCCATTAACGTCTGTGTGCGCCCAATCAGGCCCAGAAAGAAGACTGAAAAAAGAAAAAAATAGGAGAGCAGAAACCTGGGAATCAGGAGACCCTGCCTGATCTGATGTGCCACCTTGGACACATCACTTCTCTCTGCCTCTGTTTCCCATCTAACTCTCCATCAGTCTCGTCTCTTTAGCCTGAAAGCTCCTTGAGGCAGGGACTCTCTCTTCTTGGTATGGGTGCATGCAGTGCTGAGATCAGTGGAGACCTGATCTCAGCTAGAACCAGTAGGTGCTATGGGTATATACATAATAAAGTTCCTGAACCAAACCATGTTAATCATCATAGACTATTGACTTCAGCGTGATTACCTGTGTAAGTAACTGCTAACCAAGGTGAGTAGTGGGTGTTTAATCTAGACCTACATCATGGAATTCTGTTAGTCAACTCCCCAGAGTATCATGGGTACAGCTTATTTAAAGCTGTAGAGTTGTAACTTATATAAAATAGGACTCCAAGTTTACAGTCCTTATACATGCAAAATTCCCATTGATTCCAGCTCCCATTGAACTGGGTAAGGACTGCACCACTTAAAGAAAGGGGAAATATTTCAAAGGCACCCCTGATTTTCAATGGACTCGTGCTCCTAAATCCCTTAGGTACTTTTGAAAATGAGCATCATCTTCACCAACTTCAGCACAAGGATGAACACGTTCAGGACTTGCTTTAATGAAAATCTGGGCTTCAAAGTGTATTATGGGCCAATTTTTGAAAGGAGCATCTCCCTGGTCCTTTGCAGGTGAGATCGTCACCTATGAAGTTAGTGCCCATAGCTTTATGCCCACTGAATGAATTGCATGAGCAAATCCGAGCACATGCACTTGTAACTACTGCATAATTAATGCAAAGCAGATATTTAGAGAGAAACATACTAAGTTCTGCTAAGGCCGGATTCTACCAGCACTGAGTGGTACCTGGTACCCTGAGTAGTCCCACTGAAGTTCTCATTAGTCCCACCAAAGGGAGTACTTGAGCAGTAAGAGGTTGTTCATTAGCGTGGATAAGGATGACATAATCTGTCCCTTGGTAGGCAGAAAATTACTGGGCCAAATCAGTCTCCTGAACAGAGGGAGGCTAGCTGTGAACATAGGCCATTATCTAAGCATATATCTACACTTCGAGCTGGAGGTGTACATGCCAGCTCGAGGGGACATTCCTGGGCTAGCCGTCATGGAGCTAGCATGCTAAAAATACAGTGCAGCTGTGGCAGTGTGAGCAGCAGGAGGGCCTAGCAGCCCTGAGCACAAGCCCATGTGAAATGCAAAGCATGTACTCGGGGGGCTAGGCCCTCCCACCCAGGGCTGGCTCTAACTTTTTTGCTGTCCCAAGCAGCAAAAAAAAGCGCCGCCCCCCCCGAGCCCCCCGCCGAGCGCCGCGCCACGCCCCCCAGCGCTGCCCCCCCCGCCGAGCGCCGCCAGAGCCCGCCCCCCCGCCGAGCACCGCCAGAACACCCCCCCCAGTGCCACGCCCCGCGCCGCCCCCCGCCGAGCGCCGCGTCGCCGGAGCCCGTCCCGCCCTCCGAGCACCGCCGGACCACCCCAAGCCCCAGCGCCGCGCCCCGCGCCGTCCCCCCGCCGAGTGCTGCGCCGCCAGAGCCTGCCCCCCCCGCCGAGCGCTGCCGGAACCCACCCGCCCCAGAGCGCTGCGCCGCCGGAGCCCGCCCCCCCCGAGTGCCGCCAGAACCCCCGCCCGAGCGCCAAGCCCCGCGCCGCCGTGCCGCCGGAGCCCGCCGAGCGCCACCGGAACCCCCCCCAGCGCCGCGCCCGCACCGCCTCCCCCGCTGAGCGCCGCGCCACCGGAGCGCCCCCCGCCCCGCGGAATGCCGCGCCGCGCTCCTCCCGCCGCCCCTTACCAGGTGCTGCCCCAAGCATGTGCTTGGGTGCCTGGTGCCTGGAGCTGGCCCTGCTCCCACCACTTGTGTTGCCACAGCTACACTGTATTTTTAGTGCAATAGCTGGATCAGAGCGAGTGCGGCTATGTCTCCTCAAGCTCAAATTTACACCTTCCATCTCCAGTGGAGACATACCCTTCATGTATACAGGGTTACCACAATGAGGAGACAATTGTCTATTACCAGGGCCGGCTCCAGGCACCAGGCACCCAAGCACATGCTTGGGGCGGCACCTGGTAAGGGGCGGCGGGGGGAGCGCGGCGTGGCATTCCGCGGGGGGGGGGGGGGCGCTCTGGTGGCGCGGCGCTCAGCGGGGGGGGGGCGCTAGAGGGGGGTTCCTGCGGCGCTCAGCTGGGGGCGGGGCGGGCTCCGGCGGTGTGGCGCTCGGCGGGGGGGGCAGCGCAGGGCGCGGCGCGGGCGCGGCGCTGGAGAGGGGTTCCGGCAGCGCTCGGCAGGAGATGGGGGCAGGCTCCGGCGGCGCCGCGCGGCGCTGGGGGGGCGTGGCGCTTGGGGGGGTTCCGGCGGCGCTTGGCGCAGGGGGGGGCGGGCTCCGGCGCTCGGCGGGGAGGGGGCGGCGTGGCGCTCGGTGGGGGGGCTTGGGTGCAGCGCTTTTTTTTGCTGCTTGGGGCAGCAAAAAAGCTAGAGCCGGCCCTGTCTATTACCAAGCTGTCAAGCCTTAATACGATTGGGTTTAGCTGTTTGCGACACAGAGGCCCATTTGTGCTTCACTACTCTGTGTCAGCAACTCTTGAATGGCCTGACCTACTCATTACACCTAACACACAGTTGTAATGATATATAGCCAAAAGGTGGCATGTAATATATCACTGGAAAACCAACAACTCCAGTCATTAATATTCATGCATGATGTATGTGGATGGTGTGTACAAAGGGTTAGGGATATATGATAGAATTATGTTCTTAACATGTGTTTGGCAAGTAGTCCAACCTAGACAATGGAATGTGTAGTTCCTTGGCTGACCAGCCTGGTCCTCAGGCTGAGACAATGAAGACACATCTATATAAAAGGTAAACAAAGTCATTCACCTAGCAAGCAGGGGAAGGTAGCCTCTTGTGGGGTCTGAACAACGATAAGAAATTGAATCAAGTGACTGCATACAATAGCACTGCCTTGTAAAAGTGTATCAGGTAAGGTCTTTTATGAAAGCGAATGACACGCTGGTGATTAATATCACTGTAAACTGTATTTATTAACACTATACTGATATTGTGCTTTAAATCTTTAACCAAACAAAGGGAGAAACCGGTTCCCTCCCCCAGACAGAAGGGAAGGCTTGGTATCTGTCTCCAATGAAATTAAACAACGTGTGACCGAAAACACAGAAGCACCGTTTACACATGAATCAGGCCAGTTAAGGCAACAAGGAAGTATTTCTTCACACAATACACAGTCAACCTGTGGAGCTCTTTGACAGAGGATGTTGTGCAGGCCAAGACTATAACAGGGTTTAAAAAAAAGAACTAGATAAATTCATGGAGGATAGGTCCATCAATGGCTATTAGCCCATCTGGGCGGGGATGGGGTTCCTAGCCTCTGTTTGCCAGAAGCTGGGAATGGATCACTTGATGATGACCTGTTCTGTTCATTCCCCCTGGGGCACCTGGCATTGGCCACTGTCCGAAGACAGGATACTGGGCTAGATGGACCTTTGGTCTGACCTAGTATGGCCATTCTTATGTTTTTCAGCTGCTGTGCTTCTGTCTCTTTAAAGGGACAACGGGCCTTATTACGCCTCTGAATGTTCCAAGAGAGGACTGCACGTTCCACGGGAGATGGTTTTGGGGAACTGGGACTGAGGGTGTGTTGGGGTCACTTGATTACTAGTAAACAAGGCTGGTGGAGATCAGGGGGCTGTTGTGTTGCAGACAAGCTGCAGGGGTCAGAGCGCTGAACAGGGCTGCACAGCACACAGAGACTCAGGGAACTGCACGTTTGTCTGCTGGGCTGTTGGTGTCTGGGCTGGGTACCACAGCAGCAGTGCATTTAAGATGCCCAGGGTAGGCAGTGACACAACCCCTCACTGGTCTGGACTGAGCTCCAAAACGTGACACTGTTATACCTACATCCGTTAAAAACTGATGAGATCCTTATTTCACTGGGGAAATAGCATTTGATTATGAAAAACAGACTCACTGAATAAGGCTGTTATGTAATTGACTAGATCGATTATGCTGCTGCTAAACCTTTAAAAAAAAAAAGGACTCAGTAACCAATAGGCACTGAACATGTAAGAATCCTAATCTTAAAGGAAATAAATGCACAGAGTTGTGTACGAGGCATTCCGAGCTGAAAGGGCTGCAGCATGAAGCCCTGCAACACATGTTATGGAGGAGGTGACAGTCCCTATGTTTTCTTGGCAGTGCTGGGTCTGTGGACAGCATGTGTTTGCTCTTCCTTCCAAGGGCAGAGCTGGTTTTGCTCCCAGGGACATGGTAGCCTCTAACTCAACAGCCCTATTGATGACGATTAAAGATGCAGTTAAGCAACGTACAGCCTGCTTGAGAGAGAGAAAGGAGAGCAACGGCTGAAAATAAGACAGCGGAGAAGAAGAGCTGCTAGATGTATGTTATGAAGCATTAAAACTGCAGGTCTGAATCTATGAGGCTGATGTCCCTCTCCCATATACCAATGTGAATCCTCTGAGAGTGGCAAAGAGTCCTGTGGCACCTTATAGACTAACAGACGTATTGGAGCATGAGCTTTCCTGGGTGAATACCCACTTCAAAGTTGGTATTCACCCACGAAAGCTCATGCTCCAATACATCTGTTAGTCTATAAGGTGCCACAGGACTCTGCCGCTTTTACAGATCCAGACTAACACGGTTACCCCTCTGATCCTCTGAGAGTAACTTCACCAGAGTCAATAATGCTGTAGAACTAATATAAGAGAGAGGCCCAGCGTCTACACCTTTTTGTTTGTTCATGGCAGTGTGCCTTGGAGTCAGCTGCTTTCTCTATTTTCACAAAAGGTCTCCATGCTCCACACCCACCCAGTCCAGGCTGCAAATATCTCTTCTATATCCCTTCTCTTTGTTCTTGCCCTCCACAGCCCATCCTGTGTCAGGGTCTCAGTGCATTATCTACTCCCTACTCCCTCTAGTCCTTTTCCTTGGATAGGTAACCTGACATGTCAAAGAATGAGTCACCAGCCAGCATGCCCTCTCATGGCTAGACGTGGCATAGCAGGGTCTTCTCCTCTCGTACACCCTCCCCACCAATAGCCATTCTGGCCCTGCAGTGGTCTGCTTCTTCTCATAATTCAGCCCGCAGCCAGCTCACTTTAAAGTCTCACCCCTCCTGGGGTATTAGTATTCCATTCAGACAGTGTCCCCCCCAACTCTAATTATCAACACAGTATCTTCTGCCTGTTTGGGGCTCCTTGGCAGGTCCATTCTTCTTTCTAAGTAAGACGTGCCAGGGCTTCTTCACAGCATCCCACAGCAGAACTCAGAAAACCTGAAACAGAGCAAACACAACTAATGCTACCTCCACCTGTCCTGGGCTTGAGCTTTGACTCCCTCCAGGTTTCCCCCAGCTCTCTGCTCCTGTTGCAGAACACTGCTCCCCAGGGCTACTTTCCTGGAGCCTGGCTACCTTTCTCAGGGCTTGGCACTGAGGCTAACTCCTCACCTGTGGTCCCTTTCCCAGAGTGAGGGCCCTGGAACTCTCTCCCACCTGGACCTTCCCCCTATGGCTATGACTTCCTTCCTTTATGGAGAAGACTTAGCTCCTCTCCAGCCGCATTTGAGAACGAATCAAACCTGATGCACCCTCCAGGTGCAGCAAGGTGGGCTAAAAGAGCTCTCAACCTCCTACTAACCCTTTGTTCCCCTCTGTGAGATAGACACCCCAACGCACAGCATTACAGCAAACTCTAACAAGGGAAGCACATACAGAAAAATAATAACCTGTATGTTGAGGGCCAGCAGTGAATATGTTGTTGGGGAGATGAAAGGGGTAACGAGATAAAACACAAGAATTAGTTCTTGTAATTGAAATTCATCAATGGTTGGAAAAAAAAAAACCCTGGGAGCTGCAGTGGAAATGAGTAATGACTTACCTTTTAATCTTCCTAAAGTGCTCTTAGTTCCAAAAAGCTTTTCAGGGGCATACTCAGCATTTAAAACAAGGCCCATAACCGCTCCTCCCTAAATCTGCTCTGATGGATGAATAATAGAATCAATCTGCGATGACTCATAAATAACATCAGAAAAGAAAAGCCGCATGGAGCCAAGAGAAGCAGAAAGAGAAATTAAAGAGGGCCTTGAATAATCAAGTGATGGGGGAGAGCGCTCAAGGGAACCAGGGGCTGGTGATGCTAGAGGAGGGAGAGGGCATCTGGGAGTGTGTGAAGAAGTGTCCCAACCTTACTGATATTGTGTCTCAGGCTACTGCTGTCATGATATGCAGAGTCTCTCTGTCATAAACAGATAGTTAAGGGTTAATGCCTCTTTTACCTGTAAAGGGTTAAGAAGTTCACCTAGCCTAGCTGACACCTGACCAGAGGAACCAATGGGAGGACAAGGTGGCTCAAAAGGAAGGAGGAAAGTTCCCTTTGTTTGGGTCAATTTCACTTTTGACTGGAGGGAAAACCTCCAGAATTCAGCCTCTTATCAAGTAGAGAGTATTAGTGAAGGAAATAAATAGGTTTATGTTTATTTCTTTGTAACCTGTCTTGTGCAATTAGAGGAATAATCAAATTGGGTATTTGGGTATTTTTTGTGTAACTAAGTTTTTGCCCAGGAGAACATCCTCTGTGTTTGGAATCTGTTGTCTCTGAGAGTAGTTGGTATGCTAATCTCTCCCAGAGGGTTTTTTTTTACCTTTCTTTTCTTTAATTAAAAGACTTTTTTATACCTGATTGATTTTTCCTTGTTTTTTAGATCCAAGGGGGTTGGATCTGGATCCACCAGGAAATTGGTGAAGTCTCTCAAGGCTACCCAGGGAAGGGAATTTGTGCTTGTGAGTGGTGGCAGCCAGACCAGATCTAAGCTGTTAATTGAGCTTAGAGCTTCTCATACAGGTCCTCCACGTCTGTACCCTAAAGTTCAGAGTGGGGAAGGAACCTTGACACTCTCAAACAGGAAATGTTTATTGTACAAACAGCTACTACTATAGGCAATTAAACAGGCTTCCTCACTGGCCATTTGCAGGCCACTCTGTGGAGGAAAGATGGAGGACAGAGAGTATCATGGCATCCCTGCTCCATGTGGAATTTCTAAGAGGGGGAGCCTGTGCCCTGGTCTACACTGGCAGAAACCAGGTTAAAACAAGGCTGAACCTTTTCCAAGCCATGTAACCATGAGGCAGAATCAATACACCAATGCCGGCAAGCCAAGCGTGCTTGATATATATCATAGTGCGTCACTGAATCAGGAATGACTCAGGGACAGAACCTGTACTGCAAAGGCACTGTGGAACCTGAAGGGTCTCTCTCCTGTTACACTTTGGCAACCCTTGTATAGCTTGTTGTGGTGATCAAGTATTGCTGACCTGAATTCTCTCTCTCTTTCCCTCTGTCCCTGGGTATGTCTACACTGCAAATGAAGGTGGGATTGGAGTAAGGGTAGGCATACTCATGCTAGCTTTAATCTAGCTTGCACAGGTAGAAATCATAGTTAAAACATGGCCTTATGGCTTATACTCAGGCTATCCACCCAAGTACAAGCCTGTGGGGAACCCTGGGTATGTCCTTAGGTGGTTAGTCCTGTTGCAGACTAAGCTGCCACATCTTCACTACATTGGTATCCATGGCAGCTAGATTAACCCATGGCTACCCATGCTACAGTCCACCCTTTACTTACAGTGTAGACATACCCACTGCATGTGTGTGTGTGTCTTCTTCATTCTCTCTTACCCTACAGACCCCCCGTCAACATTTCCAAGTTTAAAGTTAATGCTCAAAAGGAAAAAGTCACCATCAAAGCCAATTAAATGAATAAATTTAAATGTAAAAATTGCTTGGCTTGGAACATACATGATTTGCTAACTCCCCCGCCCCCCAGTTTGGCAGGGAAGCAGATGATCTCCAGTGTCCCAGCCTTAGCATTTTGGCTGTTTTTCAATGTCTGGTCGGGGCTTTCATTCTGGGGATGTCATTGTTTTCAGCACCTGCAAAGGGAAAGCTAATGAACTGCTGACATTTCACTGTAAAGGTTTGATTTTGAGGGGGTTTTTTTTAATATACATTTTTTTTTGTTTAAAAGTTCTTCTTGCTCTGTCTCATCTCAGTCTCAGAATCACAGGTCTGGCTGCTGCTGACTCCGATGAGGGCAAACACATCTTGTGTCTCACGCCTAAGGGCTGCATCATCCCTCTCTGCCACGGCATGTGGAAGGAAGCCAGCTCCTGTTCATCGTCACCAGGCAGCATGAATGTGGAGAGTTGCAGCATTGTCCCCTTCTACACCCCAGCCCTATGGAAATCCACCCGTAAGTGCTTTGTGCTGTTTGACCATTCACCACAGTGGTCTTGCCCTGCATGACTTCTCAAGGTGCACTGAAGTAGATATGGGCCAGATTTTCAAACAGCTCAATGTGTCGGGTGCAGGTTTGGTGCCGAGGCCTATTGAAAACCCATCTTCTATTTAGGTGCTTAAATGGGAGCTGAGTTCTTTTGAAAATTTAGCCCATAGATTGCCTCCAGTTGCCCCTCAACCTTGCCATCATCAGTCAGTGTGGTGGTGGCAGCACAGGTGCTGGCTTGAGCTAGCCACCCAAGTATGTACTCAGGGGGTTGGGCCGGTTTGTAGTCGTGCAGCTAACCGAAGCTACAGCCACACTACTATTTTTAGCATGCTGGCTCGAGCAGACCCTAGCGTGAGTCTCTCTATCCATACTGGGAAATAGCCTTCCACCTGCACTGTAGACATACCCATGGTCTGTGCAGAGCTTTGACTCCAGGAAGCACTGTGAAAGAAATGCTAGGTATTACTATGAACTCCATGAGGCACCCTCTTCCTTTACAGTTCTTGCACCCATCAACCTAGGAAAACAAGGGAATCCCATGAGGAATCATAGAATCATGGAATATCAGGGTTGGAAGGGACCTCAAAGCAGGACCAATTCCCAACTAAATCATTCCAGCCAGGGCTTTGTCAAGCCTGACCTTAAAAACCTCTAAGGATGGAGATTCCACCACCTCCCTAGGTAACCTATTCCAGTTCTTCACCATCCTCCTAGTGAATTTTTTTTCCCTAATATCCAACCTAAACCTCCCCCAATCATATCTGGGAGTCCTGCAAGGCTTTTTACACTGTGGCCTTCAGCTTGGTTTCAGACCTCTTGAGATCACCAACTTGTCCCCCCGCCCCAGTTTCTTTGCCTCCCCTCTGCTCCTCTCTCTTGCCCCACAATCCAGGCAATGATCCTATCTCTCCCCCATACCACAGTTCCCCCTTTCAGTTCTGTTTACACACATTGCCCCCTCATGGCCCAGTGTCTAGGCGAGTGATGTGTTATTGCTGCATGGACCCTGAGGCAGTGAGGTGACTAAGCTCTAGTCTACACTACAGAATAACTTTGGTATAACTATGTCACTCACACCCTTGAGTCTCCTAATTATACTGACCTAAGCACCAGTCACGAGCGGTGAGTATAATAGGCCAGGGGAGGCTAAGCGTCCCTGAAGCAAGCCATGGCCCTGCCCATTCTCCTCCCTCTCCCCCAAGCCAGTGCCCAAAGCGGAAGGAGCTGAGCTCTGTCTGGAGGCCAGCAGCCTGGCACTGGGGCAGCCGGCGGCCCAGCACTGGGGACAGTATTGGTGCCAGCTGGTGGCCCAGGGCAGTTCTGCTGGAACTCTTCTGGTCACGGGGCAGATGCTCGGGGCTGTGGCGGATTGAGAGTGGTGGTGGGGGGGCTTGGGCAGAAGGGGCGGGGCTGTGTGACTACCCTCCCTGTAGGGGAGGCTCACAGGCCACCCATGGTGCCGGTGTAGACAGTGCTATGTGGACGGGAGAGATTCTCCTACGACATAGCTACCGCCTCTCATGGAAGTGGATTAACTAAGCCATCAGGAGAAGCTCTCTCCCGTCAGCGTAGCATCATCTACATTAAAGCACAACAATGCTGCAGCTGAACCAATGCTGCGTTTTAAGTGTGACCTTGTTCTGCGTGTGAGACAGCTGGCACCAGCAGGCTCCTTCTCTCCATCGCCCACCCCTGGGTGCCGCACCCCAGCAGGGGAGCAGTGACAAGGGAAAGGGAGGAGGAGGTGGCCTTTTTTGTCTTTGCACCAGCCCTAAGAGTAGCTCCCAGGATTCCCTGCAGCCTGGGTTATAAACAGAGTTGGTCAGAAAACAGGAGGGGACGGTGTAAAAATACTGGCAAAAATTAGTTTCTGATTTTCACTGAAAACCCTTCATAATTTTCTGACCAGCTCCACTTGGGAATCAGATGCCAGCTGAGTTGAGTGACAGCATAAAAAGTGGGGTCAAATGTAGGACTCCCACTCCTGTTTGGCGACACTCATACGGTATATGAGGAAAACAAACCGTCCTGTCACTGCAGAGAGGCTTTGATGACTCTCTTCTCTTTCCCCTTTTGCTATTTCTCTGGCTGGGGGAGACTGGGGCCAGAAGGGAACACTGTGATCATCTAGTCAGACCATAACACCGGCCTTAGAATTTCACCCAGTTACTCCCGCACCACGCCCAGGACTTCTGTCTGAACTATGTCATGTTGTGGTACATGCAGGAGCAAGGAGCAGAGTGAGAGCCATCAGACTGTAAAGGAGATAAGTGCATGATTGGGGATAACCAAGGAGGAATGTAGGCAGTCAGCATTCTGGGCATCATGAGATCCACAATATTAACTCCTAGAGGGCTGGATCCAAAGCCAATTGACATCAATGAGAGACTGCCTTCCAGCTAGATCATTACCATTCCCCTGCACTCTCTTGATACTCTACATATTCACAAATAATCACCACCTTGTTATCTTCCAGAACGTAGCCACTGGCCCAGAACCCTGCATCTGTGATAGGTGTAGTGAACGTCTCTTTATTATCAGCTCTGGAGGTTGCATTAGATATTATGGATGAGCGGAATGGATGTTTCAAACACTAACTTGGCAGCATGCGTGTGACTCCATTGCCTTCAGTCCCGAGTTCACCCCCCTATTTCCTCAGGTTCTGTGCAAAGGGACATCAATTCCACCCCATGCAAAAGTCAGGAAAACTGAACAGTTTAGTTTTGATCATAGTAAACTGATTTCAAAATAATAAATAATAATAGCATTTTTAATCAGTAGATCTCAGGGTATTTCACAGAGGAGATCAGTATCATTATCCCTATTTTACGGAGGGCATACTGAGGGACACAGAGGAAGGTGACTTGCCCCAGGTCACCCAGAAGGCCAGTGGCAGAACCGGGGGAAAGAGTTCAGGTCCCCTGAGTCACAAATACAGGAGTTTAGTTAATAACACCTGTATCAAAAATCAAACACAAAAAATATATGAGAAGTCTCTTTAGACGGTGTAGTTGAAGAACAGGTTTTCTTATGAATCTGAGCTCAGGCTTTAGTTTTATTAGTATTAAACAGCAGTGTTCACTTTTAGTACCTTATGCTAGAGTACAGACATATGCAGACTGTACTGTAATTAACTTGTAGAAGCACTAGAGGGTAGCACACAACAGGGGAAAAAAAACAGCCTAGCTTAATCTAATTTGTAAGTATAACTTGAACAAATAATGATTTATAGCAAGCTGTTATATAAAAACTGTTCTGACCCAGACTGGTGTAATAAGTGTGTGCTTTTCTCTGTGTACTGTGCGCATGTGCTACATAAGGAATAGAGTAGCTAAAAGATGTTTTAATGGATTTGTTATTTGTTTGGGTGTTGAAAAGCATTATTCTCAGATTAGAGGTTTTGGAAATTTCTTCAATTACATGTCGTGATAGGTGTACCTCAGAAAGTTTCTGTTTTTAGTTCAGTGAGGGGAGTGATATAAGAAGAACATGAATGGATAGATAGATGGATAACTAGATAGATAGCTTTGGGTCAGATAATAATACTTAGCGCCTATCAAGCACTTTCCATCAGTAAATCTCAAAGCACTTTACAAAGGAGGCCAATATCATCACCCCCATTTTATTCATGAGGGAAACTGAGGCACGGGGCAGGGAAGTGACTTACCCAAGGGCACTGCCAAGTCCCCTGAATCCCAGTGTAGTGCTCTATCTACTAGGCCACACTGCCTCCATACAAATAAGCACCCAAATGTAAGTTGGCCTCTTCTCTCGCTTGTTCTAATTTTACACTGCTGTAACTCCATTGGGCCAAATTCTGGTCTTGCTGACAACAGTGTAAATCAGGAGTAACCCCACTGAAATCAACAGTAACACTGGTATATGCTACTACAAGGTTGAAGAGACTCAATCCATTGACTTCATGAAGTACAGGACAGGAAGGGACCTCTAGAGGGCAACTAGTCCAATCCCTTGCACTGAGGCAGGACTAAGTATTTTCTAGACCATCCCTGACAGGTGTTTGGAGGCTTTTAAGGACAGGTTAAACAATGACAGAGATCCCACAACCTCCTTAGGTAATTTGTTCCAGTGCTTAACTACCCTGACAGTTAGAAAGTTTTGCCTAATGTCTACCCTACATTTTCTATGCTGCAATTTATGACTATTGCTTCCTGTCCTGTCCTCAGTGGATAAGAAGAACAATGTAACACCTTTCACTTTTTAACAACCTTTTACATACCTGAGGACTGTTAGCATGTCCCTAGTCAGTCTTCTCTTCTGAAGACTAAACTCTAGGAACAGACCAGGAACTGGCCTGAGGCTCTGAGTCACATTCAGGCACCTGTTCTTTCTTTACTCCCATGGGGAAGTAATTTGCCCCAGCTGTATACCTGGCATGATACATTCCTATGGCGTCATGGTTCAGCTGCACTGGCTGGTGCATGGGAGAGGTGGTGGAGCCAAGGCACTGCTAATTCCATGCTGCCCACTCCCAACCCACATGTGAAGGATGGGGAGTAGTGGCTCCATGGAGGCTCTTCCCACCTTGTGATCCAGGTGCCCTACCCAAGGAAGGGTCCTTGATGGAAGCCTCTAGGTGCAACCACAATACTACAAAGGCCTACACTTGCCATTTATACCACTACAAATAGATCCTTCAAGCCCTTTATTCTTTCCTATGTGTCCTGCACAAAGCAGAAGAGTATTTCATAAGGTTTCAGTGACAGCAGCAGTCCTGGTCAAGGTTGCTTAATGTCAAAAAAAGGCACTCATAAAACACAGTCCTGCTATAGTGGGAAGCCGAAGTCATAGGAAGCCCAAGATTAAGGTATTTCTGGTAATGGATCAGCCCCAATATATCTGGTACAAATGTAGTCCCTTGCTGATTGTGTGTTACGTTTCTTGCCCCTCTGTATCCAATACACAGAGGCTGTGAGTCTGTGAAAGGTCTCAGAGAGGGATCTTTAGGTACCTGGTTCAATCCCTGGTGTTGGCTAAGGTGGACAAAATGTGACAGCCACCATCTGGCTTGAATCAAGATACTTAAGAGTTACAAGCACAAATCTCTACAGCTTGAGCAAAAGAGCCAGGCTCTGTAGCTGAGACCTGTAACAAACTCATATTCTCTGTGGATTGGGACCATCTCTAACACACACTCCTCAGTGGAATACACAGTTAGAGGGAATTTAGGTTCCCCATATGCAAAGTCAAAATGACTTTTTATTCTAGTCCCTCTGAAATTTTTATCCACAATTTTAGCACACATGAAACAAATGTTACCCTGATATATCAACTTTTGTCTAATCATCTGGAGACTAGTTCCAAAATGTGGAAAGAAGCAAGTACTTCCTTGGTTCAAAAATGAATCTGAATTTATAACCAAAATAATTTCCCTCACGAATGGTCCGAAATATTTAACCCAAAATAATGGTTCTCTTACAAGACAGGTAGACAATTTAGAAAATCAACAAGGTCCTGGAGTCTGTGATTCTGAAATGGAGGAGACAATTTAGCTGTGGTTCTATTTGAACTTTATTTGATTGTGGTGTAGGAAATAAAAGCAGATAAGCTCACACCATAAATGGGATTTTTAAACCTTCTCTCACAGTGATTTTCTTTTGGAGTTAATACCGATTAACCCTACCTTTAAAGTCTACTGGGATCATGCTTCATTTTTTTCGGATGGAAGCATGTAGAAAAAAACCATAAAATACCTTTAGACCATATTCTGCCTAGCCTTTACCCAGGGGAGGGAAGTGATGGCGTAAAGAGATTTCCTCGCCCTTGTGCACTGGTCTTACAGCTGATGCAGATTAATTCCTGTGACAGATATGGCAATTTCCTGCAATATCCTAGAGAAACCAGACAGGACCTTCTGTCCAAGAGGGGACCCAATCCTATCTGGGAAGGGTGGGAAGGACTTGGCCCAGTTTGTACACTTATTCTGAGCTAACAGCTGTTATGAACCACAGAAAAAACCGTGGGTGGGTTCTGAAGAACTATTCACTGGCCAGAGACCTTGTTGGAATTGTAATCTCTGGTAAACTTATCAGCATGTGTGTAGGTTCTTTTATTGTTTTAAATATGTTTTGTCTGTCATGCTTTTACCTTAAGAATAAATGTGCTTGCATGGAAGGAGCTGTGGGGTAATGTAACTGTGGCAATTACACTGTTTACAGCCTCGGAGGAGAAAAGTAAAGCAGGTAGGGAGCTGTGCCAGGAGGGATGGAGGTGCATGTCTCCACCCTAGAGAGGCAACAACTGGGGAGCCTGAAGCATGAGAATGGATGCCCTTGCTGGACTATGGAGGGGGAATACAGGTGCAGTTGCTCTGTGTTGGGACAATTCCTATAATTAGCTTAAATATCAAAAACAGTTCAAATTGAAAAACTGGATTTTTTTCCCTTTGGAAATATTGAAACATTTCAATAATTTCTAAACTGTTTCCCCCCACCCCCCGCCCCCCAAAAAGTTGAGTCGAGATATTCACCCAAACCAGCCTTTTCCCATGAAATGTTCTGGTTTTGACAGATCAGCATTTTCTGACCAAAAACATTGGGTCAAACAAATTCCCGGACAGCTCTATGAATGACCTCAGCTAATGTGAAAACAAAAACAAAAGAAAAAGAAAAAACACAAAACCCAACAACTGGGCAAAAAGAGCAGCAAACCACTTGGAAAGGAAATTGAGGGCACAACAGATGAGCAAGGCTAAGCCAGGGAAGCCGGAGGGTGGGGCGGGACTTCAAGCAGCTATTTGGAACTGAAATGACAGCTGGGCATGGAGTCAGTCTTTGGATGGGTTACATTCACATAAGCCTTAGGGCCTTCTCTGCTGGTGACTTTCCCTTCAATTAATAATAAATGCAAAACAAATGGGATCTTTAGGACTCACTAAAGTGGACTTGTTGTTCCTGGTTCCTAATGTTCTCCCTGAACACCTGCCAAGGTGCTTGTGACAAGAAGTGCTACAAAAGCCATTTCCTAAATGGTTTTGGTTTTAATACAGTCCTTACGACTCTGGATAAGTTAAAGGCTTTTGATCAGCTTAATCACAGTTATTTGTTTTATGCTCTCAGGCCTTTGGGTTTTGTAGCAGCCATTCATTGCTTATGTTAAAATGTTACATTCCAACCTTTATCACCTGCTTGGCAATAAAGGTGATTTATAACTTTGCTTTTTCCTGTTCACAGAGGGATATGACAGCAACGATCTCTCAGGTAAACTGCATTCACCGTCAAGTGAGCCATTAATTCCAGCACTGCAAAGGTGTCTGCCTAACTGATCTCGAGGTCCTGAGACTCATGTATCTCCCCTTAGATGAATGAAGTCAATTAAATCTTCCATTAAGATTTTTCAGCTTCCACAGATGGTCTTTCTTTTTCCTCTTATGATAATCATATTAAAATTGCATGCCGAGCCATTTGTACATTTTAACACAAGCCTTCACTGTTCCAAATCGGCTGGGGGAAGGGGGAATTGTCACCGTTTTCATCAGTCTCTTTTCCTGTCACCACAACCCTTGCAAAGGGAGTGACTGCTGCAGAATCCATTAGCCGCTAGAAGGCATTTGCACTCGTAGTCAGGGAGGGGAAGGGGGAAAATGGCAAACCCAGGATTTTCCTGGGACTGTTGCAACGTGAAGATGTGTTTTTTTTAATGAATGATTTCCAAAGGAATGAGCAGGCGCAGGGAATCTTATACCCGGCTGACTCTTCTCAGCATTCATTAAGCCAAGGCTTTTAATCTCTGATGGTTGCAAGTCCAGGTCTAGGAACTGCTTGCAGCATTGGGGCCCCATCCTGTGCAGTGCTGAGTGTCCTCAATTTCCATTAATAATGATGATATTATTTCATATTTATATTGCAGCTATGTATTGAAGCTCCAGTGAAGATGAGGGCCCCACTGTTCCAGCCACTATGTCCCAGCCACAGAATCCCTGTGCCAAAGAACTTGAAATCCAAGGGTCCAATCCTGCTCGTATTAAGTCTATTGGATTTTTTTCATTGTCTTCAGTGAAAATAGGCGCAGGCCTTAAGGCCCCCATTGGAAGTGCAAGCTCAGAGTCCCACCAAAGTCGGCTCACAGCTCTGCAGAATGGAGGACGCTGATGGAATTACCATAGCTTCATGGCTCTAGCTATTGTCTTCTTCCCCTCCCTTCTATACTACCGTACTCCTTTGCCAATGTGTAAAGTTCCAACTCTCACTCGAAGAAAGTTTAAGCTCCCCTTCTCCCCAGCTACACTAACGCCTGGCCCCCCTGGCTAACTTGGAAATGACTAATGTAGGCCAAAATCAGGCACTTAAATGTATATTTAGAGACAACAAATGGCCTGTTGGTGCCGAGCATGGCATCTACAACTCCCTGTGAAGTCAGTGGTAATTGTGGGTGCTTCTTTTCTTAACTCTCCTGCTATTCCCACTGCTCTCACCAGCACAGACTGCATGGAGCTGTTGACTGCATCCTTGAGCATCTGTGGTCATCCACATGCTCTTGGTGTAGACAATCCATGACTTAATGGACCACATTCCCCACTGATTTACACCCCATGCAATTCTTATTGACTTAAATGGAGTGGCATGGTGTAACTAAAGGCCAAATTTGGCCCTCTGAGATGCTTAGTGCTGCAGCTGAGTGCAGTAGTGATTGGTGCAACAACAGCAGGAGATTGAAGAAAAAGGTCCATCTATAGCACATCATATAACACTCCCAACAACCAAGAAGGCCTGCAGGTTAATAATGGTTCTCCAGAAAGCAAGTGCCCTGGATTTACAGCTCAAGGACAGAATCTTCATAAAAACTTAATGAAGTATTAATTTTAATTCCCATTTATTTTACTTTACAACGTTCACAGACATCGAGCTTTACTGAGATACATTTTATTGAAGAGCTGTCACGTCTCCTTTGTCAGAGAAGTTTTTTTCCTGTGCAAGGAAAGGGGACTTGAGCACATAAATTGATGCCATAGTTTTCAAAACAGCAGGACAACATTTTTAGTCCTTTCAGAGCAATAAGGATTGACCACAGTCATATTCTTATGGCAATACACTGTTTTGAGGGTAGGTTTTTACATGAAGGTAGTGGAGGAGAGTAGATATGTGGAATACTACTACTACAATGCACCTTTCCTCTTAGGACTTCTTAATATTTTACAAACACTCTTTGTGCTCTACCACTCTGAGCACAGGACCAGGACCTCCTGACTTCCAATCCTGGCTCGGAAACCATCTCCCTTTGTGGACTTGGGCAAAGTACTCCACTTAGGAAGGAACAATCAGTTGCACACACACAAAATGGGAAATAACTGCCTAGGAAGGAGTACTGAGGAAAGGGATCTGGAGGTAATAGTGGACCACAAGCTAACTATGAGTCAACAGTGTAACACTGTTGCATAAAAAGCAAACGTCATTCTGGGCTGTATTAGCAGGAGTGTTGTAAGCAAGACACGAGAAATAATTCTTCCGCATTACTCCGCACTGATTAGGCCTCAACAGGAGTATTGCGTCCAGTTCTGGGTGCCACATTTCAGGAAAGATGTGGACAAATTAGAGAAAGTCCAAAGAAGAGCAACAAAAATAATTAAAGATCTAGAAAACATGATCTATGAGGCAAGACTGAAAAAATTGGGTTTGTTTAGTTTAGAAAAGAAAAGACAGAGAGGGGACATGATAACCGTTTTCAAGTACATAAAAGGTCGTTACAAGGAGGAGGGAGAAAAAATGTTCTTCTTAACCTCTGAGGATGGGACAAGAAGCAATGGGCTTAAATTGCTGCAAGGGAGGTTTAGGTTGGACATTAGGAAAAGCTTCCTGTCAGGGTGGTTAAGCACTGGAATAAATTGCCTATGGAGGTTGTAGAATCTCCATCATTGGAGACCTTGAAGAGCAGGTTACATAAACACCTGTCAGGGATGGTCTAGAGTTAATACTTAGTCCTGCCATGATTGCAGGGGACTGGACTAGATGATCTCTTGAGGTCCCTTCCAGTCCTATGATTCTATGAAATCACTTTAGCTCTCTGCCTCAGTTTCCTTAGTTGCAAATGGGGATCATAAGACTAACACACTTACCTCATGGGGTATTGTGTGAACCAATGAGTTAATAGTCATATCGCGCAGGTAGATATAAGAATATCCAGAAAAAACTTCAGACACCACTGAAATGGGGCTCTCTTTGGGGTGGAATGCAATAGCTGTTTAATAGCACACAGTAACACTATACAACAGTTTGGGATAGGAAGTAAACAGGAATGCTATATCTGATTGAAACTGCATGCAGGATATAATTACCCTAGTAGGGATTTAGCCACAATACTTGAAGTAACCCCATACTTTTCTTCAAAGTGCCATGGGATCTTTAGTGACCGTATGTGTCAGGATCTTGGGCAAAAACCTGGCACTGCTAATGTCAGGAGGAGGTTTGCCATTGATTTCAGGGAGGGGGACACAGGATTTTACCCATTGTTTTTTTAACTCCCATTTGAAAGAAACTTTCTCCAGAAGCAAATTGTTTCCTAACTTCCTGCTGGTTCACTGGCTCATTACTGACTGATTGGGATTGGATCGCTGACATCACTGCCTGCAGTGCATGCATGTTCTTTGGAGAGTTTCCATCTACAAACGGACCCAGCCCAGCGGCGTAGGACATGAGACCTAATGAGACTGGCACACACTGAAGCAGTTAAACCAGCCAAAATGTTGGACTCGTTTTAGGCATTTTATAATAGGCATTTTCTAGAGGATTTGGTAATGGGGTAAAAATCCTTTCTCCCCTAGGTTGCTACTGCCTCAAATCAGCCCACGTTGGCAGATACTTGGAAGTTGTAACCTTCTGATGATCTACATGAAATGGGCTGGTGATCTCATCCTGTTGCAGTGCAGGATAACTGCCTGAACCCTACCCCTTCTAATGCTTCCTGCCTGTTCTGCTGTGCCTACATACTCATGTTGGCACTGTCGCACACTTTGGGACAAGGGGAAGGGTCTTGACTGAGCATTCAGCTGCCAGGAGAGTCTTTGCTCTCCTCCACGAGTTACAGTTCTGGTAGTTCGAAAGCTCTTCACAATGTCTTCTTCCTATGGAGAACTTGTCCCCAAGACATGAATGCTAAAGAGGTTCCGGGCTATAGGGTATTCTGGGTTCTCTCAGTTTCCTGTGCTGATGCTGTTCCATTTTGGGCCAGAAAGGCAGTGAACATTACTCTATAGCTTAGAGGTTAAGGCCCTTCCATGGGAAACCTAATTTCCAATCCCTGGTCTGATTTACACCAAGTGAGTATTTGCACATGGGTTTCCCATATCCTCTGTGAGTGCTTTAACCACTTGGCTATTCAGGAGAACAGGGACATCATCACCACCTCACCCTTGGCTTTTCTTCAGAAAGGGCTGGACTAGTTTAGGTGCCGCACTCCAGGAGAAAGTTCATGGCAGTGAATCCTGAGTGGAGACAGAGTTAGGTGCCTGAGTCCCTTTGAGAGAGATGGTTTCTTAGGCTACACCCCCTTCCTCAGCATTTCCTACTGGTTAGCTTAGGCAGTTCCCTGCTCAGTGTGAAAGCATCTGTAATTTCTCCTTTAGGAGCCTAACTTTCCCTGTGCATTGTATAGGGAGCTAGGGTGCCTAATCTAGGTTGTGAATTCCACTGGATACAGGGCACCTAAAAGTTGTGTGGCAACACCCTGTGCATCTACCTTTTAGCTAACGCTGTAGAGCTCATGCTCTTTGTTTTTGAGATCCTTGGTTCACTCACTTGTGACAACTAAGATGATGGGGTGGATTCTGAGCTTTATAAATCAGACATACAGGCTCTGATCCGAAGTCACTGTGTGTCCTTCGTTCGACTTCAGTGGTCTCTGAATCAGGTCTGTACAGAGAAACAAAATGGCTGGCTTGCAAGGACAGAATAATCTCTTCCCAGACCTGACAAAGAGTTCTGTGTTGCTTGTAAATGTCTCTCTTTCGCCAACACAGGCTGGTCCAATGAAAGATATTATCTCACTCACCATGTTCTCTAAGCACTACAAAGTATTTATTAGTTGTGATGGGTCAGTCAAATCACTCGTATAGTAGTTCAAACTGGCACGGGCATAAAGTGGGGTGACCTTTACCTGGAGTAGAATGGCCCTCATAAAGCACAGAGCTCTTTTCTGCCTATGACAATCTCAAAAACAAAAATCAAAGCAATGGCTTCCCGATTCATTGTTACAGCCATTTGTGCATTTGCAGGAATTACATGCTTCTCACATTAGTATAGCCTTCGCTGAAGACTTGAGGGGATCTAGCCCAACTTTCATACTCAACGGGTCAGATAATTTTGCAAGGGGTTCTATTCAGATATCATACAATCATAGAATATTAGGGTTGGAAGAGACCCCAGGAGGTCATCTAGTCCAATCCCCTGCTCAGAGCAGGACCAACACCAACTAAATCATCCCAGCAAAGGCTTTGTCAAGCCGGGCCTTAAAAACCTGTAAGGATGGAGATTCCACCACCTCCCTAGGTAATCCATTCCAGTGCTTCACCACCCTCCTAGTGAAAGAGTGTTTCCTAATATCCAACCTAGACCTCCCCCACTGCAACTTGAGACCATTGCTTCTTGTTCTGTCATCTGCCACCACTGAGAACAGCCTAGCTCCATCCTCTTTGGAACCTCCCCTTTAGGTAATTGAAGGCTGCTATCAAATCCCCCCTCACTCTTCTCTTCTGCAGACTAAATAACCTCAGTTCCCTCAGCCTCTCCTTGTAAGTCATGTGCTCCAGCCCCCTAATCATTTTCGTTGCCCTCCACTGGATTCTCTCCAATTTGTCCACATTGCTGCTGTACCTCTCATTTGTTGCCAGATTTTCTTTTTCTCTTCCTTGCCCTCCAGCTGTCTGCATGCTGAGTAATCCTTGTTAATGCTGTAAATAACACCATGGTGTAACTTCATAAAAGGCCCATCAAGCCACACTTCCCAGTATATGACATCAAAATGCCTGCTGAATTGGCAAGTAAGTCAATAAGGACTGTAAGACCCAAACCAAAAATCTCAACAGAGAGAAAAAAAATATTGGTACTTACCATTTTCCTTCCAGACCTTACTATTTCCATGTCTTGTTTCCAGAGTGTGACTAGGACAATTATCAGTGCTTTCATGTGGCTATAAAACCAAGCGTTATCATCCAGTGTTGCCAACTAGGCTGGTTATTCTTGCTCAATAGCAAATTAAAAGCAAAAAAATAAAAGAGGTTATAGAAAATAGTGCTCAAAAACATGCATCATTGGGGGCTTTTTGATATTCTTAGGGATGGAATCGCTGCTTGGCGAAAGCCACTTTGCTCCGTGTAAAGTGAACTCGCACCAGCTGAAGGAACCTCCCTGGAGAATTGCTCATGTGTAAGGGAAATTCCAACTGGTGTAAAACTGGGAGTGGGAGTTCTGCTAACTCCGTCCCTTGATGCCTCTTCTGCTGGAGCTGCACTGTCTGGCAGGGTCATGTCAGGGAAGGAGAGGATGTGTTTTGGGAGGGAAGATAGGTGAGTCTGGGGAGGGAAGGAGAAGGTCTTCCATCAATAGCATAAATTAAAGCTGCCCCTATGCTGTGAAAAATGCTACCGTATCAGAATGGTGGCTCTTTGCAGCTGCTTGGCACTCACTTTGCACTGGTATAAAAGATTGCAAGGGATGCTGAGCAATGATGAAATGGGCTCAAATATCCGGATTCTATAGGACTTTTCAGTAAGGGGGAGGAAATATTTTCCATCCGTTCACAAGATCCTTGAAAGTCAGCAAATCTCCCTCTGTCTTTTCAAACTAATTGTATTAGAACAGGAAGAAAGACTAGTCCAAAGGACAGAAACACCTGCAGTACCATTGCTACGAATATTGTTTGGCCTTATTTGAGATGGCCTTGCACTCTGTGTTGTCATTTACATTGTTATAATAGGAGAGCAGAATAGGGGTAAAATACGGATTTGATCTCATGTTACACCCACTTGTCACAGGTGTAAATAACTAATAAGGGACAAGGCAGTGGAAGAATAGGCCAATTAACTGTTATCATGTTAGCTAATTCATTTGCAAAACATGCCTGTGACATGAGTAGACATGTTTCAATTCCCATTTTCCAGTAGGGAAAGATGGGGTACAGGCAGGATGCTTCACTGGAAACCTGTTACCGAGGGAGGAATAAGATCCATCTCTCCTGACCTCTACTCTTGTTCTTCACCTCAAGAGACTCCTTTCTCCTCAACTTATTGAGGCCTGCTCCAAAGCACAGGCATGTCAATAGGAATCTTTTCAATGACTTTTCAAAGTGAATAAGGAAAAGTTATTTACTTTTTCCATAATATAAGAACTAGGGGCCAACAAATTAAATGAATGGGCAGCAGGTTTAAAACAAATAAAAGGAAGTTCTTCACACAGTGCACAGTCAACCTGTGGAACTCCTTGCCTGAGGAGGTTGTGAAGGCTAGGACTATAACAGGGTTTAAAAGAGAACTAGATAAATTCATGGAGGTTAAGTCCATTAATGGCTATTAGCCAGGATGGGTAAGGAATGGTGTCCCTAGCCTCTGTCTGTCAGAGGGTGGAGATGGATGGCAGGAGAGAAATCACTTGATCATTACCTGTTACGTTCACTCCCTCTGGGGCACCTGGCATTGGTTAATGTTGGTAGACAGGATACTGGGCTGGGTGGACCTTTGGTCTGACCCGGTACGGCATTTCTTATGTTCTTATGATTTCAGTGGGCTTTGGATCAGGCCCTGACTAACTGGCAAATGTTTAAAGGCAGGGGTGATGGAAAGTAAGACTAAATTAGCCAATTTGCTTTGATGAATATCTGATTTTGTGTGTAAATGCAGGGTTTTGCGGGCTTGACTGGTGCACGGATCTTTTTGCAGACTCACCCATCACTACCTGATTTAAAAATCCTGTCTTAATTGAACAATGCCCAGTTTTTAGCAGAAATGATGGGTCATGGAGTCACAGATTCATTGGTTTTAAGGCCAGACAGGACTACTCTGATCATCTAGCCTGCCCTCGTGCATAACTGGCTATAGAATCTCATACATTAATTCCTATATCTAGCCCAATGACGCCTGGCTAAGCCATAGTGTATCTTTTTGAAAGACATTCAGTCTTGATATAAAGTGTCCCGGTGATGGAGAATTTACCACATCCCTGGGAAAGCTCTGCCAATGGCAGATTTTATTGTTAAAATTCTGCATCCTCTCTATATAGTTAAGTTTGCTTTGTGTGCCATGATATAAATGGGACAATAAGGTAGAGATGGCAATATTTACTCCATCTCTCCTCCACACTAGATCTCACCTGGGATTACCAGTAAACACTGCCACCTATGCCCCCCTGCTCACAGCATCTCCACACCATGAGACAAACATTGGTGGAGACATTGACTAACTCCTCTGATATCACATCAAAGATGAGGAGCATATGGACCTGACTCACTCCTTCTCTCTTGGTATCCCTGGCTCACCAATTGAGGAGCGGTGTTCCCAGTATCAAAGCAGGGGACAGGGAAAGGTTGGATTCAGCCACCATCCCAAATTATCATCAACAAAGCAGCAGCTGCACTGCAGCCTAGTCCCACAATAAGCAGAAAGACTTGGCATTCGTACCCACCACTATATATTGTAGCCAAATAAGCAGAGCTCTATTAGCATCGTTGTATTTGTAGCCAGGTTATACTGAGTGGTTGCCTTTTCCTCATTCTAGTCGCGAGAACTTTACCACCAGTTACTACCTACTCCAAGAAATAATAGTACTTGGTACTTACATAGTGTTTTTCATTTGTAGCATTCAAAGAACTTTACAAGGGATGGTAAAGCTCATCATTCCCAGTTTACAGATGGGGAAACTGAGGCAAAATGGACTTATCCAAGGTCACTCACAAATAGTGCCCAGAATAGGGCCTCAAATTCCCTGATTCCTAGTGCCCATCTACTGAAAGACAGCAGAGATTGGGCCATGCAGAGAACCATGTGTCTTCCTTGTACTCCTCCTTCTATCTCTCTTCTATATCCACTGTTGTCCCTTGTCTTATACTTAGCTTGGAAGCTCTCTGGGGCAGGGACCATCTTTTGGTTCTGTGTGTGTACAATGCTTTGCACAATAGAGTCCCATTCCATGACTGGGGCTCCTAGCTAGTCTGATAATAAACAAATAAATAATGCACGCTTGAGATTTCATTTTGATGTTGTTTACAACAAATGAGAGTGCTTCAGTTTAGCTAGAAATACATCACGCTGCTGTGTTTATTAAAACACTGATGTCATCTCTGATGCTCTTTAGGTGAGCAGTTCTCATCCAGCTCTTTGACAATAATCATTTGTTGTCAAAACAGGCCGCTACAGAAAATTCTTCCTTTTATTCTCACTGCAAACCATCTTTCCATAATGATGCAAACCACTGCAGCATCTTAAAAACATGCTACCTGCTGGGTATTTTTGATTTTTTTTTTTAAACTTGCTTTCTGTAATGTTCCAGGGCAAATGCATCGCTCTTCAAACCAGTCTGGCACTCTAAAGAAAAAAAGAGTATTTACTACCATTCTCCTCATCTAGCGACATTGATTATTTTTGCCATTAGCTTACATGAGCTGAATGCTAATGTGGCTGCATGGTATAAAATAAGTAAGGATGATGGATGCTTTCCAGGTGTATCTATGGATAGCCAAACACTATTTGTTTCCATAGGCTATCTGTAACAGCCCCTTCCTATAGGGAGCTGCAGCTTGGCATGCATTCATTTTATTGCTCAGCTGTTCTTTCACTGGAGCTGAATTTATGGTGCTACAGTAGCCATAGTTCACTGAGTTAATTCCTGGTAATCGCTGTGAATTTGGGAATACTTCTTTCCTTCCTTCCTCTCTTTTTTATGTAGTAAACAATTCTCTTCAGCTGGGGCCTGTTTGAAATCAATGACCAAAATTCGATTGACTGGAGCTGGGTCAGTCTTTGCTGAAGACCCTATCCCAGAAATCCTTTGACCTGTCAAGTAATCCTTATTCACATGAGCAGCCCCATTGGAGGCAATGGGACTACTTATATGAGGAAGGACTATTCAAATGAAAAAATGGTTTGCAGGATGCAACCCTCAGTCCTTTCTCAATCAAAACTCTCGTTTATCTGTAAAGGCTGATTCAGGCTTGCATGACCTGACCCCATAATAAGCAGGTATGTTCAGCTGTTTCTCATTTAAAATCATCAGATGTTTGTCTGCATAAGCAATCGATGAAAAGCTGCAGGGAGCTCCTTTTGCCGCCTTACTCCTCAGCGTGGATCATGATTATGCCTACAGGAATTGCACTAGATCAGAGCATTGGTAAATCGAGTCCAACATTCTGTCTGTGGCACTGACTTTAGGGAGGGGAGGAATCCTCGGTTGCAAAGAATCCTATTTGATAGAGATAAAGACAAGCGTTCTTGCCAAATTCTGTGTGATGGGTACTTCCAAATTTGTGGATAGTGTCTGGATGAATGAATTCACCTGGAAATATCTCAGGTAAACAGCTCCCATCATTTGTGACTTCCAGGCAGAACCATCACGGATGTGCCTTTGGCTCTATGAGAGACAGAAAAATGAGTGGTCCCAAATTCTAAGATAAATGTCGGTGTAGAGAAGCGATAGTGTATTGATAATCCTTAATTGAGAAAGTTGTGGGGCAATATTATTCACCAAACATTGGGTTTGTGGAAATTAATGTAATGGAGGCCAACCAGAAATGATGAAGAACAAACAAAACAAAACAAAAAAAATTAATGGAGATGTCCTATCTCCTAGAATGGACCTTGAAAGGTCATTGAGCCCAGCCCCCTGCCTTCCCTAGCAGGACCAAGTACTGATTTTGCCCCAGATCCCCCCTCAAGGATTGAGCTCACAACCCTGGGTTTAGCAGGCCAATGCTCAAACCACTGGGCTATCCCTCCCCCCCCCAGTGGCTATAAAAACACCTGGTGGCTATAAAAAAGCATTTGTGACTGCCTTGGAAGTGTGATTGCTCCCCGATACTGATGGGATACTGACCAGATAGATAGCTTAATGATGAAGAGTTTAAGGTAGTGGACTAGCACTCAGAACATGTGTGGTTGATTTGCTCATCTGCCAAAGACTACCTGTGTGACCTTGAGTAAATCACTTAATTATCTGTGCCTCAGTTTCCCATTCTCAAAATGGGTTAATAATGGTTCCTGTCTCCTACCTTTTGTCTATTTAGCTAGTAAAGTACTTTGAGGCATGGACTGTATCTCACTACATGTTTTTTTACAGCGCCCAGCACACTGGGATCTCAGTTTTGGTGGGGGACTCTAGGCCCTACCATCTTTGTTGGAGTCCAGGGAATGAGAGTGAGGGCTTTTGCACATACATTGTAGGTAACAGTCCGTGCTTGTGACTAGAAGGTTTTCAGCCTGGCAAGTCACATTTTTTTGCATAGGCTGAGATACATTAGGTTCCTTTTGTTTGCATTTCTGTGGAATTTCTCTTTGCTTCCTATGTGACATAAGTTTTGCTTTAGTTAAGGTCATTTGGATGTATTGGCTGTTGCTGGGGAGAATTACTCTAAACTGATCCTGAGAGATGGGAAAACAAATCTCTGATCTTTGGTAGAGTGGAACTAAGAGGTACCAACCTATGCGGCTGGAGGATCTGGCCTAATTGCGACTGCAGATGCTTTGACTGCAGGTAGAATGGAATATGGTAAAAGCTTAATGACAAACAGGGAGGAGAGTGGAGTTCAGGGTCCCTACTCTTTCCTGACCCCTTTGGTTATCAGTATATGCCCTGATGCCTTAAATGTAATTCCCTCTATTTGACCATTCACACCTACAAATGTTATTGGGCAAGACACTATATTGCTAAAAATAGCAGTGGAGATGGGGGAAGCACGGCTTGGGTGTGTAGAGAACCGTGTAGGGTACATACCTTAAGGTTCAGGTGTGGTGTGTCTTTACTCTATTTGCCTAAGCAGTACCTGACAGTCTACCCTATTTATACCTGTGCTAGAGGAGCATGCAGTGTATGTTCTCTACACATTACTGTAAGGAGTGTGCAGTATAGACATACCCTAGATTGTGGGGTGGAGGAGGGGATATCCTGTTAAGTGGAGCTGGTGGATAGGTGGGACTTTGATCGCTCAGTTAATGTTTGGATAATCTGTCTTTGCATGGTTGTCCCATCTGCACCCTTTATGGTGTGCTCACCACTGCTTTCAGTTCCCTTTATATCACAATTAGTAGTTATTCCAGTAAAAAGCTAGATACTGATGCTACCAGGCCAGCACTACCTTGCTACAGTACTTCTCTCCCCTCTGCATTTTAAGACAGTATCTCTTGGTTCACTTGTTGAAATATGATTGGTGGTCTAGGGTTTGAATATACTGTGACGGAATGCACCCAGGTATTCACACCCTACACACTACAGTAATAAACCTCGTACAAAATATGCTTTGTGAGGTATTATTTGAAAACTAATAACTCACTGGTCAATAATATCATGATGAAATGTGCACAGCAACATTATAAGTAAAGTTATAAACATAGGATGAAATTAGGTCTGAAATGTGTTTATCCCGACAAGTCTGGGTAAACCTGTTTCTCAAAGACAAAGGACAAGCTGGCGTCTCTAGCCAGGTATCAAAGCTGATGGGCAATCAACTGTTGAGTGGCAATTCTTTGGCAAGGAAGCGGGGCAGGAAGGGCCGGTGCAACCCATTAGGCGAACTAGGCAGTCGCCTAGGGCGCTACAATTTGGGGGGCGGCAACCGCGGCGGTATTTCAGCGGCGGGACCTTCCGCCGCCTCTGTGGGGGGCGGCATTTTGGGGCGGGACCTTCCGCTGCCTAGGGCGGCAGAAAAGCTGGCAGCACTCCTGGGGGCAGGAACAAACATCTGCATCTTAGGAAACAACAGCATGAAACCTCTTTCACCATGAGATGCCTTGTCTCCATCCTCACAGCAGCAAACTTTATCTAGAGGTAACCCTCAGAAAAATGCATTTCAAAGGGTCATTAAACTATAAAATCGAGGGGCAAAAACACCCTGAGTTGTCTCCTCCTATGCATCTTTCTCTTTCCACACAAGATGGCAAAATAGCCTTTGGATTTTGGGAGCAGAGCCTGGTCTGAGAATTTCATCAACAACGTTACTAGGAACATATGGTAAGGGACTGCACCTTGAACCAAGTCTAGTTTGTTAAGTTTAAGACTTATCTTTATTTCTCTTGTAACCATTTCTGACTTTAATGCCTTAGGTTTTAGGTGAGTAAAAATATACCTCTTTGTAGTTAAATAAACTTGTTTTATTCTTTAATAAAAACTAATCCAGTGTTGTGTTTAAACTAAATTGTGTGAGTAGCTCCATTAAAAGTAGCAAACTGTTGTATATTGTTCCCCTTAGAGGGGCAGTGGACCTAAAATATTGGGACAGTCTGGGAGAGTTAATGTTCTTATTAACAGAACGTAGTTTAAAAGTTTCAGATAAACCAGTCATAATATGGGTCAAATGGGCTGATTCAAGCCATGCAATATGAGTTGGATTTTTTTAAATACTCCAAACCATCCCTAATTTACAAACTTCTTAGACCTCTTCTCATTAAAGAGGTATGGGCAAAGACAGGAAAGTGATTTTATAGTCATATCCATGAAGGTCAGAGGACAAAAAACAATAGTTGTAAGATTTATTATGGCTTGTTCCTCTGAGTCTCTTAAAAGCAATTTGGGAGAAACTCAATTTCAGGTATTATAAATGTGCCGTGATGAATAACATTCCAATTTAAACAATATCAGTGCAACTGGAGGTGGGATCAGAGATCACGCACGGGCTGCTGAATGGTAGAAACTGAACTAGTTAAAATTCTGCTGTGCCTTCCACGTGAGTCACCCGGAGATTGAGATGGTAGGTGTTTGAATATCTGACACCTTTTATATTATAGCTAATGTAATTATATTTTCACTTCTGCTCACCTATAAAAAGAACTCAAATTTGCACTAAAAAGATTGTTACCCCTTTTCCGCTGATCATTGCTTAGCAAGGTATTTCACATGAAAGGTTTGTTATCTTTAATAGCACTTAAATTACTTAAAGCAATTACCTGCATCAATTTAAATTCTATAGAGGTTATTAAAATACTCTTGTGGCAACTGTAAAGAAATATGAAAATAAGTAAAGATTAAATTGTACACTCTCTTGGAAAGTCATCTGCTTAGGGCATATTCAGTCTTTGATTACTGACTAGCTAGCACATTTGCCTCCTAATCTGTAGTACGTTTCTTCATGTACAATAGATCTAATTCTAATATTAGAAAAGGGTCTAAATGCGAAACCACTTACCTGAACAGCAGGGGTTCAAAAGCCAAATCCAAATATGGATTTTACAAATAATCACAGGCTTTATAATAAGTCAAACCCACCCCCTGCATGCAAACATACTTGAGCTTTGGGGAGTTTGTACCCTGCATCTGGATTTGAATTTTGCATTGTGGGCCTGTTTCTCTTCAATATAAAACAAAGAGAATTAACTACCTCTAAACATACACACAACTAGATCTGGATTTTTCTTTTTTTTCTTTTTTTTTTTTAATTCTCTCATTTCATCTCAACAGATGTGCTAGACTAGCTTGGGAAAAGCTTTCTAGTAATGAGGTTTATTATTCTGTAGAATAGCTCCACAAGGGTAGAGACGTAAATTCAGTTACAGGGACATTGGACATTAGACTGGATTAAACACTAGGAAACAATCCCGCATATGAAGGGAGGTAGAGTAGATGATTTAAAAGTCTCTGTCTCTAGTTTCCTTTGTACTCTGACAAAATGCCACTCTAGCCATTACCACTCAATTAACGTAGGACTACTCATGTGCTTACAGTTGTGCATGTGCTTAAGTATCTTCTGGACCAGAGGCCTAAAACATGTTGAAGATGACTGGTCTGAGTCTTCTCTCCCTTTGACCAGGCCTCACTTCTGTTGCCTTCAGAACCTTAGTTGGGTCAGAGGAGGCTATGCATGTGCAATCTAGTGCCAGGTGCTTGCAATTCTAGCTAATGGAATACTTCAAGTGATAGAGGCCAAAGGTTATTTTGTACAGAAAGTCCTGAGTTCAATCCTTGCTGACAGCCATGGGGGTCCATAGATTGAGCTTGACTAGCATTTTTCAGGAAGTCTCCACAGATAGTATCAGTGGGGGGAGCACTGTTCTAGACAGGGCTCAGGTATTTTTACCACCGTGGTATTTAGACTGGGATCTGTCACACTAGCAATGTCACTGTTGCCACCACTCATGGACTTGCCTCAGAGCAATCTGCCGCAGTGTCTTCCCCAGGAGCCTACCTGCTCCTTGTGGTTCCACATCCCAGACTGATCTCTCTCCGCTTTTTATGAGGCTCAGGTTTCCATTAATCTATCACTTGACCCCCTTAGTTCCACTCCCTCAAGCCAGGAAGCAGCTAATTAACTATATACCAATGGCCATATTGAATCAGACCAATGGTCCATCTAGCCCAGTATCCTGTCTTCTGACAGCAGTCAGTGCCAGATGTTTCAGAGGGAATGAACAGAACAGGGCAATTATCAGGTGATCCATCCTCTGTCCTCCAGTTCTGGCTGCTGGCAGTTGGAGGTTTAGGAACATCCAGAGCATGAGATTGCTTCCCTGACTGTCTTGGTTAATAGCCAGTGATGGACCTATCCTCCATGAATTTAATTCTTTTTTGAATCCAGTTATACTTTTGGCCTTCACAACATCCCATGACAACAAGCTCCACAGCTTGACTGTGGATTGTGTGAAGAAGTACTTCCTTATGTTTGTTTTAAACTTGCTGTCTATTAATTTCATCAGGTGAATCCTAGTTTTTATATTATGTGAAGAGGTAAATAACACTTCCCTGTTCACTTTCTTCATACTATTCATGATTTTATAGAGCTATGTCTTATCACCCCTTAGTCATCTCTTTTCTAAAATAAACAATCTCAGTCTTTTTAATCTCTCCTCATAAGAAAGCTTTTCCATGCCCATAATCATTTTTGTTGTCCTTCTCTGCACCTTTTCCAATTCTAATATATCTTCTTTGAGATGGGGCAACCAGAACTACACACAGTATTCAAAGTATTGGCAATTTATATAGTAGCATTATGATATTTTCTGGCTCATTATATATCCCTTTAGTAATGGTTCCTAATATTATGTTAGCTTTTTTGACTGATACTGCACATTGAGCAGATATTATCAAAGAACTATCCACAATGACGCCAAGATCTCTTTCTTGAGTGATAACAACTAATTTATACCCCATCATTTTGAATGTCTAGTTGGGATTATTTTTTCAAGTGTGCATTACTTTATACTTATCAACATTGAATTTCATCTGCCATTTTGTTGTCTAGTCACCCAGTTTAATGAGATCCCTTTGTAAATTTTATAGTCAGCTATAACACAGTCCCCTCTCCCTTTAAAGGGGACAGTCACCCTATGATAATTATGGAAATATTTCTGATGGCAGAATTTAGTAAAACTCAGATTTGGGAGAGGAGAGGGCTGACCTCTTGAAATTAATATAGTAAAACATAAGAGTTAAGTTTCCCAAACTTGGAATAGAGACATATACCTCAGCAGCCTTTCTGGACAGGGCCGGCTCTAACTTTTTTGCCGCCCCAAGCAAAAAAAAAGAGTGCCGCCCTCCATAGCGCGGCCATAACACACACCCTCAGCACCGCGCTGCCACCCCCCCCCCCCGTGGAGCGCTGCACTGCCAACCCCCCCCCCCGCCAACTCCCCCAGCCTCCCTGCGGAGCGCCGCCAAACACCCCGCCCCCCGCGGCGCGCCGCCGAACCCCCCCCGCTGAGCGCCGTGCTGCCAACCCCCCCCACCCCAGCGGAGCGCGGCACAGCGCTGCCGAACCCCCTCGCCGAGTGCCACGCTGCCGAACCCCCCCGCCACCACACACACCTCCTGCTGAGCGCCGTGCCGCCAAACACCCCCACCACCAAGCCCCGCTGCCGAAACCACCCACCAAGCGCCACGCTGCCGAACCCCCCCGCCGTCACACACACACCTCCCGCCAAGCGCGCGCTGCCAAACACCCCCACCGCCGAGCCCCGCTGCCGAACACCCACCCCCCCCGTGGAGTGCCCCACCACGCCGCCACACACAGCCCCGTGGAGTGCCACTGCCGAATCCCCCCCCCCCCAGTGCTCCCTGCCGCCAAAACAAAAACAACCCACCCCACCCCCAGCGCTGCCCGACCGAATAAAAAAAAATAAATAAATAACCCTGAGCACCCCCCCGCCACTCCCAAGATTGGCCGCCCCTTACCAGGAGCTGCCCCAAGTACGTGCTTGGTCAGCTGATGCCTGGAGCCGGCCCTGTTCTGGAGAGGTACAGTAGGACAAGTGATATTTACAGAATTACTTTGTGGCGTGACAACAGCATCAGTGAACATGAAAGCAAAGTTAATTTAACTAATGGAAAAGCAGGCAATTATGTTACCATTTCATTTAGTTTATACATACAGTTGAAATAGCAAATTTGTAATGTCTGCGGCAATAAATAATCTCCTCTTGCCGCACAGATGTTATTAAACCAAACTATTATCCTTTCTCTGCTTTTTTTCCATTGCAGTGCTCAATTGTGAAGCATCCTCATGTTCACCTTTGCCAGTTGATAACAGTGCTCCAGGAAAACTTTGAACAATGCCTGGTAACCATAAAACTTGGAGGCAATTCATCTCAAACTTTATGCAAGGTTAGATCTAGGTTTGCTCATGACATGATGCTTTCCCCCTGTTAATCTGTGATATTAAATCCATTACAATTACACTGAAAGAAGTAAAAGTTGCTGATTCAAACAGCCTTTTGTTGCAATTTTGCATTTGCTACTTCCTCCCCACACTGCACCCGTCCACAGATGGAATTGAAGATTAAAACTTCTTCGGGTTGTTCAGCTTTTGCCATCTGCAAAGCCCTGAGTTCAGAGCCATGTCAAAATCTTTACGTGCTCTAATTAGAATAATTTATTTTTGTTCACAATCAGAGAGTCTAGTCCTTAGCTGTGTCACTGTACTATACAGTTAATAGCCTTATGCTCATTCGCTTCTACTACATCTTTCTTTTTTCTGCTTTGACTTTTGGAAAACATAGGGTTATGCTGCCTCATGACCGCCTCAGCACATGATCAAAAAGGAAGTTCAGAGCCCTTAAATCCATTAACTTTTCAATTGGCAGTGTCACTGCAATTAGCATTGTGGCATGTGGAAAAAATTTCGCATAGAATGTGGGAACTGGTTTGCACACTGCACACTCAAGGTTGGTGCTGAAGTTAGTTTGTGTCACTGGTTGTTCAGGGCACGCCTAACCATAGATTTCACTGTGCTGCAGCAGGGCAAAAGGAGGTTTCACCTAGAGCTGATTGAAAGTTTTACAACAGAACAGATTTCTGTCAAAAATCTGATTTAATGACATTCAAAATGTTTTGAGGGAACATATCAATCTCATCCACATTTTTGGAGGGAAATTTATCAAAGCAAAAGAAAGTTCTAGTGCGGGGTGGGGAGGGGTGCAAAAATCTATGAGGAGAGAGAGAATTGTAATCCCTCTGTGTCTCAGGGCAGGTCTTCACTACCCGCCAGATTGACAGGTAGAGATCGATCTATCAGGGATTGATTTATCGCGTCTCGTCTAGACATGGATAAATCGATCCCTGAACGCGTTCCCTGTCGACTCCGGAACTCCAGCTCGTGAGAGGCGGAAGCGGAGTTGATGGGGGAGTGGCAGCGGCTGACTCGCCACTGTCCTCACGGCCAGGTAAGTCGACCTAAGATATGCCGACTTCAGCTACGCTATTCGCGTAGCTGAAGTTGCGTATCTTAGGTAGACACACACACACACTCCCAGTGTGGACCAGGGCTCAAAGATAGACAATTGGAAGGGTTGCTGGGACTAGAATTCTCATCGGTTTGCTTCTAAAATACAGGCCCCTTACCATGTGAGTTCCTTTAGCTGACGCTAGTGATTGGTTCCTTATCGTCTCTGTAGTCTCTCTCTCTCTCTCTCTCTCTCTCTCTCTCTCACACACACACACACACACACACACACACAGAGTCCATGCAGATGACATTATGTAACAGATACAGAAAGGACTCAGGACTCCAAGGCCTCACAAGATGTCATGAGTGTGACCAAATGTCAGTGTGGTACCCTTCCTAGAGTCTAAATAAGAAGATGGAATCATGCAAGTCTTCTGGAGTGACCAGATGGAAGTGGATGAAAGAATGCCTCATCCCTACTGCATTGTCTGTGAGGCCTTGGAAAGGGGAATAACATTAGATCTGTGCGAAGAAAAGAGATGTTGTAGCATAAGAACATAAGAACGGCCATACTGGGTCAGACCAAAGGCTAATAGCCATTGACAGACCTATCCTCCATGAACTTATCTAGTTCTTTTTTGAATCCTGTTATAGTCTTGGCCTTTACAACATTCTATGGCAAGGAGTTCCACGGGTTGACTGTGCATTGTGTGAAAAAATACTTCCTTTTGTTTGTTTTAAACCTGATGCCTATTAATTTAATTTGGTGGCTCCTAGTTTTTGTGTTATGAAAGGGAATAAATAACACTTCCTTATTTACTTTCTCCACACCAGTCATGATTTTATAGACCTCTATCATATCCCCCCTTAGTCGTCTCTTTTCCAAGCTGAAAATTAATCTCTCCTCATACGGCGGTCATTCCATATCCCTAATCATTTTTGTTGCCCTTTTCTGAACCTTTTCAGGTTCAGAATAGCCTACTCATATTCTACTCTTTAAGATCCACAAGACACTAGGTCATGGAAAATTGTAAAAGTAACTTTTCTTGATTTGTCAGCTTCAAATTGTGCTGAGTGTCTCTAAGAATTTGGCCCTTATTTCTCATCAGTTTGCAAAGTACAGTAATTCCAACCAACAACAGTAAGTATCAGTCAGGAAAAAAATACAAGCAATGAAATACCCTCAATATATGCGACAGACATATAGTCCTGGCACAAAGACCATGACAGTAAATGGACAAGCAAAGAACTTGATTGAATAGGGGATGTCTTTCAGGATCCAGCTCAGTATTTTTACCTTGTTCTAAAAATCCTCTGTGGACTTTCTGCAGCGAACGTTAAACACTAAAACTGTCTCTACTCTTCTTCTTAGACACTCTGCCCATCTAACACTGGCTTCCTTTCTGTCTCACCACACAATGGCCTAGTCTACAATACAGAGTAACGTTGATGTAAGGCAGCTTATGTCAACCTAACTCTGTAAGCATCTACACTAAAATGTAACTCCCACTGATATAACTCACCCACTTTATCGACTTAATTCCACCCCTGTAAGAGACGTAGTGCGTAAGTCAATGCAGTTAGGTCAACACAGAGTCAGTGTAGACATGTTGCTTAAATCAACTGTTGCTGCCTTTCAGAAAGCAGTTTAATTGGCGCAAGCACTTCTGGTGAGGACGTGCATCGCTGAGACAAGAAGTGTAGTGTAGACATGTAAAAACGATTCAATTACTGCGGGTGGCTATATGTCAAAGTAATTTAGGTCAACTTAATTTTGTAGTGTAGACTTGCCCAATGTTACTTTCTTGTTGCAAGAGCCTTCTCCTTTGCAGTTTCTGCCATCTGGAACAGCTGTCCTCTACCTTACTTACTGTACATCTCATTTCAAAATTTAGCAGAAATATCTCTTTCCTTGCCTTTCTCTCTAAATTGCTCTCTCCATTTTTTGTTATGTATTGTTTAATGTATTATTTAACAAGTAGAGAGACTAGGTGGGTGAGTTATTGGACCATTTTCTGTTGGTGAGGGAGACAAAACCTTCGAGCCACACAGAACAATTCTTCAGGTCTGGGAAAGGTACTCCAAGAATCACAGCTCCATGCAAGGTGGAATAGATTGTTTAGTATAAAGTGGTTAGCACATATTGTAAGGGACCATTCAAGGTAGAGGGCCTTTCCTAGGTACCTTTCCCAGACCTGAAGAAGAGCTCTGAGTGGCTCAAAAGTTTGTCTTTCTCACCAACAGAAGTTGATCCAATAAAAGATTTTCCCTCACCCACTTTGTCTCTCTAATATCCTTAGACTGACATGGCTACAACTACACTGCATATGTTATTTAACAATTAGCATTTGGGAATATAGCATGTATGGAAGAAATTAAACAATATAACACAGCATTATTTTGTTTAACTCCACACAACACTTCCTCCTTGTCTTTCTGTAGACATAGCTGTAAATGATACCCACTCATCAGCATATAGCAAATTATTTGCTCAAATGGGATTAAGACACAAATGCTGCTGACCTGTACCCATTTACAATACAGTGGGGTGATAAAACTGGATCTTGGCTATATAGGCACAGCTTCCATTGAACAGGGGAAATTACATGTGTTTATCTGAGGGTAGGCTTTGTCCTGCTCTCTTGCTCTCTCTACTCTAAAGGTATGTCTACATTACCTGCTGGATCGACGGGCAGCAATCGATTCAGCGGGGGTCGATTTATCACGTCTAGTATACATGCGATAAATCGACTGCCGAGCACTCTCCCGTCAACTCCGGTACTCCACCGGAGTGAGAGGCGCAAGCAGAGTCGACGTGGGAGCGTCAGCAGTCGACTCACCGCAGTGAAGACACCACGGTGAGAGGATCTATGTATGTCCACTTCAGCTACGTTATTCATGTAGCTAAAGTTGCGTAACTTAGATCAATCACCCCCTAGTGTAGAACAGACCTAAGCCTAGAGGTCCCAATGGAGATCATAGCCCCATTATACTAGGCACTAACCAAACATGCAGTGAGAGACAGTCCCTCACATGAAGATCTTACAGTCTAAAAAGAGAAAAGTCAGACAAAGCGTGGGAGGGGAAGAGACACACAGAGAGGTGAAATGAATTGCCTAAGATCAAACAGCTGGTCAGTGTCATGTTCTGATCTCAGTTATACCAGTATCAATCCAGAGTAACTCCATTACCTTCAGTAGAATTATTCCACATTTACATCCAGGTACAGGAGATCAGAGTCTGGCCTCTTATTTGTAACAGGTCTCCGTATATAGCCACTTCATCTCACATGACAGGAGTCTTCTCTTGGGCCCTGATTCAGGGAAGCACTTAAGCACAGATATCACTTTATACAACTGAGCAGTCCCAATTAAATGAATGAGATTACTCAGGTGCTTAAAGATAGGCATGGGCTGAAAGGTCCTGATTCACAAAGATTGTTGTGCTTAGCTTCCATCTAGCATAAACTTCTGCCCCAATCCAACTGGCTCATGGGTTTTGTTAGTTTTCTCTCCACAACACATTTAGGCTAGGGCTGATTTGCTTTTTAATGTTTATATTCTTGAAGCTGGGGACAATTGATGTTCTTTCACTCGGGTTTCAAAGGCACGGCCCAGACGATCAATTTATGCCTCACCACAACTCGCCTCAGGATACGATATATACCTAGCATCCAGTTCCCAGGTAACAGATCTTTAGGACAGCTTAATGACTGATGCAGCTGTGCAAGAGGCAATGATGAAAAGAAAATCCATATTTCAGCTTTTGCTCAAAATAGGGAACATTCAATCAGTAATTCCAAGGGAGGACGAAGGCAGAGGAGTGCTAGAGCTTGGCCTCTGCTGATTTTTATAGCTGTCAATAGAACTGGTTTATGTTGACTCTCAGATTTACTTGAGGAAAGGCGGTAGAGGGGCTGTTTGTCATTAAAATCACACACACATTTTTAATGGAAGTCAGTGCAGAGTCAAGGTTTGGTAGCTTGCAAATGGGTCAAAACTCATTTGAGCAAGGTAGGGCTAATTTCTCATTTACAGAAGTTGGGTGATTAAAAGATGAAATGAGGAGAACAGCGTGATGCTACCAGGCCAGATGCCGGCACTTGCCCAGGCTGCAGGCATTAGCTAAGAACTGCCAGCTTCATAACTGGAGACCAGACCAGGTCACCTGTATGTTAGCTTTGCTCAAAATAGGTATTAGTCTCATAAAAATGAATTGTGTTTAGACTCTATGAAATGTTTGTATGTTGTTGCATGCATTAATCTCACTTATAATATCTAAATCCCTTGTTATAAGGTAATATTTAAGTGTTTGCTCTAACTGTAAGCCCCCATTGTCAGGAAAGAAACATTACCAAGTGAAATTGCCACAGGAGGTTTTATCTCTTGCCCAACACAAGAAGGCCCATAGACACCAGACAAGCCATTGTGGAACATTAGAGGACAAAAGACTTCGTTGATTGGTCCCTTCCTCCCCACATGATGATATGCATGTGGACTCATCCCATCATCTGGAACTCTGTGGGAAGGGAATAAAAATCCCTGACAAGAAGAAATTGCATCTTTTGGGTTGTTTGAACTCTGAAGGGCCAGAGACTCTAACCTGAAGCCAGAAATCCTCAGGGATCTGCCGTGAAAGACATTTTGAATAGCTAGATCACAACTCTGTCACTCTTAGAGTATGTCTACACTACCCGCCGGATCGGCAGGCAGCCATCAATCCAGCAGGGGTCGATTTATCACGTCTAGTCTAGACGCGATAAATCAATCCCTGAGTGCTCTCCCGTCAACTCCTGTACTCCACCGCTGCGAGAGGCTCAGGCAGAGTCGACAGTGGAGTGGCAACAGTCGACTCACCGGAGTGAAGACACCATGGTGAGTAGGTCTAAATACGGCAACTTCAGCTACGTTATTCACGTAGCTGAAGTTGCATAACTTAGATCGATTTCCCACCCACCTTCCAGTGTAGACCAGGCCTTAGGGTTTAGATGATAACACATTTGTATGGTTGCTTGCTTGAATCTGTAAATAATGTATTCCTTTTTCCTAGTTAATAAGTCTTTAGATAGTTTATTACAGGATTGGCTACAGGTGTTGTCTTTGGTATACATTCTAGGTACCAGTTGATCTGGGGTAAGTGACTGCTCTCTTGGGAAGCAACCTGAATGTGGTGTGATCTGGGGGGTAAGTGACCATTTACCATGAAGTCCAGTTTGTCTAAGTGGGAAGGTAAACTGGAGAGTTCAAGGGGACTGTCTGTGACTCCATGGTAAGACTGTTCTAGTGATCCAGGAGTTCACATTTGTTACCGGCTTGGTGAACTCTAATTACAGAACAAAGCATCAGTTAGGGCAGACTGTCAAAAATAGGGCAGACACTCCAGAGGCAGGCCTGGTCATTAGACACTCTAGACAGTGACCATACATGTTGGGTTCCTGTCAAAGCTGAAGGAGGGAAAAGAGAATTAATCTGGGGAGCAAATTTGTTTAGAGTCAATGGCCCTGATTCAGCAAGGTGCTGTGGACTTGCCCAACTTTGAGCATGTGAGTGAGTCACCCTGACTCCATTGCTATCAATCACACACTTAAAATTAGGCTTGTGTTTAAGTATCTTTCTGGATTAGGGCCTACAAGAAGATGAGTGCCCTCGCTCTAGGCTTTCATTATTAATTAATAACACTTGCTATTAATCATTATGATTATTTATGATTTGGGCCCTACCAAATTCACGGTCCATTTAGTTAATGTCATGGTCATAGGATTTTAAAAATCATAAATTTCATGATTATAGGTATTTAAATCTGAAACTTCATGGTGTTGTAATTGTAGGAGTCCTGACCCAAAAAGGAGTTGGGGGGGGGGGTTGCAAGGTTATTCTAGGGGACATTGCAGTACTGCTACTCTTACTTCTTCACTGCTGCTTAGGGTGATCAGACGTCCTGATTTTATCGGGACTGTCCCGATATTTCCTTGTTTGTCCAGTGTCCCGACCGATGTGCGGTCGGGACACTGGACAAACAAGGAAATGCTCCAGAGCCTGGAAGTGCTCTGGAGAAAGCGGCCGATAGCCAAGCTCGGCGGCTGCGGCTCTGGTGCCCGGGCCCGAAACCCCTGAGCCGGGGCCTGCTGCGGGGACCCAGCAGTGCGCACGCTGCGCCCAGCCCCTGGCCAGTCATGTCTGGGCTGCTGCCCAGCTGGTGCTATCGCGCGGTGGCCCCAGGGCGGAGGCATCGGCAGCCCAGCCCCGTCCGTTCCCCTGCGGGACCCGAGCGGGACGGGGGAGCTGGGGCCTGCTGCTCCCACTCCGGGGCGCCGCGGGATAGTACCAGCTGGGCAGCAGCCCAGACATGACTGGCTGGGTGCAGCGTGCGCACTGCTGGGTCCCCGCAGCAGGCCCCGGTTCGGGCCCGGGCGCCAGAGCCGCAGCCGCCAAGCTTGGCCATCGGCTGCTTCCTCCCCCCGCGGCAGTGGGAGCTGCAGCAGCGGCTGCTCCCAAGTCCCGCTGCCCAGCGGGGGAGAACAGCCACTGCCTGGCCCCGCGGGCCGCCCCCCTTCTCTCACTACCACCCAACTGAGTCCTGCCTGCTCGGGGCCAGGCCGGACTCTCACTCACCCTGGCCCCGTGCTTCCCCTGCATCTCCCGGGCCTCCCTCCAGCGCTTGTGGAGGAAGGGTGTTTTTTTTTTTTTTTTGCCCCGCCCCCTCGCCACGCCCCTCCCCCCGCGTCACCCTCCCCCCGCGTCCCAATATTTGACTTGGGTGATCTGGTCACCCTACTGCTGCTGGCGGCAGCACTGCCTTCAGAGCTGAGCCACCGGAGAGCGGCAGCTGCTGGCCGAGAGCCCAGCTCTGAAGACAGAGCCGCTGCCAGCAGTAGCACAGAAGTAAGGGTAGCATGGTATGGTATGCCATCCAGCTCTGAAGTCAGTGCAGAAGCAAAGGTGGCAATACCGTGACCTCCTAAAATAACCTTGTCACTCCCCTGCAACTCTCTTTTGGGCCAGGACCCCCAGTTTGAGAAAAGCTGGTCTCCCCCGTGATAGTATAGCATAGGGCGAAAGCACACAAAAGACCAGATTTCACGGTCCTATTTATTATTAAGTGACAACAGAGGGCTTTAAGTTCGTGCAAGGCAGAGGTCCCCGACCATTCCTGCCCTAGGGCGTTCGCAATCTGGAAACAATAGGCAAGGTGCACCGGGAGAGCCAGAGGAAGGAGTTACCTTGGATAATCTGTATTTCATTAATCCCATAATTTGTCATTTTCCATTTTTTAAAGTGAGGACCTCCTTGGAGCAGTGTATTTTTAGGAAGGGGGTTGGGGCAGCGGCCTGGGATTAAGAACCTGTTCCAGGTGAAATTCACCCTTGTGCAAAGGGTCGATAAGGGGCCAATGCATAGATTAAGTCTCATTTAAGACCTCAGTGTAGGGACTGCATCGGATTTACATGGGGCTTGTGCTGACTTTCCACACAGGGATGCATTTCCCCCTTGACACAGAGAGCCAGCATGGAGGATAGTTGAAAAAAACATGATTCAGAGAAAGATACAAAGGCAGCAGAAAGGCTGGCAGGAAAGGGTTAAAGAGTGGACAGGCTGGTGGATGAGTTTCAAGATGCAGGGCTTAGAAACAGATACTCATGGAAACTGATAGCCGGTGGGACCATTCAAAGAGGGGAGGAATTTAGCCTATCTAAAGGGCAAGGAAGATAATTTTGGCAGCCGCATTCTATCTGGATTGGAGGGGAGTGATGTGGGTATCAGACAGGTCAGAAAGGAGGTGGTAGTAGCTGAAATTTGAAATTAGAACTCAGTCATGTGCAGCAGCCATCAGAGCGAAGATGGGTAGGAGTGATTGTGAGGGCCTTAAACAATACCCCTGACAACTGCACTGTGAGGAACGCTGGCAAATAATTCAGGGAAAAAGTGCCACTTTTCCATTACTCACAGATGCTATGTAGTAGTTGGTTAATATGCAAAGGAGGACAGGGGAAAGCAAATGAGTTAGCCACCCACACTGGTCCTAAAGACAGCTGTGGGTGGCTGAAAGGTTGTGTTTTGTGCATTGTTAAACCACTAGACACCATGTGTAAGGCTATGTCTACACTACAGCGTATGTCAGCAAAACTTATGTCACTCAGGGATGTGATTATTCCACCCCACTGAGCGACGGCAGTTGCACTGACATAAGCACCGGTGTGGACAGAACTATGTTGGTGGGAGAGCTTCTTCCGCTTGCGGAGGTGGATTTTTATGCCAATGGGAGAGCTCTCTCCCATCGGCATAGAGCGTTTTTACCACACCCGCTGCAGCAGTACAGCTGTCCCACTGCACCATGGTACATATAGACATACCCTAAGCAATGGGACTGGAATGCCTTTTCTTTGTACTGTTTGCCTGAATGCCCTAAGATTTTCCTAGATGTTTTATCTTTTATATAGCATTCACATCAATCGTAGTTTTGGCAGTTTTCAGAACATGCAAAAGAAGCTTTAACATATTTCTAGTTGTTGCTGTTTTTTAAGAAGAGAATATACACCATACAGGAACTGAAACCAAAACATTGGTTCCTTTAAGCTACCTGTAGTTGAATTCAAAGAGATGGTTACATTTAACTTCATGCAGTGAAGCAAAGTTTTGTTTCGCAGGCTTCTTAACAAGATCTTCCTACCAGGTGATAAGCTTCAGCAATATAGCTGAAAGAGAGGAAGGGGGAGAACTGCCTTTTGCTGAGATACATCAGATCAAAAAACACAAGCCAAGAAAAGGATAGTGTCACTGCCACAAAATCCTTCATGACAAACAAAGACCAGTCGAAATGGACAAAAAATAGGGCTGGGAAAATGCCCTTTGTTTGCAAGCGGAGTACACAGTGGCTTTAATCACCCCTGGCATGCAGAAAAGACAAGCAGAAAATCTGTGCTACTCTGTGCTCTGAAAGCAGGTTGTGCAACTGTCAAGCACCCATCTGCCTTAAAACTGGTGACAGTGGGAGCACAGAGGATAGATTATTGCCACATATGGCCAGAGTGGTTTTGCCTAGTGCTATGAAAGCAGCAGCACATAGGCTCTAAAGCAGAAATGACAATGGCCTTGGGTAACAAAAGCATCCTAAGTTCACAGATAATTGGGTAATGGGGATGACACAGCAAGGATCGGGAGGGAGAGGAAAACTGGCACTTGACATGTGAAACCAGGAATGTTTCCAGTCTCTCATTTCAGGTGATAAACAAGTTCAGATGGGTCACTCAGCTGGAGCCCAAGGAAGCAACCTGTATGAACATGAGGGACAGGCCTGAGTTAAATTAAATTATCTCTATTTAAGACATTCACTGGTGGAATGAGAGACTTAGGTAAGCATTGCACTGCCTTTGCCAGGCTACTCAACAACAGCCAAGCTGCATAACTCAGGCTCATGTCTACACTAGAGAACTTACAGCAACGCAGCTATACCAGTGCTGTAAGATCTTTAGTGTAGTAGCAGCGGCAGCTAAGTCGGCGGGAGAAGATCTCCCACCAACATAGTGCTGTGCACCGTAGCACGTATGCTGGTGTAACTTACGTTGCTCAGAAGGCAGGGCCGGCTCCAGGTACCAGCCCACCAAGCTTGTGCTTGGGGCGGCACCTGGAGGGGGGCGGCGTGGTGCGGCACTCCAGCTCCGGCCGCCAGGGAGAATGGAGCTGCAGTGGGCTCGCCGCCCACCCCCGGCACTCTGGCCGCCGGGGAGAGCGGAGCCCTGGCCGGGCTCTCCGCCCTCCTCCCGGGGCTCCGGCCGCCAGCGGAGCCGCGGCGGGCTCGGTGCCCTCCCCTGCCGCGCTGGGGCGGGGGGCGGCGGGAGGCTTTTTTGCCTTGAGCGGCAAAAAAGCCAGAGCCGGCCCTGTCAGAAGGGTGGAATATTCACAGCCCCGAGCAACATAAATTGGGCTGGCTTGCAGAGTAGGGTAGAGCCTCACTCAAAGGGGCAGTGCAAGGGCTGCTTAGGTCCACAGCACTCTTGTCTGGAAACCTTGATGGCTCTTGATTGGTAGGTGGCTACATGGATTGTAGCAAAGCAAATCAGCTTATCTGCCTAATGCATTATATATACACACACACAGTATCAGTAAATATATACAGCACAATCTGTGGCAACTGCACTGAACTGAAATCAAACAGATCTGGGAGCAGTGTCTATACTAAGGCTGCTTCACGTTACTCATTATAATCACCCTGTTTTCAGATGCTTATAATGTTGCCAAGTTTAAGTGTTTGAGCTGATGTTTTCCATGCTTGTTCTCTGCTTCAAGATTAATTTTGGGGGGGAAGTTTCAGCAAAAATGGTTCATTTGTGATGGTTGCATATTTTTGCAACACAAGGAATTGGACTGGGAATTTACAGAGCTAAAATCACGAGTCTCTGAAGAGACAATCTCTGTAGCTCGGGGGGTGTAACAGTGTCAGATCTCTGTGGATCATACACACATAGCACACACTAATCAGTAGGATACCTAATCATTTTTGAGAAAAAGGACAGTGAAAAGTAGGCAGTTTTGATAATGTTAATTTTTCCTCCCAATTGTTTTTTGGGGGTTTTGTTTTAATGTTTATTACTGTAAATGAAGCAAAACTTTGTGAATAAAAAAAATAGCAATAGAGAGCAAGAGGGTTTTTCTTGTGCAAGCAATAAGATACAAGGGTACCATTACATAAAGGCAAGTAAGAGAGAAAATGGAGAGAGAAGAGGAGGAAAGAAAAAAAATAATAGAAGAGCTCTAGTAATGACGTGGTTTGGATCTTGACAGTTGGGATATGTTTTGGTCTGGGGTCAGAGAGGTGTCTTTTGTTGTCTCTATGAAATATTAATAAAGACAGAAAAATGATATCAATTATCTGCCTACCTATCTCTCCATTTTTCTAAGGCAGGGGTAGGCAACTATGGCATGCATGCCAAAGGCGGCACGCGAGCTGATTTTCAGTGGCACTCACACTGCCCGGGTCCTGGCCACCGGTCTGGGGGGCTCTGCATTTTAATTTAATTTTAAATGAAGCTTCTTAAACATTTTAAAAACCTTTTTTACTTTACATACAACAATAGTTTAGTTATATATTATAGACTTATAGAAAGAGAACTTCTAAAAAACGTTAAAATGTATTACTGGCACATGAAACCTTAAATTAGAGTGAATAAATGAAGACTCGGCACACCACTTCTGAACGGTTGCCGACCCCTGTTCTAAGGTGACTATCACTATGGCATGGCCACGCAAGACTACTTACTTCTTCCTCTTTTCCAGTAGAAGTATCTTGGGTCCAATCCCCCACTTGTGGCTGTTGGTGTAGTTTCAGCACGAGAGAAGAATCTAGCCCTATATCTCTACATGTTATTTAATGTACATATCTTACCCTAACATCACAAACTCATTGTACAGAGAGAGACTCACTTTTATTTCCATGAGTTGTTTTGAAAATAACCTTTCCATCAAAGCATTTAAGTGTTCAGAAAATTATATTAGCTAAAACGAACTTAGTGTGAAGTGATCAATAGGTAGCACAGTGGGGAGTTTATGCCAGTAAACACCAATTTGCACACACTATCTAGTGCGAAAGGGCTTGCAGAAAAAGACAGTGCCGTTTAAATGGGCTTTTCACTACTAGAAGTCTCACTAATATTAATTGTCTGTAATGCATGGCACGGAATCCCTTCTTGGGCAATCACTCCAGCCAAAAAAGACATGCCATTTATAAGGACTCATTAAGTCAATCCTTATTTATTCTGATCCCAAGTCAATGGCAAATCTCTCACTGAATGCTGTAGGGCAGGAACTGGCCTGTTATAAGCCAAAAAACCTGTGCTAATGACGAAAGCCGGAAGATTCAGATTTTGAAATATGCTTTATTAAGTTTTAATATATTCCAGCCTGATTTCGACTTTCTTGGATACTCAGATGTCCTTATGATTTGAGGGGTCCAAAGAATAAAAGACCTGACTCTTAGGGTACATCTTCACTGCAAAAATACAAAAAAAAAAAAAAAACTGACTCTCAGAGCCTGGGTTAACTGACTCGGGCTTGCAGAGCTTGAGCGACGAGGCTAAAAATAACAGTAGATATTCTCACTGGAGCTGGAGCCCGGGCTCTGAGACCCAGCAAGAGAAGAGGCTCACAGAGCCTGGGTTCCAACCCAAGTGGGAGCATCTACACTGCTATTTGTAGCCCCATATTCTGAACCCCGAAAGCCCGAGTCAATTGACCCAGGCTCTGAGACTTGTTGCCGCAGGGTTCCCCCACCCCCCAGTGTAGATGCACCCTTAGACTATAAAAACATAAGAATGGACCTACTGGGTCAGACCAAGGGTCCATCTAGCCCAGTATCCAGTGTTCCGACAGTGGCCAGTGCCAGGTGCCCCAGAGGGAATGAACAGAACAGGTTATCATCAAGTGATCCATCCCCTGTCGCTCATTCACAGGTTCTGGCAAACAGAAGCTTGGAACACCATTCCTGCCCATCCTGGCTAATAGCCATTGATGGGCCTATCCTCCATGAATTTATCTAGTGCTTTTTTTAACCCTGTTATGGTCTTGGACTTCACAACATCCTCTGGCAAGGAGTTCCACATACTGACTGTTTGTTGTGTGAAGAAATATTTCTTTTTGTTTGTTTTAAACCTGACGTCTATTAATTTCATTTGGTGACCCCTAGTTCTTGTGTTAAGAAAAGCAGTAAATAACACTTCCTTCTTTACTTTCTCCACACCAGTCATGATTTTATAGACCTCAATTATATCTCCCCTTAGCTGTTTCTTTTCCAAGATGAAAAGTCCCAGACTTATTAATCTCTCCTCATACAGAAGCCGTTCCATACCCCTCATAATTTTTGTTGCCCTTTTCTGAATCTTTTCCAATATATATTTTTTGAGATGGGGTGACCACATCTGCACACAGTATTCAAGATGTGGGCATGCCATGGATTTATATAGAGGCAACATGATATTTTCTGTCTTATTATCTATCCCTTTCTTAATTATTCCCAGCATTCTGTTCGCTTTTTTGACTGTCACTGCACATTGAGTGGATGTTTTCGGAGAACTATCCACAATGACTCCAAGATCTCTTTCTTGAGTGGTAACAGCCAATTTAGACCCCATCATTTTATATGTATAGTTGGGATTATGTTTTCCAATGCGAATTACTTTGCATTTATCAACATTAAATTTCATCTGCCATTTTGTTGACCAGTCACCCAGTTTTGAGAGATCCTTTTGTAGCTCTTCGCAGTCTGCCTGGGTCTTAACTATCATTAGTAATTTTGTATCATCTGCAAATTTTGCCACCTCATTGCTTACCCCAGAACAGACCCCTGGGGGACACCACTATTTACCTCTCTCCATTCTGAAAACTGACCATTTAGACCTACCCTTTGTTTCCTATCTTTTAACCAGTTACCAATCCATGAGAGCATCTTCCCTTTCATCCCGTGGCAGCTTACTTTGCATAAGAGCCTTTGGTGAGGGACCTTGTGAAAGGCTTTCTGAAAATCTAAGTACACTATATCCACTGGATCCCCTTGGTCCACATGCATGTTGACCCCCTCAAAGAATTCTAGTAGATTGGTGAGGCATGATTTCCCTTTACTAAAACCATGTTGACTCTTCCTCAACAAATTATGTTCATCTATATGTCTGACAATATTGTTCTTTATTATAGTTTCAACCAGTTTGCCCAGTACTGAAGTCAGGCTTACAGGCCTGTAATTGCCGGGATCACCTCTGGAGCCCTTTTTAAAAATTGGCGTCACATTAGCTATCCTCCAGTCATTTGGTACAAAATCTGATTTAAATGATAGGTTACAGACTACAGTTAGTAGTTCTGCAATTTCACATCTGAGTTCCTTCAGAACTCTCGGGTGAATACCATCTGGTCCTGGTGACTCATTGCTGTTTAATTTATCAATTTGTTCCAAAACCTCCTCTAATGATACTGCAATCTGGGACAGTTCCTCAGATCCGTCACCTAAAAAGAATGGCTCAGGTTTGGGACTCTCCCTCACATCCTCAGCCATGAAGACCGATGCAAAGAATTCATTTAGTTTCTCTGCAATGGCCTTATTGTCCTTGAGTGCTCCTTTAGCATCTCGATTGTCCAGTGGCCCCACTGGTTATTTAGCAGGCTTCCTGCTTCTCATGTACTTAAAAAAAATTGCTATTATTTTTTGAGTCTTTGGCTAGCTTTTCCTCAAATTCTTTTTTGGCCTTTCTAATTGTATTTTTACACATCATTTGCCAGTGTTTATGCTCCTTTCTATTTTCCTCACTAGGATTTAACTTCCACTTTTTAAACGATGCCTTTTTGCCTCTCACTGCTTCTTTTACTTTGTTGTTTAGCCACAGTGGCTCTGTTTTTGGTTCCCTTACTAGGTTTTTTTAATTTGGGGGTATACATTTCAGTTGAGCCTCTATTATGGTGTCTTTAAAAAGTTTCCATGCAGCTTGCAGAGATTTCACTTTTGTCACGGTACCCTTTAATTTCTGTTTAACTAACCTCCTCATTTTTGTGTAGTTCCCCTTTCTGAAAATAAATACTACAGTGTTGGGCCGCTGTGGTGTTTTTCCTGCCACAAGGATATTAAATTTAATTATATTATGGTCACTAGTACCAAGCGTCCAGCTATAGTCACCTCTTGGACCAGATCCTGTGCTCCACTTAGGACTAAATCAAGAATTGCCTCTCCTCTGGTGCGTTCCAGGACCAGCTGCTCTAAGAAGCAGTCATTTAAGGTGTCAAGCAACTTTATCTCTGCATCCCATTCTGAGGTGACATGTACCCAGCCAATATGGGGATAATTGAAATCCCCCATTATTATTATTGAGGGTTTTTTTTAATAGCCTCTCTAATCTCCCTGAGCATTTCACAGTCACTATCACCATCCTGGTCAGGTGGTCGGTAATATGAATACTATGAAGGGTTCATACAGCATGTAGCTCAATAAGGTTCTAATCCACGACTGGGGCTCGTAGGCACTTACACAATAAATCGTATAGAGAATGTCCAGGTATCAATAACAGTGTGCAATCACAACGTATAATATTATGTTAAGAGAAACAAGAAAGGAAAGATAACTCACAATGATAGGTACAGCATTTTCATCCCTTTGTCATGCAGTAGCAGCTGTTGGTCCATGCAGTTCCTGCTGGGGGAGAAATCAGTGAGGTAGAATCTGGGTATTTTCTTAATGTAACTTTATTTACATCATCTACAAAGGTCCTTGAATAGAGGTGGTCACAAACAACACACAGGAAAGCCGTACTTTCAGTAATGTAAGCCTAAACACCTATGCCCAGTTCTCAGAAAGCAACTTTGCCCCAAGAATTAACTCGTTACAGAGATTAAGACAGAGAGCAAACTTTCTTGCTGCTTGCCACAGCTCCTTCCAATGAGACTGTACCACAAAACTAACAATACAGAATTTCTTCAAATACTGCATACTGCTCACAGGCTACATAAATGAACTCAAAAAATATCTAACATCACCACCTGGTGGTTTGTGCCATAGCAGCGTGAAGGGGGGGAAATAACTCATTGTAAGTGTACAGTAGAACTTCAGAGTTACAAACACCAGAATTACAAACTGACCAGTCAATCGCACACCTCATTTGAAACTGGAAGTATTCAATCAGGCAGCAGCAGAGACAACCGCCCCCCACCCCCAATACAGTACTGTGTTAAATGTAAACTACTAAAACAATAAAGAGAAAGCAGCATTTTTCTTCTGCACAGTAAAGTTTCAAAGCTGTATTAAGTCAATATTCAGTTGTAAACTTTTGAAAGAACAACCATAACGTTTTGTTCAGATTTATGAGCATTTCAGAGTTACGAAGAACCTCCATTCCTAAGGTGTTCGTAACGGAGGTTCTACCGAGGATGTATTTGCAGAATATCAAGGTTTAGGGCTAGCTTGAAGCCTGGTGTAGCCCAGGCACAGGGCCCTTGATGGCTGAAAGTACCACCAGGAGGCATTCACAATCTCTGCGGGCTGATTGAACGGCAACTGCCCAATGCTGCTGCAGAAATGAGGCATAATCCTTGTCACATTATACATTGATACATCGCTGGACTGGATGTCTTTCTAAAGCATATGCTATAACTCAAACAGGAGTTACGGGCTTTATGCTGAAGTTACTGGGTGAGGATCTATGGCCTGCGTTATGGAGTAGGTCAGATTAGAAGATCATAATAGTCCCTTCTGGCCTGAAAATTTATGAATCTGTGAATCATACCTCCTGGGCAACCTCTATTGGCAGAGTGCCTGCGCTATTTGAAATGCCTCCATCAACTCCTTCTATAACTGCGGAGTGCAGACCAGGACATAGGGAAACTCAGTGTGATGCCATTAGACAGCACAGGCCATGTTAAATATGGGAGCTAGAGAGCTTGGGAGAACCACAGCATCTGTCTGTGTCCAGCCATTGCAGGAAATTTGTATTACAAAATTTGTATTACAACTAGTCAGAAAATTCAAGACAATGAAATGTTGACAAAAAGAGAAAATAAAGTGTTTTGAACGTTTTCACTCAGTCCCTCTCCCACCAGTTTCCCAATCAGTTCTGCTTTATAATTGCTACAAACACCCCTGTCTCATTTCTACCCCAAGGGACACTCTAGAAACCGGACCTCAGTCAAGATGCACTCCCTGCCAGAACCCTCAAGGAAGGGTCATGGTACTAGAACCGCCAGCTCTCGTCCACAGTTGAATTCACCTGCTGATGCATGGATGTGCAGGTTGTGCTTCTGTACATCAACCAGAGGCGAATCCATCTTGATATCGGTATTCTTCCACTAAACAATGTTAAAACCAAGGGCACACTGGGGTGGTCTAATGAATGGAATGGTGGACTAGGAGACCTGCATTGCTACATGACCTTGACCAAGTCACTGCTCTCTCTGTGCCTGTTTTACCCTCCCTCCCTTTGTTTAACTTTTTTATTTAGACTAGCTCTTCAGTATAAGGACTCTCGATTGTATGTGTACTGTATATACAGCACCTAACACAATAGGCACTTGAACTTGGTTGGCACCTTTAGGCACTCAGTGCTGTAATAAGAATAATCATCGTAACAGTTATTAATTGATTGCAGCAGTCTGCAAACTGATGTTTGCTGGAGAGTCCGTTTCTGAAGGAGAAGGAATAATAAATCCCAGATATAAAAAGAAATCAATGGGAAGGAAAAAGAGTAGCAATTTCAAGTACAATTTTAATAAGACAGCTACAGTATTATAAATCAGGCAAAAAAAAAAAAGATGTTATCAAGTTCTCCTCTGGAGGAGGCTAAAAGCCTTTCATTCTTTTTTACTATGATGGCAGCTTCAGAATCTATGAATTCTCCACGTTTTATTCGCTCTAAGAAGAATCCACAATGTAGCAGGATAGAAAAGGGCTGTAAACATTCGATTGCAGGAGAACCCATCTTTCAAATCATCAATTCAGTATCTTCCTTTTCACCTTGGTCATGTTATGCTGAATATATGAACCCTTTCAACAAGAAAAAAAACCACACACTTTCCATCACTAATACATAGAGCCGCTTACAACACCCGTGCCACGGATGAGACTGTTCAAATATGCTTAACGTTACCTGCCTCTGGAAATTTCCACTACATGCATCTGACGAAGTGGGAATTCACCCACGAAAGCTTATGCTCCAATACGTCTGTTAGTCTATAAAATGCCAAAGGACTCTTTGTCGCTTTTTTCATATAGGAAGGTACTATTCAGTAGGCAGATGGCTTCACAATTTGACTCATAGTAATATTTATGCTAGCGCTCAGAACGTTGGGAAAATAAGACCAGTTTAGTTTAATTGCCTTAAGTATAGATTTATATGCTTAACTTTGCTTACTTAATTTTGAAAATTTTGGCCTAGACCTTCACTGTTGGATTCATTGTGGTTTGTAAATTCACTGAGATTCACAGGTACGAAATGTTAGAGTAGTTTAAATTATCATCACTCATTTATATTTCTTAATAATCCTTTTTGTTCCCTTTTACCTCTGGAAATTCTTCACGATGTGAAAGTTCCAATGCCATCTTACAACATTCTGATTTTCATTTGGTTTCTGTGCGTAACCTACGGTACTGAAATGATAGATCCTAAAAACCATTCCCTGTATGAAAAATGTAAAACCAAAACACCACTACGCAAGAGTTGGTGAGCGGAGGGAAGGGAAAGAATCCAATTGGAGTGATGGAAACTTAGTATTTAACAACTCATAGTTCATTTGAGCACTAGAAAAATCAAGTGCTATTCTCCAGTTTCCCATTAAGTAATTATTGAAATGTGAAGGCCCTTTTCCATTCCTCTCCCAGTTCACATGTCAAGGCAGCGACCAGACACTGAGTGCGATCATGCAGATGGAACTGGTTTTTTGTTAGGAGCACTTTAAAAAAAACCAAAACCACGACCAGTTTTCAAATGTGAGCTGAACGTTTTATCCTAGGAGTGACATTGTAAAGTATTACGTTAGCAAATTTTACATTTAAGCAATAATGTTCAAGGCCCAGGGCACTTCCTGGGGATTAATGATTGGCTGGGAGAGTTGATGGCCCAAGGCAAAGCTGCAGGCCATTAAGCAAGATGGTCATTAATTTCCTTGGACTGAAGTCTTTATTGCTATTATGGGATTGTATTTGAAAGGATACAACTTTTTTTTTTTTTTTTTTTTTTACATTGCTGGAAAATAAACAATTTAGGAAATGATGTACGAGGCGTTGTGATGATTTTACTCAGTTTCTAGAGAAATAAATAACAGGCAGCATTACAGGGGAAGTGTAATTGCTACAAATGATTAAAATTGGAAGGTTCCTACTGGCTGAAAATGGTATGACTTGAGTTCAGGAGTGCTGCTCAGTGCACTAGGTGCAAGAGGTCAGATAGTCAGATGCTTTGGCTAGGTTCAAGGCCATGAACAATTTTATGGCTGTTAATAACTAGACCTGGACACGCCATAAGGTGGATAGAAAGCTGATTAGATCGTTGGGCTCAACAGGTAGTGATCAACGGCTCAATGGCTGGTTGGCAGCCGGTATCAAGAGGAGTGCCCCAGGGGTTGGGCCTGGGACCGGTTTTGTTCAAATCTTCATTAATGATCTGGATGATGGGGTGGATTGCACCCTCAGCAAGTTTGAAGGTGACATTAAGCTGGGGGGAGAGCTAGATATGCTGGAAGGTAGGGATAGGGTCCACAGTGACCTAGACAAATTAGAGGATTGGGCCAAAATAAATTTGATGAGGTTCAACAAGGGCAAGTGCAGAGCCCTGCACTTAGGATGGAAGAATCCCATGCACGGCTACAGGCTGGGGACCGACTGGCTAAGCGGCAGATCTGCAGAAAAGGACCTGGGGATTATAGTAGATGAGAAGATGAATATGAATCAACAGTGTGCCCTTGTTGCCAAGAAGTCTAACGGCATATTGAGCTGCATTAGTAGGAGCACTGTCAGCAGATCGAGGGAAGTGATTATTCCCCTCTATTCGGCACTGGTGAGGCCACATCTGGAGTAGTATGTCCAGTTTTGGGGCCCACACTAGAAGAAGGATGTGGAAAAATTGGAAAGAGTCCATTGGAGGGCAACAAAAATGATTAGGGGGCTGGAGCACATGACTTATGAGAGGCTGAGGGAACTGGGCTTGTTTAGTCTGCAGAAGAGAAGTGGGGGACGGGGTTTGATAGCAGCCTTCAACTACCTGAAGGGGGTTTCCAAAGAGGATAGAGCTAGGCTGTTCTCAGTGGTGGCAGATGACAGAAGGAGGAGCAATGGTCTCAAGTTGCACTGCGGGAGGTCCAGGTTGGATATTAGGAAACACTATTTCACTAGGAGGGTGGTGAAGCACTGGAATGGGTTACCTAGGGAGGTGGTGGAATCTCCATCCTTAGAGGTTTTTAAGGCCTGGCTTGACAAAGTCCTGGCTGGGATGATTTAGTTAGTGTTGGTCCTGCTTTGAGCAGGGGGTTGGACTAGATGACCTCCTGAGGTCTCTTCCAACCCTAATCTTCTATGATTCTATTTGCAGCAAACAATTTATTAGTGTAGCTTTAGCGCTCTCATGTCCAAGATGGAATCTGCTCCACAGGCAGCTCTGGCCAAGAGAAGGTGCACAGCAGGGAAACTCCCTTCCACCGCAGGGGCACCTGTTCCAACCCCCCTGGAGTGAACACACATACACAGGAATAGTACAATGAATATACAAAAGGTAATATTTATTCACGGAAGTATGAATAGAGAAAACAGGGGGAAGATGGGGGAGTGGTAAAACAGGATTGCACTCAAAACAAGGCCCCACAGGTCTAGTGGTATCACAGTCTGAAAGGCAGACACCGAGTAATGCGTCTACATTCAGAGTTCAGGGATCTGGGGCAAAGTTCCAGTCCAGCAGTGAGTCTTGGATGCTCCTGGTAGTCTTCCAAACCAGTAAATGTTCCCCAACAAACCCCTCTGGTGCCCGATTCTGCTGCAAAGTACACTCTATTATCTAAACGTTTTATAAAAAACACTTCTACAAAACACATAGATCATAATGACTCCTACTGGATCATGACTTTCCCTAACGTTCAATAAACTTTTAATATCAGAGGCATCTAGACACAAGGCTGTCTATCCTCATATCTTCTTTCATTCTCAGTTATTTACTTTTCCTCCTCTCCCATTCTGATTAGCAAAACTGCCAGTAGTTATGACCTTGCTTCTGAAAGCTGGTTTCCAAATTTACCCTTAACTACATGGTGCTCTATTTCATTAATTCATAGTGGCTGAGTCACAATTAGCTTGATCACATTCTGGGGTATATACACCCCTCAAATCCAGGTCAACACCCCCAAACATACCTCCCTTCCCCCCCCCCGCCCGAGTATGACTGCAGACTACTGCCCTACAGCCCCTTCCTGTTATCAGCTACCTGGCTTTATAGAAGCCCCACCTGTTCCCACACAGGTGAGCATCCCCTAATTAGGGCTTTCCTCTCAGCCTTAATTCTCCCAGCTTGTAGCCTAATGGATTAGTGGGCCCTCTGGCCTACATTAACCACTCCAGGGAGAGCATGGGGCACACACCCTATCTCAGACCAATTATTGAGTGTGGCCATCAGGCTTTCAGTTTGCCATTGGAAATGAATTAGAAAAATGACTAATCCAAGCTCAAGTGTTGAGAACAGGATGTGATGTCTTCATCACAGCACCACTGTGTGTATAACAGATAGCTACGGTGAAATGCCTATTACTTTAAGAATGAAGCTTTTAGACTTAACCTCTTGGGCTAAAGTCACAGGAAACCGTGAGGATGGAAACTCTATGCTAATATATGACGAATGCTGGGAATTAAGTGGTAGCCATGGAGGGCAAAAACTCAACAATGCTTCATGCCAGTAGGGTTAAAGTGTGGGAAAAGCATCTTAGTGAAAAGTAAGACCTAAAAGAGGTCACAATCTATAGCTTTGGGAAAAATGCATTATAATTGGAAAATTCTACCTCCTGATGTAGGTATGCAATTGTGTAATGAAATGAAAAAGGAAAAGGAGTTCTAAATGTGCAAGATATAGCAAATCGATACCTTTGTGATAAGTGGGGACACTACTGCCAAATGTGTACTGACAGCTCCAAAGATGTGAGAACAGGAAGAGTGGGAACAGCATTCTGCATTCCTTTACTTGGAATCAAGAAAGCTGTCAGACTATTACATTTTGTAGCTGTATTGACAGCTGAACTAGCAGGGATGCTGCTGGCATTAAGTAGTCATAGATGTGTGCCCAGCCACTGTGGTCATCCTATCCGATTCCTTATCAGGACTACTGGCAAGCAGAAACAGCACTTCAGATAGCAGAAAGGATATACTTAATGCATTTATTACTATTAACGACAGAATTGATGCAATTGGGTGTAATCATAGTAATAGCATGGACCCAGTGCATCTATGGGTAGTGGCCAATGAATTGGAAGATAAAATGGCAAAAAATGCTGTCAAACACAAGGACTTTGATTTAGAGATCCCTTTAAGGAAATGGGAGTTTAAAAATCTATTTTAAAAATGAGTTAAGAGAGGAATGCCAGGAAATACAGGGGGGCGGGGGAAACAAAGGGGAAAAGATTCCATGAAATATGCCCAAGTCAAAACTGCTGATATACAAAAAGGACCAGAGAGAAGGAGTGAAGTGGGTCTACTTAGAATTTTAACTGGCCATTGTGGCTTAAATAGTAATTTGTGTCTAATAAAGAAACATAAGGACATGCGAGGTACAGGAAACAGTTGATCATCTCCTTTAAGAGTACACCATCAAAAGGGAGTATTTATATGAAAATCTTAGAGGCCTTAAAGTATCACATTTTTTGTTGTAACGCCTAGTGAGAGCATCAGGAAAATGGGTCTGTATAAATTTTTTTTTGCAATTTTGCAAATTGCAATATTGCAATTCTTTAAGAATAATGGGAAAAGTGAAAGACTTTAATTATTGAATTATGTATGGTGTCCAGTGCTTGGTGGTCATAGACTCAGCAAGTGAGTCTATCTCACCATAAAATACAAGAAGAAGAAGAAAGAGGAAGCTGTAGCAGAGGAGAGTAGGTGGCTCCTGCAGGAGACCCTTATTGGGAGAAGGATTTCAGCCTAGAGGCCAGACCCAGAAGGCTGACTTCCAGCTAGGAAAGGCTGGGCGGATGTGGTGACTTTGTGAAGGCAGACTGGGACAGAAGAAGATGGTGTGGTAGACGATGACAATGCTGATATGAACTTTCATGTTATGGTGATAGACTTTATTTTGGGACCCTGGAGAACTGTTTTGAATGTTTTGTTATTAAATCAGTCCCACGCAGAGGTGGCGTTAGCCATGGGAAAGATTGTGCAGAGTTCTTAAGAGGCTTTGAAGAGGGAAAACAGAGGCAGGGTGCCACAGAACCACCCCTAGCCACACAGGGACACTCAGTTGGTGGTTGCCTGTTACAAGGCCCAACCAGATTGGCAGGAGCCCACAGCTGACACTGCAGTGCCCTGACAGTGGTAGTAGAGAACTGACGTCATAGAGAAGACCCACCAGACCAATGGTGGCAGAGCTGATATAGAACTGGGTCAAGTCATTTCACTTTGGAGTGGGACCTGGTGGTGCAGCCTTCATTGGACTGAAGCATACAGGCAATGAAGAGCCATCCCCTGATGCCAAAGAGTCTGACTAGACCTATGAGTGTGGTTTTAGATGGGTGGGGATTGTTTTGTGACTAAGTTTTGGACTTCAACAAGTCGAACAATTAATATACTGAAAGTGTGGGGTTGGACACTCTCCTGTTGCGCTGACTGGGTTTGGCTCATGCTTTTTGTATGTAGATATACATTTCATTATCATGTTCCTTTTTTTTTCTTCCCCCCAAATAACAGGTCTTTGTGATTCCCTGTTCCCAAGCAGGCTGAGTGTTTGAGTGGATGAGAACCATCTGCAAGTCAGGGACGTTCTATTTTAATTTCCTTACATTTGAAGTAAGGGTGGAGCATTGGGTAGTGGCTTGAGTTATAGTCTTATTTATTGCATAAAAAGACCCCTAAACAGATTGAACTCAGTCCTTGTTGCTGTCATTGGCACCTGGCAGAAGGGTTACACTTTACTGCAGCATTAGCCCAACTCTCGGAGAAACATCTGTATTTAGGCAAACTGAGATCACGGTAATCAATGAAGATTGATTGAGCAGATAGTGGACATAATTTTACTGTCAGACATACTGGGGTAAATCCTGAGTAACTCCACTGAGTTCAAGGAAAGAGAATCCAGACTTACACAGATGTAAGTGAGAACAGATTATGATGAAGTGTCTGGATCCATGCCCGAGCTGACAGCCGGAAGATTGTATTCTGGCTGCATAGCCTCTATAAATGTCCCATGCAGTGTGCTACATAATCAAAGGCACTACACACGATCATTGCCTCTGTCCTAAGATATTATGCAGTACCCAATCACCATGCATGACATTTGGGCTAAGTAATCATGGACTCTGTCCCAGAGGAAAAGGAAGGGTAAGGGAACCCACATGGTGTTATGGCCCTGCAGCAGGAAGGGGGCACTCTCGAGAACGCACATAGCCATTCCCAGCTATGCCATGAGGGCTCCATGCCTCGAGAACTACTGTAGCCAGGGTTCCGCCCATCCGGAAGGTATAATCCCTGCAGCAAAGAGTTTACAATCTAATTTAGATGCACACCATATAGTCTGACACAGGCGGTGCAGACAAGAGTCCAGGCATGAATCACTGTAGCCAGCTTGGAGAGGACTTCGTGAAAGGCTTCATAGACTATGTGCATTTTAAGGAGGGATGAGAAAGAGGCCACCTCATGCCCAAGCAGGGGGAGAGAGCTCCAAGTAGGGGTGGAAAAAGTCACAACGAGAAGAGTAGGAGGGGTGCACCAAGATGCTCAGGAGGGAGGTTTAGGAAGAGCAAAAGAAATGAGAGGGAGAGTAGGAGGAAATGAGTGGGGCTGTGTAGGCAGGGAGAGAGTTGTCAGGGAAGATTAATTCCTTCCACTGCCGGAATCACAAGGTGAAGTTCTCTGGCCTGCGTTATGCAGGAGCTCAGACTAGAGGACCATAATGATTCCTTCTATTCTTAGAATCTAGGGTACCACTGGGACATAGGTGCTGCAACACTCAGGGCTTGTCTACACATACAGCACTGCAGCTACGGCTGTAGCACTTTGTGAAGATGCTAGTTACGTGATGGGAGAGCTTCTCCCATTGGCACCTCCCCGAGAGGCGGTAGCTATGTTGACGGGAGAAGGCCTCCCTTCGACAGAATGCAGTCGATCCTGGGAATTAGGTTCCTATAACTAAGTGATGTAGTTATACTCACATACGTCTGTAGTGTAGGCCAAGCCTCAGGGTTACAAATACCTAACTTTTCGGCACCTAGCCACCCATTGGAGTCCACAAAGTCTGAGCTAGGCTCTGTATACAATTCATGGGGAGAGAGAGGTGCCTAAGAAGAAGATCCACAAAAGACAGCATGCTAGAATGCGAGCAGTCCAAGCTAGCCAATGGCGGATGCTGAGGACCAGGGTGAGTCCTAAGCCCTGCCCCTATCAGGGACTTAGGTGCCTAATCCAGGCTGTAGGGAGACACCTATCTACACTTGGGATCCACAGCCACATCTCCTGGAATCAGGTGCCTAAAATGTTTCCTGCAAGTGTGGCAGTGGTGCATGGTGAACTCCACGCTAAACTGCTGGGAGGAATGAGGTGGTAGCTTCTCTTCCAATCTTCAGCGGTTAGTGAACTCACCCAGGAGGAAATAGATTCTGATTCAACAGCCCTCTGTACCTGACAAGGAGAAGGGACTGGAATATGGGTTTCCCACCTGTCAGATGAGTGCCCTAGCCACTGGGCTCTGGCATGTTCTAATACAATTCGTTCTCAATTTCTAATGCAGAAGCTGCCCCACTGTGTATAAACGGGTAAATATGTATTAAGTGAGAGAGGGAGAGAGAGAGAGAGAGTGATTATAGGTGGTGACAGCACACACTCAAGAGATGGGAAACCCTTCTTCAAATCCCTTCTCTTCATCAGGCAGAAGAAGGAATTGACTGAGGGTCTCCTGGATGAGTTCCCTAACCAAAGGGGAAAGGTTCTAGGGGAGGTGAGCTTTTCAGCCTCTTTGGGGACAGGATGAACTAGTAATCTGATTTGAAGTGGCAAATCCTCTGTTCCTATCAGTGTGCTCATACAATATAGGATAACGGCACATAGATAGCACAACAGGATGGCCACTTTGACTGCAGCTACCTCTCTTCTGTGGATTAATCAAGAGCTTTAGTCTTCTTGGCTATTACTCTGATATTTAAAAAAAAGAAAGAAATGTACTGAGAAAAAAAGCATTGCTGCTGGGCATATGTATGATTTATTGTCAGCAACAAATTTTTCAAGAAAATTTTGAAGACTTTCAAAAAGTCAAAAGATATACATACACCAGAGGAATGTTATATAAACAAAAATAACAGGGACAGAGGATTTGTCACAGTGGATCAGAACATTGGTCCATCTGGGTCAGCATTTTGCCTCTGGGAGTGACCAGTACCTAATGCTTCCAAGGAAAAGAGAAAAGCACCCGCAACGCACCTAGTGAATTGTGAAATGCTGTATTTGGAGGGGGAAGCTGTAGATCAGGAAAGCTGTACAGGATTTGCCCTGGTGGCTCACAAAAGAGATGAGCTTAGAAATCAAATTCAGATCCTGGTTTTGAACAGTGTAAAGTACAGGGGTGTTTGGAACCAGGGTTTTGGTTTGGATACAGGTAGTTTGCAAACTTCTGAATCTAATACCCTATCCACTGATGTTGCCCCCTTCAGTGTAGCATGTGAGCCCTTCACCCACATTTACAAATTCATCTCCACAACACCCTGCAAGTAGGAAAGTATTAGCCCTATCTGCAGATGGGGCAGTTCACAAACACACTGAAGCAGTAAGGGTACATGTATAAATCATTTATAAGTTGTGATAGTTGGTTATAGGGCATGGTTCTAAGCAAACTATTCATCTTTTAGGCTCTATCACAATCTCTACTGAAACAACTATTGATCTTTTATTAACCCATTATAAACTATTTATTACATGTCCTTAATATAACAGCATGTTCCATATTCATTAATGTTGTTGATCATTACATATTTACATAAATATTAACTAATTAACATCTATAGCCCCCTTCTCTCCCTCTCACTACCTCCTTGCTGTGAAATGATAAAATAATTATCATTAACCCCAATTTTTGAATGGGGAAACTGAGGCACAGAGGTTAAACGACATGCCAGTGGCCACAGAAGCCATTAGTGGTGAAGCTAGGATAACAGACCAAATGTTTCTGGCTGTTAGATAGGCTTGTGTGTGCTGAAACAGCTACACCATGTTGCTATTATTATTATGACCACTGTAGCCCCAGTCATGGGCCAGGATCCCATTGTGCCAGGTACTGTACAAACACAGGGCAAAGTGATGGTCCCTGCCCCAAGGAGCTTACAATCTAAGTAAACGACAAAAGGCAAGTGTAGACGGGGATGTAGAGGGAAACAATGAGATGATGATTTATTTATTATTACTACTACCAGAGGCCCAACTTTGGGGGCCCATTGTGCTAGGTGCTGTAAAAAAACATACAGGTCAATCTAAGAAGTGATAGTGGCATGAAAGAGTTCTATCTAAATTCCATATTTATTTCTAAGTTTCTTAATTATATGACTGTGCTCCCATTTCACATCATCGTAATAAAATGTCTGTCACATTTATCCATCCAAAAGAATCGCATTGTCGAAAGAAAAGTAAACGAGGTTCCACACAATATATATCTATGGGAAGAAATTTAGGGGAAAAGAGTGGGCCGTTGAAATCAAAAGAAGTGATTTACCAGCTGAGGATCTAGTCCAGCACTGTGTTTATCTTTGAGACTTGGGAAAGGTGATATTAAAAACAGGCAATTTAAAATAGAAATGTCATTAAAAACAAAGGGAAAAGTTGTACTTAATCAAACATTTTGTTCTGCACATGTCAAATTAAGGGAACTTAGGCAAACATCTTGAAAAGCAGTGGTGTCCAATTATAAGGTGCTAAAAGAGACAATCATGAAGAAAGTGAAACGTGATATTCAGATGGAACAATCAGATATTAGCATTGACATAATCACACCACTGCATTTGAAGCCCTGTGGATACCAAGCTCTCCTCTTCATTAGAAATCTTCCAGAATTAGGAAGGGCTAATTATTTTTTAAAATAATAACAAAGAAAGAGTCTGGCTGTATCTCACCTCATAACACCATAATGTCACTGCAACAGTTAATCCGAACCCAAGAGCTCCAATTCATCTAGAACATTTTTTTACAATAACATTTGTAACTTGATTAAGTAAATGAGTTTAGCTAATTCAATTTGCTTTTTAAACAATGCATTCAAATGATTTTGGTTTGGGGAGCAAATATTTGATTCCAGCTTTTGGGGATGGAATTGAGTCGGTCCTGAAACATGGATTTGTGTTTTGATTATTCACAAAACAGCATCAATGTTTTTTTGTCATTTGAGATGGTTCATGAGCCACACAGTGAGTTAACAAAGCAGAGCCCAATAGCAGAAACCTTGGTTCAAATGATGACATGTCAATTGTGAAACTGCAGTCTCTCTGGCTATTCTCTAATAAGTATTGACTGGGATTTTTCAAAGGGAGTTAAGTGCCCAAATCCCTTAGGATCCATAGTTTTTTTTTTTATAACCTCCTTGTGCTAGTACTCTCCTGCCCACAGCAACTGGCATTAGTAATGGCATCTGCTATTTTCTCTGATATGGACTATTACCCAGGTAACAGTGCATGCCAGGCAAATCAAAAGTAAATTAGATACACACACATGCATAGGCATACAGTCCTGGTTTTGCTGCTACTGTTGAATCCCGAGGCCAGTCTTTGGGCCTGGTGGGAAGGATATCCATTGACTTCCAGACTGGACTTTGGATCACATCCAGTGTAATGACATTGCCCTGTTTCCTATGTTGGACGGAGGGGTGTGTGTCTGATCTCTGGCCTTTTCATGATGGCAGCTCATGAGACAGGTTAGTGTTTGTTTAGTGGCAGGGCCTTATGTCCTGCTTGGGCCCTCTGCTTGGCTCCTATGTGTATCTCTCTCCCCTTTTGGCCCCACGTGTATCCCTCCCACACAGCCTCATGGACTACACGTCCCCATCTGACATGAAGAATGCTGTGTCCTTATGTGTAGGTACCACTTACTGGCCAGACTTGTCCTTTTGGAAAATTCTCAGGCCTGTGTGCTCACCTGAAGAGGGGACAAGGTTCTTCCTGAGTGGACAATTCATAGAAGAACAGAAGGGACCATTGTGATCATGTAGTCTGACCTTCAGTGTAACCAGAAAACTTCCTCAAAGGAATTCCTAGAGCAGATCTCTTAGATAAACATCCACTCACAATGCTGGGGTTGAATTTTCAAACTCCTTCTCATGGCCTCACAATCCTCTGAAAACACATTATTCAGAGAGCACTCCTTCCCCCCACACATACACCTCAGCACCTCTGAAAAATCCCCTCCTAATGACCAGAGACAAGAATCCTGTATCTGTGCAAGGGGAACACCCATTTTCACTCTTCCTAAATCCCCATCTCTGGCATCTTCTAGATAACTTTGACAAAAGGCCTTGCAGCATACCTGTAAGGTCAACAGACCCGGGCTTTGTTACACTGACTTGCAAGATGTCAAATTAAAGACTGACATGGGATAATGGCCTGAGTACATGCACTAGACTAACAATTAATGAGCTATAACCAACCAAACAATCACGCACACAGATTTGGTGAGACCAAACTAGAAACCTGATTCTTCCTGAGAACATAGGCTGCTCGCTGTCAATCTAAAAGTAATACTCTTCAGCTAACTCTAGAAGTGGGTCTCATCCTCTCTTGTGAGTCACATCAGAATGGAGAGAAACATTACATGAAAAGCCAGGAAAGCCTACATGTTATGTGTTCTTAGGTAACAGGGCCAGGTTTTTGGATTGGCAAACCAGTATCTCTGTCACCTGTTGGGGACAGGAGGAACACAGGACCTTCATGGATGGAATCAGGAACTGATGATATACGCAAGTCACTGGAACCAGGAACCAGACTCAGGTGTTAGATGTCTTGATCGATGATATGGATCAGGTGGCCACTGAAGGAATCCTCCAACACCCGCACAAAGTGACAATTACTGGCTCCCTCTCTGATGGACAGCCCAACTGACAGGGTGCACAGTCCTTTTGTAGCCTCTGTGGCGTGAAAGTTCCAATTCCAACTGGTTTGAGGCAGCCTCTGCTTCCTGCCAAAGGAGAAAGGGTGCGAAAGTCTGTGAAGGAGGGTAGCAAAGATGGAGTCTATGTTGTTCACTCCTTCAGGCCAGACACCATCTTGGAAAATGGAGTCCATTAACCACAACAGATTACAACCAACTACATTATAACAAACACAACACTATAAAACACAGTGAATTCAATGCAAGCCAAGACACAAACACGAATAGGCATACATATAGGGAAAACTTTCCTACATATAAATTAAAGTTTTGGAAGATATACGAACTCTGAGGCTGCAGCCTATGGAGGAAGGATAGCCCAATGGGCACGGTGCTAGCCTAGGATTTAGGAGACCCAGGTTCACTTACCTGCTCTGTTACAGACCCCAGTGTGCCCTGAACAAATGAGTTTGACCCAGCTCCACAAAAGGACTGAGGTCTATGTGCTACTATGATCCACAAAACCCCAACTCACCTGGTGTCTAAAGGTCCCCCCAGTGCCTAAGTTTCTGCCTCTGGGCAAGTGGCTGGATACCTCTCTTACTTCTAGGCCCCAGAATGATCCTCAAACCACTGAAGATAGGCATTTCCCCACCCTATCCTGCCTACAGGGCCCAATGCAGTTAGGTGTGCTCTCAGCATTCCTAACCCATACAAAACAGCTGGGGGGGGGGACAGAAAGAGACCTCCGTTAGTGCAGTGGATAAAGTACTCACCCAGAATGTGGGAGACCCCAATTCAATTCCCCCCCCCTCCTGCCTAAGAATAAAGGATGTGAACACGCATGCCCTGCTTCTCAAGGGAATGCCCTAACCACTGAGCTATGGAATACTCTGATGTGGATCTCACTTGTATTAACTGGGCCAGAGAAAGCGTGAGCATGACCCCTTCCCCCGGTTTTTGTGTGGTTAGACAGGTACCTAACCCATTCTCGCAAGAAATGACTTAGTGGCTAAGCCACCTAATTCCAGGAGAGGGGTTTCTGGTTGTGGGTTGCCCGCAGAGGTAGGCACCTCTCTGCAACCAAGATTTAGAGCCAAACTCCATGAGAGGGGCAGGGTTTAGAACACACCCCTGCTATTGCCTAGTTTAGGCAGCTCCCTACCTAGTGTAGTGACTTCTGTGGCTCCCAGTCTCTGGCACCGATCTCTCCCCATTCATCATATATGGAGCCTAGGCACCTAACTCAGGCTTTGTGGAGTCCAATCAGATTCTAGGTACCTAAAATGTAGGTGTTACAACATTTGGTATCACACCACCTAAGACCCTTTGTGAATCTGGGCCTTAGTCTCTGTCTCTATTCCTTATCTGTGAGAATAGGGATAATAACACTTCCCTACCCTGCAGGGATGTTGTGAGGACAAATACATTAAAGATTGTGAGGGGCTCAGATATTAGAGTGATTGGAGCCAAATAAGTACCTTAGGGTAGCTAAGTATAGGGGACTATGAGGGAAACTTTCCCAAGGAACAGGCTCTCTCATAATTGTGCCATTTTTTTGTAGCTGGTACTTGCTATTGTCAGAGACAGGATATTGGACTTGAGGGCCCACTATATGATCCATTAGGGCACTGATCCTGTCTCGTCATTTGGCAGTACATTTAATCTCTCTCCCTCCCAGTTTCCCAAGTAACAGTACTTTTCTACCTACCTGTCAGGCCAGTGGTCCCCAAACTGGGGCATGCCCCTAACGGGGCACAGAGGAATGTTCAAGGGGGGCATGGTGGGGCCCAAGCCAGCCCCCACTCAGGGCGGGGAGGGAGTGCCATCCAGTCCTGCTCTGCCCCCAGCCCCGACCCAGCCTCAGCTGCAACTCCGGCACCGACTCCGGCTCCCAGTCACGGTCCCAGCTGCAGCCCCGGCCCCGGTTTCAGCCCCTGGCTCCGACTCCGGCTCCACTCTCAGCCCCAACTGTAGATCCACTCCTGCCCGTGGCCTTGCTTCTGGCCCCGGCTCCCAACCGCTGATCCGGCCCCCCGGGTGAGGGAACACGGACAGATTCCACTATGGGTATGAGGGGCACAACAGAAAAAGTTTGGGGATCACCACCTCAGGCGATAGAGTGGATCGATGAGTTCATGTCTGCTCAGAACTCTGGCTAGGAAAAGTGCTCTAATTCTCATTGCTTCTGACTCTTTAAAATTAATTTTAAAATTAGCCAGCCCCCCTCCCCCCACACACACGCTGTAAAGTCGCCAGTGCAAATAGCAATGAGTTTAACCTGAACTGTTTGCATGTGTGCAGGCAGGCACTGAAAGTTCATTTTTTCTAAGAGGCCAGCAATTTGGGACTTGGAACTTGGAACTTCTCTGGCAAAAATACACAGTTGCCCTTGAAGTATGCAGAAGCAACGAGGCATTTAGATCCAGAGGCACAGGACTGGACTATCCCAAGTCATCAGTAGGATGGAATTTTACTTAATCCTGTCCAGAATATTTGAGCCCATGCATGAAAATACAATGAGATCTAATCACAGCCTTGCAGAAGAGTGCAAACGACACTCTTCATTCTCAACTGCCTCAATCAAGGCCAGTGACCAAGGAAGCTATTATTCACATAGCATTGTGTGCCTTAAATGGGAATATCAATCTGACCTGGGTGAGAACCGCCTTCTGGATGTTACTCCAGTCATCTGGATGCTGCCTTAACTAACAGGAGAAGCTGAAGCAAAGCTGTTAAACTAGCAATCAAAAGCAATCATGCCCTTCCTTTCTCCCTCACCCATGGTCAGTACTCTGATCGTGTTGGTGTTGATCATGGAACTTGTTGAAAATAATATTTTTCTGTAGCTGCAACATTCCAGGTTTGGTCCAGCAAAACAGCAGACTATAAATTCAGTCCCGGGAGGCTCTCTACTCATGAATCTGACAAAGTGGGTATTCACTCATGAAAACTTATGTGCCAATACTTCTGTTAGTTTATAAGGTGCCACAGGACTCTTTGTCGCTTTTTATAATTCCAGACTAACACGGCTACCCCTCTGATACTCTCTACTCATTGCCACTCCTCGGAAAGCTGACAAAAACATTTGGCTTGATCCACCACTGTGTTGCTCCAGAATGAAAGGAAATCTCCAGTAATGTCAGGGTGAACCTTTCCCATTATCTGTGATCTGGGGAACGGGCTGGTTTTGAGGCCATGAGTACAAAAGCACTTGCGCATTCAAGCACCGTTGCTATAGGATGTTTTCAACTCCTTGCAAAGAAGCCGGGCTTCGATTTGTTTTACTCCACCTTGGGCATTCATTGTCATCAAGAGACTCTGCAAATGTCAAAACCATTATCAATTGCAGAAAGGCAGGCTCTTAATTGAACTTTTTTTCATCTAACCTCCTGCACTCAGAAGAAAAGGCTACGGTGCCAGCATGGAAGTGGCCTTTTATAAGTTCCCGTCTGCTAAAAGCAAATGATTTTGAAAAAATCTGCTTTGAAGGGAAATATTGGAGCTTTTGAACTGTTCTTCTCCCTCGCAACTGAACTGAAGCACCTGGCATCTCCCCGCTTATACAATGTATTATTGCATCATAACAGAAGCCAAAAGGGGGAAGGGGGGCGTGAAATAACATTCTCTTTTGCAGGCTGGTGGTGTATCCATCCTTCTCTTTTAGCCTTTATTCCCATTGCTTCCCTTCTCCATCCATTTAGAGCCAGGCATGACAGGCAGACCTGAGATGCAGCTGCTTTAGTCCATAAATGTCACTTTGGACGGTCTTGTATTCTGAACAAAAATCGGGGTAATTGGAACAAATATCCTGAGTCCCTTATTAGCCTTTCTGCTTTATTAGGGCTGTCTCTCTCTCTCTCTGTCTCAATTTGGTTAGATCAGGTCAGATCAGATCTGCTTTGGCTGCAGCAAGCATCATTTTTGTTGCTATGGAATTAAGTTTGATCTTTCCTATTGTTTTGGCCATAAATAGTCAAAAGGTTCAGGGCTATTCCTGATTGTTTTCTGGCATAAAATCAGGCTGGTTATAATAACTTCTCACACGCATACATCACCTTCCATTCCATCAGGTCCCAAATCCTCAAAGAAATTAAGATGCCTGAGTCTGATTGAAATCAATGGGAGTTAGGTGTCTAAATCCCTTTGAGGATCTGGGTCAAAGTGTCTGACAAACTCTGGGCCTGACCCTGCCCACCGTGAAGAGCAGGAGCGGCACTGATCACTATGCACAGTCTGGCTGAAGTGCATACTACGTGTTTCCAGGATCAAGTCCTATAAATGTACAACTGAAACGCCAGCATTAGCATACACTGGGCCAAATTCTTTGCTGGCAATACTTCACTGATGGTAGACCGGCACAGAATGTATGTGGTGGCATTTGCCAAAAGCCATCAGAGAAAGCATTACTATCTATGGCACTTATGTGGCTCTACTTTCCATAGTATCTGAGAGTCTCACAACCTTTAATGTATTGATCCTTGCACCCCTCCTGTGACGTAGGTCAGTGGAATGATCCCTAGTTTACAGATGGAAGATCTGAGGCACCGGAAAAAACTAATGACTCACCTAAGGTGCAGCCTGTAGGAGAGCAGGTAAGTGAACCTGAGTCTCCTAAGTCCTGGGCTAGCACCTGCCCATTGGGCTATCCTTCCTTAGGCTGCAGCTTGTAGAAGAGCAGGGAACTGAACTCAAGTCTCCAACGAGTACCCGAGCACAGGACCATCCTTTCTGCTTTTTCTTACTGAAATTATTACACAGGCACAGTGAAACAGCTGCACTGTGCACAACCCACCACGCTAGTCCTGTCTCAGGAGGATGAAAGGGGCTGAGCTGACTCTACTGGGCTCTGAATTTCTGGCAGATGTTTCAGACCCGATGCTAAATCCAGTGGACCATTCCCTCTGTTGGATGATGGAAGCTTTAGTTAATGTAATGTAAACTGCCTCCCTGGCCCAGAATGATCCCTACAGGAGTGCCACTGAAGTAAGTGGAGTCACACCGAAGATAAATCTGGCTCACATGCTTATGGCAGCAGTGTTTCCATTCCAGGTCTCACGGCGTTGCAGCAACAGAGAAAGTCTGGCAAACTCAGGACTGAAGGCTCCCCTCTGTGTTTGCTCATCCTGACTGGGGGAGTACAGGAGGTGAGCATGTCACTTCCAAGGCAGGATCTCTTTTGGCACTCAGCCCCATGGAAGCTCCCCTGTGGATCCAGTTCTGAGGATATTAAGGTGATGGGGGCAGGATTTGTCTGGCAGATTCCTCCACCTCCCTCCCCCAGACACCAACCACGGGACAAAGCACTAAATTCCACAACTTCCCCCTCTGTGCCATGAAACTTCCCCTCATTCATTGGGGGCGGGGGGCTCAAGATGCAGCCGAGGTTGGGGAAGCCCCTGGCAACATGGCTCCTGCAGCAGCCATGTTGTCTTGGTGCTGCAGTGAATCCATAGGGCAGAATAAGTGACTTTAGCACTGATGCCCCACATATTGGACAGATCCCCTGAAACCTACCGAATCAGCAGATCCCTGGTTTCTTCCACTGGGGTAAACTTCAAGGCTTAATGGATGCTTCACTCAGAAACTCCATGAGCTGAAACGCCTGGTTCAAATTCCGACCTCAGTTATATATTGGCATAACCTGAGTGCTGTAATACTGTGGTCTGGGTGGTATTGGTGGCCTGTGGTATACAGGTGGTCAGACTAGATGGTGGTCCATTATGGTCTAAAACTCTGTGATAACAGAATATCTCTATTCTAGTGAAGGGGGCTTCTCTGGATTTACAGTAGTGTGGACCGGGTCAGATTCACATCCCTAAGAATTTCCATCCTGCTATGCAGATGTAACCTGTGGAGACCTTGGCCTAATGACCCAACAGCCAATGAAAGGCAAATGGTAAATGTAAAGATAGATGTTTGAAATGCAATCATCTTAAATAAATAATCTTATTAGTAACAAACAATTCATTATTACTACTGTACTTCCCATGTGCAGTATAAAGCAAATGATTTACGACAGATCTTGGCTTTATACCTGGATTATTTTTGTCTGAACTACCCTTAAACAATAACCTTTTCCTTTAATTAGCGTCTTTGCCTTTTACGGGTTTGCAGTTTGCTAAGCTTTTTTCTTTGTGCAGTTGGTAATCATAGTTTCCATTGTTGGAACGGGGCAGGGGAGAAGGTTAAATTTGCCCTGATTCTTTTTAAGATCTCCGTAGCTCCTATAGCCTGCATGCACTTTTGAAAAAAGGATATCTTCACTAAAACTCATTCTATCACTTGATGGCAGTAGAGCTATAATACAAATTTATAGGCACTGATGCTGCATGGATGCATCTAAGGAAAAAAAAATCGTATTTATGTTTGTCCATATATTTTTCTGTGGTCTCTGTTTTCTATTATGAGTTTTAAGAGGCATAAGGCATAGGAAAGGCTTGTATTTCCAGAAGGGATTAATGCAGGGGATATTTCATTCAGTCAGAGACACCATAAATAATGGTAGGCGATTCTAAACATCCTCCAAATTTCTTCAGCTACAGCGCCAAACTTTGTAAGAAGTAAAACCAACTTTCGTACTACATTTTGAAGTTCCAGTGCATATCGCTTCCTTTCTTTGTTGACTGCTTAAGTAAGGTGGTAAGCTGCTCTCTTAATTATGCAGCTTTCTGAGTTTTTACTTAGCTGGGAACATATCACCTCTAGGCATTTTACAATCAAAATAAATAAATTAAAAAAACCCCTCAGAATTGCTATCAGCCATTGGGTTCCAATGATGCTCAGATATGCTGCTGATATAGGGCAATATTTAGTTAGATGACCAATTAGCCCCAGTCCTGGCTAAGTATATACACTGTTGCTCTGTTAGAATCAAGTGGCTTCTGCAACAGAAGATGGGGTGCCCACTAGAGAGCTTCCAAACTATTTAAAGGGATATTACTTAATTCTAATACACCACAGTTCTCTACGAAATTCCATAGGATGTCAGAGTAACTTCTAAAGGATGCGAGTGGTTTAATTCCTGTTAAATTCTATAGTATTTTTGTTTGTTTGTGTTTCTTTTGCCCATAAGAGAGGAAAAATCCATTGCTGCGGAAACTTCCCTAGGAGCACTTGGGAGATCTATAGGAAGTGGTCATGGGAGCCCTGAAATGTGTGCAACAGAAAATAGGGTCATATGTAGAAAGTGTTTAATAACATGACTGAATTGAAGTGTGGCATTTGCAGGACTACTCAGCGATTTCTATTCTATTCTATTATGCCCATCACTGTGGCATCTGAGTGTCTTCTATGAAACTCAGAAGAAAGGGGAAAAAAAGACTTGATAATATAATGTATCTTTTTTAAAAGGATACATTTTCCAAGATCATATATATATATATATATATATATATATATATATATATATATATATATATATAATGTGTAGCCCAAGGCAGTGTGCGCTGTAACACATAGGAAACAAATACTGGCTCACTTCTTTCCCACCAGCAATCGGACTCGTTCATCATGGTAAGCCTACCTAAACTTGGGTGCAAAAGGTAGTCTGCAATAGAGTCCGTAGTTGGCTCATTGGTGAGCACAAGATGAATGATTGGCACCTACTGGTCACTATCAGCAACCAGACTTCTATTTAAATACCTAGCTACAAATATGGAGCCAATGAGCCATCATCAGATCATGGGTGGACGGATGCGGCGATTCTAATAGCGAGCACTGTTGACAGATATTATCAATCCAGCTATCTATCAGATTGGGATGAGGTGTTGGAAAGGAGCTAGCCTCCGTGGTAAGTTCTGGAAAAGGTCAAAGCTCCAGGGAAATAGTCCTGGGGGTTGATGTTCTCGAACAGGGTCAGGGAGCTGGGGAGAACCCAGTTGGGCTGAGAGCTCAAGGCACTGGACAGGCATTGGTTGCTTTAGGTGTGTTTGGGGTTTTCTGTGTTCTGTTGTGGGATGCCAGGGAACCTGCTACTCTAGGAGAAGAGTGGGACTGCAGAGGAGCCTAGGATGGATAGAATATGCTGTGGTGAAGATTAGAGTTACATAAGATATTGTTTGTACTGGACTCTGATATCCCAGCAGGGGTGAGACTTAAACTCGCCTGGTCGGAGGGCTGAGTCATGAGAAGAAGCAAACCACCACAAGACTGGAGTGGCTCTGGGGAGAGGGTGCCAGAGAAGGAGAGCCTGCTATGCCATGTGCTACCAGAAGGGGGTATGCCGGTGGTAAATCCATTATTCTACTCTGATTAAAATATCAGTTTCCCTGTGTTTACCCTGGACTCCTGTTATTCTATTTCTTGTCCTGTGTACCCACCATAATATGCTGTGACTCTTGTTGTGTGTTTCACTCTAAATTAGAGTGAAAGCTCCTTGGTTGCTAGCAACGTAGTAATTTAGGGGCCTCAACTCCAGAGTTAGGTGCCCAAGTCCCTGTGCGCAGCATCTCTGTGATCCACAAAAACCCTGCTTGGCTGCCACCTAACCTGTAGGCACCTAAACCCACTCAGCACCGTACTTTCCAGTGTAAAAATTCTCTAGCTGCCTATGTTTTAGAGCCTGCATGCATGTTACTGCTCTACTCTAGGCATCGAGACACCTATCTCCGACCTAAGCCCCAGAGCGATTCATGAACCAGGGAAGATGGGTGTTCAGCTGCCTAACTTGGTTACAGGGCCCAATCCAGTAGGCAGTCTCTGAGCGCGCCTACCAGAGCAGGGCCCATGCAAACTCCAGTCAGAGGAGGAGGAGGTGGCGCTGCCCACCTTATAGCTCTTATTCCAGTGGTTAGAGCACTCACTTGGGATGTGGGTGACCAGGGCTCAATTCTTCCCTCTCTGCCAGAGGGGGAGAAAGGATTTGAATAGGGCTTTCCTGCCCTCAGGACATGGCTGGAATGAGCTAGGTGCCTGCCTCCCTCCACACAAAATGGCCAGAGGCTGCTCACTGATAGGGCCCTGCATGCAATTTAGATGGCTGAATGTCTATCTTCCTCTGGTTTGTGAATTGCTCTGGGGCTTAGGTGAGTGATAGGTGTTGGGATGCTGACAGTGGGGCAGCTGCGCACGTGCTCAGAGACAGGAACATAGATGCTTAAGAAGCTTTTACCATGGAAATTTAGGCTCCAAGTGAGCTTAGGTGCCTACAAATGTTCAGTGGGAGTTTTGTGGATTACAGTGGAGCCTAAAACTGGGACTCGGGGGCCTAAACCCCAGCTTTGTGCTTTCAATGGAAGTTAGGAAGCTAAATACCTTTGGGGATCTTGGCTTCTGTCTTAGTTGCTCATCTGTAAAATGGGGATAATACTGCTTCCCAACTGCACAAGGTGTTGTGAGGCTAAATACATTGAAGACAGTGAGGTGCTAAGATACAATAGATATGGGGGCTTCTAATTATCTTAGCTTTGCAAACACCTGAGACAGAAAAAAGAAACAGTTTGGCCATGCAGCCCACAGTGCAGAACTGTTTCTTAAAGTGTGAGGGAAACACCCCAGTTGAGGATATTTACTCCCGCTGAGGTATAGTTACACCAGCTGAGAATATGACCAGTCCACTTTTAAATGACTCCAACAAGAAGAAAAAGCTGATGGCAGATAAACTGCTGGTATTGTGCTCCTGGATATTCTGACATTAATAACATTGTGAACATTCAAGTAATAATGCCAGGGGAATGAAAGGCTCTTCAGTGTTCATTTTATTCCTGGTCTCATTACGTGTTGGAAAACCTATTACAGTGCAAATGTTTTCTTTCTTCTGAAAGAAAAGAGGAACGGGGGGAAGTAGCTGTAATTTTGAAATATAAAATGGCCAGAGACGGAGAGATTATTGACAGAAAATACCAAATTTGGACTTAAAATACAGTTGCTTTATGGGGTCTGATGCAGCTTCTCAGTTATCTGCGTTTTATGGGCTGGCTGTATGTTAAGAGCATCTTTACGCTTCTAACATATATACTGATGCCCAGGTCCGGTTCTGGCGGAAGAATGTATCAGTAACGGAGTGAGCTCGCTAGTGCACATTTTCCACTTGTAGGGTCTGATCCAATGTCCACTGAAGTTAACGGAAAATTTGCCATTGATTTCAGGACTATTTTGTAGAAATAATGTATTAAAACTAAAACTAAAAAGAGAACAGCTCAGTGTCTGATGCAGCGGGGAAAGGCACACATGCTGTCTCAGGGGAAGAGTCTCATTACACCCATTAACATTAATAAAAGTTATCAGGTTGTTTACACTCCTCATTTTATAAGGCCTGAATCTCTTCTCAGACCCCAGTGTAATTTAAGTGGGCCAAGATTTCCACTGGCATCTGCTGAAATGGTGTAAGGCTTGGAGACAGCATCAAATGCCAGTGCTAGGGATGCGGGCAATAGATTCTTTTAGATCCTCAAAAGTGCACATATGTGCTTTACCTCAGCTCCACACCATCTGTTTTAAGAGGTTCATAAGGAATGGGGCCTTTGGAAGCGGGGTATGCCATGATGTGGTAGATGTGATATATCTTGACTTTAGTGAGGCTTTTGATACTGTCTCACATGACCTTCTCATAAACAAATAAGGGAAATACAACCTAGATGTAAAGTAGTTATCAATGGTTCGCAGTCATGCTGGAAGGATATCATGAGTAGGGTCCTGCAGGGATCAGTTCTATGTCTGGTTCTGTTCAATATCTTCATCAATGATTTAGATAATGACATAGAGAGTACACTTATAGAGTTTGCGGACGATACCAAGCTGGGAGGGGTTGCAACTGCTTTGGAGGATAAGATTAAAATTCAAAATGATCTGGACAAACTGGAGAAATGGTCTGAAGTAAATAGGATGAAATTCAATAAGGATAAATGCAAAGTACTCCACTTAGGAAGGAACAATCAGTTGCACACATACACAATGGGAAATAACTGCCTAGGAAGGAGTACTGCGGAAAGGGATCTGGGGGCCATAGTGGATCACAAGCTAAATATGAGTCAACAGTGTAATGCTGTTGCCAAAAAAGCAAACATCATTCTGGGATGTATTAGCAGGAGTGTTGTAAGCAAGACACAAGAAGTAATTCTTCCGCTCTACTCCACACTGATTAGGCCTTAACTAGAGTATTGTGTCCAGTTCTGGGCGCCACATTTTAGGAAAGATGTGGACAAATTGGAGACAGTCCAGAGAAGAGCAACAAAAATTATTAAAGGTCTAGAAAACATGACCTATGAGGCAAGATTGAAAAAAAATGGGTTTGTTTAGTCTGGAGAAGAGAAGACTGAGAGGGAACATGATAACAGTTTTCAAGTACATAAAAGATTGTTACAAGGAGGAGGGAGAAAAATTGTTCTTCTTAACCTCTGAGGATAGGACAAGAAACAATGGGCTTAAATTGCAGCAAGGGCGGTTTAGGTTGGACCTTAGGAAAAACTTCCTAACTGTCAGGGTGGTTAAGCACTGGAATAAATTGCCTAGGGAGGTTGTGGAATCTCCATCGTTGGTGATTTTTAAGAGCAGGTTGGACAAACACCTGTCAAGGATAGTCTAGATAATACTTATTCCTGCCTCTAGTTCTTCCTTCCCTTCAAGCAATGGAGCTGGCGCCCTCTGGCCTGGGCTGAATGCACAGGGTATTCCCTTCTCTTTCCGTTAGGATCTTCACTGGTTCTCTTTTAAGCAGGCCGTTTTCACAGAACCCTCTCGCAACTCTGTCTATCTCAATTCCACATGGCCCATCTCAGAAGCTGTGATTCAGTCTTAGATTATTTATGACAGTCTCATTAAACAGAATGGAGTCAACACACATTGGACTCAAAACACATACTCCTAAATGCATTTAGGGCTTTGAATTAACCCAGGCTATTAAACAATCCCTTGAACTGTTCCAACCTAGAGCTTGGGCTCATCTCCTTAAAAGTCTCTTTATATGTCAGTCACCTCTGAATCATTTTTAAATTAAAACAGCAGTGTTGCAAATCTTGTGATTAACAATCCCAGCCTGTTCCTCTATGCTGTCAGGAAAAAGACATCTTTCACCCTTGGCTAAACTGTCTTCAAGTGTCCTTTTTTCTTACATTTCCTGCACATTTTTCCTCTTGCTAGTCAGACCTCTGCTGTCCTGTGTTCTTCTTTTCCACACCTGACACGTTTCTGCTCAGAGAAATCAATGCTCTGAACAGGCCTTTTATATTTTTTATGGTGCTATTTCATAGGAATTTTCTTTCCTTTTGCTTCTTTTTGCACCAGCCTCCCATGACTTTGCTAAGTGACTTGAATATTACCTAGCCCAAGCTGCTGTGTCAGTACATAGATTCCAAGGCTGTAAGGTAACACTGCAATCATTAGGTCCGACCTCAAAGGCCATAAATGTTCCCTTCCCCCCAAAATTCCTAGAGCAGATCTTTAAGACCTATTTCAGCTTTACCTCAGATTTTAATTGTAACTGTATTTTCCTGAACATTTCTTCTTTAAAATACCAACTTTTACGCAGTCTTACATGTCTCATTTATGGATACCAAAGTCCCCATGCTCTGCTTATTCATACAGGACCTTTATAAAAGATTTCTTGCATCTTCTTCGGGCCTCTCAATCCTTCCGTATATTCGCTTTAGAATCAAAGGCTCAAAGCTTTCATATTAATGTCATGTTTATTCTGGTGAAGCCATCTTCTTCTGCATGGATTGATTAAATGAGAAGTCTTGTGGTGGGGTGAACTTTCCCCTGGTTCAAAATGAGTCAATGCCTGGCACCACGTTTCTTTGTTTCCTTGTATTCCCCCCTCTGTCAGTTTCCATCTGTCGCTTGTCTTATACCTAGATGATAAGCTTTTTGGGGCATGGGCTGTCTTGTTCTGTTTGTACAGCTGCACAGTGGGGTCCAGGTCCATGACTAGGGCTGGTAGGCAGGACGGTAATACAAAGGAATACTAATCATTAATTGTGAGACATGACAGAAAATGTTGCTTTCTTTTCATAGTGATCCTGCCGCACCTTGGTTTCCTGCTACAGCTTTAAAGCAACTGTACATGTATCTGCCAGCAACAGTACAAGCCTTTGCTTGGACCACATGTGGGGCTAATGAGCGCTGGTGAGCTGCAGCCCTCCTGAGTGTCACCAGATTGAAGTGAAGTTTTGCTTGGATTTCTTAGGGTTCATGCAAACTCCAGGGCTATGAAACCAATGAATCAGATCAGCAGGTTTGGATTTATGAATATCATGCAAATTGGAAGCAGAGGTTTTCCAGAGCCTTCATTCCTAAGCGCTCTTTTGCAGCTGTAAACCTTTGTAAAATTATGGGTGTAACATATTATGCATGTTTATAACATTTCAATTTCCAAAGTGATTTTAACAAACCAAAATGCATGTTGATTGCTTATTCCTAAAGAGGGAGGGCACGGGTGGAACCCTCCCTTGGGAGCTTTTTGTGACAGCTGTGGTAACGTTGCAAAAGTCCCAGCATACTCACTCTTCTTTACTTTTGGGGCTTGGCAAAGGGGCCAACTTTTGCAGTCCTTTACTCATGCAGCACTCCCATAAAATTCCAATGGCCACACCAGAGTTTTCGTCAATGCTTGACTTCGGTGAAGGCATATGTGTGGTGCACAGTAGTAACGGATGGATGCTAGCAGATAAATAAAAAGGGCCAGATCCTCAGCTGATGTGAACTGGCGTATCTCCACTGAAGATAATAATAATGTAGATTAGGGCTTATTACATACTTTGGAGCCCAACCAAAAACATGCCTGGAGATTGCAACCTTCTTTGTCAATTAAGGAGATGCATTAAAGTCCATTGACATTAATGAGAGACTTTCCATTGACTGTAGTGGGCTTTGGATCAGGCCCTAAATATCTGAAGGTAAGTGCGACGTTACACCCCATATTCTTCATAGAAATATGGTCATGATATGCATATGGCATAACTAAGATATATTTTATGCAAGATGGCTCATGTAAGATATCATTGGAAAGGTTATGATTTACTGAATGAGATTATCCAATTTGTATGTGTGTATCATTTCTGTATCTTAAGTTAGGAATATGGACTACGTAACAATTACAACTGTGTGTGTATTTGCGAGACACCCACCAGACAACAGGCCATCAGCCTTGATGGGCCATTAGGAAGAAACAATAAGACTTTGAAGATACTAATCTCTCTCCTTCCTGAGAGGCATCCTGGGACATAGCTGTGACACTACCAGGCCAGGTGGTCCTGTCACCTGATACAAAATACCACTTTGAACACTGCTGGTACTTTTCCTCTGTAGTGGGATGGGGATCAAACAAAGGTTTCCTGTGTTAGGTAAATCTTTTTTAAGGCTGGGGAAGGGTTTAATCTTGGCTCTCTTCCATTGCCGACCCAAGAAGAAAGACTGCTGAAAATACCTAGGGGAAAGTCAGGGGTGAGTCCAGACTGAGATGGGGTTCCAGTCTGTAAAGAGAATTAACTGGAACTCTAAGCTACAGAAACTCTGAAACCTGCCTAAAATAACATTTAGGGTAAGAAATTACATTTTGTAACCTGTTTCTTGAGTGTATTAAGCTTAGCTCACGTATTTTTGTTTTATTTGCTCAGTATTCTTCTTTGTTCTGTTTGCTATTCCTTACAATAACTTAAAATTCACCTTTTGTAGTTAATAAAGGTATTTCTTGTTTATAACAGAACCCAGTTTGTGCAATCCATATGTGTGGGGGGGAAAGAAGCTGTGCATATCAATCTTCACATTGAGGGAGAGGGTGAATTTTTATGAGCTTGCACTGTGCAGATCTTTCTATACAGCACAAGACAATATACCTTTGGGTCTGCACTCCAAGGGAGGGGATCACCTGAGTGCTGGGGGAAGTCCCTTAAACTGAGTCTACCCAGAGTGATATCAGTGTCTGTCTTTCTGCAGCTGGGTGTGGCCCTGCCTGTGTATATGCTAGAGAAGGCTTAAGAGCCTGGCTCAGCAAGACAAGGCAAAGGGGGCCCAGGCTGGCGGAACAGGCAGGCTCAGTGGTATTTCAGTACATCAGGTGGCACCTTAAAGGGGGGCAACCCATCACAGTAAGTATTTAATTTCTGTGAACATACTGAATCTATGTAGTTGAGAGAAGATGTTTCAGGAGAAAAACGGACAAGAGACAAGAGATCACTCCAATCCAAGACCTGCTAAATCAATGGCAGACTCCAGTACTCCAGCTCCCCGAGAAGAGTAAGGTAAGTCTACTGGAGAGCGTCTTCCATTGACGCAGCACAGTGACGACACCGGGATAAGTCAACTCCAGTTACATTATTCACATAGCTGGAGTAGTGTAATTTAGGTTGTCTTACTCCGGTAGTGAAGACAAGCCCTTTGACTAAGTAACAACAAAAGAAATAAGACAAGTTTTTAAAACAGAAGCTCTTTGGTTATGAATGAAAGTGAATATTCATTCCTAATCGGGCACACACATAACAGACAAGTAGGACTACAGCATAAGACAAGTTGAAATGCCATATAAGCTCAATTTAGGTCTGCTGCAAAATAAACTCAAGATACTGGCAATATGTATGTGATGTTTCTATTGTTGCAATATTTAGCAAATGATTGTTAGTGTTGAATAATCACAGAACCAGGCAGTTTAATTTTAAAATAGATGTATGCTGATTATTGTAGATTAATTAAGAAAAGCAAGGGCATGTACTATAATGTCAAATGACTAGAGAGGATTGTAATATAATAAGAACCCTTCTGTTCTAGATCACTGAGCTCAAATATGGCTCCAGGTAGTAGATTTTAAGGCCAGAAGGGACCTCTATATCATCTAGTCTGACCTCCTGTATAACACAGGTCATAGAATTCCACCAGTTACCTGTGTTTTGAGCCCAATAACTTGTTTGACTAATGTATAGCTTCCAAAAAAGCATCCAGTCTTGATCTGACAAAATCCAGCAATGGAGAATCCATCATCTCCATTATTTATTCCAATGGTTTGTTAAACCCAAGTCAACAGTGAGCAAAAACTAATTGTGCCAGATGTTTTTGTAATGTCAGACCTAGAGGGACATCATCATCAGGGCATTAGTCTGGGAACCATTGGGTCTAAACCATGACCCTCTACCGTTTGAACTACAGGACAAAGTTTGGTTGCTAGTAGGCAGTGGCTGACTTATAAACTTCTTTATATGGCCCAGCCACCAGGAGGAGATAAGACAATTCTCTACCATCAATTAGAGTTGGTGAAAACAATAGAAAAATAATTTCTAAATAAAAAATGTTTACATTTTGCAGGGTCAAATTAATGTTTTAAAAATTTCCTGAAAAAAATTGTTTTTTGAAAAATTTCATCTGCCCCTGCCTGCAAGTGCAATAAAACAAATTATTTTCTGTTTTTTCTCCTCCTTCACTTTTTTATTTCTGATCCTGTCCAACTTTTCAAAACATCTCCAGCTTTTGAAAAAATGACAGCAGCTGATTTGCTGAGTGTTGTGTTTCTTTTTACTGTTCTGTAACTGTTTCAGTGTTGAGGATTTGGAAAAGTTAGAATGGAAAACCAAGGGGGGAGGGGAGAAAAGTGAAGGAGAGGGGAAAAAAAGAGGAACCCAAACCCAGAAAATGTTAAAAACAAAAACTTTATGTAAAAGGCCACTGTTTTGGGGGGGGGAAGGGGAGGGAAGTGTTTTAATTGGTTGTTTAGTTTAGGGTTTTTTTTGGAGAAAATCTAACAAAAGTGACCAGCGCTAATATCAATGTATATTACATAGGCCCAGGGAGTAAATTATGCACAGCACAGTGAATTCTATGGCCAATGACCCCTTTCAGGCCAGCATCACTCACTTTTGTAGGTGTGATAGCTACAGACTCCCATTCCCCGGGGGGAACAAGAGTGCTCATGGCTGCTTTGTGCAACACTGACCTCTTTTCTGAAGGTCCTTCCACTAACGTGTACATTAGCATATATTACACTGACCCCTGTGTGAATTTAGCCCAATCACCTGTGATTTGCTGCTGTGATTTGTTTGGGAATCTACGTGAATTTAGGCATACGAGTTTGATTTTAAGAAATCTCTGTATGTTTGTACCCTTATTAATGTCTTTCACTGTATCCTTGCATCATCACTCTTGTGTTTAGGGGAGGCAGATTTGCACCTGTGTGTCCCCCGAATGGACTATCAGCAGTTGAATAACACTGACCGACCAGGATAATAGAGTATCCTGACCAAACATTATTGACTTAGTAATGCTTGTTATCGCTATAACAAACAATAATAAACATGGTGTTGGAGGCCACAGCCCACACATGATTAGAGAACAGGAAAAAAACCAAGGGAAGGACTGAACAGTAAGGCTGTAAAAAACCTGCTTTTAAATAAGGACACACTCTGTATATAAATGAGAGCCCACAACCAGAAGAGAAAACTGAGCAGGAGGAGAAATGGGTCTTGGAATCACTGAAGGACACTAAGCCTGAAAGTGTTCTCAGGAGTGAGGAAACTGAGATAAGGTCTTGCATGCAGGTGTCTGTTATTTTTCCACAGACCTCTAGATCTCTTATTCTATGCCTAGGAGTAAGATGTATGTGGTTTAGAAGTGCCTTAGCAAAGTCTCTGTTACATACTTTAACTGTCATAAAGTCTCTGCAAGGCGGAACAATAATGCAGAGACGCCACAATGATGGAGCTCTGAAGAGGACATGCTTAAGCTACTGGGGAGACTTAGAAGAGGAGGAGCAGGACTGGTCTTGAAGCCTAGGACAGCCCCACATCCCAAGAAAGGATACCAGCATTATAGTCTGAATCCCAGGACTGAACCTGAAGACTAGACACAGAGTCAGTGAATGGATTCCGCTCAGACTTAGATTAAAAGGACGTGAGAGCCAAGGTTTCCATATAATAACGTAGCTGAAGTCAACGTACTTAGATCTACTTACCGCGGTGTCTTCACTGTGGTGAGTCGACTGCTGCTGCTCCCCCATCGACTCTGCCTGCACCTCTCGTTGAGCTGAAGTACAGGAGTCAACGGAAGAGCGCTCGGGGGTCGATTTATTGCATCTAGACTAGACGCGATAAATCAACCCCCGCTGGATCGATCGCTGCCCGCTGATCCAGCAGGAAGTGAAGACATACCCCAAGGGAGAGAACTCAGCCAGAGCTCTAACACTTGCTCTGTTGCTTATATAAATTAAGGTTGCTGATCTCCATACAATTCATGGAACCCCACAATGCCACACTGAGTCACTTTTCAGAATACAATAACACCTGAATGTTAGGAATCAAATATTGAAGCAATGGGCTGTTTTAAAGGTGTGGGAAAGAGTCTGTGGAATATCCACCTTTTTCTTTTGCCAGTTCATTGAGACTGATTCTGTTTTTGCTTACCCTGGTGTAAATAAGAACTGACTCAATTCAGATCAGTGGAGTCAGCGTTGTCAAAAGAGTCTGGAATCAAAACTGGGCCTCAGTGAAGTGGTAGCTCTTTGCCCATGCAATTTGCCCATGCCTACTTGAAAGACTGCAGAGAGAAGTTCCACGTCAAAAGCAGATCCCAGCTGCTTCCCAATTTTCTTCCCAAAGCAGCTGGGATGAGATGAATGCTGCATTGACAGCATGGCACTCAAATGTAACATTAGATCTTTTTGCTGAATAACCTTTTAAAACCAATGGACTGAAAGCCAAATGCTAACAGAGCGCACACAGGGGAGGACCTAGACTGTATCAGTTCTCTGCACACTTCGGTTACACATGCTATTCTGCTTCTTTCACTGAGAAGGCAGCAGGTGATGTTGAGTTAAACTGGTCATTATAGCAGCTCCCTCTTTTTCCTCTGAAAATCAATCGAAACGTTCCACACTTGGGAGCTCATTAGTACAAACCATTCTGAAATTTGGAGGCCGTTGCTGAAATTGTAGAATTAGGCAGTTGTGTAACACCATGTGCCTAGGACTTCAGAAAGTGCAGAATTTTGTATTTACATTAAATAGGACATGGGGAACAATAGTGTTTGTCCTTGTGCTTTATCTTTACTCAAGATAGTTAAGTTCATAGCAGACTGCAAAGAGTAGGGCAGATCTACACTATGGGGCTCAATCAACCTAAGTTGCACAACTCCACCTATGTGAATAATGTAGCTGGAGTCGATGAAGCTTAGGTCGACCTTTTGCGGTGTCTACACCATGTTGGGTCGATGGGAGAAACTCTCCTGTCAACTTACTTTTCGCGTCTCATTCCAGTGGAGTACCGGAGTTGATGGGAGAGCAATTGGCAGACTATTTAGTGGGTCTTCACTAGACCCACTAACTTGACCCCTGGGGGATGGATTGCCACATGTCGATACCCCAGTAAATGTAGACAAGCCCTGAGAAAGGGATCTCACAAAACTGGAAGACTGCAACAAAATTGTTGATAAAATTCAATTTTGATAAATGCAAAATAATGCACATTGGAAAACATAATCCCAACTTGAAAGACATATAAAATAACTTTTCAGCTTGGAAAAGAATCAGCTAAGTGGGAATATGATAGATATCTATAAAATCTTGACTGGGGTGGAGAAAGTTAATAAGGAAATGTTATTTATTCCCTCACATAACACAAGAACTAGGGGTCACCCAATGAAATTAATAGGCATAGGTTTAAAACAAACAAAAGGAAGTACTTCATTGCACAATGCACTGTCAACCTGTGGAACTCTTTGCCAGGGGATGTTGTGAAGGCCAAAACTATAACAGAGTTCGAAAAGGAACTAGATAAGTTCATAGAGAATAGGTCCATCCGCCAGGATGGACAGGGATGCTACACCGTGCTCTGGGTGTCCCTAGCTTCTTTTTGCCAGAAGCTGGGAGTGGACGACAGGATCCCTCAGTGATTGCCTGTTTTGTTCATTCCCTCTGAAGCACCTGTCATTGGCCACTGATGGAAAACAGGATACTGGTCTAGATGGACCATTGTTCTGACCCAGTATGTCCATTCTTATGTGCTGGTAGAGGTGCCATAGTAAGACCAATAACAATCACAGCAGGAATTTGTCTGCTATGGCTGAATTCTGCAGTCACTATTGAAGTCAATTGGTGTCTTGGATGAATTTGAACTGCAGAATTCGGTTAATAGAAAGTTAGAGGATGCCATTGGGCTAGATGGTCTAGTGGGTAGATAATGGATTTAATATGCTTATTAATTTTGTGTTTCTGGTTCAACTCTAGCCTTGTTTGGCAGTGACCAGTATGTTACTAGCTGATGACAGGTTGATTGTTTAGCTCTTAGTTCAGTTCCCAATAGACAAAGGGACAGATTTTCAAATATATTTAGGTGCCTAAAATTGTAGTATTTAGTGGGATTTTCAAAAGCAATTAAGCAGATGAGGTGCTTAACTTGAATTGATTTCAGTAGGAGTTAGGCATCTAACTAGCTTAGGTTCCTAGTGGAATTTTCAAAAGTGCTTATCTGCATCTTTAGGCACCTACATACACCTTTCTAAATCTGGCCCAAAATGCCTTTACTGGATCCACCCCAAACCAGCTAGCAATAATGGGCAGTCTCAACAGAGAGGCCAATGGATGGTTGAGTGAATGGGTATTATGCAAACTCCCATCTCAGGTCAGAATTGTGGTGCTAAAGCCAGGCATTGAGACTGAGTTCCCCCACACAGCTAGGGATGTCAATCCTGCACCTTCTAGGAGCACTGTTATATACATGTTAGAAATAATGGTGCTGGAATGACAGCTCTGAAGGTACTCACAATGGTAGGTGTACCGGTCTGGGTTTGATATTGGGAGCAGCAAACCCAGAGATACAACAATCCAGGGACTTCAAAGAGCAGATTTTGATTGCATCTTTTCTGAAATCGCACATGGTCTGTACCTTGGACAGCTCCAGCTGATTCACTTCCTGGTATCTGCCACTGCTGAAAGACACAAGTACACCACTGCACTGGACAATGACTGTGAGGCCTCAATAAAGCCTCAATCTCTCCTTTACTTCTTACACAGTTGGAATTACATACTTGATGCATATTAATGCAGCGTGGGAGGGCACGTTTTCCAGAAAAGTATATGCTAATCCAATTAGATGCTAATAAAAGGGATGAGGGAACCATTTAAGTTAAAATCAAATCTGACACACAACCCTTGGCCCAAGAGGTAGAGTTCAGTTAACTCCTTCCCTTAGCTTTCATTGTTGTGCAAATCTGCATTTCTAGCTTGTGGCCAGAACTGGGAGCAGCAGTGCTCCAGTACTCATGGAGAGGTTCTTTGTGACCTCTACCGTTGAAGAGGAAGCAAAAGCTACGAGGCTCTAACAAAATGGCAAAAAAGTAAATGTCCCCCCCAAGGGCCAGATCAATGCAAGCATTTGCCACTTACCACAATTGTTACTATCTTGAATAGGCTCAAGATCTACTCATCGGGACATAGAACTGGCAGGGACCTCCTGGGTCAATCAGTCCGGTGCCTGCTATTGCAGGGAACCCTGCCATATCATCCCTTCCATAAACTTAACACTATGGTGTTAAGTACTACACCAGGTAACATTTTCAGAATCAGACCCCAAGTCTGCAACCTCGAGAGGTTCAGAGATGTTTCAGGTAGGAATCCTGACTTCTGAAGATATACTTAGACCATAGCTTCAAAGCTTCAGAACGAGGCACAAACCAAAGCTCTGGATCTGAATGGCTTTGAACTTTGGGGACCCGGAAATCTCAGCTGCCCTGCTAATTTCACAATGGTTCAAGTCAAATCCCCATGCCTGGAGACCAACAAACTGAGGACATTTGCCTCCGGACCCATATCTAAATGTGGCAGTTCAGCCCCATCTATAATAGTATTTAGGTTCATATTCAACTCTAGCATCCTGATTCTCACTTACATTGGTGTAAATCAAGAATAAATGTAATGATACAGATTCTGATCTCAGATATACCAGTGTAAATCTGCAGTAACATCATTGAAGGCAATGGTGTAAAAAAAAAAAGAGAGAGAGATGAATCAGGCCCAATGGAGTAACACTGGAGTAAGTTTGGTGTAAAGAACAGGATCATCAGGCCTTTAAACCTGAGGTTGGATCTTTTCAATAGATTTTTAAATGTTTAGGTACAGGAAATAGCTGTTCAGTTAATCTTGTTCACCTCTGAAATGCATCATATGAAAAAAAAAAGATGGAAAGGAAGCATGATCTGTACAGACAGAGTCACATAAAAAGAAATGGAATAAAACAAGAAAAGAAATTAACATGGATATTTCTTCTGGGCTGGTCCAGTTGCTAACTTCACTGCCAGAACTGCTTTCCATCAATAATCAGCATGCACTATACCATATACCCCCACATCTCTGAGTTCTTACAGCCCATCACTCTAAGAAGGGATTTAAGTGTAAAATTTAAAAGGAGACAAAGTATGTATGTTCTTCCCTCCCCCCATCCCTAAAGAATTGTTAACATGGGGGTCTGCTCTGAAAAGTGGCACCTAAATAGGACATTGAGGGATTGCTTCTTCATTGTCTTGCAATGACACCAAAACAAAAGGGCTGAATTTCCAGGAAAAAGGTCACTTTTTCTATCTGCCCAGGGAGTAACCTTTGCAACTGAGGGTCAAGCTGGTTTCGCTCGTGTTTGTTTTTTCTTACTGTCAGTGGTGTACACAATCAGGCAGGTTATGTTCTGCCCTAAATGATATCTATGCAATGTCATTGAGTTTAGCCTCACGAATGGCCCCATCTAACCTGTGAACTCTATGCAATGAAACAGAAAAGCTCTGAACTATAAGGTCTGATGACCTATGGTAATTGTACTGCAGTTTCACAGTCCATATATGATGAAAGGAAGGATGGTCCGGTTAGAGCACTAGCCTCGGACTTAGGAGCCCTGGGTGTAATTCCCAGGTCTGCCACAGGCTTTCTGTGTCATTTTAAGCCAGCTCTGTAAGTACCTCAATTCCCTATGTATAAAATGGGGATAATAGCATTTCTCTACCTCACAGGGGTTTGGTGAGGATATCCAGGTACACATATCAAAAAGGGTGCACAAAAGATACCAAAGCATCACAAACTGCCAGGAGTGAGTCTGAATGTCTGGCTAGTGGCTTGGAATAGGACAGGGACTAAGACACAAGGTGGATTCATGTAAATCCAGTGGAATGACCAAGATGTGTGACTCAAAGAACCTCTCATGCTCACAGCATTACCCTATCTATCTCTCTGGATTTGTCAAAATCATGCTTCCCACCAAGTCCCGAGGTCAAAGAGAGGTTTAAGGGTATCTGTTCCTATTTTGTTATCTTGAAGGAAATAGCCACTGGCAACATGCCATAGTTTGCCGGCTCTGAAGGCTTTTTGCATTACCTATTGCAATTTGACCTGTACTGAGTTAACCGTGACAGAAGGCTCATTTAAGAACTAGAGTTACCTGGGGCTCAGTGTCTGATAAAAAAGGATTTGGATTTTAATTGTCTGCAGCCTCTGTCCTTCTTTGAGCCTCCTGTCGAGTCACAGAGGTCAGTGAAGCCCCAATGCTGCAAACCTGAGCCTATAAAGCATCTGTTCGGTTTAAAATTACTTAACCGGGCTGTAGACACACTGAGAAGCTGTTTGTTACATGTTCCTGGTTTAATGTGTGCTGGAGAATTGCAATTGAGGGCAAAGAGGGTAACAGATGGGAATTAGGCACATAGGTAGGAGAAGCTCAAAACAACTTCCCTGTTCACTCAATGACTCTTCAAAAGACATTGCCATTCCTCTGTCAGTTCAGAACTACTGAGGCAGCGGGAAGTCGGACTTCATTTGTCACTTCCCGGAAAGTTTGATAATCTGAGATGTATTAGGTTATTACAAAGCCATCCTGATAGTCAATAGAACCCCATTGCCAGCAATTACTGTAAGTAGCAAACCTCTGACACCAACTAGTGTGCTGGCAAGAAACCGATGAGAATCGGCAGGCAGCATCACTGCAATAAATCAACTCCTGCTGTATCAGGTCAAAAGTCGTCAGATTCTGTTCAAATTAAAAAGATCAGATAATAGACATCACTCAGAAGGGAGGAAAAGCCATCCTCGAATCCATGAGAGATAAAGTTGGTGTTGTCAATTATCCATGGACAGTTCACTTATTTTCCAGCATATTTCTATGCATAAGATAAAGGTCAATACAGAAAAAACATCTAGTTCTGCCCTGTTCCACTGGAAAGACCTTTTGATTTGATGAGAATGTTGTGCTGAAGAATTGAGCATTTTACTCATTTCTAATTAATCTAGATGTTCCTTAGAGCGATTTTAATGAGCTATGATATGCAAAGAGATGAAGTATGCCAATTATTTTCCTATAATGCCATAATCCTTTTACAGGTACTTCCTTCTGATGCATAATCTCCACAACCCGGTGCTAAAGAACAAATACCCAGTTTGATCTGTGAGGATCCCGTGGGGGGAAAACTAACTTACTAAAAAAAAATCTTGTTTTTCACCACAGTTGGGTGAAGAATTATCACCAGAGAAAAACCTGACATTAGATCAGTACTATATGTTCCATGTCCTCTTTCTCTTCCTGTTAATTTGATTCCACCGGAAGCCATGACAGATTGTGGAACTGTGTTTGATGACCATTCCCTTCTTAGTGCTTAATTTATTATTAAAAAAAAACTTAAAAAGCTGCATCAGCATATTAAGAAATTTGCTACATTTTTGTGTGGCAGTATGGTAATTTGTATTATATTAGTGCCCATTGGGCCCCAACTGAGATGGTGAGCCTCATTGTGCAAGGTGCTGTATAAACACAGAGTAATAGACAGTCCATGCACCTAAAAGCTTGGAATCTAAATAGACAAGACTGACAAAAAACGAGAGGGGAAACAGAGAAGTGAGGTGACTTTCCCAAGTCCCACAGTAGGTCAGTGGCAAAGCTGGGAATAGAAACCAGGGTGAAATCTTGGCCCCACTGATGTCAAAGGGAGATCTGCCACTAGCTTTAATAGGGCAGGATTTTATCCGATGTCTCCTGACTTCCAGTCCATTGCCCTGTCCACTGGACTTTGCTGCTAAATTCTTCAGAGTGTTAGAGCTGTTTGGATTTTCTGGGACATAATTTTTTTTTGAGATTTTTTAGGGAAAATCATCCTAAATTGGGATGAAAAGCCAAAATTTTGAAATTATTCACAAAAGGGAATTCTGAAAAAAAGGTTTAGATTTTGCCCCTACACACACACAAAATGAAGTAAACTATTAAAAAAATAATTCTGAAATGAAAAATCAGAACATTTTATTTTGAAAATCTCAAAGTGAGCAAGTCACTTCAATGTGTCTAAAATAGTTTTTTTTGTTTTTAATTTTTTCTTCTAAACAAAATCTTGAGATGATTTTGCAAATAATTTTGGTGTTATTAAAATGGCATTTTTCTGCCAAAAATTGATTTTGATGAAAATGTTCTGACCAGCACTACTATTTATCCTGAACAGGTTGAGCAAATTGGTTGCTTTGATTCATATAAAACAAGAAGTTTCCCTCACACCAAACTTGTGTTCACTCTTCCTCCTCTGTATTCATAACCTTCTACAACTTTGGGCTTCTATCTTTGTTACTTATTTGCCCCCCATTCATGGTACTATCTGAATACTCACAACCTTTAACGTATTTATCCTTACCACATCCCTGTGAGTAAGTGCAGTGCTATGATTCCCAACCTATAGAAGGGAAACTGAAGCACAAAGAGGCTAAGTGACTTGCCCTAGGTCATACCAGAAGTTTGTGGCAGGGGAAGGAAGTCAAACACAAGTCTAAGTCCTAGGTTAGTGCCCTAACCAATGGATCATTCTTCCTTATCCTTTTGGCTAAAATAGATGTGCTGAAATACCATGAGAAAGACTATAGTGTAGTATTTCCAGCATTAATGGAAGCAGGAGGTTCCAAGAATTTTGCACTTTACAACATTCCCAGGCCAGTTTTGCAAACCCAAGAATTTAGGACAGTTACTAATAGTTAGAATTTGAATAAATTCAAAAATAGTGGAGCCATTACATAACACCTAGGAAGAATCCAGACTTCTGATGCTTATCTGAACCCCACTCCAAATGTGCACTTTTTGAGATTTGCCCAAATCATTTTACGTTCTTATTATCTGAGACCGTGTGTACTTGTAGGTCCAGATTCACCACCAGCTATTTATACCTGTGTAAATAACAGAATTACAGCAGTGCACACCTAAAGTTAAGACAGTGGTGAATCAGGTTCTTAGACCCAGATCCACAAAGGTACTTAGGTACCTATGAGGCATTTTTACGCTCCATTGCACTCAAGGAATGGCTGCTCTGAAATTAGACATGCGTGGCTGGCCCATGCCAGCTGATTCAGACTCGGGCTAAGGGGCTGTTTCATTGTGGTGTAGATGTTCTGCCTTGGGTCGGAGGCCAAGCTTTAGGCCCTGAGAGGTGGGAGGGTCCCAGAGATCAGGCTGTAGCCCAAGCCTGAACGTCTACAGTGCACTTAAACAGCCCCTTAGCCTGAGCCCCATGAGCTCGAGTTAGCTAGCATGGGCCAGCCATGGGTTTTTAATTGCAGTGTAGACATATCCTCAGCGCCTATGTTTTTTCAGTAAAAGTGCTACCTAAGTTTCTGCCTCTGGGCCTGCACACTGTTGGTCATCTGCCTCTCTTGCCTGCAGGCCCTGATCTGGTAGGCATTCTAAGAGGCCACCTAGCAGATTGGGTCCCATTCCAAATCTGACTGGAGGAGCGTGGTGTCCCTGGCCACCTTATAACTTTTAGCTCAGTGATTAGAGCACTCGCCTGGGATGTAGGAGAACCAGGATCAATTCCTCCTTCTGTCTGATGGAGGAGAAAGGGTTTGGACATAGATCTCCCACAAGAGTGCACTAACAACTGAGTTATGGGAGGTTCTGATGTGTGGTGTGTTCAATCTCTTCTATTGAAGCTGTTCCACTGGGTATGAAATACTTAGTCATTGGGCCAGAGCAAGACAGTGACAATAACTCTATAGTCCAGTGGTTAGGTCACCTACCTGGGAGATGGCAGACACAGCATCCAGTTCCCCTGCTGACTCCTTAATATTTAACCAAAGGGAAACAGTGTCAACAGGAGATATTGAGAAGGCTGCAAGAAACTACTTAGGTGCCTATGGCACCTGACTCCAGGACATGGGTTCCTGGCTGTAGATTGCCAGTAGAGATAGATGCCTCCTTGCAGCCCAGACTTAGGTGTCTAGCTCTGTGAGAGGGGTCTGGTGTAGATACACCCCTCTCCTCAGCATCCCCCAGTAGTTACCTTGTGCAGCTCCCTGCCTAATGTGCTGACTTCTATAGATTATATCCTACGGTGCCTCTCTCTCCCCATGCATCACATAGGGAGATGAAATACCTAACCCAGGCTTTGTGGCTTGCAGTGTTGTTCCTGGGATTGTCCTGGCACATAAAATTTAGGTGTCGTGATGCTCAGCATTGCAAGGCTTAAGTCCCTTTATGGATCTGGGCCTCAGATTTTTGTTTAGTGATCTATTTTGGTCTGCTTTCTTCTTCTTCTCACTATTGACATATTTACCAATTTAGCATTTAACCACGTAAGAGAAATGTTTTCCTTTGGAAATTTTGGGCAAGATTTTCAAAACTGGGAGTCAAAAACGAGTTTCCTAACACCATCTTTCAATATGGAGACATGAAGCAACTGAACTGCAACTTCCATGAACCACAGCAGATTTCCAAATCTGCCTTGGGCTGACACTTTCAGTTGTCCAATGTTTATTTGTTAGAATGTGGTTCCCCCCCCCGCAGAAAGCAGACAGACAGAGAGAGAGAGAGTGTGTGTGTTTAATCTAAAACCTAATTTTTCATTGAAAAACAATTTGGTTGGGAAATTTTTGACCAACTATATTAAGTACCTGCTTAAAATTAAGCATGTGCTTGAAGTGCCCTACTCCTTAGGAATAGACTCATGAATCAGGGTCTCATATCTAGCACTTCTGTGATTAAGCAGCATATTGTCCAAATGTGACCACTCGGACTTGCAAAGTTCCTTTGGGTTCACATGTTCTTGCTCTCCCTTGGCTCGCTGCAATGTAAATATCCACTTCCTATACTGCTGCGTGGCAGCTCAGGGTCAGGATCCTAAATTGGCGCAATGAGATCGAAGAGCAAGGCACTTCAGTAATGTACAGAAAGTAGTTTATTCCAAGCGGGATACTTTGACAGCAGGAGTAGGTCATTCTTCAATGTCCCCATTCTTACTGGCTGTCTCCAGTTCCAGATGAGATGCTGATCACTTTTGTCAGAATGTTCCTCATTCCATCACTTTTTCGAGCGGATTGAAATCTGCCTCTTCTTGCAAACAGGGCAGCTGCAGCCATGTCTCTCCATTGCAGAGAAGGCCAAGCAGGTTTTCGGCTTTAGGGAGTTGCTGAAGGGAAGCATCAGCAAACTGGCAGCCAGAAAGATGTGAAATACAGGATGAAAAAAACCCCTCTTGTCTTGTCTGGAAATTCCCCTTGAGTGATCATCCAAATGGCACCCTTCTTGTCTCAAAAAGAGCTGTACAAGGTGATTCCCCCAGAGTAATAAAGCCTTCTTTCTAGCCGCTGAACAAGCTAATTTGCAGTCTACTATAGCTGAAATGTGACACAATTTTCTTTTCTGATGTGGGTTAGGGCATCCTGGCCGTAAACAATAGTAACCTACTCCAAATTAGATCTGCCAGTGGTGGAGGGTCAGGCCCATCTTTATGGTATAGCTACTGTAGCATAGCAAAGGTAGCTGATTTGTGCTGATACATGGAGTCCCACTAGCTATATAATATTTATGTGCTGAGCAGGGAGAAGGCGAACAGCCTCTAAATACACAGCATCTATTTACATTTGTTGTAAGGAAGTTTCATAGCGCTTCCTTAATGTTTCACCTTGCAACAGTGTGTGCAGCTAATCCATCAGAAATACTCCTAAAGGATGGAGAGACGCTAAGGGTATTCAGGCCAGACGCTCTAAACAGCTTACTTCACTTATGTGCCATCTAATCCTTAACCAGCTGCAAACGAACAAAGAATTGTCTTGCAATAGAGCTGATTTTGTTCTCTGTGGCAGAGCAAAGCCCCAGTTCAGCTCTCTGAAAGTCACTGAGCCTGCTTTGTAGTGAGTAGAGGCATTTTGCTCAGTTAGGAGCCACCTAAAACTAGGCCTCAGAAAGAGCCAGTGTTTGCCCATACACTGTACTGGCACCTCTCTGGAGCTACAATCTTGTGCTCCAGAATCTTGGCTTTTTTTAAAAAAGGGTTGTGAAGAACACCTCAAAAATTTGAACAAATTTAAGCAATGAAGAAGTGAGCTTGCAAAGGGCCTGGAACCAAAGGTCTGAGAGGCCTGAATGACAACATTCATGCCATTAAAGTGTTACCTCAGATGATGCCCAACAATGATAATTTAAATGACAGTGCTGTTAACTATATCAATCCTTGTGTAGAAAGGAGAGGGAACATCAGAAGTGCAAAATTTACCATGAACATTGGCATCATTTTGGTGACCCAAGTAAGTGTGGTTTAGGAGGAAAACTGGTCAGAAAATGGGAAATTCCAACATTTCAAAAAATTAAAATAAAAAAAAAATCTGCAAATTATGAAAAGTTGAAATCTTGAAATATATTATGGAACGAAAATTCTGAAATATTTCAATTTAGAAACATCATAATGACCTTATTGAAATGTTTTGGTTCAATTATGTCAAAACATATTATAATCAAAAATATTAAGTATACTATATATATATATATATATATATATATATATATATACACACATATATACACATATATACACACACATATATACATATTAAATATTAAAATTAAAAGTTTGGGGAAAACTTTAATTTTTTTAAAAGTAGAAACAAAATGATAAAGTCAAAATGAAAACTCCACTTCAGTTTCAGATTGTTTTGAAATGTTTGTCAAACTTTCTCAAAATTGACATGTTCCTGTGAAACTTTTCATTTGTTTTGTGACAAAAAAGAAAAAAACTGGCTAACTGATAGATCTCAAGTGTAACTGTAAATGGAGATTCATTATTGAGCATGTTTGTTTCTAGTGGGGTCCTGCAAGGATTGGTTCTTGATCCAATGCTTTTTAATCATTTTTATTAATGACCTGGAAGAAAAATAAAAATAACACTGTCATTTGCAGATGACACAAAAATTGGGGGAGTGGTAAATAATGTAGATGACAGGTCACTAATTAGAGCGATCTGGATAGTTTGATAAGCTGGGTACAAGCCACCAATATCCATTTTAATATAGCTAAATGTAAATGTGTACATCTAGGATCAAAGAATGTAGGACAAATTTAAGCAATGGGGAACTCTATCTTGGGAAGCAGTGACTCTGAAAAAGTTTCCAGAATCATGATGGATAATCAGCAGAACTTGAGCTACCAGTGTGATGCTGGGACAAAAAGTGCTAATGCAAGAAAGCCATGGATGCATAAACACGGAAATCCTGAATATGCATAGAGAGGTTATTTTACCTCTGTATTTGGCACTGGCATGACAGCTGTTGGATTACTGTGTGTAGTTCTGATGCCCACAACTCAAGAAAGATGTTGATAAATTTGAGAGGTTTCAGAGAGCCACAAGAATAATTAAAAGATTATAAAACATGCCTGATAGTGATAGACTCAAGGAGCTCAATCTATTTATCTTAACAAAGAGAAAGCTAAAGGGTGATTTGATTACTGTCTATAAGTAACTACATGGGGAACACACATTTAATAATGGTCTCTTCAGTCTTTCAGAGAAAGATGTAACAATCTAGTTGAAGCGAGACAAATTCAGACTGGAAATAACTTGTACATTTTTAACAGGGAAAGTAATTAACCACTAGAACAACTTACCAAGGGCCGTGGTAGACTCTCCATCACTGGCAATTTTTAAATCAAAATGATGCTCTAAAAATGTGCTCTAGGAATTATTTTGGGAAAGTTCCATAGGCTGTGTTATACAGTAGGTCAGACTAGATGATCAGACTGGTCCCTTCTGGCCTTGTAATCTATTTTACAATAGAAATCTGTTCCATCAAACAGCTTTTGACAAGCTCTATTTGGAGATACCAGCACTTATTTGTGTTCCCCAATCAAGAAGGAGCCAGGTTCAGAGACCCCAGCAGAGTTCAGAGGAGTATTGAAGCCCACCAAAAGGAAGCCCAGTGTTGCTCAGATCTTTGCCATCATATTTTGAACATCTGCACAATATACAGTGAGCAGCAACTCATGTGGGTAGAGTTAATTTTGTGAGGAGAGCTTGGAAGAATATTGCCACCTTTATTTTCTGCAGAGTGACCCCTGCCTAAAGCCATCCTTGCTGGAGGCCGCAGACTTTCATATTGGATGACACAGCAGCTGGGTATAGATTAGCTGCATCAGTCATCTCTTAATCGGGAAACAGAAAAAAATACCAAGTGTCTTAAGTAACTAACCAGAATAACATGAATTGTGTTAATTATGATTACAATTGAATAAACAATTAGATTAACACATTTGAAAGCTAGAAAGGACAGTTATGGCCATCTAGCCTGTCCTCCTGTACAGCACAGGCCAGAGTAATTCACCCAGCCGTTCTTGCATCTAACACCACAACCTGAAGTAGAGCATCTCTTTTAGAAAGACTTCATTCTTGATTTAAGAAATCCCAAATGAAGAATTTACCACACTGCTTTGAAATCTGTTCCAATGATTAATTACCCCTCACTGCTCAACACGTATAGTGCAATTTGTTTCCAGTTTTCATGATGGTTAGTCATAAGTATGATTTCAAATGGTATACTTGACTGTAATTCACCCTGATTTAGCTAGATAAGCACATTTCATGTTTTTATTCCCTGATTGGATAACTTATTGAAATAATCACCCCAGCATGAATTGTGAATTTTACGATCAAATATACAATTAAAAATTTCAAGCTGAAAGTAATTATTTTGCAAGAATTTGTACTCAAAAAGCACTACTTCTCAAAGGTCTGTAGAAAGCAAAGACACAAGGGTCAGAAATATGGTCATGTCAAAATTTACCAGAATATTCCCCCTATGTCTATTTACTCAAGTGTGCTAGTAGATTATTTCCATTTCTAATTTCTGTGGGCCAGATTCTGTTAATACTAATAATACTATGCTTAGCAAATACACCCACTGCAAGAGTACTGCTCCTGAAAACTGGATAAAGGTGGCGGAATCTACCTCTGTGATTCCATGTAAGAAAAGAAATTACCATGCTTGCTAAACCTAAATGTTACTGCTTTTGCAATGGAAAATTCCATATTATCTGAATAGCTTGTAAGATTGCAGTTTTTCTGCTCAGAGCTGATTTCCAGACGGCACTTTGTTGCATTGTGTACAGGTTACACTAGCTGACAGTTTCTACACAGCATGAATCTGATACGAGTTTTAAATTCAGAGACTTAATTATTTTAAACTACATCATGGATAGGTCAAACTGGTGCCCTAGCCTGATCAGTATTACACAAGCACCTTCCTCCCTCCTGCTTTTGAAATGGATTTATATCAAAAAGTCAGTTGTTTGTTCTAATGAAATTCCACCTGAATCTATTGTAAAGTCAAAAGGACAGTAAGTTCGGAAGCATCATCCAGCTTTAATAACAAACTTTCCTTTCTAAGAGCTGTTGGGGGCAGCACGATACAGTACATGGTGTTTTTCAGAGTGGAGTACTGCATTGTGAATACACTGGTACTGTGGTGCAGGGGACCATATGAGTAACTGGTTGGGTGGGTGAATAGCACGGCCACCTGGAGCTGATTCCCCTCAGATGAGGGCAGTTCTCTAAGGATCCAATGCATTTTCCACCCTTCTGGTTGCAAAGTAAACCTTTCAAGTGCCCAATTATTCCTGAGTACAAAAACAGAAAGAGTAGCCCTCAGAGTGGTGCGAACTACTCTGTTCAGGGTCTATGCAATGTTAATTCTGAAACCTAACACTGGCATTTTAAATGTTGGTGCCTGTGACAGGCTGCTCCGCTCATCGCTAGGATGGTACCTCCTCCTAGACATTCTGGGGATTAGCTTCACAAGGTTAACACCCCTTCCCACAGTTGTAGCCACATCTTTCCATGCTCACTGGGTCTACAGCCCCTCTCTCATTCCAGGAGCTCCCTCTTTGTGACTCTTTCCTCTGGCTAGATCACCATTCACATTTTCTCCTCCTGGGATACTAAAGTCTTTCTTCCACAGTCCCAGGCAGTCTTCCCACTCACTGCCTCATAGGGCCCATTCTTCAGATACTGGCAGAGGAACCCACACCCACCCCCTCCTCTGGGTTCTGGCTCAGGGACCCTCCAGCCAGCGGTCAAGGTCTGTTCCCTCCTGGACCTTCTTGCCTTTCCCTGAGTCCTTTCCTTATCATCTGGCACTCTCCCCTTTCTGGGTTTGCCAGCTTCACCTCTCCCTCCTCTTAGGGAAGCAATGACAGACTACTTGCCTCTGCAACTTTCAAACTTTCTCCCCTCTCCCAAGGGACAACTGCAGAGTTTTCCAGTAGCCCCCTGTCTGCTACCAACTTCCTGCCTTTATACGTCCAGCCCAGCAAGTTCCTCCTCAACTGGGCTCCCTCACTCAGTCAGGATTGCTCAGCCACCTGATTCCCCTCAGCTGCAGCTTGTTGGGTTAACTAGCCCCCTTCTCAGTCTGCATTAAACCTTTTAGGGAAAGTGTGGGACGAACACCTCATCACACAGCTGAGGACAAAAGCTTCCCAGTCCAGGAAAGAATCTTTTCTCAGGACAACACTTAAGCATATGTTTAGGTCTCATGAAAGTGAATGAGACTTAAGTTCATCACATGCAACTTGTAGGCATCTTGAGATTTTCAGGGCTGGGGTTCCAGGAAAGTAGGTGGCCTGGGGTGTGTGTGTGGCTAGAACTCAGAAAGCATTCTGCATGTGGAGGGGTTGGCATGATAAAAGGCATGGAATTGCAGGCTGATGTTAGTGGAGCTGAGGGCATGAGTGAAGATGGGATGTAAATAGATTGGATAGGAAGGGAAGGGTGGAATTTTAAAGACACTGAAGGCAAGGACAAGAAGTTTAAATTTGATGCAGTAGTGAAGGGGCCCCCTGCCAACATTTCCCCAGCTCCTCTGTGAGGGGGAAGGGCTTAAGGAGAGGCCCCAGTCTGTGTGTGTGTTTGGGGCCCTATATTGCCTTAATCTGGCCCTGAATGTGGCTTTTCATGTCAGTGCTCACCAAGATAAGCAAGGTGTCCTCAGTCAGGCCCTAATAATCCGTTGCACAGTCAATTTCCAAACCTTGTCTCCTTCACAACCCTCCCATAAATTATGAACTATGTACTGCAGAGTTCATACCATGACAGACCTAGATCTCAGATTAGTACTGAAAAAAACCCACATTCAGCACTGGAAGATCAACCTGGTAGCAGCCTGGGATTTGCAGACAGGCCTGTTTAACATGGTTACCTATGAGAGCTGTTCCTTCCCCTTCCGACCCGTGAGACTATATCCTGAGATTCCACATGTCATTACTGTGAGAGCTCTCTGGGTGAATCTACATCTGCAGAGCATCTAGGGAAACCCTTGGATTCTTCTTTACTGAGCGGCACAGCTGGAGCGTAAGAGATAAATGTAACGAAGCACCACATGTCTAGTGATCTATTTTGGTCTGCTTTCTTCTTCTCACTATTGACATTTACCAACTTAGCATTTAACCAAGTAACAGAAATGTTTGCCGTTGGAAATTTTGGGCAAGATTTTCAAAACTGGGAGTCAAAAATGAGTTTCCCAACTCTCAGGCAGCGGCCGTCAGGTCCCTGCAGCGCCTAGACACATGGGCGGCCAAGGAGGCTCCATGCACTGCCCTCGCAACTGCAGGTGCTGCCCTTGCAGCTCCCATTGGTCACGGTTCCCGTCCAATGGGAGCTGTGGAGCCGGCCCTTGGGGTGGGGACAGCGCATGGAGCCTCCCTGGTCACCCATGCATCTAGGGGCTGCTGGGACTGGCGGCCGCTTCTGGGAGTTGCTCAGAGCTTTTTAACTTTTAATGGTCCAGTCACTGGTGCCGACCGGAGCTGCCAGGGTCCCTTTTCGACTGGGTGTTCCGGTCAAAAAATGGATGCCTGGTAATAATAATAATATATGGAGATAGACCTATCTCATAGAACTAGAAGGGACCCCAAAAGGTCATTGAGTCCAGACCCCTGCCTTCTCTAGCAGGACCAAATACTGATTTTGCCCCAGATCCCTAAATGGCCCCCTCAAGGATTGAACTCACAACCTTGGGTTTAGTAGGCCAATGCGCAAACCACTGAACTATCCCTCCCACCAGGGGTAACTTTGCCCCTTCTATCCCTGTGTGTGTGGCCAGCCCAAGAGCCCCTGCCACCCACCCGTAGGGTGACCAGACAGCAAGTGTGAAAAATCAGGACAGGGGCTGGGGGGTAATAGGCACTTATATAAGACAAAGCCCTAAATATCGGGACTGTCCCTATAAAATTTGGACATCTGGTCACCCTACCCACCCGTGCAGGGCTGGCCTGGCTCAAGCCACTCTCCTGAGCCCTCCCTCCCATGCAGGGTCGGCATTGCTGCTTGTCCCCTCCCCACATGTTCCTCCGTGCCCTGCTAGGGGTTGCATTCCACTTTTTTGGTAAAACTATGCATTTGTCCAGTTTGCTATTGCCAACTGATGATCAACTGGCAAGAGCAAATGGTACAAATGCCCAGTTTTCCCAAAATAGTTGGGACAGCTGGGACGGGGCTTGAAAAGGGAACTGTCCTGGCCAAAATGGGACGTATGGTCACCTTACAGATGGTTTAAGTATGTACTTCATTTACTTATTTTTAAATCAATCAGATGCACCCAGTAAAAGTCTATTTACAATATTTAACGTCTAAGACTGGAAAACAGGAACCCAAAAGGCTCCCAGTAGGATTCTTAAAGTCACCATCTCACCCTCTCTAAAATCCCTCTCCAAAACTTACCTTTGCCAGGACACCACGAACCTCTGCAGCCATTGATTAGGGTGGCAGGAACCTGTGCTTACTCTGACCACTGTGATTCTCTGCTCTTACCTGGTCCTTCCTCCTCCATCTCCCATTCCCATATTTGTCTATTAATTCACCTGGGCCCCCATACCTTTAAACACATAGAATCATAGACTATTAGGGTTGGAAGGGATCTCAGGAGATCATCTAGACCAGGGCCGGCTCTACCATTTTTGCTGCCCCAAGAAAAAAAAAAAAAGCCGCTCAGACTGTGCCACCCCAAGAATGGACAGAATGCCACCCCTTGGCATGTGCCGCACCAGGCACATGCTTCCTCCGCTGGTGCCTGGAGCAGGCACCTGATCTAGTCCAATCCCCTGATCAAAGGAGGATCAATCCCCAACTAAATCATCCCAGCCAGGGCTTTGTCAAGCCTGACCTTAAAAACCTATAAGGAAGGAGATTCCACCATCTCCCTAGGTAACCCATTCCAGTGCTTCACCACCCTCCTAGTGAAAAAGTTTTTCCTAATATCCAACCTAAATCTCCCCCATTGCAACTTGAGACCATTTCTCCTTGTTCTGTCATCTGCTACCACTGAGATCAGTCTAGATCAGTGGTTCCCAAACTTTAACAACCTGTGAACCCCTTTCATTAAAATGACAAGTCCCTCTAAAACAAACCCCCTCCTAAAAATGAATATTTCCAGGGCTTTTCTCCTTTACCTGAGTATAAATTATAAAAGCAGTGATCTTGGAAATATAAAATTTGTTTTTATTACTTATTACACAGTATTAATTATTTATCATGACAGTATTTTTATTACATTATGAAAATTGCAACACTCTTCCAAGTTCTCACTTCCATATTTTGTATCACTTTGAATAAGCCTGTTATAAGACAAGGCTCCTATGTTTCATCAAGGAGTATCAGATGTGAAACAGCATGAATGTATTTAAGAAGCCAACTCAAAGAGTTCCTCCTACACAAGCATTCAGGTCTTGAGCAGTCCAGGCAAACAACTCACATTACAACAAAGCTTAAACTTGTTCTTCATAATAATTTAAAAAACAAGACTAGCTACCTATTTAATTTAAAAAAACAGCAAAAAATATCCACCTCCCGTTCTATTTCTTATAAGGAGTTGAAGTTTGATAGATATGCTTGCTTTCATCTACTTAGCTCTTGGAAGTCCAGGGGCTCCGTGCTGCTGGCCCCGTGCTGCCCAGGATCCCTAGGGACAGCTCTGTCCACCATTAGGGAATTTTTTCCTGAGAACCCCCTGTAACATTTTGCGAACCCCAAGGGGTTCACGAACCCCAGTTTGGGAACCACTGGTCTATATCCATCCTCTTTAGAACCCCCTTTCAGGTAGTTGAAAGCAGCTATCAAATCCCCCACTCATTCTTCTCTTCTGCAGACTAAACAATCCCAGTTCCCTCAGCCTCTCCTCATAAGTCATGTGCTCCAGCCCCCTAATCATTTTTGTTGCCCTCCGCTGGACTCTTTCCAATTTCCCCACATTCTTCTTGTAGTATGGGGCTCAAAACTGGACACAGTACTCCAGATGAGGCCTCACCAATGTCGAATAGAGGGGAATGATCACGTCCCTCAATCTGATGGCAATGCCCCTACTTATACAGCCCAAAATGCTGTTAGTCTTCTTGGCAACAAGGGCACACTGTTGACTCATATCCAGCTGTAACAGTGCACAGGATTCTTCCATCCTAAGTGCAGGACTCTGCACTTGTCCTTATCGAACTTCATCAGATTTCTTTTGGCCCAATCCTCTAATTTGTCTAGGTCCCTCTGTATCCTATCCCTACCCTCTAGCGTATCTACCACTCCTCCAAGTTTAGACTCATCTGCAAACTTGCTGAGGGTGCAGTCCACGCCATCCTCAAGATCATTAATGCCTGTCTTCGAGCACCAATGGGACTACTCACTTACTGAAAATTAGGCACATGCTTAAGTATCTTGCCGAATCAGCACTTTATTGCATATTGTGTAGATCTGGACCATCTTTGTGTTGTTTGTCTTTACAGTGTTAAGTACAGTGAGACCCCGATCCATATTTTGGGTTTTTAGGTGCCATGACAATAGAAACAAAAATAGCTCCCACCTAGAAGAAAAATGACAACTTAGAACACAAGTACAACCATACCAGGTCAGACCAATGGTCCATCTAGCTCACTATCCTGTCTTTTGTCAGTGGCCAGTGCCAGATGTTTCAGAGGGAATAAACAGAATATGCAGTCATTGAGTGATCCATCCCGTATTATCAGATACCAGCTTCTGGAAGTCAGAGGCTAGGGACATCCAAAGCCTGGGCTTGCATCCCTGACCATCTTGGCTAAGACCCATTGATGGACCTATCCTCCATGAACTTACCTAATTATTTTTTGAACCTCATAATAGTTTTGGCCTTCACAACATTCCCTGGCAACGAGTTCCACAGCTTGATTGTGGATTGTGTGAAGAAGTACTTCCTTTTGTTTGGTTTAAATCTGTGCCTATTAATTTCAATGAGTGATCACTGGTTCTTGTGTTGTGTGAAGGAATATGTAACACTTCCTTATTCATTTTCTCCACACCATTCATGATTTTATAGACCTCTATCATACCCCTCCTTGATCATCTATTTTCCAAGCTGAAAAGTCCCAGTCTTTTTAATCTCTTCTCACATGATGGGTCTTCCAAACCCCTAATCATTTTTGTAGCCTTTTTCTGTACCTTTTCCAATTTTAATATATATTTTCTGAGATGGGACGACCAGAATTTCATGCAGTATTCAAGGTGTGGGTATACCATGGATTTATATAGTGGCATTATGATATCTTCTGTCTTATTATCTATCCCTAATGGTTCCTAATATTATGTTAGCTTCTTTGACTGCTGCTGCTCATTGAGCAGATGTTTTCAGAGAACTATCGACAATGACTCCAAGATCTCTTTCTTGAGTGGCAAAAGCTTATTTAAATCCTATCATTTTGTATGTCTAATTGGGATTATGTTTTCCAATGTGCAGTACTTCGCATTTATCAACATTGAATTTCATCTGCCATTTTGTTGCCCAGTCACCCAGTTTGTAACTCTTCACAGTCTGCTTAATTTTGTATTGTCTGCAAATTTTGCCACCTCACTGTTTACCCCCTTTCCCAGGTCTTTTATGAATATGTTGAACAGCACTGGTCCCAGGACAGACACCTGGGGGACACGACTGTTTACCTCTCTCTATTCTGAGAACTGACCATTTATTAAAATTAAAATTAATGGAGATATCCCATCTCCTAGAACTGGAAGGGACCTTGAAATGTCATCAAGTCCAGCCCCCTGCCTTCACTAGCAGGACCAAGTACTGATTTTGCCCCAGATCCCCAAGTGGCCCCCTCAAGGATTGAACTCACAACCCTGGGTTTAGGAGGCCAATGCTCAAACCACTGAGCTATCCCCCTTTGTTTTCAATCTTTTAACCAGTTAATGATCCATGACAAAACCTTCCCTTTTATCCCATAACTGCTTACTTTGATTAAGAAAATTTGGTGAGGGACCTTGACAAAGGTTTTCCGGAAGTCCAGTTACACTATATCGACTGGAAAGCCCTTGTCCACATGTTTGTTGACCCGTTCAAAGAATTGTAATATATTAGTGAGGCATGATTTCCCTTTACAAAAGCCATCTTGACTCTTCCCCAACAAATCATGTTCATCTATATATCTGAGAATTCTGTTCTTTACTTCCTTGAGTGCTCCTTTAACACCTCAATCATCTGGTTGCCCCACTGATTGTTTGGCAGGTTTCCTGCGTCCGATATACTTAAAAAAATGCTGTTAGTTTTGAGTCTTAGGCTAGTTCCTCTTCAATTTTTTTTTTTGGCCTGCCTAATTATACTTTTCATGTGGCTTGCCAGAATTTATGCTCCTTTCTATTTTCCTCAGTAGGATTTAGCTTCCAATTTTTAAAGGATGCTTTTTTGCCTCTAACTGTTTCTTCTACCTTCTTTAGCCATAGTGGCCCTTTTTTGTACCTCTTACTATCTTTCATTCATTTGCGGTATACTGTTGTTTAATTTGGGAGTACCCAAAGGGGTATTAACCCCTGTAACACATACATATCTCAAGCATGTTCCATACCATATATTTTCAATTGCCTCATGCAGGCTAGTGTTAAATATCTTAGGCTTGGTCTACACTAAACCCCCAAATCGAACTAAGGTATGCAACTTCAGCTACGTGAATAACGTAGCTGAAGTTCGAAGTACCTTAGTTCGAACTTACCTCGGTCAACACGCGGCAGGCAGGCTCCCCCGTCGACTCTGCAGTACTCCTCTCGTCTAGCTGGAGTACCGCAGTCGACGGCGAGCACTTCCGGGTTTGACTTATCGCGTCCAGACAAGATGCGATAAGTCGAACCCAGAACTTCGATTGCCAGCCGCCGAATTAGCGGCTGGGTGTAGACATACCCTAAAGTAATAGTGCTTCCACCTCTTCCCTTTAATGATTAATTTGGGGTCTAATAGAATTAATGGACAGGAAGTTTTCCTTGAGAGTCATCATTCGCGAGGCCTCAGGCCCAGATCCTCAAAAGTATTTAGGGGCCGATGCGCCCATTGAAATCAATGGGAATTAGGTTCCTAAATACCTTTGAGGATCTGGCTCTCAAATATTATAGAGGCCGTATAAGTACCTGGGTATATGGATAAGATTAGATTTTCCTTTACTTAAATTTACCTTACTGCATATTTTCAGGTCGATGTGCAACATTTTCTTGAGAGACAGGATAAGAAACATGCAGGATCATGAAATAAAGAGTTAAAATAAATTGTATTTACTCACATGCTTGTTTATACAAATCATCCTGGCAGCATCACTTTTCCGCAGGGCCTCATTTCTGATGTTAACAGGAGCCACAACCATGCCCCCTTTTCGATCTCGTGCCAAGGTTTTTACCTTAGGACCATCTGTTTTCCTTCTTTTATATACATTTCCCTCTCACTAGCCATTTCTTGTGTTTAGATTTCCATTGATTGCTGCCTGACACACGCCGGATTCTAAATATTTGTGCAGTTCACCGTGAATTCCTCATTCGTCTAAATATTTGATCATATCAGCGTGCTCTCTTGTTCAGTTTTAATTGAATGCCTGGCAAAGTAAATATGTTTGAGTCACAAATAGAAATTCATCAATGTGAAGGCCACAAAGGCTAGATGCCCTGGGATGCCTGGTTTATTGATTGCTGTGTTAGGGATTTAGACAGGCAATATTACATAGAAGAAGCAGAAAGAGATAGCGACAGATTAACAGAGAGGGAGAGAGAATTGGAAGTTGATAGCATGTCCTTCTACATAAAGGTTCTTGTGTTTCAGAGGAGAAGTTGAAGACTGACTAGGCAGAGACCCAGAAAGCCCTTTTTCATAAAACCATAGAATTGTAGGACTGGAAGTTTCCCCAAATACAATGTGATTGCCTCTGTACAAAGCATTATTTTTTTTTACATAAAATACCTCAATGTTCAGACAGGAGACTCAAAAGTTAAGGTCCACAATTTTTCAAATGGCATCTAGGATTATTCCCAGAAAACAGCTGTAAACATGGAAGAGATTTCATAGAATCATAGGACTGAAAGGGACCTTGAGAGGTCATGTAGTCCAGTCCCCATCCCTCATGGCAGGACTAAGTATTATCTAGACCATCCCTGACAGGTGTTTGTCTAACCTGCTCTTAAACATCTCCAATGATGGAGATTCCACAACCTCCCTAGGCAATTTATTCCAGAGCTTAACCACTCTGACAGTTAGGAAGTTTTTCCTAATGTCCAACCTAAACCTCCCTTGCTGCAATTTAAGCCCATTGTTTCTTCTCCTATCTTCAGAGGTTAAGACATACAAATTTTCTCCTTCATCTCTGTAACAAACTTTTATGTACTTGAAAACTATTATCAAGTCCCCTCTCAGTCTTCTCTTCTCCAGATGAAACAATCCCATTTTTTTCAATCTTCCCTGATAGATCATGCTTTCTTAATCATGTTTGTTGCTCTTTTCTGGACTTTATCCACATCTTTCCTGAAATGTGGTGCTCAGACCTGGACACAATACTCCAGTTGAGGTCTCATCAGCGCGGAGTAGAGCAGAAGAATTACTTTTCCTGTCTTGCTTAAAACACTCCTTCTAATACATCCCAGAATGATGTTTGCTTTTTTTGCAAGTGTTACACTGTTGACTCGTATTTAGCTTGTGATCCACAAAGATTCCCCAGATCCGTTTCCACAGTACTCCTTCCTAAGCAGTCATCTCCCATTTTGTATGTGTACAACCAGGGCCGGCTCTAGCCACCAGCAAAACAAGCTGGTGCTTGGGGCGGTACATTTTTAGGGGCGGCATGGCCGGCGCCAGAATGCCGCCCCTAAAAATGTGCCCCTGCCGCCCTAGCCCACCTCCGCTGCTGCTGCCACGGCACGCGAAACAGCTGATTCGCGCGCCGCTACTGGCCCTCCCACCCAGGCTCTCAAATCTGGGAGGGAGGGGGAGATCCCGAACGGCCGTTTCGCACGCCGCTGCTCCCCCTCCCTCCCAGGCTTGGGCGCCTGGGACGGAGGGGGAGAAGCGGCGCCCGCGCCGCGGCCACTCGGAGTCTCCCCCTCCCTCCCAGGCTCTCAAACCTGGAAGGGAGGGGGAGACTCCGAGTGGCTGCGGCGCGGCGCCACTTCTCCGCCTCCCTCCTAGACTTGAGAGCCTGGGGGGAGGAGGCAGGGCTGGGGATTTGGGGAAGGGGCGGAGTTGCGGCGGGGCCGGGGGTGGGGTAATTAAAGAACGGGGGGGGGGGGGGCGTCCAAAATTGCTTTTGCTTTGGGCGGCAAAAATCCTAGAGCCGGCCCTGTGTACAACTGATTTTTTCTTCCTAAGTGGAGTACTTTGCATTTGTCCTTATTGAATTTCATCCCATTTACTTCAGACCATTTCTCAGTTTGTCCAGATCACTTTAAATTTTAATCCTATCATCCAAAGCACTTGCAACTCCTTCCAGCTTGGTATCATCCACAAACTTTATACGTGTGCTCTCTATGCCATTATCTAAATCACTGATGAAGATATTGAACAGAACCAGAACTGATCCCATGTGGGACCCCACTCGATATGCTCTACCAGCTTGACTGTGAACCACGGATAACTACTCTCTGGGAATGGTTTTCCAACCAGTTATGCACCCACCACCAGCTTTTGAGGATGCATGACTGATGTTCAGTTCTCTCTGGAGAGCAGGACCATGAGAGATGATTGGATCTGTGGCCTATACTACTTGGAAGAAAAAGAAACAAACAACCCTCCCATTGAAATTAATAAAGCAGAGATGGAGAGCATGAGAAAGTCATTGCAATCCACTTAAATAATAAAATAATAAAAATAATAATAATAAATAGAGTGCTGTAAATGTACAAAATGTAAATGTGCTGAACAAGTAAAAGTCCCTTTCCTAGAGGCATAAGATGGTAAAATACAAAAGAACAACCACGCATCTCACCACCATAAACCTATGGCATTTTTTACTGAAATGGAGATGTGCCGTTTTAACTTAAAAATTCCTGTTGAAAGGGACTATACTCTTTCTACGGTGCTCTGATCAAGTGTAAAGCACCATGTACATATTATTATTGCTGTTAATTAAAATACTGTGTGACTTCTTCATGGAACAGTTAGATCACAGGAAGTTTTAAACTGAAGCCAAGTAAGACACAAATATTGCTGGAAGGATGCACTTTGAAAAACCAAGAACCATGACTGCTCCCTCTATAGAGAGCATTTGCTTATTAATCCTACATACTCATACACAGTTTAAGCCACACCTGAGATGCTCTTTAAGGTCCTGGTCATTATCTTCAAAGCTCTCAATGGGCTACGCACCCAGATATTCTAGACACTGCCTACCAAGAGTACCATACATCAACCAAACAGGGATAATGTGACAGATGGACTGTAGGGTGAAGGTCTCAGCACTGCCTTGATGTTTGATTGACCCACAGATATGTAATTACCTACTACAAGAGATTAGAGAATTTCCACTCCTCTTGGCTTGCTATATGGGAGGTGGTGGAGTCTCCTTCCTTGGAGGTTTTTAAGGCCTGGCTTGACAAAGCCCTGGGATGATTTAGTTGGGAATTGGTCCTGCTTTGAGCAGGGGGTTGGACTAGATGAACTCCTGAGGTCCCTTCCAACCCTGATATTCTATGATTCTATGTCAACCAAAGAACAGAGAGAATACCATATGACTTATATAGCTAGCCAACAAAAGTGCAAATTATGAATGTACACAATGGGCTATTTAGAAAAGATCTGCAGACCAGGAATTATTTACTGAAGAAATAGGTAAATAATTTTGAATCTTGAAAAAATCTTAGAATTGTGCACTTAGGATGCAAACAATTCATTAAGAGAAAAAAGATGTAAATTGTCTACACAGCTCAAAAGCTAGTGGTAACATGGTTTTTATTTCCATGGAAAATTTTGAATGGTCATAAAAAATCAGAAAACTGAAAAATTGCAACTATACCACCAACTATATAGACAGATATCATAAAAGGCTGCACCTCAGACAAGATGCAACAGATGAACTAAAAGACAAATGGAGTGGTAGAGGATTGAGTTAAAACAAAGCTTTGCAGAATAATAGTTTTATTTTGCTACTTACTTAACTCCCTATATGTTGTCAGGCAAGTCAGTTAGGGCCAGATTTTTACAGGTGTCTAGATGCTTAAGAATGCAGATAGGTGCCTAGTGGGACTTTCAGAAGCACCTAGAAACTCCTAACTCCAAATGGAATAATTGAAATCAATGGGAGTTAGGCACTAAGGTGCATTCAAAAATCCCACTTGGTGCCTATCTGCATCTTTAGGGACTAAATACCTTTAAAAACCTAGTCCTTAGCTCTGAGCCAAAGTCCACTGAAGCCAATGAAAAGACCCGCACTGATCTCAGTGGACTCAGGATCAGGCCCGTAAGCTTGTTTGGGCCTCATCTATAAAATGGGGATAATAGTGTCCACCTTCTTATAAAGCAATCTGAGATCTGCAGATGAAAAGATCCACACAGAAAGCCATCAACAAACCAAAGTGTGGTGACAGTTGCCATAGATATCTCTTCTACTAAAGCAAAGTGGTGCTATCCGTTTCCACAGAGCAGTAACTGTTGGCAGATGCTGACGTGTTAATGGTAACCACTGTACATAAGTGAAAAGATTATGATGTTTTCATCTATTCCAGCTAAAAATTTAGTGAATGGTTTGTTAGATGACCAAGAAAAACATCACCTTTCGCACAGACCTGCAGATTGGCTGCATATTATCATTTTACCACTCCAAATCTTCCCCAGTTTCTGCAAATACAAAGACCACTGTCATGTGCATCTCTAAACAAACGATAAAAGCAATCAACATAATGTGAAAGGGCAGCTAAGATGAAATGAAAGCATATACTTAGTTTTGGATCAATGGCTGTTCTTAATTGGATGGTTGATATAAACGATAAGCAGCTGGAGGAAGACAAGCACATGGGTATGTGTTTGTGACATTCCCAAATGATCAGAGACTGAAGTTCACTGACTAACTGAATTATTTTAGGGCTGTTTGGTACTTCTTAAGACACCGTGATCCTGTTCTTTCATCTTAAGTATTCATGTTCTAAAACAGTTGCTCATTTACATGTATTTATTGTAATTCAATCCTGCCTAGCTTCAAGGATAGGCCACAAAACATGACTCATCTCTTTCCCCTGAGAAAAAATGCTAAAAATGTAAAGCAACTTCATGTTGTCTGTCCCATTGTGTGTGTGTTCATCAAAAGCCCTCTCGCCTTGCTCAGATGAATTTTAGCAAAGCTTGGCTTTCGTTTGCATTACTTAGTGTTGGAGAGGGAGCTAAAACCACATCAATCAGGGCCAGCCAAGGCCCAAATTCTGCCACCCTTGCTGATGTCAAGAAATGCCTTACTCTGTGAGCAGCCCTAGTGATTTCAGGACAACTTATGGAGTAAGGGGCCACTCACCACAAGGTGCTAGAGCAGCTCCAGGGCTTAAACAAGTGGACAAACCTGCAGTTTTGGAGCAGGGCCTGAAGAGTAAATTTGAGAATACTTCAGTAAGGGTTCCTCTCTGGTTTATTTGCTCATAACCCTCCTAGAGATATTACTACATCTGAAGCCTTCTCCACTCCCCCAATTTCTCTGTCACCATAACTCACCCTGTCACTCAGTATATCACTTAGACCCAAACCACGGGTTCTTGACTCCTATTTCTCCATTGCGCCACACATCCATGCAATGTCCAGATCTTGCCTCTTCTTCCTATGCAACCCTTTCTCTTGGTCAACACAACTTTCAACCAGTCCTCATCACCTCTCATCTTGACTCTTCCACAACTTTCTCCTCTCTGTCCTCCCTTAAACCCCCATTGCCTGCCCCCCACCTGGCCTAGTCAATTCAAAACACAGCTATCAAGACCACATTCCTTACCTGTTGTTCCTACCCTCATGCTGCATCACTGGCTTTCTCTCTACCACATCAGATTCAAGACTTTTGTCCTGACCTCTAAGGTGCTTTATTTTGCCCCTCCATGCTTATCTGCTCTCACATCTTATCATGGCATGCCTTGTCTGCTCCACTCCACCAATGGCTGCTCCTTTGTCTGCCTCTCCCAAAAGCATCCCCATGCCTTTCTCCACACTGGTCCTTATACATGGAATGACATCCCTGAATTTCCTTGAGAACCCTTTTGGTGATTCATCTCTGCCAAGATACCTGTAGGAAATTTGCCATATGGAAATGGCTGGTGGTGGAGGAGAAGGGATTGCAGTGTGTATTTAAAAGAAAACAACAACACACTTTTTTGTGAGTCAGAACTATCAGTTTATGTCTATTGCTGACCTAAGCAACTGCACAATCCTATTAATGTTACCCTTGTCCTCCCTACTCTGTGTCTTCTATTGTTTGTTCCACTCATTGCATCTTGTTTTACATGAGATTGTCACCTCTTGAGGGCAGGGGCTGTAATGATCTTGGGGTTCATTAAATAACAAACCACTGAATGAGAAAGGAATAAAACTTTCATAAAACAAACTGGAGAGCTTCTGTAGTGAGCTGCTGCACACAGCCATGCAGTGTTCCCAACCACCACCTCGAGGCACATCTCCAAATTCCCACACTCACAGCTCAGTCCCTTATGAGGGAGCAACTCCAAATCACAATCTTTCATAAACATATCTCTACAGCTTCCCTCTTAAAAATAAATGAATTAATTTGTATATGCATATATATAAACAGATAACTATCTAAGAACACCTATATTAAATTCTCAGCCCATCTAGTACATTTCCATAAATCCAATGTGTCAACTACCTAGAGAGGAGAGGTTACCAGCACATCACTCTTGAGTGAGTCTGTACCACTCACTTTCCTCAAATACCCCTTCTCTCTGAGTCTTTCAGGATGTTTAATCTCCAGGTCTGATCTTCTCAGTATCAGCCTTTCATTAGAATCTGAGTTGTTCTCTTGTTCCTTGACAGTGTCTCCTTTTTGCGTTGATGATAAAGGTTCAGTCAGATGGGAAGTGCCAGAGTCCACCTCAAGTGTCAATGTGTTGGAATTTCCTGGGACTACTCATAGATTCCCATCCATTACGTTGAAATGTGTCCCCCTGGTCTGCCTGGACTACGTAACACCTTGGATGCAGCTGTTCTTTAATGGTACCTCTTTGGCCCCAAGTATTAGAGGTGTGATTCCTCAGTCACACTCTATCACCTGGGTTAAAAGAAGGGAGATCATGGAGCCTTCTGCTTCCATTTCTGATATTCTTTCATCTTCCATATGGTTGCACTGTTGTGAGATTTCAGCAGGTTATCAGTAATTGGTAAATTAGATCTGATCCTTTTTCCCATTAACAGCTGATCTGGAGAAAAGCCATTCTCCAGGGGTATACTTCAGTAAACCAATAAAGCTTTATGCAAATCACCCCCACAGTCAAAAGTCTTTTTCATGAAGTTCTTTACTGTCTGTATAGACCTTTCCGAAGTCCATTTGATTGGGGATCATTTGGAGCTGATGTTTGTGATGAAAATCCCAATTTATGACAAATTGCCTAAAATCTGCACTGGACAATTGTGGCCCAGTATCGCTAAAGACTTCATCTGGAATTCCATGTCTGGAGAAGATTTCCTTCATGTCAGCTATCACTGACCTACTATTAGTACTGCAACGTGCGCACATTTTTGGACACAGAGAATAATAATCTGTGGCTATTGAATAATCCTTTGATTGCCAGGTAAATCAGTCAGTGCCAACCTTCTCATAAAGCCTTTGTGGAACTGGATGAAGTCTCAGTGGCTCTGCCTGTTGGCATGGCTTGTACTTCGAACATGAAAAACAGTTTCCTACCATATTAGCGATGTCATGATTGATCTGCAGCCAATGCAGCACCTCTTGTGTGCGTTGTTTGCACTTCTCGATTCCTAAATGACTCTCGTGGACCTTCTGTAGCTTTTCTTTTGGGGGGCTCATTGGAATGACAACCTTACCGCCCTTGAAAATCATCCCAACTAGCACAGTAAGTTCATGTCTGCAGTTCCAATAGTCTCTTATACTTGGACAGCAACTGCTTATTTCTTCTGGCCACCCTTTAATTATCACTTCTTTAAGGATTCCCAATGATTCATCTTTCTCCATTTCCACTTTTATTTGTTGTTGTTTCCTGTTAGCTCTACAATCAGATCCACAAAGGCTTGCCTCTCCGTCTCTAAAGTCTTCCCTGGTTTCGTGGGAGCCACTGCTCTGGAAAGTGCATCTGCACGGGCATGTAGGTCATAACCAAATTATACTTTTGCAGCTTTATCATCATTCTTTGAATCCTTAAGGTACAGTCATTTAGCAGTTTGCTAAATAACACTATCAGTAGCTTGTGGTCCGTTTGAACTTCCGCTGTCTGTCCATAAATATACTGCTTGAATCTCTCACAATATTCCTAAAAATTCCTTCTTGATCTGTGCATATCTGATTTCTGCCTTAGTCAGTGATTTGGATGCATATGATATTGGTTGTCAACAATCCTCAGGCTTCTGTAAAATCTCTGCACCTAACCTAGACTGTGACGCATCTGCTGAAATTTTAATTTTAATAGGCTTTCCTGGTGCATAGAACTTCAACAAGGTTCTTGTATCAGTTGTTGTTTTAAACGTTTCCATGATTCCTCCTGTTTTGCACCCCACTACCATTCATTTTTATTCTCTAGGAGTTTTCTCAAAGCCACTGCTTTGGTAGATAAATTAGGTATAAGTTTTCCAAGATAGTTAATCATTCCCAGGAATCATTGGACATCTTTCTTTGACTGAGGATGTGGCATCATTTCAATGGATGAAATCTTCCTCTTATCAGGTTTTACACCTTCCTTGGAAATAATGTCCCCAACAAAAGTCAGTTCTGTAACCCCTAAAACACATTTCTCCCTATTTAGTTTGAGGTTTGCAGCTCTAGTTGTATCCAGGACATCTCAAAGTCTATGAGCATGTTCCTTTTTCATTGAGCCCCATATGATGATGTCATCAATTGAGGTGTCAACACCATTAATATGTTCATAAGTCACATATATGGCTTTGTGATACGCTGCTGGTGCTGAAGTTATGCCGAAGGCTAAGTGTAAAAATCTGTATCTTCCAAATGGGGTATTAAATGTGCACAGCTTTGAGCTTTCTTCAGTTAATTTTAGCTGCTAAAAGCTCGAGGATGCATCTAATTTACTGAAATATTGAGCATTTGCAAATAGAGTCAAAATCTCTTCTCTGGTTGGTAGTTTGAAAAGTTCTTTTTTTACAGCCTTGTTGAGGTCTCTGGGATCTAAACATATGTGTATCTGGCCATTACTTTTCTCCACTAGGGAGCTCTCCCATTCTGTTGACTCCTCAATTTTTTGTATTACTTGCATTGATTCCATCCTGGTAAGCTCAGCCTTGACTTTATCATGGAGTGCAAATGGCACTTTTCTACATGGATAGATAACTGGAGGGACCTGCTTGTTTATCCAGATTGTATGTTCACCCTGAAAGTAACCCAACCCTTGAAACACGGCAGAATATTCATAGAATCATAGAATATGAGGGTTGGAAGAGATCTCAGGAGGTCATCTAGTCCAACCCCCTGCTCAAAGCAGGACCAATCCCCAACTAAATCATCCCAGCCAGGGCTTTGTCAAGCCTGACCTTAAAAACCTCTAAGGAAGGAGATTCCACCACCTCCCTAGGTAACCCATTCCAGTGCTTCACCACCCGCCTAGTGAAAAAAGTTTTTCCTAATGTCCAACCTAAACCTCCCCCACTGCAACTTGAGACCATTTCTCCTTGTTCTGTCATCTGCTACCACTGAGAACAGTCTAGATCCATCCTCTTTGGAATCCCCTTTCAGGTAGTTGAAAGCAGCTATCAAATCCCCCCTCATTCTTCTCTTCTGCAGACTAAACAATCCCAGTTCCCTCAGCCTCTCCTCATAAGTCATGTGCTCCAACCCCCTAATCATTTTAGTTGCCCTCTGCTGTACTCTTTCCAATTTTCCCACATCCTTCTTGTAGTGTGGGGCTCAAAACTGGACACAGAACTCCAGATGAGGCCTCACCAATGTCGAATAGAGGGGAACGATCACATCCCTCGATCTGCTGGCAATGTTCCTACTTATACAGCCCAAAATGCCTTCTTGGCAACAAGGGTACACTGTCAACTCATATCCAGCTTTTTGTCCACTGTAACCCCTATATCCTTTTCTGCAGAACTGCTGCCTAGCCACTCGGTCCCTAGTCTGTAGCAGTGCATGGGATTCTTCCATCCTAAGTGCAGGACTCTGCACTTGTCCTTGTTGAACCTCATCAGATTTCTTTTGGCCCCATCCTCTAATTTGTCTAGGTCCCTCTGTATCCTATCCCTACACTCCAGCGTATCTACCACTCCTCCCAGTTTAGTGTCAACTGCAAACTTGATGATGGTGCAATCCACGCCATGCTCTAGATCATTCATGAAGATATTGAACAAAACTGGCCCCAGGACCAACCCTTGTGGGACTCTGCTTGATACCAGCTGCCAACCTACCTGAAAGGGGGTTCCAAAGAGGATGGATCTCAACTGTTCTCAGTTGTAGCAGATGACAGAACAAGGAGTAATGGTCTCAAGTTGCAGTGGGGGAGGACTAGGTTGGATATTAGGAAACACTATTTCACTAGGAGGGTGGTGAAGCACTGGAATGGGATAAAATCATAGAATATGAGGGTTGGAAGGGACCTCAGAAGGTCATGTAGTCCAACCCCCTGCTCAAAGCAGGACCAATCCCACACTAAATCCCCAAATGGCCCCCTCAAGGATTGAGCTCACAACTGTGGGTTTAGCAGGCCAATGCTCAAACCATTGAGCTATCCCTCCCCCCACCTAGGGAGGTGGTAGTGGAATCTCCTTCCTTAGAGGTTTTTAAGGTCAGGCTTGACAAAGCCCCGGCTGGGTTTATTTAGTTGGGATTAGGTCCTGCTTTGAGCAGGGGGTTGGATTAGATGACCTCCTGAAGTCCCTTCCAACCCTGATATTCTATGATTCTATAAAAATATGAATTCTCTCATTGGTCAGACTGTATGTTTGTCAGAGGCTCTCCAGCTACTTTTGCAATTTAAAACAGTTTCAGGCTACATACTAGCTGGAGAATGACACAACGTGTGCTAACCATGTCTTACTGAAATGGGAAAAAAATCAGACTTGCACATTGCATTCAGAACAGTTTATTTTGCTTGCATAACCTAACAGCAGAAGGGATGGTATTTCTCAAAACTGTTACAACTAGGAAATGAAGTATATCAAAACTACTCCAGTGCATTACACCGCTAATGATTGTGATAGCTTTTCATTACTAGGAACATGAATATTTGGCAACTGCTTTTCAACAACTTGAGAGCAGGGCCGCCCAGAGGATTCAGGGGGCCTGTGGCAAAGCAATTTTTGGGGTCCCTTCCATAAAAAAATGTTGCAATACTATAGAATACTATATTCTCGTGGGGGCCCCTGCGGGGCCCGGGGCCTGGGACAAATTGCCCCACTTGCCCCCCTCTTTGGGCAGCCCTGCTTGAGAAGAAGAAGAAGTGTATAACATGTACAGAGATACTGTGATTACAGGGCATGCGTACAGTAAAATCTGCATCAGCTACATAGCTCTGTGCAACACATGCTAACACATGGTGTGTCTTTGTCCCCCTCTCGTGTCTATACCATGTATAGTGGTTTGAGGCTGCTGCTGCCTTTGAGCTAAAGAGCTGGTTCATTAGCTCAGATCATAGATGCTTATGCCTTTTAGAGGCAGAAGTCCGGAGCTGAATTCTAACAGATGACCCTGGCTGGGGTGAACGTACATTTGGTGGTATCATTGTAGGGTGGGATTTTCAAAGGCACTTTAAGGAAGTGAGATGCCTGATTCACCTTCGAATTGGGCATCTCACTTTTGAGAATCCCTCCCCTACTGCTCATTCCCTCTGCAAGTCATCAGCAGTCTCCTGGGAAGCTAAGGCAGGAAGCAATAATGTCTTGCATTGTGGGTTACCATTCAACATTCTGGCTAGGTCAAGGACCAAGAGTCTGATTGAATCAAATTAGGGACATCCTTTTTAAACAGTTTGGATTGGAAAAAAAGAAGCTCCGTTTTTAAAATGTCAATAACTGTGGGGGAAACAATGTAGAAATACCTGACTGACTGAACTAATTTTCATCTACACAATAACTTCCTGCTAATTCCAGCTACACATACATTTTCTTCTGATCATACGGTATTGAAAATGACTTGAAAGAAAACACCCACCACACCTCCTCCTTTCCCTCCCTGGTTTGGTTAATGAGGTCATTAAAAAGAAACATGAAAGACTTTCAAACAAGCCCTGAATTTTTATGCTGTGATGGCACTATCAGAGCGGCTTGAGCATATATAAAATCTATTAAAGAAGTGAGTGTGCTTATTAAATCTTCCAAAGGATTTTTCCCCTAGTCATTATAATTGAAGAGACTTCAATATAACACTTACATGCCAAGAATCACAGATGATCTAGTATAATGTAGCCTAATAAATCCTTTCTAATGTAGGCAGTTTGTGGCAAAGTTACACTCAGTCTCTGCAGAGGTGTCTCTCGTCACTGACACAGCATTTGCTGAAGTGGAGTGTGGTATATGCATCCAATGCTAGTCACGCAGCACCTGTTTGGAGTAGATACTTCCAAACCTACTCAAACAAATGTCCCTCTAGAGGAACAGCACAAGTAGCTGGAATGTTACTGACATGGGCGTGTAAAGCATCTGTCTCTAAGTTATATTAGACACACACAAAAATCAGTCCCTTTAGGGCCCAGATCATGCACTCACAAGATTTTCCAAAGTGAATAATGATTTTGGACACAACTGAAAGGGACCTGATTTTCAGAGGGTTGGTTCTCAGCAGGGACCATGTTTTTGTTCTGTTTGTACAGTGCCTAGCACAATGGGACCCTGCTCCATAACTGGTGCTCCTAGATGTTAATGTAATATAATAATAACAATAATCAGCCTTTTCGGAAAAATCACATCCCTTTAAAGCGTCCCAAGTTTAGCAGCAAAAAAAAAATAAAAAATGGAGCCATCCACAGTACTTATTACTTTGGAAAATCTTGGTCTGAATGCAGGATCTGGGCCTTAGAAGCAGGGCCGGCTCCAGGCACCAGCGGAGCAAGCACGTGCCTGGGCGGCACATGCTAAGGGGCGGCATTCCGTCCATTCTTGGGGCGGCGCAGTCCGAGAGGGTTGTTTTTTTCCCCCCTGCTTCGGCAGTTTGGGCGGCGGCAGTCTGAGCGTTTTTTTGTTGTTGTTTTTTTTCTGCTTCTGCAGTTCGGGTGGCAGACTCCGAGCGCCTTTTTTTTTTTTTTTTTTGCTTGGGGCGGTAAAAATGCTAGAGTCGGCCCTGCTTAGAAGGGAGTTCCGTATATGTGCATATATGTGTATGCAATATAATCTAGACGCAGTAGTTCTCAAACTTTTGTATTGGTGACCCCTTTCATACAGCAAGCCTCTGAGTGCGACCCCCCCCCTTATAAATTAAAAACGTGTTTTTATATATTTAACACCATTATAAATGCTGGAGGCAAAGCGGGGCTTGGGCTGGAGGCTGACAGCTTGCGACCCTCCATGTAATAACCTCACGACCCCCTGAGGGGTCCCAACTCGCAGTTTGAGAACCCCTGATCTAGAGGCTGTGCTCGGCTTTACTTGCCCATGGGTCAGTGATGTTCCATATACTTATCTTGGGCTGGAGGGTTGCCTTTAACCTCAAAGAAAGCAGGACTGGGTCCTAGAAGAATGTGCGTTCTCCGCCTCTGTGAAGGCCTCCACCCCACCTCTCCCACACATTACTTCCACTCCTCGGGGTCTCCAACCCTATCACTTATTACAACTGCAGAACTGGAATTAATTTGCAAACTGGACACCAGCAGATTAGGCCTGAATAAAGACTGGGAGTGGTTGGGTCATTACAAAACCTAAACCTATTTTCCCCAATACTAATTTCCTCCTACTGTTACTCACACCTTCTTGTCAACTGTCTGAAATGGACCACTCTCATTACCACTTCAAAAGTTATCTTTCCTCCCTTGGTATCCTGCTGTTAAGTGAATTGTTAGACTGACCTCATACTTGGTAAACTCCCATCCTTTCATGTATTTATACCTGCTCCTGTATTTTCCACTTCATGCATCTGATGAAGTGGGTTCTAGCCCACAAAAGCTTATGTGCAAATAAATTTGTTAGTCTCTAAGGTGCCACAAGGACTCCTCATTGTTTTTGCTGATACAGACTAACATGGCTACCCCTCTGAAGCTTGTTCAGAGTGACAGAGGCAGCACAAATTGCAGTATACAATAAATGCTTTCTTTCTGAATCAGTAATTAGTGACAAAAAATAATCCGCATTGAGTGCATTATTGCAGGGAACAAGGGTATAGTTAATGTAGTGTGAACTTTGAGCTGTAATTTGTTTCATAAAGGAAAAAAAAAAGCCTACCTCCAGTGAAGTTTTGCTAGCTATACAATGGCTTTAGCATTGCCGTTGTTCACTCAGCTGCCACATGAGTCACTGACATTTCTTGACTTCAAGAAGTTTTCGTCATTAAAAGATGAAAAACAATCATTGTGTAGGGAGAAGAAAAGGAGTGAAAGGTGGGCTTGTTTAGCTAATTTCAAAAATTAAAACTGAGCTTTTCTGAAAGGGCAGCATTCTCTCTGCCCACACCGCCTTTGTGCTGAGAAAGTTTGATCAACTCACCTTGTGAAGGCTCACAGGTCTTTCACTGAATCACTTTACCCACTTCTGAAATGGAAGAAATTACAAACTCAGAGAATACGAGAAGTGGAACTTGTTAAATTCCATGGGCCTACAGCCTCCCTTGGTGAATTGTCTGACCTTTTGCTTCAAATCAGTTTACTGAAAGTCAATAAAAAACAATGTAGAAACTGGTTTTGTGTGTAAACAGCTTATATTTTATTATTTATAAGATTGCAATAACTGACACGGGAACCCCCCACAAGTTTCAGGGCACTCAGAAATGATCCTGTTTTCAAGCCAAAAGCTGCAAAATAATTCTACAGGTTTCAAGTGAAATTAGACCCTTTCTACCAACTGCCAATGAAATGTGAAAAATCTCAAGTTTTGAGGGGCAGGGAGTTCACTTGTGAATATCTCAAACGGGCCTATAAGTGAAGCAGAAACTGATAATAAACAAAGACAACAAAGACTCGGTGTGCTTGAATTTGCATATGTGTGGGTGGATGGCAGTTGTATCAAAGGTTGCCATTCTCCAGATGTACCAACCAAGGTGGCTGAGGAAGGCAACCCCCCCGCTGCCCTATTGGGCTCTGACTTGATTTCAATGCTGGATGACAAATATGAGGAAAAATAGAATTCCTGCTCATCCCCCTCTCTGGAGCCTCTCTCTCCTGGCTCCCTATATAACCGAGAAACCATATTAGATGGAGAAGGGGTGGTGTTTGTCTCGGTCATTACCCACATTTCCTTCCTTCTCATTCAGTGGGCATTTTGCTATTAATTTTGGGAGAAAAATCAGATTAAGAGAACTGCATTGGTGAGGGTAGTGGTTAGAGCAAATGAGTAGGAGCTGGGACTTTTGAATTCTATTCTGAGCTCTGTCTGTACATGGGCAAGTCACTTAACCTGTTCTCATGCTTCAAGGCATAAACTATACTCTAGCTAGCAGGGGTCAGGAAGAAACTCTCCCTCAGCTTCTACGGTGGGGTTTCTTGCACTTCCTTCAAAGCATCTAGCACATGATAGAGACCGTGTACTGGGCTAGATGAACCATAGGTGTGATGCAGTATGACAGTTCCTATGTTTCTTGAAACTTTTGAATCCGGTCTACAAAACTTAAAGAAAATTTCTCTACCTTATTCATTTAGGGCAGTGGTTCTCAATCAGGGGTATGTGCATCTCTTCAGGGTATGCAGAGGTCTTCCAGGGGGTACGTCAACTCATCTTGATAGGTGCCTAGTTTTAAAACAGGCTACATGAAAAGTACTAGCAAAGTCAGTTCAAACTAAAACTGCATACAGACAATGACTTGTTTATACTGCTATATATACTATATTAGTGTTTCTCAACCTGGGGTTCACGATTTATTTTATAATGATATGGTAAAAATGAGAAAGCAAGCAATTTTTCAGTAATAGGCGTGCTGTGACACTTTTGTATTTTTCTGTCTGATTTTGTAAGCCAGTAGTTTTTAAGTGAGGTGAAACTTGGGTATGAAAAACAAATCAGACTCCTGAAAGGGTACAGCAGTCTGGAAAGGTTGAGAACCTCTGATTTAGAGTATGTCTACACTGCATCTGAGGATGTGCCTCCCAGCCCAGGTAGACATGTGCTGGCTTTGCTCAAGCTAGTGTGCTAAAAATAGCATTGTGGATGTTACATCCAGGGTGTCAGCAGGGGCTGTCCATTCGAGTGTGGGTCGCTAGCCTGGGCTGCTGCCCATGACGCAACATCCACACTGCTGTTTTTATCATGCTAGCTCAAGCAGAGCGAGTGCATGTCTGTCTACCTGGGCTGGGAGGCTCACTCCAAGCTGCTGGGTGGAGATACCCTTAGGAACCAAAATCAAAGGGCATTTTGGTCATTAGAAAGGCAGCTCCTTTCAGAAAACAGGGAGCCCACTCCTCTCCCCACTCCCCAAACAAGTATATTGCAGGAGCTCAGGGATAAGATACATAGGAGTAGCCACATGTGCTCTTCCCTGGATGATTTCCTGATGATATTAGGATGCAGAGTAATATTACACTGCTTTCAAGAGATCTCAGCTTTGAATGCTCTGACGTGCAGTGTAAAGATTCAATGGGCTCCGAGATACGGTGATCAGATGTCCCGATTTTATAGGGACAGTCCTAATATTCAGGTCTTTGTCTTATATAGGTGCCTATTACCCCGCATCCCTGTCCTGATTTTTCACACTTGTTATCTGGTCCCCCTACTCCAAGATGAGATGGAAAGAAAGATAATGGTCATGTGGTCAAAGCACTGAACTCAGGAGACTTGGACTCCGTTCCTGCCTCTGCCCCAAACTTCCTGGGAGATATTCAGCCAGTTAGTCATTTACAGCCTACGTCTTTCTATTGAGTTGAGTGGGCTTTGGTTTGGTCCCTTATTATCTCTGTACCTCAGTTCCTCACTGTAAAATGGGGATAATGATACTTGGTTCCCCCCCCCCCCCCCCCCGTTGTCTATCTTGTCAACTTAGATTATAAACTGTTTAAGGCAGGAACTGTCTCTCACCTTGTGTTTGCACAGTAACCCAAACAATGAGGCCCTGGTCTTGGCTGGGACCTCTGGGTACTGCTGTTTACAAATAGTAATCAGATCTTGGCCAGAGCTACCAGGTTTGGCTGCAGGTCTGAACTCTCCCTATGTCACTGCTATTTATGTTCAATAGTACCAACAGGGCAGAGTTTGCTTTCCAGCACAGAAAGTCATGAGCACTATCTACAGAGGCATTTGGCAACAGGTCTCAAGTTGGAGTGGGGGAGGTTTAGGTTGGATATTAGGAAACACTATTTCACTAGGAGAGTGGTGAAGCACTGGAATGGGTTACCTAGGGAGGTGGTGGAATCTCCATCCTTACAGGTTTTTAAGGTCTGACAAAACGCTGGCTGGGATGATTTAGTTGGGGTTGGTCCTACTTTGAGCAGGGGGATAGACTATTTGACCTCCCAAGCTCTCTTCCAACCCTAATCTTCTGATTCTATGATTCAGGTGTTTTGTTCAGATTCATCCATCTCTAACTCTGAGTCATATTGCTTCTTTGGAAATACACCAGTGTTCAGCATCCCAGTTTGCTCTCTTTTCCCCTTGAGTCAGGTTTGAACTTCTTTCCTCCTTTGCTATTTCTCCTTCTCATGTTGATAAATGGCCGGCACATTTCCATAAATTAGCGGATTGCTCCTCTATTATGATGGATGGCCCATTTAGTCATGGAATTGATTCAAGTCTTTTCCTTCCTGATGCTTGAAATAATTCCAGTTTCCACAATCTTGTTCTAAGTTTTACTGCTGTGCAGCATTAATACTGAAATCAATCTTGATTTACATTTTTCTCTTTTCCAGGTGTTTTAGCTGGAGGCTCAAAACAGCATCTCTTCAGAGATGAGTTAAAGGATTTTCTACTATAGAGCTACAGATCTGCATTCCAAGGTGGAAGACTTTTCTTAATATGACATACAGGCTGGAAAAACATTACCCAATTTTCTACATGTATAAAATGTGTTTATTAGTGACTCACTAAGACCTACTATTTGTTAGAACTATTAAACTCATTCAAAAATATATTGATTATATGTAATCCATGGAACACTGTGCAGCCACATGTCCTTTTTTTCCATATCGGTCATCTGTATAAGTCTATTCCTTTCTTCACATTTATTTTAAAAGAACCTACCCCAAGATATCAAACCTCTGCACTTGTCTAATAGCACGACTTCTTCCTTCTCCACAGCAACAAGGCCATGAAGCACTAAAGGAAACTCATGCTACCACATGCAACTCTGACCAACTGGCCTTTGTGGTTGGCAAATGCCAGCCTGTTACACCTGAGCCCTATATAACAAGAAATAGCCAATGGACCCTTTGAACAAATCAGTCTTCTGCACACCTGTGAACAGGACATAGTCAACCTACTTATAAAAAAAACAATAACAACCAAACCAGCCACCTATCATCCAGTGTCTAATCTCCCATTCCTAATCAAGGTCATTCAGAAGTTAGCAAACTAACAATCAAAAGTAACAACTAACCCCTGCTAACACACTGGACCTTTCCGAAGCTGGATTTCAATCTGATTATGGCAGAGAGTGTATAGTAAATTATCTTCTTGCCTGGGACAGTGGGAAAATGCTCATATTCACATTTCTAGATCTCTCCACAGACCTCAGAGCTTGGGCCAACAGCAATGCACTAAGCTGCCTTAGTTCCTATCTCTGAGGACATTCTAAGGGAGTCAAAATGGGGTGCTATATCCAGGGCGGTCACTTGTCAGGTTTTGCAAGGCTCAATTCTGTCTCCTTCTGTCTTTCAATATCTATGTACAACCAGTGGGAGAGACTCGGAGACAGCTTGAGGGAAAGTATGTGGGCATCACTCAGCTTCACACCTCCTTCACATACAATGCAGACAGCTGTCCCAGGGTCTAGGAGATCTGGGCCTAGATTAGGAGATGGTGGCTGAATTGTAATCTGGGTAATACACAAGTGTTATTGGTAGATGGAGGAAAATGCTATAAACCCAGATCCTCAAAGATATTTAGGTTCCTAACTTCCACTGATTTCAATGGATATAAATACCTTTGAGGACCTGGGCCTAAGGAACAAGCCAACACTATGACACCTCTCTGTCTCGAGGGTTTCAGTGGGTAGAATTGGTTGGTAGGATTGGTGACAATTAAATTGTGAGGGCAAGTTAAAGGGATGCTGTCAATTTAAGATTCACACTTCTGTCTGCATTTTTTCTTTTACCTGCTATAATTGCAAGTCACACACCAGGTTTCTACAAATGAGAGAGAAATAGAGGAAGGGAAAATTACTTACTTTATGTGTTTGACAGCAATTGTTGTAGAGTCACTTTCATGCCTCCTCCTGCATAGTAAGTTTCTCCTGTCATTTCTGTAGGTCTTTCATGCAGCAACACATTTGTAATGATAGGAGAAGGTGATTGTAGATCTAATAACATGGGCAGGAGGATTGCAGGGAAGATTGTGCATCTGAGACTGCTGCTAACTGGTTTTCAAAAACAGACCAGATTTCAAGTTGACAGTGTCCCCTTAAGCACTCAAATTGGCAAAAAGCAATTACTATGATAAAAAGAGTTGGGCGAGCAAAAACATAGCGAAGCACCATAGCCATCAGGTGGCATGAATTAAATGAACTGATGTCACATGGAGTGAGTTGGCTTGACAGAATGAAATGTTTTTTGATATAATCTCAGTGGATACAGTTTAGGTTTGTTTTTAAGAATTGTTTCTATTTTTATCCATTTACATTTTCACAATTGTGCAAAATTACGGGTTTTAAGCATCTTTTTTACTTTTGTCTATTCAAATGTTCACAGATGCAGGAACTTAAAGGTGGTGGGGGTGGGGCTCAGACATCTCAGCAGATGTTGAGAGTCAAAAAGTTAAAGGTTTATAACCATTGAAACACAAATTGTTAACATCATATGCCAAAATATACAAAGCAGATATCCTTAAACCAAACTCTAAAATGTTCCCAAGCAGCATTTTTCTTACTTGTCCTATCTGTAAATTTCAATTATTATTGATGGAAATATGTTTTCCTCATTTCTGTCTGTGGGGAAATCGACACTTACCAATAAAAATCGAATCCTTCCAAGCCTATCAGTTAAGTAAGACGACTGCCAATTGAAATTCTTGGATAGTGTAGGGGACAATTTCCTGGTGCAAGTGCTGGAGGAACCAACTAGGGGCAAAGCTTTTCTTGACCTGCTACTCACAAACAGAGAAGAACTAGTAGGGGAAGCAAAAGTGGATGGGAACCTGGGAGGCAGTGACCATGAGATGGTCGAGTTCAGGATCCTGACACAAGGAAGAAAGGAGAGCAGCAGAATACGGACCCTGGACTTCAGAAGAGCAGACTTTGACTCCCTCAGGGAACAGATGGGCAGGATCCCCTGGGAGAATAACATGAAGGGCAAAGGGGTCCAGGAGAGCTGGCTGTATTTTAAAGAATTCTTATTGAGGTTGCAGGAACAAACCATCCCGATGTGTAGAAAGAATAGTAAATATGGCAGGCGACCAGCTTGGCTAAACAGTGAAATCCTTGCTGATCTTAAACGCAAAAAAGAAGCTTACAAGAAGTGGAAGATTGGACAAATGACCAGGGAGGAGTATAAAAATATTGCTCAGGCGTGCAGGAGTGAAATCAGGAAGGCCAAATCACACTTGGAGTTGCAGTTAGCAAGAGATGTTAAGAGTAACAAGAAGGGTTTCTTCAGGTATGTTAGCAACAAGAAGAAAATCAAGGAAAGTGTGGGCCCCTTACTGAATGAGGGAGGCAACCTAGTGACCGAGGATGTGGAAAAAGCTAATGTACTCAATGATTTTTTTGCCTCTGTCTTCACGCACAAGGTCAGCTCCCAGATTGCTGCACTGGGCAGTACAGCATGGAGAGAAGGTGACCAACCCTCTGTGGAGAAAGAAGTGGTTCGGGACTACTTAGAAAAACTGGACGTGCACAAGTCCATGGGGCCGGATGCGCTGCATCCGAGGGTGCTAAAGGAGTTGGCGGGTGAGATTGCAGAGCCATTAGCCATTATTTTTGAAAACTCATTGCGATCGGGGGAGGTTCCAGATGACTGGAAAAAGGCTAATGTAGTGCCCATCTTTAAAAAAGGGAAGAAGGAGGATCCGGGGAACTACAGGCCAGTCAGCCTCACCTCAGTCCCTGGAAAAATCATGGAGCAGGTCCTCAAGGAATCAATTATGAAACATTTAGAGGAGAGGAAAGTGATCAGGAACAGTCAGCATGGATTCACGAAGGGGAAGTCGTGCCTGACTAACCTAATTGCCTTCTATGATGAGATAACTGGCTCTGTGGATGAGGGGAAAGCAGTGGATGTGTTATTCCTTGACTTTAGCAAAGCTTTTGATACGGTCTCCCACAGTATTCTTGCCGCCAAGTTAAAGAAGTATGGGCTGGATGAATGGACTGTAAGGTGGATAGAAAGCTGGCTAGATCGTCGGGCTCAACGGGTAGTGATCAATGGCTCCATGTCTAGTTGGCAGCCGGTTTCAAGCGGAGTGCCCCAAGGGTCGGTCCTGGGGCCGGTTTTGTTTAATATCTTTATTAATGACCTGGAGGATGGTGTGGACTGCACTCTCAGCAAGTTTGCAGATGACACTAAACTAGGAGGCGTGGTAGATACACTAGAGGGTAGGGATCGGATACAGAGGGACCTAGACAAATTAGAAGATTGGGCTGAAAAAAACCTGATGAGGTTCAACAAGGACAAGTGCAGAGTCCTGCACTTAGGACGGAAGAATCCCATGCACTGCTACAGACTAGGGACCGAATGGCTAGGTAGCAGTTCTGCAGAAAAGGACCTAGGGGTCACAGTGGACGAGAAGCTGGATATGAGTCAACAGTGTGCTCTTGTTGCCAAGAAGGCTAACGGCATTTTGGGCTGTATAAGTAGGGGCATTGCCAGCAGATCGAGGGACGTGATCGTTCCCCTTTACTCGACATTGGTGAGGCCTCATCTGGAATACTGTGTCCAGTTTTGGGCCCCACACTACAAGAAGGATGTGGAAAAATTGGAAAGAGTCCAGCGGAGGGCAACAAAAATGATTAGGGGTCTGGAGCACATGACTTATGAGGAGAGGCTGAGGGAACTGGGATTGTTTAGTCTCCAGAAGAGAAGAATGAGGGGGGATTTGATAGCAGCCTTCAACTACCTGAAGGGGGGTTCCAAAGAGGATGGAGCTCGGCTGTTCTCAGTGGTGGCAGATGACAGAACAAGGAGCAATGGTCTCAAGTTGCAGTGGGGGAGGTCCAGGTTGGATATCAGGAAAAACTATTTCACTAGGAGGGTGGTGAAACATTGGAATGCGTTACCTAGGGAGGTGGTGGAGTCTCCTTCCTTGGAGGTTTTTAAGGCCCGGCTTGACAAAGCCCTGGCTGGGATGATTTAGCTGGGAATTGGTCCTGCTTTGAGCAGGGGGTTGGACTAGATGACCTCTT